>NC_083720.1:42060497-43310497 GCF_028564815.1 Eubalaena glacialis
TCAGACCTATTTAGATTTGAATCCTTCTTTACTCCAGGTTTGCCATGTAAACCCAGGCATTAAATTATCCAGGTCTCAGTTGTCCCATTTTTAAAATGTGGAGATTAGTATTGAACTGGCCAAGTCATTGTCAATCAAGGATAGTGTGAGAAAGTGCATATCACAGTAACTTTGTAGAGGTTCCTGATACATGGATATTTCTCCTCTTTTTGTCTTTATCTGCAAGATTAAAAGTTTACATCAAAAATGATTGTCCATCATATTTGGTGCAGTACTTCAGCTTTCAACTCAATCTCACATACCCTATATTTCTCACAAAATGTCTCAGGTATCGGGAGCATGTAAGGAGGTCTCACGAGGATCAAATGACAGCTCAGTAGGACACAAATTGTGTTAACAAGAGGGGCAACCAGCAGGCTCAATGTGAGGTTTGAGTGAGGCATGTTGAACTTTGTGCAGAGCAAGAAGGCTGGGATTGATGAGCAAGGGTCAACCAGGAGGTGGTAGAGGAGGAGGGACAGGGAAGAATAGCTTGTCTTTCCTAAAAGTAGGAGAAAAGACCTCATATTTGCTGAATGCCTGCTCCGTACTTGCATTGTGTTGAGAAATTTTCTTGTAGTACCTTAGTTAATCCTTACAATCCGCCTGAGATCTGGATAATATTTCCATTAACAACTGAGGAAACAAAGACCGAGGGGGGTGACTTGCTCAGGATGATCCTGATGGCAGATGAAGAGGGCAAGGCTTGAACTGAAGTGTGTCTGACTCTACCTCATGTTTCACCCCTTCCCAGGAGTAGAAAAGCATCCTGGTCTCTTTGGTATTGAGGTTGTCCAATATATAGATTTGTAGGGTTAGGGTTTAGTTTCTAGAGAGAAGAACTTGACATATGTGAGCAGGATTTTAGGACTTGAGCTGGGATGGGCTTCAGATCTATTCACTGTGACTAATGCCAAATCCTACAAACTGAGTGTGTGCAAAAGGGCCACTGAGAGTCTTCAACCTGGTGGTTTCCAGCAACTCACCTCAGCCACATTAGTCGCTGTGCTAACAGCTGCCAGACAAAGTGTAGACTCCACCTTCAGGGAAGACCCCACTCCAAGATTCAGAGCTGCTTCAGAATCTAGATTGGAGAACCATCTATAACCTACAGCTTTGATGGGCTGGGACAGGCAGAACTACAATTAAGTTAGGTAAAGCAGGAAATGTTTCCATTTCACTGAGGAAGAAATTGAGACTCACAAAGTCTCTGGGCACCCAACACGAGAGGAAAAGCCAAGCTGACTTGATCTTTCTCTGAATTTTGATACCTATCATCCTTTTTTACTTTTCCATACTTTTGCTGTTGTTGATTAAAACCAATAGGCAAAATAAATGCAGGTGCTTTTTCATTCAACAAATATTAAGTGAGCTTATGGCCAGGAATTTTTCTAGGCTCTGGGAATATAAATATAGCTGACAAAAATCTCACCCTCATGGAGCTTACATTCTAAAAGAAGACAACTAACAAAATATATTATAATATAATATAGTAAGATAGGAAGTGGTAATGTCTATGAAGAAATATAAAGATGTAGGGGTACAGGGAGGGGCTTGGCTGAGAATGTGACATTGAGGAAAGACCTGACAGAGGTAAGGGAGCCAACCACGTGCATTTCTTGGGAAGGAATGTCCTAGGCCCAGGGGACAGCCAGTTCAAGAGCCCTGAGAGGGGCATGTGCTGGAGCTGCTGCAGAGTTTCAGGAAGAGTAGGAAGCCACTGTGGTTGGAACAGTGTGAGAGCAGGATGTGGAGAGGTGGCAAAGTGTCAGTCATGTATGTCCTTTTGGTACTTTGGTTTTATTCTGGGTAGTGAAATGAAGCAGGACCCGATGGATCCTTCCCAGGACAGACATCCCCACTCCCCATGTCCTTTTCCTGTAGCATTTTGTCTGTAGAAAAACTTTAGCCAAAAAATAAGTTTAATCAAATAAGTGAGAAAATGCAGAAGCAAAGGAAAGCAGTCAAACAAGACCAAATAATAATAGTTGAGACATTAAACAAAGTCAAGGACTTTCTGTTCCTCTTCAAGAGCTATAGATAATATTATGATCCACATTGTTTGAGCTGTCTTGTAGATACTGAAACCCCCACAAAGTGGAAGAAGTTAACTACACGATGACCAGATTGTAGCCATGACATAAGCTGCCACAATTCCGAGAATTGACCTCAAGGAAATGGGGACAAATCAACCCTGGAACTAAAGATTGACTGTACTTAAAACAATCAAGATGACACTGATCAGACCACTGCATGACTAATTTCAAGGTAATTGTCAGAGCTAACTGTGCTGTTCTGCATGTAGCTCCCTCCCTTCACCAGTACACCCCTGACATTCTCCTTTAAAAGCTCTTGCCCACTGATCAACAGTGGGGAGATGGCCTTTGGACATAAGTCCACCTTCTCCCCTGGTTGCAGACCTCCTGAATAAAACAACCTTTCTACCAACACTTGCCTCTTGAGTATTGGCTTTTGAGCAACAAGCAGCTGGATCTGAGCTTGGTAACAGGAGGATGGAGATCCACAAGATGGTGTTGAGCAAAAGAGTGATAATATCAGAATCACATGTTAATAGGACCAGTCTGGCAGCTGCTGCTCATTTAGGACTTGTTGGTGCAATCTCTATTGCGCATATAGATACAGGCAATCCTCAGCTTCAGGCTAGGGCCAATGACACTGGACTTGGGACTCCAGATGTCCATAAACTAGATGTGCAGAGTAGTCCAAGGGAGAAAAAGCCTCAGGAATTGGACCACTCACAACACCTCAAGAAGAGGTTTTTGCCCGCAGAGGAAATCTGTCATGGGAAAATCTATGAGAGGTACTTGTATTTCCAGATGGCAGTCACCACGTCATCTTGGCTGCATTCCATGCAGCACACCTGGATGCTGTTGACAAGAAGACATCAGCCACTAATGGTGTCTGGTGGCCTTGAATTGATCCACTTATGGAGAAACACTCAAAATAGTGCCAGCCTTGGCAGTCTCCTTGCCCTGAATCTCCCAAAGTACTTGTTTTCCTATGGGGTAGGACCAGGAAGGCTTTATCAACACTCCATTTTGACTTTGAAGGATCTTTGAAGGACTAAGAAAACTCTCTCAATTGTTCCTGGATTCTTTTCAAAAATGGCCTATTTTTCTGAACCTATTTTTCTTTTAAATCACAGGTTTTGCTAGTTATTTTTACATACTTTTCATTTAACCAGGCATTTAACCAAGCATTTGTTGAATGCCTACAATGTTCCAGGCACCATGGGATGGGTAAATAATAAGGAAAATTTACTCTCTGCTACTTTATGAACTCATGGTCTACTCAGAATCCTTGATGCCTAAATAATAATAGCAAGATTATAATGAATGCTTTTACAGCTGTATGTCCATGATGCTACAGAAGCTCAGAAGAAGAAACATTTAACTCCATCAAGAGGAGTTAGGAAAGGATTTCCAGAGGAACTTAGAAGTACAGGTTTTTACTTTAAAGAGAATATGTCTGTCATATTAAAGATATTTTTTCTCACCCCACCCTTCCCTCTCTCCCTTTATCTCTTTCTTTCCTTCTTTCCTTCCTTGTCTTCCTTCCTTTAACACACATTTGAGTGTCTATATCAATCATATGTCAAGCATGTGGGATTGAGTGCATGGTCCTACCCTCACAAAACTTCGAGTTGAGTGAGATAGAAGAGTACATTTAAAAAAATGCAAAAGTATTTCAGCTCGGTTGATTTTGGTATCTATGCAAGTGAGGTTGCCAGATGAAACACAGAGCAACTAGTTAAATTTGAATTTCAGATAAACAATAATTTTCTAGTGTAAGTACATCCAAATATTGCATGGAGCATACATATACAAATTTTTCCCCCCTTTTTGCTATGTCTGGCAAACCTATGCATAAGGAATATTAGGAGATGGGGTTATAAATATAAGCAGGGACTGTAAAATTTTATAAATCATCTTTAAAAATTTGAATGTCTTGCTGCCTGTAATAGAGAGCCATTGAAATATATTATGCAAGGAAACAAGATTGGGTTTGAAATTTGTAAAGCTAATTCTGGCCACAGTGAGAATACTGTATGACAGAAGAACAGAACCAGAGGCAGCAGGACCAGATGGGCACTTGATTTAAGCAGCAGTAGAGAGATGGAGAGATGACACTAACATCACTTGGCAAAGATTGAGAAGATGTTGAATGAAGGAGGTGAGAGAAAAGAGAGATTTCAGAATGCCCCTGCCCCTCCTCCCCACTTCTGGTTTGAATGACCAGGTCAATGATTCTGCCATTCTCCAAGCTGATGTTTCCAGAAGGAGGAGATATTGCAAGACATACATGTTTTTGCATCCATTTTGCTGCATTTAAGCAATTTGAGTGTAGAAAAGTTCCCTAAGCTGTCCACATTGGACCTCACTCTTAAACAAGAAGTCTCTCATCCTAGATTGCCCCTAATCTCATTCAATTGTAATGTGAAAAATAGAAGCTAAACTAAAATTGTTTTTTGCGAGATAAACATTTTGTTGAGGTCTGCTCATCTCCAAACTCATTTAGTCATTCTTGGGATAATTACCATTTCTAAGAATTCAGTGGACTCTTGACACACACTCCAGATATTTCTGTCCACTTGTGTGAGTACTTAAATATATTCAAAATTGAATTTTCACTCAACTAATCTCATATCCCAGCTGAAGGATTCTCTTTGGCATATCAGACCTTTAGCCCAATGGTTTCAAATTTATGCTTGTATGTGATATCAACATTGAAGGTAGGAAAGTTAGAAGTAGGAAAGTTAGAATTTGTTAAAATCAAGTCTTATTTGATCTGCTTTAATGAATAGATAAGAAACAATTGGAATTTAAAGCATCAAGAGGATGCAGATGTTGCAGCTAAAGCACACTTTTAACCATGCCTTAAAATCTAGTAATTTCTTACATAATTAATACATTTCTCTCAAATCTCATTTGCTAATAATTTATTTGCCAAAAAGAAGACTCAAAAGAGTAGAGGAAAGAAATATATGTGTATATATATATGTTTATGTGTAAAGAAGATATATATATATATAAGAAGATATATATATATATAAGAAGATATATAAAAAGGTATACCTGTGTGTGTATGCACACACACACTGAACTGAGGATTTTACATGGATTGCTACAACTATATAAGGAATAGGAACAATTAGAAACAGATAACTAGATGATTTAAGAATTGTACAATATGATGAGATGAGGATGATTGAGATGGTTTGTGAGAATGCTATTATTAGAACAATAATATTTGAAAAGAATTGACTCATGACTTTGTAGTAAGCTAGGAGAGGAGTGGGAGGGGTAAAGCACTGTGTAACAGTTCAAGGTAAAATGGTACATTAGCAAAGGGATTAAGACACAGTCGGCATGATATCAATAGTATAATTCCACATCTGGGAAAGAGCGATAAAACTCATTTATTAGCAGCGGAAATGGATGGTCTGGTTGAGAGCAGTGGAAAGGTCTTATATTATGTGTTGTTGGGGAAAGGAGATGGGAAAGCAAAGAAATGAACTTCTGTGGAGCTCACACTGTACATCATCAACTGTGTGAAGAACAAATATTAGCTCATACATCCAGCTCATTGAAATCTCCCAACAAACCACACCCTTTAAGGACAGGTTTTATCATCTGTACTTTGCACATGAAGAAACTGAGGCTTAGAGAGATTAAAGAACTTTGTCCTCATCACAAGCTAAGAGACAAAAATAAGATCTGAAATTGGATCTTTGTCTGCAAAGTCCATGTTTTTTCTATTCCACTAAATTGCTACCTGTGGTTTATGTTGAAACACTACATCACTGCAGGGGAATTAAAGCCATTGCTTTTTCTCTTGACAAAGCACTTTCTACCCTGGCTCTCTGAATGCCCAAGAGAAACATTTTTTATTCTATCTTTGTTACCATCTTTGGGGCAATGGATTAGTGACTTAAACAAGGTCACCAAAGAGCCAAGCCTTTGCCTGATCTGGTTGTCTCTCCTCACCATTAGACAACAATCCCACACCCTGAAACCATTTTTGATTAGGGCTTCAAATCTGTGTAGAAACAGTACTGCAACTTCACACCAGACATTGCTAAAGTCAATGCAAAATGTTCTAGGATCAAGTTTATTTAAAGAAGGCAGGATGAATACCATGTCTTATAGATGAAAAATATGGTCAGTCAGTATTAGAGATAACCTATCATGTGTTCTGAATTGTATTTTATGTTTTATATTTATTTTTAAGCTTATCTGCTATCTTTATTTTTAAAATTACAAACAACAATTTATATATGTCTAATACAATTTCAAGGTCAAAATATTTGCATAATCTATACAGGGGTCTATGCAGTCTATAGGGTTTGGGGCCAAAACCAAATCACCACCTATTTTTGTAAATAAAGTTTTCTTGAAACATAGCTACCCACACCTATTCTTTTAGTATTTCCTTTGGCTATTTTTGCAATATATGGCAGAGTTGAGTAGTTGCAGCAAAGACAGTATGGCCTGCAAAGCTAAAAATATTTACTATCTGATCCTTTTCAGTAAATGTTTGCTGACTCCTGGTCTATGACAACAGGAGCTACTTCAATCTTACCTTTCTAATTACGTCCTACACATGCCATTTCATCCTGTCTTTCTCAAGAGAAACCATAAAACATTTGTCTTATCTGATAGTATCTTAATTTGCTTAGGCATTTCCTCATCACAAAATACTTATTTACTTCTACAGGGAAATTATTTTTTTTAAGATGGGGAACATTTCTTTAAAGTGCTCACCAAAACACTGTGATGTAGTTCTTATCTCCATTTTAGAAAGAAAACATATTTAGGCATAGAGACAGCATTCATTTTTCAAAAAAAAAATATCTGGGTGCCTGTTATGATGTCAAGTCCTCAGCTAGGTGTTAGGGATGGAAGGGAAGCAGGGGAGACAGACTCCCTAAAGTAATCGAAACAGCATGGTACTGGCATAAAAATAGACACACAGACCAATGGAACAGAATTGAGAACCCAGAAATAAACACTTGCATATATGGTCAACTGATATTTGATAAGGGAGCCAAGAATACTCACTGGGAAAGAACAGTTTCTTCAATAAATTGTGCTGGGAAAAGTGGGCAACTACATGCAGAAGAATGAAATTGGATCTCTATCTTACACAACTTTCAAAAAAACCTGAAATGGATTAAAAACTTAAATGTAAGACCGAAAACAGTAAAACTCCCAGAAGAAAACATAGGGGAAAAATCTCTTTGACATTGGTCTTGGCAATATTTTTTTGGGTATGATCCCCAAAGGACAAGCAACAGAAGAAAAACATTAATCAGTGGGACTATATCTAACTGAAAAGCTTTGGTACAGCAAAAAACCAATCAACAAAAAGAAAAGTCAACCTACAGGATGAGAGAAAGTATTTGCAAATCATATATCTAAAAGGGGTTAATATCTAAAATACATGAAGAACTCATATGACTCAACAGCGCACACACAAAAAAACAAAAACAAAAAAACCCAAACAATTCAAGTTAAAAATGGGCAGAGGAACTGAACAGACATTTTTCCAAAGAAGACATACAAACGGTCAATGGGTTCATGAAAAGATGTTCAACACTTCTAATCATCAGGGAAATACAAACCAAAACCACAATGAGATATCACCTCTCACTTGTTAGAATGGCTATCATCAAAAAGACGAGAAATAACAGGTGTTGGCAAGGATGTGGAGAAAAGGGATATTTGTGCACTGTTGGTGGGGATGTAAATTGGTGCAGAGAGTATGGAAAACGGTATGGAGGTTCCTCAAAAAATTAAAAATAGAACCACCATATGATCCAGCAATCCCACTTCTGGTTATATATCTAAAGGAAATGAAATCAAGATCTCAGAGATCTCTGCACTCCCATGTTCATTGCGGCATTATTCAGAATAGCCAAGATACAGAAACAACCTAAGTGTCTGTCAGCTGATAATGGATAAAAAAGATGTATATATAATGGAATGTTATTCAGCCATGAGAAAGAAGGACATCCTGCCATTGTGACAACACGGATAAAACTTCAGGGCATTATAAATTAGTCAGACAGAGAAAGAGAAATACTGTATGATCTCATTTATATGTGGAATCTGAAAAATTTGAACTCATAAAAGCAGAGTAGAATGCTGTTTACCAGGGACTAAGGGTTGGGGAGAATGAGATGTTGATCAAAGGGTATAAACTTCTAGTTATACGATGAATAAGCTCTGAGAGTCAAATGTACAGCATGGTGATGATAGTAACAATACTGTATTATATACTTGAAAATTTCTAAGAGGGTAGATCTTAAATTGACCTGATGCAGATGTTAGCTAAAGACATGGTGGTAATCATTTTGCAATATATAAGTGCAGCAATTCAACACATCATACACCTGATAACCACATAACATTATATGTCAATTATATTTCAGTAAAGCTGGGGGAGAAAAAAAGAAAAGAATTCCTAGCCTGGGAGAGGTCAGTCTGGATTGAATAACATTTCCCAAGTCATACACTTAATAAATAGCAGTGCCAGGTTTTAAACTCAGATCTGAATGGTTCCAAAACTCCCTTTACATGAAACTTGTGCTTTCCAAATTGAGGGATGTGCAACCCCACCCTTAATACTCCCCAAGTAGCATTAGCATGAGGCAAGAATATACAGAAATACAGAGTTACATGGTTTCAATTTTACTAGACAGTATACGATTTGAAGCAAATTTTTATATTAGAATAAGCCTGGATATTTTAAGAAAGAAAATGCAAATTTCATATGAATATTTAAGATAAAACAAAAGACTTCAAATAAAATAAAGCTTGTAATGCCTCAGCCCCTGGGGGTGGAATATTCTCTCTGGAATATTCTTACTCACAGTAAGAAGAAATGAGAAAAATAATCACGTCTTTGGGAAAAAATGCACTAAGGGAAAACCTCATAATAGCTAAGATTTAAACAGAAAGAAGAAAAAGAGGAAAAGTTTGAAGGAGAAGAGAGACCTCAGATGCAAATTTGAAAATGACTTTCACAGAGTGTCATCGGTCAACCTGCCACTGAGAAGCTTAATTAAGACATCTGCTAAGAGTTACCAATTGATGGTAGTCTCACTGTCACACCATTTTAATTGACACGCTGTGATTCCGTTCCAGATTAACTTCATAAGTGGTCCTCCTAATAGAAAGATCACTTAAATTAAAAGTGGGCGGTAAAGGGGATTTGTGATGTTAATAGTCCAGTATAACCTCTGTGTCATTTACATACATTTCCATTTTTCCCAATGCATATCTGCATATATCTGAGGATGTCACCGAAAGCTTTGCAGGGGCAACATTAGTATGATAATGAGCATGCAACTGGCACAGTGTCCAAAGAGTCATTTCTTTGATGTACTCTCAGCATTAAAATTGGAGCTGCCTCTGAGCCTCCAATATTAGTAACATAAAACTGATGTTCCGGAAAAACATAAGTTTGGCTTATTTACCCAGATGCAATAAATGTTTGGAAGGTTGAATAGAATTGAAGCATAGAGCCTTTATAACATTAGAAGACATGCTTAATACTTAAACAACTAAGTACATCAGTGTTGTTAAAAACCTCTAAAAATATGGACTTAATGTGGTGACCCATTGGTATTCATCCATGTGATAGCCTACTGTATGTAGCATGTCTACCAATCTGTGGGAGGCCAGGGCAGAGGCCAACTCAAATTGGGCTCAGAATAGAGGTTTCAGAAAAGGGCACTGAAATTGGACTTTACCAGACCGGAGTCTAGCTGTGGATCTGCCACCAAAGGATCTTCATCCCTCTGAGTCTCTCAGTTCTACATCTATACATTCTGGATAAGAACAAGCACCTTATATCTGTGATGAAGATTGACATGATGAATGTAAAAGCACTTGCATGTAAAGTTTGAAAAATTGAGGGCAAAATTTTGGCTCCTGGTAGCCAAAGCAAAGAAGGAGACAACGAACAATTCAGTTTTCCTTGACTGGTTCTGGGACTCTTTAGTGTTAGCACCATCCACTGAGGAATGGCACTTTCACTGGGACTTTCAATATGTATTTGAAAAACTAAGTTTAACAGATCAAGTATAACAGTGTAACTGAATCTGCATTCATGTTATCTTTCACGTTACCTGGGCATCATATTTTATGATAACAAATATGAAGTCCCTGAGAAGCTTGGGTTGAAATGTTGTTCTTTCTATTACAATAGCAATGGGCTGGATGCTTCTTTTGTACAGTTTCATTAATCACTGCCTTCTTGGAATAACAAAACTGACTCTTCCCTCAGTACTCTCCACAGTAATTGGACTTTCTTCACCACCTCACTTCATTTCTCACATCCTGCTCATCATGACTCATGTTAAAATAATTCTCACAAGAATCAACTCTAAAGGAGTGGGTTTTATACAGTAATGCCACTCTGATTTTTGCACTTTATCATTCAGCATCAACTCAACTTATCTTGGGCAAAAGATTGCAGATCTACATTTTGTGATTATTTTAGACCAGAAAAAGAAATAGGGACATAGCAGAAATGCTTTATTGTTTATCACCAACCAGAAAGCCCTCAATAGAAGCTTCATGAGTAAGCAGCAGCATCATATAAAACCCATATCTTATAGCTTGACATTGGGCCACAGGATGAGGCAGACACAATAAGGAATGATACCTGGCAGCACCTTGCTCAGGGGACTGTGGGAAGAAAGAATTGGACTGTTCCCAGGTTTCCAAATGTTCACAGATAGCAGGGAGGCTGCAGGGCAGGAAGGACTTGGCTATTGTAAACAGTGTTGCAATGAACATTGGGGTGCATGTATCTAAGTTGTAAAGATCTTAAAATTGTTCTCTTTATTGCTATATCAGATAGTTGTAGTCAAATTTTTTGTTTGTTTGTTTCCAATCTCTTTTCTTTTGATCCCTTTGGAAAACCCCTCCCTCAATCTGTGTGGTCTTGTTAGTGTGTGGAAATCATTCTGCTCTACCCCCAGTTAAAGAGGGAACATTTGACCCTGACTGGGCAGAGCACCCCATCCCCCCTGGGCAGAATGACTGCTTACAGCTAGGTATGCATGACCCAAGCAGGGTCAGCCAGCATCTTTCCAAGGATTAATATGTGGGATTTGGGAGTTGAGTTCTTTTTCCATTGGCATTGCCAAACTAAGAAGACGTGGGTTTAAAGATGGGAGTAAGCGTATGAGAACCTTTCAGCAGACAAAGCCAACCAAGGTAGATACATGGAGTGAAAGACAGATCCCAAGACCTATCCATGGACTTCCTAGTCATGTGAGCCAAGGAACTCCTTTTTCACAACTAGTCTGAGTTGGGTATCTGACACTTGCAATTCAAAGACAATTAAGGCTCAGAGAAGGAGGAGAAGAGAGATGTACAATGAAAGGAATGAAGTAGGAAATCAAGTGTTGGCAAAAGATGTGAGGCCAATGGACTGGGAAGAGGTTAAGCTGTATTCTGGTGAGGGAATAAAACTCATCTGCCTTTTCGTTGACATTGTTTAGTTTTTCCTTTGTGAACTTTGTGCCTGCAGTGTCTTAAAAACAAAGACAAAAACAAAACCTCTAGTTATTTTCAGGCAGGTGTCACAATACCTAACATGAAATTCCCCATCCAGTCCATGACAAAATCCAGCCTCTTGCACCAGGCAAGCCTCTCCACTTTCAAGCCCTGTTAAATCAGTGTTAAATAGACTTGAGAGAAACACGATTGAAAGGCAATATGACATCACAGAAAGAATACTGAAATTTAAATTAAGGGTGGGGATTGGAATACACATTTTGACACTGCTTTGGGGGTATTTACTTTGTTGCTCTGAGCTTTAGTTTTTTCAGTATGGAAATTGGGATGAGAATAATAATCCTCAGCTCATATGATTTTCATGTGGATTAAACAATAAGTAAGTGACAAGTTCTCAATTAATGTTTTATTTCTTGCTTTCAGACAAGTTCAAAGCAATGTTGATGGTATTCAGAGGAGACAGAGGAACCACCTCCACTCCCACCCCCAAAGCAGAGGCAGACCTCTCCCCCAGAGCCAGAAAGAAGTGGAGTTTAATTTTTGTTGATTTTTTTTGTGTGTGTGACACATTTTGGAAGGTAGTTTCAGGTTCATTGTGGCAGACTTTTGGGTTAAATCTCTGCATGCTGTTTGGAGTACTTGCTTCTTGGGAACTTCCTGTAATTTTATAGGGACCTCTCAGGCAAGAGGGAACAGGGAACCAGGTGCTCAAGACTGAGTCAAAAGGAAAACTCTAATCTCAAGAGGGAGAGCTAGCAAACAAATGTTTCCTTTTAGGCTGACCTAGCTCCCCAGGGTCAGAAAAGATCAGAGATTTAGGGTAGACTGTCTGTCTAAGGGGGAAACAAACTCCCACACATGATTGTTTCCACTGTTATTTTATTTTTTTTAATTAAAAAAATTTTTTTTGGATTTTTATTTTTTGGCCATGCTGCGCGGAATGCAGGATCTTAGTTCCCTGACCAGGGATCGAACTCATGCCCATTGCAGTGGAATAACGGAGCCTTACCACTGGACTGCCAAGGAAGTCCTTCCATTGTTATTTTGATACCAGCACCAGCACCTCCTCTCCCAGCAGCTATCAGTCCATGTGAAGCTTCTAGACACTTCTCACATACTAACTTATTTAATCTTTTCAATGATACACACAAAAAACAGTTTTTCTTAATATTTCAACATATAGAGGAAAAATGAACATCTTGAGAAGTCAAGAAATTTGCTAAGGACACCCAGCAAAAGTGAAAATGAGAGATCTGTGTGAATACAAAGTTCATTCTCACTTTCAGTTACTGCACCCCGTAAGAGCTTACGTATAATGAGTAAGTGACAAATGGGCTGTCTGTGCTAGTAAATCTAGGACAAGAGTCCTATCCATAGTCACACCTGGAGAAAACCAAAGGTTGAAATGTTACCTTTCCATCCTTATCCTCCAGATGAGGGAATTGGTGTAGAAAGAAAGAGGGTAGGCTTAGGGAGTCACTTGACTGCGAAGTGGGGGGAAATTGTGTCTTGCAGCCCTGGAACCAGAGTACAGGGACATTCATTTTCAGGCTCTGCTGGAGCTTGGCCACCAGCTTTGCCAGGCTCGGGAGATGTGTCAATGGGCCATTGACATAACCCTTTGCAAAGTGAAACCTATTATTTGGTCCTTTATGCTGGCTTTTAAAAAGCCCTTGATAGGCACAGTTGGAATAAAATAATGAATGTCGACATACTGGGTGTCTTAAAAATGAAAAGTTCAAGTCTGAGAAACTTCAGTCAAAAAGTAGTGGGTTTGGCATTGAGGAACACTAAATATTAAAGGAAAGTGACTCATGTTCAGTGCCTCACTCTAACGGGGTTCCTCTGAGAATGGGGTGGATTTCCTCCCCACCAGCCCTGGATAGGAGACTCCAGTTCCAATGTAGGGCTGGCCAGGGCAGAGGGACAGTCTCTTGCACAGGACCCAGGGCCCCCTTAGCTGAGAACTGCTGGATTCTGGGATGGAGACATAAAATCATCCCAAATTCAGAACTGTGGGCCTAGTCCTCTCCCTGGACTGGTCATTTCCCCTCAGTTCTGGACCAAGAGTGACTTCAGTCTGATGACTCAGCCCCCCCATCTCAGCATGCACTGCCCTTTGTGAGATTGTCCATCTCAGCATCTTCCTCAGGACGCTGGCCTCCTGGCATGAGGTAACAGGATGTGAAGCCTGTGAGCCCTCCTTCCCCCAGTGATTTGTGATGTTCGATAGTAAGAACAAAGATATCAAACAGTGATCCAAAGTGAAGTTGAATTTATTTACTTGCCTGTCAAAGGAGAGACACATCACTTATATGGAAGTTATGCAGGTCTCCCGGAACAGGAATAAAACGGGCTGGATAGATCACCAAAAAAAAAAAAAAAAAAAAAGAAGAAAATACACTAAACAAGGCCCTCTACTCTATTGAGTTCAAGTCTCTGGTTGGCCCAGAATTGTGAGCTTTTTGCTGTCATCACTTTCATTGTTTCACAGCATCTCTGATGCCAGGAAACCTGGTGTTAAGCATGTCCAGATTGGACTGTGCAAAATTCCAGCTGCAAATTCAGTTGACAGCTTTGTGTGCAAATACTTGAAGCTTCAGAAGTTATATTCATGAACAATGTCAACAGTAGTATTATTGCATTGCCTTTATATTACCACTTGTGGCAGTTTAATTTCCCTGCTAAGCAGATTCTGAAATGGAGTCTTGTGTGTAGGATATTTGTACAGGTGCATCCTCGGACCCCAGATTTGTAGAAGCGGCAGAATAAAGCAGGAGTAGGCAGAGGGAGATGAGTTGAGATGATGGCCCAGGAACAACTTTGGCCTGACCCAAGGGACACCCTGGAGCTAGCTAGAGTGGCATTTCAGGGTTGTTCACTGTTGGGCTGAGATGATTAGGCCTTTATACTCCCTCATTGATCACTGGAGGTGGGCAACCTGAAGCCATCCCCCAAGGGACAGACAGATGAAGGCTGTCCACTCCCAGCAACAATGTGTACACAGAAGGAGCGTCTGGATGGCAGAACACAGTGTTCAGCAACCCCCAGTCTCCGCCCCAGCCTTGGTTTCACTTCACACTTAAAACAGTTCTGTGACATCAGTGTGGGTGTGAGAAACGTCTTGCAGAAGGTAAGAAGCTTACTGAAGGCTGCATACCTAACTGATCCTCTGTGCTTGCAAACCCAGACCTCAGCTCTCCTGTTTCAGTCAATCTCTCTTTTAGAAAGGTAGGGGGTGTGATATGTGGGGGGAGGGTGGACACAGTAGAGAACACAAGACCAAACCCAGACTTTAGTTACGTGCAGACAGGTCAAGATGTCTCAATTCACTTATAAAAAGCATGCATTCTCAATGGGGGCACCTTGCAAAAATTGATTCTTGGAAGCAGTGGTGAAGAAATCATACTCTTTTTATATATAAGCACATGGAGTACATAAGCAGATACACAGCATATCTGTAGTATTGAAATTTAATGGAAAGTGTGATTAGAGAGAAAAATGTCAAATATGGCTTCTAGCGGAGGAGAAATAATGAAAAAAAGGTATGAGAGAATATAAAGAAAGGAAGAAAAGGAATCTCTAAGCCCCAGATTTTCATCATGGCCTCCATATTCCAAGAACTGAATCTGTCCAAAGTCTTAGAGAATGAGTCAGCAACTGGTAGACCTTAGCACTACCAGGATACACAATGACTTTTTGATTTTGTTTATTTGTTTTTTTGTTTTTGCTTAAACAACATTAAGAAGGAACTCAGCTTGAAAACAGTCCAAGCTGAGTCACCATTTTAAATTTTGGAGATTGTGCATGTGTACGCACACACACACACACATACACAAGATAGCCAGCTTCTCTTGCATAATGGAATATTTGGCAGCTCTGGACCTCTAACCTGATCCCCACCTCCAGCGCCCCACAGGGAAACAATGGTCTGGTAGGGATCACCTGCTGCCTTTCCCACAGGGTGTCTACCAGTCAGCACAGCCCCACTATTCTTATATGTGGCAGATGTGCCTGTCTGGTTTCATGCACTTACATTACCTGCTTGGTCTCTGCAGGTATTTGAGTTTGCAAGCTCTGTCTTGGGTGTCAGAGCTGAAAGAGGAGCCCAGAAGTTCTCAGTCCTGGCTTCATAACAGGGAAGTTAAAAAAAAAATCCCTTCAGGTATTCCGGTTTAATTTTCTGGGCATCTGGATGTTGTAAAAGCTCCACAGGGGATTCTGAAGTGTAGCTTGGATGGAGAACACTGATCTAGTGCAGCACCTCATTTTGCAACTCAGGGAATGGAGACTCAGAGAGGGAAAGTGAGTTGTCCAAAGACACACAGCTATTGTTGGAGAAGCTAGAATTAAAACCAGGTCTCTTAACCTGGCCTGGAGTATTTCCCTCTACCTCATACTGTCTTCTTTAAGTTTGTACAGGGAAGGGTGAAGTAGCAGGCAATCTGATTAAAATACCAGACTTGGATTTTATTTCTGAGTTTTTCCAGTGATGATCATTTAGTGCTTCTAGTTAATCTATTACCTAATAGTGCCTTCTCTTCCCTTGGTTTTATAACTGAGATTGTATGGGGTCCTTGGAAAAAAAGGTAGAAAGGAAAGGAGACCTAACATATA
Organism: Eubalaena glacialis; assembly: GCF_028564815.1. Lineage (NCBI taxonomy): Eukaryota > Metazoa > Chordata > Mammalia > Artiodactyla > Balaenidae > Eubalaena > Eubalaena glacialis. Next base: position 42,076,709 of record NC_083720.1, read on the forward strand.
TACGTAGCTTCTATGAGACAAAATTGTCCTAGGTGCTTTGCCATGGTTGTTTAATTTATTTTCACAACAACCCTAGAAAGTTGGTATTGATTAGTTCCATTTCAAGATGATGAAACAAACTCAGGTGGGTTTGGTCAGGTGTCCAGGGTCCCTCAGCAGATAAGTGATTTGTGCTCAGTTCATAACTTTCCAAAGCTGATATTCTGTCAGAGTCTACAAGGATGTAAGTTCCACAGAGGCAGAGATATTAAAAAAAAAGCCTTGTTTTCTCATTGATTTCTTTCCTATGTGCCTACAACACTGAAGACACATAGTAGGTGCTTGATAAAAATTGGTTGGATTTGTGAGTTAATACCGCTGAACTCTATAGGCCTTAAGTCTTGAGGACTAAAGATTTTTAAGTCCAATAAAATATAAAACATTAAAGAAAAATCTGCTTCTTTAAAATTTTAGAATCCAGCAGCTTTCAAAACATCTGCAAGGGAGCATAAGGTATTTAAAACACCTCCTCCGAGTTGTCTGATGCCAAGTGTTGCAGTATATTGACAGCTGTGTCCTTAGTGTATCAGAAAAGAGGGCGTGTATGTGCTGCTAGTACATTATTTAGGGTATTTTTTTTAAAAAGCTATAGTTAAGGAGAAAAAAAGTATTAATATCTCATAGATTGTTCCAGCACACTGGGCCCAACAGTATGATGCGCTCCTGAGAAGAGCTGACTGTGGGAGTTTGAGAAGTTCAGGGAGGTGTGTTGCTTCTTATCTCCTTGGACCTGAGCTAATCTGCATGCTAACTAACTCCCTTCCATTCATTACTTTCCAAATCACAGCAGCTTGCTTAGAAATGTAGCCTCCTCATCCTTGCATCTCCAGGACTTGGCCCATAGATACCCCAGAAATGCCTGTTGAATGAAATGATGATTGTGTTCCTGTAGAAATGGAATGTCTCTTAGTTGAGGCCCATGTCCCAAGTATTGCAACTTCTAGGAATTTCTCCCAAGAATAACCTCTGGTTCACTTTAGATTGAGGTAGGATATAATTAATTTTCATTACTTTTATAGTTTCTAACATCCTGGTTATACTTAACCTCATATTAGCCTTTCAACAGTCACCTGAGATGTTATAGTCACTTTACAAGTGAAACAAAAAAGGCTCAGAGAACTTGAGGAGTCTTCCACAGGCCACTCAGCCAGGAAGTGATAGCAGTTGGATGTAAATCCTCTTTATGGAACTCCAAGATGGGACTGGTTCTGGGCAGTAAAGGATTAACCTTGCCCATAGAAAAGTTTGACCCTTGACTGCTCCTGGGATGTAACCTCTAAGCACTTGGAATACCCTCTCTGTTTACCTGAGGTCTTGGGCCATACCAAGTAGTCTATGCTAACAGTGTGATTTATCATGGGGGTCTTGGGCCAGGCAGTTTCAGCTTGACGTTTTGGAGAGGCTGAAGATTAAGGTCAGCCATGTGGGCAGCCAGCCATGTCTATGTGACAAACTCCCAGTAAAATTCTTAGACACTAAGGCTCGGGGGAGCTTCCCTGGTTGGTAATACTCCACGTGTGTTGCCTCACATTGTTGCTAGGAGAAGTAGCTCTGGCCGCAACTCCACTGGGAGAGGACAGCTGGAGGTTTGTGTCTGGAACTCTCCTGGACCCGGCCCTATGTGCTTCTTTCTGTTCCTGATTTTAATCTGTCCTTCTGTTGTAATAAACCATAACCTGTGTACAACAGCTTTGTTGGGTTCTGTAAATCCTTCCAGTGAATTACTGAACCTGAGGGTGGTCTTGGGACCCTCTGAACTCCCAGGTGCTCACAGTTCCTCTCTGCAACTCTAGGATGAGGGTCCACAAGAAAGACTAATGGTGGGTTGTTATGAGTGGAAGTTCTGAGTTCAGTTCCCTGGCTTGACTCTTGCTTCCTCTTCCATCCTGCTCTCAGTCCTGCCCTCGGTAGGGCTGGGACTAAGGTGAGGCGAGTGAGGCACTCTAGCCCCAGACCTGTCTTTATTTCAAATGCCTTATCTAGAATACGGAATTAACTCTAGTATCTACCTCCTGAGGTTATGAGAATTAGAGTTACTTTTTCCTCCAGCTCCTTCCAACACAGAGTAAACACCATCAAAGAGCTAGCTATTTATTTTAATGGTTCCACAAAGAATTCTCCATCTTCTTAGGAGAAGGTAAGTAATTGACTAAGATACAGGAAAGATTTGTGTGTTTTAGGTCAATCTAAGGGATGTAGACTCTACTCTGATAGAAGTAGGACAGTTTCACAGGACTGGGATGGAGCATTCATCCCTCCTAGGGGAACTTGACTCTGTCTATAACTGAGATACTTGGATTTCCTCCAGGAAATGAATTCCTTGGCCACCCATCAGCTGCCCCTCACCTAGTGATATGAGAGTACACAACCTTATATAGGTCATCTAAAATCTGAAGATGCTGTAGACAGGACTACTTAGGATTCCCATAGCCTGGAGGGCAGGGTAGTTCTTCAGGATGACATTCTGACCTTCTTGGTCAGAACCAGGGCAATGGTTTTTAACCTTGACTGCATGCTTGCATCCCCTGGGGAGCTTTTACAAAATCCTGATGCCTAGGGATGGAAATTCTGATTTAATAGTCTTGATTGGTGCTGGCATGGTGGTTCCTATAAGCTTCCTGGGGTTCTAATTGCACCAGTATTTGAGAACTACATCTCACAGCTTTATCACCTACCCTGCTGGTGCCCTCATGGTCCCATTGCACCTTTTCTTGTCTGCACAGCATTTGCCTCTTTCATTCCCACTACCAGATATGTTCTTCTTTCTTTGTCTTTCTGAGTACCAATTCACTCTTTATAGCCTGACTCAAGTGTGACCTTTCTGAACATTTCTAGGCAGCCTGATGCCAGGCAGAGGTGATTGCTGCCTCATCTGTGTTCCCATAACATTTTCTAGACATTACCTACTATGATACCTACAGAAAATTACAGGCTTTTTGTTTATCAATTTGTTCATTTGAGAGTTGGGACCCTGTCTTCATCACCTTTGTTTCCCCAACACCTGGTGGAGTCAGCACCTGGTACAGAGAAGCACTTGGTGAATATTTAGTTGGATTAAATTGAGGTACTGAAAACAGCTATCATGTCATTGAGACTGAAATACCCATTCCTTATGATGCTGGTCTCTTGTTTTGCTGTGACAGTTGCTGCTTGGAATATCAATGTGCCTCATTTGTGCAAACACTGTACTCCCACTTGAATGTTGAAATATTTTGCTAATTGCAGGATTGCTTGTGGTCACAGTGTGCTGTTTCTTGATATGCCAGTAACAATTTAAAACCAAGAGTACAAGGGCTATAGTTTGTGGGCTGGAGCAAGTCTGAGTTTATGCGAATGTTAATACTTATCTGGGGACTCCATAGGTATAAATAAAAACCCAGAAGAGATATTCTGTCTTGTAGCCCATTTTAAGTTCACACGCCTTTTAATTTTTAATCACAGATGACATCTATCTTCTAATTGAAATGTCTTTTTTTTTGTTTGTAACAAGTCTCTACAACAGTGTTGTAGTATGCAGAGGGATGGATGCTGAAGAACTGAGCAGGCCTGGAGGCAGGAGAGATCATCTTGCAGAAATCAGCAGGCATGTATTTGATGGTCATGCTACTGCCCAGGACAGTGTCCTAAGTGATTGCTTGTGAGTGGTGTCCGTTCTGATTGCTCATTGCCTGCAACTTTCTAGTTGTATTTTCACTCTTATGTCTGTCAACAGTACTTTGGAGGACCTGTTAGACACATGAGACGACTACAAGCAAAGTGTTGATCAACAGAGTTTCTAAGCTCCTTCCCTCTGGGGATTCTGAGAGAGTTTTAGTGGCAAATGTGGGTCAGGTAGAGTGTAGATCAGGCACGCAACAGTCACTGGGTGGCCCATGACTTCCTGGAGGGCAGGAAGATAAGACATCATAATGTAAAGAATGGGGTAGGGCCAATGCTGGTCATATCTGGAAGATGATTGTAGTCTGAGTGGGTCTACCAGTTAACATTCTCTTTTCCTGCTATAGTGCTGTCAAGCAAGATAAAAGCTCTTTCTCTCTTAGGTACCTGTCTGAGTATAAGCAGTCAGCCATATCAGGCTAAGCTGATGTGGACTTTTTTATTACTCTGCCAACCTCAACATGTAGCTTTCACCTTGTGGTCTAAGATGGCTGCTGTAGCTCTGCTATCACATCTACATTCCAGTCAACAGGAATAGAAAAGAGAAAGGAAGCCTATGCTCATTGTATGTTAAGGGCCTGACCCAGAAGTTACAACTCAGCACTTGAACCCACATAATATTGACCAGAATATAGTCACGTGGCTATAGCTACCTTCAAGGGAAATTGGGAAATGAACTCTTTATCTAGATGGCCATGTGCCCAGCTAAAATGTTTATTATTCAGGAGAAAAGCAGGATAGATACTGGAGAAATAACAAGCCATCTTTTTCTCATAGGAGACATTTTTCTGGCTACTGCCCAAACTCAGCAAAATACAGTGAAATTCCATAAGTGCTGGAAGGGTGAATTCAGAAGGAGGTATATCTCAATGTCTTAAGTGCCATCTCAGAACAAGGAATCAATGTTTGAGGTTAAACATATTGGCATTTGGAGGTTGCCTAGAAAATCTCAGTGTCTAAAACAATATCCTGTTTGATTCATGAGTCATACAATGTTTAATGGTAATTTGACTTCTTAATGTAATATCTTAGTGAGAGTGTTTGCCCAATATTCCCAAGAGTACTAGGGGTTCTGTGTGTGTGGGGAGGGGTGCAAGCAGGAGGACAAGGATTATAAATTTCCATAAAATTAATTACCTGGAGGAAGTCATAAAAATTGCATGAATGGAGGTGATTTCTGTATAATTAAGTTTCTATTTTGAAAAAAGCATCATGATTTTATGTGTGTGCATGAATGGTGTGTGTGTACATGTGTGTTTGTACACATATTTTTAATGTGATCCTTAGTATAGTCATGTTATGTTGTTGGAGAAGGTATAATTTCCATTACATAGAAATTTGGTGATTAGATCCCAGGCCTGGAGCTTGAGCCTAATGCAATGATAAATGAAACTGCTTGGAGTGGGAGATGTCTGAGGAGAGGATGAAGGTAATTTTCATATGGGAGGAATTTAAACACTTGCGGTTAGAGGCTGTACTGTGGTGTTTTTCTTCACAACAGTCTGTAAATTCTTTGACATTTTTCTCATTGAGGGGTGGATTCTGATTCCTCTCTCCTTGGATATGGGCTGGCCTTAGTGACTCCATTCCAATGAATACAACGCGGAAGCAGTGACCCTCCATGTCTTCCAATATTAGATCATAAAAGGCTATGTAGTTCCACCTGGCTGTCTCTTGGGAGTCTTGCCTGCGGACCGAGCTGCCATGCTGTGAGGAAGCCCAGACCACATGGAGAGGCTTGAGTATGTGTTTTGTCCACATTCGTCCTTTGTATTCTCTCTTCTCATTCTAGTTTAGAAGAAAACTCACTCCTTGGAAAGTGGTGGAGATATTAGGCAAGAGTTTTTAATCTTCCCATTCCAAAGACAAGGTACCTTGGGGTTCTTTTGTGAAAGATACAGGACAGTTGATGTTCTAGCTAATGGCAAAACTAGCTGTGCCCAAGTCACTCTGTTGCCCTGGTCTCAAAGATTTCTCTTCCAAAAGCTACAATATATTTGCTGGAAATTTTCTCTCCTTTTCAGGAAGAGGGCTCTGCCTCAACCAGAGTTGCATACAATTATATGTACCTAATTCTGTGAATTCAGTCCAGATGACCCCATCCTTTTAACAATTTCCCATAGGTCATATTTTTCAAACCCATTCATAATCTTGTTTCTATTCCAGGATATTGTGTGCTGGATCTCTTTTAAAATCTGTGTACATTACTCCAAGGATTTGAAATGTAGCATATGCTTAACTAAATGTTGTACTAAGTTGAAGTAAAGTCTGACCGGCACAGGGAAAAGCAGGACCAGCACTTTCCTCATTTTTTAGGTACTTTTTTTATTAAAGTTCTTCCAAATTTCATATGTAATTTAAATTTGACATCTTACTTCTGACACATTGACTTTACATTTGTGGGTTAAAAAAAAGCCTAATTACTCACATGCTGTGATATCTAGTCACATAGAAGATGGATTTTTAAATTATTTTTCTTATTTAAAAATAAGACAGTTGATAATGCTTTTATATCAATACCATGGTCCAGTATAATCTCTTTCCTTAGGAATCCTTTAATGGCATCATATCACTTGCAGTCATTGACATCTAGCCTTTGCTAGACTGACCTCACTTCTCCATTTCTGTTCTCTACCTAAAGTCATAGCAGTAGCTATATCTGTATATGTCTTAATTTTACAAGTTCCTGGAAGGCAGAGATTGAGTTTTACAACTATTGTGCTAATGTACCCAATGAATGAATGACAATCAAAAGAAAAATAGAGAAGGCCATTTAAAAACTATTTTAGCTGTACTGTGTTTATGTTTTTAAGGCTTTAGAAGGTAAATTGAGACCTCTTTTCTTGATTATTAATTTTGCTTCTAAGGAGCATATCTAACAGGTTCTTTTCTGTGATATAATTAAAAGAAACATATGCTATGCACAAACATCACCTCATTTGATCTCCTTGATTCCCCTACAAGGCAGATATTATTGGCATTTCCTAATTATAGTAAGAGAATTGAGGCTCTGAGAGATAATGTGACTTACTCAAGGTAACACAGCTTGGAAAGTGGGAAACAGGCACTTGAGCCTGTGTCTAACTCTCTCCTGGGCTGGGCTGACTCCACTGAGAATGTCCTAGTCAGTAATGGATGTAAAAAATCCTTCACAAACTCCAGAGTGGAATATAAATGTAGGGGATTTTTACTATTATTTATAGGGCAGACAAGCTATAACCTCTTGTGAAATCATATATCAACCAGGAAATCCTGTTGCTGTTCACTGAATTGTATCCCAGTGACCCAAAAGATAATGTCTTTCGCAGTGTACTTAACTTAATCCTATGGGCTGACCTGTACCTTGAACTGAGCTGGGTGAGTAATATTTAAATGCAGAGTCTAACAGCTCACTTCCCCCCTACGGCAAGCTGCCAAGCCAGGGTGGGAAGAACAGTGGAATGTAGGGATGAATAAGATTAGCGTTGGATGGTGTTCCTACAAAAACAACCTATGGTTTAGATTTATTTTTAATATTTTGATGAAAGAAACAACTTTGTTAGTTTTGATTATCAAGAGTGCTCCTTGGGACACCTCCCACACCCACCCTTGGATTGTCAATTTCAGCCACCCTCACACTGGGCCAGAACCATTCCATGTGGATTTAAAAACCCAGTGGGGGATCATCTGACTAGAGTTTGATAGTATTGTTCAACAGCCTGCTGGATCCTGCAGTGCCCGCAGGGGAAAAAAATGCTTGCTGGACGCTTCTGCAGGCCAGAGTCAGTGGGGAGCAAAGGGTGGAGCATTTCTGCCTTAACCTGTTAATACTGGGCTAAATCTATAATTGAACCATAGAGGTAAGAGTGTGTTTGAAATAGAAGAGAGCTTAGAAATCAATGAAAAGGCCCTCATTTTATAGACAAGGGAATGGAGACTCAAAAGAGCAAGATATTTGTTGCCTAAATTCATCAAATTTAGACGTATGTTTTATCTAAATCAGTAAGATAAGACATTTTTTATCCTCAGTCACCCATTCCTTTTGCCCTATCATGCTGCAAACTACTGAGAATAATATCTGTCCAAGTCAAGAATGACCCAAACGGGCAGTGTTTAGAGAGTCATTTCTCTCTTGTGTTGTAACAACACTCAGCCAATCAGCAAACAGACAGGAGCTCCACTCAGCACCTGACACAGAGTTCAGAGCTGTGAAGGGGGCCTACAATGTTCTCAGTGAGGTACTAACTTCAAATGATGCTAAGAAAATGGGCAACCACCTGTAAAATTGTTGAATAAGGGCTTTATATAGTGGAATATATTATATAATTTGGGGATCAAATTTGGTCCATTGTTTTTCATGTAGTTCAAGGTTGACACAAAACAAAAAAAATTCTCTAGGAGTCTATGGACATTTGGATCAAGTTGAGGGCACTAATTAATCACAGCCCCTCCTCTGTGGGCTCTGAACCAATGGAAAAATAGCCCCAGGAGCCAGATAATGATGAGAAAGAAGTCAGATTTATTGCAGGTAAAACTTGAATTGGACAATGGAGCTTAACTCCAGTGGCTGAAATGAGCTAAACTACCCAATGTGGGGTTTGGAAAAATTATATTCCATGAGGCAGGATGTAGGAAATAGAGTAAGTGTGACCCCAATGAAGATGAAAGTAGAGAGAGAGTGAGGTGTCAGAAAAGAGAGGGAGAAGAGGAGGAGAGACTCATTGCCTTAACTCTCTAGTAAATAAGTCTTGCCTCCTGGTGAGAACTGGATAGAAGGACGTGGAGAGGATAAACCCTCCTAAAGGGCCAAGGAAGGATCATGCAAAGAGGAAGAAAAGATGTAGACACATGAAACTATTGAGGAAATGGAATCCATGCTGCAGAGATGGGGAGGGGACATAGGTCTCTCAGGTTTTTTTTGCTTGTTTTAATTTTATTTTTAATTGTCACAAAGTACACAAAACATGTGATTTACCATCTTAAACATTTTTTAAGTGTAGAATTCACTAGTGTCCAGTATAGTCCCACTGTTGTGCAGCTAATCTCTAGAAATTTTTTATCTTGCAAAACTGAAATTCTGTACCCATTAAATACTAAATTTCCATTCCCCCTTTCCTCAGATCCTGACAACCACCATTCTACTTTCTGCCTCTGAATTTGATTACTCTAGGCACCTCATATAAGCAGAATCATTCTCTCTCTCTCTCTCTCATCTATATCTATGTCTATGTCTACATCTATATCTATATCTAACTGGCTTATTTTGCTTAGCATAATGTCCTCAGAGTTTATCCATGTTATAGCATGTGTCGGAATTCTCTTCCTTTTTAAGGCTGAATAACATTCCATTGTTTATTAATTTACCTGACGATGGACATTTGGGTTGCTTTAACCTTTTGGTTGTTGTGAATAATGCTGCTATAAAAATGGGTGTGCAAATGTCTTTTGGAGACCTTTCTTTCAGTTCTTTTGGGTATATATCGAGAAGTGGAAATGCTGGATCAGGGCTTCTTAGTTTTGACAAAGGAAAGCCTGATATTGTTAAGGAGATTAAATAGAAGTCAGAGATCAGAAATCTACAGGTCTGCAGAGTAAGAATGTCTTCTGGGGCTGGTAGGATTGAAAAGCTGCCTTTCCAGAGGATGAGAGACAAGACTGAGCTTTTGAACTGTGACAAACAAAGTTATATGGGAGGCAGTGAGGTTCTCATCACTGAAGAGCTGCCAGAGGCTATGGAATGAGCCTGGAGCTTTGGGTGGGTGTGAGAGTAAGAGGGAGGAGATTCCTGCCTGTTCTCAGATGGAAAGGGAATCAAAGGTAGTGAGGACTCAATTTGTACCCAGGAGTGTGCTTTGCTTTTAATTCTTATTCTAAATGGAGGGTACATTTTCTTGTATGTGAAAGGTAAGGTTAAAGATGTATCGATATACGATCTTTTGTTTAACACAAAGAGGGGAAGAGCCAAGACATATATGGTTCACTGAAAACAAGAGTCTATCACACACATATTAGAAGTAAGACGTTCCTTTGTATATTTGTAACACATCTTCTTTAACCATTCGTCTGTTGATGGACATTTAGGTTGTTTCTATGTCTTGGCTATTGTGAGTATTGCTGCTATGAACATAGGGATGTATGTATCTTTTTGAATTATAGTTTTGTCCAGCAGAAATTAGCACAACATTTTAAATCAACTATACTTCAATTAAAAAAAATAGAGAAAAAAAAAAAAAGTAAAGCATTCCTGTCTTAAACCCCACCTGTAATGGGGTGAGCTTTTCTCTTGAAGAGAAAGCGTGTCCAAGCAGGAGTTTTACTTATTTCCACACTGACAGTCACACACTTCTTATTCTAATTCTATGCCAGAAAAAGACCAATAATAACACCCACCACCTGTCTACTCCCCCCTCCCCCTGGGACATGTAGCAATGTCTAGGGACATTTTTGGTTGTCACAGCTGGGAGAGGAAGTGCTACTGGTATCCAGTAGGTAAAGGCCAGGGTTGCTGCTAAACATCCTGCAACGCACAGGTCAGCCCCCAAAACAAAGAACTGTTCAGCCCAAAATGTCAATAGTGCTGAGGTTGATAAAAGTGATTTGTTGTACCTCCTTTTCAAGGTATAGTCCAATTTCCTCTTCACAAATACATGTTAAGATACCTATTCTTTGATTAGGAATGTGAGATGAGGCAGGTCTGAATAGTTTGACTTCCAGAGATTCAGGATGAAGATCAGCTATCCTGATTCCTAAGACCATTTCTCTTTGTTCACACCTTGAATGGTCAGATAAGAAGCAGTCACTGAGGGTTGAACTTACCAATAAAGAAGTTGAAAGAAGGGAACAAGCATTTATCCAGTGTCCGCTGTGCCCAGGGAGCATGGTGCTGAGGGACTTAGCTATCAATACATTCATAATCCTCATCACATTATCAGCCCTTTACTGCAGCTTGGTATGCAGCCATTCAGAAAACAAAATAACTTATGAAAGGTCACAATTAAACCCAGGTCTATGTTAAACTTGGCTCTTGCCTTTGTAACTTTGCTCCTTTATTAAAATATATGTGATCAAAAATAATTAGTTCAAAAGCTTCAATAAGAAGTCACTAATATCTAGACACTCCATGTTCTGTTCATTCACTGAAAAAAAAGTTTTGAGTGACTACTATGTACCATGCACTGAGCTAGGAGCTGGAGAGATGCTGGCTCTTTAGACACACTATCAAATTATTGGGCAGGGTGGGGCAGACAGGTAAAATGCGCCAAACATCCCATTGGTGTGTGTGTGAAGACAGATTCATCATATTTTGATGACCAAGCACTGTTTGCTTGTTTCTTTTGATTTTTTAATCTGCAACATCTTTATCCCAGGCATTTTGACCTGAGTCCATGAGGATGGATAAGGGACAACTCTGAGTGATGTACCTTATTAGATGGCAGAGGCAGGCACTGTAGCTAGACAAAGCTTGTGTGATTGCATCTGTTCTCTGAGGCTGAGTGCTTTCTCTTAGGGAGAAAGGGGAGAATAGGGGTTAATACCCCTTCTACCACTTACTACTCATGTGAATTTGAACAAATGGCTCAACCTTGCTGTGTTTTGGCTTCCTCACCTGTAACAGAGAGACACTCAGAGTAAGACCCCACCAGATTGCAGCAGAAAGGCCTAAATGCAATGATGTAAGGAGGAACAGAATCTGATTCACCCCAGGGTAACTTGCATTGACGCTTTGGGATCTTAGGTGGGCATGGAGGGGAAGGTCTGATAGATGGTGCCAATAGAGGTGGCGGTGCCCTCACCTCCCAGCTGCTGCATTCTTTGGACCAGCAGGGGAAGAGTCAGTTGGAAGTAGCTTTTGGGTATGGGAAGCAAGAATAAAGTGTCCGTGGGAGCTTTAAATGAGCCAGAAAAACAGTGGTGTCTATTTTCACCCTCACAACAGCAAAACCACAGGAAACATGGACAACATAAGTTATGGCTGAATACAAGCCAACAGTAGCAAATTGGACAGACCCAATGTCATAAATTGACCTGAGACTATTTCAGAAGCCCTGGAATAACAGTGGTAGAAAATATACCCAAAGACTGTTGGGTGACAGCTTTAAAATCTCAGCTTCATCACTTACAAGTGGCATATTTTTAGAGTCACATGGTTTCTCCAAGCCTCAGTTTCCTCATCTGTAAATCAGAAAAAATACTATTTCACATGCTGGCTGTAGATCTTAAATATAATCAAGTCTATAAAAGTACTTTGCAAACTATCAAGCCCTGCACAGGTTTGAGAGGTGGTTATTTCCAACTGGTTGGCTCTCCTGTGGATTTTAGTTGGTGGAAAGAAATTCTTCTAGTACATGTTCTATGTGGTAACATCTTTGAACCTCATGTTCTCACTCATCAAACACCTTAAAATATGGAGGCACCTAGAGTGGCAGGAACAGAAAAATCTACCACCTAATTCAAAGCATCCTCCTCTCTGTAGCTCATTGGAAAGGGTGTGGAGAGCATTTCTTTCATTGGGCTTGCTTCGAGAAGGAGAAAGAAAGTTGCAAATGAGAAATGCAAATTTAAGAAGATATTCAGCAATGTGCCTGGCTTTAATAATTTCTCAAATAAGAAAATCTAGTCTCTAAGCTCTCGCCTCCATGCATCCACTCACATTCATATTCACAATATTTTTAGGGTCCAGGTTTCAATTAAATGTCGCTACCAAAGATCCATCTCAAACCTACCCTAATCCTATCATATCTCTCTGTTTATTTTCTTTATCACATTCATCACTATTTGAAATTATCTTATTGTTTGATTTATGTGTTTGATTGATTATTATATTTTTCCCAGGTGATAAACTCCAAGAGGACAGGTATTATTTACCTCAGTATCTCCAATGCCTAGCTCAGTGTCTGGATCATAGTGGGAACTCGATAATTATTTCTTGAATGAATGAATGAATGAATCCCCAAATCCCAGGAGTGTTGGGAGACAGAGGCAATTGTAACAAGGTCACTGCTTGCAAGAAGTAGCATCTGGGGCAGAGATGAAGCAACAGCAGCAGGAAGTGGCAGAGTAGCCTGGACGGGGGGGTGAAGAGTATGGCTCTCTGGGACTGGAGTCTGTGATGATGGGGGTTTTGGCAACCGGTGGGCTGCATGGTGGGCTGCAGATGCTCCAGCCTGGGGCCCCCAGTGGCACAGCCATGGGCCTTCAAGACCAGCATGCACAGAGGTCATGCATTCTGAGAGCAAGGAGAAAAAGTGTTGATGCCTGAGGTGGGGTTTAAGGTTGCCGAGGGGAGGGAAAGGGAATCAGGGATGCTGGAGGCTGCTCAATGGCCAATTGAGAAAAAAATGACAGATCTTTCAGTGGTCTTTTCCTACACTGGTGGCCTGGAAAACAGCTCTCATTCAGAGACTAGAAAAAAATCTAAAAACACAAACAAATAAAATTCTTTTCTCCAAAGTCCCTTAAAACATCTAACATTTTAAATATATGTATGTATTTATGAATTAGGCACTGGGATTAACACTTTACCCACATTATCTTGTTTAGTCCTCCCAACAGGTGATTCCACTTGTATCCCCATTTTACTGACGGGAAAACCAAGGTTCAGAGAGTTGAACTGACTTACCCAGGTCCGTAAGTGATGGAGCTGGGATTGGAGACCATTTAGTCTGACTCCAGATTCGGTGCTTTTAAACTATCATTGACCATTGCATATGAATTGTCTAACCTTGACAACAAATTTTTAAACCTTATAAATATGGAGCTCTCAGGGTACTCTCTTGAGCCCACTTTTGTTATTCTCACCCTACACAGTTATCAGGGGATGATCTCAGTCATTTTCTTTGCATCAGTCCCACATCTGTGAATCTAAGCTTCATCTCTCTATATCCAGCTATCTGCTGTCTTAGGTTGGCTGTCCTATAGCAACTTCAATTCAACATGTCTATAACTGAATTCACCATTTCCTGCCCAAACCTTCTTTCTCTCAGATATTCCCTGTCCCAGTTAAATGACATATTCATCCAGCCACCTACCCCAGTGAGAAATCTGGAAATTATTTCTAACACCTTCCTCGCTGCATCTTGAAATGTCTTCCGCCTTAGACTGGCTTCAGTATATTGAGTTCACCCCAGTTGACACTGCCTCAGTTTATTATTAGTGACTATTCCAGCTGTTTTTCAACTGGTCTCCTTATCTCTGATATTGCTCCTCACAAATCTATCGTATTTAATGTTACTAAAATAATTTTAAATTAATACTAAAATGCGAACATGATCCTATTACTCTTCTGTCATCTCTTCCTGCTCTGAACTCCTATAACCTATCAGTCCTTGGCAGGTGTTTCTCTATTTTATAGTTTTTAAAAATGCCATCTGTGTATCTTATCTCTTTCCTCCTTCCCTTCCTCCCTCATGTCTTTCCATTATTCCTTCCATGAATTTTCTTTAGCTTCTTCTTTATGCCAGGCTCTGAAAATAACACTGTAAGAAGGTTGACAATCTAAAAAACGTTTTCACATGTATTACCTCATTTATTTCTCACAACACTGTTGACAGGCAGGTAGATGCATCTGCATCTTACAAGTGGGGACACAGGCTCAAATGGTCAAGTGCATTGCCCAAAGTCACAGTACCAGGGAGAGCCACAGCTGGTGCTGTGTCCTTGGCTTCAAGTCCTGTCATTGCCTTGCTCTGCAGCACTGCTCTTTGAAGGCAGGTGCCTCTGCTACTTTGCACCTGTTTTCATTTCAGCTTATCATAATATATTGCCAATACATAGAGATTTTTATTCGGTGCAATCAGGACAAGTGGTGTTCAATCAAAAGCTGGTGGGGGCAGAAGCACACAGTGTAACTGTGTAATAGAGAGGACTCTATTGTTTGCAAACATTCAGCATGTTCTGGGAATGAGTCAGTATACTTTGCCCAGTGAAGGGACACCTTCCATTGTCCCAGCTACTTGGCTAAGTGGAGGGCAGCGGCCAGAGCTTCTCCTGTAGCTGTTTGTAGCTTTGTCTGACGCACTAGACTATGAACACCACAAAAGCAAACGCTGTCCCTCATTTTTCTTTGTGTCTCTACTATCCAACACAGACATGGTACCTCAATAAATAGTTATCTATTATGTGCGTCAACCCTTACAAATTTAGAGAGGGAGGGGAATTTAGCAAGCATCTTTCCAGACCAGTTTCCCAAACTCCATTCACCTGTACTGCAGATGCAAACAATGGATCTGTGTAGTAGATTGTACAAATTTTGTAACATTGAGTCTTGCCTGTATCGTCATTTATTATTTATTTACTCTTTATTATTTATTTCCTTTATTGCCACCTTCAATTTTACAGGTAAATAAATTGAAGCGTAACATGATCAGCCTATGTGCCCCAGTTTAGGAGTAAGGGTGAGAGCTGAATCTGAACAAAAACACTCATATCCTGGATTCTGGGGTGTGTGGCCAGCCCTTCCTGCCTCTGTATCTAAGGTTTTTTTTCTGCTTCTTGAGCAAAAAGAGCCATGCTGTAAGGAGACTGTGGATTGGGAGATAACCAGGTGCCTGCAGCCATCCGTGAGGTGAATGCAAGAAGCCTTGTGGGGGAAACTTCAGCAGTGCTTCCTGGAGAGAAGGAGGGATAAATTAGAGGAATCTCCTGGGAGCTGAGCTGGGGAGGATGGCGGTGCCCAGGTCAGGAAGGGAAGCCAGACAGAGTTCTCTCTGAACTGACAACACTCACCATGTATTTCAAGTCTGTTTGGAAGGAAAAGATCTAATGCCTTCTTAAAACTGTTCTCTCTTCCTTTGCAAAATGAAGGTCAGCAGGGGAGAGAAGTAGCATCTACGATGGTAATGAAAGAAAACCCAGATGACTGCAGAAGCAATTTAAAGATTTGCCTGGATTTGTTTTGGCCCCCGTGGCTGTGCCTTCTCCTTGCAATTCCTCCTCGACAGTCTGGATAAGGAGATAAATACATTTTTTAAAAGTCCAACATTCAGGTACTTTTGAAACTAGGGAAAGTGGGACCTGGGAGGCTTAAAATATTAATCATGTATCCAAGCTTGCCAGAGAAAAGAGGATAGCATTCTGCAGGTATAATGCAGAGAGAAAATCCCCTCCAGGAACAAGTGATATGGAGGTGGATTTCACTCATGTGTGCACCAGACACAGACAGAAAGCTTGATTCATACTTAATGCAGACCTAGATTCAAAGGTCCCTCCTTAAAGGGAAAGCTGCAGGCCAGAATCATTCCTTTAGGACACTCGGAGACCTCATTAAACTGTCATTAAACAGCCAACAAGGCTCTGCTACGGCAATAAGTTGAGTCCAGAAATACAGATGAAAGTCTTTAAAAATGTTGGAGAAAACAAAGCATGAACATTCAGAGGTAGGGGTTTCATGGCAGGATTCCCAAGTGCCTGGTCCAGAGCCTAGCAGAGAACATCATCAGAACACAGGGGTAGTGATTTCACTCCTAGTATTTCTTTGGAGCTCTATAGTGGCCCTAGGAGTGGACTTAGTAGGAGTTACTTTTATTTATCCAGGAGCCCCTGGGCTTATCCACTGTTCATCCCCAGGGCTTCCTCTCAAGCCAGAGCTACTTCCTGTGCTCATGTTGGTTTCTTATCACAGGTCCAAGAGACTCAGTTTCTTTCTGATCTTCTTCAGAATGTTCACCGCCATGTACCAGTTTGTTCTCTGAATCAGTTAAAAAAATCTATTCAGCTCCCATTTTTTGTGCTGCCAAGGATGAGCCCACAGGATCTCTTTTGAATTAAGGATTTTAATTTCACTTCCTACAAGGAAACTGATGGAAATAATGAGACTCCCAACATTAGAGAAGCAACTGAAGTTTGAGAATTTTAGATTTCTTAGAGTTTGGTTGTTGACTTTAGATCCTGTCCTTATTCTGGGATGTTGCTAGAAGTCCCAAGCACTCGACATTCTGTTTTTATTCCTGAAGTTGTACATCATCTTCTCTTACCTCTTCCTCCTGAAACTTGCCCTTATGCTTTTCCCCCCTTATAAAACTCTTCCATATAGAATTAAACATGGACTGAAATCTTTTATCTTTTTTTTAAATTATTCATTTTATTTTAGTAAAATAAACACTCTTAACCATCAACAGAGAATCAGAACAAAGTTCCTGGTATGTTATTAGCTCTGATCAATCTACCAAAACAAAAGTTCCAATAGTGGTTCTCAAACTATGACCTGGATGAGAATCCCCTGGGAAGACTGGATGAAATGAAAGATTCCTGGGCACTGTAGCTATTCTGATTCAGTGGAGGTCTGGCCTGGGGCCCAGGGACCTGCATTTTAACAAGCTTACTAGTATGTTCTGAAGCCCATGGCCTCTGCCAAACCAAAACATGCTGAAAGGCAAGATAGCCAGACACCCAGGATATTGCATTCCATAAGATTAGGAAGGTGTCTACACCATTTTGCTATTATGCAAATGTATCCTCCTTACAAATATCAGTCTGGATCTTTTTTCTTCTGCTTCCCTGAAGGTCATTTTTAGAGACAGAATCTTCCATCTATCTATCAGCCGACAAAATTCTCATCTCTGTATCTTTATACTCTTTCCTGATCTGTAAAGGAAGGGGAAAGTGTGTGTGTGTGTGTGTGTGCACGCACATGTGTGCACACCACAACTGGGAGGGTTGGGGGTGCATAACATTATAGTTCTGTTAGGAAATTACCTTTGAACATGGACTGAATTCTTATCATCATCCAGTCATGATGCATTCCTTCTACTTATGTGAATTCACTTTACAGCAGGAGTCTCTTATTTTTACTTCTATAAAATTCCTGAAATATCCTTGCATACAGTACACGCTCAATAAATATGGGTTGAAAGAAAGGAGGGCAGGGTCCTAATACTGAAGAAACAAAAATGATTCCACCATTATAATTTTCCCAGGTCACTGTGGTTTTTGGCAAGGGAAAGTAGCATTCTGTGACACTCAGTGTGCAAAGTCAGAATCTTCATTGGTCTGCATCCTGAGTGAGAGCAGAGAAGGGTATGTGAGATGCCAATTCATTTGTAACAAATGTAAAGATCTTTAGATTCTCAGATGTTCACATCACCATTCATTTTTGACCTTTGAATTATTAGAATTGACTCAAGCTTCTCCTACTGGATTGTTTCACTTGTCCGGGTTCCTGTTCAGTCTCTCAGTGTCCTTTAGAGGAGGATGGCTTTATTCACCCTGTACCAAGCTTGACCATGGGTGCCTTGGACTTTGGATCCCAGGAGTTTGGTTCTCAGAACCATTCTTCTCCAAACCTCAGTTCCTCAGAGGAACCATACTGGAATATGGATTGCTCTTTTTCTTCTCTAAGTCTAATGGGATCCACCAGAATTCCAACCATAGTTTCCTCCTACCTCTGCCTTCCCAAATAATATTTTGGAACAGTAACACACACACACACACACACATGCACACACACATACACACACACACATATCCCACATTCTTTATGTTTCCCAAGATGGTCCACATAGAACTAGATGGTAATTAGGAGGCGCCCAGAAGCTGGTAACCAAAAAGTCCTTATCCTCCCCTCTCCTTAAATTTTTCCCTGATGTAAAGGTCCACAGGCTTATCCTTTTCATCCCCATCAGAGTGCTCAAGTAAACTTCTTGCTACAATATTACAGACACAAACAAACAGATAGAAAAGCACAAGTTAACTACTCAGTAGGGCATTTGGGATATATATTGATTAACCGTGAGAAACACAATTGACATAGGAAGACAGAAAGTTCAGGTCCAAATTACTAGATCTTTCTTTCCCTAGCAGAGCCATGGGAACAGCCAAGTCATAATCAGAACATTTCTTAGTGAGAATGCAATCAGAACAAAGGGCATTTATTGGATTTGAAAGTCATAGGATCGTCTGATATCTCCAACTTCCATTTGGGATGCTTTTG
This sequence comes from Eubalaena glacialis, assembly GCF_028564815.1. Lineage (NCBI taxonomy): Eukaryota > Metazoa > Chordata > Mammalia > Artiodactyla > Balaenidae > Eubalaena > Eubalaena glacialis. Next base: position 42,095,310 of record NC_083720.1, read on the forward strand.
CCAAATTGGAATGAAACCGAGTTATCACTTTCCCTTTCTTAAAGACCCATGATTTCACAGACCTCATTTGGTAAAATTAAAGTCTCAGAAAATGAGGGATTGGGGAAAAGTAATTTAAAAAATTTACTAAATATATTTAAATGACACAGTGAATAAGTATTCTAGAAGACATTCACTTGCTTTAGCGAGCCAGATTCATAACTATGAAACCCTGCTCCAATAAATAAGCTTCTTCTGGATGACTTTCTTCCCTGTTCAGGAAATATTGCTGCAGTTTCACAATCTGTGAGACTGAATATTTCACCAGCTTTCTGTTGTGCAGAGTGAACCTCTCTTTCAACTTTTAAACCAGCTCTTCCTGGCATGATATTTGTTGGCTTTTGCACTTGAATTTTTTCTTTTTGCACTGCTTTCATAGGTCTCAGGACAATGTCTGGCCATTTCACAAGCTACAGACATGTTGTGGGACCCTGGCTCTTTGTGGGCTGGATTTTAGATAGGTGGTAAGGAAGTATAAGTGGAGTTAAATTTGAGCAATGAAGTGAGGGGTTCGGGGAGCCATGCAAAGTTTGGGAAAAAAAGAATCCCCGGGCAAGAGAATAGACATTGCATAAGCAACAAGAAGGCCAGGGAGAGAGTGAACTGAGTGAAGAGAAGTGAGATGGGGGAGATGTGTTGGGGCTAAATGATGTAGGGTCTCATGAGCCATGTAAGGAATTTGGGGGTTTGTCCTCAAGGTGATTGGCGTCCATGAGATTCCAATGCATTTGGTAAGTGGCACGACCTCGGACAGGGCGAGGATCACACTGCACCCATTGCTTCTGTGGTTCTCTGTTTCCATGCTAGTCAGTTTCCTTCTGACCAAATAATTATTCTGTAGATACCTTAATATATTCATCGAGCTTAGCCCCCATCCTGCTGGCTCGTCTTTGGGAGGTGACTTTGCATATCTCATTTTAACAGTACTGACTTTTTAGTTTAACTCTTAGGAGGACAATCTCTTTGCCATATTTCCTAGTTCTTGGGGAGCATATCTTTATTACCTTCCTACCCACATACCAGGAATATAATCATGCACACAGGTGGTTTAGGGATCCAGGCCAACAACAACAGCAGCAAAAGATTTAAAAAGGAATGCAGTTTGGAGTCAAGGTGTGTTGGGAGCTCTAAATGCAGAAGCCAGACTGAAAACACTCAACATTCTCAGAGAGGGAGAGTTAGAAATAAACACTTACGTCATCCCTTCCCTCCCCTGCATTGATGCGATCCAGACAGATGATGGCCCAGCATTTTGGATTTGTCTGGTTTCCTCATTAATTCTCCTCTCATTTCTGCTTTTATTATCAGAATGACAACTGCACAGTATCCCTAGGCAGCTTCTAAAGGCATCTAACTGTCATTAGAGCAATAAAGATTCTCATCTTTCTGCACAGTAAACAAATTAAGTTGCTCCTTGGTGTCTAAACTTCTTGATTAAAGCATCACTGTCTTATGATGACTACTGTCCTTTGAAAACCTACTGTGTGCTGAGGATAGTTAGTTGTTTTACATACAGTATTTTGTTTAATCTTTACAATGACACTTTCAAGCTAAGAATCATTGGCCCGATATACAAAAGAGGAAATGACACTCAGAGTGGTGAAATACTTGCCTCTAATGAGTCAATAAGTAGCCAACCCATAGCCAGATCTGCAAATCCATGCACCCCATGCTCTATCCACAGTATTCCATGATTCCCTGCTACTCTAGACTGTTCTTGACATGTTCCCTACCAATGGCTTTCCCTCCTCACTGAGGTACATACATACGCACTTTTCCTTTCTCTTCTCAGAGCATGTCTTCAAAATCTTGAGGGGATCCAATTTCTCACTCCTCTCTCACTCTAATCCCTAGAGTCATATACTGTCATTGCTGGAGGGGATCTTGGAGATTATATTCTCTGGAGTTTTCCCATCTTGAGTCCCCAGTTGGTTAGACTTCAAGCTAGTTTCAATATTCAGAAAGCTCTAGTTAAATCACAATACTGTTGTTGGGTTTGTACTACTGAAACATAAAGTTAATTAACTGCTTGATAAATACAATTTGTCTAATAGATAGAAAGCTTCTGAAGATTGGGGCCCTATTGGGTAAGTGAGGAAGAAAGAATTTATTTAAACATTTGTTGGTGAAAACTCTCAGAAATATCACCAATTTGGTCTGTGTTCTCTTTTATAAATGATTCAGTGGATGTCCACTGGGAGGAAAAATGGACACAAAATAAGCTTCACTGGTTTGGAAGAGATTTTAAAGCTTATGTTGTCCAACTATGATACATTTCTACCTAGTGATAGACCAGTCATTGATGGAGAATTTATTGCTGTGCTAGGCATCCTCTTACAATGTAATAGCATTGATTGTTTAAAATCCCTGCTTTTCTGTAGTTTCTGTTCTTCAATTCTAGTCCTTTGGAACATCACACAATAGTTCTTATCACTCTTCTAAGCGATGTCCTTCATGTTCAGGGATCTGATCGTTCTGGACTCACTGCTGGAAATGCCAGCACCAGCAAAGTGATTATGTAGACCATGATTGGTAAGTCAATTGTTTTCCTTAACAAGACCCGTAAGGCATTTTGTCATTTGACCCTTCATTCTCTGCTTTAGCCACATGCCCTAAAACTGCAGATATACTGAACTTCCTGAAGTTTTTCTTATTCTCAGTGCTCCTTATTTCTAGAATATTCTCTTTCTCACTCTCTCTCCCAGATTTGCTTCCTCTGGAAAGCTTTCCATGCCCCAAATGGACTGGCTAAAGCCCTGTAATACCTGCTTCCATTGCATTTGAGTGTTTTCTTACCTATATCACTCATTTATAATTAACTATTTATTTATCTCTCTCTCTCCTCACCAGGACTGTAGGATCCTAGTGGCCAGGGATGATGTTCTACTCTCTTAGTCCCAAGCCTAGTACTTGACTGAGACATGTAGTGGGTGCTCAGTGAAATGAATGAATGAATGAATTCATTATATGTGCCCTTCCTGTGTCTTGTCACTAAACCCTCAACTTACATTCTCTCTTCATCATGGCAAGGGTAAAGTGTAGGTTGAGAAGGAAAGGAGATGAGATGAAGGAGGGCGTGACAGGGAAGCGGAGCCAGGAGAGAAAGAAACATGTTGGAATCAAAAATTTTATAGATGAGGAAAGTGAGACACAGAGAGGAACACGATGTACTAAGTTGCACAGTGCGGACTGGAATTCAGTTTCCTGGCCTTGGGCCCTGGGCCTTTCCTCTATATTATGAATATTGTAGCAAGAACATCTTTAACACACAGACAAAAATATACTGGCTCATTTCCAAAGATGACAGCCTCATTGTCAGGATGAAGGGGTCATTGGTTGAAATTTAAAAATAATTCCTGATTTAAACACAGCTTCTTACTTCGAGCAATGACTCAGGCTAATTCTGCAGGCGGCATGTTTTCCTTTGAGATTTCTCATCGGCTCTGTTCACTGCTCTCCTAGATTATATAAGGGTAATGATGAATTCCGTGACTGGATCCTAACTTCCCAAGGCCCAAAATAATCACTGTTCTGTTTTCCATGGGAAATGAAGTTATATATTAGCATTTTAACATTCTCTGAACATCAACTTTAAAAACAGGAGACATCACGGCAGGTGGGGCTTGCAAATGATATTTCTAATCAGATGTTCATCCAGAAAGTAATTAAGAAAGTGTCTCCCTTATAAGGCCCAGGGCTTCTAAAAAGACTTCTTTATTCTCAACTGTCTCTTAACATGCTTTGTCTTTGCCTCCCTCTGTGTTCCAGAGCCCAAAGGGAAGATGAAAGGCAAGTCCTGATGATAAGGATGTCACCATGTGTTGGTGTTCCGGAGCTGTGGGGCAAGAAGTCCTACTTCTGCTTGCCCTCCCCCAACCCCAATCCCAGTACCCTCAAAACTGTGTTTTCTCATGTTTTGTAAATTGCTTAGAGCTCTGCCAGGTTCTCAGAGCCATCTGGCTCACTGCCTTGGCTTCCCTGTCACTCCTTTTAGGAAATTCAAGGGAGGAATTTGAAGTCAGATAGATAATGAGTTCAAACCCTGGGTGTGCCGCTTCCTAGCTATGTACTTGTGGATGAGCTGCAACCTCTTTCTGAGTCTCAGTTTCCCACCTGTGCCTGGATTTTTATAGGACTGTCGACATGATTCACTGAAAAAGTCCCAAGAAAGCATTCAGCTTGGTGCCTGCTTCCTAGACGTTTCTTAGCAGATTATTGATATTCTGCCCTATCTCCATTTTATCCCTTTTTGGTAAAACAGAGTTTGTACATATTTGGGCCAGTGTATTAGCTTCCTAGGGCAGCCATACCAAATTACCATAAAATGGGTGCCTTAAAAGAACATAAATTTATTGTCTCACAGTTCTAGAGGCCAGAAGTTCTAAATCAAGGTGTCAGCAGGGCCATGTTCCCTTTGGAACCTGTAGGGGAATCCTCCCTTGCCTCTTCTTAGCTTTTGGTGGTTTGTTGACAGTCTTTGGCTTTCCTTGGCTTTCAGCTGCATAATTCCAATGTTTACTTTGTCATCACATGACACTTTCCCTGTGTCTCTCTGTCCTCGCATAGCAGTCTTATTATAAAGACCCTAGTCATATTGGATTAGGGGTCCACTCTATGCCTATATGACCTTATCTTAACTAATTATATGTGCAGTGAATTGATCCTATTTCCAAATAAGGTCACATACTGAGGTACTAGGGGTTAGGACTTCAATATATATTTCTATGGGGGGGGGGGGAATGGTGGAGAACACAATACAACCCATAACAGTAAGTAGTGAATTATATGCTAAAAATATTCCAGTCTATTTAGTCAGTATATCATATAGATTTCTGTTTTGATTAGATTAGATTTCATAATTTGAGAAATCTAATCTTAGAATTGCAGTGTTCAAGCAAAAAGGAAATATGTCATTTATTTCACTTCCTTCCTCCTTATGCCCCTCTCCCAGTCTTCCCTCTTTATTCAAGCCCTACAAGCCTCACCATCTCTAATTCATTATACACCCAGCAGCCAGAGTTCTCTCTGTCCCCTCCTCTTTTAAAAGTCATGTACCCGTATCAGTCATCTTGTTCTTTATAGGACAAAGGTCAAACTCCTCACCTGGTTACAAATTGTCCTTTAGTACCTGGCCTCCTACCTCTGGGGTGATTAATTGTCTTAGTTTATCCAAGATGGTCCCAGCTTTAGCACTGAAAGTTTGCATCCTGTGAAACCCCTCAGTCCTGGACAAACCAGGGCAGTTGTTCATTCTACCACCTCCCTACAGCTTTCGATCCTCTCTAGCTGTTACAGGTTTAATTCTATCTTGCTAATTGTGTATTGCTCTGGCACTAGCTGTTTACTCATCAGGCTCTCCTGCTAAATTATGTTTATTAAGGATTTCTAGATCCAGATGAATCTAGGCTTAAATTTCAGCTGACCCTAGTCAGTGCATGTCTTATTAAGCATCAATTTCTTCAAAAGCAAAAGGGTCACAAACCTTATATCCTTTGGTTGTTGCGAGGGTAAATTAGATGCTATGAGTAAACCACCTGGTGGAGTCTGATATACACTTGGTGTTGCATAAGTGGTAGATAGTTTTCACTGATGGGCATGTCTGTATACTCCAGAGTACCTGTGCTCAGTAAATGCTTTTGAAAGAAAGCTCAAAGCTACAGAGTCCAAATCTCTTGAGCCGTGATCTTTCTGTCCTGACATTTTCTCTCTGAGTTAAAAATAAATGCATTCTTTCAAAGGTTAGCCGTACTAAGAATTTGGCTCAAAGCCTTGTCAAGTAATGTGGAATATGACAGATGTATTACCTTTTACTACTGGAATTTCGCATGTGTCAATAATTTTCTATCCTCTGGTGATTTTGATCTGGTTAGATCCAGCAACTGGTCCTTGAAGGGAAAACAGACAATTGAGAAGACGTCAAGTCCCTACTTATGCTCCAGTTCTCATGAACTCAAAACTGAAACATTTAAAGTTGGTGTGGCATCATCAACTGAAGGGAGGGTCACTTAAAGACTTTTCCTACAGATCAGCCCCCAAAAGGAATCAGTTGTATTTCATAACACCTGATGGCCCTCAACCTATGTGTATGAAGGAGCTGAGAATAAGTGAGGTTGTCCTCCACCCCAGAGGGGAGCAGAAAAAATCTTGATTGTGGTCAAAAGGGTATCACTGACTCTTGGTTTTCTCTGAGATTCTCATTGTGGAGGCCACTGGTTCCTTTTATCTAGTGGGTATTCGATGTCATGATGAGATTAATAATTCACAGAGTCTGGGCAGTACTTTTCCACAGAGGGCTGTGTGCAGAGAAGAGCAGAAGTACTGGCAAAAGCCCGAGGGTTCCTGACAAGGTCAGATGCCTTATGCTTTAGCAAGTGCTCCAAATCCCCAGTAACCCCTTACTTGCTGTGATTGATACAGAAGAAATGCAGGGATTCTTGAAGGCTTTTTATCTTTCTTGGTTGGGGTGAAAATCAGTCCAATCAAACAGACCTCTAATAGATGGAAAGTTAGTGACAACAACAGCAACAAAATATAAATAAAAATTTATTTATTAGTTCCAAACAGTAATTCAAAGATGTTGTAAAATCATACATGATTAATTGCTATAGGTAATGAGAGGGTTAGTAGCAACCAGGGGAAGATGATGCTTGATCTATTCTTATTACTATTACTAATGCATATTTTGATGATTACTACCTACCACTTTTTTTTGAGTCCCAGGCACTCTGCATCACATGTAATATCTCTTTTGATCTTTACACTAATCCTGTGAAATAGTCAATCTTATTCCCATTTCTGAATGAGGAAACTGAGGCTCAGAAAGTCAACTAGACTTTTCTAAGGCCACTAAGGTGGTAAGAGGTGGAGCCAGAGTTTGACCCTGGGGTGACTGTCCCTGGGGACTGCTTTTGACATGTGCTATATCACCTTCTAGTAATAATTAAAAATTAATGATCATGAGGAAGATTCTTAGCATTTTTCAGGGACTTAAGAGTTTTCAAGACCATTTATATCTCCCTTCCCATTTACTTCTCACAGCAGCCCTGTGCAGGAACAAGTTGGGGGTTACTATCACCACCTGGAAAATGCAGAACTTGGACTGGAGGAAGGTTATGTGATTCCAAATGTCACCACCCATCTGGTTAGTGACCACGATGCAGCTGAAACTTAGGGTTTCTGACTCCACAGCTGGAGCTTTGTGATCTGTCCTTTAGAACATAAAAGAGGTCACACTAGTGGGAGCTGCCATTTTTGGTTCCAACCTGTGCCAAAGGAGACGAGAATGGTCTGAACTTGATATTCTACTTTTGCTGATCTTTAAATCTCTTGCCAAGCCCACTTGGCTTCTTAGGCAGCAAGATTCTCACTCACGAGACTTCTGATGGCAATGATGAGAGTTACAATCTTTTGTTTTTGTTCATTTTCAAACTTTGGTTGTCCAGACTCCTGACGAGTCTGTGATCTTTCCAATTATTTATTTATTTATTTATTTATTTATCATCTTTATTGGAGTATAATTGCTTTACAATGGTGTGTTAGTTTCTGCTTTATAACAAAGTGAATCAGCTATACACATACATATATCCCCATATCTCCTCCCTCTTGTGTCTACCTCCCTCCCACCCTCCCTATCCCACCCCTCTAGGTGGTCACAAAGCACCAAGCTGATCTCCCCCAATAGCTTTTTAATAAGTTCATTTTCTACTTTAATCGACCAGAGTCGGGTTCTGCTCTTTGTACCTGAGAACTCTGATCAATATAGTATTTCACCAGCATCATGTGCAAGTAGCTTCACAGTGCTACTACATAGTCTGGCTTCAAGTAACCTTAGTTCTGGCCCATTCTCCTTTTTAAAAACAATAGATTGTCAAAGTATAACCCATACTTTCCAAACTTTTGCTAAACCATTATCTCAACAATGCTTTATTTAACTATTTCATGCAATTAGTAAAGATGGCTCTTGAAACTCTCTAGAGAACTGGTTTTAGATTCACCTCAGAGAGGAGAAGAGGGTGTAATGATATGAAGAAGGAGAATCACAGGTCTTGGGAGAGCTTCAGCTGGTTGGAAGTTCCTTGGTCAATGCACTTACTTTTTCTCTTTCCTTCTTTCCTTGTTATTTTCCTTACATTCTATCCTCTTCTTCTTCCTTATCTTTTTATTACCACTCTTGTCCTTTTTCCACGATGAAGACAAATGAGGCTCTATTAGAATCTAAACATCAGTTTGAACCTCTTTTGCCATGAACTTGCCCTGTGTTGTTTATCATGCTAATAAATATATCACCTCATTTAATCTCCTCAAACCCTTTAGAAGGAGAGATTATGCCCCTATTATGAGAGGGAAGAGAGGAGAGAAAATGAGGTTTGGAGCACGATAGAACTTTCTCACGGCAGGATGGCTTCTGACCATCCCTCTCATTTTTCTCGTAAGGTTGCAAGCATCAAATGAAAAGCAGCACAATTCTGACATTAGAACAACAGACAAGGAAATAGAAGGCTTTTTGGAGCATTTGTTCTGCTACTTATCAACTATGTGTATCTTGGGCAAGTTATTCAAACTCTTTAAGTCTTAGCACCACTGGAGTGCAGGAGTATAAAGTTGGACACTCAGTCGAAGACAAATAGAATTAAGGCATTTCACTTGAAATGTTTCCTTTGCCCTACATTCAGTTTGTTCCTCCTGTGAGGAACACAGTGTTCCTCCTGTGATATCCTTGAGAGACATGAGATCTAGCTTTCTTTCCCAGCATGTAGAGATACCTGAGTCCTAGAGGATTTGTGCCACCAGCCAGATGGCCTCTTTATGTTGGGAAGATGTGCCATTAGCACACCTAGTTCTCTTTTTATGAAAGCTCCAAGTACCCATGGCTGCTGCTTACTGATCACATTTCTTCACAGAGGAAGTTAGAGTACCCATAATAAAAATTGGATGGGGGCTGGAGCATAGTAGATTTATAACAGTCATCCTCAACTTTGCCTATAACTAGCGAGGTCTGGGGAGTCCAGGGTCACACCTCTGTCCCAGGATAATCATTCAGTAAATTGTACTGCTTTCAGATAGATCCCCTGAGGCTCTATGTTGTCAGATATAGTTCACGTAAATTCTTGGTTCTGCTACTTACTTATTGGTGCTCTTGGACAGTTTTCTTAACCATTTTTTGCCTCACTTTCTTTTTCTAAACTGAGGACAATAAATCTAGAACCTTCCTCTTGGAGTGATTGTGAAGATTAAACAAGAAGATCCCTGTGAAGCAGTAAGCTCTGACACAGAGTGAGCATTCAATAAATGTTCACTGACTGTGCTCAGTGCTTAAGACACAGTAGCTGATGATAAATAGCAATCCTGCTTCCCACTGCTTGGTATTTGTTCTGTCATTGCTTAAGGTGGCATAACACATGAGTAAGGTGTCCTAGTAGTGTTTTCAGAGTAAAATTGGCAAATCCATTCACCTGAATCAGGCTCCTATATCAAGGAAGTTGATTGGCAAGAATAACAGCTTTGTATGCTATCTTCACTAAAAAAATAAAGTATACCATTAAGTTTTCGACCTAATAAATGTTGAGAAGTAGACAGCTTTTTGTTTTTCAAATTACGTTGTACGGTACAGGTAGAGGTAGAAAAGAGTGAGGAGAAGGTCAGATGTTTGAGAGGCATTTTGCAGGGTATTAAGAGATGAGTTTTTACTACTCATTCGAAAATTCACCAGCTTCCTGTGTAGAAGTTGGGTTTCCCTGGCTAGATTGCAAGTTTTATAAAGGTACCAATAGTGATTGAACTCTCTCTGTGTTTCTTACATGCACATAGGCACCATGTGAAGTCCTTCTACTCTATCTATACTTGTCTACATGCAGTTCTTCCCAGTTTATGCCTTTGTACATTTGTGAGTGTGGTTTTCTCTGCTTGGAATCCAGTTCCCACACTTGTCTGGCTGTATGACTCATTTCTCAAGACTAAGCTTAAATGTCACCTCCTCTGGAAGGTGCCAATGGAGCACTGGTTAAGTTTCCCTTCTTGATGCCCTCAGGATTTCTTGGACAGGAAGCAGAACTGTTCCCTGTGACATCAGCTAGGGAACAACAAGTGCCCAGATAATTCTGACACAGCCAGCACAAACAGCGTCATCAATACTCTCAGACAAAAAGCTGCTGTATATTGTTATGGCATTCACTTGGCTAAATCCTCTTGACCCTATTGCTAAAGATGATAGACTTCTGATATCTTGGACTTCCTGTTATGAGGAAGAGACTTGTGTGGTTTGGAGGCAGAGGAATCAGGATTTGGCTCTTGGTTCCCACTACCTATTAGCTGTGTGAAAACTGAATCTCAATTTTCTCATTTTTTAGTTTTTGAATTTTATTTTATTATTATTTTTTATACAGCTGGTTCTCATTAGTTATCTATTTTATACATATTGGTGTATATATGTCAATCCCAATCTCCCAATTCATCACACCACCTCCCCCCTCCCCCGCTTTCCCCCTTTGGTGAAATTTTCTCATTTTTTAAAATGGGTATAATAATAGCTATCTTGAAGGTCCAATATGAGATTAACTATGGTAATATAGGTCAAGTATCAAGCATGTCCCTGGGATCCAGAAGACACTCAATGAACAGTAGTTATCATAAGTTTGTCTGTCCTTGTCAGACATTCTTGGATTTTTTTCTAAGAAATGGCAGTTGAGTTCCCATGATGCATGTGTAAAACCTCTTTTTTACAATATGATCCTAAATGTAGCTTATTGTAGAAACAACTCATCTGCACGTGTTAGTCCATCTTTCTAGAAATAATAACTCTTGCCAACAATAGGGATTACATTTCTGGAAAATGTTATTGTTGGTAAAGGTTGTTGCTAGTGAAATCAAGATATAACAAAAACTATGGGTTTAAGGGATAAACAATAAAATAACATTACATGTATTTTAAAAGCAAATAAATGTTATAGAGGACATCTAACTCCAAAGCACAACTGATTTGTCAAGATTAAATTCTTTCTCTTCCTTTTGTAAACATTGCTGTTATCACAGTCATAAAAAACTGAGGCTGAGGGAGGCAAGCATAAATCCCATTACTTGTTTCATCTTCCTTCATGGCATCTATAAATAGTAGTTTGGGTTGAAGAATTAGAATCAAACCTTCCCATCAATTTTCTTATGAACTCTACAAGGAATCAATGTTGGGATTAGTTGCTATTTTGTTAGTATCATGACCAGGGACAGTCATACTTCTGGAAGACACATGCAAGGTACAAGAGCAGAATGAAAATCAAAGTAGCATGCTCTTTTTTTTTTAACATTTTATTTTGAACTAATTTTAGACTTAGAGGAAAGTTGCAAAAATAAAAAACAAAGAGTTTCCTTATATGCCTTACCAGGCAGGCTTCCCCAAATGTTAACAATGTTAACATCTTATATAACTATAGGGCAATTATGAAAACCAGGGAGTTAACACTGGTACAATATTATTAACTAAATTACAGAGTTTTTTCAAAATTCACCAAATTTTCCAATATCATTCTTCCCTTTTAAGATCCAATTCAAGATCACATTGCAATTAGTTGTTATATCTCCTTAGCCTCCTCCAATCTGTAGCAGTTCCTCATTCTTTCGTTGTCTTTCATGACCTTGGCACTTCTAAAGAGTACTAATGAATTATTTTGTAGAATGTCCCTCACTGTGAATTTGTGCAATGTTTTCTTGACATTGGAATGGTTATGTATTTTTACCAAGAATGCCACAAAAATGTTGTGGTATCCTCCATGCACCATATCGAGGGGTTCATGTTGTCGATATATCTCATCATGGGTGATGATTACCTCGATCACTTGGTTAACTTAGCATCTGCCAAGTTTTCCCACTGTAAAATTATTATCTTTTCTTTTGTTGTTGAAAAACATCTTGGGTGAGATATTTTGAGATTATGCAAATCCTATTTCTCCTCAAACTCTCACCTTCTAACTCGTGGATCTTATCTGTAATACTTTTTACTGCTTGCTTACTGGTGATTCTAGATTTCCACCTTCCCTTCTACACTTATTAATTGGAATTCTACGGTGAGAAAGAGCTATCCATTTATGTATGTATGTAGGCATTTATTTATCTATGTGTTTATTTAAGATTTGACGTTATTATACCAGTAAAATTCAAGGATACTTGTACATTTCTATGGGTTAAAACCCAATAATACCATTATTTATCTGTATAAGCAGCACTCTCTTCACAGTTGCCCTGACTGCATTAGAAAGAGAATGGGAAAAGATGACTGGAGGGACAATTTAAGTTCAAGGTCTAAGCTGAGTCTTGTCCTCCACTATATCAAAATACTTGTGTCAGCATATTCAGGTCTGCTTGTGGATACTGAGATAAAGCACAGAGGATAAGAACATGAAGGAGGGAGGTTGGGAGGGAGGAAGAGAGAGAGAATGAGAGTATTAAGAGGCCACATGGAACTAAGAAGGAAAGAGAACAGGGTCAGCTTTGTCTAGAAATGCTTACTGAATAGAGGTAGGCATCAGAGACCATCTATGCTATTCTGGAGTCAATACCTATTATCCTGAGAAATCATTCTTAGACCTTCAGCAAACTTATAACATACAAAAAGTGAGCAAGAATTGAGGATTCCTCTGTGATGAAATTTATCTCTGGCCAAATAGAACTCTTGTAGATTTTGTCTTATTTCAAAATAGATGGAACGTAGAGCTGATAAGCAACATTGACTGAATATCCTCTGTGAGCCTGTAGATTAGAGAAGGATTAAAGAAAAAGGAGGCATGCAATGCTCTGGAAAGACATATATCATGTGGAATAATGACAGGGGAAATAAACTCAACCCTAAATGCTGGAATAGAGACCAGAAATTCAAGTTTCTGCCCTAGTGTCTTTTTATACTTAAGGCTCATCTGAAAAATGATAGTTATATTTAATGGTCTCTTAAATTCCTCCCTTTCAGCTCTCATATCTTACCCTATTCTCTCTCGTGTGTTTGTTTAATGTTGGTAAAGCTGGTGGGTTGTATTAATTTATGAGGAATTCCTAGAGAGTTTAAAGCATTTACAGCCCCAGGGTCTATGAATTGAGTAGTGCCCCAAAGAGGACCAAAGTAAGCTGGCAGGATTTACAATGCTCAGAAAGTCTCTGGGAATTCCTGAAGACAAATGCATAAAGTCATTCTGTACTTGATGTTTCAGTGTAATTGTTCGCATTCAGTTGCTCTTGGGCACATATGTTAGAGAGTTTGGTTTCAAGCCTAGCATATGGTAGCTTTGAAATAAAGTGTGGATTCTTGTTAAGTTCCTTGGCTCATGTGCCTTCCCAGTTCTAGCAAATAACACAAGAGAGAGTAGAATTAGGGGACTATTCTAGTTAGGGGTATTACATAAGTGAAGTCTGCTTTTCTCCACCCTCTGAGGAGGTTGACATTTAGCATTCAGAATCAGGCTTCACTTCCTGTTCTTTGTATCTGTCTGTCATTGTATCTTTCTTGAGCCTTCCTCCTTTGTGTCCTCCCTCCTTCCCTCCATCACTCCCTCCCTTCTTTCCTTCCCTCCTTCCCCCCTCCCTTCTTTCCTTCATTCATTCCTTCCTTCTTTCCTTCCTTCCCTCCTTCCTTCCCTCTCCTTTTTGCTAACCTGTGACCCCAAGATGAAGAGAGATTTTTCTATGAGACATGTTCTATCTACCAGAAACTTGGAAAAAACAGAGGCCACAGGCAATGTGGTTTTCTCTGTAGCTGGCTCAGAGTCTTCTCTCTGCTGAGGGATGACCCCTTCTGGGGAACATGGTCCAGGTAAAGAAGGAAAAAATCCATTTTGCTCTACAGAGTCCAAGTCTTCTGAGCTTTGCATTTGTGAATCCCTTCATATAGAAATTAGAGTCAGAAGAGCACTAATAGTCTTTTTAGTTCAGTGATTGTCCAAATTGTGCTCTAAGGTGAACTAGATTATTGGAGGTACCTCAAGGTTGTTGAGGCTGATGGGTGGGTCTCTTAGTCTCCCAATCCCACTTTAGCTAACATAGCATGTTAGTTAAGAGGGTGGATAGTAGAGCTGGGTTTGCTAGGTGTGATCCTTGTTATTAGCTATGAGACCTAGAGCAAATTACTTAACCTCTGTGTGCCCCAATTACTCATCTGTAAGGCAGAAATAATAATAAAAAAAAAAGCTTACTTCATAGAATTGTGTGAGAATTGAATGAGTGAGTACATTTAAAGTGCTTAGAATGGTGGAAGGCATATGGTAAGGGCTATGAAGTCTTTTCTGTTATTATTAATAATGTCTACATCACATCATCATCTACACATCACTTCATCTGATGAGAGGGGTTAGCCGTTAAGAAAATACAAAGATACTCTGGTATTTTTCTAATTTTATCCAGAACAAAGCAACCTTGTTATGTAGTCAGCTAAACTCTGCTTGAACATGCCTGGTGATAAAGAGCTACTGCACCAACTTGTAAGGCCGCCTGTTTGTTGGTAATAAGCTCTTGCTAATGAGCTAAAATCTATTTCATTGTAGCTTCAACTGACTAGCCCTTTTCCTCCTCTCTCGAATCATGCTGAATGAGTCTCTTTTACTTCCATATGACAGCTACTCTTCCACATGGCTCAAGAATTAGCTCTACAAGAATGGACTTGAGGACACGGGGAGGGGGAAGGGTAAGCTGGGACAAAGTGGAAGAGTGGAATGGACTTATATATACTACCAAATATAAAATAGGTAGCTAGTGGGAAGCAGCTGCATAGCACAGGGAGATCAGCTCAGTGCTTTGTGAACACCTAGAGGGGTGGGATAGGGAGGGTGGGAGGGAGACGCAAGAGGGAGGAGATATGGGGATATATGTATATGTATAGCCGATTCACTTTGTTATAAAGCAGAAACTAACACACCATTATAAAGCAATTATACTCCAATAAAGATGTTAAAAAAAAAAAAAGAATTAGCTCTACATTGTTCATGGGATTTGTCTCCTTGCTAACATACTTCCAATGGGAGTGAGCTCACTACTTCTTGAGGCAGTTTTTCTGATTGTTGGTCAATGCTGATGTTGGTCAATGCTGAAGCCAAACTGACTGTCCTTTCATTGAACTTGCACCAGTGACTTCCCTAGAGTTGCTTAAAATTCCAATTCCCCTTCTGTAAATGGTCTTTAAGATAATAAAATAAGTAAAGTAATAAAATCCTTCTTCTTTTCCCCAGGTTAGTGGTTCTTTCAACTGTTTCTTATGTGAAGAATTTCTCCAGGATTTATCATTTGGCCTGTCCAAATAAAGCCATGTAATGACAGTTTCTCTAGTTTAACCTTATGCCTGCGTTCTTGGAGACCTTAAGAATTTTTGACAAAATTAGATGAAAACTCTAATTAGAAAGGATTGATGCACCCCAATGTTCATAGCAGCACTATCTACAATAGCCAAGTATAGAGGCAACCTAAGTGTCCATTGACAGATGAATGGATAAAGAAGATGTGGTATATATACACAATGGAATATTACTCAGCCATAAAAAATAATGAAATAATGCCATTTGCAGCAACATGGATGGACCTAGAGATTATCTTACTAAGTATAGTAAGCCAGAGAAAGACAAATATCATATGACATCACTTATATGTGGAATCTAAAACAAAAAGATACAAATGAACTTATTTACAAAATAGAAATAGACTCACAGACATAGAAAACAATCCTATGGTTACCAAGGGGGAAGGAACAGGGAGGGATAAATTAGGAGTTTGGGATTAACAGATACACACTGTTATATATAAAATAGATAAACAACAAGGACCTACTTACTGTATAGCACAAGGGACTATATTCAATAACTTGCAATAACCTATAATGGAAAAGAATCTGAAAAAGAATATATATATATATATATATATATATATATATATATATATATATATATATATAACTGAGTCACTTTGCCATACACTTGGAACTAACACAACTTTGTAAATCAACTATACTTCTATAAAAAAAAATTTAAAAAATATTTTGTGTCACATGAGTTCGCCGGTTCTTCCTTTGGTCATTCATCTGCTCTAGTTCTCCTTTGTCAGTATCCACAGTACCCACGCATTGAGGGCTGCACTTTCTTCTGCCACAGCTGGGTACAGAACACTGAAGTCTCTGCCAAGGCTGCTGCTTCTCCAGAAGCTGTCAGCATTGTGGGGTCCATGGGGCATTTGCTCCCACCACAGAACATCAGAGCACTTTGAGCTCCTTGTGGAAGCCTCACTCCCCAACATCATTTCCCCTAAACACTGAAACAGTGATGCTGTGTCCCTGTATCTCAGGGCTAAGTGAAAACAGCCTCTCTCTTCAGGGCTGCCACAAGTCCATGGGGCTGGTGGCTGAATAACTGCAAAGAGCATTCCCTCCTGTTCCTGAACCGCCCCCCAAATGCATATGCAAAAATATTTTCCTAGTTTTGTTCATAAGGGTTGCTTTTTGTTGCCCCACCCTTTTGTGTGTGTGTGTATATACATATATATATATATATATATATATGTATATACACACACACACACACACACATATATACATATATATCCATCCATTCATATATATGTGTGCAGTCCCTTCTGCATATATATGTGTATATATACATATATATATGTATATATACATATATATATGCCATCTGTCCTCAAGTTGGAACCCCCCACCCCAGTACATAGAACAAGTTTTCCAGGCCCATCACTATCATATTTTCTCACCTTTACTTGAACCAGGAATTAGTTCACAGGAATCAAATGATGATGCAAATACAGATACTGGGTCCAACCTGTGGTAGTGACAGGAAGTGTTCTACAAGAGAACTTGAGTGGGCATGAACAGTGGGGTTTTAAAGAAGGGGTGGAATTTGACCTAAGAAGCGTTTATACAATAAGAGAGAATGAGTTGCAAACTGTCTGGATTCTAGTGTGTGTGTATATGTACATATGCTCAGTATACTCTCCTGGAATATGTGGATAGAATATAATGTGATTGCTCTGGGGAATACTTAAAATAATTAGGTTTAAATTAGAATGATCGACTAGGAAGGCTATTTTCTAACAGTGATTTACTCTAATACAAACACACACAAAAATCAATACTATTTACATAGTGCAATCACATTCAAATTGCTATGTTTAGTTAGCATTTACAATTTACCAAGCCTGACAGTAATTGTTTATTCATCCATAATGGTCAAGTTGTAACCAGACAATCTGAAAACAAAATTAAAGCCCTTGTTTAATCATTTATCATTTTCTATTGCACCCATTTTTCTGTAACTGGATTAAGTTCTAGACTTTAACTCTTTTAAAGCAAGTTTTGAAATTGCTTATGACTTAACATTTTTCTTCCCAAACACAATTATTCCTTATATGTGAGATCTCTCTTCAAACCCATTGATTTATTTATCTTTTCATAGAGAAATATTTATTTAACATATAATATGTGCAAGGCAATAACACTAACTGCAATAAGGAATGTCAAAAATGAGTAAGAAAAAAAAATGAGTAAGATATCACCCATCTCTCAAAAAATAAATGGGCAAGTAAAGGAGAAGCTTCCCTTGCACTTTAATCCCTGAATTTAATTAGTATTAATATGGTGGCACAAACTAGGTATAATGGGAGTAAGTAGGAGGGACTCATAACCTTTTAACTGGAAAACTTCAATAGGAGATTTCCCACAGGAGAAAAATCTCAGGGAAAAGTCTTCAGGAGTAAAGTAAGACATTTCACTAAGACCTGAAAAATTGGAAGTCCAGAACACACTGAGAAAATAGCAGGTATTCTGGTACTGAGGAAGAATGTAGTGTTTGGGACGAACTTGGGCTGACCATGTGTCTTTTCTAGATTGCAGAAGTCATTAGAAGGCAGGCTTTAAAGAATTTGTCCTCTGCCCTTCCCCAATGAGGGGACCCTGAGGAGTTTGGAACAGAGGAGTGACGTGACCAGAGCTCGGTTTCTGCATTATTCTGCTGCATCTCTAGTTCTGTGGTGTTCCTCCCAATCAAATTCATCCAGAACCATCTGATGCTCTAGGTCTTCTAGAATCCTCCCTTTGCAGAAGAACACACTGAGGCACAGGCCAAGTATTTAAACTAGCCATTTGCCCTAGAGATGGATGCTTTGGCGAGAGCCCCACTTTCTCTTCAGCAGCATGCAAGTCTCTGCTTTGGTTAAGTCTCAAACCTCTGGGAAAGGGAAAAGGAAAGAAGAGAAATAAACATTTGCAGGGTCATGTAAAGAACATTTTCACTGAGCTGGTGGAAAAAAGATCCTTTGGGGTTTATAGTGTCCATTAATAAA
Source organism: Eubalaena glacialis (assembly GCF_028564815.1). Lineage (NCBI taxonomy): Eukaryota > Metazoa > Chordata > Mammalia > Artiodactyla > Balaenidae > Eubalaena > Eubalaena glacialis. The sequence continues at coordinate 42,113,655 of NC_083720.1, forward strand.
TTTAGTTACTTACGTCACTGGCTCAGAAGCACATTTCAAATCTGTATTTAAATATTTCTTTTATCTGTTTAAAATATCTATTTAATGACATCTGCCATTATGAATACCAAATGTATTATTTATCTATTGCTATATAACAAACCACCCTCCAAAGCTTAGTGGTTTAAACATGAAAACAAAAGCAAACATTTTATTTACTTACAAACCTGGTGGGTCTGCAATTTTATTTGGGCTTATATGGGTGGTTCTTCTGCTGGTCTCATCTGGGGCCCTTCATGAGGTAGCAGTCATCTGGATGCTTGATTTGTGCTGGATGATCTACGATGGCCTTGGATATCTGGCAGTTAGTGTTGACTCTTACTTAGGCCAACAGACAGGAAGAGGAGCGAGATGTGGAGGAGCAGAGGGTGAGGACAACATGGAATCCACCAACCTTCTCTGCATTTGTTTGTCACTGTGTCTGGTCACAAAGAATTTAAAAATCAGAGGCCTCCCAAATCCCATACAAGCTCCTCTTTTGGCCAATTCTAACATAGTACCACACCGGGAAGGTGATTTGAGGAAATACAGTTCCTAGCTTAGCTGATGGAGCAGCAAAATGTAGCAGAGTCCACCCCTTGCCCGTGCGGCATCCATACAACTCTCTTTTTCTTTTCTTTTCTTTTCTTTCTTTTTTAAAGAAATTTCCCCATTTTTATTAAAACATAGCATATTAAGCAAATGATCACAATGTACAGTCAAATTTGTTTATACATGTATAGCAAGCTGTCCTAAATCATTTAGAAAGTCAAAAAATCACACTTGCTATTTTAACAATGTATTATTCTGCCAGTGTTAACATGTGTGGTTTATCAAATTAGTTGCTTTAACAAACCTTAACTAGTGTATGCTACTTAGCACACATATGAGAAACTTGTACGAAGACTAGACATAGCTCATAGCTCAGAAAAGATGTCTCTAAATGTCATATCATCCTTCTGCTTTTTGGCACAACTACATGTAAACTATGAAATAGTGCATACAACCCTCTTTTTCTTTTCTTTTCTTTTTCTTTTTTGTAATATTGAACTTTTAAATTAAGTAATAGCAAAATCATATTTCAATTTTACATAGTAACATCTATCCCTTTTATAACTAAAAATATGTTGTCTAGCCCCCAAATAAGATGCAAAAGTCTTCTATGTCACTTTATTCTCCTTTTTGTGGTGCTCATTCTTCTCCTAGCTGAATCACACTCTCCCTTTAGTCTCTAGTATGTTAAATAATGAGATATAAAGTTAACTACTATAAAAACACTTTTATCAGATAGTAGGGTAACGATAGGGAAAAAGAAAAAGGGCAAAACAATTACTTATTATACATAAAATATTAATAAATATACCAAAGCAAGGAAGAAACTGCACAGTCCTCAGATCTGCAAATGGTGACATGATCATACCTGGTATTTACAACTTTTTCCATTACTCATTTCTCATTCCTTTTGCTCTCAGTAATCACCTCAAGTGATCATGACTCCTTGTGTTCTTTCTTCAAACCTTCATTCAGGAGGACCTGTACTATTTGCTGTTCTGTCTATATTGGGTTGTTGTAGTTTTCCATTAACTTTTATCACAACACACAGGAGTACAAAAAGTACCCCAGAGGAGTTCCTGTATTCCAGACATACTCTTCCCTGACTCCTGGGTTACTGCGAGCTATTACCTCTTTGATAGTTAGAATCAGTAACCTCAGTCTGTTCAGTATTCTTTCCCTTTTGCCTATAGTTTCAATGGTATGAGGAACCCCAAATGGCCAGGCAGTAGTTTTTCTGCTTCTTGTTTAATGGTATTATAGTTGTATTCCCTGATAGAAGCATTATCCATAGAGAACTAAGACCAGCTGAGCTCAAGATGGTGGTACAGGAGGACACAATTTTTACTGGCACTTTGAAAGTTATAGTGAGATAAACCACTCTCATTTTCATTTATTGAAAAAGGTGGAGCCAAGAGTTGAAAAGAACAATGGCCTAGGGAATCACTCTCAGGTTACAAAGCTGATTTTCTAATTAAAGAAAATTCCCTGGCCTTAGAACAGAGGACTTGACATGTTCCTAGCTGGATTTCAGAATTGCTATGGACCAAAAACTGCTATGAATCTCCTGTTCCTCCCTTTTTAATCCGTATATTGCTATTATTTTGTTCTTATTTGCTGTAGACTGAATATTTGTGTTTAACCCAAAATTTATACATTGTAACCTAATCCTCAATGTGAGGGTTATTTTGAGGTGGAACTTTTGGGAAGAGATTAGGTCATGAGGGCAGAGTCCTCATAAATGGCATTAGCACGCTTATATAAGAGACCCTGGAGAGAGTCTTTGTCCATTCCATCATGTCAGGTTACAGCAAAGAAACAGACATCTAGAAAGTGGGCTATCACCAGACACTGAATCTGCTACTGCCTTGATCTTGGACTTTACAGCCTCCAGAACTGTGAGAAATAAATTGATGTTGTTAGTAAACCACCCAGTTTATAATATTGTGTTGGTTAAAAAGTTCATTAGGGTTTTTTTCTGTAACATCTTAAGGAAAAACCCAAACAAACTTTTTGGCCAACCCAATATTTTGGTTATAGAAGCCCAAATGAACTAAGACACTGTCTCATTTTTGCATGTTGGGTGTTTGGGGAAAAGGTAACTTGCTATTTTAGTTTATAGATCTCTAGTTCAAGAGGACCTTCACACAAGGATCTGGCCCCAGGTATCCTCATCCACATCAGTACTTGAGACAGAGCATGAGATCATGGACTGATGGGATTTGGGGGGTGGGGTTCTTGAGAGAGGATAGGTGTAGTTTGTATGTCAGGGGGTGTGAATCAGTGGGGCAAAAGGGCAAATGCTTCCTTTGTCTGTACTTCTCTGTGCATCACAAGGCTGAGCTCTGCAGGCAGCAGCACAAGGGATTCTTTGTCCTCTGATTTTCCTTAAGTTTGGCCAGTGGGAGGTGCCACTATGAGACCAGAGAGCAGGAGGTGAGCAAGACTAAGGCTTTATTCTTTCTGCTCCTTCCTTGCTTCACAGTGGTTTTGGTGGTGGCAGTGTTCTTCCATAGCTACAGCTCTACAGGTGGACATTCTGTTTTACACCCCTCCCCCCTTCCCATTTAGGACTAGGGGCTATTAAGGACCTCCAGCTGATGTTAGTCTCTGGGTGGCTCAACGTTGCTTTTGGGACCTTACCTGACCAAAAATTCTGTGAATAGTTACATCCTTATAAAACCTCTTCCAAAATTCCAGTTGAAGGTTTGGTTTCCTGCCAGAACCTTGAATGATATGTTGTCTTAAGAGCTGCTTTTGGTCACTTAGTTGGTGTATGACCAAGGACAAATCATATAACTATTCTTAACTTAATAATATCTTTACCTATAAAATAGAATTGTAGGGGAACACCATATGTAACAAGCATCTGTCATATGCAAGGCACTTCATGTTGGTTAGTTAATTTATTCCTCTTTAAAAATTTTTATGAATGTAACCTTTCATCATTGCATCCCCAAACTTATACAGACACCTGGAACATGATAGACATTCAGTAAGTGCTTATTTGAGTGAATGATGTAGATGTGAGATTGGTATCATTATCTTAGCTATAAAGAAATATGCTGGGATAGAACAAGCCACCAGATGAAGATCACAGAGCTAATGAATGGTACTGCTGGAATTGGAGGCTAGGTTTTCTAATTTTATAACTTTTAAAAGCAGGAAAATAATCTTGCTTATCCACCTAGCCAACCCTTACAGGGCAGTTGTGAAATTTAAAGAAAATGAAAACATGTTATGAATTCTGAAATCTACTTAAACATACTGCATCATCATTATCTTTATGAATATATTTTAGAATCTCTTTCCTACTCTCCTGCCCCAGGGTACCATGCAGTCACTAAATACAAGCTCACTCTCCTATAAGTGTTAGTCAGACAAAAACATGAAGATTGGTTGCTAGGGATGAAGAAAAATAAAGTTGTTTTCTGCTCTTTTATATTATTGGAGTTTTCTGCTCTTTTATATTATTTTCTTAATTGTATCCTTCTAATAACATGGCTAATTAGGAAATAGTTTTTCAAGTTTTGAAATTTAACGTTAGAAGGAATAAATTATTTTAAAGAAAGATTTTGGACTTCAGATCTGGATCTGTCAGGAAAATATTCTGACAGGATAAGTTTAGAAAGAGCTTGAACTTGGTTCTCTGATTCCCAAGTCACAAGTAAATGGAAGTCATGGGAGTCATAAAAAATTGTTCCTGGGACCTTGGGTAAAAATTGAGGTCCTGAACCTTGGGACATATTGCTGACCCTTTCCATGATGAAACTTAGGTCTCCTGGGGAGTCTGCAAGATTGGCTAGACCCAAAATGTAATGGACTCTTTGATGAGGAAATGGTTGAAGAGATTTATAGAAGTTATATAGAGCATGGTATCCACACCATTTTTTCTCCTCTATGTTGCTTATACATCACTTTAGAAAGTTCAAAGTATATAACAACACAAAAATAATGATGAGATAGATCTATGTCTTAGGTCTATATCCTTGGTTGTAGGAAAGGAAGTCCCTTCCTCTTCTTATCAGGGTCCAACCAAACCACCAATAGACCTGTGGTTATATAATTTTGGAGATCTCACAGTTTATTCACTACTTGTATAGTAGTTGAAACTAAACAAACTCACAGAGAAGAAAGTGTCTAAATAATGAACCTGGTTTCAGGAAACATAGCATCCAAATCAATGTAGTTTTCCAAATGATTGCTGCTGAGAAACAGGTCTTACATCAGTGAAAACAACTTGGATGAACTGCATTCACATCTGAAATACACAGATTATAAAAAAAATTCTGAAGATTATCAGAAACTTGTCCCACAGCTGTAAAATTTAGAATTTAAAAAATCTTTTCTAGATTCAAAATTTCATAATGTGTCTGGCCTGAGTGAGCCAGAGCCCCCTAATCAGCTGCTACTTTAACCCCATCCTGACTGGGCGGGGAAGAGACACCCTCAGGAGACCTACATGCAGAGGTGGGGCAAAACCCAAAGCTGAACCCCAGGAGCTGTGTGAACAAAGAAGAGAAAGGGAAATTTCTCCCAGCAGCCTCAGGAGCAGTGGATTAAATCTCCACAGTCAACTTGATGTACCCTGCATCTGTGGAATACCTGAATAGACAATGAATCATCCCAAAATTAAGGTTGTGGACATTGGGAACAACTGTAGACTTGGGGTTTGCTTTCTGCATCTAATTTGTTTCTGGTTTTATGTTTATCTTATTTTAGTATTTAGAGCTTATTATCACTGGTAGATTTCTTTATTGATTTGGTTGCTCTCTTCCCTTTATATACATATATATATATATTTTTTTCCTTTTTCTCTTTTTGTGAGTGTATTTGTGTATGCTTCTTTGTGTGATTTTGTCTGTATAGCTTTGCTTTTACCATTTGAACTAGAGTTCTGTCCGTCCGTTTTTTTTGTTTCTTTTTTTAAAAAATTTTTGTATACTTTTTAGCCCTTGTTATCATTGGTGGATTTGTTTATTGGTTTAGTTGCTCTCGTCTTTCTTTCTTTCTTTAAATTTTTATTACTTTTAAATTTTTATTAATATATTTTTTATTTTAATAAATTTATTTATTTTGTTTTATTTTATTTTATTTTATTTTTTCTTTCTTTCTTTTTTTCCCCCCTCCCTTTTCTTCTGAGCAGTGGCTGACAGGGTTTGGTGTTCTGGCCAGGTGCCAGGCCTGAGCCTCAGAGGGGGAAGAGCCAAGTTCAGGACATTGGTCAACCAGAGACCTCCTGGCCACATGTAATATCAAATGGCAATAGCTCTCCCAGAGATCTCCATCTCAATGATAAGACTCAGCTCCACTCAATGACCAGCAAGGTACAGTGCTGGACACCCTATGCCAAACAACTAGCAAGACAGGAACACAACCCCACACATTAGCAAACAGGCTGCTTAAAATCATAAAAAGTTCACAGACACCCCAAAACACACAACTGGATGTGGTCTTGACCACCAGAAAGACAAGATCTAGCCTCATCCACCAGAACACAGGCACCAGTCCCCTCCACCAGGAAGCCTACACAACCAACTGAACAAAATTTACCAACTGGGAGCGGACACCAAAAACAAAGGCAACTACGAACCCACAGCCTGCAAAAAGGAGACCCCAAACAGAGTAAGTTAAGCAAGATGAGAAGACAAGGAAATACACAGCAGATGAAGGAGCAAGGTAAAAACCTACCAGACCAAACAAAAGAAGAGGAAATAGGCAGTCTACCTGAGAAAGAATTCAGAGTAATGATAGTAAAGATTATACAAAATCTTGGAAATAGAATGGAGAAAATACAAGATATGATTAACAAGGACCTAGAAGATATAAGAGCAAAAAAACAATGATGAACAACACAATAAATGAAATTAAAAATTCTCTAGAAGGAAGCAATAGCAGAATAACTGAGGCAGAAGAACGAATAAATGACCTGGAAGATAAAATAGTGGAAATAACTACTGCAGAGCTGTGTAAAGAAAAAAGTATGAAAAGAATTGAGGACAGTCTCAGAGACTTCTGGTACAACATTGAATGCAAAAACTTGCGAATTATAGGGGTGCTAGAAGAAGAAGAGAATAAAAAGAGACTGAGAAAATATTTGAAGAGATTATAGTTGAAAACTTCCCTAATATGGGAAAGGAAATAGTCAATCAAGTCCAGGAAGTGCAGAGAGTCCCAATACAAGATAAATCCAAGGAGAAACATGCCAAGACACATATTAATCAAACTATCAAAAATTAAGTAAAAAGAAAAAATATTAAAAGCAGCAAGGGAAAAGCAACAAATAACATACAAGGGAATCCCCATAAGGTTAACAGCTGTTCTTTCAGCAGAAACTCTGCAAGCCAGAAGGGAGTGGCAGGACATATTTAAAGTGACGAAAGGGAAAAACCTACAACCAAGATTACTCTACCCAGCAAGGATCTCATTCAGATTCGATGGAGAAATTAAAACATTTACAGACAAGCAAAAGCTAAGAGAATTTGGCACCACCAAACCAGCTTTACAACAAATACTAAAGGAACTTCTCTAGGCAGGAAAAACAAGAGAAAAATAACAAATAACAAATACAATAGCAAAAACAAAATAATTAAGAAAATGGTAATAGGAACATACATATTGATAATTACCTTAAATGTAAATGGATTAAATGCTCCAACCAAAGGACATAGACTGGCTGAATGGATACAAAAACAAGACCTGTATATATGCTGCCTACAAGAGACCCACTTCAGACCTAGGGACACATACAGACTGAAATTGAGGGGATGAAATAAGATATTCCATGCAAATGGATATCAAAAGAAAGCTGAAGTAGCAATTCTCATATCAGACAAAATACACTTAAAAGAAGACAAAGAGACAAAGAAAAACACTACATAATGATCAAGGGATGATCCAAGAAGAAGATATAACAATTGTTAATATTGATGCAACCAACCTAGGAGCACATCAATACATAAGGCAAATGCTAACAGCCATAAAAGGAGAGATTGACAGTAACACAATCATAGTAAGGGACTTTAACACCCCACTTTGACCAATGGACAGATCATCCAAAATGAAATTAAATAAGGAAACACAAGCTTTAAATGATACATAAAACAAGATGGACTTAATTGACATTTATAGGACATTCCATCTAAAACACAGAATACACTTTCTTCTCAAGTGCTCATGGAACATTCTCTAGGATAGATCATATCTTGTGTCACAAAACAAGCCTTGGTAAATTTAAGGAAATTGAAATTGTATCAAGTATCTTTTCCAACCACAATTCTATGAGACTAGATATCAATTACAGGAAACAAATCTGTAAGTAATAAAAAACCCATGGAGGCTAAACAATACACTGCTAAATAACCAAGACATCAATGAAGAAATCAATGAGGAAATCAAAAAATACCTAGAAACAAATGACACTGAAAACACAACGTCCCAAAACCTATGGGATGCAGCAAAAGCAGTTCTAAGAGGGAAGTTTATAGCAAGACAATCCTACCTTAAGAAACAAGAAACATCTCAAATAAACAACCTAAACATACACCTAAAGCAAGTAGAGAAAGAAAAAAAAAAACCCCTCAAAGTTAGCAGAAGGAAAGAAATCATAAAGATATGATCAGAAATAAATGAAAAAGAAATGAAGGAAATGATAGCAAAGATCAATAAAACTAAAAGCCGGTTCATTGAGAAGATAAACAAAATTGATAAACAATTAGCCAGCCTCAACAAGAAAAAAGGGAGAAGACTCAAATCAATAGAATTAGAAATGAAAAGGGAGAAGTAACAACTGACTGCAGAAAAACAAAGGATCATGAGAGTTTACTCCAGGCAACTATATGCCAGTAAAATGGACAACCTGGAGGAAATGGACAAACTCTTAGAAAAGCACAACCTTCTGAGACTGAACCAGGAAAAAACAAAATATATAAACAGAGCAATCACAAGCACCGGAATTGAAACTGTGATTAAAAATATTCAAACACACAAAAGCCCAGGACCAGATGGATTCACAGGCAAATTCTATCAAACATTTACAGAAGAGCTAACATGTATCCTTCTCAAACTCTCCCAAAATATAGCAGAGGGAGGAACACTCCCAAACTTATTCTATGAGGCCACCATCACCCTGATACCAACATCAAAGATGTCACAAAAAAAGAAACTTCAGGCCAATATCACTGATGAACAGAAATGCAAAAATCCTCAACAAGATACTAGTAAACAGAATCCAATAGCATATTAAAAGGATTGTACACCATGATCAAGTGGGGCTTATCCCAGGAGTGCAAGGATTCTTCAATATACACAAATCAATCAATGTGATAAACCATAATAACAAATTGAAGGAGAAAAGTCATATGACCATCTCAATAGATGCAGAAAAACTTTCAACAAAATTTAACACCAATTTATGATAAAAACCCTCCAGAAAATAGGTATAGAGGGAACCTACCTCAACATAATAAAGGCCATATACGAAAAACTCACAGCCAACATTGTTCTCATTGGCGAAAAACTGAAACCATTTCCTCTAAGATCAGGAACAACACGAGGTTGTCCACTTTCACCACTATTATTCTACATTGTTTTGGAAATTTTAGCCACAGCAATCAGAGAAGAAAAAGAAATAAAATGAATTCAAATCCAAAAACAAGAAGTAAAACTGTCACCCTGCAGATGACATGATGCTATACATAGAGAACCCTAAAGATGCTACCAAAAAACTACTAATCAATGAATTAGTATGAGCTAATCAATTAATTTGGTAAAGTAGCAGGATACAAAATTAATGCACAGAAATGTATTGCATTTCTATACATTAATGATGAAAAATCTGAAAGGGAAATTAAGGAAACCCTCCCAATTACCCCTGAAACAAAAAGAATAAAATACTCAGGAATAAACCTACCTAAGGAGACAAAAGACCTGTATGCAGTAAACTATATGACACTGATGAAAGAAATTAAAGATGATACAAACAGTTGGAGAGATATACCATGTTCTTGGATTGGAAGAATCAACATTGTGAAAATGATTATACTACACATAGCAAACTACAGATTCAATGCAATCCCTATCAAACTACCAATGGCATTTTTCACAGAACTAGAACAAAAAACTTCACAATTCGTATGGAAACACAGAAGACCCCGAATAGCCAAAGCAATCTTGAGAAAGAAAAACGGAGCTGGAGGAATCAGGCTCTCTGTCTTCAGATTATACTACAAAGCTACAGTAATCACGACAGCATGGTATTGGCACAAAAACAGAAATATAAATCAATGGAACAGAATAGAAATCCCAGAGATAAGCCAACACACATATTGTCACCTTATTTTTGATATAAGAGGCAAGAATATACAATAGAGAAAAGACAGCCTCTTCAATAAGTGGTGCTGGGAAAACTGGACAGCTACATGTAAAAGAATGAAATTAGAACACTCCCTAATCCCATACAAAAAAATAAACTCAAAATGGATTAAAGACCTAAATGTAAGGCCAGACACTATCAAACTCTTAGAGGAAAACATAGGCAGAACACTCTATGACATAAATCACAGCAAGATCCTTTTTGACCCACCTCCTAGAGAAATAGAAATAAAAACAAAAATAAACAAATAAGACCTAATGAAACTTAAAAGCTTTTGCACAGCAAACGAAACCTTAAACAAGATGAAAGAGACAATCCTCAGAATGGGAGAAAATATTTGCAAACGAAGCAACTGACAAAGGATTAATCTCCAAAATTTACAAGCAGCTCATGCAGCTCAATATCAAAAAAACACACAACCCAATCCAAAAATGTGTAGAAGGCCTCAATAGACATTTCTACAAAGAAGATATACAGATTGCCAACAAACACATGAAAGGATGCTCACCATCACTAATCACTAGAGAAATGCAAATCAAAACTACAGTGAGGTATCACCTCACCCTGGTCAGAATGGCCATCATCAAAAATCTACAAACAATAAATGCTGGATAGGGTGTGGAGAAAAGGGAACCCTCTTGCACTGAGGTGGGAATGTAAATTGATACAGCCACTATGGAGAACAGTATGGAGGTTCCTTAAAAAACTAAAAATAGAACTGCCATACGACCCAGCAATCCCACTACTGGGCATATACCCTGAGAAAACCATAATTCAAAAGGAGTCATGTACCACAATATTCATTGCAGCAGTATTTACAATAGCCAGGACATGGAAGCAACTTAAGTGTCCATCGACAGATGAATGGATATAGAACATGTGGCACATATATACAATGGAATATTACTCTGCCATAAAATCAAGTGAAATTGAGTTATTTGTAGTGAGGTGGATGGAGTTAGAGATGGTCATACAGAGTGAAGTAAGTCAGAAAGAGTAAAACAAATACCTTATGCTAATACATATACATGGAATCTAAAAGAATAAATAAAGAAAAAATGGTTCTGAAGAACCTAAGGGCAGGACAGGAATAAAGACACAGACGTAGAGAATGGACTTGAGGACACAGGGAGGGGGAAGAGTAAGCCGGGACGAAGTGGAAGAGTGGCATGGACTTATATATACTACCAAATGTAAAATAGATAGCTAGTGGAATCAGCTGCATAGCACAGGGAGATCAGTTCGGTGCTTTGTGACCACCTAGAGCGGTGGGTAGGGAGGGTGTGAGGGTGATGCAAGAAGGAGGAGTTACGGGGATTTATGTATATGTATAGCTGATTCAGTTTGTTATATAGCAGAAACAAACACAACATTGTAAAGCAATTATACTCCAATAAAGATGTTAAAAAAAAAATTCATAATGTTTCAAAGATCTCAGCCCCTGTAATTTTTCATTTATTCTTTTATTTATATACACAACAAATATTTATTCAGCAACTACTAATGTTTCAGTCATTAATCCTAATACTGTGGCTTGAAGATAGAGGTCACAGTCCAGACTTGAGGAGCTCACAGCTTAGTGGCACAGACAAGTATATATCAATAACAAAGGAATAAAAATGTATGCAGAGTAAGCCCAAGACACTCTGGAAAACAGAGAAGGGATATGCTAACATTTTGGAGGATTGGGGAAGTATAAATAGAGGAGAAAACTTTCAGGCTGTATTTTGAAGGATAATCAGGAGTAATCCAGGTAGAGGCATTCAAAAAAATCAAGGGCAGCATAAGCAAAGGAACCTGGGAGCAAGAGAATGGTTTATTCATCAGGTAAGTTCCTTTTGGCCAAAGCCTAAGTCAGGTACAGAGTGCCTGGGGAAGAGGCAAGAAATATAGGTCAAGCGCATCACCACACAAGGGATACCTGTGGCCCAATATTCCTTAGATTTGGTCTCCTTAGAGAAGAATCAGCCTACAAAGGGATTATAGCCAACATTGCTTTTCTACTTACCTATAGTACCAGCTTTGGGAAAGGTCTTTTACTGTTCCAGATTTTAACTGCAAACAGCCTATTATGGGTATTAAAGACAACACTGTTGTTTTCCTAACTCCTTGAACTTCTGTGTTTTCCACTTGCATCAACTCTTGGAGTAATGAGTTTGGCTGTTTACTGACCACTGCGTGGTGTCTGGTCCTCCACCCTCATCTTAATGTTGAGAGCCACTATTATGAAAAGTAATTCTCCTTCACCCCAGACCTCACTCAGATAATTCCCCTAAGGTACCAAACCCTGGTTCAGATGGGACCTGAGGCTGCTTTACCTCTCTAGGACCTGATGATTTGAATGATTGACTTTCCTACCACCCAGATTCTCTCATCCTGGATTTCATCTTATTCCCTCTTCATCTTATTCCAGAGCTCCCAGCATGCCCCACAGGTCATGTTATATGGTCTGGGGCCCCAAGAATAGAGTTTTGACTTCAGGGGGTCTTTGGTAATGGTTGGTTTTTGTTTCTATATTAACAATCAGCAAAGTGAAGGTGACTTGAATTTGGGATCAAATGGACAGTATCAGATGAAGCTGTGAAATCTTCTGTCAGTGTTGATGATTAACAAGTCCCCATAAAGCCCCTTGGGTCGTTTGAAAACTGGGGACAAAGGAAGCCTTATGTAGCCTGTTTGGAGTAACAACTGGATTTCTTTTCAAAGGAAGAAGAGTGGAAGGAGGGCCTTTCTTCTCAAGTTCAAGGATCTCCTTTTCTTAAAATAAGCATCTGTCAAACAGCCCACCAGATATGTACAGCCCATGTGACTATTTGCTCAAATTTTTGCTGGGTGGACCACAGTGCCTCCATCATCCTGTTGAATCAGGTGGTTGCTACTGCTCTGGGGGATTTCCCCTTGTGAAATTTATTGGGGCTGCAGATGCGGTGGCACTCTTTACGATGTGCAATCTCAGGTACCTCCCTAAAGCTTCCTCAGTGTCACACCGACAATACATAGAAACTACTATACTTCTGTCAGAAATCTTCCCGTCATTACAACAGGGTTACAGATCTTGTGGACAATTGTCAAGAGGCTACTGCCACTCACCAAGGAAGCTGAGAGAACCCCAATGAAATGCTACACAGTTATGCTCAATTTTCTGTTCTATTGGCTTGTGAGCTCCTTGAGGGCAAAGATAGGCTTTGTTTTCATTCAAAAAGTATTCATTGAGCACCTGCTTGCTGTTTGTCTTGAATCTATCTTTTTGTCACATCACACAGAGCATGACCCAAAAGTGATGCTCAAAAATATTGTTAACGGCATGCAAGGAGGGCCTGCCCTACACAGGTGTCCTCGCTCTTCCAACTTGTTATTATTGACACCATGCTCTCTTGTTCCCATGTAACTACAGTGGTCTAACCTCAGACTCTATGGTGGTTATTATACCTGTTCATTGCTTCCTGCATAAATTTTGGAAATGATGTTAGCTTTAAGGCAAGAAAAAGGCAAAGAATCCCTGAATCTTCAAAAAGGGAACCAGAGAAAAATGTGCTTTTGCAGGAAACTGATATGATTTCCACCTGAATCCTAGGTCCTATGGCATACCTGGCATACCTGTTTATCATTCCTTTTAACATTAACCCTGTGTCTTTTACACCATTTCTATTTCTCTTCTTTCTCTTTTCTCTTCTTTCCACTTAAGTTTTGAGAAGCTTCTCTTTCCTGGAATAGTCACTGAGCCCTGGCCCCAAACTGGCGTATTCTTGTCCCTATGGTCTGTTTTATTTGCCCACATCTGTCCAGATCTGTTGCCTTAGCCTGCCTGCACATGGTTTGGTCTTGCTACATGGAGTGTAGCTCCTACAAGCCTGGGTTTGTGTTATTCACTCAGACGTTCTGTGCTGACTGGCTTGACTCATCTCTCCCTGCCCTCCTAAGCCTGGATCTGAGATCTTTAACTTTTAGAATCTGAATACTTAAGGATCTTTTACTCCCGTGACTGGAACTTTGGGTAATAACATTTCTTTCTGTTGCCTCAATACCAAGGGATGGGCACTAGACAGACAGGTTTTTTGACAGACCTCCTAACTCTTGCCCTCATCCCCATGACTGGTATTCCTTTTACAGGACAAGAATTGGACTTGTGTGTTGACAGACTGGGACTCTTGGATATTGGTATTAGAAGCACCACCTTTTCCATATCTACTTATCTGCTACTCTACTTTGTCCATTGTACAGGATGTTAAAATGCATTAACTTGATAATTATGTATAAAATCTTCAACTGTACAAGAAGAATCAAAGTGAATTCACTGATGATGATTCTTTAGACATATTTTATGCAGACAAAACGTTGTACTAACTGCAATGTTCTATTTTAAGCCAGTCATTTGGGGGAAGGCTGATAGAGCCTCAGTCTGCTCATTGTTCCTTCCAAATGCATCATTCCAATGTCCTGGCTCCGTGAATGAACCTTTGTGCATCACTGCTCTGAGGTTTATCTGTATCATACTGATAACAAGATTAAAAAATACCGCAATGTAGGGAATGTTCTGAATTTGCTTCTTCAAGGACATTTTCTTATAAGGATAACGAAAATGTTGGCTATGAATATTTAACTCACACCACACCTAATTTCTAACCATATTTTAACATCTGTTTTTCAGGATTGTAGAGGGAATAGCTACCCTTGATACATGGGCAAGGAGGCAGTCCCTTGAAGACTCCTAAGGAACAAAATTCGATAAGGATCTTATACTTATTAAAGATCCATATTTCACTTAAAAATAATAACTTTGAAGTGTTTTTATGTCCTTCTATGTCTAAAATATGGATTTTGTTTGTCTTAATTTCAATAGCAAAACTTTTATCAAGTCAATAATAAATACAAAACAGTCATGAAAACACAGTTGAATGAATTGTCATTTTCTGAGTTTCAAGATGGTAGAAGGGAAGGAAAGAAGGTCCATAAAGATATCTTAGTAAAGTTCTGTCTTGACATCCATATTTGCTGGCATGTTTCATTCACTGGGTAAGTACTAGGGATCCAGAAATAGAAGACAACGTCTTTACCCTCTGTGATAGTTTTTAGTGACTGTTAAAACATTTCCAGTTGTCCCCCTTCTGGGCACTTCCTGGCTGCTATGTGGTTGGGTGAGTCATGTGGCTAGTTCTGGCCAATGAGTTGTGAACAAAAGTGCTTGTATCACTCTATGTGAGAACATTTCATTATTAGTACAAAGCTTTATGTATTTCATCTGCCACAGTGGCTGGCTGTTCTGGAGATAGTCTGCTCCCCTTGAGTGTGAATAAAACCTGTGAATATAATGGGATATGACTCCTTTGATTACATTACTAATCAGTCTACTTTGAGTTAATCAAAAGAGAGTTTATCCTGAATGGGCTTGGCCTAATCAGGTGAGCTCTTTCAAAGAAGGCAAAGCCTTAGAGAGGCACTTCCTTGCTGACCTGAAAGAAAGCAAACAGCTAATGAAGACATTGATCACTTAATCATAAGGAGCTGAATTCTACCACAAAACTTGAATGAGCTTAGAAGAGAACCCTAAGCCTTGGATGAGATTTCAGTCATGGTCAGCACCTTGATTTCAGCTCTGTGAGATTATGAGCAGACTCTCCAGCTAACTCATGCCCATAAGCAACTCATACAGTCAATTTATTCATTTAAGCTGCTACGTGTGTAATAGTTTGTTACAGAGCAAGTGAACTCTAATATGGTCTTGAGAGTCTTCCCAGGACTAATACTTTCCGACTATGAGAATGAGTTCTGAAAGAATGAGTAGAATAATCCAGGTGAAGAATGATGGCAGGGAGGATATATTAAAATGAAGGAATAGCAAATGCTAAGGTTTAGAAGCAAGAGAGACTATGAAGTGGCTTAGGAACTGAAAACAACTTAGTTTACGTTAACAGGGCTGGTAGTAAAAATATTCAAAAACCCATAAAACCCTATGTTGTGGTTGACTGGGTTCTCTGGAAGCAGATACTGAAACAAAATTAGTTGTGCCAAATGTTTATTATGTGTTCATTGTGACAGGAAGAAGGAGGAAGGGAGATTGGGCAGGGAGAGATGTTGCACCAAGATCCAAGTCCAACAAAAATTTGGCCAATCCCACAGGTAAGTTTAGAGAAAATGTTGTGTATCAGAAGGGTCCCCACTGAGCTGAAATGGCCAGGCCCTTAAACCACATCTTGCTTATTTATTTGATATGGAAGAGCATGGCCCCTGTTCTCGGCAGCCAAAGCAAGTCCTGGAGAGATTTCTTGCGAAGAAATAGTAAGTGCTTCAATGAAAGAGGATTTGGACAGTCCATCTCTGTCTGCCACAAACTCCAACCAACTGGAGCAGAAGGCAGACATAACACAGGAAGAGGAGATACACAGCAGAATCAGGCAATCACTCTAGTTAATGGATCTTGGAAAATTCTGGGGACTACTAAGGGGAAGACCAGGCAAGTGGTAGGGACATTCTGGGAGCTCAGGCCATGACTATTTAGCAAATAGTATGAAACATTTCAATTTTCTGCCAACTGGAATGTATGAATCAGTGCATATCAGCTTAATATTTGTCCCGTATAGAGATTAGGTCCGAGGAGAATGTAAAGACCAGACAAAGAGGGGTTCATGTTGTGATCTGAGGCTTTGCATTTCATATCATACCCAGGCTGAATCAGAACAACCACTGCCTACTCTTTCCACCATGAATGGAGTTGTTGTTGAGCAAAGAACTTACCAAGACTCTGAGGATAGGGAACATGGTTACCAAAAATCATTCAATATTAAAGCAGTAATATAGACTATAGCATGCAGTGCTTCTGAGCTTATGGTTAATTTTTATTCTTTGCACAACTATGTCTTCATCTGAACTGTGTTCTCCTTTAAGCTGTTGCCTGCCAATCCCATGATTTCATTAGTCTTGGCCAAAAGTGTCCCTCAGTTATGCAACATCAAAGCCACTCTGTCTCTTTCATGCCCTCATTTATAAAGCTCATCCCAAGGCTCATCCATTTTCCATGACATGGTTTGTCGTTAACAGATTCATACTGCTCATTGCTCTTGAGTCTGTTGTCTGAGATCTACTGAGGTGTCCTTAAACTCCTCTGGTTGCTGAATTGCAACTTGCTCATCAGTGACCGGTGGCACCATTTAGCTGCTCTGCTCACTTGCCAAGAAGTGTCTGAGGCCTTCATGTACTCTCCTCTCAGGTAGAGTTGGGGCACTCAGCAGTCCTGGGAAATCTCACATCTACAGAGCAAGATGGAAGTTAAAAGAGATAGTGACATTGGAGAAGGTGGGAAGGAGCACAAGAGTGCCATCAACAATTCTTCTATCCTCATGTGGAGGGGGAAATATTCTAAAATTATTTTATAGGCAAAAGAATCAAAAAGATTATTTGGTCCAAACCTCCCAGTTTATAGATGAGGATTCCCAGAAATGTACATAGCTTGTCCTAGATCACCCAGCAAACTTGTGAGATTTGACCAAGTAGTTTTGTCCACTTTGCAATCTGAGGGACAATGAGGGGTGGAAGATGCTAGCCACCCACAGAAGGCAAAGGGGAGAAAATGGAAAGCAGAGGGGACAAGAATGGAGAAAATAAAAATAAGAAAGGACAGAAAAAGAGAATGTGAGGGAACAGCTATGACATTAAAGAAATTAAGTTGTATTTTAGATCTGCAAGAATTTTAAAAAGGTTCATTTTCTTTACCTCTTGACTATGAAATCTGTAAGGATGAAGAAAGACAAATGGTTTTTATTGATTCAGAATTTCAGAGCTGGAAAGAAACTAAGGGTTAAGGAGTTTGAGGCCCCAAAATGGACAAAGAGATCGACCAGGTTTGTGCAGTGAGTTTAGCACACTGGACTTGTGAATGGTGGGTGCCTTGTCCCAGGATCTGCCTTGATATAATTTTCCCTTGTCCCACCTGGTGCAGAAATGTGGAATGGGAATCAAGAGCACAAGCTGAAATGAAAGGGATGGGGGGAGGTCTCAATTCTGTACCTTCCCACATGAATGTCTTCTGGTAAGTGCCTCTACTCTCCCGTTTTCTGGATCACTCACATCTCTGGATTCAGCATTAACAGTCTTAGAGATATACTGGCATTTAAAGGTACAAGTTCAAATTCAATGAACACAAAGGGAGGAGTACTGGGACTTTACTGAAAAAGTAAGATGAAGAAAAAATTATAGTCATTACTCAGTATCCATGGGGACTTTGTTCCAGGACCAACCCTTCCATACCCAAATCGATGGATGCTTAAGTCCTTTATAGAAAATGGTGTGCTCAGGCCTATTCTCTAGTAGGTCTGCATCTTTATTCCCGTCTTGCCCCTGGATTCTTCATGACCATTTTTTGTTTGTTTGTTTTTTAGATTCCATATATATGTGTTAGCGTATGGTATTTGTTTTTCTCTTTGACTTACTTCACTCTGTATGACAGACTCTAGGTCCATCCACCTCACTACAAATAACTCAATTTCATTTCTTTTTATGGCGGAGTAATATTCCATTGTATATATGTGCCTCATCTTCTTTATCCATTCATTTTTCAATGGACACTTAGGTTGCTTCCATGTCCTGGCTATTGTAAATACAGCTGCAATGAACATTGTGGTACATGACTCTTTTTGAATTATGGTTTTCTCAGGGTATATGCTCAGTAGTGGGATTGCTGGGTCGTATGGTAGTTCTATTTTTAGTTTTTTAAGGAACCTCCATACTGTTCTCCATAGTGGCTGTTAGAGAACGGACTTGAGGATACGGGGAGGGGGAAGGGTAAGCTGGCACAAAGTGAGAGAGTGTCATGGATATATATACACTATCTAATGTAAAATAGATAGCTAGTGGGAAGTAGCCGCATAGCACAGGGAGATCAGCTCGGTGCTTTGTGACCACCTAGAGGAGTGGGATAGGGAGGGTGGGAGGGAGGGAGATGCAAGAGGGAAGAGATATAGGGATATATATATATGTATAACTGTTTCACTTTGCTATAAAGCAGAAACTAACACACCATTGTAGAGCAATTATACTCCAATAAAATGTTTAAAAAAAAAGGAAAGAAAATGGTGTATATTTGCATATAACCTACACACAACCTCCATGTACTTTAAATCATCTCTAAAATGCATATAATACCTAGTACTATGCCAATGCTATATAAATATGGGGCAAATCCAAGTTTTCCTTTTGGGAACTTTCTAGAATTTTTATTTCAAATATTTTTGATCCACTGCTAGTTGAATCCGCAAATGTGGAACCCAGGGGTATGGAGAGGCAAAGGTATTTATGTTTACGTAGTGATTAAATTTGAACTTTCCCTTCTTCATTTCAGTCATATCCAAACAGAAGTGAAATCCTAAATGGTAATATCTGTTACTCTTGATTGTGACTTTATACACTAATTATTTTCATGCAAACCTTGAGATGGCTTGCAAACAAAGCTGGCACTCTCAATCACTGACGATTAGAGGAGAAACCTGTGTTCAGGGATGAGGGCTTTGCCCTACACCAGTGTCCCCATGGAGGGTGCCAAAGGGGAATGCAGTGCTCAGACCTGATTTTTACTGCAGCAACCCTGGTGCAGTGTGGAGCATAGGTTTCGGGAGGATGGGGGGAGAGTGATTGGAGGCTCTGCAGACAGAGATTTCCCTGATCTCATAGCCAGGCAATGTACGAAGCCATGCTCCTCCTACTTCACCAGGGCAGGTGGGGGCTGTCCTGAGAGGTGTGGGCTTGCAGTCATATCCAGGATTTTTCTGCAATTCTTCTCTCCTTTAGACATTGATAAATGCTGCTTTGTGAAGTGTGATTGCTGCACACCCACAGGTACCGTGATTAGAATCTCTTCAACAATGAGAGAGAAGCCCAGCTCACTCTTCTTTGAAGAAATATAATAGGGTTACAAAAATTGTACCTTATTTAAATGTTTATATTGAAATATTTAAGCCTTTTCTTCAATTAAACTTTTTTGCAAGGACAAGAGTACAAATACCTTAAGAGAAAATAGCTTAAGACATTACTAAAAAACTAGTTCATGGTGTATTACTGGGGGCATATACAAGTTTAAGATAAAATGATGAATGTTTTCCTTCAACCTCCCAGTCTCTCACTGGGACTGTGTGAGGAACCTGAACAGCCCCTTCTGGAATGGATGAAGGCGTTAGAGAAGTTGAGGTCCAGGCCTGGACTAAGGGACCCTTCTTGCCTACCACCCCTAGCCTCATTCACTCCCCACACGCCCATCATGGGTGACAGGCTTGGATCATGGTGTCTGGAAGGAACTGGTTCTAACCAGCCGACTGACTTCTCACGTGGGGTTTGGCTCACAGGATAGGGGGTAGACTGGGGAATTAGTTTATTAGATGACTGCCTACTTTAAAAATGTCCTATCTGCTAAATGTTAACCTAATGATAAATGTTAGTAACTTGGTTCTTACTACCTGGCTGACTCTGCATAGGACATTCTTTTCTGCTCTCAACAATTCTCTAATGACACATTTATAAAATAGGTCTAATTAATATTTTACCTATCTAAAGCAGAGACATGGATTGAATGACCTCTTGGAATCCCTTCTTGCTGCAAGGTCAATGCACCTGAGGAAGAGGTAGCATGTTGGAGAGCAGTGCTTTTCAAAGTGGGTCCCCTGACCAGAAGCATCAGCATCACCTGGGAACTTGTTGGAAATGCACATTTTGGGCTCCACCCCAGACTTACTGAATCATAAGTTCAGGGGGTGGTGCCCAGGAAACTGTGTTTTGGAGGATTTTCATACATGCCCAAATTTGAAAAGCTCTAGTGTAGAGAATGAGCAATACCTCTTCCTTAGGGGATGGCTTAATCTCTCTGAGCCTCAGTTTTTTCATCCACCAAAGAGGAATAAATCTAACTCTTTCAAATAATCATCATAAATTTTAAATGATATAAGAGCACCTAAGACACAGTAAGTGCTCAATAAATGTCAGCTGGAGTCAAAGGACCAGAAAGGTTGAAGAGGAGACTGAAAAAAAAAAAGGAATGAAAACACAGTCTTCATTTTTTACTTATATAACATCTTTAGCCTTATATAATTTGCAATTTGCATGCAAAACACCCCACGTCGGGGCATCATAGAAGCCTTGGAAAATCCAATATTATGCAGACAGCCCGAGATCCTGGCTGCTAAACCAGGCTTAAAAACTAATTTTCTCTCTTTAAGGAAGTGACATTTGTGCATTCAATACAGCAGCAATAAATTTAGGATTTCTTACCACCCCCTGCTTTCCAGGACGTTATTATTTTTATCAATAGCAAAGCTATTTCTTTTTGAGTTTTTGGAGCTGTTTTTGAATCTTCCCCTTTCATCCACACTGTAGTTATCAACAGAGTAAACAGCTCATTAGAAAAAAAAAAAAGCCAACAAAACATAAAACCATTTTTAATGGTAGAAATGTGATTAGAGCATTTAATTAGACTCCAGAAAGTACACTTTCCATTAATAGTTGGGGATACATTCCATGTCAATTAAAAAAGGATTAACAGTGAAGGCTTGAAAATTTGGACTCAGATGTAGCCTGAATTTTGAGGCTGTTTTTATTAGTGGGCTATGACTGGGGAAGTGGTCAGAGAGCACAAAAGCAGTGCTGCTTCTCCTTAGCAATTTTCCAGATATTTAGAAAGCCTCTTCATCCTCACAGGTGGGGCATTGCTGGTCTCCTTGGAGAGTATAAGAGACTGACCTCTGAGACCCAGGTTTGAGTTTAAAAGGACTGAGAGAGACACTACTAGGTAGAACGGGTGATTGATCAAGTGACTTCAATTCTACCCCTTCCTTTTGGGGCCAGCCCTCTAACTCCTTTTCCTCCCACTTCTCTAAGACCCCAGGGGCAGAGTGTTTCCCTTTAAATCTCTGATACCAATGTGGGTTAGAAATTCCTTCCTCTCTCATGGCCTGTTTCACACAGAGAAAGGTTATTTTTATTGGCTATTGATTTGATATGAAATGTGAGTTTGAAGTGAGGAAGATAATGTGGTCAAAATCCCCCAAAGAACATGAGTTCTAGAGATAGTGGTGTTGATGAGATCAGAGGGTAAATATTTTCCATGTCCAGTGGAACATTGAAGATCATGAGAAGTGAGGGAATTCTTTTATCCTTTAGTCAAGGACACAAGGGTCTGGATTGAAAAGGAAGAGAAAGCTGTGCATGCAGAAGTCAGGTAGGTATAGTATGGACAGACTAAAAGAGAGTTGAGGGAGGGGACTAAGAACATTCCCCTATTCAATACATATTGATTAAGTGCCTACTATGTAGCCAGGCACTATTCTCCATGGAACTTAAAATGAACTCATTTTTATTGGCCTTGAGTTAATGACACTGGAGACAACCTAAAACAAAAGCAGGAGATTAAGTTCTTACCATTTACACAAACCTTTCCATGTTTAACTCATTAGACCCTCATGAGAGGTCAGCAAGGTAGGTTTTGTTACCCATATTTTAGAAATAATGGAATTGATATCCATCAAGTAACAAATGTGTAGCACCAGGAGGATATCCCACCTCTCCATATTCCAATTCCCATGGTCTTTACATTGTACCCTGGTGGTCCCAGATGATTCAACTCCTCTTTGGCACATCCAAGAAGTCAGAAGGGAATTAAAACCCTCCTACTTCCTGTAGGAAGCCCACTGAAGCCCTGCTTCAGTGTGAACCTCACTCATTGGCCATGAGTTATTGTAAGGAAGAATGATAAAATGTAGATCAAAGCTCATTACTTTATTCAAAATATTTGTGGAGTGTCTACTAAGTGGCAGGCACCATGCTAGGTTCTTTTACTATAGACATGCAATGAGCACAATGTATAGCATAGTATCACTTAAGTAGAAATGTGACAGCCCCTGCAGAATAATACAATCTGTGTTCATGAGGGCACATGATAAAAGTCAATGCATGGAGGGTGGTTTTTCAGTTTGTTTTTGGTTTTTCCTAATCTCCACTAATCAGCAGAATGGATCCAGAAGAGAAAGGAAAGATTGAGAAGTAGGATGGGGCTAAAAAGGCAAACAGAAAAGCGGAGTCAGGTGTGGACTGCTATTGATGCTTGAACACAAATTGAGACAAATGACTGAAGGTACCATTCAAGTTGACAGCCCCTGAAGTCCAGAAAAGCAGAGATGAATCAAGAACTCACAGGCTCCTTGGAGGGAACACGCGAATCAACAAGTCCCGGCAGCAAGTGGACTTCTTACCAGAATTGCAGCTTCCTACTTTAAGCAAGTGCTTTCTTAGGCGCTCAGCCTGGGGGTGGGGTTGCTTCTGGGCCAGGGAGGGATTTGTTTGGTGTTGGCACTGCTGGGCCTATTAAACTGAGGTTGCAAACTCATGAAGTTGAAGTGTGAACACGCTCCCGCTCTTGGTGGTGCCGTGGTTGGGGAGGAAGGCTGGAGGCCCCTGATATTGTTGGCTACGGGGACTTTTCTCCTACACGAGATTCCTGAGGAACATCATGTTCTAGCACGTTGTAAATAAAGGCAAGAGAGCATTTAACAGCACCCAGGATTCAAGTAACTTTGTCTTTTGTGCATAAGCAGAGCATTGGAGGAGGAGAGAGCCAAGGCTCTCACCCCCTCCCAGGGTACCTGCAAGGAAAAATCTCAGTAACGGTGGTCATTTGAAAAGGTTATAAAATGCCTTTTTTCTTTTTCTCCTTTTTGTCCCTGGAAATCTCAGTGGCTATGTCTCACCAGCAGGTCCTGAGCTTGCTCTCTCTTTCTGTCTCTATCTCAATCTCTTCTTCTCTGTCTCTTTCCCTGATTCTTTCTGTGACTCTCTCTGTGCTTCTATCTCTTTCTGAGTCTGTCTTTTGGTCTCCCTCTCTTTTTTTTCTCTCCCCTGCCTGTTTCTGTATGTGTCTTGTTTATCAGTCTTTATTTCTCAGATTCTCTGATTCTCTTCCTCTATCTCACTCTCTGATTCTGTCTCCATTTCCCTCTATGTTTCTTTCTCTCTGCCTCTCTGTGGTTCCCCCTCTGCCTCTGTCTCTCTGACCATCTCTCTGGTCTCTCCCTCATTCTCTCTCCTTCCTTCCCTCTCTCATTCATCCCTTTCCTCCCACCTTGTTCTCCTTTCCTAGTTGCTCCAGGATTCCTGGGAAAGGTTGAGTAACTCTTACCCAGGTCCTGAGAAATTGAGAAGAAGCAATATTGTCCTACTAAACAATTATAGTTTAGGACTATGGACATCCCATGGGATTTCTTTCCTTGCCTGATATCCCATCCCCTTAAATTTTTAGCTTACGTCATATCTATGCGTTTGTGCCACAGCAGCCTAGAAAAGCAGAGCTGAAAGGACCATCAGATACATAGAGCACTGATCTTCATTTCTCACATGGAGAGACTGAGGACCACAAACATGACTTATTCAGGAGCACACAGCCTATTTATCTCAGAATCAAGACTGAAATAAATATTTCTGAGCACCAGTTCAAAGTTCAAAGAAATAATTTATTCATCAGTCAATTATCCAAACATATTTAATGAAACATACTATCTTCAATATATTATATTAGATTCCAGGACAGTGGATGGAATATAACTCATGATTTGTACTCTTGAAAGCCTACAACCTACATGAGGAAGTTATGTGTTAGAGTGTTAGGAAACATACAAATTACACCTCTCTTTTTCCCTTCCTGAATTTAGAACCTAATGAGCATTAAGACAATAAGGCATGGAAAAGATGGAGGTCAAATGATTAGTTTTACTACCGGTGAATAATTGGAGAACGTGGCTTTAGAACTGTGGCCAAATGAGCATGCTCATTTACCCTGCCTCAAGTCTAGACTTTAGGACGATTTCTCGAAGGAAAGTTTAGGTCCACCAGACAGACACAGCTATGCAGGATCATCACCTTATGCCAGATCTGGGTAGAAAGGAAATGGGAGAATGAACCCCCAAGACTTGTAGATTCTTAATAGATTAGCTACACCAAGAAAGAAATGTGAACCAGTGACTACTAAACCCTCCTAATCTCCTCTACCAGCTGGGGAGAAAAACCAGGGAAACACCCACATGAAACCACAAGATTGGGAGAAAATATGGAAAAGTGAAGGCCCCTACTGCCTAAAACTTTCCTGAAAATTTAGTTCTCTTAACCTATGGAGTTTAACCACTAAGTCTGTAATCAACCAGGGATTACACTGTGAGAATAAGGGTTACACTGTGATCCCTTGTAAGAGATGAACAGCACATAAGGAGAATCTGGCTACCATCTTCCTGGGCCAGCTCCCGAATACTTTCACTCTCAATGGGGACAATATCACCTCTAAGGGCCATCCTTAGGGTGATGAGGGTGAAAAAATCTTAAGTAACACAACAGTTTGTTGCCCTCCAAAGCTGAACTCTACCTGACAATATAAACAGGTATTTAGTATACCTGTACTATTAAAATTCTATGAGGGGAGGATCAAGCAGGACAAAAAAAATGTCTAAAAAGCTCCTGGGGGAAGTTGTATTGCCCCTATTGAGAATGTGTGTGTTAGGGAGCTGGCCCAGAAGATGATGGTAATAATTTTAAAAGGCTGATAGACACTGTCCTAATACTAATCTTGAGTAAGATGTGTATCCTACAGGGACCACAGGTGTGCAGTTTGGCTCTTTCTCCAGAAAGCTGTGAGGTCAGCAAAATGAGAAAGGAAGGTGCTTATATCCAACAAACAGTGTCTTTTAAGAGAAGAAGAACCTGCCTAAGATGTGGGTTAAATTGCTGGAAGTTAGCCAAACATTTTGGGAAGGATGAGGGACATTGTAGGGGGAAATGGTGAACTAGTAGCATGTTCTCCCAAAGCACTAGGGATGTCACAGTGAGAAGTATGATTCAAGGCTTGGGAGTTTCAAAACCTGGAGAAAGACCAGGACTGAGACAAGGGTAAGGTAAGTGAGGAACCTGGGGTATACAATGTAAGGACCTGGCACTTGGATGACCTGACAGTAGGCAGGCATCTCCTTAAATGTTGCCCCCCAACGTGCCTCACTTGCCTCACCCTAGTGCCAGACCTGAGAAGGACAGGAGCTTGAGTTGCCCTTTCCAGAGTTTATGATATTCATCAACCCCTTGGGGCTCAGTATCTGGTAGCTTCGCCAGATGTTTTGGTTCAGGAATGTGCAGGGACTGAACGTCCAGCTGAACAAATGTGCAGAGAAGAAGGAAATTTTTCCCATGGGGAAGGTGTTTTAGTCTAGGCAATTCTGCAGCAAGGAAATATGGTGTCTTCATTTACATTGGCTCTCAGGTTCTTTATCAGGAAAATCTGCATCCTTTAGGTAAAAAAAAAAACTGCTCCTTTCCATATTATCATTGCAGGTGTATGGTGAGGGAATTGAGGACCAGGATAAGCTTATACAGTTCCTTTTGATGTAGTCGGGACTGAAATCCATATCTGCTATCTAAATCATCAGGAGTGATTTAACAATCATCATTGTTATCACAAGGTAACAATAAATGGGTTCCTAATAAAGGAACAGGTCAAGCCACAAAACGGCGGTGAGTGTGGTATGAAAAAAAAGTGTGGTTCTTTTTACAGAAAACTGATTATTTTTGTGTTGATGCTCCTCTGGTGTGAGTGGCTGTGAATATAGACACAGAAGAGGCTCTGTGTGAGTGTGTGTGCATGTGCACACGTGCTCAGCATATGTGTAAGTGGGTGAAGGTGATTTGACTTAATTATATGCCTCATTCACTCAGATAGAGGAAAATAGAAATTAACTTCTATTATTTCACTAATTCTACCCCTTCGCCTGCATCTTCACAATGATGCCTTTGAATATAGATCCTTCATCTACAGTGGCCATAATTGCAGGGGTTCCTCCCCTGACAATTCTGCTTAGAGCAGCATTCACAAAATGCTCCTTTGCCAATTATGTTTTAGAAAACAATTCCCAGGACTGCTGCCATCAAATTTCCTTTCCACAAATATGGATACACCCTCTCCGAAAGCTGAATGAACTTCCATAGACATTAGCTTCAAGTTGACCTATCTTCCTCCTTATCCATTTTATTAATAGGTTTCTCTTTTCAGATACTTTAAAAATTAGAGGAGTCAAAATTATTTTCAGGACACGGAAACATGGACCTCCTGAAGGAGCTGTGAAAATGTAGAGTTTGGATTCCATAACGGATGACCTAATCATTTGAGTGCTGTGGGCTGAGCCCATGCAAAGCACTGTGAAAGGATGCACAGTCAGGGGAGGTGCGGTCCAGAGTGCTTAGTGCATCCTCATGCTCCTCTGAACCCGCTTTGTGACTCCCTATGGCCACACCCCCACTCACCACCTCTCCTCCTGCCTGCAACACCCTCCTCATTTCAGTCTGGATCTCTCAAATCCAGCTGTCCCTTACATCTTTAGGATTCCTTCTGTGGAAGGGTTGTTTGGTTGACCTTGTTGGAGTTTCTTAACCTCTCTCTCAGTTTTATAATCTGTAAAACTAGGATAATAGTGGTTCCGGCCTCTTTGGCTTATGCATGGATTAAAAGAGTTAATACACATCAAGCTTCTAGAACAGTATCTGGCATACTGTGTTTTATAACTATAAGTAGCTGTTGTTTGTGTTGTACTGTTTATTTGACAGGGGGAGGGGATGGAAAGAACAGAAAAGGGAAGAAACAGAGAACTCCCAAGAAAGTCAGAGTCAGCAGGTGCTATGGACTGAATTGTGTGTCCCCAAAATTCATATGTTGCAGGTCTAATCCCACAAGGTGATGTATTTTGAGATGGGACCATTAGGAGATACACAGGTTTAGATGAGATCATGAGGGTGGTGTCCATAGGATGGGATTAGTGCCCTAAAAGAAGAGACCAAAGAGTTTACTCCCCCTCTCTAAGTCATGTGAAGATAAAGCAAGAAGGCAGCTGTCTGCAAGCTAAGAAGAGAGCTCTCATCAGGGTCTGGCCATGCTGGCACCCTGATCACAGACTTTACAGCCTCCAAAACTGTGAGAAATAAATGTCTGTTGTTTAAGCCTCCCAGTCTATGGTATTTTGTTATAGCAGTTTCAGATATAATAGAAGGGTAGGAACCAGGTTATTGGCATTTCAGACTCTTTCCAAGGGTCATTTATTGTTGGGATGTGGGTTATTTCTGTTCTCCACTTCACCCCAATCTGACCCTTATTTTAGTATTAGCCTATACTGGTGAGAAAACAAGAAAAACACATTCAGTCCTTCTTTATAGTCCCCATCTGCACACAGCTCAGAAGATGCAGCTGAGCATGGTGAGATGAAGTGCCTATCAAAGTCCATGGTCAAGCCTTTGTCCTCTTTTCCCGTGGGGTCCTGGGTGTTAAGCATAAAATCTAATCTCCTTGGGGCTTCTGGGCTTTCTTACCTCTGAGGCAGTTTGGGTGAGCGGACTGACCCAGATACCCTTGATTAATCTAGAAGGAGAAGGGAGGCTGTTAGGATCCCATACAGAAAACTTAGGATCCACCACCACTCTCCTGAGAAACCTGAATGGGAGGAAAGTCAGGTCAGCACTGCGTATTTGTAGAGCTATGAGGACAGCAGCACATCATTTCTTTTTTTGTCAATTGACCCTTGGGTGAATTGGTTGAGATCCAAGAATTCTTACCTCTTAAATAAGATGACTAAGAACTCCTCTACCTGTGTATGCAGAGTTCTGGGTGAACCCACTAGGCTCTAGAGTCTCGAGCAAAGTACTCACAGTTCCCGAATGAGACATCCTTTCCCTTGGTCCCTGTAGCTGGGACAATTTGTTTACCACTTCTCTTGCTTTCTCTTGCTCATCTTTCAGCTTAGATATAACTTCTTTTGGAATTTGTTTTCCTGATCCTGCAAGCCTTGGTTCTGCAACTCCAACTTCCCTGCCATGTCTCCTCTGTTTTCTCAGCACCCACTGCACATATCACAGTGAATTGTGCTTGCAAGTTTACCTCCTGAGTGCTCCACAAAATCCTGATCTCCTTAAGTGCTGGGTCTGGTCCTGTGAGCTGCTGACCACTAGCACTGAATACAGAGCCTGGTACATTGTAAGAGTCCAACAGTTCAGTGATTATTGATAGGAGATCTAAGAAATGAAAAGGGTTCCATTTGGAGAAAATCTTAGGAGGAAAAATGTTCAAGACAATGGAAGAGCAAGTGCAAAGGCCCTGAGGTAAATTCATCTTGAGAAAGAAGAATGAGGATCAATGTGGCTACAATATGGAGAACCCAAAGGAGGATGGGAAGGAGAAATCTAAAGAGAGAGATGAGGACTAAGTCAGGTAGGGCCCCATGGGTCATGGTAAGGAGCTTAGATTATTCTATAAGTGCAAGGGGAAGCCTTTGGAAATTTTTATCAGGGGAATGGTACAATCTGATTTTAAAAAGATCACTCTGGTTGCTAAGTGGAATTGAGTGGAGGAGGACAGACATGGAAGCTGGGGGGCTATTGTAATTCTCAGTTTCTATTTGGAGTCTCGGAATTGGTGTGCTTCTATTAATTAAAAAAAATAACAGAGACAAAATATTTTTTATTATAAAGGGTTTATTTTCAACAGTCTGTTTATCAGGCATTTTTGGAAAACTGGAAAACCTTTCAGTTGTTCTCTTTCAAACTGGAAATTATGGCTTTTCATTATAAATTTCTTCTTAGATTAGAGTATAATTTTCTTTTATTAGAAAACCAATATTAAAGAAACAGAAAGGAAGCAGAAGAAAGAAAACAATTCACCTCTCCATCTTAGAAAATAAAGTATTTATTTTAATTTCTCTTATAGTTCCCGACCATGAGCATAGAGGTAGGGAACTATAAGATAACTTAAAGTAAATACTTGGTTAAGTTATAATGATGATGGATATATAGTGTATTGAATTCTGTTGTTTTCACATAATGGATACCACAGGCTTTCCCCACATTCTGTACATGTGCTTAGCTCCGTGTCTGACATATAATCAGCAATAAAAGTTAAAATGTCAGCTTTCCTTCCACTCCTCCTCCTGCATCTATTTCTATTATTGTGTTAGAATATATTCTTCATAGTGATTACTTTTTTAAATTTCAAAGCATTTTATCAAGTGAACAATCATTTAAAAAAAATTTACACTCTGTTGGATATTTAGTCAACTCACATTATTTTCAATCTTATATAAGTTATTGCTTAATTAAAATTTATTGTGTTTATAACGTTTTACCTTTTGGATTATTGCCTTTGAACAACTGTTTCCAAAGGATAAAACTTTTTTAAGTAAAAATATGTTTCCCCTCTATCAAATATTGCAGACTTGCAATATATATAATAAGCAAAAATAAAGCTTACTTGCCACCCTACCCTACCTCTGAGAGGTAGTCCCAGGGTTCTTCAAAACAGCTGAAAATTCCTATTTTAGAATAAATAACCAAGGATAGAATTTTGGGTGAAAATCTGTAAATATTTCTTGAAATCGCTATGCGACTCTCCCCTGTGTATTTTTCTAAGGCATTGAAATCATTTGCCTTGCTTCCAGAAAAGTACAAACAGATCAGTTTCCCAACTACACTGCCAGCAGTGGGTATTGCCACTTTAAAAAATTTTGTTAATATAGTAGGTATAAATTGCATCTCATTAGTATTTAAATTTACCTATCTTTGAATATGAGGGAATTTTCATTTAATCTTCACCTTACCTTTCTTACAAAGATATTGTTTTGATTCTATTTTATGGATGGGGAAACTGAGGCTGAGAGAAATTAACTTTGTGTAAGTCAGAGTATGTGATGATGGAACCAAATTTGGAACTTTGCTCTGTTGGACCTCACTGCCGATTACTTGCCTCTAGCAGGTATGCATATGCAATGCTTATTTATTTATTGTGAACTTGATTTTTTTCTCACTAATTTGAATTTTATGTTGGTATGTATTTATTTTCTTGGCATATTTAATGCAAATATTTTCCCCAAGGACTTTTAAAAGATCCATTTAGCAGGAAATATTTAAGCTAAGGGAGTCATAAGTTGAGCCAAGAGGAGGTCTAATTTTATTAGTTCACTAGGTGTGTGATTGCAAGAAGCAGAAGACATTTTTACAATGTTTACTTACAAAACTTCCTTGGGGTTTCAAAAAGTGAATGAAACAGAAAAACCTCATAATAACTCTAAGGGCTGAGAGATCCCCTGCTGATTCCTTTAGGTCCTAATAAAATTCCCTGCAACTCAAACATTCCTCATGTCCTTTTACTCTTATTTTCAAGGTGGGTATAATAAATAATGTTTTTACAGATGAGGAAAATGAGGCAAAAATGTGAAATAACTTTCCTAACATCAGAGAGATTTTAAGTATCAGAGAGGGATTCAGCAGATGTCTGGAGGAGTCCAAAACACATGATTTTTCTGCAATATCATATCAAAAGGTGTCCAAAGAGGTGATTGTTTAGAGGAAATTATAGGCTTGAGAAAACTTTCAGTGGAATGGCACCAATAAGCAAGGTGTAGATCACTTCAATAAGAAGAAACCGGCTGGGAACATAGGTCTGTCCACTGTGGTGGTAGGTAGTGGGAAGGAGGGGAGATTTGAGAAACTCATGCTTCCTCTTTACCTTCTTTCCTCTTTTTGTTCCTCCCTCCTTCTATTTGTCTATCCCTTCATCCATGCATTAAAAATATATTGAATGCAATGTACCAACATACAGAGATATTACTTAGTTATTGACTATATTCCACACACTGTTCATTTGTTACCCATGACTCATTTATTTCACAACTGGAAGTTTGTACCTCTTTATCTTCCTTACCTATTTCTTTCCCTCCATCGTCCTCTCCTCTGGTAACCACTTGGTTGTACTCTGTATCTATAGCTCTCTTTTTTTTTTTTTTTTTTAAATGTATGTTCATTAGATTTTTAGATTCCACATATAAGTGAAATACAGTATTTGTCTTTCTCTGACTTATTTCACTTAGCATAATACCCTCAAGGTCCATCCACATTGTCACAAATGGCAAGATTTCATTCTTTTTATGGTTAAGTAGTATTCCATTGCATATGTATACCACATCTTCTTTAGCCATTCATCTGTTGCTGGGCACTTATTGTAAGTAATGCTGCAATGAACATAGGGGTGCATATATCTTTTCTAATTAGTGTTTTTGTTTCCTTTGAAAGTAATATCTTTGCATGGTGACATATTATAACTAGACTAATCATGGTGATCATTTTGAAATGTATAGGAAACAATCACTATGTTGTGTAACAGGAACTAACATGTGTTGTAGGTCAATTATACTTCAAAAACAAACAAGCAAACATACAAGCAAACTCATAGAAAAAGAGATCAGATCTGTGGTTACCAGAAGTGTGTGTCTTTTGGGGGGGATTGGATGAAAGCAATCAAAAGGTAAAAACTATCGGTTATAAGATAGATAAGTACTTACTAGGGTTGTAAGGTACACATAACAACTATAATGAACACTGCTGTATGTATAGATGAAAGTTGTTAAGAGTAAATCCTAAGAATTATCATCACAAAAATTGTTTTCTATTTCTTTAGTTTTATATCTATATGAGGTGATAAATGTTCACTAAACTTATTGTGATAATCATTTAATGATGCATGTAAGTCATATCATTATGCTGTACACCTTAAACTTATACAGAGATGTATGTCAATTAAATATCAATAAAACTTGAAGGAAAACATATACATATTGGATGCATTATACTAGGCATTGAGGAAACTGAGATGAATGGAACTTGGTGCCTGTCATTAAGGAAAACTCCTTCAAATGGGAAAGGCAGGGAAATAAATTATTATAAAACAGCGTGATATTATTTGACAGTTAACATGCACAGAATACCATGAAAATGTTGGGATTGTCAGTTGATGGGTGATGCAACTCAGAGGTGGGACCTCAGAATCTGAGTGGGAAGGGAATGACCAAGAAAACTTCTTAGAGGAGAGATTAAGCTTGAGCTGAGTGTTTTTGGAAGGGTACATAGAAATTAACTAGCTGAAAGAGGGTGGAGAAGTGCTTCAGGCCAAGGGATTCTCCCCTGCAAATGTTTGGAGAATTGAAATAGAAGTTAATATATGAGGACCTGGAAGTAGTTTCAAAAGGTTGGTGTGAGAGAAGTAGGGGATGGGGTCAGGAAGACTACAAGGTTTAGATCAAGACTAGGCTAACGTTGCTGGTATTGGGAGGAATTTCCATCCCGAAGGAGAAACATGGACTCTGGAGATCTTGTTTTTGGTTTTGTTTTTTTAAGCTCACTTCCTGCGTCATGTTTAAGAATTTCTCACATGGATGCACATTCTCCTCTAGGTCAGTGCCCTATGCTGTGTGAAAGGTCATCTGACCTGGCCCTGCACCAGTTGGAATCAGTAACTTATTGCCATTTCCTGGTTTGGAGAAAGAAAAGCAGCCTCCAGGCACCTAAACATAAAGTTATCAAGGCTGGAGTGGAGGGAGTTGATTTATAGCTCTGAGGGAGTTGATTTATATCTCTGATGAAGTCTGCTCAGAGAGTGAGTCTCTCCTTCACAGCTTGCTGGCCTTCTGCAGCCTTCACTAAACTTTAACCTGGAAAGCTCAGGGATCAGCTTCTTTCACAGGACATTTCAGCATTTTACATGTCGGCTGTAGTCCTAAGGTCCAAATGGACAGGTTGTGAGGCTCAGTCAGGAGGCTTGTCTGGCATGTATTCTCTGAGGAATATACAGTCATAAGCTATAATTGAGTGGGCATTTCCCACGTGACAGCATCTGTACCTCACTATAAACACCCCTAAGCACATTTAATTATCACAATATCCTTATAAGGTAGGCACTGTTATCCTTATTTTACTGATGGGGAGGGTGAATTTTAGAAAGATTGAGTGGCTCACCCTACAATACACAGTCAACACTCAAAGTGGAATTACTTGGGTTTTTCCCACACTAGACTTCTCTCTATGTGGTGCATAGCTAAAATTGTCCTTTGATGTTTTAGTCCTTAGCCTTGAACTTCTCGCTGCCTGGAGTGCTCCTTTTACTTATTCCTCTTCATTAAATTCTAGGTTCATTTTATTTTTTTAAAATTTATTTTCTTTTTTGTTTTTGGCTGCGTCGGTCTTCGTTGCAGAGGGCTTCTCTCTAGTTGCGGTGTGTGGGTTTTCTCTCTCTAGTTGTGGTGCGCAGACTCCAGAGTGCGTGGGCTCTGTAGTTTGTGGTACTTGGGCTCTCTTGTTGAGGAGCACGATCTCAGTAGCTGTGGCACACGGGCTTAGTTGTCCTGCAGCGTGTGGGATTTTAGTTCCCCGACCAGGAATTGAACCCAGGTCCCCTGCATAGGAAGGAGGATTCTTTACCACTGGACCAACAGATAAGTCCCTAGGTTCATTTTAGCCCAGCTCCAGCTATTACAGTCTTCCATGAGGGCTTTCTTGAGCCCCTTTACTCATCTTCAAATCAGAATTTTCCATCATGTCTTGCTCTGTTTGTACTCTGTACACAATTCTACTTTTGTTTTCTTTACTCTGTGATTTCTGGGTTTACTCACAGGGCCATGAGACCCTTGAAGGTATCTCTTCTTTGCGTCTCCAGTGTTGTTCCAGAACCTCAATAAGTATTTTATGAACAACTGAATAAGAGTCACTTTGGATGATTCAACTGGGAAAGTTACTTTAGCTATTCATAACAGGTCTCAGGTCTGCAAACTTCAGTGCTTTTTAAAAAGAAAATTAAATTAATTTTTATTGGAGTATAGTTGATTTACAATGTTGTGTTAGTTTCTGCTGTATAACAAAGTGAATCAGTTATATATATATATATATCCACTCTTTTTTAGATTTTTTTTTCATATAGGTCATTACAGAGTATTGAGTAGAGTTCCTTGTGCCATAGAGTAGGTCCTTATTAGTTATCTATTTTATATAAAGTAGTGTGTAAATTGGGACATTGGGATTGATATATATACACTATTAAATTTTGTTTTTTAAAGAATGTTTTTAAGTGCATAGTTCAGCAATATAGGGTGGATTCACATTTTTGTGCAACCATCATCATCATTCATATCCAAAACTCTTTTCATTTTGCAAAACTGAAACTCTATACCCAATATATAATAACACCTCATTCTTCTCCTCCCTCAGCCCTTGGTTACCACCCTTCTACTTTCTTTCTTGATTCTGAGGACTCTAAGTACCTCATAAAAGTGGAATCATACAGTATTTGTCTTTTGATGACTGGCTGTTTCATTTAACATAATGTCCTCAAGGTTTATCCATGTTGTAGCATGTATCAGACATTCCTTCCTTTATAAGGAATATTATAAATAATATTCCATCGTGTGTGTGTGTGAATATATCTATGTGTGTATATATATGTACACACATATATATACAAATATATAATTTTTATTCATTTATCTGTCAATGGACACTTGGGTTGCTTCCACATTTTAGTTATTGTGAAAAATGCTGCTATGAATATGGGTGTACAAATATTTTTTGAGTCCCTGCTTTCAATTCTCTTGAGTATATACCCAGAAGTAGAATTACTGTCATATGGTAATTCTATTTTTAATTGTTTGAGGAACTTCCATACTATTTCCCACATTGGCTATACCTTTCTACATTCCCATCAACAGTGCACAAGGGCTTCAATTTCTCCACTCCTCACCAACACTTGTTATTTTCTTTTTTGGATAGTAGCCACCCTAGTGGATGCGAGGTGGTATTTCTCTATAATTTTGATCTGCATTTACCTAATGATTAGTGATGCTGAACTTCATTTCATATGCTTATTGGACATTTGTATATCTTCCTTGGAAAAATGTCTCTTCAAATCATTTGTCCATTTTAAAATCAGGTTGTTTGTTAATTTGTTTTTTAGTTTTAGGAGTTCTCTGTATCTTCCAGATATTAATTTCTTATCAGATATATGATTTACAAATATCTTCTCCCATTCTATGGGTTGCCTTTATACTCTGTTTATAGTATCTTCTGATGAACAAAATCTTTTAATTTTCATGAATTCCAATTTGTCTATTTTTTAATGTTATTGCTTGTATTTTGTTGTCATGTTCAAAAAATCAAATCCAATGTCTGAAGATTTTGATTTGTTTTCTTCTAAAAGTACTATAATTTCAAGTCTTATATTTAGGTCATGGGTCAATTTTGGAGTAGTTTTTGGACATGACATTAGAAAAGGGTCCAAACTATTTCTTTTTTATGCAGATATCCAGTTTTCCCAGCATCATTTGCTGAAAAGACTGTCTTTTCCCCATTGAACAGTCTTGGCCTCCCATGTTGAAAATCATTTGACCATATATTCAAGGTTTTATTTCTGGACACTGTAGTCTATTCCATTGGTCTATATGTCTGTCTTTATACTAGTAGCACACTGGTTTTTCTTTGTTTTGTTTTTTTGTTTTTTAACATCTTTATTGGAGTATTATTGCTTTACAATGGTGTATTAGATTCTGCTTTATAACAAAGGGAATCAGCTATACATATACATATATCCCCATATCTCTTCCTTCTTGTGTCTCCCTCCCTCCCATCCTCCCTATCCCACCTCTTTAGGTGGTCACAAAGCACCGAGCTCATCTCCCTGTGCTATGCGGCTGCTTCCCACTAGCTATCAGTTTTACATTTGGTAGTGTATGTATGTACATGCCACGCTCTCACTTTGTCCTAGCTTACCCTTCCCCCTCCCCGTGTCCTCAAGTCCATTCTCTAGTAGGTCTGCATCTTTATTCCCGTCCTGCCCCTAGGTTCTTCATGACCATTTTTGTTTGTTTGTTTTTTAGATTCCATATATATGTGTTAGCATATGGTATTTGTGTTTCTCTTTCTGATTTACTTCACTCTGTATGACAGACTTGAGGTCCATCCACCTCACTACAAATAACTCAATTTCGTTTCTTTTTACGGCTGAGTAATATTCCATTGTATATATGTGCCACATTTTCTTTATCCATTCATCTTTCAATGGACACTTAAGTTGCTTCCATGTCCTGGCTATTGTAAATAGAGCTGCAATGAACATTGTCGTACATGACTCTTTTTGAATTATGGTTTTCTCAGAGTATAAGCCGAGTAGTGGGATTGCTGGGTCTTATGGTAGTTCTATGTTTAGTTTTTAAGGAATGTCCATACTGTTCTCCATAGTGGCTGTATCAATTTACATTCCCACCAACAGTGCAAGAGGGTTCCCTTAGCTAGTTTTTATTGAGCCAGTTTTTATTGTAATCACCTGTGATGGTTAATTCTTTATGCCAACTTTCCTGGACTACTACTACTTTTCCAGGATTCACAGATAGTTGGCCAGTTATTATTCTGGGCATTTCTATGAGAGTATTTTTGGATGAAATTAAAATTTAAATCAGTGGACTTGAGTAAAGCAGACTGCCTTCCATAATGTGGGTGGGCCTTATCCAATCAGTTGAAGGCATGAATAGAAGAACAACAGCAACAACAACAAAAATACAACCTCCCTGAGCAAGATAGAATTCTCCAACAGATGGCTTTCAGACTTCATCTGTACCACTGGATCTCCTGGGTCTTGAGCCTGGCCCCCACTGTAGATTTTGGACTTGCTAGTCTCCATAATACTGTCAGCTAATTTCTTATCATAAATCAATGTATCTATCTATCATCTATCTATCTATCATCATCTATCTGTCTGTCTATCTATCTATCTATCTATCTATCTATCTATCTATCTATCTATCTATCTATCTATCTCCTATTGGTTCTATTTCCTTGGAAAATCCTGATTAATACACTCTCAACTTTTTTGGTAGTTCTCAAATTTGTGGTAAATTTACCTCCTCCTCTGAAAATAGTTGTAGTTCAACACTCTTTAAAACCTTTAAGACCAAGGTCTACAGCTCATTCATCTCTCCTCTTGAGAGAGTGATAGGAACATGATATACAGATCTGGGTCTTAATCTTACCTACCTGACTACTAAGTGTGTAACTTTTATAGCCTCTGCAATCTCCTCTAACTCTCCTAAACACCTTACTCAAAGGGTTGTTGCCAAGTTTAAACAAGTTAACATATATAAAGAAATTCATGAACCACAGTAACCTTCAGTTGCATTGTTAGAATATTGTAATATTTCTTTCTTCTCTCTTTTTTATTCTTGAAGTGCTGCCAGTCCTTAGAAGAATATGAAGGGCTGCCAATTCCTGAGAAGAGTGAAATCTCTTAAGACCAATTTCAATAATATCTTCATGGTCAGGTCACAGCACTTGTTTGCTTGATCTTGCTTCTTGCCTTCACTCTGAGTGGTTCAATTTCCTGGCACTGTTTTAGATAATAAGAAGGAAAGGTTAGATCCTAACTCTGGTCTGACTTTATGCTCAAAGACAGTACATTTAGTTTCCTGGACCATAGTCTTTGAAGAGATTAGAGGTTACCATGCAAGGGAAAATACTATTAACTGAAGAGCAACTTTCAAGATCTAAAGAAAAAAAAACAAAACAAAACTGAAATGAATGAAGGGCAGGCAATAGAATTGATATTTGGGAACAAAAATCAGATGTTGTGTTAATCCCAAACTCCTAATTTATCCCTTCCCCCATTTCCCCTTTGGTAACTATAAGTTTGTTTTCTACGTCTGTGGGTCTACTGCTGTTTTGTATGTAAGTTCATTTGTATCATTTAAAATTTTTTTTTAGATTCCACATGTAAGCAATGTCACATGATATTTGTCTCTGTACATCTGAAACTAACACATTGTAAATAAACTATACTTCAACAAAAAAATTTAAAAAAAAACTCCAGAAATCAGATGTTGTAATTTTTTTCAAATTACATTATCTTTTCTTGACCATAAATAAGGCTACTTCTGATCCTAGATATGTCTAAATACGTTATCTCTAGTCATATAACTTCTCTTGTACAAAAAGAAACCTTCTGTTTTGTGCTGTTTTCCATCAGTAAATCTGGCCTTTGAAATACCATCTTGCAAATTTATGCACACATTTCAGCTTGAGGAAGTAGTTGAAATTGTATGAGACAACAATATCACTACAAGCTTCTTCGAAGGAAAAAAAGAAGAATTAAAACCCCACAAAAATAGTCTGAGTGATACTGGTGAATGCAGAGAAGAGAGAGAACAAGCTTCAGAATCATTGTCTGGAGTGTTTCAGATGGAGAGTCCCACCAAAGGAATTGCAGAAGAGAAAGACAAGTAATTCCCTTTCAAACAGTCCATCATCAAAACCTCATGAATAAAGGAAAACTTCTAGCTCTCAATAGCTTAAGAAGCAGGAAGGTATATTTACAATGGATTTATGGTTTCTTTTCTTCCCTAGCTCCTTTTATCTCAGCAAATGGCATCATATCCATTCAGTAGCTCAAGCCAAAAACCTGGGAGAAATTCTCAATTCTTTTTTCTTCATCATCCACAATGAATCCTCCTCCAATTCAACACTGAGAGAGTCAGATTGTCCTAATGAGAAGCATCCAACCATTCTTGGTGGCCCTCAGGTTGTAGAAGGTTACATCCCAGAAAGGAATAATCCAGTGTAATAGGACTTGTTCAGCCTTCATAGTGAAAAGACACCTCCTATGTTCTATGACGTATTTCTTCATCAGTCCTGTTGCATTTTTAAATGAAACTCTGTTTAATACTGTTAATAAAAAAATGTTGGAACCATATAGATTTCAGGGAGGAATAATTTTTGGAGAAGTCTCAATTCCCTTCACTCCAAGGCTGTCTTGGTATTTGAGTTTGAAAAATAGCTGTGATGATGAGAATTAGCCTCTTTATCTCTCCATTGAAACACAGTAATCTTAATTTTGTCACTTGTATTCTGCAGTGATGAATCATGTGTTTGGAACTTGACAGAAACCTCCTTAGGCTCATTCAAAGATAGCATTAAATCTCATGTATAAAAATCTGTTTGATTTCTTTCAATTATGTCATTACCATGTACTTTGTAACGGCTGACACCTATTTGTCCCTTCTCTGCAAAAGCATAAAAATTCATCTTAGGCAATGAAATTCAATTTGTCTTGAAAGTAATTCTGTAAAAAATAATAATCTATGCAGCATTCTAATCTCCTTCCACAATGTTATGTTGAGCCTGGGCAGCGTTATGTGGCATTGTCCTAGTATTACAAGAGGATAAATGGGAAATTAATGCTTCTGGTAAGGCAACTATTAATGATAATGGAAAGTAATTAATAGCCCAAAGTAGAACCTGGAGGAAATTCGCTCCAATCCAGATCAAATCAAAATTATTTTTGGTTTAACTTGCTGTGATAGATGGTATTATTAGTTCACAATTATTCATTCCTTCCCTGCCCTTGCTCTGAGTTTTTAGTCCTGGTTGTCTATTTGCCCAATTATAATAAAACTGGGCATGGGGGTACCAGTGTGTCACCTAATTTTTTCTCCTTATTCTTCTATGTAGCAGCAATTCTACCTACTTAGGACGATCAGGGTCCATTACATCTACCAGAATGGAAATTCCTCTCTTTGCCTGCTATGTACAGGCATGAGGAACCCAAGGTAACAAGAAATTTTAAGTTGGGTGGGATATTTCCTGCGTGTCCCTTGAAAGTCTTCTCCCTTCTGGAACAAGAAACACTACACTCATAGAGCCAAGATTCATGAGGAGAGGAAGCATAAATTTCCCAACTGTGTCACGGGGAATGCTGATAATAAGACCACTCCTTCCACACCTAGGTTCCTAGACCTGTATATTCTACCTATTGGAGAACATTACATCATATACTGTTGATTTAAGGTATATGATACATCTTTTCAGGGTATCATCTCTAAGCTGGTACATTAGCTCCATCTTTAAGAAGCTATACCATCATTCCATCAGGTTAGCATCTTCTGTGAAAGGACCAAAGGATCTTGTGCCCACAGATACATTCCATTAAAGAGGGGTTTCTTGGTCCAAAAAATGGTCATATGTCAGTATACCAGGCACTCTGTGAATCTCCAGCTAATTATGCCGGGTTTATGCAAAAAATTACATTTTCTGCCATGATGTCTAATACTACGTGCAGTAAACAGAGTTCTCTCCTTAACATGTGGTTAAATTTGAAGGACAACAAGTGATAACCTGTCTCCCTTCTCCAAATCCTCTCCAGTTTCAAAATAACACCTGCTTTTCAAGGAGAGCATGCAGGGCACTTTATAGTGAAATTAAGTGTTTGAATGTGAGTACTAGTAAAGACAGCTAATTTGTTGTGCTCTCCAGTGGAGGTGGGAGAAGTATTTGTTGCTCTCCTGCCAGCCACTTGGCTTTCCAGCCAGCAGTCATCAGTGGGGAACATGGGAAATTATAGGCTATGTGTTCCTTCAATACCTTCAGGTCGTAGCTACTGAACAGCACAAAGGCAGAACACATAGAGAGTAGTTTCACTCCCTTGTTACAGTGGCTTTGTCATGTGTTTTGTGGTGTAAATTTTTAACCTTATTTATTTTATTGTTTGATATTTTCTTTTTGCTTGTTTTGCAATACACATTTTTATTTTTTGCCAGCAATGACCTCAAAAAGCAAAAGTACATGTTTGATGAGAAATTAAGCAGTAGATTTAAATTTCTTTGGAAAGCTAATAATGATTGTGGAACTTGCTCAAAATATTTGTTGATATTTAACCATCCACCAAGAAGGACATAGTGATATCACTGACTGCAGATTCTGCATAGGTGTGACAAATTAACACTTCCAACCACAGATGGTGTGACACATGGCTTTTTGTTTAGATCAACTGAGTATTGTTCTAAATTTATTTTCTTTGTTTTTGATTTTAATTTTTTTTGTATGTATCAAAAACAGCATAGCTGTTAATATGTTGGCTAAATTAGAAGAAAAAAAAATCTTTGCCAACAGTTAAATGATATCATCTGATCTTTCAAGTAAACCAAAAGTCAATTAAGATCATCCCCAAAATTGGTCAATTGTTTTTTTATTCAGTAAGTAAGGGTGAAGCTTTGGGAATTTCATTCTGTCAAAGACGACACATCTGACATTACTATAAGTGCTACTGAAAATACAGTTAAAAGAAAAACTATATTTGTGGTGATAATATGAATATAAATATTGATGGAACATATCATCATGCATATGTGATATTCTTGGTGGATTAAGAAATCTCTGTATGGATCAGCCATAAAAAAGGATGAAATCTTGCCATTTGCGACAGCATGGATGGACCTAGAGGGTATTATGCTTAGTGAAATAAGTCAGACAGAGAAAGATGAATATTGTATGATTTCACTTATATGCCGAATCTAAAAACAAAATAAATGAACAAATATAACAAAACAGAAACGGAGTCATAGATACAGAGAACAAACAGGTGGTTGCCAGAAGAGAGGGTGGTGGGGGGAAAGAGAAATAAGTGAGGGGGAGATTAAGAGGTACAAACTTTCAGTTGCAAAATAAATAAGTCACGGGTATGTAATGTACAGTATGGGGAGTATATAGTCAATAACTAAGTAATATCTTTGTATGGTGACATACCATAACTAGACTTATCACGGTGATAATTTTGAAATGTATAGAAGTATTGAATCATGATGTTGTGTAACAGGAACTAACGTAGTGTTGCTGGTCAATTAGTTATCAGAAACAAAAAAAAACAATCAAACAAAACTCAAAGAAAAAGAGATCAGATTTGTGGTTATCAGAGGTGATGGTAGGGAGATGGGAAATTGGATGAAGGCAGTCAAAAGTCAAAACA
Organism: Eubalaena glacialis; assembly: GCF_028564815.1. Classification (NCBI taxonomy): domain Eukaryota; kingdom Metazoa; phylum Chordata; class Mammalia; order Artiodactyla; family Balaenidae; genus Eubalaena; species Eubalaena glacialis. The sequence continues at coordinate 42,156,236 of NC_083720.1, forward strand.
AACTTCCAGTTATAAGATAAATAAACACTAAAGATGTAATGTGCAACATGATAAATATAATGAACTCTGCTGTATGTTATATATGAAAGTTGTTAAGAGAGTAAATCCTGAGTTCTCATCACAAGAAAAAAATTTTTTAATCTCCTTAATTTGGTATCTATATGAGATGATGGATATTCACTAAAAGATAATCATGATAATCATTTCATGATGTATGTAAGTCAAATCATTATGCTGTACACCTTAAGCTTATTCAGTGCTGTATGACAATTACATTTCAATAAAACTGGAAGAAGAAAAAAAGAAAAAAGAAATCTATGGAGCGACTATAAGTATAGAACTGTCATTGGGCACATATAATCATAATTGCATCCAAACAAGTTTAAGTATTCTACTGCAATGGATGTAATGTTGTGTCCTCCCAAAATTCACATGTTGAAACATCCTAAATGTGATGTTACTAGGAAATGGGGTCTTTGGGAGGTGATTAATTCATGATGGTAGAACCATCATGAAAGGGATTAGTGCCCTTATAAAAGGGACCTCAGAGAGCTGTCTCAGCTTCATTCCACCATGGGAAGATACAGTGAGAAAATGGCCATCTGAAACCCAGAAGAGGGCCCTGACCAGATCTCGACCTGGTGCTGGCACTCTGATCTGGAACTTCCAGCCTCCAGAACTGTGAAGAATAAATTTCTGTTGTTCATAAGCTACCCATTTTATTGTACTTTGTTATTTCAGTCAGTCTGGCACAGACATCTACTAATCAAATAGAAGCTCTGATTGTTAAAATTTATATAAAAAATAAATATTACATTTAGAGTAAATAGACTACAGCCTTGTTTTGGGGACAAGTGGATGTTGAGTATAAAAGAGACTTCAGCAACAAAGTGCAAAGAATGTTGCTCTTTGCTGCTCAATTGAATTTTAGAAATGTTCGGGCTTTTGAAGAACAATTGAAAATCCACCTAAGTGAATTTGCTCATCCTTCAGTCAGTAGTTTCCGTCATTCCTCTTACAGTGTGACTAATTCACTATAATAAGTATAATTCTAAGATATTCTTCTTACTATCATTTTGTAAAAACATACCTTAAAGTTGGCTACTACCTTACCTTGTGCTTGGGTACTTGTTCAGGGTCATTGGAACCATCTTTGATTTTCTTCTTTTTCCTTTATTGGAGTAAAATTACTGTACAATGTTGTGTTAGTTTCTGCTGTACAATGAAGTGAATCAGCTATATGTATATGTATATCCCCTCCCTCTTGGACCTCCCTCCCACCTGCCCCCCATCCCACCCATCTAGGTTATCACAGAGCACCAAGCTGAGCTCCCTGTGCTATACAGCAGGTTCCCACTAGCTACCTATTTTACACATGGTAGTGTATATATGTTAATCCTAATCTCCCAATTCATCCCACCCTCCCCTTCTTCCCCTGTGTCCACCAGTTCATTCTCTGGATCTGTGTCTCTATCCCTGCCTGCAAGTAGGTTCATCTGTACCATTTTTCTAGATTCCACATCTATGAGTTAATACATGATATTTGTTTTTCTCTTTCTGACTTCACTCTGTATGACAGTGTCTAGGCCCATCCACGTTTCTACAAATGACCCAATTTTGTTCCTTTCATGGCTGAGTAATATTCCATTGTGTATATGTACCACATCTTCTTTATCCATTTATCTGTCACTGGACATTTAAGTTGCTTCCATGTCCTGGCTATTGTAAATAGTGTTGCAATGAACACTGGGGTACATGTGTATTTTTGATTTATGGTTTTCTCAGGGTATATGCCCAGGAGTGGGATTGCTAGATCATATGGTAGTTCTATTTTTAGTTTTTTAAGGAACTTCCTCATTCAGTGATTTTAGTACATAATCCCTATAAAAACACAAGTATTATATGATAAGTTAATAGCCTCATAAGGCAGTGCTACAAAATGGACAAGCTTGAGATCAGTGAGTGAAAGCCTTATTGAATGCAAACCCAATGTGAATAATCAGGCTCATTGGGTGTTTGTGAGAACATTTGTCTGGGTTTGCGAATGATGCTGTGAGAAAATGGGGGCGTTGCTGAATATGGACCAAGGCAGCAGTGGGATGGTCAAGTTAAGATCAACGGCCAGACCATCCATCCAACGGGAGGGCACTCTTACTGAACAGTTGTGCTTTCCCTGAGTGTGGTGATAAACCTTGAACTAAGGCAATATTAACAACAAATGAGGCTCTTTGCCAGAAAAGCATGACTTAAAAGAGGTTGGGACGATGTCTCTTTGAAATGAAGATCCTACCCCTTAGGAGATTTGATTCTATGGCAATTAAAAAAAAAAAATCTCTAAGATACAGCAATGATTGTACGAAACAATGTGTGGGAAAAAAGACCATGGGGTTTGCCATTTGACAAGTGTCCGGGTACCATTTACTAGCTGAGTGGTTTGAAAATGGAAGCCAAACATATTTACTCTCTCATGTGGTCGAAAGAGCACAGATATTAGTGGTGAGAGGCCTGGTGGGCTGAGTCTGGTTTTTCATTTACCCATACTCTCTCTCTCTCTATTTGTAGTTTGCTGTGGTAGGTTTTCAACACATACACACACAGACACGTACATATACAACCAATAGTTATACCATTCACACTTGTGCACTTTATCTAATAAATATTACCCCATCAGTCCATATAAATGTATCCCCTCTGATAGTAGTGTAGAATTCACTGTATGAATAAACTTTAATCAGTCTTCAGTGGACAGAATTATTTTCACCTATCTGCAGAAGCAGATATTTCAGTTGGTACATTCATCACGTTTGCATGTATATATGTAAATTCCTAGAAATGGTGTTATTGAGTAAACAGAAAAATCCATTTTATTTTCAGAAGATATGGCACAATTATCCTAGAAGTACTGGCAAGGGTGTGGACTAATTAGACACTATCACTCACTGCTGGTGGGAATGTAAATTAGTGTGGAGATGCAGGATAGTCATTTTACATTGCTTGTACATTGTAATTCCCTTCAACAAATGGCTTTATGGAGTTACCTGTTTGTATATCTCCTAAACAGTCTATTTTGGACAGTCCTTTAGAAAGTAGGATAGCCCAAATATACCTGACTTGTGCTTAAAGTGTTTTAAAAATTTGTTTGTTTGATTTCCAAGACATGGAAATAATCTAAGAGTCCATCAACAGATGAAAGGATAAAGAAGAGGTGGTATATATATACAATGGAATATTACCCAGCCATAAAAAAGAACAAAATTTTGCCTTTTGCAGCAACATGGATAGACGTTATGCTAAATGAAGTAAGTCAGATGGAGAAAGATAAATACAGTATGATATTGTTTATATGTGGAATGCAAAAAGACAACAAACTAGTGAATATAACATAAAAGAAACAGAATCACAGATATAGAGAACACACTAGTGGTTGCCACTGGGAGGAGAGGGGTAATATAGGGGTGGGGGAGCGGGAGGTACAAACTATTGGGTGTAAGATAGGCTCAAGGATGTATTGTATAACATGAGAAATATAGTCAATATTTTGTAATAACTTTAAGGGAAAGTAAGCTTTAAAAATTGTATAAAAATACAATTTAGGGGATTCACTGGTGGCGCCGTGGTTAAGAACCCACCTGCCACTGCAAGGGACACAGGCTCGAGCCCTGGTCCGGGAAGATCCCACATGTCGCGGAGCAGCTAAGCCCATGAGCCACAACTACTGAGACCGTGTGCTGCAACTACTGAAGCCCGTGTGCCTAAAGCGTGTGCTCTTCTCACCGCAATGAGAAGCCCACGCACCGCAAGGAACAGTAGCCCCGGCTCGCCACAACTAGAGAAAGCCCACGTGCAGTGATGAAGACCCAACACAGCCAAAAATAAATAAATAAATAAATTATATAAAAATATAAAATTTAAAAAATGTGTTTGTTTTTGTGCTAGGTGGGTTTTTGTGCTAGGTGGATATCTACTTAGGCCGTCTTTTTTCAGCAATTCAGGGCCTTACTTAGCTAGTCACGTGGTCTTCATGAGCAGACTGGAAATAATCTTCAGGGAGAATGCTGCCTCCAGGCTAGTTCTCCCTCACCTCTCTTCTGGTTGGAAATGGGGTGGGCTTGCATTCAGACACTTGTTCTAATATGTCTTCTCAATTCTCATAAGTGCTTATTTCCCTTCCTTTGATCTGCTGGTCTTTCAGGCACACGGTTCTGTATGCTACAGAAAACATGGGCAAGTTGAACTCAAGGCATCTCACAGGAAGAAACTGTACGAAGCTGATTGTTACTCCACGTTTTCACAAAGATGAGCCGAGAAGAATGGTATCCAGGGAGGAAAGTTTGAGATACACTAGTCTGTCCTCTCTTTCAGCTATCCTTAAATATATACCTGGATCACATAGAATAATTGAAGAACTTTTTCCAAGACCTTGCCTAGAAGGATAATTTTTTTTTTTAACTGAACTTGATCTTGCTACAATATCTGTTCAGCCTATTTTGTTATTATAAGAAATAACCTTCTGAAACCTTAGTTGGATATATAGTAAGGAAGCTGTACAGGTCACTGTATTAATCATATCACAAGATTGTTTTTCCTTTCTTTCTTTCTTTTTTTTTAAAGAACCCCTAGGAGAAATTCCTATAGGAGCTTTGTATCAAGAAAAGTTGCAATTCTCCTGAGCCACTGGCTTATTTTTATTTCATGAATACTTCGAATCTTGTATAGATAAGATTTCTATTTTTGTGTTGCTTGCCAAAAAGCTTCAAGCTAAATTTCTAATTCATCCACAGTAGGTTTTACTTATGGAGGGAATTCTTCCAAGGTTTCAGGAGCATGAGGCTCCATCTTTTCCCATTCAACAAAGCTTACTCATTATAAAGCCCATCCTTGTGTGGGTATTTACAATAATGTGATTCTTTGACACTCTGACCTACCTAGGGGCCATGAGACAAGCAGGACAGTGCCACCAAAGATTTCAATCACTCATGCTAAAATAAGTGTATTAGTTTCCAATACCAAACAAGTCTTTTTTTTTTTTGGTCCCTCTTTTAGCTCCTCTCAGCTTTCCTTGGGGTGGTTTATGCCACCTTCGCAGGGTTCCACAAAACTGCCTATTTCAGCCTTAAAAAAAAAAAATTCCATGTCTTTTTAAGATAAGTACTTTGGAGTTGTCAGTTAATCCTTACTCAGCATTGACTTTAATAGACTTTGATTTTCTTCCAGGTGTGTGCAAGTAATACTATACTTGTGCGATAAAAATTATACAATCAGATGTTAATTTTCTCTTATAGACACCATTTTTTTTCTTTTATTGCTTTTGCAGAAAGTGTGTTTTCCTCTGATCAGTCTGCATTTTTCTGAAAAATTATTCTAACTCACACAAACTAATATGGTTTAAGGTTAGTTTTACCCCAATAGATATGTAGGACATTATAATATGCTATATTGTGCTTTTACCAGCTTCACTTTGTCCCTGCCCTTGTTTGCCAACTTTCTTTATCTCTACCTTTAATGTCTGCAATCCTGTTAACTCTTAAACTATCTTATAAGTTGCCAAAAAACAGTTCTGGAGATTTGTGGGAATAAAGATAAGCACAAAGCTAATGTTTATTTTGGCCCGTGAGAAGTCATCATGTGAAGGAATAATATTTTCTGAAGATACATTAAATATTCATTGGAACAAATATTAGTCTAAATTTTTCACTCAAATTTTCTAAAGATTCTAAAGGACTGCAATTTCCTGTGTTCTTAGATATGCGATGAGTAAATTTGATACAATTTTATGTCTTTCAAGGATGAGATGATTTTTAAGTCAAAAAATGAACAATTACAATAGGTACTATTTTAGGGAGAGTCATTTAATCTCCTCTTGTTCCATTTGGGATATAATCAATCAATTGGGAAAGAAAATAGCATCACTGTTGTTCGTACTAAACATGTAAGCTAGTGTTTTATTCTTAGCCATGTGCTATACTGTGATGGTAAGAAATTCTAGATGGGCTGAAAGCAGACCCATAAACTGGTGAGAGTCGATAAGGATTTATTTTAGTTCTGATCAATAAATTGAATTTGGCATCGATAAACATATGAAACAAAGATAAAGAAAAGACCCTGGTCCTACTGTAAATTATGAATTTTTTATTTGTAGTTGCGCTACTCAAAGTAGCTTTGTAGATAGACTTGGATGCTTATGACCAATTGCTATTTGCAGCATCTGAAGGTTTTTGGTGACAGGAAGGCTCTACCACGTGAAGAAAGGAGTCAAATAACTAATACCTGCTAGTCACATTCATCACAGGTCACTCAAATGCCAGGAGTTCCTATGTAGTATGAATGATTGTAAACTAGAAGAAGTAGTTAATAAAGTAATCAAGTTTCATAGAGCAGAAACATGGAAAGATAAAACATAGTGGAACACAGAGCAAACAAACGTCTCCACCACGATGAATGCTTTCCTCAAACCCCCAAGGAAAACTGATCACTTCAGTCTTTGCTCAAGTTGTATAGGAAACTCATTTTTATTCACAGTTTCCAAAACTCATAATTACACCTCTCCTATCATGTCTGCCTAGACTACAAGTTCTTTGATGGTGCTAGAAGACCCTGTTGCTACTCTGCCCAGATCTGCTCAGACCATTTTTACTCTCTCTGTTTCTCTGCCCCAGCTTACTTGTCTTTGCTTCTAAGGGCCTACACTGAGACCCTAGGTTATTGGAGCTGGTCTGTATGCAGCACAGAGAGCCTGAAGTCACTGGGAGTATACAGTCCTTTGTCAATGACTGACTTATTGAAGAGTATGAAACACCAGCTCCCTTGCCCTGAATTGGGACCAGCTCTGGAACTTAAATTATATTCCAGGGCTCTGCAGGATCAGGGTGTAGCAATCTTCTGTGGGACTTTGCCTAAAATCACATCCTTGCTTGACTTCCTTCCTTCCCTTTTCTGTTTCTTCTACTGACTTTAGTGTTTTTTCCTAGGAACATTTCCTTAAGAATCATATGTACAGGAATTCTGTCTCAGAATCTCCTCCTGGAGAATCTGACAATGATCAACATTCTTTTATTCATCTTGGTTTTCCCAGGCACAGAGGGGCTTAGCAAATGCTTGTGGAATTAATGAAACTCAGAACATATTTAAAAGTAGAAACTTGGCATATATACAAGTGTCTGACTTTTCTAGGGGAAGGTTTGATAAATTTGCACCAAATTCTCAGCTGAATTCACCATATGCAGTCTGATGGGGAGGAGTTTTGCTCTCGTTCTGTTCATGTGATTTGGCCTGACCGGTGTGCTACAGGTATAAGAAGGATGCTCCAGACAGTCTTTTTATGGTCAGGTGGCACAGTTGCTTGTTCACTCAGACTGAAACTCCTCTTTGGTTTGGCTGATGAAGGTAAACAGATGATGTATAACACAGAGGGGTACTGAGGAAGTGATTTCTGAAAAGCACTGTTTCTGAAAATAAACTGCACACATGTAGTAAGGGAAATGAAGGGCAAAGGTTTTATCTATGTCACTCCTTGTCTGTTTTCTGCTTAATTCTTTTTATGGGCTCTACCGTCCCTATTGGTTAAGTCCAGGACCCTTTTATGGCACCCAGGTTTCCTGCGGGCCTGACTAACATCTCCAGAATCATTTTCCATCACTCCTTCCTTCATGCTTGTCCTCCACACTATCTAATGCCGGATATCCCTCCCTACATCATACTATTTCTCATCTTTATGTCTTTGCTCATGCTCTTTCCTCTTTCTGAAGTGGGGTCCCCTAACAAAGCCACCTTCAAGATCCATCTTGGTTACCATTGGCTTTATGTAGTAGGTGTCTTTGTCTGGTTCTTTGTGCATATATCTATCATTGAACTTACATATTTTAAAAATTAGTGGCTGTTAATGGATTTTTCCTTTCTAGATTGAGAGCTCCTTCAAATTGGATCTTATTCCTCCTGAATTCCCACTACCAAGGCCAGGAACAGAGCAGACTTAATGAATGTTGTTGAACAAATTATTTAATCACATTGATATTTATCTGTATTATCATATATTTTTGCTAAATCCGTCATAAGTTATACAATGTTACCATTTCCATATCACATCAACAGTGGGGAGATGGCTGGAGTAATTAGGTCATGTGATCATAACCAGGGTTTCTACTCTCCGGGATTTGAAAAAAATTGGAATACATAAGAATTCCTCCTTCCTAGGTAATGTATATTAAGCATATTAACAGATTTTTCTCACAGAATGTCCTGTCTCAGAACTATGATAGAACAGGAAGTAGATAAAAGTCAAGATTTAAATGGCAACCATGACAAGAGTGGGAGGGAGAGCCTAGATGGCCACCAAAACAGAAGGTCCATAGTGGATCAGAGCCTGAGGTTAGTTGAATCAAACACAACCTGGACCATTTGTGAGAATCAGAATGTTTGGGAGAATTAAGAGATCCAAAAGAAGGTATAATGAGGAATAGAGAAAATGTTTTATACAACGTACAGAATTATCCCAGACACAATCTTATCATGGGGGAGCCATCCTAAAGCCATATGATTGCCTTGAATCCAAACTAAAGACATTGCCCTGTACAGCTGGTTTTGAACAGGAGCTGTATGTATTGCTTGGTGATTACAAAAATGATTCAGAGTCAAAATATATGTAGATTTTAAGAACTAGAGTGGACAATAGGGTCATGTTGATGGCAGAGCCATGACATAGAGGAAGCCTGGATTCCCAAGTTAGCAGATGCAGGAGAGCTTCTGTTGACCTAAACAAGAAGTAAATTTCTGTTCTGTTAAATCAATGAGCTGTCAAGTTAATTTGTTACCACAGCAAGCATGTCTTAGTCTAACTAAAACAGAGAGAGTATTAAGCCACTAATTAAATCTCAGTATTATATAGAATATATTCTATGGCCACAATGCAGTAAAATTAGAAATCAATGGTGTAAATATAGCTTGAACATCCCATAAGTGTACAAAATAAATAGCATACTACTAAATAATTTTATATTATAAAGAAAATTATAAAAATTATAAAATATTTGGAAATAACTGGCAAAGGTTGTGGGACACAGCTGGAACATATAAATAATTTTTACAGTATTATAACCTTGAATACACTTATAGAAAACAAGAAAGATTAACAACAAAACTCTTTAAAACTAAAGAGGTTAGAAATTAGATGTGTTCCTTCTAAGATTAAAAACAGGTAATCACAATGACTCTTTGCATAGACTGGAAGTTTTGCCACCCATTATAAGAAAATAAATCAGAGGAGTAAAAATCATGAGAAAAGAGTATCATTTATTTAGGTGATTTGATCATTAGCTTGAAAAAATCAAGAATAGGAACACAAAAAAAATAGAACTAAAAATATAAAGCATATAATGAAAAACTTAAACTTATTAGTAAATAGATATTTAAAATTAATGCAGCAAAGATATATTACAATTATCAGATTTATAAAAATTATAAAAGTGCAATAATTCCAAGTATACTAGGCAAGTTGATATTCAGAAACCCAGTGGTTATGTACCACTCAGTCATATTAAGCATACAGATGCCCTATGACTCAAAAATCCTACTCCTCTATCAAAGTCCTAGAGAAATCCTCTCTCAGACCCATAACAGAACACATATAAGGGGGTTTGCCACAGTGTTTCTATAGCAAAAAGGAATTACCCAGCACAAGGGAATGGAAATGTAAGATATTGTGGATGCATGCTATGAATTACCAAACAATTAAAAAATGGTCATATCTTAACAAAATAGCACTGAATGAAAAAAGTAAGAAATAGGATGAGACATATAGCACAATGTCATTTAGACAAATTTAAATGTATAAAAAATCTACTGTTTTGTAAGGACACATGCAAACAAAAAGATGAATACTGACCACTTTAGGGGAATGGGCGCTAATGGAAGTGGGGAATTGTAGTAAGATACTAGAAAAGAAGAAATGTTTTTTAATCCCTTTTCTTTCAAATCAGAATGTGCACCAACACTGAAGTGGCATTTTGTCTTCCAATCAGTTTGTCTGTGGTTGTGCTACCACCTATTCAGGTGTTCACTTGATACACCCCTTAACAAGTTCATTCATTCATTCAGGAAACATTTACAAAGATTCTAGTATGTGTCAGGTATCAGTGATAGGTTTTCTGCTCTAGGAGGCTGTAGTACAGGCATACCTATAGAAGCTGCAGTATAGACATTTTCATAGTGCTTTGCAGACATTGTGTTTCTTACAAATTGAAGGTTTGTGGGAACCCTGTATTTTCAGATGATGGTTAGCATTTTTTAGCAGTAAAGAATTTTTTTTTTTGCAGTGATATAGATATTTACTATATAGCATCCTCTTAATTGACTCTGTAAATACCAGTATTCAAAACCATTCAGAGTTAAACAATAAACAGTTTCTGAGTCACTGTTCTTCTCAAAATGACTGTGCTAAGAACTTTCACACTTGTGGTCTCATTTAATGGTCAGAAGAACCCCATGGAGTAAGGGGTTATTATCTGCATTTTTAAAAATTAAAAAAAAATAAATTGAGGTATAGTTAATTTACAATGTTGTGTTAGTTTCAAGTGTACAGCAAAGTGATTCAGTTATACACACACATATGTGTGTGTATATATATATATTTTTTCTTTTTCAGATTCTTTTTCATTGTAGGTTATTATAAGATATTGAGTATAGTTCCCTGTGTTATACTGTAGGTCCTTGTTGTTTACCAGTTTTATATATAAGAGTGTGTATATGTTAATCCCAAACTCCTAATTTATTCCCCCCCCCCCAATTCGCTTTGGTAACCATAAATTTGTTTTCTATGTCGGTGAGTCTATTTCTGTTTTGTGAATAAGTTCATTTGTATCATTTATATATATATATACACACCACATCTCCTTTATCCATTCCTCTGTTCATGGACATTTACGTTGTTTCCATGTCTTGGCTATTGTAAATAGTGCTGCTATGAACATCAGGATGCATGTATCTTTCTGAATTATAGTTTTCTCCAGATATATGCCCAGGAGTGGGATTGTTGGATCGTATGGTAATGCTATACATAGTTTTTTAAGGAACCTTCATACTGTTCTGCATAGTGGTTGCACCAAGACTGGATACTATGAAGCTCCTAGAGGAAAACATAGACAGAACTCTCTTTGAGATAAATCGCAGCAATATTTTTTTGCATCCGTCTCCTAGAGTAATGGAAATAAAAACAAAAATAAACAAATGGGACCTAATTAAATTTAAAAGCTTTTGCAGAACAAAGGAAACCATAAACAAAATGAAAATACAACCTACAGACTGGGAGAAAGTATTTGCAAACGATGCTACTAACAAGGGACTAATTTCCAAAACATACAAACAGTTCATACAGCTTAATATCAAAAAAACAAACAACCCAATCAAAAAATGGGCAGAAGACTAAAAAGACATTTCTCCAAAGAAGACATACAGATGGCCAACAGGCACTTGAAAAGATGCTCAATATCAGTAATTATTAGAGAAGTGCAAATCAAAACTCCAATGAGGTATCACCTCACACCAGTCAGAATGGCCATCATCAAAAAGTCTACAAATAATAAATGCTGGAGAGGGTGTGGAGAAACAGGAACCCTCGTACACTGTTGATGGGAATAAATGATTTTTTAAAATTAATTTTTATTGGAGTATAGTTGCTTTACAGTGTTGTGTTCGGTTCTGCTGTACAGCAAAGTGAATCAGTTATACGTATACATATATCCCCTCTTTTTCTGATTTCCTTCCCATTTAGGTCACCACAGAGCCTTAAGTAGAGTTCCCTTTGCTACACAGTAGGTTCTCATTATTCATCGATTTTATACATAGTAGTGTATATATGTCAATTCCAATCTCCCAATTCATCCCACCCCCTCTTTCCCCCTTGGTATCCATAAGTTTGTTCTCTACATATGTGTCTCTATTTCTGCTTTGCAAATAAGTTCATCTGTACCATTTTTCTAGATTCCACATATAGGTGATATTATATGATATTTGTTTTTCTCTTTCTGATTTACTTCACTCTGTATGACAGTCTCTAGGTCCATCCACGTCTCTGCAAATGTTACTATTTCATTCCTTTTTATGGCTGAGTAATAGGATTTTTAAATTAAGGTATGTGCATTATGTTTTTAGATAGAATGCTATTGCACACTTAATAGACTATGGTGCATTGTAATATAACTTTTATATGCACTGGGAAGTTGAAAAATTTGTGTGACTCTATTGTGGTATCTGCTTTAGTGCAGCGGTCTGGAACCGAACGTGCAATATCTCCACAGTTTTCCTCTACAAGTGTGTTTTTGTGTGGAGTAGATAAACAAGAAAATATCAGTTCCCATGTATAACTGATTCACTTTGTTATAAAGCAGAAACTAACACACCATTGTAAAGCAATTATACTCCAATAAAGATGTTTAAAAAAAAAAAGAATATATCAGATAGCATTAAGCCCAATGCAAAGAATTACTACCAGGCAAAGAGTGTTGGAGAAGAATACTTTACATAAGATACTTTCCTGTGGTGGGAAAAAGGCCAGTGTTGGTGGAGTAGCATGGAGGAAGGGGTGGGCAGTGTGGAGAGGGAGGTGAGGTACCAAAGTCTCATAGATTTTATAGACCATGAGGAGGAATGGAGACTGTATTTCAGAAAGAAAAAGGAAAATGGAATTATATTTAGATTTATAATCACCTTTGGGACCACCAATCCCCAGAAAGAATAGAAATTGATAGACTATTCTCCTAAGTCCCTAAGAAATATGACTTGGTGCATTGAAGAACAGATGGGCTGTACTCACTGAGAGGGTTCATTGTGTATGTTCCTTGACTGGGGTATGGAGTACCCAGACATTGGATTAAACATTATTCTAGGTGTGTCTGTGAAGTGTTTCTAGAAAAGATTGACATTTGAATCAGTAGATTAAGTAAGCAGATGGCCCTCCCCAATGTGGGTGGACCTCATCCAATCCATTGAAGGCCTGAATAGGACAAAAAATGAAGTAAGGGAGAATTCACCCTCTGCCTGACTGTTTATATATCTAGATAGATAGATAGATAGATAGATAGATAGATAGATAGATAGATAGATAGACAGATAGATAGATAGTTAGATAGACAGATAGATGATAGATATCACCTATTAGTTCTGATTCTTTGTAGAACCTTAATTAATACATTCACTCATTTCCTAAAACACTGCTTTTTACAGTCCCCATTGTGTACTCCCTTAAAATCCTTTCAATATGTCCCACTGTCTACAAGTTATGACCCAGCTCCAACAATGTGATTTGTTGTTGTTGTTGCTGCTGATGTCAATCTCCACCAATTCATTTAAATTCTCCGTTTTTAGGTTTCCTCATCTGCAAGCTGTGTCTGGCTTTATCTGCCTTGCCTTTCCTCTTACATGACTGTGTGTCCTTGATTTTTCAGTCACATCTTCCTCTGATTCTTTGCCAAGTTGCCTCGGTCTGGCTTCTAACGGCTGGAGCAGGAATGTTAGGTTTGGGTTTGCTCAGAGCCACCTTCACCTTTCTAGTAAATAATTTTATAATTCATTTTTGAACTTGGGAAGTAAACTGTGTGCACATTTCATACTTTAAAAACTTTCATCAGTCCTAGTTTTGTCAGATGGCTGTGGAAGAATTAGAGGGTTCTTTGCCCCTTGCATTTTCCCTTTTGATTAGGATAGAACAAAACTTCCTATGCTTTAAGAATTGTTTCCCAAACGAAATATTCTCTTCTCTATTGCTTTTGACATTTGTTGCTATCAGATTTCCCTTTCTTATGTGTATAAACTGCTTATTTGCTTTGACCTGGTTCTGAGTCAAGAAATTGATTCAGAAGGGCCTCTGTCTTTGGAAACGATATTGAATGAAATCATTATGCTAACATATGCTGAAATTTAAAACTGCAGATACAAGGGGAGAAAATGATCTTGCAGCTACTTCCCTTATTTAGAGGATAGGAGACATGAGACTGTATTTTAATAAAATGTGGTGTGTTTGCAGCTGGGGCTGGAGCAAAATCAAGATACATTAGGAGAAATTGACATTAAGAGTACAATATAACAGATGGATGGAAAAATGAATTTTTATCAAGATGATCCATTAGTGTCCTGCAACCAGGCAGAGGAGAACAATGACCTAGAACAAATCAAGAAGAATAATGTTTGACTTGTGTGTGCTTGTTCTAAAGGGTGACCTGTATTTATAATCTTTAATTTGAAATACATTTGTTTCGGTGTATTGAATACATTTTCAACTATTGTTGTTTTTCCTTTGTGTGGGGTTGGGAAGGTGGGTGATGGAGGTGGCTTGGTGCAAAGAATTTGCTTCATCAAATCAGATTAAATGAAAAGAGAGAAAACAAGCGCAGTAGAGTGAAGCCCTGACTAAATGGTGGAGTTCTTTGCAAAAGAGGAGCATTAATCTCCATCATGGGGGAAGCTGAGTGGCTCCATCATCAACTATCAACCTCAAATAAGCTTGGGTAACTTTGGCATCAATATGTAAAAGCAGGTCTAGTGCAGACCTTGTTTTTAACCTCACCTTTTCTCTATTCCTGACTATCAATCTTCCTGTCTACTCTTTAATTGACCTCTGGAATTAATAAGTACTTATTTTTTTTTAATGAGAAGAAAGAAGAAAGGAAAAAGAAAATGTGAACAGAATGTCCTTAATTTTTCTTTACAAATTAGGCTGAAAATGTAAGCCAGTGGGAGCACTATGCCAACTCATTCTGGAAAACTTGGAGTTTTATTGCAGATGAATTGCTAGGTTGCTTGTCTCACTGCCAAGGAATAAGTACCTTGAGATAATTCATTTGCCATGTCTGTTGCTTGTACCTATCACTTTCTTGCCTCTGGCTTATGTTAATAATATTAGCCTGGGAAGTGGAGGTGGAGGAGGAGATAAAGTTCCCTTGATGTCACTTAGACACATCTAGAATCAGCACAATTGTAAGCCACATCCATATGCTTGGATTAAAACCCCAGCCTATCAATCTTGATCAAATTCCCTGAAGAACTCTGGGAACAAAACATAGTCACGTAGCTAAAAGAAGGAAGGGGATAAAAAATGGCTAAGGGTGTTTTAATAAAATTTTAAACCTGGAAAGAAACCTTTATAGATGACGTAATTCAATCTAGCCTAGTATGGAATTAAGACAGGCGAAAAGAGTTGAACTCAACTGGACCACTACACAGTGCCAGGTAATGTGTTCAACTTTCCTTCTAACTTACTCCATATGTCAGAATTTCAAAGGAGGGTTATTACTATGTCCCCACCTCTCAATTTTTCTAGATAAGGAAAGTGAGTCTCAAGTGTCATAGGGATTTCCCAAGTTTTCTCAGCTAGTCAGGGATACAGTCCAGATCAGAATCCATGAATGTTGGATTCCAGTGCCCATGCATGGATATCTCCTATGTGCAGAACCATACTACCTTTCCCAAACAGCTGTGGTCATGACAGCAACATGAAATAATATTCCTAAAAATATATCCCTCCCACAAAGCTCTAAAATGCAAGATATTATTACACTATGAATTCTTCATATAGCAAAAAGACCATGAATTCTGGGGTTAGAATAACTGAATTTGTTTCAACCACTCACAACCAGTATGCATCCATGTAAGTCACATATTCTCTGAGCCTCAGTTTTCTTATCTCTAAAATGGAAACAATATTTTTACATGCGTGATCTGACAGTGTTAGCAAAGCACATCTGCTGGCACAGGTGGTGGGGACTAGGTGGGTGGGGTGGGAATGATGAGTGGAGTGGAAGAGCACAGATAAATGTTGGGATATGAGAAGGAGAGAACCAGCTGCACCAGAAAACAGATGTCTCTGTGTGACAAGGTGCATTGTGTGACAGTAGTTCAAGGGTGCTGTTGAGAGGAGAGAGAACTTGCTTTCCACAACTTGTATTCGAGCAGGATCAGTACAGGGTAGAGTGCATATGAGGTGCCAAATCAACATGCCTTGCTTGAAAATAAGTGCCAACTCTTACCCATCTGAGACAGTTGTGTCATTTTAGATTAGAGTTTAGTTAGTCTGAATGCAAGGTGGGGACAACCAAATATATGCTATCTTCTCTGGCATAAAGATGCCTGAGTTTATTATTAGTATCAGGGAGGAGGGGGCGAAGGAACACCAAGGTCAGAAACTGGGAGGAGGCAGAGGAGATAAGGGTGGTCTCTTGCATGCACTTGGCTCCTTTACAGGAAGTTCTTTCAAAAGTGCTGCTCAGATTCTGTTTAGATGCAGGCAGTTGGGACTAGAAATCTGTGGTATCTCCTGAGCAGCCTTCAACCCAGCATTGCTCATCATAATGAAAATATTTCTGGTGAAAAAATAGTCATTGTTATGCAGAGATGTTAGTAATTGAATTCTGAGACCTCTAAAGAAGGCTTATAATCCTCTTATTCAAGAAAGCAGGATTCTTAACGTTTGTAACTAAACCTGACTCATAACATAGTGGAACATATTAGATTCAGATGTGTGAACAGGGTGCTTGAACATTTTGGAAGCAAAACCTTTAGGAGAACTTTGGTCACAAGGCTACCTGGACCCAGATGGAAGTTTTCTCGTCTGTCTCCCTGGGCATGTAAGCTGTATGGAGAACCAGTTTGGATATGCCAGTTTCTAAGCCACTTGAAGCTAACGCCGTGCCTCTTTCATCTTTGTGTACCCCACAGAACCTAGGAGGCGCTCAACAAGCGATTGTTACATAAAGATGCTGCTACAGACTTGCCAGTATTTATGTTTTAGATGCAGAGAAATGCAATGTTTCCAAACAAGGGCTTGGGGTTGAAAAAAATAATCATTAAAGGGTTTAGAGTAGCCCTGTATGCTAAATCTTTTTCCTCAGTGAACTAAATTTTCTCCAGATGCCTGTTATTGAAGAGTTTTAAAAGAAGTTTTCTTATCACATGGCATTTCAGACCTTTTGTTCCTCTCTGCATTCCCATCTCTGTTTGATACAAATGTTATGCTTCTGAGGAGAGGGAGGACTCACAGCCTCAGAGCCAATGGAGTACACGCTGCAATTAAAAGCAAACATTTCCACTTCAGTCACAGCCTGTGGGTGTTTTAAAAAGGAAAAAAGAAATATTAAAAATATAAATGTCAAACTCTTTGGGATTTTGATCTATACATTTCATGTAGACCGTGTTCCTGGCAGAGCTTGGATCTTGAGGAGTTGATAAGGATGCTTTGCTCCTAAATTATGAAACAGACAGAGAACATCATGCTGGGTGGTGAGCAAGAGAAGCCAGGCTCTGGTAAGCACTAAGGCTGGGAAGCCAAGGTGGAGGCAGGAGGAGAATGTGAATGGTCTTGAGCATGTGGGTTATGGCCAGGAACCAAAGAGCAGACAGAGCAAGAAGGCAATTCCTGCCCTGTTTCCCACATTAATTTAGCCTCTGACTGTAGTAGAGAGATCTTATAGTTAAGTTTCTTCCTTTTTCCCCAGCCTACCTTTATCCTCCAATGCTTCCTTTACAGAGGCAGAGTTGCTCACCAGATTGTGCAGAACTTGAGATGTATCCAACTTCCCTTTACTAATGCGCAGGATGTTATGTTTTAAAAGACACTTGACCTTGTTTTGCTTCCCATTTCTACTTCCTGGGCATATTTGCATTGGGCAAGATATTAGCTTCTAGCCTCCAGGTCAGGCATGACTTGTCCTGTGGGCAGAAGCAAGCATCCAGATTTCCCACTTCCAGCTCCTGGTTCCTTGGCTGTGGTTTATAGAAGAGGAATTAGAGTTCGACCCAAACATTGAGATGCAGGGATGAAGCTTCCAAAAGACCCACCTTGATGCCCAAGCTT
Organism: Eubalaena glacialis; assembly: GCF_028564815.1. Classification (NCBI taxonomy): domain Eukaryota; kingdom Metazoa; phylum Chordata; class Mammalia; order Artiodactyla; family Balaenidae; genus Eubalaena; species Eubalaena glacialis. The sequence goes on from NC_083720.1 coordinate 42,174,069, forward strand.
AGGCCTCGTGTTACGGGCTGAATTGTGTTCTGCCAAATTCCTATGTTGAGGTCTTGACCCCAAGTACCTCAGATGTAACTGTATGTAGACGTGGGGCTCTTAAAGACGTCATTAAGGTAAAATCAGGTCACTAGGGTGGGTCCAAATTTAATCTGACTAGTGTTCTTATAAGAAGAGGAGATTAGTATACAGGCATGCAGGGAGTAAAGACCGTGTGAAGACAAAGGAAGAAGGGGCCCATCTGCAAGCCAAGGAGACCGGGGTCCTCAGAAGAAACCAACCCTGCCAACACCTTGATCTTGGACTTCCAGACTCCAGAACTGTGAGGAAATAGATTTCTGTTGTTTTAAAGCCACCCGGTCTGTGATAATTTGTTATGGTAGCCTTAGCAAAGCTTGATTTTCAGTTTCCACCTACTCCAGGAGCCCTGCAGTAAGTTGTAATTATTGAATACTTGCCCGTTTCTGAGAAAAAGTGTATTTTGTTTGCCACTATGAACTTGAGCTCATACGTCCTGTGTCAGGGAAAATTGATGGAATTGAGGCTCTGGAATTTGACTCCAAATGCTGCCTATCGCCAATGATGGCGAATGACACAAGATCTTGCAGAAATATCAGGGCAGTCCTGGAAACAGATACTGGCAAAGGAAGATACCAAACTTTATAAGAAATAGCTTAGCTTCGGGAGAGGGTGCGTTGCCCAAGCAACAGGTAGTAAATAGCTCAGGACAAAGGCACATGAATTTCCTCCAGCTGGATGCTGCTGCCCTTGTGACTCAGCTTTTCTTGATCCTGAACTCATGATCTCCCAGAGGCAATGTGTCTTGATGGTGAGCTCCTGCAATGGCCTGGCCTATCTCTCACATGATCCATAGCTGATTATATCATGTATTTAAATATCTTTCCCACCCACGATAATAAGAATTAATCATAGGCTACAACTGTGAATTAATTCATTTTGATATCCTCTAGCACTTAAGTTCTCAATTAGTGTTCGTCATATTAAACTGATGAGCAGAGGAAAACAATGATGGACAGAGAACATGTGCACATCGATGAAAAGGAGCAACTCTACATCCATTAGATCTTTCTTGGATCTACAGGCTTCTTTGGAAGCAGTTAGGGTATGGTATGTAGAACTGCTGACCCTGAGGAACACCCATGGAAACATTCTCCTAAGTACTCTTATCAGTAAGAAAGCTTGTGTTTCCTGACAATCCAAGATTTAAAACAGTGGACCAACCAGAAGTGTTCTGTTTCCACAAAGAGTAATATGTTGACAAACTTGGGTTAAATCTGTTTCTCAGGAACTTGACAACTGAGTCATTATAGACGAGATTTTTGACATCTTTCTCAGGTTTGGTTTACTTTTTCATAAAATGGAAAGATAGTCTTTAATTCACAGAATGGAGGTAAAACTGAAATGAGAAGAAAATATCTGTTGAGAGCCTGAATATACCAATGGACAACGAATGGCCAGACCATATAAAATTTCATTCAGACCCATAACCTGCAGCAACCAGCCCAGGAAACTAATCCCTTATACAATAAACAGCCCAGGAAGCCAAGCTTCTAGAAGTCAGATTTCCAGGAAGTCAGACTGCTGTCTCTAGTAAAAATACAGTAAGTCAAACAATAACCTCTGTAACAATTGATCCCAAATGAGCAAGACTTGATTAATAACTGCCAGCTTCCCTAATTTTTATTTCTGTTTCCAACTCAGGACCAACCAGAAAAAGCCAAATATGCACCCCAACTAATCACATAGAAGGTCCCTCTTCTAGTTATCCCACCTACAGCTTCCCTGTGCCCACAGCCTGCAATCAGAGCATATTTAAAGACTTTCTTTTTTCTACTCTAAAGCTTTCCCACTCCTCTGCCTGTTTTTGAATCTCTGCCAAAATGTAAGTGACAGTGGCTGACTCCCTTGCTATAGCCATCTCTCAGTAAATAGCCCTTTTTGTTCTTATTTGGATGGTGTTCATTTATTTCCACAAAGTAAACACCCCTATAATAGTGTCTGGCACATAGTTGATGTACATGTTATGAGAATTTCCTTTTTTTTTTTGCCACTCTAATTTTACCTTTCTCACATATAAAGTTGCACAACCTGATCTGTTTTTCATCTTTTTGACATCTTGTTTTTTGAAAAGATCAGAGATATTTTCTTTCTCTTCTAGTCTTTACTGAGGGGATGCTAGAAGCAGAAGAGTGGATAAAGTATGGACTTGGAGAAATTCTTCTTGGGATCTCTGACACTTACCAGAAAATTGGTTCAGAAAACTATACCTGCCCATGGACCACATACCTATTGGAAAATAATCTACTTTTCCCTCTGGTTAGAAACATTTAAAAATTATATTCATAAATACTGTAGGATGAGCCAATCTGAAACTAAGCTATTCTGGTTAGAATCTATTTTGGCTTATAAGGGAATAGAATAAATTACTATCTGATAACATTTCTCCTTTCCCATGTTTATTGTCCCAAAAGTTATTCAGTCCTATTTCAACCTAGTCACTGGGAAAGAGAGTTGCTTTTACATTAAAAATTTCAAGTATACTTTTTAAAAAGACAGTGATGACATTGCTTTTTAAAAAAAAAATATATATATTTTTATGCATGATGTAACATTTTCTTGGAAGTTCAAGAAGTGTTTATTTGTGAAGAGTTCCTAGAAATTCCACTGGAATGGACAATTAATAGATTGCCTATTTGTTCTCCGAGTATTGAAAAATTGCAAAATTTCTTATTGCATTATTCTGAATATTGTTTTTCAAAAAAGATTCTTTAAAAATGTACTCGACCCCTAATGGTAATAATGAAACTCACATACCTAATAAATGGAAAACCTACTTTGTATAATTACCTTCAAGCCCCCACTGTAAGGTGGGTATGCCCTTGGGGCATAGCTGGAGTAAAGTCATCATATACTTCCCACCTCTCCTCTCCTCTCCTCTCTTCTCCTCTCCTCTCCTCTCCTCTCCTCTCCTCCTCTTCTTTCCATTCCTCTCTCTTTGCCTCCTTACCCCTTCCCTCCATCTCCTACTCTACCCCCATTTCCTCTTTTTGAAAAACTGCGGTGAGGGGAATGTAGGAGTAATGATATAAGCTTGGCCCAGACAACTGTGCTCCATTTACAAAGGTGAGAGAAGAAAGAGACTAGGAAACTATTTGTTTGACTCCATCAAAAAAGGATGGCTGTTGCTAAAGGGCTTCACTTTGCATTTCATAGAACAAGTCTAATAACAAAACCCCTGTAAGATCACACAAATGTGAAAATTGGGAGCAACAGAGTTCCAATAACTCACCATTCAGAAGCAAGTTCCCTGCCTCATAAAAATCAAAGGGGGCCCAGACTCAAGCAGGACCCATGTGACTGGAAGTCAGCTGACTAAGAGCTTAATGATATACATGCAACTCCTGCAGCAGAGAATGATGCTGGCTCAGAGGAGCCTGTTGTTTATGGTACAAAATAACCCTTTAGAGCACTGCCCCTCATGGCACAAGAATATATATTTTAGCCCTTCTGGTCCCAATTCTTATGTTTCAGACCAATTTTTTTTTTTTTTTTTTTTTTAATCAAGAATTTGAACTTAGGCCATTTCCATTCCACCTTGCTTTGGTGAGCTATCAAGTTTAATCATCTCAGATATCGGTAATTTTTGCTGCCTAGAAACAAATAATTCTGAGAAGAGGGCTCTCTCTTGGGAGCTGACTGGGCTAAAACAAGTGGGAGTTAGTGACAACTAAAATATCTGACCAATGAGGATGACAAAACATGGGTCACTAAATTATGCCTGACAGCAAAGTTTATTTCACATTTAGCATTTAGATTTTTCTAGCTCTTCCATTTGTACAGGCATAACTGGAATATGAAACTAAAAAAAATGTGGGTGAAAATAAATTGGAATCTCCCCACAGCCTGATAGCTCCAAATCAAAAATAAGCTGTTTAGGAAACCAAAATAATCTGTTAGCGTGCTTCTCTCTCCTGGCTTGAAGCTGTCTAAGGTCAAGGGCTCTGTCTTATCATTGTTTTCCCAATGACCAATGAGATGATATGAAATGTCATATTAGGTTCTCATAAAATAGTTGTCCATTTGGAACGAGCCCTTCACCCACTTTATTTGGGGCATTTTACGATGGAAATTATTGGCTAAATGTTCTATGTCTGTAGTAGTCTCATATATATGAGCGTATAAATATATATATATTCTGTAGCTCATGCATATATTTAATTAGAAGTGTGCCTTATATGAATGCTGAGTTTTGACTCCTTCAAGTTTTTAAGTGTACAGTACAATGTTATCAACTATAGGTCAATGTTGTACAGATCTCTGGAGCTTACTCATCTTGTTGAACTGAAACTTTATTATTGTTGCCTAGTAGTTCCCCTTTTTCCCCCTCTCCCGAGCCCCTGGTAACCATTCAACTCTTTGATTTTATGAAGGTGGCCCTCTCTGTCTGAGGGGAAACTTATAATAGGGAGGTTAGTGGGATGCATTGCAGACTATTTTGTTGCAGTTGGTTGTGGGAACAGAGCTGGTGTTTGTCCTATATTTCTTCCACTATCCATTCTAAATCTCTCACCTTCAGTAATCACCTCTACTGGGTTTAGTGGGTTACCTGTGTACAACCCAAACCTTCATTCTTCATGGGTCTCAGATCCTGATAACCATTCCCTTCTTGAGCCAAGATTGCTCCACTCATCCAATCACAGTCACATTTGGCAAGAGAGTACCAAGAGGTGCCCGCATGCATTACCCAAGATTGACACGTATTCCTCTTTGCATCTATCCTGTAACAGGAGTCCTACTGCCTCCTGCTGATAGGAGTCAATTACCTGTGACAAGAGGTGACTCACTTTTGCCTGATGAGTCCTGCACGCAAGAAACCCAAAGTGCGCAAGAGCCAGTGGTAGTTTGGAGTTCATTGTGATCCTTGAACCTTTTTGGAGGAGAGGACTTCTAATGTTGTATATCCCAGAGCTGGGGATCAAGGAAGTATGACTCCCCCCACTGTGCATCACTGGGGATGATAATAAAAGGGACCACTCCTACCTCCACCTTTTGTTGTCTGGATTCACGTATTCTTCCTATTGGGGACACAGGGCCATATTAAAGGTCTCTTATTTAATGTATGTACTGAATACAGGAGCATAGCCTCCTATCCTTACAAGGTGTTGTCTCCAAGTTAGTGCATCAGTCGTGCCTTTAACACACTATTCCAACATCACTCTACCAGGCCGTCAATAACCGGGTGATTTAATCAGTAGACACCGTGGTCCTGGACCCACTCCTATGTCTCTTTCATCATAAAGAGGCAAAATATCCTGGTTAGATGCTATGTTGTATGGGATTATATGTCTATGACTCAAGCATTCCATATTTTAAGTAGTGCTGAAAAATGACAATTTAACATAATGATCCTACTTTCTCATTTTTATCATTTTAATATTAGATAAAATTTACTGAATGTATGTCATGCTATAAGCCACGTCCTGGGAACAGAACATAATATCTTATCCTCACAATGGAGGTACTATAATGAAGATATAAAAAGCAAGAATATTAGGATTAGAAAGACAAGTTCCAGCCATAAATCTTTCTCCTATTCACAGTTTGACTTTGGGTAAGTTACTTAACAAGTCTGAGCCTCAGTTTCCTTATTTTTCTATCTTAGCCTGGGCTGAGAAATGAGAGACTTAGGTCCCATTCCCAGTTTTGACCCTCACTAGCTTTGTGATCTTGGGAAAAACCACTTTAATCTTACCGCACTAACATGGAGCTCATTAATTTCTAAGGTCCCTTTCAGCTTCAAGATTTTATGACTTTTTTGATAGGCAATTTTTAAAATATTTCCTTAGGATAAAATATTTCATTATTAAAATTATACATTTGGTTTGTCAGAATCACCTTTCTGAGTTTCAACTTGTATCCAAAATGTGTCAGAAGCATATCTCTGGTCTGGATGGCTTCTGAAATGCCAGTTTCCCAGCTGATGTCCAGGAAGCTTGCTTTTTCATACCAGTTATAAATTTCTCTTACATGCCAGGAAACAGACTGTTTAGGACTCTGATTTCAGTAGGACAAGGTCGAATTATATAGTAACACCTGAGGTTGGAGTTGTCAGTTAGGAGATGGACTTTCTTTTAAAGTCGAGACTCTAATTCAGACTAATGGTGTGCCTGACTTATCCATCTCGGTAGGCTTGCTCAATTCCCTGCAGAAGTTTCTTGTTTCAGTTTCCAGAAACATTGCTGATGGGTGATTTATTTGCTGAGATGCATGATCACTCGCTTGTTTTTCTGCTGATGAATGATTTATGACCATCCGTTATGCACAGGAAGACAGAGTTGTTTCACTCATATTATTATTTGTTTTTATTTGCTGTTATCAGGTACACAGTAGACAAGTTAGGAAACAATCTCAGTGGTGATAGATGTGTGGTTGTATGTCTGGGATTGTGCAAAGTCAAAGAACCCATTTTTTTCTACCCATAATGTTGAAGCTTGTTGGGCCTCTTCCTGGGTCTTCTTGAGGGCACTGGACAATGAGGTTGAACATGGAGATCACACATCCTAATTCCTGGGTTCATAATTGACACCTTTGCTTTTTAGCTGTGGATTCACAATAGCAAATGTTTACATACGGTTCAGTTTATGCCAACCCTGATTCTAAGCACTTAACGTATATTAGCTCATTTAATGTACTTGTCAACTCTATGTGGTATGTACTAACTACTATCATTCTCATTTTATGGATGAGAAAACTGAGCTATAGAATTTAAGTAATTGTTCTAAAGTCGCACAGTAGAAAAATATTTGAAACCTGGTCTTTTGACACCCATATCCATGGTCTTAACCATTGATCTCAAATCCATACAATATCAGGGTGGAAAGCATCTTAGATTTATGAATGCCAAGTGCTCCTCTTCATTTGTCTTATCCAATAAGAAGCATCCCCAGCCTATTGGTTTCTCTAAATACTAGGTCTTCATTTAATCTGTGTTTGTGTACAAAGCTTGTTGGCACACACATGCATGCACACACACACAGATACATTACACTTGCCAGTTGCTGTTATGAGTACACACAGCACATCCTACCTGCTCTTTGTTGTAAGAAGTAGACTTGAAACTCAGCGTATTTGTCTTATATTCCTGCATAACAAGTCACCAAACACTTAGCAGATTAACACAACACATATTTATTATATCATTTTCTGTGGGTCAGGAGTCTGGGAACAGCTGAGGGTCCTCTGCCCCGTGGCCTCCTTAGCCTGCAATCAAGATGTCAGTCCAGTCTGGGTTTTCATCTGGAGACTTGACTGGGGAAGAATCTGCTTCTGATCCCACTCAGGTTGATGGCAGAATTCATTTCCTTGAGACTGTCTGACTAAAGGCTTCACTTCTTACTGGATGGAGGCTGGAGTCCACTCTGAGTTCCTAAAGGCTGCCCATGGTTTTCTGCCATGTGGCCTTCTTCAGAGCCAGTTCACAACATGACTGTTTGCTTCTCCAAGGCCAGCAGGGGAATCTTTCTAGGTCCAGTCTGCTAAGGCAGTGTCTTAGATAATGAAACGATCACAAGAGTGACATCCATCATCTTTGCCATAGTTCATTGGTAAGAAGCAAAACAAAGGTATTGATTATAAGCCAAACTCAAGGGTAGGCAATATGCAAGGCCATGACTCATTGGGTTCATCTTTGGGTGTGTCTGTTACATCACTTTCACAAGCAGCCAGTCATTTCCCTACTGGCTAGCGTACATGGGAATCCAAATGATACTCAAATCATTACTTGATGAGTAATCATGGAATCCAAGAAATGGTAGAGAAATGATGATAATGGCCAATGTCTTCAAGCTATGAAGTTTCAAGCACTCTTCTCCATGTACCTGTCACAGATACCTTACTGCCAAATGTTCTCATTCCAATGTCCTTTCCTCTGAACGTCCAGGGTAGGTGACTTATTGGTGTCAATTCTCCATCTCATTTGTCCATTTCTCACCTTTGTACTGGACATTCCTTCTCTGTTGGCTCATTTGTTAATTCAAAACCAGAATTTTTCACCTGGCGAGGTTCAAATTTTCTCAGGCACAATCATGTTCCTGTTATGCTTCTTCAAATCTCCATCTGAGACTCCCTAAAACTCTTGAGGAACCTGGTTGTCAATAGTGACTTACTTCTAGAGATGGCCTCACCCATGGCAGTTTCCCGAATTTAATCCTGAAAGAGTGATCTAAACATTTAGAAGGTGTCACAATTGTTCTGCATTGTGCAGGGTACACTAGTGCTAATTGTCTGTGTGTTTATGTGCCTAATGTACTTTGCATATATTTGCTGCTGTACTCATCACACATTCATGGAAAGGTAAACTTAAACAAAGGTATTCAATACTTATTTGTTCTATGCTTCTCCCTCCTGGAGAGATTTAATTATTTTTTGCATTGGTTCTTTCACACTAAGCAACTTCCCTTACTTAATACGTAGGATCATAACACTTACTAAATTATTCTGGGACCAGTCCATATTTGAAGTATACAGAGATCAGGGGAAATTTCCTGCATTTTCTACTTCTTAGTCCACGGCTTGTACCAGAATAGATAATGCACTTCCAGAGGATCTGAGGTTAAAACAACATTGTGTGTGAAGCATTTTTAGTTCATCTCTGAGTAATTTTTATTAGAACAGACCTAAGCAAAAAAGACTGTACAAGCCGTGGAAACAGGCTTGGGATGCTTTGGGAATGGAATTCCGGGTTCCCAGAACCCGGAATGTGGTCTAGAAGGGAACATGCAGGCAGGGAACCCACATGCCTAGGATAGGAACACTGATTTCCTTAAGGTCATTTACTTGCAATGTTCATTTTCCTGATATTTTATCCTCCAGAGAGGTTTATAGTTGGACCAAGGCAGGGGCCCAGGCAACTCCCCAGCATTGCTTTAATGAATGATATGCTGATAGCCTGACCTAAGGCTCCAAAGTAAAGGCAGGTTTCCCCCCGACTCTACTTTCCTTGGGTTGAGGACTCTGCTTCCCTGAAACTCAATCCTCCACCACTTGAATGAAACATTCATCTCCCCTCCTTGGTTTGTGCATCATACTTCTTGTGCTTGGAAAGTCTTATTGTAACCTACTGACCCCTGATTCAATTAATGTTTCAGTGTTCTATCCTCTGTCCCTGTATTAAATGGGTATAATCCAGAAGCTGATATAATTTTCACAGGGCTTGAAACAGCATCAAATAATGTTTATTCTCACTGATAATTGTTTCAGGGAGTTACACTTTCCAACTCAAATGGAATCCTTTCTTTTGAGCACTATTTGAGTTGGACTTTTTCTATTTAAAGCAAAACAAAAAAGTTTGCATTTCTTAATTGACTTATGTATTCTCCACTGCTTCCCCGAACACATCTCTGAATTGTAAGACCATCTTCTCTTCTAGAATCAAGTCTTTTATTTTTTTCTCCCAGGAATGCTTAAAATAACCCTTTTTCACAACACATTCATCAAGTTGTGTCCTCCCTAAAGGTTAAAATTGACTGCATAATTCATTTCTGAGAAGTTCATTTTAGGTCTCTTAGATTGGTCAACTCTGTAATAATGGACTTAAAATGGATATAAACACCCTGTGCTCTCACACCTACTCCCAATCCAGCTGGTTATTTCTTCCCTAAGGCCCTGTACTTTCTCTTAGCTCTGAACTCTAAATACATGCTGCTTCCTTGTCTTAAACATCTTCATTATGATCCATCCTATCTCCATCACTTGGCTAACTTCCCTGCATTGTTGGTCCCAGTTTATACTCTAATTCTTCCATCACTTCCCCTACCAGCCCTAGCAGTGAATCTAGTACTCCTCCCACCCATCCCATGGGTTCCAGGGGTTGCTGTACTTAGTGAAATAAGAGAACTGACAGCCCTGCACTATGATTTTCTGGCCTTTTGCCTTGTTTTCTCAAACAAACTGTGAACACGTTGAGGCAGAGATTGTGGCTAATTCATCATGTTACCTCCATGCTCTCAATAGAGTTTATTAAATGAATGAATGCAAATCTATCATATAGACAAGGACACTGAGAATCAGAAAATTTAAGTGAGCTCCTCATCTTCACACAGTTGCAAAAAGTAAAAACAGGGTATAAATTTTCAGCTGCAACATGCTATTCATGTTTTGCTTATTTATTTGCTATGGACTGAATATGTCTCCCTCGATTTCATATGCTGAAGCCTAACCCCCAGTGTGATGATATTTGGAGGTGGGAACTTTGGGAGGTGATTAGTGCCCTTATAAATGAGATGCCAGGAAGCTCACACCTTCTTCCACCTGAGTAACAGCAAGAAGACAGCCATCTATGAATCAGGAAGGAAGTGGCTATCAATGAACCAAATCTGCCAGCACTTTGATCTTGGATTTCCAGCCTCCAGAACTATGGGAAATGCATTTCTGTTTCATATATGCCACCCAATTTATGGTATTCTGTTAGAGCAGACTGAATGAACTAAGACATTATTGTTATGTAAGAGACAATCACACAATTTAGTGGCTTAAAATGACCGTGTGCCTTGGTGCTCCTTGGTGCCTCTCTCTCTCTCTGTGTCATCTCACATCCCATGGATTCTCCACTTGACTTGGGCTTAACAGAGTATGGTAGTATCTCTTCTTCTATTGCAGTTGGCTCTCAAGAGGTATGTTCAGATCTGGCACAATGTTACTTCTGTTGTATTCTATTGGTCAAAGCAGTTGTAGGGCTCATTCAGATCAAAGGGGTTGGAGAAATAGACTCTACCTTTTGATAGGGGAAGGCAAAGTCACCTTGCAGAAGAACATGTGGGATGGGAATTACTGCTATAGCCAATTTGGAAAATATAATCTGTCACAAACCATATAGGACCAGTTGAAGATATGAAGAGAAAAATACCTTTCCTCCTTCATTAAATAAATTTTCTTCACATAGCTTTATTATAACGTGTACATCATACAAGTGATCAAGGCATACTCCCTGCTTTCAAGCGGCAACATTCTAGCCAGAGAAGTGAGAAAAGTGGTTTATCACTCAGGTTGTGCTTTGTAACAAAACTCCTCAAAATTTGGTGGCTTAAAAACAATTGTTTCTTTGGCTCATGGTTCTGTGAGTTGGTAATTTAGGCTGGGCTCTGGTTAGATGTCCATCTAGTTTCAGTCATGCTTACTCGTGAGTTACTGGCCAGTTTTGATCAGGCAGATGACTTGGTGATCTTGGCTGGGCTTTCTCACTTTTTTGGGGGTTGGCTAGCTGTAGGCTATTCTACAATAACCCTGGCTGGAGCATCATGGTTCTCCACCATGTGATCTCTCATTCAGCAGAAGGATATCCTTCACTTGTTTTCATAGCAGAAATAGAAGTCCAAGAGAACAAGAGAGGGTGTGTGAGTCTTTTCAGGCATAGACTTGGAACTGACACAAAGTCACTTCTGTTGCATTCTTTGGGGCAAAGCAAGTCACAAGGTCAGCCAAGATTCAAAAGGTCAGGAAGTAGACTCAAGTTTTGTTGGGAGAAGGTGCAAAGTCACACTGCAAAGGACAGGGATAAAAAATGACCATTATTTTTGGCCACTATACAATCCATCTGTGTCAATGCAGTGTGGGAAGTGTGTTGAGTTATGGGGTACAGAGAAAGGATATTTTATGAACCCGAGGCATCCGAAGGGCATGGAGAATGGAAATAGCATAAGGAGGGATCAGGAAAAACTTCACTTAAATGTGGATTCTGAATATGGATGGCTTGAGCCTGCATGGAGGACAGAAGGGAATGACTGTTCCTTTACCAAAGTGGTCCTCCAGAGAAGTGTACAAAATATTCAAGATCTTTATCTCTTATTCCTGTTTAGGTGTCAGGGAACAATCAGGCAAGCTATGTGGCCACGCTGATATACCAGTTAAGAAAATCAGAACCAGTAGGGATCCTGGAGATCAATTCTCATAGATTTGAAGACTGGGAATGAGATAGGCTTGCCCCTGTGTATTAGTCTGTCAGGACTGCCACAACAAAATACCATAGACTGGGGAGCTTAAACAACAGAAATGTGTTTTCTCACAGTTCTGGAGGCTGAAAGCCCAAGATCAAAGTCTCAGGAGGTTTAGTTTCTTTTGGGGTCTCTCCATGGCTTGTAGATGGTTGCCTTTTTGTTATGTCCTCACAGTCTTTCCTCTGTGCTTGTCTATGTCTTAATCACCTCTTTTTATAAGGACACCAGTCAGATTGGATTAAGGCCAGCCTAAGTACCTCATTTTAATGAATCACTTCTCTAAAGGCCATATCTCCAAATACAATCACTTCTGAGATAATGGGAGATTGAGATTTTATCATACGCATTTGGTGTAGGTGATCACAATTCACCCCACAAAACTATGGTCATATAATCAGAGGTGAATCTGGAAGTTCAGGCTTTTCTCCATGAAACATGTAGCTTCTTGGCTTTTAGCTGAAAACTGCTTCTCTTCTGCTTCCCAGATGACTGTCGTTCCTAAAAAGAACACTTGCATCTAATCATGTCCCTTGCCAAGTATTCTCCCATCTTCTTCCTTGGGGATGCCGCCAAAGTCAATAAAAAGGCAGAGGAAACTCAAACAGAGCCCAGAGGTAGCAGATGACCTGGTGTACAAACAAACTTGTTAGCCGTTGGCACATGTGAGGGATATTATCTTTAAATTAGTTGGGAAAATTAATATTGCTTGCTTGCTATGCTCACCCTTATCGTCTGCTCTGAGAATCAGCAGGGACAGAGCCACCGTAGATAATATTTTTTAATTAAAAGGAAAATAACTTCTTGTGATTAATCTGCTTCTTTGGGGACTTGATCCAGAATCTCATAAATCTAAAATGGAGGAATCTGCCGGTTTCCTGACAGACTCCCTCCCCCTCAGCCAGCTCAGGAGTAGGGTAGGAGAGAACACTGTAAAAACAAGACAAATGTCAGCCTGGCCCCATGTAAGCCACGAGATCAGAGGCCAGTCTCCAAGAAGAAACTGGAATGTCAGCTGAGTCAGACTTCCTGGCAAGGAAGTCTTCTCCCATAATGTTCAAGAGAGCAGGTGTTGGTAGCAGAAAGTCTTAGGTAAATGTCATGGGTCTGCCACTTGTTTGAGACCCTAGGAGAATGTCTGAGACTCAGTTTCCTCATCTTTAAAATGGTGCTAGATAAACATCTATCTCAAAGAGAACATTTATGTAAAAGAAGCTCTGAGCTCTGGAGCCAGATTGCCTGGTTTTGAATTTGGAAAACTTTACTTTCTTGTGATCTTAAGCCAGTCATTTAAACTCTCTGTGTTTCTGTTCCCTTCTGTGAAATAGGGATGATAAGAGGGCCTGTCTCACAGGGCTGCTGTGAGGACTAAATAAGTTTAAGCACATCAAGTATGGGGCATGGTGTAGTAAACACCAAATGAACATCTGCTCTTACAAGGCCAGTGTTAGCACACACAATGTCTTCTGTGATTGTTACAAGTAAAAAGAATCTTAGTGATGGAATGATTCAGTCTCCATTTTAAAGATGGAGAAATGGAGGTTTAAGAAGAAGATGAGACTTTCCCAAATCATAGAGCAAGTTATGGGCAAAGCTGGGGGCAGGCTGTCAGTTTCAAACCCAGAGCCAGAAGTTTGTACAAGTGTGTGGTTTTGGAATTCCTGTCTGCTTTTAGTCTTCTAACAATCTGGAAAGTCCATTTAGAGCAGCAGAGTTAGCCCCAGGCAGCATTGCAAGAGGACTGAGAGTTGATATAAGGTCTAAACATCCTTTTAGGAGACAAGGAAAGGCATTGGTTAGTGGGGAAAATGACAATGTCACCCACACTCAGTTGTCATTTTCTCAGGCAGACTCAGGAGCTAACTCTGATCCTCCTCCAGATGTACCCAACTTTGACCCACAAGGAACTTTTTCATATGCTACATTCTTATGACTAGGAAAACCCCTATATCCCTAAAAATGTTACTCATCTTTCAAGCTCCAGCTTAAGCTGCCAGTATCCCCAAGAGCTGTCATCAATAATGACAAATCTGATCATGTTATGTGTCCTTTGCTCAAAATCCTCCAAAACACTCGTATTTTCATTTGGGATATTTTCAAAGCAGATTCTAAGACAAAGGTGTGAATTCAAATAGTTTATTGGGATGGACGTGAGACAGGGAAGGGAGAAAGCCACAAAAGAGTGTCTTGATGAATAGATTATCACTGTGGGCAACTGGAGTTTAATCATTCTTGCACTTTGAAGAAACTTGTGTAATATGCCTCAGAACTGTCCCACCTGGGGTTTGTGAATCTGGGTGTTTGTTGACCATGTCCATTCCTTGTTGGTCAAGGGTTGCTCCTGGGTGCATTAAGCCTCTGGCACATGAAAGCTGGATGTGGATCAAGCATGTTTCATGGTGTAAGACAAGGCCCTCAGGCAGCCTAGCAAAGAGAAGCAGGCTTTCAGGGTGAGGTGAAACCAGCATGGATGGTGACTTTACCTGTAGTTGCAGGTGAACACAGTTGGCGCAAAGGCATGAGAGGCAGGGAAACCCCAGTGTCCTCCTGACCTGTGAGGACTTTCACTCGGCCCTCACCTCTTTCTACACAGACCCTGCCACTTATTCACTCTTCTCTGGCAACATGCTCTTCATCAAAATTGCCAAATAAATCCCCACATCAGGTCTGTCTTTGTTTGCTAGGGCTGCCCTAACAAAGTACAACAGACTGGGGGGAAGGATGGGTTCAACAACAGAAATGTATCCTTTCACAGTTCTGGATTCTAAGAGCCTGAGATCAAGGTGTCAATAGGGTTGGTTTCTTCTGAGGCTTCTCTCCTTGGGTTGCAGATGGGGTCTTCTCCCTGTGTCTTCACATGGCCTTCCCTTTGTATATATCTATATCTATGTCCTAATCTCCTCTTCTTATAGGAACAATGGTCCTATTGGATTAAGGCTCACTCTAATGACTTTGTTTTAGCTTATTTATCTTTTTAAAGACCTTATCTTCAGATGCAGTCACATTCTAACATACTGGGGATTAGGACTTCAACATGCAAAATTTTGGATGATACAACTCAAGCCATAGCAGGGTCATTGTAATTTATGATTCTTTTGCCTGGGACATTCCTTCCTCATATATTTATATGCCTTGCCCCTCATTTTATTCTCGCGTCTGCTCAGATATGCTTCATCAGAGGAAACTGGCTGATCATTGTTAAAATAGCAATTCTGGTCTCTTTTTCCCTTTCTTTCTCTCTCTCTCTTGCTTTGTTTTTTTCTTGATTGTTTTCATCATTGACCTTATAGACACACATACGCATTAACTGCTTTACTTCTGTCCCCCCCTACTGTAAGGTAAGCTCCCAGAGGGCAAGGATTTTGTCCATCTTGTTTACTGACATATCCTAAGGGCTTCAAGCAATGCTTGTCTCTAACTGCGAGGTCAACATCTATTCTGTGAATGAATGAATGAAGTGCACCATCCTCTGTGGTATCTTCCTCAACTTTGCTCCTCTGCACTTACTGTTCTGGAATTGATCAGTTTACAATCAGTCCCATTCATGAATCCCTTGGAAGTTTTAAACCCCTTGTTTTCACTTTGAATCCCCAGAAAATAGTAGCTTGCCAGGCTCTCAATACACATCCAGTAAACGTGTGTGCATATAATTGTTAATATTCCAACAATACTGCTTATTATACCATGCTGTTATTTTCATAAGGGCTCACATGAGAAATATTTTTCAGAATTTAGTAGCAGGATAAAAAAATGTAATTTTGTCCTAAGAGGAATTTGTCTATCTCTATTTTTCCTATAAAGAGAACTATGTTAGATTTTCTTCTGTGTCCTATCTGCAGGGAATTGCAAAGCCAAATCTGACACATAATTAAGGCAACGTTATTAACACTTGTGGTTCAAATGTTTTCCTTCTCCATCTTTCTTTAGTCTTGAGTTTGTTTTTCTGTGTTTAGAATATATTTAGGATTTTCTCAATTTTTAAGTCACTCCCAATATATTTCAGAAAGAAGTAAGAAATGAATAAAATGTATAAATTAAAAAGTGGGACTACATCTGCTTAGCAGACTTTGAGTAGTAATGGTGATGGGGAGAAGGGAAGATGGGTGAGGGTGAGGTCTGGAGAGCTTTCAGAAAGAAATGGGGCAGGTCTGCTTGGGGCCCCTCTGTGTACTATAACATCCAGAGCTGAAGAACATGCAGAATATTATGGTGAGATATGGAGAAGGACATGCAGACACTGGGGAGATTTCTATCCATCAAGTCACTCAGAATTTATACTCTGAAACATACTTGGAAATTGAATGCAAATTAAGACCAATCATCCTGCTCAGAAATCAAAGCCTTTTGAAAAATAGGATTGAGTTTCAAGCTTCCCAGGATTTTGTTGTTATTATTGCCTAATACTGCAATTTTTTTCCCTTGGAGTCATAGAATTTTACTGCTAGATGGGGATCTATCCAGGCGATTCTGTACCTGGATTCCATGGGTAGCTGTGGGATTGATATACGGGCTTTATGAAATCTGTTCCCCAGTGATATTACATGCAAAATGTGCACTTTTCTAGACTCTACGGTCTTCTCTGGATTCTCAAACAGTTCTGTGATACTGTACTTCTCCCCACCTCAACCTCCTTTTGATAAAAATGTTGACTGGCACTGAGTATATTCCTTCTTGTTTAGAGGTGAGGAAGATGAAGCCCAGAGGAAGAAAGTGACTTTCCCAAGGCCACAGCCTAAGCTGATGCCATAGCTGTGTCCTGAAAGCAGATCTAGTTCCTTGTTCCAAGACTAAGATTGTTACTATTAAAGTGCAATACTGCTTGTAAGTCAGAGAGCTGGTGCCTTCTGTGATGAGGTGATTTTGCCCCTCTACATACACGCAGATATCTGAAGTATCAGGGCTTTCCCTCAGCCTCTAGATAGCTCAGAGGACCTCTGGACCCAGAGCAATCTTAGCTTGTGCTGCTCTGACAAAAAAAAACTTAGACTGGGTGACTTATAAACAACAGATATTTATTTCTTACAGTTCTGGAGGCTGGAAGTCTGAGATCAGGGTGTCAGGACATTCAGGCCCTGGAGAGAGCCCTCTTCTGTGTTGCAGACTACTGACTTCTCTTTGTATCCTCATGTGGTAGAGAGCAGAGAGAGTTCTCTAGTGGTCTCTTTTATAAGGGTGCTGATCCCATTCATGAGGGCTTTGTTCTCATGTGCTAAACACCTACCAAAGTCCCCATCTCCTGACACCATCATATTGTGGGTTAGGATTTCAACATATGAATTTTGAAGGACACAGATACTCAGCATAGTCAACAGGAAGAAACTTCTTTGGAAATACCTTTGTTGCAGGTATTTGGGGACTTTTCTGCCTCCCAGAGAAGCAAACCTCATTTGCACAGGATGCTTGCGAAGCAAAATGCTTTCCCTTTCTAGTTTCAAAGTCCATATTTCCTGTATAAGAAAGTGACCTTCCCAAGGAGGCAACGGAAAGCTAACCAATCGGCACCTGGGACTGCTGGGTTGCACTGGCTGAAAAAGGGATGTATCATGCTTTTACAGTCATGTTTTGGACACAATCAACAGAGGCAAATTTTCACAGTAAATTTATGTCTAAAATAGACACTTCCCTTCTTACAGCTTACAGTTTCACAAAAAGGAAGAGAACAAGGTCTCTGTGCAAGTTGCATTTGGGTGACCAATTTCCATTTTGTTTCTCAGGTGAAACCAAGCCAAGGATAAGGAAATAAGGATGATATTTAGTTGAAAGACAGACTGAGACATGGAGCTTCTCTAGAATCCATATTAACTGTTAGTGAAGCAAAATGCAGGCAGAGAGAGAGTTATATGTCCTCTTCTGTCTTTTTAACATAATTCCATGGTTGGCAAAGTCCAGAGATATTATTTGTGTTTAATTTATATGCTTACCTTGGGGAATGATAAACTCCCTTGAGTTGTTCTTGAGATCTGATCTGTATTTGTGCCCCTGAGCCATCAGATATGACAAATGAAGAAGGATTTGAAACTACTGTCAAGTTCCTTGTGAATCTTGGTTTGAAGCCATTACGCCTTGTGTTTTGGAGCTGTTGGGATATTAAGCTTGGGATGTGGGAATTAAGAGCTCAATTCAGCATTGGCTGAGCTTCTGCTTTGTTTAAGGGACTCTCCTGAGCACAAGAGCTTTAAGGGTGACTCACACTGCTTCTGTTCTGGAGAAGCTCATGATCTTGTGGGAAGGATGAACACACAGTACGGAAATACCATACAATCTAGTGACTTCAGTGATAGAGACCTGCATAGGGAATTATGGCCAGAGAGGGGACCTAACCCAGTGTGGGAGGGACCAGGGAAGTCCTCCCTGAGAAACGATGCCAAACTGAGTCTAGAGGATGATAAGGAGGTAGGTAAAAGCCTTACAGGCAGAGAGAGCAAAGGAAGCACAGACACAGAGGTGAGAAACCATAGGGTGAAGGTAATAATTCTAAGGAGTTTCATGCTATGGGAGGGCAGGGATGCAAGGCAGGAGAGGGGAGAAGTTGAGGACACAGTGAGGAGTAATGGTCCTCACCTCCTCCAGTAACATGGGGAAGTGAGCATCATTAAGCTTGGGAATGATGTGGAAAGATTCGATTTACAAACATTATTCTGTTTGATGGGTTGGAAGGGGAGAGACTGTAGACAAGGAGATCAGTTGAAATTCACTGAGATCTGAAGGTCTTAAAGAGAGTCAGAGGTCACAAGAATGGAGGAAAAAGAAACACACTGGCAGATATTTCTAGAGTAACATCAGCTCATCTTGAGCTAAAAGAGAATTGGAGAAGTTATTTTCTGCTCCAAGATATAGGAAAAGGGAACTGAGGAAAATAGATAAAAAGCTTGATTCTCTAAAGCAACTCTAAAACTCTCTGTGTGAGTTACTTAAAAGGTTCCAAAGGGCTGTTCTCTTGGCATGATATTGCTGAGATAACTAGATGAACTGGCTGGCCCCTGGAAGAAGTGATTTTTTTTTTTTTCCAAAAGGAGAGCAGAACCACAGAAAAGGCATACTCAAAAGACCCTCCTACTGCAGAACCTTCTGAGGGATTAGGCCTGTAGGAACTTCTACAGAGAGGCTTACAGACAGCAGGAGGGGGCCTATGGCTGCTTCCCAGGAAAAACTACCAAGAGGTGGTACAGAATGTCAAGGATGGATAGAATCCACAATTGGGCGCACCCACCAACTGGACCAGTGTGCTGTCCATTCCAGGAGAGATAAGTGAATACCCTTTGCATTCAGTTCCACATCAATTCCTTCTTCCAAAAACCATATCCTGAGAATTGCTTGGTGCCAGGCCCTAGGATAAGGGGTGCTTCAAAGACAAAAGACACAGATTCTGGCCTTAAGGAGCTGAGAATCTGCCTTGAATTTTATTTTAAAAATTTTTTTATAGTAGTGTGTATGTGTCAGTCCCAATCTTCCAATTTACCCCTATCCCCCAACCCCCGGTAACCATAAGTTTATTTTCTACATCTATAACTGTACTTCTGTTTTGTAGATAAGTTCATTTGTAGCCTTTTTTAAGATTTCATATATAAACGATAATATCATGCAATATTTGTCTTTCTCTGTCAGACTTACTCCACTCAGTATGACAAGCTCTAGGTCCATCCATGTTGTTGAAAATGGCATTATTTTGTTCTTTTTTATGGCTGAGTAACATTCCATTTTATATATGCACCACGTCTTCTTTATCCATTCCTCTGTTGATGGACATTTAGGTTGCTTCCATGTCCTGGCTATTGTAAATAGTGCTACAATGAACATTGAGGTGTATGTGTCCTTTTGAATTATGGTTTTCTCTGGATATATACCCAGGAGTGGGATTGCTGGATCATATGGTAGCTCTATTTTTAGTTTTTTTAAGGAACCTCCATATTGTTCTCCATAGCGGCTGTACCAGTTTGCATTCCCAACATGCAGCTCAATATCAAAAAAACCAAACAACCCAATCAAAAAATGGGCAGAAGATCTGCCTCGAATTTTAACCTGGATTTCAAATTCCAGTAAAAGATGTATTCGTTAAGGTAATACTAGCTGCTATAACAACAACAACAAAACAGGTTATAGTGATTGAACATGATAAAGTTTACTTCTGACTCACAGATCAATCTAGTGTGGCTATCCCAGGCCAATGTGTAGCTTCCTGTGTAGTGACTAAAAGCACTGGGGTCCTCCCATCTTGTGGCTTCACCATCCTCTTCACCACATAATTGGAAGATAGAGAAAAAGTGTGAGGAAGGCATAACACGTCTCCAGATCCTTGTCCTGGAAGTGACACATATCACTCCTGTTTGCATTTCATTGGTGAGAATTAGTCCAAGTGCCTAAGATGCAAGGGGAGGGGGGTTGCTGGTAAAAAGAGCTGTGCTGAGCAGCTGCTTTCCAGCAACAACAGAGACTTCATGGTCATATGATCTTGGCCTTTGCAGAAAAAAGTTTTCTATGAACTTTATGTGTGCGAAGTTTCCCTGTGTGAAAATTTGTCAGTTATCAGGACTTTCCAAAGTCCTGGTTTTCTTGTTCTGAATGACATCAGGAGCTTCCTCTAACTGTGATCCCTTGGGACCTGTTCTGCTGGAAGATTTTCAGTTTCTATCTATCTTTTAGCCATAAATCACTCTTATGACTCAAGATTAAAGCAGCCAGAATCAACCTTGGGCACACAGGACACAGATCAGGGTTGGGGGGTTGTCTCATAGTGTCAGATGTTTGGTTGATAGTATTCAGGTCTCCTCACTTGCAGGTTGGTGGTGTAATTCTGAGCTGCTTTCAGACCGAGTAGTCTGTGAAGTGCTGGCTACATGAAGTCAGGTAATATTTCCTTTCAAGTTGCCACTCTGCTTGGTTTTTCAAAAGGGTGCTGCTTCTAGCAGAAAGTTTCTTATTTTCACCATGAGCCCTTAATTTGTAAAGGAGTCTGACTTTCATAGTGAGAATTTCTCATCTTCCAGGACCCTAATGTTCACAAGACAGCAGCAGCAGGGACCTGGATTTTCAGAGTTCACCTCCCTGGAGTCAAGCTGGTTCAGGACCAACTTCTGAGTCCTGTGCATCTGCATAACACTGATTTCATTCATCATCCATCACAGCTGGAGAGACCCTGAACTGTGAGGTGCTTCCCATACATTGCGTGAACTTGATTTTTGGTAGGGTAAGAGTGATGTGTAACATCCTCAAAAATATAGCATGTGAAGGAGAAAGGCGACTTCCAGTGGCCATAGACTTCTTCTGTCTATTTTTCAGAAGCATCTAAACTAGGATGGGGGGGCCACATGGGGCAGCATCAGGGTCAGTCAGGAGGCAGAGGGACTGAGGAAAAAATGTGGACAAGAACTTTTCTTGTGGTTTCTGTGGGAAGGATTGGGTAAGGCAGGGCAAGCAGGTTTAGGATTAGCTAATTTGAATAATTTCAGGGCACTCTGGGGGCATGAGGCTGTCCTTTGCTATCTGGGGTTATTAGGGCAGGGAAAGAGTGACCTGGAGTGTAAGATCATGATAGAGGAGGTAGTTGGGGAATATGAACTCTGGATTGATCGGTTTGCTTATATGAAAGGAATGGTCCCACACAAGCTCTTTACTATCTCTAGGAATTGACTATCCTGGGAGAGGTGGACCCTCCAGTGTCAGCAATGCCCCAAGATGTCAAAGCATCAAAAATATAGACAATAAAAAGACATGATTAATACAGAGAAGTGATCATTCATATTTTTCTCTCAAGGAAAATGTGGTTCCTAGAAGTTAATTAGCTTGAAGAGGTTCAGATAGTGAGAAAGAGGGAAAAAACGTGGAATTCAGACTGGTAGACTTTCCAATCCTCTGTCAGCAACAGTTGTCCTCTTTGTTTATATCAAAAGTACTTCTCATCCATGAACTATTCTACTCAGGACACTCTTTAGTAGCAAGAGAGAGAAACCAGACTTGAATTAGCTGAAACAAATAAGGCCATTTATTGACCTCTGTGGTGGGAAGGGCAGGGTTGTGGGTGTAGAAGACTACAATAAGAGCTCTCTCTCTTTTCACCTTTGCTTCTCTCTGCATCTGGCTTCAATCTTTCTTCTTGCAGACTGCCTTCCTCCATAAGGCTGGACTCAAAACTTGTAGAAGTTTCTTACATATTCTGCACTTGAGTGGAAAGAGCCCCTTCCCTACCATGGAAGGACTGTGATTGGCCTGACTTGTGGCTACTCCATGGATGAATTCTTTTTATCCAGAAGTAGGGTACTATCATTACCCCATCTTGGGTCATGTGCTCATTTGGACATGGAAGGGGGAAGGGAAGGAAGATCAGTCATCAGAATAAGTAAGGGGGTGGTGGTCAGACTGAAATATTAAATTTGGAATTTAATATTTGGAAGGTTTGGTACAATTCAAAGTGTGATTCTTGGCTTCTCACTGTCACCAAAATCTTGGATGATTTATTAGTTAATATGGGACATATTTACTAGAGCAAATCCCAGGAACATTCCAGCTGTCATAAAATGGTTGGGAAGAAAAAAAATTAATCTCTTTCATCACACTATAGAAAAGTAAATTTTAAAAAATTAATCACAATTTGAGTGGAAGCTGAATTCTGTTTCAAATAAATATGAAAGGCAAAAAGGAGTATAAGAAGTCTGCAGCTCTCAGGAACACATTTCTATGAAGGATACAGCCTCTGACATCTGGATTTTGGGAAACAAAACTGCACCTCACAGAGTCTTGTACAAGGAGAATCAGGCTTTTGTGACTGCCTCCAGAAGTTGGTCAGTACAGGACATGGGAAAACAAGTTCCCTCTGCCAACTGTAGACTTCTCAATCTTGGTGTTTCCTGGGAGTTAAATCCACTTTCTGCATTTGAGGGCAATCAGAACAAATGCAAACTTTGCCTGATTTCTCATCAAAAAGTCACCCCACTGACAGAAAAAAAACAAAACAAAACACTACACTGAGTGTTTTGTCCTTCTCTGTCTCTATCAAAGATAAGTGATTGCCTCAAATAGTACACCCTTCCCACCCTCTCCCAGACACACCTGTGATTTGCCTTAGTGGCTTAAACCCGAGTCTTCATAAGACAAGGTTGTTATAAGTTTGGAATTCAAGAAGGGCCATGGTGGGCTTTGAGTAGGAGCTCCCCCTGTAGGGTTCTCTTTCTCCTGTGCATCAGTAAAGGGATCCATGGAAGTTTGTTAACCACTAAATGCATCAAGAAGTCTTACAGAAATCAGATATTAGCCAGCATCAATGTCAAAATTGTCAATGGACATAATGGTTGCCTCAGCTTACAGTTGGAATTGCAGCAACTTCCAGGTATGGGTAGCCTTCCAGAAGAATGAAATTCCTGAAGGGTAGTGACATGGACCATTAATTGATATAAATAGTAATCAAAAAATTAAGTATCATTACCTAAAATACACATTTTGTGTGATAAGAAAGTCTTCAAAATATGAATCTGATATTTTTGAAAGGGAATCTGATAGAAAAATATTTGGAATTATTAGTGCAAGTTGTGGGCCTAGACTGGTGATGGTGGTGGTGATGGTGATGTGGGTGGCAGTGATGGTGGGGATGGTGTGTAGTTAGGGTTCAGTACAGCTGGAAACACTGTGTCTTTGTGGGAAGAGAGGAGATAGTTTTTATTGCCTTGAATCTTTGAGATCAGACAATGAGAGCAAAATGGGAGTGGGTTCATGAAAATATCCTTGGGTTCTGTGTGGAAAAGAGTACCAGAACTGAACGCCACTCCCCAGTGAAATCCTGAGAAACCAGCTGAAGAAGGGTGTAGAGTTCTAGCTGCTTTTTTCCTTAAGGATCATAGAGTCACCTAAAATCCAAGTTAGGCTAAACTTTAGAAATTTATCACATTCAATCACTAATTTTTCAGAGGAGAAATCTGAAGTTTGGGGTGGAGGAGTTGGGGATCCACCTATGGTCAAGTGCTTGTAGAACAAGTGAGGAGCAAAACTAAGAGTAAACTTGTAACTTCTGGGTGACCTGTTCATCATCTTTACCATCACACACTTGGGGAGATTTATCTTTTTCTTAAATACTTTAAAGGTTTGTGTGAATTTGTTCTACTTGACTCTAAATGACAAAAAGGGTCAAAGAAGGGAATTTAAAAAAGAGAAAATTCAGCTGAATGTATGGAAAATTTTTCTAGGCATTAGAGCTGTACAAAGATGAAAGAGGTCAGCAGGTCATTGATTAAAATTTAGTGAGCACAGTTTTGGGGAAGTACTGAGTCCTCTCTCACTGTGAGGATTCAAAGAAAGTATCACCACTTGTAGGAAAACCAGGAAAGTTTCCCTAGCATTATCTCAGTAGGTGGCTGGGAGGGATTTGAGGATCATAGAATCTTAGTGCATCTGAGTAGAGGTTTGGAATAGCGGCCAACTCATGGTACAGGAACTTGACCATCCTCTGCCTTCCTATTCCTCTAGGCAGCCTCCCATGATGATCCTACTCATTCTCAGGATTTATAAAACCTTGTGACAATTCTCAATTATTACACCTACTCCATTGGGTTAGTATAGAATACTCAGGAGGGTCAGGAGGGATGTGTTCCTGAAGACCTCACACTGTCCAAATCCAATTTCATTCAAGACTATTCTTGACCAAGGGTGGCAGACGTTAAGAAGTTAGTAAATATTAATTATTGAATATTCCTGTTATCAGCTGGCCTTTCTTTGGTCATCAGGTGATGGAACATGACTACTTCATAAAGAGACACTGTGATATAATGAAAAAGCATGGGCTTTGGAATCAGTCAAAATGCATTTCAAGCCTTCACTCAAACACATGTCTCAGAGATAATGTGGGTTCAGTTCCAGACCACTGCAATAAAGTGAATATTTCAATAAAGTGACTCACACAATGTTTTTTTGTTTCCCAGTGCATATAAAGGTTATGTTTACACTATACTGTAGTCTATTGAGTCTGCAATAGGATTGTCTAAAAACACCAATGTACATACCTTACTTAATTAAAAATACTTAATTAATTAATTATAAATACTTCATTGCTGAAAAAAGCCAGAACAATTACAATAAGTAACACCAAAGATCACTGATCACAGATCACCATAACAAATATAATAATAATGAAACAGTTTGAAGTATTGCAAAAATTACCAAAATGGACACAAAGTCAAGAAGTGAGCAAATGCCATTGGAAAAATGGTGCTGATAGACTTGCTTGATGCCGGGTTGCCACAAACCTTTAATTTGTGAAAAATACAATATCTGCAATAAAACGAAGCTCAGCAGAACAAAGTATGCCTGCACTAGCTCAACGGCCCAAGGAAAAGAGCTTAACTTTATCAAGCCTCTGCTTTTTCATCTGTGTGATGGAGTAATTAGATATGTCTCAGAAGGGTGCTTTGAGGATTTAGCAAGATGGTATGTAATGTCCCCATCCTAGAACCAGACCCTGGGGTTAATGCCCTTTCACCAGACCCAATTGTTGAACAGCTCTTATTCCTATAAATTTTTTTTTTTTTGTCTTGTTGAATAGTATATGTTTACTTAACTTACACTTCTACAAATGGATCCTGGATACAACACTTATTATTTCCCACAATGCAGTAGAGCTGATATTTCTGCTTCAAGCTCCCATATGGATCTTTCACTAGTATTTGACAATGCCCAGAAATTATCAGGGAAGCCCTTTTACTTTGTATTTCTAGTGGTAACAGGTACTTAATAAATACAAAGGAGTGTTATATTCTGTTACAGAGAGGAATACCGGTCCGTGGTACAAATGAATATCTTCTATATTGCATTTCTCCAATTTGAGAATAGCAATGCAATGTATCATAAAAAGATCAATCATTTTGTCATTATGATCTTCTTTGGCTCCAAACCAGCTTATTGGATTCCCTTAGTTTCAAGTAACAATAAAATAAGTTGCCTCTTATATTGAAAGGGAAAATATCATGTTTGAGACAAGATTGAGATTTTATGGCTGATATAAAAATGAGCTCATTGAAAATACAGGTTTCTTATCAACAGGCTGGTGAATTATATGTGAATAAGTTCTATTCCTCCTCCTTATACTGAGGCCTGATACAGTGCCATTTAGGGTTTGGTCTTTGAGAATGAAGGCTCAGCATTTTAATTCAGATATTTCTTGCATTTTTAGAGTAAAATAGAATGAAAAAGATCATCTATTCTAGTGTCCCTGATTTACAGATAGAGAAACTGAAACCCAAATTTACCCCTTGAAACAACTTCTGCCTACAAGTCATCAAGACCTAGAGTTTCTCCCCTAACTTGATCCAACAATGATAATTATAGACTCATGAAGTTTTAAAGCTAGTTTGCAGCTTGGTGATTATCTGGTCATACTTATTTCACAGCTGAAGAAACAGAGAGGTAAAAGATTCTTCAAGGTCATGTGAAAATTTACTTGCAGCTTTGGGGGCAAGAGTCTGCTAGTCTAGGACTTTTCTAGATTATCTCATTTCCTCCCACTGTGTGCTATACACTGTGCTGTGGATATGGAGAAATGCAGCAGAGAAATAAAACATTGTCCTTCTCCTGGAAGAAGCCCCAATCTTAAGAGACAAGATGTCTTAGGAGACAATGTTGTCTCCAACCACAGAAAAACTAAGAGAGATAATGAAGTCCTGTGCTCTTTCCTCCCTCTGTTCCCCATTTAGACACTGTCTTCAGTGCCCTCTGAGACCCCTCCTCTCACCCCAGCTCCAGCCTTTATCTCAAAGAATTGCCGTTGTTCACTTAACAATTTATCATTTGTTTTCGTATCCTTGTCACTTGGCAAGTCAGTGCTTCACCTATAAACTGCAGGATTTTTCAACCCATGAACTTCAGGATTTGAAGCTGCTAAAAATACAGAAATGTCAAAAATTCCAAACACTTTGAGGATAAAGAAATGAAGAAACATCTTATACGACCTGATATGTTCTAACACGCCCCACTCACCCTACCCTGTCCTTTCCTTCTCTCTTAAATTTGTGATGACATTTTAATTAGTCTATAAAAATCAAACATATATAATAAGCCTGGGAACCTTTAAAATTTGTAGGATAGAGGCTCATTTTTACTCAGATGGAACTTCCAGCTTGTATGATTCATTTTTGGGAGTCATACACAAGAGCGGCTGGAGAAGAGAATCTTATAAGAAAATGATGAGTGAAGTCGTTCTTTTCAGAGAAAAAGAGGAGTTGTGGATGAGGTTAGGGAGAGCCTGCCCTTTCACTTCCCCTGTGAGTGACTGCAGAGGGGCGAGTCCATTGTCAGTGACATTAGTGGGAATCATGCCTTCGCTGGAGGTAACAGGAGCCATTAGGTCAAATCCCAGCACCAACTCGACCTTGTTTGGACAAACCATCAGTACTGGTCTTGATCACTTGTTAATAAGACCTGCCTACGTTAGCAATACCCAAGCCTGCAGGAATAGAAACAGCAGGAAAAAGAGCTGCCAACTGGGAGAATCAGGAAGGGATGGCCCTTGGCACTCAGAACTGCAGCAGGAAACCAATAAGACCATCAAAAAGAGGATCCAGCGTCTAATAGAGGAAGGCAGAGAACAGGTGGGAAGGGACCGCAGCAACAGTCCCAGTGATTTTGCTGCAGGGGTTGAGGAGGGACTCGGAGTGGAATGTATGTTTGTTACCCTTGTGATTGTCCCCCATTCCCCCAACCATCTCCCCAAGCTTATGTGTCCAGCACACTCAAGAATTATGGAGGAGAGGAAAGGAGGCAGGAAAGAAGATGAGACAGAAGGAAGGGTAAATCATTAAGTGGAACCTCCTATCTACAGAACGCTGTGACTGGTTGAAATAAAAACCGCGAAAACAAAGAGTGTCACACATCTCTTTGTTCTAGGCGTTATGCTGGACACAGAGGCCACAGACCCAGTGGCACAAAGATGCATGAAGCTCTGAGAACCTTTTTCTTAGCTTGAATGTCATATTATAATGGTCCATTGCCCATTTTTCAAAAGAGCCTGAGTTCCTTTAAGGCACTACTCTGCCATTTGCCTCTTTGTGTCTGCAATGCCTAGTTGAGTCCTGTCGCAGTAGAATGACTGCATAGCTTCCTGTGCAAATGGAGACACTCTTGAGAGTGAAATGGGTGCTATTAATAATTATGCCTGGAAAATTGACCTAAACTGGACTGCAAAATGAACAAGTGTTGATCAGTCAATGTATTTTCAAAGAATGAATGAAACTTGGGCCAGTTATTTGAGCTCAAGGCAAACCTTAAAACACTACCAAACATAAAATAGATAGCTAGTGGGAACCAGCCGCATAGCACAGGGAGATCAGCTCAGTGCGGTGCTTTGTGACCACCTAGAGGGGTGGGATAGGGAGGGTGGGAGGGAGGGAAAGGCAAGAAGGAAGAGATATGGGGACATATGTATATGTATAACTGATTCACTTTGTTATAAAGCAGAAACTGACACACCATTGTAAAGCAATTATATTCTAATGAAGATGTTAAAAAAAAAAAAAAAAAAACAGTTGCCAAGCTAGCTGGCTAGCAGTTGACAACTGAGGGTATTTTGACTCTTTAATTTTGTGCCAGTTGGGACACCTTATCACTGTACATTATTGGGTTGTGACTGTGCAGAAATGCAAAGATAGATGTGTGTGAGAATAGTCGCTCCATAGCCATCTAGAGAGTGACAAAACCTCCTCTCCAACTCATGAGGAGCATAATAAAAGGACCTGTTGGTGGAGATCTTTCTTGGCATCCTGGAGCCTTCAGAGGTGGATGTCTATACTGAGCTTACATCAGAATAAAAAAAAAAAAAAGAAGAAGAAAAGGAAGCAAGACAAGGAAAGTGAGAGGGGATGAATATCCCTGCTGGAGACAATGACTAGTTTAAGCAGTGGAGGAGAAAAAAATTTTTTTTTTTTGTGCCAGTTCCTTTTGCACGACTTCAGAACATTCTATGACAGCCCGGCAGGCAACTTGGTGCTGTCAGAAGAGACCTGGTAGAGAAAGGGTGTGCAGTAAGAAATGGGACCAAATATCATTGCTGAGGGCCTGGAGGTACATTCTGGAATTTTCTACCCCAGAGGTAAAGAGGGAGATAAGAAAAAACTTCAAAGGAGGGTAACTTTCTCTCCCCATCTTCACCCATTTTCACGGAAGGCAAAAAAGAAACGAGTGAATGTTCATTTTTGGCTAGGATTCTTCTTATGTAAAAGAGTCAGTCAGAAAAACCAAAAAAAAATTTTCAGAGTCTGGTCATGGGGGGATCATCTCAGCGTAAAATGAAGGTGCCCATTGATGACGGAAAACCTCAATCTTTCTAGTGCAGGTTTGGTCCTTTCTCCAAGTTTTTCTTTTCTAACAACAGAACTAAGAGCCTGTAGTCCCTGTGATCGCCTGTCTGTGCCTTCAGTATTTCAAACAGCAACTGTGAAGCAGACCTGTGAGAGTTTCAAAGAGAGAGGCCCCTCATTCATGGCCAGTCAAAAGAAAAAGGGTGGGGGGAGGTTTCTACCCTTGAAAGCAGCTGTGCTGGTCTCTGACTCAGGGGCTGGACATCCAAGGGTGAGGTCAGAGGATTACAGCTTCGTTTCCCTCAGGAGCACAGTGCTTTGCATCTGCAGAGAGTAGAGGTAGCCGCATCTTGTTCTCAGGTCCTTTTCCCTTGGTTGCCTTCCCTTCTCCTCTTTATTTGGTCTTATAGACTTTTGAGGACCAGCACACATGCTTCTCTTTCCTCCCTCCCATGCTGTTCACACGGTGCATGGTGTGTATAGCTTTGCGTTGCTAGGCAACTCTACTGTAGGGTGTGTGTGTGTGCATGTGTGTTAGGTGATTGTGTTATACATTTGGTACATGTGCATGTGTGTATCTGTGGATGGTGCATGCATAATGTATATGCACATGTGTATCATATGTATGTACATGTGGTGAGTGATTATGTGTGCTGTGTACGTGTGTGCTTTGTGTGCTTTAAGTATGTTGTGTGTGTATGTGATATGCACATGCTGTATTTTGTATATGTGTTTCATGTGTGTTGTGTGTTTATGTGTGTTATGATGTGTATGTGTTTTGTGTGTGAACGTGTGTGATATATGCATGCACCCATGTGTGTCATGCGTGTTGTCTGTAGTGTGTTGCAAGTGTTAGATATGCATTGAGTTTTATGTATGTCACATATTTTATGTATGTTGTGTATGATGTCCATGTTATGTGTGTTGTATAAGTGTACACGTGTGAGTTTTATGTGTGTTGTAGTGTGTGCTCTGTGGGTACATGTGTATCATCAGGATTGTGGAATTCCTTTCTCATGTTAATCTCTTGTGCAGGGTATGCTCTATAGTTTATCTTTGTTTCCCTTCAACTTTGGGGGCTTGATGGGACCACCTTTCTCCAGATATCCCTGAGCAGTGAAGAAGATGGCAGAACTCCTGAGTTAATGAATTAATTTACCATTCCTCAGTAAATAATGGCTAGCTTTCTGTTAATTTATCAGCTATTCCACGTGCCTGAACCTCTCCCTGGAGCCATCATCCTCTCCCAGTTATCACTCATGGGTCTTCACTTTCACATGGAGTTGTCATCTCTCACTCTCTCTGCATCCTCCTCAATTCCCACTCATCCTTTAAACTGTAGGGACATATACCTCCTTCACCAACATGATGCCATTAAAATGGGCTCCCTGTGGTTAACAAAGAATCAACTGCCAAATTTATTAGGCACATTAATCCTTGTCTTACAAAAATTAAACAATTGCATTGTTGAACATTTCCTCCTCTTTGAAATTCTCTCCTCTTCTGAATTCTGCAACAACATATTATCATGATATTCCCCCTGCTTCCCCAGCTGCTCCTTAATCTTCTCCATCTCTCCCTCTTCTTCAGCCCATTTTTAAAACATTAGTTCCCAGTATTCCATCGTCATCTCTACATATTAGTCTATTCATTTTCCCTGGCTGATCACATTTACACAATCAACCTCAATTGTCTCCTCATGGATGAGCCACAAGTGTCTAAACACAGCCAAGACCCCTTCTGGGTGCAGACCTGAAGTTCTGCCTCCTCCTAGACAGTGCCACTCACATGTACCAGCAAGTACCTCCGACAGGATCTGCTCAGAGCCTACCTCTCCCCTGCCTCTTATGTCTGTCACTGGCACCATTGTACATACCACCACCTGGCCAGAAACTGGAGAGAATTCCTTACCTTCTCTTAGGGGAGGGTAATATTCTCCTTGGAGGGTTGTTGCAGGAATAAAAGGAGATAAGCAATGAAAATAAATTTAACACATCACCTGGCTTTCATTAGGTATCCAGAAAATCTGTCTTTCATTTGTCTTAAAAAAGTACTGTGAAAGTTCATGGAGTCAGAGATTATTTTCAGATGGGAGTTTTCATATGACTTTAATAAAAAAATTAAATAAAATTATAATATTTAAATAACAAAAGAGCAATGACTATCTGACCAGCATTATATGGGTAATAAGACACTTTTACAACTTCTCCTCTCTAGATGTTCAGAAATCTATGGGGTTGAAGGACAGGGATTATTTTCTTAACTTTGTAGACAAGGAAATTTTGCTTCTAGTGGATTCAACGATTTCCTCTAAATCACCTGGCTTATTAGTAGCAGGGCTTGGATTTCAAATTAATCCTCCCAAATTCTGTGTTTTGTTTGCCACTTGTGACCTGACAAAGACAAGGTAGACAAGATAGGTGGTGTTACATTGTCCAACTGGCCAGATTGACAGGGGACCAGCCAGTTATGAGCCTAGAGCAGGGGCCAGTGGCTGAATTGGGAGGGTCTAATCACCATAAGGGTCCTTGGTGAGGTTGAAGTTTATGACCGCTTTTAAGAAATGGACATACCTTTGAGAAGAAGAGTGAAGGCAGTATGTGAGTAGGTGGTGTGACACACAGAAAAAGACAGATGAAGGAATAGCCTCAGGAATGTGTATCTACCAGACAGATTATGTTGATTATTTTGCCCATCTCTGAGTGATCATGCCTGGAAGAGTGGCTAGAATGTGGTCCAGGTGTCAGGACAACTCAAAACAGCTTACTACACACACATTTTAGAGTTTGTAATGTAAAATCATATGCATGATCTGATGTGGGCCTTGCAAACCACTCTCTGACATTTAAATCATTATTAGTATTATTATTCCCCTTTTACAGGTCAAGAAACTATAAGGTTCAGAGTAGAGAATTTCTTATTGGTCATGTTCCAAGGTCAACTAGCAGAAAGACAATAGACATAAATCTAGGACTGTAGACCAGAAATCTTTTAAACTTGTTTACAATGCTACATCTGGTGTTCGTCCTTGTTCTCTCATCTTGGGGGAGAACCTGAACTTGTGTCTTTCATAAATGTAGATAATGACCATGCTACCTAACCATGGCATTGCTTGTGAAATCCATATTAACAATATACATGGAAGATGGTTGAAAAATCCAATATACAGAACTAAAGAGTTTTGGCATGAGTTTCCATTTCTGCTGCCTTTCTGGTCTATGACTTTCAGCCTTATCTCATGGAGGCAACATTTTCCTCTGCTGGTCAAACGCATGAGCTTAGCCTGCTTCAGCCATCAGCACAATGTGTCCTTGATTCCTGCACAGGAGGCGCTGGCTAATTCCGGTGCTGTTGTCAGATCAGAAATGTCGGAAAGTCAGTGTGAGAAGTCAGATCTCAAGGGCCAAGCTCTTCTTTTTACAGGGGAGGGCACGTAGGTTTGCAGTGGTGAAATGTAACAGGCCCAAGGTCACACAGATGGTTAATGGAAAAGCCATTTCTAATAAACCATCTGTGTTTTTCTTTTCTAGACTTTAGCCTCTCTTTAGGACTTTTCTTTCCACGTCACTGTATTTAAACAAAGAAAAAAAAAAAGAATACTCAGACCCCTTGTTTTAAACTCTCAACTTTCTGTCCTGTGGTCCAGGTCCGGGTTCAGGCGGGGCATTGCAGGGAGGGAACACTGGCTAATCATATCACCTCTTGAGAGAGTATGTTAGCCAACAGGTTTTTTTGGTTTTGTTATTATCAGCACTTTGACAAATGTAACATGCTTCTGGCTGCTTCTATAAAAGGAGAAAAATAGAAAGAGAAAAAAGAGAAAAGAGGTGAAAGACAAGATACTGATGGCATAAAGGTATAGGTGGAAGTGATAATAACAATAATAACTAACATTTGTTGAACGCTTAGTGTGTGCCTAGGTGTGTGCTTCACAACATCCTAGTTAATCCTTGTGAAAACCTCTGAGACAGTTATTATTATTATCCTTAGAAAAAGGCTTAGCCTGAGTGAGGTTACGTGTGACTTCGAGTAGCATGACAAGGCATTAAAAGAGAAAGGTGGAATTTGAACCTGGGCCATTAGATTCCAGAGATTTTGTGCCCATGCATTATACTATACTGAGGGTAGGAAACAGAGAAGCATTCCTGTTGAGATGCCAGGATTTCCAGATAATCAAGACATCAGTGAAGTTAGTGTCTGTTAGGGGTAGAAGTACCCATGTAGAGATGACCCAGAGTCCTCAGTGATTTGTTCTTTCATTCAACAGGAACTATCCTATTGGTTAGAGATTTTAAGCAAGTGAGATGCAGCTCCCACCTGTAGGTGAACTTTTTTGATCTTTGGCTCTTTGTTAGTTGTGGCAGGCAGAATTCTAAGATGACCCTGATGCCCCTCACCCTTGTTTAGTCTCCTCCCCTTTGAGTATGGGTAGAACCTCTAAGTATGAAGAATGTGAGGTTAGAGAGTGAGGAGAATTAACATTGACTACTGTTAAGATTCTTGGCTATGAAAAGATCGGAAGAAAGAGTGATGACAAGGACGGGGGATGCCAGATACAGAATGTGTTTAGAGACACAGAAGGAAGAAGAAAATTGATGAAACAAAATCCCTGATCGAGATGGGAGATGAGGCTGAGAACATGAGCTGAGAGTAAAGAAGAGATTGTCCATGAAACAATGTCTTACTTGTTTACCTGTATTCTCTCCACTAAGTATGATTGAAACTGGGGAGAATGTCATTTGACCAAAAAGAATGGGACTTTGCAAACCATTTAGCTTTGTTATAAAATTTGCAGATTTAATGTCGATGTGTATATTTATATACTTTCTGCTCATAAGCCTCTAGTATAACCTTAACTTGAGGGTATGTGTCTCATAGATATTCAGACTCCTCCAAGTATTATAACTCTCTTCCTCCTGGGCATATGCTAGGATTGTATTTTTCTCTCTCCTTGCAGTTAGGCACGGCTGTGTGACTTGCTTTGGCCAATGAAATGTCGGTGTATCACTTCTGGGAAAGCACTTTAGAACAAGTTCACAATTGCTACGTTGCCTTTCCCTGTGCTACCATAATCGGCAATGGTTTAGAGATGGCTGCTCTGACAGCCTGAGCTCTGGAGTGAGAAGGACCCAGAGAAGCCTGCAGCTAATCCATGGCAAGCATTTAGTATGAATCAGAAATATGGGATTGTTTGTTACCGCAGCATAATCTAGATCATCCTGACAAACACAACACATAGGTAAATAGCATCGGGTTCCACATTATTAAGACATTCCAAGGTGGTTGAAGGACACATGTCAAGGGCAGGGGGCCATTAAAAGGACAGCAACAAAAACAGTAACATAACAACAAGAATAGCTGCAGCAGCCAAGTAGAAGCAAAAACAACAGTAGCTTTGTCCCCTGCTCTCTGGGTATCCATGACAATTATAGTTGCTCTGAGGGTTACATTGGCTTTTCCAAGAACTTGCTGTTCTTTAAAAGCAGGGACTGTCTATCCACATTAACCATATCATTTCTCTACAGCTTGTCCTTAGGGTGGAAGAACATTCCATTGGCTGGGTTTATGATGTTCTGCTTCACTCCCTCTGGCCTGAACTAGAGTCGAATTATAAAGTAGGGCCAGCCTTATCTTGGGCAGCCATGCAACAATGGCATCTGGAGGTGAGTGTTGAAATATGTCTTGGGGCTTTGGGAAATGTTTTCAATTCAACATTGTGTGATCATCATCCAAAGAGTCTTGATAGTGTCCTTTAGGGGTCACTGAATACAAACAGGAAAAAAAAAAAAAAAAAGAAAGAAACAACCTTGCATTCAGATGCTTCAAACCAATAAGTGAACCAGCAAATGTCTAGAAAAGGATTTGTGGATTCAGTAAGGATAATGACTATAATTTTATGCATATATCATATATAACATTAATCATTAGTGTAATCACATATATTCAGATAAACTCACATATACCAGGGCTCAGGGTCATTTGGTAGAAGACTACATGGGTATCAGAAGACCTGCATTTAGTTCCAGCTCATCATTAATCAGCCAGGAAATCTTGGGCAAATAGCTTAGTTTCCATTACATTCCTTAGACCCAGAGAAGTTTGCATTCTAGAGATCTGAAACCTGGGAGTTTACGCTTACAATGAAACACCTCTCTGTCTGCCCCACTCCTTTAAAGGTTGCTCTTCTTAAGGGTGTTTCATGGACATTTCCACCAAGTATTACTAAAGGCAGAGGCAAAGGAGACACTACTTTAATGGGTATCTCTGGCCACGGCCTCAAGTGATCCCTCTTCTATTAGTTACCCATTGCTTTATAACAAATTACACCAGAAACAAACTTGTATTATCTCATTGTTCCTGTGGGGCTGGGATCCACGAAGAGCTTTGCTGGGGTTATCTGGTGTCTCACCATCAATGGGTCAACCAGGGTTTCATTCATGTCAAGACTCAAATGTGGAAGGATATACTACCAAGCCCAGCCACACAGTTATCAACAGGGTTCTGTTCCTTGTGGGTGGTATGACTAAGGGCTTTAGGTCCTTGCTGGCCCTTCCTTGCCATGTGGACATCTCAGTAGGGCAGCTGACAGCATGGCAACTGGCTTTATGAGAGTGATTAAGTGAAGAGAGAGAGGTAGGTAAACAGAGAAGGCAAG
Organism: Eubalaena glacialis; assembly: GCF_028564815.1. Taxonomy (NCBI): domain Eukaryota; kingdom Metazoa; phylum Chordata; class Mammalia; order Artiodactyla; family Balaenidae; genus Eubalaena; species Eubalaena glacialis. The sequence continues at coordinate 42,209,999 of NC_083720.1, forward strand.
TCACAGTCTCTTATAACCTAATCTCAGAAACGTTATCCCATAACTTTTGTTGTATTCTATTCTTTAGAGGAAAGTTACTATGTCTAACATATCTTCAAGGGGAGGAGATTACACAGGGATGCAAATACCAGGAGGTGGATATCACTGAGACCATCTTAGAAGTCTACCTATCACACCTTGCAAGCCAAATAACATCTTTGAAGCTTTGTGTTTTATCTTTAAAATGTATGCATATTTGTATTTTATGCTAGAGGATGTCTATGTTTATTTTAATAGAAGGGTAATGTTTTGAATTACTTATTATCAGAAAAAAAATAACTTTTCTAGGAAAATGCACTCTGCTTACCCCATAACTTACAGTGTGCCAGCTTGCAGGTGTAAACTGTGTTTGGAGGGGCATGGCCTTGGGTCATTTCCCTATATCTTCAATTCCAATTTCATCATTTATATAGAGGAGGAAACTAAGGCCAGAAAGGGTTAGTGACTTGCTCAATGTCACTACCCCTCAAGACAATGACAGTTAGGACTATATCCTGGGACTCTGGGTTTTGGGTCAAGAATAGTTTTTTCAAGACCTTTTTTTACTTAGGTCTCTTCCATCTGCTCTAGCTTTTAGCACCTGCTGTCCTCAGCCTGCTCAAATAGTGTCCAGAACATGTATCTTTTTCTCCTAGTGATGCCATGAGGTCTTAAACTAAGGAACCAAGTCCCATTGTTCCTGGCACATTTCTAGTCATATAAGATGTGCTCAAAGAGTCTACTGTATATATTATTTTTTCTTAATGTGGGAAGTCTTGATCATGAGGTTCCTGTTATCTATCAAAACATTATTTTTCATCACAGTCTCTTAAAACTGTCTCTCACTCTCCTCCCATGGCCTTACCCAAGCCCTCATCCTTGCTCTCTTTTTCTTTGTTGTTATATTAATTGACTTTATTTTTTAGAGCAGTTTTAGGTTTACAGAAAAATTAAGCAGAAACTACAGCGTTCCTAAATACCCCTCTGCTCCTCCAACTACGCCCCATTCCCTCACAGTTTCTTCTATTATTGACATTCATGTGGTACATTTATCACAATTGATTAACCGATATGTTATTAATTAAAGTCCTGATTTATGCTAACAAGCTCCAAACAAATTCCTTGACTCCAACGTTCTTTTCCATTTCAGTATATTCTCCTCCCTTTAGCCTGGGTAGCGTTTTTAAAGCAGATCTCATTCCCCTGCTGAAAGTCCACGGATCTATTCCCATTTTCTTCAAAGGTGGCTGATATCTTCGTTTGGCCAAGTAGCATCTTCATGACAAGGTCCCCGGCTTAGTTTTCAGTCTCATCTCATCCTCTTTTGGCATGAATCCTACTCCTTGTTGGAGCTGCACTCCGTGAACATTCTCAAAATGGCAGAACTGTCTTCAGCCTTCGTGCCTATCTCCAAGCTGCACCCTCAGCTCTGAGTCACCTTTCCTCATCCCTTTTCTCTCTTTTACTCAACCATCAAGGTGTATCTCAAGTATCATGCTCTTGGAAGCCTTTTCTGTGACCCTTCTCTCCCAGACTGCATTTCTTACTGGTTTTGTATACTCCCCCTTTATCTACTATCGTTTTTCTTTGTAGCTTCAGCATGACACCCAGATCAGGTGCCATCAACCACAAAAATCTCAACAAAAACCACACTGCAATGAGCAATTTGGTTATCACTTATTGAGTTATTATGACACCTCAAACACTGCGCTAAGTATAATATACATTATCCTGTTTTTTTTTTCCACAATAACTTTAAGAGTTCAGTATGTATGAGCTTTATGAGGAAAGTTATGTTCAGAGTGGCTAAGATACACCAGGCCTCACAGCTAGTCTAAGGCAGAGCTGGCCTGCCAGTTTAGGTCTGTCTCATGTTCTCATACCATAATGAATGTCTGAGCTTTAGAATGTTGAGACAAATTTTCAGGTAAAACTGAATCAGCATGACCTTTAGGACATTGTCTCTGCAGTGCTCTTGTGAATACCCTTGTGATTGATCAAATTTGTGTTACATTTGCTAAAAACCAGCAACCTTCACTTTTCCTAATTAAATTGGAGGATTCATTTGAAATGGCTCCAGGAGGATGGCTACTAGCAACATGCGGTGGGTATCACACAGAGTTATTCTCCTGTTTGTCTCTATAAAGTCTTTATAACTGACTTTGAAATCCTCAGTAATCTGGTCTTTGCATCTGGATATGGGGTATCAGCTGTTTACAGCAGTGGATCTCAAACATTAGCTTGTTAGAATACAGATGACTAAACCCTGAGGGTTTCTAATTCAGTAGTCTGAGATAGGGTTCGAGAATTTATGTTTTTAACATGTTCCCAGGTGATGTTGCTACTGCTGCTGCTGGTCTATGGACCATGGATTATTTATTGAAAACCACTGGTTTACAGAAACTGCCTAGGAGTGCTAGGGGAAGGGAACCAATGGTCCTCCAGCATAGAAATTAGCTTGGGTACTGCTCCCTCTTGGAGAAGGTAGCCACCTTCCTCCATTGCCTCAGCTGACCTGTTTTCCTAGCAACTAAGAGTGAGATTTTAGGGTCATTTTCCAGATAACTCTATTAATTACTTCACGTTATTAATATTATCTAAGTCTGGATTTTTTTTTGTTTGTTTTTACTTCTTAAACTAGATAATAAATATCTTTATTGTTTAACTCAAATTTTCTTGGGACATCTATTAAAGCATCCTAAGTGATATAGGCCTGTACATGAGCTTCTGAAAAGTCTCATGCCTCCCATCCCCCACTCACCATAGTCATGACTATACTTTTCTTTTTTCCTCCTATGAAATGAGAAAGGGGTCTCTCCCTCTATCTAAGATGGGTGTTTTGGATTCCTTCCCTTCAGCCTTGTTGAAGTTCTTATTTCAACAATTAACCACTTTAACTTCCGTTCTATCAGTCTCTTTACCTTGCCCTCTTCAGCGTATAAACATACTCAACTCTCTTCCATCCTTAAGATAATATTCTGAGGATGCTCTTCTTTGCCACTTCAACTGCAAGACTGAAGACAAATGTTGGCAATCAGATTCTCCATAGCCAGAAATTGTTGACATTTCTAAGGCTATGCACAGTTATTGGGAGAAGCTGTAATGGTTTCAGACATAGCAATATTGGCCTCTTTCTCCTGGAAAGAAACAGAAGATGTGCCAGATTGGCAAATGGTGGGGAAATAGAAAGGAATGTGCTATTGTTTACATGACCTGTGGTTATATCCAGAACATACCTAAAAATATTGACAGGGACTTCAAGAAGAGGATAAGGTCTATATACATTCACTTTCCCTTCGTAGAACGTATTCAAGAAAAAGTGTCTCTTGTTTAAATCTGAAACGTCTTTGGTTTTAAAAACAAATAAAAATGCATCTGCAGCTTTGCTTGAAGTCAGACATTGCTCCGCATTTTACATGCATGGAAAGGTAAGGTACTTCGTGAAAGAAATGTGAAAGAATGTGAGTTAAAACTCAGGTGGTTTGAACCAATGAGCCATATCAATTATTATTCCCCATCCCGCTCACCTCTCATTTAAGCTTTCAGAAAGAGTTGACAGCAAACTGTCTCCAGTTCTTGATGTCCAGTTTTAAATGGGCTACAATATATTCTCTACCCACAAAGGCAGCACTGACAGCCTTGGGACAGTTCAGAAATGACCTCAATTTTCAGATTCAGTGGAATTACAACAGCCCTCATTTAACCTAATTGACCTACTCCATTCAATACCATTGTCTATTCTCTTCTTTAGAAAACTGTCTTTCCCTCTTCTCCTTTGACCTTGGCCCTGGTCCTCCATCTGTGTGTCCCCAGTCTTTGCAGGCTGCTTCTCACCCTTTCTTGTCCATCAAATGTTTGTATTTCACTGGATTTTGTTCCTGGTCCGTTATTACTCTGTATGAACTCCCTGGGCAAATGTTTGTGGCTTTCTCTCTATCAATAAACTTCCTCCCGGTCCTGGACAGTCTTTAGGTCAATGCTTTACCTTATAAGGCATTTTGAAAATTTTGGGGGATATTTTTTATTATCATGATGAATGGGGAGAAGAGAGCTACTGGTATTTAGAAGGCAGGGCCCAGGGAGGCTAGCATCCTGCAAAGCATTGCATGGTCCCTCCCGCACAATACAGAATTGTTCTGTGCTTTGTATGACTTTGCCATTCTGCCATTCATGTGAGTAAAAAACCTGATTATAATTGTGTGGACCCAGAAAGTATGTCTGTTTTTCATAAAATCCCAAAGAACTTTTTGTTTATTTTTATTATACCTTGGATGTCCAAGAATGCAATGAATGTGCAAATCAATAAGCAATTGTACTTTTCTTTTTTCAGAACTTTACTCTGAGTTATATAACTGATCACCATTTTGAAAAATCACATTAATGACAGCGATATTGTTCATATGATTTGAGTCTCCAATTTAACACACTTGTGTCAGTCTGCATTCAAAAGCATTCTACTTATTTATACCAATGTGCCTAATTATCCCTATTTCAAAATGCCACATTAAAAAAATCAACAATATTCAACTGAAAGTTATGTTAACATTTTTTTTTTTTTAAATCTCAGCCTGTTATTCTTGCCTTCCTCCACGTGGCTAGCCTTAGACAATAGAGGAGAAGAAGATACATAATGAATATCAATAAGTATTAGAGACACCTAAATAGCATTCATTAATTATCAGACACTGTTTTAAGGGCCTGTCATATTTTAACTCAATCCTCACACTAACTCTAAAGATAGTTATTATCATTGCTCCCATTTTATAAGTGTGCAGGATACAGAGGTTAAGTAAGTCTCCCAAGGGAAAATAGCCAGTAGGTGTAGGTCTGATTTGAACCAAGAGTCTATGTTCTTAAATCATCATGCTACACTGATTCTCAGAAAGGCAGGAGCTTAGAGTATGGGCAATTAGTGAAAATGTGGAGGAGGGCAAATAGCAGCATTCCAGAAAGTCCTAGAGAGAGAAATCACATCAAACCAGTTTATTCCAACTGCAAGTGGACGTGTACATTGAGAGCCAGGATATTATTAATAATTTTTATGAAAAGATAAAGTCTAAGTTGTCGGAGCTTCCTGCCACCTCAATCTAATACGAAATGTGTTGAGTGCAGTGTTTCACCTACTCAAGGAGTCTCTCCAGTATCTTCTACCCACTCCTCATGTTGAATCCTTTTGTTCTGGTGCATTATCCCCCAATCTGCCCAAGATTTGGATTTTTCTTTCTAGTTCCTAAGAATTGATAACTTGGTTACCTATCTGTCAAAGTTGATTTTTCTCTTGGACTCTGCCTTGTATAATCCAAGGGCCTGTCCTTCCCATCCCAGACTTCCAGGACCCTGCCTTAGGTGCAAGTCTCTTGGTTTCCTTTTAGTTAGGATGAAGCATAGAATACCACCAGAATTTCTTCTATATCCAACAGAGTAAAAGCTGCTGGAGTGGGTGTCTCTTAAGATTCCTTTTTGCTCTAATGAGGAACACTTTATTTTTTTTTTCAGTTTGCAAATGGTCCCATAATTTAATTTAATAGTGTGTATGACAATATGTAATAAATACCATAAAAAAGTATATGTCATTCTGCATGTGTTAGCTCATTAAAATGAATGCTTGCTAGATTCTGCAGCAAGCTTTGGTAGCCTGGTGCTAACTCATGTAAATTGCCATGACAAATGTGCTTTAGGACCAATAAAGTGTGTCCTGATTCATTAACAATCAGATCCAACATCTCCCTGTTGGCTCCCCAGAAAAGTCGAGTGGAGATGGGTGGGAGAGAAATTGTTGCCTGAACTCTGCCAACCTCCAGGCATTTTGATTAGCATGTGTGATTTGGCGGCCAACTTTTGTGACACCGTGCACCTGTGATATTGCCCTGGCAATTTTGATCCTGCAAGCGCTGGAAAGGCCTCAGAGCTCAGTATGTTCTTCCTGCCAATACTTGATGTGGACTCTTTGAATTTATGTAGACTCCCCAGCCTCCTTCTGGCTCAAAAAAAAAAAAAAAAAAAGCTTTACTGAGCTCAGAAGGGGGCTGCCACATTAAGCTCATCACAGGTGAGTGGCAATGGAGTCAGTCCAAACAGTAAACAAAGATATCTCCTGTTTCAGAAGCACAGTGGAGCCACAGGCATAAATATGCAATAAAGCTGCACCGACTGGAGGCAAGCTCATGTTTTATAATGTATTTATGTCCTACACAGCATCTGAGATTCCAGGCACAGTCCAGATTGTGGTTGGTGGGGTTTTTCCAGGAAAAAAGCACCTCCCCGTTACTTAGTAAAAATACAATTTGGAATTATAGGAATGATTTGCAAGAGGTTAGATATGTTGAAATATGCCTTTGTTATTCCTTTTGCTCCCAGGCTTTGCTGTTTAACTGTATTTGATACAAACTGCTTCAAGAACAAAATATTGAAAAATGTATTTAACAGAACTCTATAGTCCTGGGAAGTCACATGTCTCTAGACCTCAGCGGCCTGTGGAAGGTCTCTTACCTTTTATACTTTTACAGTTTAGGAAGTTGACCTTCCCTATTGCATCTGATAGGGATATTGACTAAATCTGTGGAGCACTCTAAAGTTTAACACACAAGCTCATGAGCTTTCTTTAATTGAATTCTCTAAGAAGGCATATTTCCCAATTTACATTTGAGAAAAATGATACTCAAGATAGCTTATGGACCTGCCCAATATCATACTGCAAGCAGGCAATATATGAGGACACTAACTCATGTCTTCTCATTTTAAATCTCATGCTTGTCTCACTCCATTTAAGTGTCTTTTGGTGGGGAAAGAAGTGTGTCCTCTTTCCTTTGGTACTTCTATGTCCTGTATTTTCACCTCTTCTTGGGAGTAGACCTTGATGAGCAGAATCTGTCCACCCCGACACTGGCTCCTATCATCTTATGTTTGTAGAAGACAATTAGATATATGCCAAATGGAAGTCAATAAGCAGCCAACGTTGATGCCCATTTGGTGCAGAATTTACTATACATCTGGGAGAATAGGTACCTATAAAATTGAGTTAGGAAAGATGTTTTGAGTGCCTTCTATGTTCCAGACATCTGGTAATTGCCTTTTAGAGTATTTGGAGAAACCTGACTTTTATGAATATATCCATCCCTCTACCTCCCATTCTATCATACATCCATACATCCTACTATTCATACTACTGTCCATACTACTATCCATATATCCAGCCATCTACCCATTCTTCTAATCATTAATCAGTTTAAATCATTTAAGTGCTAAATCATATGTAATAGGGTCCCCTCCAAAGAAAGAAAATAAAGGAAGAAAAAAATAAACCCCAACAAACAATACAAATAAAATCCCTTTGGACTTAATATATTGAAATTAAGATGAAGACTTATCTTCTTGAAAGTATATTGCCCCATTTATGTTTTCTGTGTCTTAGTAGGGGCCAACTACTAACTCAATAAATGTATATCTATACTATATGTTGAGTTTTTATAGTGACAACAGCCCAAAATTGCCTTGGCACATTGGACTGCATTCCTTGCATTCTCATATCCTACATTTCATGCCAATGATACTGAGCAGGACCCTGTGGGGCTCCTGGGAACAAAAGCCTTTCTGTGTCCCCCATTTCTTGATTACAGGAAATAGGCTTCATTCAGCCTCCAGGACCCTCCCTGAGTTCCAGCAAGCAGGTTCAAATAGATGCTATTAAAGAGAGGGGGTGCAGAGACAAGGGAAAGCCAAAAGAAACAGTAGTGCAGCCTTGTGGTAGGGTCCTTGTTCTCCCTCAAGGATATACATAACAATATCTTTGAACTGTTTTGCAGATACTGAGACCCCCCAACCAAGTGGGAGAAATTAACATTATGGTGCTCTCAAGCACGGAGACCCCAGACCTGTTGGAACCAGAAGGTTGATGGTGCTGACTCACCCACTTACCTCACCACCAACCAATCAGAAGAATGTCCAAGAACTGCTCACGCTTTCTCTGAACCATTACTATAAAACTTCTCATTATGCCGTCCAGGTGGGGACACACAGTTTTGAGTGCATTAGCCCACTGTGGCTCCCTTTGCCTGGCAAAGCAATAAAGTTATTCTTTTCTATTTCACCCAAAACTCTGTCTCCGAGATTTAATTCGGTGTCAGAGTACAGAGGCCAGATTCGGTCTCACCAGTGAATACAGCTGACTTCCAGTGTACTCCTCAAAGTTTTCTTTCCTTTTCTTCCCGAGATGAAGAATCTCAGACATAAAGGAAATGCTTCGACAGTAGCTTTGGAAGCTTTCCTAAATGTGGATTTACTGCTATTTCTAGTTATGGCATAGCTATCAGCCTGTACTAGTACATCTATTCAGTGTAATTGAATACTTAAAAGAATGGAATATGCTTCATAAAATGCAGGTGTAAAATCAATTGCAGCAAGCCAAGTTAAAAAAATAAATAAATAAACTCCACCAAGGAATATTTATTGGCATTGATTGTACTTTATTTTATTTTTTATTATATTTATTCTTCAATTTTACCACTTCGATTTCTTATTAAGAGATTGCATAAAAAATTTATGCAAAAGTCCCAGTTAAACAAGGAATAGACAGAACTTGGTGAACACATTATTGTAAAAATAAAATATTTACCAAATATATAGACGACTAATAGGAAGAGCTAATGTATACTGGGTCCTTACTAAGTATCAGGCATGAAGTATATATGCATGATTACTTAATTTACCTTCACAACAGTTCTTTAAGTTAAGCAGCACTGTTACCCCATCTTACAGTTTGGCAGCTGGGGCGCATGTAAATTATGTAATACATCCAGGGGTACTGAGCTAGTCAGTGACAGAGCAGGGATTCAAAACTACGTTGTCTAAATCTCACTAATGTTATTTTAATTAAGGAATCTTGGACCCATCAAAGCTCACTCTTCAGGCAATATGGAAAGAAGCTTCCATTTCCTCTTTTTCTTAGCTTTTTTTTTCAACAAAGAAAGACACATTCAGGGATTGATTCCTTTTATTTAGAAAAGTGTTAAAACAGGCATTTCAAGGAGTGAGTGAAATACGAGAGATGGTGGGATCCTGGACATGTTATTTGGAAAGACAAATAGAAAATAATAAAGTGAATTCTTGACTACAATAGTAGCCCATATGTGCTCAAGTTAAAGTGACACGGGGCAGTAGAAGACAAAATTTGGTTGAGGGCACAGGTAGACTGAAAAGGTAAAAAGAAAACTATAAGCAAAAAGGTAGGGAAGTGAAGACATCTGTGCATGTTGGAGAAGGTGGGACCAGTGGACTGGTGGGTTTGAGTTATATTCCTTTAGGACAGTATTGATTAGGGGAGAATGGTGGCTATGTATAATCTGCTTGTCATCATTAGAGCCTAGATTTCAATGACTGTGACTTGAATTCTATTATTTGACATAAAAAACCCACCTAAAAGTGAGTTCTCTCTACCTGCTTCTGGAATGTTAGACTCCCTGGAGAATTATTTCCCAACTTTGTCATTTGACAAAGGCACTAGTTTCCTAGGGCTACCATAAAAATGCCACAAACCTGGTGGCTTAAAACAACAGGAACTTATTGTCTCACAGTTCTGGCAACTAAAAGTCTTAAGTCAAGGTGTTGGCAAGGTTGGCTCCTTTTGGAGGATCTGAGGAATAATATGCTCCATGCCTCTCTCCTAGCCTCTAGTGGCTAAGGGCAATCCTTGGCATTAATTGGCTTGTGGTTTTATCACTCCAGTGTCTGCTTCCATCCCTTATATGGTTGTTTTCCATCTGTGTGTCTCTGTGTCTTCACCTGGTGTTCTTCTTGTGTGTTCATGTCCAAATTTCCCTCTTTGTATAAGGCCACCAGTCATATTTGATTAGGCTCACCCTAATGACCCCACTAACTTGATTAAATATACAAAAACCCTATTTACAAATAAGGGCATCTTTACAGGTGCTGGGTTTAAGACTTCAACACACCCATTTTGGGGGGGGGGACACAATTCAAGTCATAACAGCAAAGTTAGCAGATATGATGATCACTGCTTTCTCACATCCAAGGCTTAGGATTTTCAAAATCAGATTTTATTGGTGTGAGTTGATCCCAACCCCAAATCCAAATCAATTTCTTCCCACTTTTTCATTCTGGGAAACTTCTTTCTAACCACTGAGAGGCCATGATAAAGGATGTGGTTCATCCTCCTACACTGTTGGCAGGAATGTAAATTGGTGCAGCCACTATAGAAAACAGTATGGAGTTTCCTCAAGAAACTAAAAATAAAGTTGCCATATAACCCAGCAATCCCACTCCTGGACATATATCCAGACAAAACTATAATTCAAAAAGATACATGCACACTGATGTTTATAGCAGCACTAGTTACAATAGCCAAGACATGGAAGCAACTTAAATGTCCATCAACAGATAAATGGATATAAAAAAGAAGTGATATATATATATATACATATATATATATACACACATATATATATATACATATATATGTATATATATGTATATATATATAATGTAATACTACTCAGCCATAAAAAAGAATGAAATAATGCCATTTGCAGCAACATGGATGGACCTAAAGTTTATCATACTAAGTGAAGCAAGTCAGAAAGAGAAAGGCAAATACCATATGATATCACTTATATGTGGAATCTAAAATATAACAAAAATGTACTCATTTATGAAACAGAAACAGACTCCCAGACATAGAAAACAAACTTACGGTTACCAAAGGAGAAAGGTGTGTAGAGCAGGGATAAATTAGGACTGTGGGATTAGAAGATACAAATTGCTGTACATAAAATAGATAAAAAACAAGGTCCTACTGAATAGCACAGGGAACTATATACAATGTTCTTCTGTACACCAGAAACTAACACAATACTGTAAATCAACTATACTTCAAAAAAAAAAAATGAAAAGAAAAGAAAAAGAAAAAGATGTGGTTCAGGGAATGGGGTCAGCAAAAATGAGGGTAGAGGTCACAATTATTCCTATTTATAACCTTGGTATCCTATATTACTTGGCACCAAGTACACATATGATAAATGTTACACAATTGCATGAAATTACACATAGCCTAAAGGTTACTGGGATATCAAGAATTACTTTTGAGAATTCAGTTAGCTTACAGTTATTTTTTAAACTCCCTTCCTGGTATACTGTAAAGCCCACTAATCTGAAAATCAGTTTCCTAACACAATTTCTCACCAGTGGTCTGGCTTTGGTTCACCACCTAATAGAAAGATAGCACTATCCTTAGAGCATAACCCATAAAACCAAACAGATCTGGTTTCAAATATCAAACCCTTCACTTTCTGGCTTTGTGATATTGGAAAATTTATATAAACCTCCCTGAACATCAGTCTCTTTATCTATTAAGCGAAGATCAAAATAGCACATGCGAAGCTTAATAAGCAAGTCTATGTAAAGTGCTAGAGAATAGAGCCTGGTAAGCAGTAACTCTGCAAGGAATGCCTTAAGTTGCTATCATCATAATTATCCCAGGCTTGATGCTTAAATGTGGTTTCACATTTAATGCTCATAACACTTTATGAGGTAGGTATGGCTTTTATATCCATTATACAGCTGAGAACACTGGCACAGTGTGGGCTTAGGAACTAGCTCAAGCACTCATGAGTTCTTTAAAGAAGTTGGAGAAGGAACTGCAGGTATGGGCCAGAGCACTCTGACTCCAAAGCCCTGTTTGTCACCTGCTTCTCTTGTTTAAAATGGTGTATTTAAGAGAGTATAAGGCAATGTGTTTTAGGTTATCATCAGGTGGAAAAATGAATTTAATTTCAGAGTGTTTGTTTCACTGTGACCATCTAGACAGTAGTAAAATAAAATAAGTTCATAAACAAGCAAGCAAGCAAACAAACCTGTTTTTCTTTAGCAGGCAGTGGACAGAGCTTGAATCTCACCTGTGTCCAACTCCCATTCCAGCTCATGTTCTCCACTGTGATGCTATGGTGATTATCATAGCTCCTCCATAGTAAAGAGGTAGACCGTTGGGGTAACCACACATACCTAGAAACAGCAAAGTTCCAAATGGATACAGTCCACTTTCCATCACAAGGATATTTTAAGTAATTCAGTAATGCACAATATACATACAGTGACCAAAACAAGTGGAGAAAGTAGGGTGAGGAATCGGATCACTAGTGAGTTCCAAATATTAACACAGGCCATAGATTGCAGGTATGCAAACTCAAAAGGAGGTAAAAACCGATGCTAGTGAGTGTTAATGAGAAGAGGCTACAGAAACAAGGAGGCGTCCCTGGAGGGAGACATTTGTAAATGGAAGTACAAGCACTCAGAAACAAACTGGACATGTGGATTGAGCAGAGGGGGACTTGAGATGGCATCTAATTCCCACTGCTAAACTACCCTGAAGTCAATGGAGTCACAGCTGTCAAAGAATTGTAGAGCTATTTAGTGGAAATTAAAACCTAATTTCAGAAACAACACATAGGTTTGATGGGCACAAATCATGTCTTATGTTTCTGTGTCTGCCTTTAGATTCCAACACTTAGGATGTATCTCAGTCATTTAGCATCTACCTCATCTTTGAGGTTGAGCTTCCAGAAAATTTCACTGGACCCAAAGTAAAATATGTTTGTCAAGGAGATGGCATAGCACAAAAATTTGGGAGATAGATATTAAAAATCTCAGAGATATCCAACAATTTGTAATTGTGTGAACAGATTTTGGGTCTGTTAGGCCAGGGGTCCCCAACCCCTGGGCCGTGGACCGGTACTGGTCCATGGCCCGTTAGGAACCAGGCCACACAGCAGGAGGTGAGCAGCGGGCGAGCAAGCAAAGCTTCATCTGCCGCTCCCCATTGCTCCCCATTGCTCATATTACCACCTGAACCACCCCCCAACCCCTGTCCGTGGAAAAATTTTCTTCCATGAAACCAGTCCCTGGTGCCAAAAAGGTTGGGGACTGCTGTATTAGGCTATGTATTCCCTTTCATAAAATGACTGAAACTGAGACATTGAGTCACCTTTAATAGGATACAGGCTTGGAATTAGCCTGGAGCTGGTGTCTTACAAAATATTCCACTTTCAACAGTTACATCTTGATTGACTTGATCAAAATTGGTCAATGACTATCACTAGACCTAAAGCAGCACACCCTTTTAAGAGTAAAATTGATTGGGTTTATTTAGACTGTTTTTGTATTGCTGTTACAAATCCATTCATTTGTATAGCTAATAGCTTAATACTTTCCATTGCAATTGATCAAAATTCCATGAGGATTTTTGTTTAAGAGAGCTACAACTGAGAAAAGAAAAGAATGTACATTTGTGGTAAATCCCTAAGATTTTGTTGAACTGCCAAGACTTCTGACCATCACTGATAAGGAATTTACAATGCTGACTGCTCTTTATCTAAGTTTTCTCTTGAGTTTTCTGGGTATGTAGATGCTGCAACAGAGCTGCATTCTAGGCTTTACCACTTCCTTCTGAGCTCTGAGCACTGAATCTGTTTTTTTTTTTTTTTTTCTTTCTTTCTGTGGTTGTTTGCTTTTAATCTGAGGAAGATCTTTCTCCTCTATTTTAGTTTCAGTTTCCTTAATCATAGATCTGACAAAATTTATTTGGTTTTCTAATAACCTGAGAAAGTTCAAAACAAAAACCATTCAGAGTCCATCATCAGAATCTTAAGTAGTTACTCTGAAATACGGCCAAGTGTTGCCAAGGAAATGTGGCATCCCTGAGTGGAAGAACAACCCAGATTTCACAGACTGCTTCATTCTTTCATCAGAAACATCATTTTGACAATGGCAACAACAGGGTGAGCTATAACATCTTATCTAATCTAAACGTCTTCCTTCCTCTCTTTCTAAGTTGTGGAAGCCAAAGGTCTCATTTCATCTCTGGCCCCCAGTGAGGTTTAAATTACACAAGCAAGATATAGTTTTCATTCCAAATGCTTAAGATTGTTGGGGGTAAGTAGTGATCATTCAGAATCAACACTAATGACAGTCAGAAATTAGACACAGAGAGATGAAATTCTAAGTCCCTGATGTGTTCTGTAAAGTTAAATAACTGCCTTGCTTCAGTTGGTGCCTTTTTAAGAGAGTCCAGGTTGGATGATTGAGGAATAAATAGATGAAAATCCCTTTTTAAATTAACACAAGACAGGACAGGAAAAGAAAGAAAAGAGAAGCAAGAGTTGCATTCTGATAAATATTAAAAACATCCAAAGGTGGATTCAGTAATTATTTTAGGGTTTTGCAGCTCAGTGTGGCAAAATTGTCACAGATTTTAGTACAGCTGAAAGATTTTTTTTTAAGGGGGAGGGTCATGAGACAGGTATATATGTAGAAAATGTCACATGAAACTCAACATGACAGTGCTTGAAAACAAACAGCTATGTTCTAGCTATCTATGACTGCAGTCAAACTGTTTTAAAACTCAGTGTTTTTATTGGAAGAATGCAGACATGCTTCACAGAGTTGTTCAACTCGTAAGCCACTGGTACACTATCGGGCACAGCTAGAACAAGGCAGGGCTCTTGTCTCTCAGTAACTTCTCCCCTTTTGCTGCTGATCCAGAACCATGGCTGTTGACAACTCTTGAGTTTCATCTGCTTCAGGAGATTACTTGGATTCCCTGTAACAAAAGGCTAAAAATATTGAGTCAAGGCTCTGATTGACCTGGTGTAGGTTAGATACCTAACACTGGATGAATCATTAGAGCCAAAAGTTAGGTATCCTAGTAAAGAAAATGCCGGTTTCAGTGGTAACCTTGTGATAAACAATAGTATCCCCCAGAAACCTGGGGCGAGAAGCAATCCTTTGGGTTGACAAACTCCTGTTCATCATGTAATTGAAGGTGATTTCCCCTCTTCTTTGACTTTTAATAAGATGAATGCACACTTTGCCCCCACCTCTAGAGAAAAATGTAAGACCATATGGTGTGAAGTTTGTGTGTTCTGTAAAGTTGATGAAGCAGGAACCTTGCCTGTCCCGTTCATCATTACACATTTCCATCTAGAGCAGAGCCTGGCACTGTGGATTCTCAATAAACATATGTTGAATGAATAAATAGAAAAAAAAATCTGGCTTTATTCTATTTTTTCTAACTATTTTATTCTTCTCTTCTGTTTCCCTACTTACTAGTATTTTATCTTGTTGTTTTGTATATAATTTTGAAATCCACCTCAACTCAAAAGGAAAAGGAAAGGAATTGTTTGGATTTCAGGTGGTCACAGATAATACTCTCTTTCCCATTCTAAGTTTAGAACTATTGAGAGTAAGATGTAGGAGAAAGCCTGGGGTAGAATATGACTTTAGGTTTACAGCCAGATAGTCTTGCTTCTATTTCATTTCGACATTACACAGACTCGTCAACCCAGTCATTGTCATAGGTGGGCACCCTCTGGAAGGGGCTGAGCAGGGCCCTCTCAATTTCTTCTAATTTGTTCACCATTCAGATGAATCACTCCCCGTCTCCTGAGAACAGTGGAAGTCAGATCCTGAGAACAGTGGAAGTCGGAAGAGAGACCAACACTCTTTTTCTAGTACAAGTCCCTTCATATAGAAACCCATGCTTATGGGGGCATGGAAATTCTTCCCTAACAGGTATATAAAGAAAGAAATGGAAGAAAGAGGAAGGAAACAGAAAATCTGCCAGAAAAAAAAAATAAGATGAAACCAAGTTCTGATCTGGTTACTCCTTTGACATAAGCATGAATGACAAGCCTCTACACCTCCCACCCCCTCCCTCCATCCCACTCTATTCCAGCAACTGCTTTCTTTCCTATCTTGCCTTTGGGTTTCTGTCCTAGTGTCTCAATATCCTTGCTCTCTTCTTGAGACAAGAGATATTTAAAAATTATAACAAAAACTAGCAAAGATATCAAGTCTATCATTTCCAAATTAAATATCCATTATCCTAATGTAGCTATTATGACCAAATAGTTTCAAGACATTTGGGATGAGAGATCTTTGGTCATCACTGGGAATCCATCCCATGGATATGAGAATCACTAAAACCCTTTTCTTTTTTCTGTTTATAATGAGGAAAGTGGTTAGGAAACTAGAATTATGTCAACCAAGTCAACAGATATTCATTGACTTCCTACCATATGTAAGACATTTTACCTCAAATAGAGTCAAATTAAGTTTGATTGATACACATATTTTTTAAAAGACATTTAAAAGCACAAGATAAGACCATTAAAGGATGGCCCAGGATCAACTGCCAGATGAGTTATATGACTAATATATAATGATAGAAGAAGAAACTTAAAAACATAAAAAACAAAAACAAACAAGCAAAAATTCTTCCTCCTTGTGCAAAAATTTTACCTGTTGCAAAATAAGCATGAATAGGAACACAGGAATATATAGCGTATTAAAAAGACCCATAAAAGTTCCCATTATTTTCTAAACTCTAAATAGTTAATTTAGGGCTTTTCATGAAAGGTGAAAGAAAATTTATGTATGAGTCAATCAAGAACATGAACAAATATCTAACAAATAGTGTTGTCTCATAAACTTCAAAATCCATGAAAATACATTTCTAAGTAGTAAAGGGATAAAATAAAGAAATAAAGCAAGGAACGAAACAGCTTCAAGTTAGGGATAAAAGTACTAGAGGACGTAAGTGTTGTACTTTAAATTCTGCTTCAATTTTTTTTTCTGAAAATATAAATGAAAATCACATAATTAATTTTAAAAATTCACAATTTTGATATATATTAATATTTTTAAAGTGGATAGTGAATGCTACATTGTCTGAGATTCAGCAGTCCACATCTGGAAATTAGATATCAACTAAAGCAAGACCTAAGGACTCCTTCCAGAAAATGCAGGCAATAATGTCAGCTGACCTCTAGAGGGCTCCCTATAAACCAGATCTAGTTCATGAAGTGATACCAGTCATCAGAGGGGGAAGCACTTTTCTTAAAATGTGGTTCACACAGATTTAAAAGGTTTTTATTTGGAGAATCACATGCCTAACTCGCTTTTCCAGATGAAATGAATCTTCAACAACCTTTAGGCATAGTTTGGTATGTTCCAAAGCTTAATTCAGGATACTTGTCATTTCTGCAGTGCTGAACAAATTGTATGCTCCAGGTATGCCCACTTACCTTTGTACACAGCACCAAACACAATGCCCCGCATAGAACTGGGTGACCAAGAAATGTGTGTTTATTTGAATCGATCTGCTCTTGTAGTTCAAATGGTGTCTGGAAAAATATTATCAACACAGAATGAAGCAGAAAATAATGAAAACATATTTGACATTTTTGTAGCTTGTAACACTTAACACACACTTTCATGTATATTATCTTACTGAAGGCTTAAAACATTGGTGAATCCGGCTTTATTATCATTTACATTGATGAGATGACTGCATCTAAGGGACTTGATGTAATTAAGCATAGATTCAAATTTAGTTCTTTTGATTTCAATCTCAGTGACCTTTTCATTGACTCATTCTGGTTATCAAGATAATGAAGTGACAAATTGGTAACATTTCTAAAAGGTGTCCCTTAGTAGATAGACTCATGGAACCTGAGCAAGGGAGAAGGCATTAGACATGATCTCTTCTAATTAGTCATAACCTTGGAAAGCTGGTTGGCTCATGAAGGGAATCAGGTAGTGGAGCCCCCATGTATCAGCTCCTAGAGAGACTGAGGGACTCATGCAAAATTGTTCAACTAACAGGTGCCAGGAGCAGACATCAGAACCAGAAAGGAGAGCCATTTTCTTAGTTGACAAACCCAGGGAGGTAAACAGGCCTCTATGATGGTCTCCAAGTAACAGGATGAATGAGGTTGGAACTGAGTATCAAGTCTGAATAAGAAACAACACAGAGGAGCACAAGAGGAGTTGATCAACATGAGATCTGGTGGACATGAACTTGACCCTATGTGACTGGGTCTAACTGCAGTCCTAGTTTAGTTCACCCATACTGTTTCTATCTTAGTGTTGCAGTGCTCAGGATAGGAGGAGGAAGAGGGAATAGAAATTGTTAATTTAAAAAAAATCAATTTTCTTCTTATTCATCAGTTGATACCTGGCAGTAAACCTGGAGAATCATGACCCAGAGAAATGCATTCTTGATAAAACAAATACCTCTCTGTTTATAAATAAAAGTAGGTTGGTGGGATTGTTTCTAGACAAAGCCCTGAGGGTGATAAAGGACAAAAGGGCTGAAATGGATGAAAGGTAACAGAGAAGAGAGGATGAGTTCCCAAAATGTAAGTGATGCCAACCTTGTAATTTTGCTATGGGCTTGTCTTCCATAGAATTGAAAGGGCAATAAATCACAGTGGTTAAGAGCATAATCTGCCTGTGTTTGAATCTTTTGTGTCTACCAATCACTAGCTGTGTGTTTTGAAAACATTTTTTAAAATTATCTAAATTTCTCTTCTGTAAAATTGAGATAATATGGCACCTACTTCATGGGTTGTTGTAAAAAAGTCCTAGTTTAAGCTAGGACTTTTTAAAGTTTACAAAAGTCCTAGTCTAAACACTAAAATAATTATATAATATACGTGACTCACTCAGACCAGCAAACCCCAAGTAAATTTCAGTTATTTTGATGGGAGAGGGACTGTGGTGGATGAGGCATTCTGGGAAAGTATAATAATTTACACCAGCAGAAAACCAGATTGGATGTCACATTTTTAGGATACATATAGCTCTTCAGGGTCTACAGGAAAAATCTGGACTTTTTAGCATGATGTTAAGGCTTTACAGTATGTCAATGAATTTCCACCCGTATCCCTTGTCTACCTCTCCAACTCCCTGTCTCAAAGGAAGGCAGGCATCTGTTCTAATTTATCCATTAATTCAGCAAATAGTTATTGAGCATCTATACTTTGATGCAATGGTCTATTCCAAGAATTGAGATATAGTAGACAGAATTCCCTGCCCTCAGAGAACTTTTATCCTAGTGGAACTCATTTGAGTAGTTACTAATGTTCATCTCTGTGCTTCCTGCCTATTGTGGAGTTACTGGATGTTGGAAAATGGGTTTTATTTTCCTCCTCTCTAAGGTGTGAGGATCCTAAGCCTTTTTACACATTTATTTCCTTTGGATATTTTTCAGGAAACCTGAGTTTCATCCTGGTCCTTGCTACCCATCCAGCTACCAGAAGGGACAGTTGAGGGGGAGTCCAGATTCCTATGTCCACTGGTGCATTGAGCACAGGACCCTACCTCTTCCCAGCTGGCGGCTACTTACACTAGCACTGAGTCCTGCTATTGGTTTCCGATGCCCTGTCCTGAAAGCCCCCAACCACTCATAAAACGGACTAATATAGCATTTCCCTAGTTTCCATCAAATCTGTCTGCACCCTGACCCAGCAGGGCTCTCCCAAGAGTGACTGTCTCCTTGGGCTCTTATGGGATGTCTGCAGAGTCTTCTGTTCTTTGACAGTCATCTCTTTCTCCAAAGGTTATTGCCTTCCTGAATTCCCTGCTATGTGCCCTGCCTGGCCCACCAGCGAAGACCTAATAAATGCTTTTCAAATGAATCCAGGTGAGATGACCTTGGGGTATGTGGATCAACAATTTGTATTTTAATAAATTAATGTTTACTTTAATGTTAAGAAAGATGGAACTTGGATGAATAGATGAATACATTTTTAAAGTTTAAAGACCACCAACTTTAGTAGTGTCACAAAAGTGATCAGAGTTTGGGTACCACTGACCCAGTAGCTGATAATAAAAGCTTTATAGTTTAACTGGTTGGGTTTTAATCATGTTTCAGACAAAAACCAGTTAAGTGACCTTGGGAAAGGGCTTTCTGAACCTCAGTTTACTTATTTAAAAATGGGGCTAATAATAGTACTTACATCATAGCATTGTTGTGATGAGTAAATGAAATACAAAATGTGTAATCCATGTGAAATGCTAAAACCTGTTGCAGGCACATGTGAATGTTCAGTAAATGATGACTATTATTCATCATTGCTATAATAACATATCTACCGCCTTGTCAACTCCTGCTTCCTATTTTAAGCACCACTGAATAGAGAACTCAGGTTGCTGCCTTGTTCCCAAGAACTTGCATAGGAGTTGGGGTAGGTCTGGGGATATTCAGGTGGATCCCACTTGTAGACAGTTTGAGAGGAACCTGGGAATTAGAGAACTGCATAGGACCAAGGAGAAACTGAGGCCTGGGCAGATGTTCTGTGGCTTAGCTCAGGAGCACATCTCCCAGGCAGTGGAATGAGAAGACTGAAATCTCTTCTGATAACCCCAAGACTGCTTTGCCTTGCCAATTTATTTTAATTGATACACTTTATTCCTTAAAAAAAATGATCAGGCCTTCCTAAATCTTAGACAAGTGCTCAGTCCATATTCAATGCTATGAAGCAGAAATTCTGCACAGCAATAAGGAGAACAGACATAAATAAGATTTGTTTAATCGTAAAACCTGAAGTGCTTAGTCATTACATTGTAATCTAAGCTGATCTAAACAAGGGAGTGCATATATGCCATATAAGCTTTTTCTCTTCTAAAAATATCTCACTACCATCCACAGGAAGAGTTAAATATAAATATTTCATTTTATGGCCTTTATTTCTGAAACATAAAATGTTTTACATTTCTAATCCCTAGACTATTTTTCATGGTATTTCTGTTTATCTTGCATTCTACTTCCAAGCCATGTTTGGAGGGGAAATGCAATGATTTCAGGAAAGTCTGAACTGTTTTTCAATTATCATGAGTGAATCTGGGACTGGAGGAGTCATTTAACTCCTCTGATCTTCAACAATTGCTCTGCATGACAGGAGTTGCTCTAGTTGGGTTTTTACCCTCTTGGTTTCTTTTGAATTCTCTGTGGTTGCTCTCACTTCCTTTTGTGTTTCTCCATTGTTTATTGCAGTGAGTTTCAATGGGGCTTACCTAGACTGGTTTTATAGCAATAAAGAGTTGTTTGGGTGGGCTTCCCTGGTGGCGCAGTGGTTGAGACTATGCCTGCCAATGCGGGGGACACGGGTTCGAGCCCTGGTCTGGGAAGATCCCACATGCCGCGGAGCAACTAGGCACGTGAGCCACAATTACTGAGCTTGCGTGTCTGGAGCCTGTGCTCCGCAACAAGAGAGGCCGCGATAATGAGAGGCCAGCGCACCGCGATGAAGAGTGGCCCCCACTTGCCGCAACTAGAGAAAGCCCTCGCACAGAAACGAAGACCCAACACAATCATAAATAAATAAATAAATTAATTAAAAAAAAAAAAAAGAGTTGTTTGGTTGAATGTTTTCCAACATCAAAGTTTCATTATGCAGAAAAGTAACAACTCTGGAGTCACTTCCAATGACCTTAGGATGGATTTGAAGAATTCTAAGGTGAAAACAGCAGTGGTAAATTTCACGTACATTCCTCCTCAGGCAGGGCAATTTTGTTGAGCCTATGCAATCACAAAAGTCCCCACACTTAGAAGAGCTCTGACCTCGGTTTAATGCTCTGCTGTCACCATTTGACATTCTTAATAATTTTTGAACAATTCCTTATGAAGTCATGGACTGCCCCAACTCCAAGCTTGATGCCACAAGATGCTCCAACTGCTTGGAATGCCACGGCCTACTTCTTCCCTGCCTGATGAACTCATAGTTCAAGGGTCATTCTCTCTGCATAGTTTTCTCTCAGTTCTCCAGGCAGAGTTAATCACTCAGTGTCTCCATGTTTCCATGGCAACTCATGCACACCTTTGGAATTGCAGTTTTTATTCTATACTATAGTTGCAGGTGTGATTTTCTATCTATCTCAAGCATGAACTCCAGGAGAGGGATCAGGTCTGAGTTTTTCCTTTTGTTCCCCTAGAATAGTTCCTGATACTTAGTAGTGCTACTTCAATATGCAATAATAAGGCACGTTTCAGTAAGTATTCACACTTTCAATAAGTATTGTCTCTTCATGCAGCAACCTGATACTTCTCATTCATTGACCCTGTGCATTGCTCTCTTTGCACAAGATACCACTATCCATTCTTTGTACGTGCAGAACCCTTATTCATTTTGGAATGCCCAACTGAAAGTCACTTCTTCTGGGAAGACTTCCTTGAACGTAAAAGAAAGAGGATATCGCTCTCTCCTCTGTGCTCTTGCAGCACTTACCTCATTGAATTGTGAGTGTTTGAAATGTATATTTCCCCCACCTGACTGAGAGCTCCTTGAAGCTCATGTGTTATTCAACTTTGAATCCCAAGCCCTGGCTTGGTACACAGAACAAAAGAGAAAGAAAGAAGGGTAAGAGGGAGGAAAGAAGGAAGGGAAGGAAGGAAGGGAGGGAGGGAGGCAGGGAGGGAGGAAGGAAGGAAGAAAGGGGGGAAAGAAGGAAGAAAAAATGAAGTGAGCAAGCAAGAAAAGAAAAAGGCAAAGGAACAAATCATATGATACCAAATGATGATGTGATAGATGAAAACTCCAACTGAGCAATTCAGTTGTAATATCTTACATGCCATGAGTTGACTGCGTGCCTTTTTCTTTATACCCTAGAGTGTGGAAGAAGAATAGGGGACCCTCTAAGATAACTGATTTTTTGGCACAAACTTGAATTGTCTAGTTGCATCAGTTTTATGGATCCAACTAAACTAGAACCCATATTTTTCACCAGATAGGAAAGAGAAATCTTACACTTTAAGATAAAAATGTAGCTCCCTTAAAGTCTTACAGATGTACTGATTGATATATTTTACAAAGTAAATTGTGTATTGTGGGTTTTTTTGGGGGGGGGTTTTAAACATCTTTATTGGAGTATAATTGCTTTACAATAGTGTGTTAGTTTCTGCTTTATAACAAAGTGAATCAGTTATACATATACATATGTTCCCATATCTCTTCCCTCTTGCATCTCCCTCCCTCCCACCCTCCCTATCCCACCCCTCTAGGTGGTCACAAAGCACCGAGCTGATCTCCCTCTGCTATGCGGCTGCTTCCCACTAGCTATCTATTTTACACTTGGTAGTGTATATATGTCCATGACACTCTCTCACCCTGTCACATCTCACCCCTCCCCCTCCCCATATCCTCAAGTCCATTCTCTAGTAGGTCTGTGTCTTTATTCCCGTCTTACCACTAGGTTCTTCATGACCTTTTTTTTTTTTCCCCTTAGATTCCATATATATGTGTTAGCATACTGTATTAGTTTTTCTCTTTCTGACTTACTTCACTCTGTATGACAGACTCTAACTCCATCCACCTCACTACAAATAACTCAATTTCATTTCTTTTTATGGCTGAGTAATATTCCATTGTATATATGTGCCACATCTTCTTTATCCATTCATCCGATCATGGACACTTAGGTTGCTTCCATGTCCTGGCTATTGTAAATAGAGCTACAATGAACATTATGGTACATGACTCTTTTTGAATTATGGTTTTGTGCATTGTATATTCTTGACACCCTTGTTAAAGGTCAGTTGACCATTTATGTGTGTGTTTATTTCTGGGGTCTCTATTCTGTTCCATTGGTGTATGTGTCCATTTTATGCCAGTATCATACTGTTTGGATTACTGTAGCTTTGTTATACATTTTGAAATCATGATTCTTTCCACTTTGTTCTTGTTCAAAATTCCTTTAGCTATCTGAGGATTTTTGTGGTTCCATATGAAGTTTAGGTTTTTTTTTTTGTTTTTTTTTCCTATTTCTGTAAAAAATACCACTAAAGTGTTTTTAAAAAGGAAAAAAAAAAAAAAAGCATCACTTCACTTTCTTCTCCCAAACCCTATTTAGTAAGCACCACTGTTACCATTTTCCTGGTAAGAAAACTGAACTTAGGAAAGCTGAAGATCTTTTTCGATGTTATTTGGCTGATAAATAGCATTAGAATCAAACAGATTCCATTTTTTTCCCAAACACGTGTTTTGGGGTTGTGGCCAAGGGGTGGGATGGGGTGTTACTTATGTTAATAGGTTAAACTCATTTTATTTTAAAGATTCAGAAGGCAAAACCCCATTCTGGTTAATGGGTGCCAACTAATTCCAATAATAATCCATTGCAAGTCTCTGCTTACTAGAGACTGTTAACTGTTTAGCAGCAGTCATTTTTAACAAGTCCATAACATTGCCATTACATGAATTATACATGGATTATAAAATGATTATTTAGTCAGTGGAAAATTAAATCCGTCAGTGTTTTCCAAATCTGAGCTAGGACATTCATCAGAAAAACTGTTAAATTTTTAATCAACTGTACTGCAGTTGATGTAGCTATCAGCCTAAATTGCTCTTTCTCTGTCATTCCCCTTGTTGCAGAATATAGTGTAGAATTACCAGCTCTACGATGCTAATTGATTTTTTTCTTGCAGAGATTTAAGACAGACTGACATATCATCCAGCACTGAAATAAAAAAAGTTGCATGAGCTTCAAAGACACATTTCACATATACTGAGCAGTAATTTAACATTTTAGGGTTTTTTTCAACTTTCCTCCTGCTGACCCAGCACCTCAAACTGGAGTCCACCTTGGACCGAGATCACACTCTAAATATTCAGACCCAAACAGTACTATAATTAAAAAATAATATAGTATGTTAAAAGAGAAGTATTATGAACAACATAGTATAAGAAAAAGGGACTTCCATTTGTATAGCAATAACATAACATAATAAAAGAGCAGACTCAAATGCACAAAAGAAAGACTGAAGCTCCATACAGATAGATAACTTCATGGGACATTTCTTGCATCCATAAAGTGATTTAGACAGTTTCTCACTTAAAAAAAATCTCTCCTTTTTTCCAGTGTACTTTAAGTTCTTCTGATGACAGTCAAGGGAAATGTTTGTGTGTTTCTTCAAGAAAATTCATTTATTTATTAGTTGAACCTTGCAAGCTTGTCTTTGCATCCATTTAAAGAAATACCTTCACAGGCAAACACAGGCAAAGAAAGACCCTGAGAACACTCTTCAGGCTACAACTCTGTGTCAGAAGCACAGCTGGAAGGAGGAATCAGAAGATACAGTGCTCACCTGTGCCCCTGACACAGCACTGCCCACCTCAGGCCCCAGTTGCTGTCACACTGTGGGTTTCTACCCAGTTCCAGGTCCTCTCTGGCTTTCTTAGACATGATGTATTGTGAGCAATAACATGTTTATCTAAACCAGTGTTTCTCAGAATCAAATGTTCATGCAACTCACCTGGGAGTCTTGCTGAAATGCAGATTCTGATTTTGCTCATTCGCACAGTGAAGAGCACCACATGAGATAAGGATGCACTTGCTCAAGGCCCTCATGTTCTGTTTCCAAAATTTTAGGTCCCACCGTAGCCTGGAGATAACCATTCACTGTTTCCCGAACATACTCTGTGCTTAGAAACCTCTGTACACTTGCAATCTTTGTTCCCTCTAACTGCAATATCCTTCCTCCTTTCCCTGCCTGATGAGATCTTGTTTATCTTTCTAGATAGAACTCAAAAGAGAAGCATGCTCTGTCCCCTGCCTGAGCACTCCCCACTCAGGCAGAAGTAACACTCCTCCCATTGACCTGGTGTTGCTATTGTAACAAAGAAGAGCAAACCTGACTCCATGTTGGATCTATTCCTTCAGCTCTAACCCTTGTGCTCTGTTGCCTGTGCTTAGTCATGCTGGCTCTGCACCTTTTGTAAAGGAATTGCCTACAGCCTGAAATATACAGAATAGCCCATTCTCAAGGCTCTGACCTTTAAAGGTATAACACTTTTCCATTCGTATAAACACAAACAGAGGATAACACCTGTCTAGTTGGAGGTTTATAGGAACATTGTGACCAGACCTATGTGGACAGCTGCAAGAGCAAAGGATTCCAGCATCAGAAGTTTGCAACAACCAGCCACACACCCTTTAGTATAAAGGAAGCCTGAATTCTAACTCAAGTAAGATGGTTCTTTGCGACACTAGTCCACCATCTTCTCAGTCTGCTGGCTTTCCGAATAAAATTGTTATTTCTTGCCGCAAGGACTCATCTCTTAATTTACTGGCCTGTCATGTGGCAAGCAGTACTAGCTTGGACTCAGTAACATTGTGATAGCATCTTAATGGTTCTTTCTGCTTCTGTTCTCACCAACTCCACCCCACCTTACAATCCATTCCAAATTCTGAAAATGTAAATCAGATTATAAAAATCCTCCGTGTAAACACCTCTTGCCCCACGAGTGGCCACTTAAACACCTTAATAAAATTCAATCTCCCTACCCTGATCTACAAGTATCTGCATGACTACTTGCTGCTGGGATGCTTTTCCATACTGAATCCCCTCCCACACAGAGGCTCTGGTTCCACCATGCTTCCATCTGAACCTGTAAGAGGATGAGTTTGTTCCTACCCCAACCATGAGCTGATTCCTCTGTCTGGAATGTTCTTCCCCAGGAGCTTCACTTACCTGACCTCTTCTCATTCTGGTCTCAGCTCACTCCATCAAAACAAAAATTGAAGAAGCCACAGGACTGTCTCTGGGAATTGTGCTGTATTGCTTCCATCACAACCTTTATGATTATTTTTAGAGATTCTTATTTTAAAATAAAAATAAAAACAAAACTAAGGTACACATTGGGAATTGAACTACTATGGTTTTTCTTTCTAGAGATATGACATCATGTTTTCTGGTCAGTAATGTTCTATCAAACATTGTACTAAACGAATGTACTAAATCCAAGCAGACAGATGACCAGTAAAGCTATTTCAGTCCTGCAGCCTTAATGGGGTTTTAGACTGGGAGTACTTATCTAGGGTTTAACTCAAGCTAACTGCCCATCTCAAGATTTCTGAAAATCCTACTATCACAGCTAGTGTTGGCTGCAGGAATCAACTTAGAGAGATTTCCTTTACCTAAAAAGTACATGTGAAAATCAATACCTAGTCTTACATGTGCAGTCTTGTATCACTGTCTTCTGCTGGTACTGATGTAGTCCCATTGGTTAATAACTTTCATTTACATGTTTTTTAAAAAAAATATTTTTATAGATGAATACTCAGGCTAACCTAGTGGATATAATCTTGGAACTTCCGTGATTACTCACTTCAAGGTCAAAGTATTATATGCTGTATGCTTTTTAGCTGTTAGTGCTATGAAAGAAAAATGCTTTCTGGGCTTCCCTGGTGGCGCAGTGGTTGAGAATCTGCTAATGCAGGGGACACGGGTTTGAGCCCTGGTCTGGGAAGATCCCACATGCCGCGGAGCAACTAGGCACGTGAGCCACAATTACTGAGCCTGCGTGTCTGGAGCCTGTGCTCCGCAACAAGAGAGGCCGCGATAGCGAGAGGCCCGCGCACCGCGATGAAGAGTGGCCCCCACTTGCCGCAACTAAAGAAAGCCCTCGCACAGAAGCGAAGACCCAACACAGCCATAAATAATAAATAAATAAATAAATAAATAAATAAAGGGAAAAAGATGATTCAATTAAAAAAAAATGCTTTCTATGCTGGTGTTCCTATTTTACTGGGCAACAACTTTTATGACTACCTGCTGTTTTCTTCTTCATTTATTGTCCGTCCTTTTCTACCAGAATTACTAATCCCATGAGAGAGGGGACTCTGCCTTCATTATGGAACACTGTATTCCCAGAGACTAAAGCAATGTTTGGTGCTTTCAGTAAATATTGGTTGAATCAATGAATGTTGAAAGTATTCAACAAAATTAAATCCCCTTAGAAAGACAGATGGCTTGAATGCCAGCCCTGTTCTTTATGAGCTGCTTACCCCCTCTAAGCCTCAGTTTTCTCATCTGTAGGATGGGAATACTGAATCCCACCCTCCAAAGCTGTTGTGATAAGTAAAATCAGATAATGCACATAACATGTGTAGCACAGCATGGCATAAGGGACAAGCTCAGTCAGCAAAGTTATGATTTTCATTACTATCAACAACTCTTTTATTTACACAAAAGGAGCAGTAGGGCTTGGGGGAAACCAGGGAGATTGTGAAAGCACATGCCTTAGAAACAACATGGGAACCATGGCCTTCTCTCCTAGCTCCAAGAGGTATCTCAAGATAGGGAATGTTTATTTAGAGAATCAGCTTGAAAGTTAGTAATTATCTGATTAATGATCATCACACAAAGGTTTCTTTTCCGAGATGATGAGTTTAAGAGTATCTGGGCTCAAGGGGAAGATTCTAACCTGCTGCTATGTGAATAGTGAAATATTTAAAATTGGATGTATGGAGTGGGAAGGTAATTATGTATATGGCAAACACATGGCAGAGGCTATATTTCTTCCACTGAAAGAAACAAGTCCAAATATGTAACGTACACACATTCTTCTTCCTATAAATACACAGATTGGATGATGCTGTGGCAACATTTTGTTAAGTACCAGAATCCTGGAGAAATCACTCGAAGCACGTTATCCAAAGAACAGATGGTCGGTGTCCTTCCTGATCTGAAGGTATTTCTGGCTGTCATGTGGTTATTCTATAATAAACCCCACTGAGAGGCAATGGAAGGTAAGCAATCAGTTGCACTCTCCAACTTTACAAAAGAAAGCACTGGAAAAAAAAATTAAAGACTGGCTCTTTTAAAGATGATTCTATCACAGAGCCTGAGGGTTAGAAGGGGCCTTAAAAAACATCAAGACCATCTGTTCTTTCTGGGTGAAAGCTCATTGGATTAGAGTCAGCTTGACTTTGAAGACCTGCAAAGGATGACTCAAAAATTCAATCATGACATCTGTGGCTTTGTCCAAAAATGTTGCCATGTAGACTCTGCTCACTCAGATCCTATTCTCTCAGCTTCTTTCCTCCATAGCCCTCTCCCGCAGGGACTTGTTCCAGATCAAGCAGCCTGCAGCCAAGTCCGTGTCTCTGCTGGTTCTTCTTTGACCTCTGCTCAGGACCCATGAAGGGAGGTACTGGTAACCACATGCTAACTGTCCCCCAGACAATTTGCTTTCAATATGTTTTTTTTTTTCCTCTCTCTCTCTCTCTCTCACACAACTGTATTACAAGACCTGTTTCATTATTTTTATTTTACAGATGAGGCTTTGAAGTCCAAGATGTTAACTCTTCAACCAAGAGGTAGTAATTGGAAATAAGATAGAGACAGTGCCCAGGTTGTCTGCCTCCTTGACACTTCATCAAACCTGTGCAAAAATCTTTTTTTTCTAACTTCTTAATACCTCCATAGAAGTTCTCTTCCCAGAACTTAAGGGATAACCATTTATTCTCTAAAGTAGAACATGAAACTCACCCATACATGGGCAATGAATAGCTGTAGAATGGGATACCTATATCCTATCATTGACTGATTGATCGATTGATTCATTCATTCATTCATTTTTTTTCTTGAACATGATCATGAGAGTGAAGGACCTACTGCTCAAGCCAGAAACTTCTCATCATTCTTTAAATGTCTCTATCTCTACTTTCATCTAATCTTGATTAGTTACTTGAGCTTCTGAACCATAGTGTCCAGGTCTGTAAAACAGAGAAATTACATGCCATAGAGAAAGGTCATGATTATGACAAAGTGCTATCTGTGAAGTGCTTGGGTTTTTAGCCAGTGTTAGTACCCTTTCTCTCTATATGCTGAATAAAGGAGGGTGAAGACTCTTCACATTCACCATAACCTCTTCTTCAATATGGAAGAAAGATGTGTCTGTTTTCTAAATTCCTGGGGCTGGATCTGTAAGAATTTCTTACAGTTCAAGCTCTTTTGGTCTCATTCATTGATGTGTGCTCAGAACCAGAATGAGAGTGGGGCCAGTCCAAAGCAAATGCTTAAAGGGTCTTTGTTGAATACACATATTGATAAATGGAACCTGAAAGCAAAGTAACTTTTTCAGAAAATTCTCTACTCATTTTAGTTTTTATAAAATAGATTTTTCTTTACGCATTAATAATTGCTGTTTTTTAAAATGACACTTTTATATTGGATGTTTATCCTGTAATGATAATAGTCTCAACCATTTCTAAAGAAAAACTAGAGTTTTGAAGCTGCTAGAAAAAATTATCTTATTCCCCAAATTCTTTGTTCCTACCTTCTAAGAATAACCAAGATCTCCAACTTGAAGAATTCAATGAAAGAATAGCCTTTTATTTTCCTATTTAATTTTAGAAATTGATATTTAAGATCATCTTAGAACTTTACTTTTAGAAAACAAAAATCAGTTCTATGTAAATAAAGGTATACTGTAGACTTTCTTTTGTGTTTCTGTGTTATCTACAATTATTATTTGACTTATGTGGAAAGAACATCTATCAACAGAGAAATGACATTTTGAACAATAGGGCTGGAATTTCATTGGCAGAGATAGCCTGTTTGTATACATCTGGTTGTCAACTTTGTTTCATTCCCTCAACAATCAAATTGCTTTCTGAAATATTAACGATATCTCTATTTTCCAGAACTGCTAACCTACTCCTTATGAGAAGCACATTTATTAACTAAACTACAGCATTCGTGTACAGTTATCGTCTTTCACTTTACTAAGTATTTCATCCAAATTCTAGGTTTTCAAAGATTGTTTAGGCTGGTTCTTTACTTTCCCAACCCTTCAGTGTTATTTTTTTTCTTCAATTTTTTTTAATGAAATTAACTTCATTTGGTATTGTTTCTTTTTCACTTTGGATTCCCTTGCATTCTGGTTGATTTTAATTATTTATTATTTATGGTGGGGTTTGTGACATATTCCTGTGATTCTAAGAGTTAGAGCTATACCAAGAGGTATCCTTTCCTTCTTAACCCTGCTACCTGTTCCTGTTCCATGATACTTTCCAGCCCTTTCCTATCTAACCTCTGCATGTAACCAACCTCTTTATTTTTTGGTTTATCCTTCCTGTATATCTTTTGCAAAATCGTGTGTGTACATTTTCTTATATTCTTTTCTTTATTACATGAAGTGTAGCTTACTATAGGTAAAACTTTTGCACTTTGCATTTTTCACATAACAGTATGTTCTGAAAATCACATTAGTTAAAAAGGTCTTCCACTATTTTTGTTATAACTACCTATTATTCCATTGTGTAGATGTACCATAATTTTTTCAATAATTTTTGTAGAAGTATCTAGATCATTTCTAATATTTTGTAACAGTAAACAATGCTGCAACGAATAACTTTGTACATATATGTATTTCATGCTGTAAATTCTTAGGAGTGGAATTGTGGGTTCAAAATATAAGTTCATAGGTAGTTTTGTTGGGTCTTGCTAAACTCCCCTCCAGAAGGGTTGTATTGGTTTGCATGTTGGCCAGTAATATTTGAAGAGAGTGTGTTATCTCACTGGTTTGCTAACAGGATGGGTTATCCTACTTTTTTTTTTTTTTTAAATGGACTTTGCTTTTTAAAGTAGTTTTAGGTTCACAGAAAAAAATGAGTGGAAAGTAGATAGTTCCCATATACTCCTTGCCCTACACAATGCACAGCCTCCCTCACATTCAACATCCCCCACCACAGTGGTACACTTGTTACAATTGATAAACCTACATTGACACGTCATCATCAACCAAAGTCTATAGTTTTCATTGGGGTTCACCCTTGGTATTGTGTGTTATATGGGTTTGACAAATATATAATAACCTGTACCCACCACAATAATATTATATGGAATAGTTTCACAGCCCCATAAATTCTCCATGCTCTGCCTATTCATTCCTCCCTCTTCCCTAAACCCTGGACACCACTGATATTTTACTGTCTCCATAATTTTGCCTTTTCCAGAATGTCATATTGTTGAAATCATACAGTATGCAGCCTTTTAAGATTGGCTTCATTCACTTAGCAATATGCATTTAATGTTGCTCCATATCTTTTCATTTCTTAATAGTTCACTTTTTTTTAAGCACTGAATGATATTCCATTGTCTGGATCTACTACAGTTTATCCATTCACCTACTGAAGGACATCTTGGTTGCTTCCAAGTTTTGGCAATTATGAATGAAGCTGCTATAAGCATGTGTGTCTAGGTTGTTGTGTGGATGTAAGTTTTCAACTCCTTTGGATAAATACCAAAGGGTGTGATTGCTGGATCATATGGTAAGAGCATGATTAGTTTTGTAAAAAACTGCCAAACTGTCTTTCAGTGTGATTGTACTATTTTGTATTCTCACCAACAATGAATGTGAGTTCCTATTCCTCCACATCCTCCTTTGCAAAAATTTGATATTGTCAGTGTTTTGGATTTTGTACATTTTATTTTTTTATTTATCTATTTATTTATCTATCTATTTATTTATTTTTATTATTTTTTTAATTTTTAATTTAATTTAATTTATTTTTTATACAGCGGATTCTTATTAGTGATCAATCTTATACACATCAGTGTATACATGTCAATCCCAATCACCCAATTCAGCACACCACCACCCCGATCCCCCTGCCGCTTTCCCCCTTGGTGTCCATACGTTTGTTCTCTACATCTGTGTCTCAATTTCTGCCCTGCAAACCGGTTCATCTGTACCATTTTTCTAGGTTCCAAATATATGCATTAATATACGATATTTGTTTTTGTCTTTCTGACTTACTTCACTCTGTATGACAGTCTCTAGATCCATCCACATCTCAACAAATGACCCAATATCGTTCCTTTTTATGGCTGAGTAATATTCCATTGTATATATGTACCACATCTTCTTTATCCATTTGTCTGTCAATGGGCATTTAGGTTGCTTCCATGACCTGGCTATTGTAAACTGTGCTGCAATGAATATTGGGGTGCACGTGTCTTTTTGAATTATGGTTTTCTCTGGGTATATGCCCAGTAGTGGGATTGCTGGATCATATGGTAATTCTGTTTTTAGTTTTTTAAGGAACCTCCATACTGTTCTCCATAGTGGCAGTATCAATTTACATTCCCACCAACAGTGCAAGAGGGTTCCCTTTTCTCCACACACTCTCCAGCATTTGTTGTTTGTAGATTTTCTGATGTTGCCCATTCTAACTGGTGTGAGGTGATACCTCATTGTGGTTTTGATTTGCATTTCTCTAATAATTAGTGATGTTGACCAGCTTTTCACGTGCTTCTTGGCCATCTGTATGTCTTCTTTGGAGAAATGTCTATTTAGGCCTTCTGTCCATTTTTGGATTGGGTTTTTGTTTTTTTAATATTGAGCTGCATGAGGTGTTTATATATTTTTGAGATTAATCCTTTGTCTGTTGATTCGTTTGCAAATACTTTCTCCCATTCTGAGGGTTGCCTTTTTGTCTTGTTTATGGTTTCTTTTGTGGTGCAAAAGCTTTGAAGTTTCATTAGGTCCCATTTGTTTATTTTTGTTTTTATTTCCATTACTCTAGGAGGTGGATCAAAAAAGATCTTGCTGTGATTTATGTCAAAGAGTGTTCTTTCTAAGTTTTCCTCTAACAGTTTTATAGTGTCCGGTCTTACATTTAGGTCTCGAATCCATTTTGAGTTTATTATTGTGTATGATGTTAGGGAGTGTTCTAACTTCATTCTTTTACATGTAGCTGTCCAGTTTTCCCAGCACCACTTATTGAAGAGACTGTCTTTTCTCCATTGTATATCTTTGCATTCCTTTGTCATAGATTAGTTGACCATAGGTGTGTGGGTTTATCTCTGGGTTTCTATCCTGTTCCATTGATCTGTATTTCTGTTTTTGTGTCAGTACCATATTGTCTTGATCACTGTAGCTTTGTAGTATAGTCTGAAGTCAGGGAGTTTGATTCCTCCAGCTGTTTTTTTCCCTCAAGACTGCTTTGGCTTTTCGGGGTCTTTTGTGTCTCCAAACATATTTTAAGATATTTTGTTCTAGTTCTGTAAAAAATGCCATTGGTAATTTGATAGAGATTGCATTGAACCTGTAGATTGCTTTTGGTAGTATAGTTATTTTCACAATATTGATTCTTCCAATCCAAGAACATGGTATATCTCTCCATCTGTTGGTATCATCTTTAATTTCTTTCATCAGTGCCTTATAGTTTTCTGCATACAGGTCTTTTGTCTCCCTATGTAGGTTTATTCCTAGATATTTTATTCTATTTGTTGCAATGGTAAATGGGAGTGTTTCCTTAATTTCTCTTTCAGATCTTTCATCATTAAAGTATAGGAATGCAAGAGATTTCTGTGCATTAATTTTGTATCCTGTAACTTTACCAAATTCATTGATTAGCTCTAGAAGTTTTCTGGTGGCATCTTTAGGGTTCTCTATGTATGGTATCATCTCATCTGCAAACAGTGACAGTTTTACTTCTTTTTTTCCAATTTGTATTCCTTTTATTTCTTTTTCTTCTCTGACTGCCATGGCTAGGACTTCAAAAACTATGTTGAATAATAGTGGTGAGAGTGGACATCCTTGTCTTGTTCCTGATCTTAGAGGAAATGCTTTCAGTTTTTCACCATTGAGAATGATGTTTGCTGTGGGTTTGTCATTTATGGCCTTTATTACGTTGAGGTAGGTTCTCTCTATGCCCACTCTCTGGAGAGTTTTTATCATAAATGGGTGTTGAATTTTGTCAAAAGCTTTTTCTGCATCTATTGTGATGATCATATGGTTTTTATTCTTCAATTAGTTAATATGGTGTATCACATTGATTGATTTGCATATATTTAAGAATCCTTGCATCCCTGGGAAAAATCCCACTTGATCATGGTGTATCATCCTTTTAATGTGTTGTTGGATTCTATTTGCTAGTATATTTTTGAGGATTTTCGCATCTGTATTCATCAGTGATATTGGTCTGTAATTTTCTTTTTTTGTAGTATCTTTGTCTGCTTTTGGTATTAGGTTGATGGTGACCTCATGGAATGAGTTTGGGAGTGTTCTTTCCTCCTCAATTTTTTGGAAGAGTTTGAGAAGGATGGGTGTTAGCTCTTCTCTAAATGTTTGATAGAATTCACATGTGAAGCCATCTGGTCCTGGACTTTTGTTTGTTGGAAAATTCTTAATCACAGTTTTAATTTCATTACTTGTGATTGGTCTGTTCATATTTTCTATTTCTTCCTGGTTCAATCTTGGAAGGTTATACCTTTCTAAGAATTTGTCCATTTCTTCCAGGTTGTCCATTTTATTGGTATACAGTTGCTTGTAGTAGTATCTTAGGATGCTTTGTATTTCTGCGGTGTCTGTTGTAACTTCTCCTATTTCACTTTTAATTTTATTGATTTGAGTCCTCTCCCTACTTTTCTTGTTGAGTCTGGCTAATGGTTTATCAATTTTGTTTATCTTCTCAAAGAATCAGCTTTTAGTTTTATTGATCTTTGCTATTGTTTTCTTTGATTCTATTTCATTTATTTGTGCTCTGATCTTTATGATTTCTTTCCTTCTGCTAACTTTGGGTTTTGTTTTTTCTTCTTTCTCTAGTTCCTTTTCGTGTAAGGTTAGATTGTTTATTCGTGATTTTTCTTGTTTCTTGATGTAGGCTTGTATAGCTATAAACTTCCCTCTTAGAACTGCTTTTGCTGCATCACATAGGTTTTGGATCGTCATGTTTTCATTGTCATTTGTCTCTAGGTATTTCTTGATCTCCTCTTTGATTTCTTCAGTGATCTCTTGGTTATTCAGTAACGTATTCTTTAGCCTCCATGTATTTGTGTTTTTTACCTTTTTTTCCCTGTAATTCATTTCTAATCTCATAGCCTTGTGGTCAGAAAAGATGCTTGATATGATTTCAATTTTCTTAAATTTACTGAGGTTTGATTTGTGACCCAAGATGTGATCTATCCTGGAGAATGTTCCATGCACACTTGAGAAGAAAGTGTATTCTGTTGTTTTTGGATGGAATGTCCTATAAATATCAATTAAATCTATCTGGTCTATTGTGTCATTTAAAGCTTCTGTTTCCTTATTTATTTTCATTTTGGATGATCTGTCCATTGGTGTAAGTGAGGTGTTAAAGTCCCCCACTATTATTGTGTTACTGTCGATTTCCTCTTTTAGAGCTGTTAGCATTTGCCTTATGTATTGAGGTGCTCCTATGTTGGGTGCATATATATTTCTAACTTTTATATCTTCTTCTTGGATTGATCCCTTGATCATTATGTAGTGTCCTTCCTTGTCTCTTGTAACATTCTTTATTTTAAAGTGTATTTCATCTGATATGAGTATTGCTACTCCAGCTTTCTTTTGATATCCATTTGCATGGAGTATCTTTTTCCATCCCTTCACTTTCAGTCTGTATGTGTCCCTAGGTCTGAAGTTGGTCTCTTGTAGACAACATATAGATGGGTCTTGTTTTTGTATCCATTCAGCAAGCCTGTTTCTTTTGGTTGCAGCATTTAATCCATTCATGTTTAAGGTAATTATCGGTATGTATGTACCTATGACCATTTTCTTAATTGTTTTGGGTTTTTTTTTGTAGGTCCTTTTCTTCTCTTGAGCTTCCCACTTAGAGAAGTTCCTTTAGCATTTGTTGTAGAGCTGGTTTGGTGGTGCTGAATTCTCTTAGCTTTTGCTTGTCTGTAAAGCTTTTGATTTCTCCATCGAATCTGAATGAGATCCTTGCTGGGTAGAGTAATCTTGGTTGTAGGTTCTTCCCTTTCATCACTTTAAGTATATCATGCTACTCCCTTCTGGCTTGTAGAGTTTCTGCTGAGAAATCTGCTGTTAACCTTATGGGAGTTCCCTTGTATGTTATCTGTCATTTTTCCCTTGCTGCTTTCAATATTTTTTCTTTGTCTTTAATTTTTGCCAGTTTGATTACTATGTGTCTCGGCGTGTTTTTCCTTGGGTTTATCCTGTATGGAACTCTCTGCACTTCCTGGACTTGGGTGGCTATTTCCTTTCCCATGTTAAGGAAGTTTTCAATTATAATCTCTTCAAATATTTTCTCTGGTCCTTTCTCTTTCTCTTCTCCTTCTGCGACCCCTATAACGTGAATGTTGTTGCGTTTAATGTTGTCCCAGAGGTCTCTTAGTCTGTCTTCATTTCTTTTCATTCTTTTTTCTTTATTCTGTTCCACAGCAGTGAATTCCACCTTTCTGTCTTCCAGGTCACTTATACGTTTTTCTGCCTCAGTTATTCTGCTATTGATTCCTTCTAGTGTAGTTTTCATTTCAGTTATTGTATTGTTCATCTCTGTTTGTTTGTTCTATAATCTTCTAAGTCTTTGTTAAATATTTCTTGCATCTTCTCGATCTTTGCCTCCATTCTTTTTCCAAGGTCCTGGATCATCATCACTATCATTATTCAGAATTCATTTCTGGAAGGTTGCCTATCTCCACTTCATTTAGTTTTTTTTTTCTTTCTGGGGTTTTAGCTTTTTCCTTCATCTGGTACATAGCCCTCTGCCTTTTCATCTTGTCTATCTTTCTGTGAATGTGGGTTTTGTTCCACAGGCTGCAGGATTGCAGTTCTTCTTTCTTATGCTGTCTGCCCTCTGGTGGATGAGGCTATCTAAGAGGCTTGTGCAAGTTTCCTGATGGGAGGGACTGGTGGTGGGTAGAGCTGACTTTTGCTCTGGTGGGCAGAGCTCAGTAAAACTTTCATCCATTTGACTGCTAATTGGTAGGGCTGGGTACCCTCCTTGTTGGTTGTTTGGCCTGAGGCAACCCAACATTGGAGCCTACCTGGGCTCTTTGGTGGAGCTAATGGCAGACTCTGGGAGGGCTCACGCCAAGGAGTACTTCCCAGAACTTCTGCTGCCAGTGTCCTTGTCCCCACGGTGAGCCACAGCCACCCCCACCTCTGCAGGAGACCTTCCAACACTAGCAGGTAGGTCTGTTTCAGTCTCCCCTGGGGTCACTGCTCCTTCCCCTGGGTCCCGATGCACACACTACTTTGTGTGTGCCCTCCAAGAGTGGAGTCTCTGTTTCCCCCAGTCCTGTCAAAGTCCTGCAAACAAATCCCACTATCTTTCAAAGTCTGATTCTCTAGGAATTCCTCCTCCTGTTGCCGGACCCCCAGGTTGGGAAGCCTGACGTGGGGCTCAGAACCTTCACTCCAGTGGGTGGACTTCTGTGATATAAGTGTTCTCCAGTCTGTGTGTCACCCACCTAGCAGTTATGGGATTTGATTTTACTGTGGTTGCACCCCTCCTACCGTCTCATTGTGGCTTCTCCTTTGTCTATGGATGTGGGGTATCATTTTTGGTGAGTTCCAGTGTCTTCCTGTCGATGATTGTCCAGCAGCTAGTTGTGATTCTGGTGTTCTCGCAAGAGGGGGTGAGAGCATGTCCTTCTACTCCGCCATCTTGGTTCCGATTCTTGGACATTTTAATAGTGTATAGTGGTATTTCATTGTTGTAGTTTGCAATTCTTTAATAATATATGACGTTGAATATCTTTTCATATGCTTATGTGCCATCTGTATATCTTCTATGGAGAGGTGTCTGTCCAGGTCTTTTACCCAATTTTTAAATTGGGCTTTTTGTTTTCTTATTTAAGAGTTATTTGTGTAATACTTTTTTTTTTTAAAACACCTTTATTGGAGTATAATTGATTTACAATGGTGTGTTAGTTTCTGCTGTATAACTAGGTGAATCAGCTATATGTATACATATATCCCAATATCTCCTCCCTCTTGCATCTCCCTCCCACCCTCCCTATCCCACCCCTCTAGATGGTCACAAAGCACTGAGCTGATCTCCCTGTGCTATGTAGTTGCTCCCCACTAGCTATCTGTTTTACATTTGGTAGTGTATATATTTCCAGGCAACTCTCTTGCTTCGTCCCAGCTTACCTTTCCCCCTCTGTGTCTGCAAGTCCATTCTCTATACCTGGGTCTTTATTCCTGTCATGCCCGTAGGTTCTTCAGAACCTTTTTTTTTTTTTTTTTAGATTCCATATATATGTGTTGGCATATGGTATTTGTTTTTCTCTTTCTGACTTACTTCTCTCTGTATGACAGACTCTAGGTCCATCCACCTGACTAAAAATAACTCAATTTCGTTTTTTTTATGGCTGAGTAATATTCCATTCTATATATGTCCCACGTCTTCTTTATCCATTCATCTGTCGATGGATACTTAGGTTGCCTCCATTTCTTGGCTATTGTAAATAGAGGTGCAATGAACATTGTGGTGCATGATTCTTTTTGCATTATGGTTTTCTCAGGGTATATGACCAGTACTGGGATTGCTGGGTCGTACGGTATTTCTATTTTTAGTTTTTTAAAGGAAACTCCATACTGTTCTCCATACTGGCTGTATCAATTTACATTCCACCAACAGTACAAGCAGGTTCTCTTTTCTCCACACTCTCTCCAACATTAACTGTTTGTAGATTTTTTGATGATGGCCATTCTGACTGGTGTGAGGTGATACCTCACTGTAGTTTTGATTTACATTTCTCTAATGATTAGTGATGCTGAGAATCCTTTCATGTGTTTGTTGGCAATCTATATATCTTCTTGGATTTTTGTTTTTTTCTTAAGTTTATTTATTTTTTTTTATTTTCGGCTGTGTATGTCTTCATTGCTCTGCACAGGCTTTCTGTATTTGCGGCGAGCGGGGGCTGCTTTTTGTTGTGATGCATGATTCTCATTGCAGTGGCTTCTCTTGTTGTGGAGCACAGGCTCTAAGCATGCGGGCTTCAGTAGTTGTGGCAATTGGGCTCAGTAGTTGTGGCACATGGGCTCTAGAGTGTAGGCTCTGTAGTTGTGGCTCATGAGCTTATTTGAGCTGCGGCATGTGGGATCTTGCCGGACCAGGGCTCGAACCCATGTCCCTTGCATTGGCAGGTGGATGCTTAACCACTGTGCCACAAGGGAAGTTCCTGTATATCTTCTTTGGGGAAATGTCTATTTAGGTCTTCTGCACATTTTTGGATTGGGTTGTTTGTTTTTTTGACATTGAGCTACATGAGCTGCTTATAAATTTTGGAGATTAATCCTTTGTCAGTTGCTTCATTTGCAAATAATTTCTCCCATTCTGAGGGTTGTCTTTTGGTCTTGTTTATGGTTTCCTTTGCTGTGCAAAAGCTTTTAAGTTTCATTAGATCCCATTTGTTTATTTTTGTTTTTATTTCCATTTCTCTAGGAGGTGGGTCAAAAAGAATCTTGCTGTGATTTATGTCATAGAGTGTTCTGCCTATGTTTTCCTCTAAGAGTTTGATAGTGTCTGGTCTTACATTTAGATCTTTAATCCATTTTGAGTTTATTTTTGTGCTTGGTGTTAGGGAGTGTTCTAATTTCATTCTTTTACATGCAGCTGTCCAATTTTCCCTGCACCACTTATTGAAGAGGCTTTCTTTTCTCCATTGTATATTCTTTGCCTCCTTTATCAAAAATAAGGTGACCATATGTGCGTGAGTTTACCTGTGGGCTTTCTATCCTGTGCCATTGTTCTATAGTTCTGTTTTTGTGCCAGTGCCATACTGTATTGATTACTGTAGCTTTGTAGTATGGTCTGAGATCCAGGAGCCTGATTCCTCCAGCTCTGTTTTGCTTTCTCAAGATTGCTTTGGCTATTCGGGGTCTTTTGTGTTTCCATACAAATTGTGAAATTTTTTGTTCTAGTTCTGTGAAAAATGCCAGTGGTAGTTTGATAAGGATTGCATTGAATCTGTAGATTGCTTTGGGTAGTAGACTCATTTTCACAATGTTGATTCTTCCAACCCAAGAACATGGTATATCTCTCCATCTGTTTGTATCATCTTTAATTTCTTTCATCAGTGTCTTATAGTTTTCTGCATACACATCTTTCTTCTCTTAGGTAGGTTGATTGCAAGGTCTTTTATTATTTTCGTTGCAATGGTAAATGGGAATGTTTCCTTAATTTCTCTTTCAGATTTTTCATCATTAGTGTATAGGAATTCAAGAGATTTCTGTGCATTAATTTTGTATCCTGTTACTTTACTAAATTCATTGATTAGCTCTAGAAGTTTTCTGGTAACATCTTTAGGA
This sequence comes from Eubalaena glacialis, assembly GCF_028564815.1. Classification (NCBI taxonomy): domain Eukaryota; kingdom Metazoa; phylum Chordata; class Mammalia; order Artiodactyla; family Balaenidae; genus Eubalaena; species Eubalaena glacialis. The sequence goes on from NC_083720.1 coordinate 42,250,681, forward strand.
TTCTACAAGTGTAGTATCATGTCATCTGTAAAGAGTGACAGCTTTAGTTCTTCTTTTCCGATTTGGATTCCTTTTATTTCTTTTTCTTCTCTGATAGCTGTGGCTAAAACTTCCAAATCTTTGTTGAATAATAGTGGTGAGAATGGGCAACCTTGTCGTGTTCCTGATCTTAGAGGAAATGGTTTCAGTTTTTCACCATGGAGAATGATGTTGGCTGTGGGTTTTTCATATATGGCTTTTATTATGTAAGTTTGCTCTATGCCTACTTTCTGGAGGGTTTTTATCATAAATGGGTGTTGAATTTTGTCGAAAGCTTTCTGCATCTATTGAGATGATCATATGCTTTTGTCCTTCAATTTGTTAATATGGTTTATCACATTGATTGAGTTGCGTATATTGAAGAATCCTTGCATTCCTGGGATATACCCCACTTGATTATGGTGTATGATCCTTTTAATGTGCAGTTGGATTCTGTTTACTAGTGTTTTGTTGAGGATTTTTGCATCTATGTCATCAGTGACATTGGCCTGTAGTTTTCTTTCTTTGTGACATCTTTGTCTGGTTTTGGTATCAGGGTGATGGTGGCCTTGTAGAATGAGTTGGGGAGTGTTCCTCCCTCTGTTATATTTTGGAAGTGTTTCAGAAGGATAGGTATTAACTCTTCTCTAAATGTTTGGTAGAATTCACCTGAGAAGCCATCTGGTCCTGGGCTTTTGTTTGTTGGAAGATTTTTAATCAGAATCTCAATTTCAGTGCTTGTGATTGGTCTGTTTATATTTTCTGTTTCTTCCTAGTTCAGTCTCAGAAGGTTGTGCTTTTCTAAGAATTTGTCCATTTCTTCCAGGTTGTCCATTTTATTGTCAAAAAGTTGCTTTTAGTTATCTCTCATGATCCTTTGTATTTCTGTAGTCTCAGTTGTTACTTCTCCTTTTTCATTTCTATTTCTATTGATTTGAGTCTTCTCCCTGTTTTTCTTGATGAGTCTGGCAAATGGTTTATTAATTTTGTTTGTCTTCTCAAAGAACCAACTTTTAGGTTTATTGATATTTGCGATTGTTTCCTTTATTTCTTTTTCATTTATTTCTGATCTGATCTTTATGATTTCTTTCCTTCTTCTAAGGTTGGGGTTTTTTGTTCTTCTGTCTCTAATTCCTTTAGTTGTAAGTTTAAGTTGTTTGTTTGAGATATTTCTCGCTTCATTAGGTAGGATTGTATTGCTATAAACTTCCCTCTAAGAACTGCTTTTGCTACATCCAATAGGTTTTGGGTCATCGTGTTTTCATTTTCATTGGTTTCTAGGTATTTTTTCATTTCCTCTTTGATTTCTTCAGTGATCTCTTGGTTATTTAGTAGTGTATTGTTTGGCCTCCATGTGTTTGTATTTTTTACAGATTTTTTCCTGTAGTTGATATCTAGTCTCATAGCGTTGTTGTCAGAAAAGATACTTGATATGATTTCAATTTTCTTAAATTTACCAAGGCTTGATTTGTGACCGAAGGTATGTTCTATCCTGGAGAATATTCCATGATCACTTCGGAAGAAAGTGTATTCTGATATTTTTGGATGGAATGTCCTCTAAATATCAATTAAGTCCCTCTTGTTTAATATATGATTTAAAGCTCATGTTTCCTTATCTATTTACGTGTTTATTTATTTTCATTTTAGATGATCTGTCCATTGGTGAATGTGTGGTGTTAAAGTCCCCAACTATGATTGTGTTACTGTCAATTTCCACTTTTATGGCTGTTAGCATTTGCCTTATGTATTGAGGTGCTGCTAAGTTGGGTGCATACATATTTACAATTGTTATATCTTCTTCTTGGATTGATCCCTTGATCATTATGTAGTGTACTTCTTTGTCTCTTGTAATAGTTTTTATTTTAAAGTCTATTTTCTCATATGAGAATTGCATCTTCAGCTTTCTTTTGATTTCCATTAGCATGGAATATCTTTTTCCATCCCCTCACTTTCAGTCGGTATGTATCCCTAGGTCCGAAGTGGGTCTCTTGTAGACAGCATATATACGGGTCCTGTTTTTGTATCCATTCAGCCAGTCTATGTCTTTTGTTTTAGCATTTAATCCATTTACATTTATTGTAGTTATCGATATGTATGTTCCTATTACCATTTTCTTAATTGTTTTGGGTTTGTTATTGTAGGTCTTTTCTTTCTCTTGTTTTTCCTGCCTAGAGCAGTTCCTTCAGCATTTGTTTTAAAGCTGGTTTGGTGTGTGAATTCCCTTAGCTTTTGCTTTTCTGTAAAGGTTTTAATTTCTCCATTGAATCTGAATGAGATCCTTGCTGGGTAGAGTAATCTTGGTTGTAGTTTTTTCCCTTTCATCACTGTAAATATGTCCTGCCACTGCCTTCTGGCTTGCAGAGTTTCTGCTGAAAGATCAGCTCTTAACCTTATGGGGATTCCCTTGTATGTTATTTGTTTTTATTTTCCTTGCTGCTTTTCATATTTTTTCTATGAATTTAATTTTTATAGTTTGGTTAATATGTGTCTTGGAGTGTTTCTCCTTGGATTTATCCTGCATGGGACTCTCTGTCCTTCCTGGATTTGACTGACTATTTCCTTTCCCATATTAGGTAAATTTTCAACTATTAACTCTTCAAAAATTTTCTCAGTCATTTCTTTTTCTCTTCTTCTTCTGGGACCCCTATAATTCGATTGTTGGTCCATCTAATGTTCTCCCAGAGGTCTCTGAGACTGTTCTCAATTTTTTTCATTTTTTTCTTTATTCTGCTCTGCAGTAGTTATTTTCACTATTTTATCTTCCAGGTCACTTATCTGTTCTTCTGCCTCAGTTATTCTGCTATTGATTCCTTTTAGAGAATGTTTGATTTCATTTATTGTGTTGTTCATCATTGTTTATTTATTCTTTAGTTCTTCTAGGTCCTTGTTACATGTTTCTTGTATTTTCTCCATTCTATTTCCAGGATTTTGGATCATCTTTACTATCATTATTCTGAATTCTGTTTCATGTAGACTTCCTATTTCCTCTTGATTTGTTTGGTCTGGTGGGTTTTTACCTTGCTCCTTCATCTGTTGTGTGTTTCTCTGTCTTCTCATTTTGCTTAACTTAGTGTATTTGTCATCTCCTTTTTACAGGCTGCTGGTTCGTAGTTCCCATTGTTTTTGGTCTCTGTCCCCAGTGGGTAAGGTTGGTTCAGTGGGTTGTGTAGGCTTCCTGGTGGAGGGGACTGGTGCTTGTGTTCTGGTGGATGAGTCTGGTTCTTGTCTTTATGGTGGGCAGGACCATGTCCGGTGGTGTGTTTTAGGGTGTCTGTGACCTTATTATGATTTTAGGCAGCCTCTCTGCTAATGCGTGGGGTTGTGTTCCTGTCTTGCTAGTTGTTTGGCATAGGGTGTCCAGCACTGTATCTTGCCGGTTGTTGAGTGGAGCTGGGTCTTAGTGTTGAGATGGAGATCTCTGGGAGAGCTTTTGCCGTTTGATATTGTGTGGAGCCAGAAGGTCTCTGGTGGACCAATGTCCTGAACTCGGCTCTCCCACCTCATAGGCACAGGCCTGACACCTGGCCGGAGCACAAAGACCCTGTCAGCCACATGACTAAGAAGAAAAATGAGAAAAAAAACAAAGAAGAAAAAATAAAATTAAATTAAAAAGTTATTAAAATAAAGAAATTATTATAAATAAAATTTTAAAAATTACAAAGTAATATAAAAATAAAGAAAGGAAGACAGAAGAGAGCAGCCAAACTAAAAAACAAATCCACCAATGATAAGAAGAGGTAAAAACTGTACAAAAAAGAAAAAACGGACAGATAGAACCCTAAGACAAATGGTAAAAGCAAAGCTATACAGACAAAATCACACACAGAAGCATACACATACACACTCACAAAATAGAAAAAGGAAAAATTATATATATCTATATATTAAAAAAAGGATGAGAGCAACCAAATCAATAAACAAATCTACCAATGATAATAAACTCTAAATACTAAACTAAGATAAACATAAAACCAGAAACCAATTAGATACAGAAAGCAAACCCCAAGTCTACAGTTGTTCCCAAAGTCCACCGCCTCAGTTTTGGGATGATTCATTGTCTATTCAGGTATTCCACAGATGGCCAGTACATCAGGTTGACTGTGGAGATTTAATCTGCTGCTCCTGAGGCTGCTGGGAGAAATTTCCCTTTGTTTTCTTTGTTTGCACAGCTCCTGGTGTTCAGCTTTGGATTTGTCCCTACCTCTGCGTTTATGTTGCCTGAGGGCATCTGTTTTCCCTCAGACAGGATGGTGTTGAAGTAGCAGCTGATTAGGGGACTCTGGCTCACTCAGGCCGGGGGGTGGGGGGGGGAGGGGGGAGGGGTATGGAATGCTGGGCTAGCCTGTGGTGTCAGAGGCTTGTGTGACGTTGCAACAGCCTGAGACATGCCTTGTGTTCTCCCGGGGAAGTTGTCCCTGGATCACGGGACCCTGGCAGTGGCGGGCTGGGCTGCACAGGCTTGCAGGAGCGGATAGTGACCTGTGCTTGCACACAGGCTTCTTGCTGGCTGCAGCAGCAACCTTAGAGTCTCATGCCCATCTCTGGGGTCCGTGCTGATAGCCGCAGCACTTGTCTGTCTCTGGAGCTCATATTGGCTGTGCTCTGAATCCCCTCTCCTCGTGCACCCTGAAACAATGGTCTCTTGCCTCTTAGGTAGTCCCAGACTTTTTCCTGGACTCCCTCCCAGCTAGCTGTGGTGCACTAGCCCCCTTCAGTTTGTGTTCATGCAGCCAGCCCCAATCCTCTCCCTGGGGTCTGAGCTCTGAAACCTGAGCCTCAGCTCCCAGCCTCCACCCGCCCTGTCAAGTGAGCAGACAAGCCTCTCAGGCTGGTGAGTGCTGGTTGACACCAATCCTCTGTGAGGAGATCTCTCCGCTTTGCCCTCTGCACACCTGTTGCTGCGCTCTCCTTTGTGGCTCTGAAGCTTTCCCCCCACCACCCCCAGTCTCTACCAGTGAAGGGGCTTCCTAGTGTGTGGAAACTTTTCCTCCTTCACAGATCGCTCCCAGAGGTACAGGTCCTGTCACTATTCTTTTGTCTCTGTGTTTTGCTTTTTTCTTTTGCCCTACCCAGGTATGTGGGGAGTTTCTTGCGTTTTAGGAAGTCTGAGGTCTTCTGCCAGCATTCAGTATGTGTTCTGTAGGAGTTGTTCCACATGTAGATGTATTTCTGATGTATTTGTGGGGAGGAAGGTGATCTCCACGTTTTACTTCTCAGCCATCTTGAAGGTCTCTTTCTGTGTAATTCTTTGTATAAAGGAGTAACAGTCCTTTATCAGATATATCTTTTTCAAATATTTTCTCCCAGTGTGGTTTCTCTTTTCTTTCTCTTTACAGTGTCTTTCATAGAGCAGACATTTTTAATTTAATAAAGTTCAGCTTATCGATTATTTCTTTCATGGATCATATCTTTGATGTTTTATCCAAAAAGTCATCAACATATCGGAGGTCACATATATTATCTCCTATGTTACCTTCTAGGAGCTTCCCAGTCTTGCTTTTTACATTTATGTTTATGATCCATCTTGAATTAATTTTTGTGAAGAGCATAATGTTTGTGTCTAGATTCATATTTTGCTTGTGGATGTCCAGTTGTTCCAGCAACTTTTGTTTTCCTACTCTTTAGTCTTTGTCAATCTGGGACATGAGAAAATATACCTCAGTGTTGTTATAACTTACATTTCTTTTATTATTACATTTTTATATGTTTGAAGGCAATTTATATATATATATATATATTGTGAGCTGTCTGTCCATATATTTTTTTCTATTTTCCATCATTTTTTGTCTTTTTTCTTTCAATTTTTAAGAATTCCTTTTGTACTATTAATCAAACTTTTGTAGATGGTACACATTACAAATATTTTCTCACTGTTTTTCAGTTTGTCTTTTGATTTTTTATGGTGTTTTGTGCCATGAATTTTTACAATTTGTTTTCTGTAGTCAGCTTTATCTTTTTATTGCCTCTAGGTTTTAAGTCATAATTAGAAATTCTATCCTACTCTGAATTTAAAGAGGAATTCACCCATATAGTACATGTTGATTTCATTTTTTATATTTATATTTATAATCCATTTAGACTCTATTCTTGTGTATGGTGTGAGATATGAATCTAATTTTACCTTTTTTCCAAATGGCTACCCAATTGTCCCAGAACAATTTATTAAAAATCCATCTTTGCCTGGAGTTTATCTTGATTACTGTGTTCTGGGGCATCTGCTTTCTGCTGTAGAGCCTTTATTGTTAATAAAAGTAAGATCCTAACTCCATGACAAGAGTCACCACAATGAGAAGCCCATGCACCACAACGAAGAGTAGTCCCCATTCACTGTAACTAGAGAAAGTCTATGCACAGCAACAAAGACCCAATGCAGCCAAATAAATTAATTAATTAAATTAAAATTAAAAAAAAATAAAAAAAATAAAAGTAAGATCCTAGACTTTTCTTTTGCTTTTGCTCAAAGAATACTAGTTTAATATGGGGTTTTTATAATTTTATTGCCAATAAACTCTAGCTTCTCCTTAACATGCCATGCAAGCTGGTTGCCTATTGGGTTTGTTGGAAAGGAATGCTGTCAGACATGGCAGCCTGGTACCCTGTGATTGCAAGCTGGAGTGGTGGGGATGGTTGTCTTAAACATCTTTTTGCAGAACATCCTTTGCCATTCATAGTGAATGTTAAAATCATCATTCTTATATTAGGAAGCCAAGGCCCTTCTTGTCTAACAACTTTTACCACCCTCACCCCCACCCCCAAACAGTAGCCTATTGGTTGTAGACTATGGTGGATAGATTTATTTTCTGCCTTGTTAAATAGTACATATTCAGGGTCTAGTAAAGTGACTTACACACAGTAGGTAATAAACTAAAACTTTGTTTAATGACCATGAGTGTGAAAGAATAAACGAATGAATGATGTATTACTTTAATTTTATTTGCTTATTTTAATTTTTTTTTATTTAAAAAATTTTTTAAACTATTTATTTTATACTGGCGTATAGTTGATTAACAATGTTGTGTTAGTTTCAGGTGTACAACAAAGTGATTCAGTTATACATATACATGTATCTATTCTTTTTCAAATTATTTTCCCATTTAGGCTGTTACATAATATTGAGCAGAGTTCCCTGTGCTGTGCAGTACGTCCTTGTTGGTTATCCATCTTAAATATAGCATGTCAATCTCAAACTCCCTAACTATCCCCCCTGCACCCTTCCCCCCTGGTAACCATTAGTTCATTCTCTAAGTCTGTGAGTGGACCTAGAGATTGTCATACTGAGTGAAGTAAGTCAGACAGAGAAAGAGAAATATTGTATGATATCGCTTATATGCAGAATCTAAAAAAAAATGATACAAATGAACTGATGTATTACTTTAAATCATTTCAAGTCCAGTGTTGAAACAGCTATGGTATCACATTACCAGACATTAAATATTTATTTCTCAATCATATTTAAATTAAAAAATGATATTTATGAATGTATGTTTTCCCTAGGGATCAATTATCTGTGGGTGTCTCTACAATAGAGTATTGCACCTGGATAATTGACATCTATTAGCTCACTTAATTCTCATTGCAACCCTCTGAAGTAGATATTAGCCTGCTTAACAATGGGGAGGGGAAACTCAGTAAGTTTCAGTGATTTGCAGAAGATGATGCCAGATCTTTGGGTTTCAAATCCACTCTTCTTTCTCAACAGCATGTTGAGAAGTATTAAGATTTTTTCCCCCAAATGCAGAATCTAGGATAGTCACATCAGTCCATGACCCACCCCTTGCAATGGCTGATGTGTGATAACTTACTGATATTTACAAGCTATTTCTTGAGACAGTATCAGAATTTTTCTGCCTCTTACAATATTATTACCATACCACAATCTGTAGCAGGTAATAAATAATTCAGACTGAACTTGGCAAGAACAAATGTTTGTCCTTTCCCACTTTCTGTTGGCTTAGGAGGAAATTATTTTCTCTTTTTAATTGTTTACTGAACAAAAATGCATTTACATTGTTTTCCAAGCCAGCTGTGTGGTCTGGCCTATTTTCCCCCATAGCTTTGAAGACCAAATTGTGTAAAATCTACTTGCTTTAGTAACAGGAGTTCCTGCTAAGAAAATTTTCAGTTAGATTCACACAATAAAGCACACCAATCTGACGTCTGGGTCAGATTTAAGAAATCAATTCTCCCTTGCTTCCAAAGAAGTCATTTTATTCTGGAAGACAAACTATCATGGTACAACTGGAAAATGAAAATCTTTATTTGGAACCACTCTGGGTTTTCTGATGGGTCAATAGTTGTATTTAATATATGTAAAGATAGGCCAAAGGCAGTTTCAAATAATGATGACATTTTAGTCTGGGCATACTGGGCCCCTTCTGATAACAACATGATGGAAATATCACACATTTACCTAGAGTATTTTATTGTCAGCACAATGTGGTTCTGCATCTGGATGCAGCTGTGGTGCAGGGGCAGGAAGATAGAAAATGAGTTGGATTTGAAGTCAGACGCCTTAGGTTCAATTTCCAGCTGAATGACTTCTTAGTGACTTGACTGGACCTAGTGTCCTACCCTTTCTGAATTAGTAAAATGTGTAGATTTAAATGAGATTTGCATGTGAAAGCTGTTGACACAATCTAAAACACTATGCAAATGTAACCTTTTTTATTCCTATTGTTTTTCTTGTATTTTTCTTCCCACTGACTTAGTGAGGTAGGTAAAGATAGTAACACCTACAGAGACTTACTTGAGACATGCGCAGAGTAAGCCTCCTGGTTACATGCATGTTGTAAGGAGGAAGCTGCCATTGGAGAGGGAGGAAGCTCAGGTCTTTCTGCTCAGTCTTTTGACAATTTTTTTTTACCTATAAGACTCTGTGCTGAGTGCTCTTCAGATGCTGGAAAGAGGTTGAAGAAGACCACACTTATCCTGCTTAACACAATTGTGGTGTTGCATAAGGACCAGGATCTGCCATAAAAGAGTAAATCCTAATTTCTCCCCTCAAGGGGCTCATGACATATTGGGAAGGAAAGGCTGACACACAACTAAATAATTGTGACTGATTTGACCCACTTCACAGGCTTCCAGAACAAAATTGTTATATTTCTCTGGTTCTTCAGAGTCTTAGCTGAAGTCTCTTTGCTTTGATTTGCCATAAGATCAAATTATCTCCTGAGTTCTTCTTCTTCCCCCTACAGCAACTTGTCAAGAATTATGAGATTAACTCTATCTCCATACAACAGAGAGAGAACAAAGCAAACTTAGCAGTCTACTTGTGGTCCACCACGTGGTGTTGTGGTTCTTTACTGCTCTCTGGTGTCATCCTCACTACCCTTTGTGTCCCTGAGGTAGAACCAGCAACATTTCATAGTTACAGCTCTCTGGCTTATACTCTATGGTTCTAAAGCACGTCAGCTTTGTGAGAGTAGCTGCTAAGAGGGTATTTCTTACCTTTCTCTTATGAATTGTCCAACATGGTGGCCACTCAGTGATTAGAGCACCTGAAATGTGACTAGTTCAAATAAAGGTGTACTTACAGAAAATACACTCCTTGTGGGGAAAAGGGAACCCTTCTACACAGTTGGTGGGAATGTAAATTGGTACAGCCACTATGGAAAACAATATGGTGGTTCCTTAAAAACTAAGACTAGAGCTCCCATATGATCCATCAATCCCACTTTTGGGCATATATTCCAAAAAGATGAAAGATCTAATTATAAAAGATACATACACACCAATGTTCATAATAGCATTAATTACAATAGATAAGACATGGAAACAACCCAAGTGTCCATCAACAGAAGACTGGTTTAAGAAAAAAACAAACAAACAAACAAATATATATAGATAGATAGATAGATAGATAGATAGATAGATAGATAGATATATAGATAGATACAATGGAATATTACTCAGCCATAAAAAAGAATGAAATATTGCCATTTGCAGCAACATGGACCTAGAGAATATCATACTAAGTGAAGTAAGTCAACAGAGAAAAACAAATATTATATGATATAACATATGTGGAATCTAAAAAATAATACAAATGAATCTGTATGTGAAACAGAAACAGACTCACAGACATAGAAAACAAATTTATGATTACCAAAGGGGAAAGGGAGTGGGGGAGGGATAAATTAGGAATATGAGATTAACAGATACAAACTGCTATATACAAAATAAATAAGCAACAAGGATTTATTGTAGAGCACAGGGAACTATATTCAATATCTTGTAGTAACTTAGAAAACAATCTGAAAAAATTATACATATACATAAATATAACAATCACTTTGTTGTACACCTGAAACTAACACAATATTGTAAATCAACTATATTTCAATAAAAAAGAAAATACATATTTTACTTAAAAGACTTAACAAATAAAAAAATATAAAAATATCTCAACAATTTTTATATTAATTATTTTGGGATGATAATATTTTTGGTGTATTAAGTTAAATAAAATGTACTAAAATTATGCACTTCTTTTCCTACTAATGTGGCAACTAGAAAATTAAAATTACATTTGTGATTTGCAGTATATTTCTATTGAGTATTACTAGTTTAGTCTATGGTGTTTTCAGATTATTTGTCAAACTACTTTTCTCCATGATGATTTCCTCTTTGGTGGCCTTTGGTGCTCTTGACCACTAGCAACTTTTACTTCTGACCTTCTTAATCCATCAGAGACACTCTCAGACAGTGGCCCTTAAAAGATAAAGGGGTCAGAATCTAGATCTTTTTCTTCTCAGAAAGTTTCTTCTCTCTTTTGCAAATTTACTGATCCCTCCCTCAATGTCAGCTGCACATATCAAGGGGAATTTGGAGGGACTACCTTGTCAAGTCCCTCCCCTAAAATGACCATCCACCTGTCTCTCACTTAAGAAATTAGAATTACTCTAGTGATTTCTTTCATAACAGAGACAAGTTGAAACTGGTAATGCTTAAAGTGGCATCATTTATAATGCAACACGACATGCCATTTAATCAGTTTAATTCTTGCCATCTATAAAATGGGTACAGCATGCCTTGTCTATTTGGTTAACAAAGTTCATAAAGTGGTTGGGAAAACATGTAATATAGCATCTAAAACAAAAAACCAGGAGATGAAACAATCAAGTGTGTTTAAATGGTGTCCTCTGCACACCAGTTCATCTCAGAGAGAAAAACAAAATGAATCAGCTGATGGAATTAAATCAGCTAGAGATATGGCACCCCCAGAAGCACAAGAAATGTGTGAGAGCTTCAGGCATAGCTGTGCATGCCAGCATCAAAGCTCTGACAACTTTACTACCCCCCAGACCAAAACAAATTCTCTAGTGATCCCACAGCCAGATCATCTTCCTCAAATAAACCATCCTTCATTGTAACAAAGTCTTTAAATATTTAGAAAGGTCTTAGTGTGGATTATAGCAAACATCTCAGTACGTCTTTCCCAGCAAGGATCTTGATGCACCACTGGGGTGAATTTTAAATATGGTCTTATTAACTTAACACTTTCTACAGCTCAGAAAATGCAGGGATGCACTCAGAATCCTCCTAGAATGTGAAATGTTAAAACCTGGATTTCTTTCACTATGCATGCCAAATATCTGCAAAGTGGTAACCTATGGGATTCAAAACCACTACCCAGGGGGACTTCTGGGAAAGCTAGGTGAGTTTCTGAAGTAATTACCTCAGAGATATTGTGGGTTTAGCTCCAGACCACCAAAATAAAGCAAATATCAAAATAAAGTGAGTCATACAAATTTTTTGGTTTCCAGTGCATGTAAAACTTATACTATACTGTGGTCTATTATGTATACAACAGCATTACATGTAAAAAATAATGCACATACCTTAATAAAAAATACTTTATCGTTAAAAAATTCTACCCATCATCTGAGCCTTCAACAAGTCTTAGTCTTTTTGCTGGTGGAGAGCCTTTCTTCAAGTTGATGGTTGCTGACTGATCAGGCTGGTGGTTGCTGAAGGTTGGGGTGGTTGTGGTGCTTTCTTAAAATTAAACAGCAATGAAGTTTGCCACATTGATTGACTCTTCCTACACAAACAATTTCACAATGCTCTTTGATAGCATTCTACACACAGTAGAATGGATTTCAAAATTGGATTCAACCCTGTCATTGCTTCATCAACTAAGTTTATGTAATATTCTAAATCCTTTGTTGTCTTCTCAACAATCTTCACAGCACCTTCAACAGGAGTAGATTCCAACTCAAGAAGCCACCTTCTTTGCTCATCCACAAGAAGCAACTCTTCATCTGTTAATGCTTTATCCTGAAATGGCAGCAATTCAGTCACATCTTCAGTTTTCACTTCGAATTCTAGTTCTCTTGCTATTTCCACCACAACGGCAGTGACTTTCTCCACTGGAGTCATGAACCCCTCAAAGTCACCCATGAGGGTTGGAATCAACTTCTTCCAAAATTGTGTTAATGTTGATATTTTGACCTTTTCCCATGAATCATGAATGTTCTTCATGACAATAAGAATGGTGAATACTTTCCAGACGTTTTCAATTTACTTTGCCCAGATCCAACAGAGGGATCAATATCCATGGGGGCTATAGCCTCATAAAATGTATTTCTTAAATAATAAAACTTGATCCATGGACTGCAGAATGGATATTGTATTAGCAGGCATGAAAACAGCATTAATCTCATTGAACATCTCTATCAGAGCTCTTGAGTGACCAGGGACATTGTCAGTGAGCAGTCATATTTTGAAAATAATATTTTCTGAGCAGTAAGTCTTCACAGTGGGCTTAAAATATTCAGTAAACCATGTAGTAAACAAATATGCTGTCATCCAGGTTTTGTTGTTCCGTTTATAGAGTACAAACAGAATAGCTTTAGCATCATTCTTAAGGGCCCTAAGAATTTTGGAATAGTAAATGATCACTGGCTTCAAATTAAAATCATCAGCTGCATTAGTCCCCAACAAGAGAATCACCCTGTCCTTTGAAGCTTTGAGGCCAGGCATTGACTTCTCCTCTCTACCTATGACATTTCTAGATGGCATCTTTCTCCAATATAAGGCTGTTTTGTCTACATTGAAAATCTGACTCTTAGTGTGTCCACCTTCATGAATTATCTTAATTAGATCTTCTGGATAACTTGCTGCAGGTTCTACATCAACACTTGCTACTTCACTTTGTACTTTTATGTTATGGAGATGCCTTCTTCCCTTAGACCTCATGAACCAACCTCTGCTAGCCTCAAATTATTTTTTAATCTTTATTTTTATTGGGGTATAGTTGTTTTACAATATTGTGTTAGTTTCTACTGTACAGCGAAGTGCAGTTCCCTGTGCTATATAGCAGGTTCTCATTAGTTATCTATTTTATACATATTAGTGTATATATGTCGATCCCAATCTCCCAATTCATCCCACCTCGCTTTTCCTCCTTGGTGTCCATATGTTTGTTTTCTACATCTGTGTCCCTATTTCTGCCTTAAGAAGAGGTTCATCTGTACCAGTTTTCTAGATTCCACATATATACATTAATATATGATATTTGTTTTTCTCCTTCTGCTTGACTTCACTCTGTATGACAGTCTCTAGGTCCATCTACATCTCTACAGATGACCCAATTTCGTTCCTTTTTATGGATGAGTAATATCAAACTTTTCTTCTGCAGCTTCCTCACCTCTCTCAGCCTTTGTAAACTGAAGAGAGTTAGTGCCTTGCTCTGGATTAGGCTTTAGCTGAAGGGAATGCTGTGGCTGGTTTGATCTTCTATCCAGACCACTAAAATTTTCTTCATATCAGCAATAGGCTGTTTCACTTTCTTATTATTTGTTTGTAACACTGCTTATTTCAAGAACTTTTCCTATGCATTCACAACTTGGCTGCTTGCTGCAAGCGGCCTAGCTTTTGGCTCAGCTTTCCACATGTCTTCCTTACTAAGCTTAATCATTTCTAGCTTTTAATTTAAAGTGAAAGATGTGTGACTATTCCATATTGTAAACACTTAAAAGAAATGTAGGGTTATTAATTGGCCTAATTTTAGTATTGTTGTGTCTCAGGGAATAGGGAGGCTCAATGAGAGGAGATGGGGGAATGACCAGTTAGTGGAGCAGTCAGAACACACACAATATTTATAGATTAAGTTCACTGTCTTGTACGGGATTGGTTTGTGGTACCCCAAAACATTTATAGTAATAATATCAAAGATCACTGATCACGATTCACCATAGCAAATATAATAATGATGAAAAAGTTTGAAATATTGTATGCATTACCAAAATGTGCACAGAGATATGAAGTGAGCAAATGCTGTTAGACTCTTGATGCAGGGTTACCACAAACCTTCAATTTGTAAAAAGTACATCTGCAAAGCACAATAAAGCAAAGTACAATAAATTGAGGTATGCCTATATTCTGAAAATGCTAGGCTGCTTTTCAATCTAAAAAGAGACATTCAATCTAAAAAGGAGCTACTGTGTACCTCGTCATTAGCTACAAAGTGTTGAAGTGTTAAAAGGAGGACCTAATTATTTAAATGAGAGTGGGAATGAGGAAGGGGCATTGATGATTACACTGTTTGGCTGTGATATCCTAGGAGATATGGAATATGAGGTATACCTTCTACAGGTACTGGGGGTTGGGGATGGATGGTTCAAAACCCTGGGCTGAGACAACCAAAGGAACATAGGTGAATAAAAGACCTTCTGCTCAAAAAAATCTGCTCTCTCACTGCAGCCTCTTCTAAAGAGAGTCATCAAGTCAAACCTGTTACTAGCAATCCTTGAATTAAAATTAAAATACGTGTTCACAGCAGATAATTAAAACCACATTCGTAACAGCTTTATTCATAGTAGTAAAAAACAATTATTCTCCAACAGCTTAATGGATACAAAAGTGTAGCATCTTCATTTAGAGGAATACTCCTCAGTCACAAAAAGTAACACACTGCTGATAAATACAATAACATGGATGAATCTCAAAAACCTTACTTTTTATCAAAAAAAGACAGAAAATAAATTATGTATTTAAAAAAAAAAATTGGGGGGCGGGGCATGTGGCTTGTGGGAACTTACTTCCCTGACCGGGGATTGAACCTGGTCTCTCAGCAATGAAAGTGCAGAGTCTTAACCACTGGATAGCTAGGGAATTCTTAGACTATGTATTATATTATTTTATTTATATGAAGTTCTAGAATAGTAGAAACTAAATTACGGTGACAGATGTCAGAGCAGCAACTGTCTCAGGGTGAGAATTGACAGGAATGTGGTACTAAGAGGGAACTTTCTGGGATGATGAAAATATTCTGTATCATTATTACAGTGGTGTTTGCACAAATGTATACATTTGTCAGAACTCAACAAAATGTACATAAAATCTGTGTTTTACTGTATATAGATTATATTCCTATTTTTTTAAAGGTAGAAGAAAAAAGCCATTTTCCAAGTTTAAATGCAATTTCCTTATATCACAGCTGTCTTGAGTCTGTGGGTTCAATCTGACTTCAAGATTCATCCATACATACAGTCTTCTTTTATTCATGACTTATTATGCAATTTCTGCCCTGCACTATTTTCACAAAAAGTGGGGAGAAAAGGAAAAGGAGCCTGAGCATGAATGGGCTTTTCTCATCAGATAAAGTATTAGCCCAAGCATCTGCCATTAAAAGACAAGAGAACAAGTCCTCCTCCATCAGATATCCAGTTTCAGAGGTGATTTTAATGATAATTGACCTTATAAAGGTTCCTTTAGCAACTGGCAACTACCATCTGAAATAGAACTTGGAGTCTGAGAAAAGAAAATCTTGGTGCATTCTGGTCACTTTTCCAAAGGGACCAGCATCTTGGAAAAGCATCTTCCATTTCAAACAGAATGATGGTAAAGATAACACAGGCTTTAAAATAGATAAATTGGTTTTACCACATACTTTTCCACTTCCTTGATAGCTGGTCAGCAAAGTTTATTCTAACCCCAGGCCTGTGGATTTGCCATGTTCAAATAAGGTATATGATGACTAAGTGAATCTGGATGTGGACCACCAAAAGTAAATTCTTTACCACATACTTTACGGTGTTTCAAATCCTGAGAAAGTAAGTAATCTTATCTCATTGGTGTAAAATGATCTCAAATAAACACCAGAAGATCTTGTAGAGCATACCAATATTTATGCTCCAGTTTCGTGAGTTTGATGGGTTTTCTTCTCTTTGAACCTCAAGCATAAGATGATGATAACGTTGATGATGATAGTGGTGGTGATGGTGGTGGTGGCGGTGATGATGAAACTGCTTATGAGAATGTTGGCCACCAAGGAGAATGTGGGTAGAGAATTTTTTTTTTTTAACATCTTTATTGGAGTATAATTGCTTTACAATGGTGTTAGTTTCTGCTTTATAACAAAGTGAATCAGCTATACATACACATATATCCCCATATCTCCTCCCTCTCGCGTCTCCCTCCCTCCCACCCTCCCTATCCCACCCCTCTAGGTGGTCACAAAGCACCGAGCTGATCTCCCTGCGCTATGCAGCTGCTTCCCACTAGCTATCGGTTTTACATTTGATAGTGTATATATGTCCATGCCACTCTCTCACTTTGTCCCAGCTTACCCTTCCCCCACCCCGTGTCCTCAAGTCCATTCTCTAGTATGTCTGTGTCTTTATTCCTGTTCTGCCCCTAGGTTCCTCATGACCACGTTTTTTTTTTTTTCTTTTAGATTCCTTCTATATGTGTTAGCATACGGTATTTGTTTTTCTCTTTCTGACTTACATCACTCTGTATTGCCTACAATAATTTCACACTAGAACTCTCATCTTGTGGCTGGACCTCTCTCCTTTCTTTTGCTCATACTATCCTATAGTATAACCATACTATACTATACTCTATCTTATAACATCAAGACTATGTTCTCTGCCTGATTTACAAACCCATTCAATATTGTCTTCTACAGTTCCTGGACACGCACCTTCCCCACAAGTGAAACTTTTCTCCTCGCCATCACATGATCAATATATGCTTATTCTTACAATAAGAGGGTTCTACCTGGCATGAAAAGTAAGCCCCTAATTATAAAGGAACCGTTTATTACCTTTATATATTTTTAATTTTTCTTTTCCAATGTTAATTGTGTGCCTATGAAATGTAAGACACTGTATTTGGCAGATATAAAAGCACATCCCCTTTAAATAATTCTGATGCATTTATACATATGATATAGACATATAGGTATAGATAATAAAGTTTAGAAAAACTATGAAATCATGAGCAACTGAATTTGCTCAAATGGCTATGTTATTGGATATTAGTTTTCAAAAGTTCAAGAGACTGTGGTGAAAGTTTTTATTTTAAGAGCAATCATTGAAAGAATCAACTGACCTTGCTCTTCTCTGTCTCAAGTCAAAAAATAAACAGTGAAAGTGTATCTTAGTGGTTTGCAAGTGATTCAGAGCAGGATGCTCAGCTATTAGAAAGCCATCGATTGGCTGGAGGAAATGAGTTGGCTGCAGCCTGAGATATAAGCCAAAGCCCAGGATTGTGAGACCAGGGAAGGATGCCAAGGTGCACTGCATTACTTGGCAGGAGTTCAAGCTCATTGCTAAAGGTCTGCTCTTATTCAGAATCCAGGTTTTCTAGGCTTTGCAAAACTCTTGCCTTGATATTCAATATTTTTTATTTAATCTTTCCATCTTTCAAGATCTCGATATTGATATAAAATGTTCCTTTGATTACAGTCCCCAAACCCACTTTTTTAGGTTAAAATTCTTTCACTGCTTTTAGACTGACTGTCCTTTTAGACTGATAATCAACTTTGTGTACAGACTCTATTTTCAGAAATATCTCTCACTTTGGAATATAAGCAAGTTTGGCAAGAGTATTACTGAGAAAAAATATTAATGGTTCAAGAATATCAAATCCATTAGCCACTCTCACCAGACTGTTTCAAATAAAGTGTACTGGGAAGGGTCATGGCTGAACGGGAAACCAGCAGACATCAGTTCTATTCTGGGCTTGACTTCTATGTGATCTTGAGCAATTCACTCAATTTCTCTGCAGTTCAGTTTGCCCAGGTTTCAAAAAATTGAAATGATAATACCTGGATGTTGTGGAGAGTCATCATATTAGTAAGATGCTTTGGACTCCTGAGACACAGGCTAATGTAGAAATAAAGGAAACCCAAGACATGGCCTTCAGCAATATATCTTGTATTCTCTATACTGTATTCTCCTGTATTTCCTTTCTTCACTGCTTTAAAGCCCCATGAATTATTCCTTTCAAATACTGTATTATTCTATTTGAATTGTTGCCCAGTTACAAATGATGGGATAAAGGTATACTCTACTGAAATCAATTCATTTAAATTCAACACAAGAAAGATTGATGAAGTACTTAGAAAGTAGGTTACTAGTTTGATGACAATCTCTAATCTCCTAATATTAAAAGAGCCTCATTGTTTCTATCTCTTTTTCTGAACCATGAAGAATCTAAAGTTGTTTTACTAATACCACCTCATATTTGCCAAGTGATTATTAGCTGCTAAATACTTCCCTTGCATTATTTTATTTAGTTTTCACAACTCCATGAGGTGTGTTTTATTAGCATCCCCATTTTGCAGACCAGAAAACTGAGTGAGAATTAGCAAAGACTCAGAATCACTCAAGTTGTCAGGAGCATCACTGTCATTCAACCTAGTGTCTCTTAACTTCTAGACACTAACTTAAACTTTCCCCAAACTAATGATGTCAAACCTGAGTATGTCATGCTTTTGAATATTTGACATGCTTGTTAAAGATGCAGATGCCTGAAACCCACACACACACAGAGCTTTGATGCTATGGCTTGTTTATTGTACATTAGAGACACATCCAAGGATTGAAAGTGAGGGGCTTTGATGTGGCCTCAGTAAAGACTTAGGTCAGAACAAAGACCTTATAGGAAGCCAACAGGGGACTCTCCTTTTGCTAGGTTGAGATGAGCAGATGGGTACAACAAATCTTATGACCTTCAGTCATTGAGTGGTTAAGCAAGTATTAACTAGAAATTGATAAAAGACAACTGTGCTTATATACCTCAAGAGCAAGTGTTTCTTTAAGTACCACTTAGCCAGGACTCAACTCTTATTCCCATCATCTAGAGAACTGCTGTGGGAGATTGCAGTTATTGCACTTATTGTGGGAGATAAGTCATGGTTTCTCAACCTCAGCACTCTTGACATTTTGAGCCAGATAATTCTTTTTTTGTGTGTGTGTGTGGATTTTTCTGTACATTGTGGGGTATTTAGTGCTATCCATGGCCTCTAACCACCAGTAACCAGTATAAGGCCCTCCCTAGTTGTAAAAATAAAAAAATGTCTTCAGACTTTGTCCAATGTTCCCTGAAGGGCAAATCACCCTTGCTTGAGAACCACTGTTTTATGTTATATGGAGAACTCAGGGCATTGGGAAGGTCCAGCTGGGGAAGAAGAAGTCTATCTTCTTCATACAACTTATTATTTGAAAAGGATATGTAAAGAATCCAGAGCTCAATAAGGCCTGCTCTTTGCAATTAAAGCATCTATATTCCACTGGAGCAAATACCATATTTGCATACACCACAGTAATATAAAGTATCAATGGCTGTAACAAATGTTCCAAAAGCTGTGTGGACCCAGTGGCAGGTGCCCACCCCAGACTCCTGGAGAAACCCTGAATTTGGGGAAAGGGGTAGGGAAACCATCCAAGCAAGAAGAGAGAGAAGACTAATTAGAAATAAAGGCTGAGAACCACAATTTGGAATAGCTGTGACAGCCAAGGGGGGGAGTTTTAGGGACATGACTCGGCTGACAGGGGCACATACTCCACAGACAGAGAAAGGGAGAGAGAGGGAGAAGTGGAACAGCCAGGAGCCTGGGGGAGAGGTAGCCACTGCTGACTGGAACTAAAGCACTTTGGGCTGAGGGGGCAGCAGGCAGGTGACAGGGAGTGAGTGAGAAGTGATGGAAGATGAGAAAGTGGAAGCAGGAGAGAAAACCACTTAGGGAAACTTTGTTTGGAAAGAAATGAAAGTTACAGCCTGAGGGTAAAGCAGCAGAAGAGGGACATTTAAGCTGATGCATTCACAGCATCGTTCCAGAACTAGACGGGCTGGGTTCTAACACAGTAAAGGTGTAAAAAGTTATGTGGCTTAAGTAATTGAAGGATTTTGAAGATTATACTACACAAAGGGCGGAGAGGAGGTAATTTGCCAGAACTCTGGTTTTGTTTGTTTTAAAGCACGGAAAGAAAAACTGTCCCAGGGATGGATCTCCCTTTCTTGCTGGCACTTCCTTGAGAAATCACAGAAAGAAGAAGCCTTTCTCTTAAGGCCTTTAAGAGCCAGAGACCTAGAGGGGTGGGATAGGGAGGGTGGGAGGGAGGGAGATGCAAGAGGGAAGAGATATGGGGATATATGTATATGTATAGCTGATTCACTTTGTTATAAAGCAGAAACTAACACACCATTGTAAAGAAATTATACTCCAATAAAGACGTTAAAAAAAAAAACCAAAAAACAAAAAATAGTGACCTTTCTCTGTAGTTGATGCTATGCTAGAAAAAAGTTTATCAACTGCCTGGCTGGGACAAAACAATACAAAACACAAGAAAACACTCAGATTTGTAGCATTTGCTGATTTCAGTGGTGTAAGTATCCAGCTCCCCTTCCACTGCTAATTTTAAACTACCATCAAGAAGCCATTGACTAGAGGATTGGGAAGAGCTGCATACAATTGGCTCTTGCTAGCCAGTGTGAACCAGCTGCAGCTCACCAGTGTGGTTTTAGTCTCCATAAGTCATGCTTTCTGGAAGCCATCTTCTCAGCATGTCTGCCTTGACTAAATGTTTGGGCAGAAGTAAAACTTTCAAGTGAAGGGCTTTTCAAGTGCCCCCTTGTCTCAAGGTAATAGTTTCCATTTTTGTGGCTTTCCATCCATAGTACAGGAATGGTGTACTACGTACAGGAATGGTGTACTCAGGCAGCAGAGAGCCAACTTGAAACGTGTGGGACAAGTGTGGTCCAACAAAGATTTAGAATAACAAAAACAAAATAAATTAATAGGGAAAAAGTGACCGAAATAAACGGCTCATGTGTGTAGAATCTAAATTGGTAGCTTCTGCTCTTTGGTTATTTGGAGGAGACTTTGATTTCATCCATGTGGACAGACAGGGCAGCAGCTACGGTTATCTGTGTTGTGCTAATAGACAGAAGACTTCCAGCCCTGTTAGCCATCTGCAATCCTGACAAGGGCTTAAGGGGAAATAGTTTCTGTACCTTGAGATAGGAGCAGGGGAGTGGAGGAAGAAAGGGCATGTGGCTGGATTCACTGTATCTACAAGTTCTCACATTTAATTCCACTGAAGTTACATCATGAGATTTGGACATTATAAAAACTCCCGACCTGAGGAAAATAATCTTGGATAAAAAACTCTGTGTGTCCTTGTCTTTTATTTCTTTTTTGTTACAGAGATGCCAGGAATAATTCTTCACATATTAGCGTCATCAGTTTAGGATCCAAATGGCCAAGTATGTATGGTTTGGTTGCCCACTGAAAACTTTTGGGGGATATATTAAAAATAATATATTTCCATGTTATCAAAATATGTAGGAAAAAATTGAATGATGGAGAAAAAAAAAACACATATAATCTGAGAGGCACCCATATACTTTTGTCTTTTTCTTTCTAGTCTTCTTTTTCCTATTATTTTTCTACTATATCTCTTATCCCAAAGGTATTTAGAGCAATGAAATGTGTTGCTAGTTCATATTTTCCTTTAGAAAGGAAGTACTGGTGGGTAGATGCTGACGAGAGAAATAAACTCATTAATGTACCCTTGTCTTGCCTTTTCTGTCCCTAACTCTGTAAATTAAAGATATGAATACAGGTTGGTGCAAAAAAGTCAGAATATTTAATTCCTTAATTTGAATTCAGGGAAGGTGTGTGGGTTGGAGAACTCTCTGGCAAATTAAAGCAGACCTTTTGTTTGTTTAATAACTGGATGATGCTGAGTTACCTCATTAGGCCCATGCAGGTTTAATGATGCTTTACTGAGGGTGCATTGGAAGGTCCCTGAAGAGGGCAAAAATTGTTTTCCTTGAAAGTTTCTAAGGCATTTGTAACCTCTTCTCTATAATTGCCCCATTTGGTTTTGACTTTCTTTCATAGCACAGGTCTTTTCCTAAACATTTTTATTTTCGGTCTATCATCATTCCTCTCACATAACTCTTAGTGGATTTTTCTTGTTGGAGAGCCTATAATCAGCTCTCACTGGGCTCTGCACTCATGTATACTTGGGGGTCATGAGATTTTCATCTGTTTACTGCTTATAGCACCTATTCCAGTGGCTAATCATGGTGACAATCTCTGCCAAATTTAGGACTTGACAATCTACCTGACTCTTCTACAAACATTTTCTCAGTCCATCATCAAATCCCTGGGAAGGAGGCAGGAGAGGGTTTTATTGGGGAGGCTGGTAGAAGGGGAAACCCAAGCATATGGAACAAAAGTAAGTTTGGAGGCAAAAGTCCATCAGCACTGTCTTAAACTTTTTTCAACTTTGTGATTTGCTTTCCTTTCCTCTTTTGTTTATCAGAAAGGATCCATTATCTAGTTAGACAATAAACTTTTCTCATAGAAGTTTTTAAAATTGCCTTTTGCAGCTGTGTGTTTAGCAAGAAAAAGCTGGAACTATTTCCTATGTGTCATCTATGTAATCTTGATACTCCTTACTTATTGATATTGGATGATGGGTCAGGTATTCATGCTCAACATAACATCCCTGGTGTGATGATGATCTAGGTGGCCAAATCCAGAAGGAGGGAGGCTTCCCAAGATGGTACCATCCAAAACCTCAAACAAAAAGATGAGATCATCAGATCATTCCTTTGGGAACAAATGCCTCTGAATTTAAGGTATAAGTCACATTTCTAGACTTACTCTTGTAATCGCCCATGATAGCAGCAAGCAAATGTGCTGTGAGGATATTGGGACTGGAATGGACTAAAATAGAATTGGATTGGCAAAGATATTTTAATGGGCATTGAGATTGATAAGTTTTTGTAAAATAAAAGAATAACTTTCTCTTTTGAATTGAGCTAGAGACATTGCAACTTTTACTTCCATGATCCGTGCACCAAGATGTCAACTTTTTTTTTTTTTCTAATATTCTACAAAATACTCACTGTCATATCTCTGCAAAATCCCGGGAGCCTTACTGACAGTTGTGTGTGTCAGGGAGGTGAGGGAGAGGTGTTGAGGGTTTCTGGTAATTGTAATGATGTATTATCCCACCTCAAATGAGCCTAGCAGTAATTTTCCCAAAGTTCATAACTGGTCAAGTGTAAAGGTGGAATTCAAATCCAGTTCTTCTAGCATGAGGTGTTCTAACTCTAATCCAGTTTTCTATCCTTTCTAGCCTTGTTGCCACCTGCATATAGAGTGTTAAATAAAGGTTTGTTGAACTGGATTGAATGGAATTGCACGCCAAAGGGAGTTTTAGATCTGCCTTCCCAATAAATACAATTTCCTCTGGACCAGATTCTCAGCTTTCTGTTCTGCCTCTGAGTTCATTTGATAAGAGACTTGATTGGGGCTTGTTTTAACAGATAAGTTCAGTTAATATTTACTTTAGGAAAGTGGGATTAGTGAAGATAGGTGGAGAATGAATTATACATTCTCTGAGCAATTGAAGGTCATTAGGAAAGCATGCAGCTGCCAGAGATTTCTACGTGAGACTTGCACGGAGAGGGCTGGAGGCGATTTCCAAAAGTTCTGGTTTCTATTTACTGGAGTCACTTCAGAAGTGGTGAACTGGGACGATTAGGCTGTTAATTCAAACAAAGGGGAACTTTTTAATAGAGAAAGTGACACATGCCTATGTAAAGACCACTCCAGAAGGCTGGTGGACTGTGTAGGCAGTGGAGGTGGGGGAATCACAAGAGCTGAGTATTTTGTTGAGCCAATATGTTAAGAAGCCAAGAAGAGGGGTGTGAGGTAGGGAGAACCAACTCAACTAGCAAAACAGACCCTGGCAAGGGCAGTTATTCTAATGAAGAGTCCAAAAAGTATATTCAATTCAGGTAGCATTTTGAATAATGTTAACACCGGAAATTTCTCTCCGGAGGAACGAAACATTTCCTGTAGGATGAAACTGGAAGTTGAGACTGGGCAATGACAATAGCTAACAGGTCATCCTTCATCCTCCTGTCCTATATACCAGGCACTGTGCTTAAGTCCCCAAAATAGCCTTAAGTGCCAGGGAAAATCATACAAAATTTATAGATAGGGAAAGACTCTAAAAGTTTAATTTTTTTGCCCCAATTCATAAGTCCAAAGTGGAGGATCAGAATGCAAACTCATATTTGGTTGATGGTGAATTTTTATTGTGTATCATGTATCAGAGTACCTAAAAGTGTACAGTATGCTTCTTTGGAAAGGAAAATCAGAGAGCAAACATGAATGTTGTTTCTAGTGTCCTACAGGGAGATAGATTTGAAGCATTAAAATTTGGGGGTTTTATGGGTTTCCAGGGTCCATTTCTATCATAGGAGAAACTCAATACTTTTGAGACCTCATCAGCTGATGGGGCTGAGGTTAAGGATCATCTTCTTTCTCTATTCAGGATTGACTGACTCAGGAACAGGGAAAACCTGGACAGGTGGGTAGGGTCAATGATGTTCCAGTGAGAGAGACCTGGTGAAAACAAAGGCAGAAGAAAAAAGATTATCTGGGTGTCACTCACTATTCATTCAACAAATATTTGTTGAGTGTCTGTCATTTGCCAGGCAATGTCCTAGGCATCAGGACATAATACACGCTACAGGGAACAAAACCACAATTTAAAAGGAGAAGAAGCTTTGGTGGTAGGCAAATCTCAGCATTGTCACTAACTAGTTAAGTGACCTTGGGCATGTTACTCAACCCCTCTGAGCCTCTGCCTCTTCCTCAATATGGACCTAATGGAGCTCAGGTCTAACAGTTACAGTGAGGAGTAACTAAGATGCTGCATGTAAAAGGCATGGGTCATGGTGGGCACACACTAAATAGTAATGATATTACTATTCTTATTCACCATTAAGAATTTGTTTCCTAAGAAATCCATGTCCAGTTTTTTTTCATAATGCAATAAGATGTCAGCTTCCTCTGTGCCTCCTTCTAAGTATTCTATAGAATCTAAATGTTTCATCTTGTTTTCTGGAGGATGCTAAAATATCAGTGCCTTTCTTGGGTCTTAAATTCTACATTTCTGGGCTCTACTCATCCTTCACCTCCCTTTTTTCTTCCACATAGTATGGTTGATGTGATTGTTACTTTTATGTGTCAACTTGACTGGGCCACATGGCGCCTGGACATTTGTTCAAATATTATTCTGAGTATGTCTGTGAGAATGTTTCTGGATGAGATTAACATTTGAATAGGTAGTCTGAGTAAAGTAGATTGTCCTCCCTAATGTGAGTGGGCCCTATGAAATCAGCTGAAAACCTGAATAGAACAAAAACCTGACTTCTACCAGAATAAGAGGGCACGCCTGCTGCCAGACTGCTTTGAGTTGGGACATCAGCTTTTTCTTCCTTTGGACTTGAACTGAAACATCGTTCTTCTTGGTTCTTGAACCTACTGGCTTTTGGACTGGAATGTACACCACTGGCTCTCCTGGTTCTCAGGCCTTCAGACTAGGACTGAAACATTGCCTCTCATGAGTCACCAGTGTCCAGCTTGATGACGGCAGATCTTGGGACTGCCCAGCATCCATAATTGCATGAGCTGACTCCCTATTTTAGATATATATAAATATATGTAAATATAAATATGTATGTATCTATCTATATCTATCTATTTACTTATCATCTATCTATCTATCATCTATCTATCTATCTATCATCTATCTATATATCTATCTATCTCCTACTGGTTCAGTTTCTCTGGAGAACCCTAATACTGTTGAGGATACTGAAATATAGAAATGGGATCTTCCCAAGGTCATGCTAGTACCTAGGGGAGAAAACAGGGTAATTTCCAGCTCTCTTGGCTCCCAGTGCAGGGCACCTCCTGTATTATTCTTCACTTCATGCTCTCATGCTGTCTCCCAATAACAAAAGTTACTTCATAATTAAAGAAGAAGGGAATGCATATCAAAGATCTTCTTCACAAGATTAGATGAGACCTAGATTTGGTAACCATGATGTTACCTAGACTGAGAGAGAAGATGGGCTCTGCTTATGTCCGAGGGAAGTGGCTGACCATTTATTCAGCACGTGCTGTGTACCCAGCATACTCACACCTATTATCTTTTTTTTTTTTTTTTTTTAATTTTATTTATTTATTTTTGGCTGTGTTGGGTCTTCGTTTCTGTGCGAGGGCTCTCTCCAGCTGCGGCAAGCGGGGGGCCACTCTTCATGGCGGTGCGCGGGCCTCTCACTATCGCGGCCTCTCTTGTTGCGGAGCATAGGCTCCAGACGCGCAGGCTCAGCAGCCGTGGCTCACGGGCCCAGCTGCTCCGCGGCACGCGGGATCCCCCCAGACCAGGGCTCGAACCCGTGTCCCCTGCACCGGCAGGCAGACTCTCAACCACTGCGCCACCAGGGAAGCCCTATTATCTTTTAATTTTCACAGAAATCTACCCTTGTCTCCATTTTTAGATGAGGTCACTTCTGAATCCAGAGCTCACTTTCTCACCATGACAACAAACTCAGTCCCTAAAGCTGGACTGAGGAACAGGTGGAAGATCCCTTTCCAAAACTCTGAGTAGGAAAGATGCTGAGGGGGCTTGAGAATGTGTGAGACGGTTGGGTTCTGTTTATTACTCTGATTCTAGTCTTGCATCTCCCATCTTTCCCTCTTTATCACCAGCTCCACATGCCGGTGTGTTACACACAAGTCTGGGACAATGCCAGGGCCTGGCGGGCAATGCTTGTTTTACAGCCAAGCACACCTGCTTCCTGCAGCCTGCCAAACCCTTTAGCTGCTGGCTCCTGGGCTGGATGATTATCTCCCTTCAGACTCCATGCCTGCATTCCTTTCTCATGGAAGAAAGAATCCCTTCTCTCCCTCTCTCTCTCTCTCTCTCTCTCTCTCTCTCAGTCTCTCTCTTTCAATACCCCTCTCTCCCCTCCCAACCCCTTTCTTCCTCTCTCCTTCTCTCCTTCTCTTCTCTCTTTCTTTTCAGTTGGATTTTGTTCTTATTTTACAAAGATAAAAACCAAACCAAAACCTCTTTTGAACATTTTTTGGCTGAAACTTGTGACAGGATTCATTCTATGCAAAAGTCCTATGCCTCTGGCCTCCCCTTTTTCACCCTTAATTTGGTACCCATTTCCCTTTGATGCTTTTTCTTCCTGCAGAATTTTTACCACGTCCTCAACACTGGTGTTTGTTCTGACTGATGCTCTGCTGTTTGTCATGCAAATAGGATTTTGCTTCAAACATGATTTTAATTTAATGAATGTTCTGGTTGTTTGTCATGGAAGCAAGATCTTGCTGGCAGAACATTTTTTAGCCAACTCTGGTAACTCCCCAAGTTCCCACAGTTACTCTAATCATTTAGTCTTTCTATGTAAGGCCTAAGATTTTAGAGAATTAAAACCATTTTGATTATATACATTAAACTCATAATCCTTAACATTTTCACATACCCATAAAAATGCATATTATCTGGATTCTTAAATGGCTAAAAATACCAATGATTTTTCAATGTTTAATATATAAATATGTATAAATATGTACATACATATATGCATATATATGTACATACCTATATATGTATATATATTTCTATGCTATGCATCTGCAATTACTTTTTATTCACACTCATGAAAGTAATGATGTCTTTTATTTATGAAAAAAAGGAGAGATCTAGATCCTGGTGCCCAGTTTCAAATGCAGAGAGGAGCACCAGCAGTAAAGGTCTGGGGTTGTTAGGATACTGTGTGCTTGGATGGAAAGGTGTTTGTGCAAGGAGTCCATAATCAATGTAATGTATAGTTGGCCCTCCATATCAGTGGGCTCCGCATCCATTGATTCAACCAATGGTGGATGGAAGATATTCAGAAAAAAAAATCTAGAGATGATTTAAAGTATGTGGGAGGATGTGCTTAGGTTATTTGCAAATATATGCCATTTTACATTAGGGACTTGAGCATCCATGGATTTTAGTATGGGGGAGAGACTAATCCCCTGTGGATACCAAGGGTTGACTGTAGGGGTCAGAGGTGCAGTAGAACTAGAGATATACAAGGGAGATCAGGGGTCAGTCCCAGGGGAGCAGGAGCAGAGTGCCTCTCATTATCTCATAATGAGATAAAGCCACTTAAAATTTGTCCATAAAAATGGGAACACAAATTCTGGAGAAAATAAAAGCAAGTTTGACTGAGATAATTATGGTAAATGAAACTAACAACTATGAAAATAAGTTCATCTTATGTTTAGAAATGCAATCTTGATCTAATTCTTAGAATGAATAAAGAAAGGATCAAGTGGATTTCATTGTTTTGGAGGGGGTGCATGATTTTTACCACAAGTATATGAGATCAGGATAAAATAGTCTTCAGTTCCCACCTGCCTTTTGTACTTTGACCTTAAAGAGAGTACTGTTTTTTTAAAAACAATATTTAGTACTTTACTCATCATACTAAGATCTTTTTTTAATCTCTTGGTAATCAAATTATTTTCTCTTGAAATACTTTAAGGTTATCTTTGCAGTTTGTCCTTTCCTCAATTGTTAATTGTTTTAACTCTGCCACTTTCTCATCTATCAGGGGTTTTATAGGAGAAATGGGACCTTCTTCAAAATCACTCATCACTTTCACAAATTTAATAAAATTGTTTGCAAATTTTGCAGTTCCTTTGCAATTACTTTGTATTGTATTCCTCAAGTTGGGAATACCATATCAAAAGAACATATGCATTTATAACACTTGACAATCTTTGAGAGTCTAATTCAAAAGACATTGATACAATAGATCAGGATGAGTGTTAATGTTAAAAGGGAGATCTCTAGTGACTAACTTCATTCATGAACATTTTTTCTATTATTTTGACTTTTGCTTTCCTAGAAGCTGTGTAACCGTGGGAACAGGAAGAATTGAATAAACTATAACATCTTTGGTCAAGAGTTGTGTCTTAAGGGTGACATTATAGTTTGGAAGCAAGAGGGAAGAGAATGTTTAACATCCAGAGATACAGGAAATAGACCAGAAATTGGAAAGTTAGGATAAATCCATAGGCCCTGGATGAAGCTTACATTTTCTGAATCTGGTTTCTGCTGGGGGCTTGTGTAGAGGTGATAGAGACCTTACAGGAGGTGATGGAATTATAATGATGCCTTAGATTGGGTTCCCTGGGAAACATACTGAAATGGAGACTAGCAGGCAGGGCTCTTAAGGTCCACTCCTGTGGCAGGGAAAGGAAGGAAGCAGGATTTGGCAGAGGGAGAAGTCAGTTTGCAACACAGTCTTATCAGAAGCCTCAGTCGAGCTTCTGAGACTGGGATGACTCTTCAGTCATCCAGTGTTGAGAGTGAGGGACCCAAGATTAGTTTATACCCTCACATTGAATACTCATGGGTGCAGATAGTCCCAGGAAGGTCATGTGAGTTTGGGCAGGAGCCTTTTTTAGCAGAGGCAATTCCTATTGGGTACTGATGGGTGAGGCTGTCTGCCAGGACAGTTCTTGAAGCTTAGGATGATAATAATGATAATAATAACTCATATTTATTGAAAACTTACTATATGAATATGTAGTTTCTATTCAAGTTACTTCACCTCAATTTTTAAAAAAAATATTATCCTAACAAACTTGTAAGAAGGATGCCATTATCACCTCCACTTGAAAGAAGATAAAATTAAAGTTTAATTAGTAGGTGGAAGAACACTAAGCATACTCTTTATAGTGCAACCGTCTGCCCAAACCATCAGTTGGTCAAGCAAGTTTGTGTAGCATCTCACCACCAAAGCAAATTGCATGAGCTATGCTTCTTCACATTGCATACTCCTCATCGGACACATTGCTGTGCCATTCTTTCTTTTCCTTTGTTAAGGGTGCCTCACACAGCATACTTCTCCTCTCTTATTTCCTATAAGAAAGGGATGCCTATTGATCCACATTACAGGGTGGAAAAATAACGTTCACTTATTCATTGATTTACAACATCAAAAAGTAGCTAATCAGCATCATTATATAACAGCAAAGGTGTGAGGTTACGGGCAGTCAGTAATAAACAAGTTAGACAAATTCACTTCCCTTAACAAGGTTATACCTAACTACTCACAGAGATTAGGTGACTTTTCCAAAGTCACAGATGTGACAATGGGTAAAATCAGGATTGACACTTACTTGGGACCCGCTGACTCCATAATCTTTGTGCTTGCCCCTAGGACATCTGAATCTTGGGTCTTTATTACAACCTCCTCTCACCTGGACACAAATGGAGGGACGGCTCCAGGGAAATTTGCTCTGGGCTTTCCAGTCCACACACTGAAATTCTGCATGGCAAGGTCACCCACTCATCAGTTGTCCTGATTTAATGCTTGAGACATCTCATCTTAATACTTACTGCTTTTCATTGTCAGCCAACAAAATCAACAAACACAGAAATAAAGCCAACTGGAAATAACTTCATTTATAATCAGCCTAGATAATTTGAATTTTGGATAGGTGATTTCAGTGCAACACCCACCCACAGGCAGAAACATGAACTGATAAATCTTTAGCACATCTATCCCACCCTGTGTCTCCTTTAGAGAGGGAGAGGACTCAATGAAGTGGAAAAAAAACCCAAGGACAAATTTAGGTGATATAGACTTTTAGAAAGATCTGAAACAGTTTAATACAGAATTTCTCTTTATAGAATTGGTTTCCACAGAAATAGGTCCATTACTGTGTACAGTCATTACTGTACAAAGTGGGTGCCCCAAAAGTGAGGATTTTACTTTCCTGTTTGAGGTTTTCTTGGTTGATGGAATTCAAGTGGCTTTAGAAGTAATTTCCTTAATCTCTATGAATGCATTTCAGTTATGACAACTATATAAATCTTTTCTCCTCAACCATCTGAGCTAAATATATAAGAACTATCAATACTTACACAGCAAATGCAAAAGTATAGATATCCTGGGTCAGGAAGATGGGAAATAGCCACTGATTGTAATACATTGTGTAATTGCAACTCTGTCATCATTTATGAAAGGCTTGTTTTAATGCCTTAGACTTATCCCTTTCACATATATTAAGCACTTAAAAATAATGGTATAAAGGAGAAATTCTACCGTTACTGAGGTCCTGCTATGCACCAAGGGTTGTGCTAAGCATTTTATATGTACCATTTTATTGACTCTTCTACACCTGAAATCAGATTGAAGTTACTCAAGAACTCTTAGATTTTAGAGGCAGAACAAGAATTTGATCACTGGTGTATACGTGACTAGAGACTGTGATTTTCCCTGACCACACCAGCTGTCTATAATCCTTGTCAGTGTGCAGACAGTAAAAAATGTTATATGTTGCTTCATCTCATAGGTCTTCCTGAGCCTAAGGAAAGACTCTCAGAGGCTGGTTGGTAACAACTGTTTCTTGAACTCCTGCCATTGCCAGGCATTGGACTTGATATTGCAAAGGAAAACATAAAACAGATATAGATCCTGTCTGCAAGCAGTTTAATTTATAATTTGTAAGGAAATGGTATATTACCATTTAGGAGTGCTATGGCAAAAATACGTATGCAAAAATATGGCAAAATATAGCGTATATTTTTGAATTTTGTCATTCCAGACACTTGGTGATGTAGACAAGAGCAGGTATTATTCACCTACTTTGGGGTCCCAGTTGCCTCATTTGTGAAATGGAGTCCCATTTGATATAGTATCTGATACAGTACTGTAAGTGCTATCATAAGTAGAAGACTTTACTCTGGTCCAATATAATTTCATGTATCCATGTGCAAAAATTACTATCATAAAATTAAAAATAAAGTAAAAAAGTGTAGTTAAAGTGCTATGGGAGTTGGAGGAAAGCTAAGGGAGGAAGGGCTGAAGGAACAATACAAAATTTTACTGCAGGTCTTCTATGTATGAAGCATTTTATTTATTCTAGTCATGCAGAGAGAAGGAAAAGTTACAGAGAAATAAACCATTTTGCTCAAGATTTCATAGATAGTAAATGATACATCCAAGAATGAAATTCAGACCCCTTTAACACTCAGACCTGGGTTTATCCTACCACATCACACAACCAGTCCCAGAGAACGGCATTCAGAGGAAGAGGAGGTTTTTCTGGGGCTCAGGGAATACTGCAGTATCAGCTCTTAGGACAAAGACTGAATTCCTCTTTTCTTTCTAAATGCATGTCATTGTTCAGACTGATAGCGGGCAGCAGTGAAATCAAGGGATTAGCTTTATATAATTATGAAAGCTTTGGGTATTTTTTTGTTTGTTTGTTTCTGCTAATATCACTGACAATTGGATCAGACTCCGGCTAAAATAGAAAATAAAGACAAGTGTCTTAGAAAAGATGTCTTATATTCTGTTGCTAAATATAAATATTAACAAAGAAAAAAACACTTCCTTTCATTTGAGGAATCAGTGCTTGCCACGCAGAAGCTTTAATACAAATCAAAGGAGAGTTTATTTATAGGTAAAAATGGATTGCACACAAAAGTGAAGCATGGAAGTGATGATAGTCTCTGTTTGTGTTTTCTGGATATTTCTGGCTCTCTTTTTTTGGGCACATGGAAGGATAGAACTTCTGATGCTTTTGAAGTGAGGTGGAGCTATATGAATATTCTTGCCAGTGGATTGTGAGCAATGGTGATAAAGGACAAGTGTTCAGTTACTAATGTGAGACCCTCCTGTTCTTTCATTCTATCTGGTATGTTCACTTGTAATGATTGAGATGGTGACTGCTTCACCAGGCCAGGTTTCTGAGTGATTCTAATAGAAAAACACCCTACTGTCCTGCAGTGAACCTGCACTGACTCTCCCTAGTGACCTGCAGCGAACAGGCAGCATGAGTAAGAAAGAAGTGCATGTTTTTTATTTTCAATATTGAGATTTGGGGGTCATTTCTACTTGCTACCTATCTTAGTCTAGCGTGACTGATATGGGAATAGTCACAGGATACACTCAGTACAAATGTTGGTATTCTTTCCCACAATCCTCTTTATTATCAACCTTTCTTGTGCATTCTTGTAAGAGTGCTTCTTAAACTCTAAAATAGCAATCCTTACAGCTGAAGAGTACCCTTTTATTTTCCTTAAGATCATCTCTATGCCTATTTCTAACATAATGGAGTCAGAAATAGAGTAACAAATTTGAAGGTGTTATTTGTGGATATTTGATTTTGATTGTGGATGAGGGTAAAATTTGTGTTCCAAATGTGTGTGGGAAGCACGCTAGTGACACATGGTAAATTAAGAATTTTACCTCTGATGGAATCACACGGGCCAAAAGCCACTTCAGTCAGTGGAATCACTACATAATCCTGACTTTTAGATATTATTGAGGAACTTTGCTTAGTCTGGATTTTGCCATCCAGGGAAGCATAATAAAGCATAATGTACTGACCTTATAGTCACCTTTTGACATGAAAGACTACAAAATGATAGTTTTATTTGATTTTAAACCAACGGTTCAAAATTGAGAAGAAAAGTTATAGAAAACAAAAAATAATCTTCAAGTAGTTCAACTTCAAAAAAAAATCAAGAAACAAATGAGAAAACCTTGCGTTCTTATCACACGTATCTCAGAAACAAAGGGAAAAAAATCTTTGTCTTCAACAACTTCAAAGTTTATGCAAGAAAATCTCAAAAATATATATCTGTGCACTAACCACTTAGCTGTTGACAAACAGAGGTAATAGCAACCAGGAATTGAAAAATGAAGCAGAGGGCCCGTCTGAGAAATGATATCCTAGGGTAATGACTCACAGGAGAAGCAATTTTTTAAAAACTTCATGACCTGAAAATAAATTTTCTTAGATCTAGGCAAGCAATATTCAAGACTGAGAGAAAACTAAAAAATATATAGGTAACCTGCTAAGGTTATCTGTTCAGCACCATTTAGTTGCAGACAATTTCAGATAGATAATTCCTTGGAATGCACAATCACATATATAAATAGATGTTTACACACACACACAAACACACGCACACTCTAATCCTTCCGGACTTGACTTTATTTTTATATGTATTATTCCTTGTTTTAAATTTTTATTTATTACTTAAAGACATATATCCATTATTGTAAATTTCTTCATTCTAACTTTTTATTTAATGTTTGGCTTTCCTGTTCAATTTTATTTTTGTATACATAAAATCAGGGTCTTTCTGTACATAAAATGCACACAAGCACAATTTAAAAAATATATTTACATGTATATTCAGCCTTAAATTATTTATTTTTTTAACAATTTGTATCAGGGATTTTTTTAATTGTAGTAAAATTGCTTTACAATGTTGTGTTAATTTCTGCTGTACAATGAAGTGAATCAGCTATATTTACACCTATATCCTCTCCTTCTTGGACTTCCCTCCCAACCCCCCCATCCCACCCATCTAGGTCGTCACAGAGCACCAAGCTGAGCTCCCTGTGCTATACAGCAGGTTCCCACTAGCTATCTATTTTACACATGGTATTGTACTTATGTCAAACCTAATCTCCCAATTCGTCCCACCCTCCCCATCCCCCTCTTTGTTCACATGTCCATTCTCTACGTCTACGTCTCTATTCCTGCCCTACAAATAGGTTCATCTGTACCATATTTCTAGACTCCACATATATGTGTTAATATACAATATTTGTTTTTCTCTTTCTGGCTTACTTCACTCTGTATGACAGACTTCAAGTCCATCCACTTCTATACAAAAGACCCAGTTTTGTTCTTTTTATGGCTGAGTAATATCTCATTGTATATATGTGCCACATCATCTTCATCCATTCATCTGTCAATGGACACTTAGTTTGCTTCCATGTCCTGACTATTGTAAATAGAGCTGCAATGAACATTGTGGAACATGTCTCTTTTTGAATTATAGTTTTCTCAGAATATATAGTAGTGGGATTGCTGGGTCATATGGTAGTTCTATTTTTAGTTTTTCAAGGAACCTCCATACTGTTCTCCATAGTGGCTGTATCAATTTACATTCCCACCAACAGTGCAAAAATATTCCCTTTTCTACACACCCTCTCCAGACTTTATTGTTTGTAGATTTTTGATGATGGCCATTCTGACTGATGTGAGGTGATACCTCATTGTAGTTTTGATTTGCATTTCTCTAATAATTAGTGATGTTGAGCATCTTTTCCTGTGTCTCTTGACCATCTGCATGTCTTCTTTGGTGAAATGTCTATTTAGGTCTTCCACCCATTTTTTAATTTGGTTGTTTGTTTTTTTGATATTGATCTGTACGAACTGTTTGTATATTTTGGAGATTAATCCTTTGTCAGTTGTTTCATTTGCAAGTATTTTCTCCCATTCTGAGGGTTGTTTTTCTGTCTTGTTTATGATTTCCTTTGCTGTGCAAAAGGTTTTAAGTTTTATTAGGTTCCATTTGTTTATTTTTGTTTTTATTTTCATTACTCTAGGAGGTGGATCAAAAAAGATCTTGCTGTTGTTTATGTCAAAGAGTGCTTTTCCTATGTTTTCCTCTAAGAATTTCATAGTGTCCAGTCTTACATTTAGGTCTTTAATGCATTTTGAGTTTATTTTTCTGTATGGTGTTAGGTAGTGTTCTAATTTCATTCTTTTATGTGTAGCTGTCCAGTTTTCCCAACACCACTTATTGAAGAGGCTGTCTTTTCTCCACTGTATGTTCTTGCCTCCTTTGTCATAAATTAGGTGACCATATGTGTGTGGGTTTATCTCTGGGCTTTCTATCCTCTACCATTGATCTATAGTTCTATTTTTTCACCAGTACTATACTGTCTTGATTACTGTAGCTTTGTAGTATAGTTTGAAGTCAGGTAGCCTGATTCATCTGTTTTTCTTTCTCAAGATTGCTTTGGCTATTCAGGGCCTTTTGTGTTTCCACACAAATTGTAAAATTTTTTGTTCTAATTCTGTGAAAAATGCCATTGGTAGTTTCATAGAGATTGCATTGAATCTGTAGATTACTTTGGGTAGTATGGTCATTTTCACAATATTGATTCTTCCAATCCAAGAACATGGTATATCTCTCCACCTGTTTGTGTCATCTTTGATTTCTTTCATCAGTATCTTATAATTTTCTGAGTAGAGGTCTTTTACCTCCTGAGGTAAGTTGTTTCTCGGTATTTCATTCTTTTTAATGTGATGATAAACGGGATTGTTTCCTTAATCTCTCTTTCTGATCTTTCATTGTTAGTGTATAGGAATCAAGAGACTTCTGTGTTTTAATTTTGTATCCTGAAACTTTACAAAATTCATTGATGAGCAGTAGTTTTCTGGTAACATATATAGGATTTTCTATGTAATATTTTTTACTGTCTGAAAGTATTTTATTTTATTTTATTTTTCATGTATATGACTATTGTCTACAGACTAGAAATTTGGCTCCATGAAAGCAAAGACGTTTTTCTACTTTGTTCACTATTCCAATGCTTAGAAAACTGCCTAGTCCTAATAGGACTTCAGCAAATATTTGCTTAATGAATGAATATTGAATCTAAACACAAATATTTTTAATTCTATGGTCCATGCTTTCTTGTATAACATTTCATAATTGCATGCTGTAATTCTCTAGGGTATCCAAGAACTATAGTAGTGCAGTGGCATTATAAAATAAAAAAAGGAATCATTATCCTTGGTACATTTTAAGATGATATTTTGACTGGGTCTTGGAGAATGACCATACTTTTGACTTGATTTGCACAGGTACATGAAGATAAGAGAACATTTATTGCTAACTACTCTTACACAAACATCAGGCAGGAGGTAGAGGAAGAAAAGCCAGGATTTCTGACATACTCCTACTCAAACATAAAGAAATTATAGATTTGAAAATAATTGTAATAATCAAGAATATGTGATAAAACCATTAAACAAGTACAAAACCAGTGACACATGTTACAAAATACATCACAATTTAATTCATTCTGCAACAAGATAGAAAAATTCAGCTTTTATCAAGATAGAAAATAAAGAAAAACTATTACCATTGATAATAGAGCTTCTGTCTTGGCATCCTGGCAAGTTAGTTATATCAACATTAAGACAGATTATATTTCCTTGGCTCACATATTTCTAATCCTATAGTTGCTTTGATAATCTGATAATGGTATATTGCGGTTCTTTTCTCAATAACTTTGGATTTCTGAATGCTGATGCTCAAATAATGATCTTTATTTTTTTTAAAATTGCTTAAATTTTTCTAATTAATAAAATATCAGTATCTTGCATCACCAAAACCTCTATCCATTTTTATCTATGATTTGTCCCTCTCTTGTCTGCTATGTATGATCTTTTCTCTTATCTGGTTAAGAAATCCTAGGAAAAACTGGACAATAGTTACTTGTTTTCCAAGGTTAAAAAATTGTCAGTACCATGGACAGCACCAATGACTGCATTACTGCCATAACCTTTATTTGTGTTAGACCAACTAACCTCACTTGTCCCATTCTTCTTTTCTCTTTACTCAATCTTATTTTCCTCTAACACAGATTCTAAGTGTGTACTCCCTCAAGCTTGCCTCATTGAGACCCCAGAGAATATAGTTTAATACCATGTCTTACTAACGTAATTGTTCTTGTTTAGTTTTTCTTTGTTGTTGGTTATATTCTATAATTTTAGACACTTACTTTGCTGTGCCATGTCAGATAAAAAATATGCACAATTCTTAGCAGGAAAACGCTAAATAAGTGGGCATTGACAAAGGTTAATTCAACAAATAGACATTATTAATTGTTTAACATGGGAAGTTCTAAGGAAAGATGCTAGCAAGACAGAGAGAGAGTGAAAGAGAGAATGAGAAAGAGAGGGAGAGAGAGAAGAAGAAGAAGAAGCAGAAGCAGAAGCAGAAGAAGAAGAAGAAGAAGAAGAAGAAGAAGCAGAAGCAGAAGCAGAAGCAGAAGCAGAAGAAGAAGAAGAAGAAGAAGAAGAAGAAGAAGAAGAAGAAGAAGGAGAAGAAGAAGGAGTTGAAGGAGAAGGAGAAGGAGAGGAAGAAGAAGGAGGAGAAGGAGAAAGGGGAGGAGGAGGAGAAGAATGGGAAAACAGTACTGGTCTTGGTTTGTGAGCACTTGTGTAATATAACCTGCATAAAAACATAAAACAAATATTTATTTCTAAATATTTTATCTTCATTGGGTTGTCACAATTTTATTGACCAGGACTATTGGCAAGAAGAGTGTTAAAGGAAACCTAATGACTCATTGGGTTCCAATCAGATTGGAGGAGGAGAAGGGGGGGGGGAGAAGAGGAGAAAGAGGGAGAGGGGAAGAGTAGGAGAAGAAGGGGAGGAGGAGGAGGGAGGGAAGGAGAGAGATGTGAAGAGAAATAAAAGATACAATTTCCACTGAGAACAGGAACGCTTACTGTAAAGAGAAGATTGACATATGCAAAATTTTCTATCACATTGGATAGTCTGTGATTAGTACTATGTTAAAAAAAGCAATGAATTTGCTAAATATGAATCCTTTACGGTTGTATATTATTTATTTATTATTTATTTTTTAAAACTTGCAATTATCTTTACATATACTTAAACCTTAATTAAAAATTTTTATAACAGCTCTGTGAGATCAATATCCTAGGTAACATACATTATTTTATAAATAAGAAGAAACTGACACTCAGTGAGATCAAATGACTTGTCTCAGTTCTCAGAACGAGAAAATAAGAAATTTGGTCCTCAAACCTAAGTCTTACTATCAATATTTTCCATTATAAGCCTATTTTTTATTATGTATTCCTTCTATGATGTTTTATTCATATTTTAGCTTCAAGTTTTTTGCTTATCACTTTTTTATCAACAATGCCCCCACTTCCTTTCCAAGAAAAGGAAAATAGTACTGGTCTTGGTTTGTGACCACTTGTGTAATATAACCTGTATAAAAACATAAAACAAAAAGCAAAAAGTATTTACCTTTCCAAGACCACATAAGTTCATTAAACAAATTTTAATTGGTGTCTATAATATGCAAGACACTGTGATAAGCACTAAGAATACTGGGTTGAACAAAACAGAGTTCCTCATCTTTAAGAGCTCAAATAAATACAAAGAGACAAAGAATGTTATCAATCTACTCCTATAGAAGTAAGCACAGAGTGTGAATTAGAAAAGACACAACAGGAGCTATAATTCAGCACAGATGGCACCCTGTATTTATACGACTCTGAGAGTGAGCAACTTCTTGGTTTTGTGTTCAGTCCTCACTTGTCTCACCCTAGTCCTAGCTTTGGTGGCAGTAATGCCAATTCTGTAACATTGCCACCTGGAACACAAATGTATATAAATCATCAGCCTCTGTTTTCAAAAAAAGTGGTGTAATAGGAGTGTAGAAAAAATAATACAACTTAAGTTATGCATTGATTGACTTATTGATAATCACAACTTCCTTTTCCCACCACTGAGTCCAGGTTCCCCCTATCTTCTGTCAACCCCTTGGATGAAGTTTCCTCCTTGTAAGTTGGCCCAAATATTTATTTCTTTTTTTTTTTTTTTTTTTTTTTTGTTGTTGTGTAACATTTTTTTTTAAACATCTTTATTGAAGTATAATTGCTTTACAATGGTGTGCTAGCTTCTGCTTTACAACAAAGTGAATCAGTTACACATATACATATGTTGCCATATCTCTTCCCTCTTGCATCTCCCTCCCTCCCACCCTCCCTATCCCACCCCTCTAGGTGGTCACAAAGCACCGAGCTGATCTCCCTGTGCTATGTGGCTGCTTCCCACTAGTTATCTATTTTACATTTGGTAGTGTATATATGTCCATGACACTCTCTCACCCTGTCACATCTCACCCCTCCCCCTCCCCATATCCTCAAGTCCATTCTCTAGTAGGTCTGTGTCTTTATTCCCATCTTGCCACTAGGTTCTTCATGACCTCTTTTTTTTTTTTTTCCCTTAGATTCCATATATATGTGTTAGCATACTGTATTTGTTTTTCTCTTTCTGACTTACTTCACTCTGTATGACAGACTCTAACTCCATCCACCTCATTACAAACACCTCCATTTCATTTCTTTTTATGGCTGAGTAATATTCCATTGTATATATGTGCCACA
The DNA here is from genome assembly GCF_028564815.1 of Eubalaena glacialis. Taxonomy (NCBI): domain Eukaryota; kingdom Metazoa; phylum Chordata; class Mammalia; order Artiodactyla; family Balaenidae; genus Eubalaena; species Eubalaena glacialis. The sequence continues at coordinate 42,290,864 of NC_083720.1, forward strand.
TCTTCTTTATCCATTCATCCGATGATGGACACCTAGGTTGCTTCCATGTCCTGGCTATTGTAAACAGAGCTGCAATGAATATTTTGGTACATGACTCTTTCTGAATTATGGTTTTCTCAGGGTATATGCCCAGTAGTGGGATTGCTGGGTCATATGGTAGTTCTATTTTTAGTTTTTTAAGGAACCTCCATACTGTTCTCCATAGTGGCTGTATCAATTTACATTCCCACCAACAGTGCAAGAGGGTTCCCTTTTCTCCACACCCTCTCCAGCATTTATTGTTTCTAGATTTTTTGATGATGGCCATTCTGACCGGTGTGAGATGATACCTCATTGTAGTTTTGATTTGCATTTCTCTAATGATTAATGATGTTGAGCATTCTTTCATGTGTCTGTTGGCAATCTGTATCTCTTCTTTGGAGAAATGTCTATTTAGGTCTTCTGCCCATTTTTGGATTGGGTTGTTTGTTTTTTTGTTATTGAGCTGCATGAGCTGCTTGTAAATCTTGGAGATTAATCCTTTGTCCGTTGCTTCATTTGCAAATATTTTCTCCCATTCTGAGGGTTGTCTTTTGGTCTTGTTTATGGTTTCCTTTGCTGTGCAAAAGCTTTTAAGTTTCATTAGGTCCCATTTGTTTATTTGTGTTTTTATTTCCATTTCTCTAGGACCTGGGTCAAAAAGGATCTTGCTGTGACTTATGTCATACAGTGTTCTGCCTATGTTTTCCTCTAAGAGTTTGATAGTGTCTGGCCTTACACTTAGGTCTTTAATCCATTTTGAGTTTATTTTTGTGTATGGTGTTAGGGAGTGTTCTAATTTCATACTTTTACATGTACCTGTCCAATTTTCCCAGCACCACTTATTGAAGAGGCTGTCTTTTCTCCACTGTATATGCTTGCCTCCTTTATCAAAGATAAGGTGACCATATGTGCGTGGGTTTATCTCTGGGCTTTCTATCCTGTTCCATTGATCTATATTTCTGTTTTTGTGCCAGTACCAAACTGTCTTGATTACTGTAGCTTTGTAATATAGTCTGAAGTCAGGGAGCCTGATTCCTCCAGCTCCATTTTTCGTTCTCAAGATTGCTTTGGCTATTCGGGGTCTTTTGTGTTTCCATACAAATTGTGAAATTTTTTGTTCTAGTTCTGTGAAAAATGCCAGTGGTAGTTTGATAGGGATTGCATTGAATCTGTAGATTGCTTTGGGTAGCAGAGTCATTTTCACAATGTTGATTCTTCCAATCCAAGAACATGGTATATCTCTCCATCTATTTGTATCATCTTTAATTTCTTTCATCAGTGTCCTATAATTTTCTGCATACAGGTCTTTTGTCTCCTTAGGTAGGTTTATTCCTAGGTATTTTATTCTTTTTGTTGCAATGGTAAACGGGAGTGTTTTCTTAATTTCACTTTCAGATTTTTCATCATTAGTATACAGGAATGCAAGAGATTTCTGTGCATTAATTTTGTATCCTGCTACTTTACCAAATTCATTGATTAGCTCTAGTAGTTTTCTGGTAGCATCTTTTGGATTCTCTATGTATAGTATCATGTCATCTGCAAACAGTGACAGCTTTACTTCTTCTTTTCCGATTTGGATTCTTTTATTTCTTTTTCGTCTCTGATCGCTGTGGCTAACACTTCCAAAACTATGTTGAATAATAGTGGTGAGAGTGGGCAACCTTGTCTTGTTCCTGATCTTAGTGGAAATGGTTTCAGTTTTTCACCATTGAGGACAATGTTGGCTGTGGGTTTGTCATATACGGCCTTTATTATGTTGAGGAAAGTTCCCTCTATGCCTACTTTCTGCAGGACTTTTATCATAAATGGGTGTTGAATTTTGTCGAAAGCTTTCTCTGCATCTATTGAGATGATCATATGGTTTTTCTCCTTCAATTTGTTAATATGATGTATCACGTTGATTGATTTGCGTATATTGAAGAATCCTTGCATTCCTGGAATAAACCCCACTTGATCATGGTGTATGATCCTTTTAATGTGCTGTTGGATTCTGTTTGCTAGTATTTTGTTGAGGATTTTTGCATCTATGTTCATCAGTGATATTGGCCTGTAGTTTTCTTTCTTTGTGACATCTTTGCCTGGTTTTGGTATCAGGGTGATGGTGGCCTCGTAGAATGAGTTGGGGAGTGTTCCTCCCTCTGCAATATTTTGGAAGAGTTTGAGAAGGATAGGTGTTAGCTCTTCTCTAAATGTTTGATAGAATTCGCCTGTGAAGCCATCTGGTCCTGGGCTTTTGTGTGTTGGAAGATTTTTAATCACAGTTTCAATTTCAGTGCTTGTGATTGGTCTGTTCATATTTTCTATTTCTTCCTGGTTCAGTCTCGGCAGGTTGTGCATTTCTAAGAATCTGTCCATTTCTTCCAGGTTGTCCATTTTATTGGCATAGAGTTGCTTGTAGTAATCTCTTATGATCGTTTGTATTTCTGCAGTGTCAGTGGTTACTTCTCCTTTTTCATTTCTAATTCTATTAATTTGAGTCTTCTTTTTTCTCTTGATGAGTCTGGCTAATGGTTTATCAATTTTGTTTATCTTCTCAAAGAACCAGCTTTTAGTTTCATTGATTTTTGCTATTGTTTCCTTCATTTCTTTTTCATTTATTTCTGATCTGATCTTTATGATTTCTTTCCTTCTGCTAGCTTTGGGGTTTTTTTGTTCTTCTTTCTCTAATTGCTTTAGGTGCAAGGTTAGGTTGTTTATTCGAGATGTTTCCTGTTTCTTGATGTAGGCTTGTATTGCTATAAACTTCCCTCTTAGAACTGCTTTTGCTGCATCCCATAGGTTTTGGATCGTCGTGTCTCCATTGTCATTTGTTTCTAGGTATTTTTTGATTTCCCCTTTGATTTCTTCAGTGATCACTTCGTTATTAAGTAGTGTATTGTGTAGCCTCCATGTGTTTGTATTTTTTACAGATCTTTTCCTGTAATTGATATCTAGTCTCATAGCGTTGTGGTCGGAAAAGATACTTGATACGATTTCAATTTTTTTAAATTTACCAAGGCTTGATTTGTGACCCAAGATATGATCTATCCTGGAGAATGTTCCATGAGCACTTGAGAAAAATGTGTATTCTGTTGTTTTTGGGTGGAATGTCCTATAAATATCAATTAAGTCCATCTTGTTTAATGTATCATTTAAAGCTTGTGTTTCCTTATTGATTTTCATTTTGGATGATCTGTCCATTGGTGAAAGTGGGGTGTTAAAGTCCCCTACTATGATTGTGTTACTGTCGATTTCCCCTTTTATGGCTGTTAGTATTTGCCTTATGTATTGAGGTGCTCCTATGTTGGGTGCATAAATATTTACAATTGTTATACCTTCCTCTTGGATCGATCCCTTGATCATTATATAGTGTCCGTCTTTGTCTCTTGTAATTGTCTTTATTTTAAAGTCTATTTTGTCTGATATGAGAATTGCTACTCCAGCTTTCTTTTGATTTCCATTTGCATGGAATATCTTTTTCCATCCCCTCACTTTCAGTCTGTATGTGTCTCTAGGTCTGAAGTGGGTCTCTTGTAGACAGAATATATATGGGTCTTGTTTTTGTATCCATTCAGCCAGTCTGTGTCTTTTGGTGGGAGCATTTAATCCATTTACATTTAAGGTAATTATCGATATGTATGTTCCTATTCCCATTTTCTTAAATGTTTTGGGTTTGTTATTGTAGGTGTTTTCTTTCTCTTGTGTTTCTTGCCTAGAGAAGTTCCTTTAGCATTTGTTGTAAAGCTGGTTTGGTGGTGCTGAACTCTCTCAGCTTTTGCTTGTCTGTAAAGGTTTTAATTTCTCCATCAAATCTGAATGAGATCCTTGCTGGGTAGAGTAATCTTGGTTGTAGGTTTTTCTCCTTCATCACTTTAAGTATATCTTGCCACTCCCTTCTGGCTTGCAGCGTTTCTGCTGAAAGATCAGCTGTTAACCTTATGGGGATGCCCTTGTGTGTTATCTGTTGTTTTTCCCTTGCTGCTTTTAATATGTTTTCTTTATATTTAATTTTTGATAGTTTGATTAATATGTGTCTTGGTGTGTTTCTCCTTGGATTTATCCTGTATGGGACTCTCTGTGCTTCCAGGACTTGATTAACTATTTCCTTTCCCATATTAGGGAAGTTTTCAACTATAATCTCTTCAAATATTTTCTCAGTCCCTTTCTTTTTCTCTTCTTCTTCTGGGACCCCTATAATTCGAATGTTGGTGCGTTTAATGTTGTCCCAGAGGTCTCTGAGACTGTCCTCAGTTCTTTTCATTCTTTTTTCTTTATTCTGGTCTGCAGTAGTTATTTCCACCATTTTATCTTCCAGGTCACTTATCCGTTCTTCTGCCTCAGTTATTCTGCTATTGATCCCATCTAGAGTATTTTTAATTTCATTTATTGTGCTTGTCATTGTTTCTTGGTTCCTCTTTAGTTCTTCTACGTCCTTGTTAAATGTTTCTTGCATTTTGTCTATTCTATTTCCAAGACTTTGGATCATCCTTACTATCATTATTCTGAATTCTTTTTCAGGTAGACTACCTATTTCCTCTTCATTTGTTAGGTCTGGTGTGTTTTGACCCTGCGCCTTCATCTGCTGTGTGTTTTTCTGTCTTCTCATTTTGCTTATCTTACTGTGTTTGGGGTCTCCTTTTCACAGGCTGCAGGTTCGTAGTTCCTGTTGTTTTTGGTATCTGTCCCCAGTGGCTAAGGTTGGTTCAGTGGGTTGTGTAGGTTTCCTGGTGGAGGGAACTAGTGCCTGTGTTCTGGTGGATGAGGCTGGATGTTGTCTTTCTGGTGGGTTCGTCCACGTCTGGTGGTGTGTTTTGGGGTGTCTGTGGCCTTATTATGATTTTAGGCAGCCTCTCTGTTAATGGATGGGGCTGTGTTCCTCTCTTGCTAGTTGTTTGGCATAGGGTGTCCAGCACTGTAGCTTGCTGGTCGTTGAGTGAAGCTGGGTCTTGATGTTGAGATGGAGATCTGTGAGAGATTTTCGCCGTTTGGTATTACGTGGAGCTGGGAGGTCTCTTGTGGACCAGTGTCCTGAAGTTGGCTCTCCCACCTCAGAGGCACAGCCCTGATGCCTGGCTGGAGCACCAAGAGCCTTTCATCCACATGGCTCAGAATGAAAGGGAGAAAAAATGGAAAGAAAGAAAAAAAGAGGATAAAATAAAATAAAATAAAGCAATTATAATAAAAAATAAGAAAAAAAATTATTAAGAGTAAATTTATTAAGAAAAAAATTTTTTTTTAATTTTTAAAAATAGATTTATTAATTTTTTATACTAAAAATAAGAAAAAAATTATTTAGAAAAAATTTATTAAGAAAAAAAAATTTTTTAATTTTTTAAAATAAAAAATATGAAAAAACTTATTAAAAATTTTTTTAAAAATAGAAAATAAGGAAAAAATTATTAAGAAAACATTTATTAGGGAAAAAAAAATTTTTTAAGCCAAAAAAAAAAAAAAAAAAAAAAAAAAACCGGACGGACCTAACCCTAGGACTAACGGTGAGAGCAAAGCTATACAGACAAAATCTCACCCAGAAGCATACACATCTACACTCACAAAAAAAAGGAAAAGGGGAAAAGTTAATATATCCTGCTCCCAAAGTCCATCTCCTAAATTTGGGATGATTCGTTGTCTATTCAGGTATTCAACAGATGCAGGCACATCAAGTTGTTTGTGGAGCTTTAATCCGCTGCTTCTGAGGCTGCTGGGAGAGATTTCCCTTTCTCTTCTTTGTTCGTACAGCTCCCGGGGTTCAGCTTTGGATTTGGACCCGCCTCTGCATGTAGGTCCCCTGAGGGCGTCTGTTCCCCGCCCAGACAGAACGGGGTTAAAGGAGCAGCTGCTTCAGGGGCTCTGGCTCAGTCAGGCCGGGGGGAGGGAGCGGTACGGAGGAGGCGGGGCGAGCCTGCGGCGGCAGAAGCTGGCGTGACGTTGCAGCAGCCTGAGGCGCGCCGTGCGCTCTCCCGGGGAAGTTGTCCCCGGATTACGGGAGCCTGGCCGTGGCGGGCTGCACAGGCTCCCGGGAGGGGCGGTGTGGAGAATGACCTGTGCTCGCCCACAGGCTGTTTGGTGGCGGCAGCAGCAGCCTTAGCGTCTCATGCCCGTCTCTGGGGTCCGCGCTGATAGCCGCGGCTCGCGCCCGTCTCTGGAGTTCGTTTAAGTGGCGCTCTGAATCCCCTCTCCTTGCACGCCGCGAAACAAAAAGGCAAGAAAAAGTCTCCTGCCTCTTCGGCAGCTGCAGACTTTTTCTCGTGCACCCTCCCGGCTAGTTGTGGTGCGCTAGACCCTTCAGGCTGTGTTCACGCAGCCAACCCCAGTCCTCTCCCTGGGATCCGACCGAAGCCCGCGCCTCAGCTCCCAGCCCCCGCCCGCCCCGGCGGGTGAGCAGACAAGCCTCTCGGGCTGGTGAGTGCTGCTCGGCGCCGAGCCTCTGTGCGGGAATCTCTCCGTTTTTCCCTCTGCGTCCCTGTTGCTGTGGGATCCGCGCTGATAGCCGCGGCTCGCGCCCGTCTCTGGAGCTCGTTTAGGCGGCGCTCTGAATCCCCTCTCCTTGCGCGCCGCAAAACAAAGAGGCAAGAAAAATTCTCTTGCCTCTTTGGCAGCTGCAGTCTTTTTCCCGGACTCCCTCCCGGCTAGCACCGAAGCCCGAGCCCCAGCTCCCAGGCCCCGCCCGCCCCGGCGGCTGAGCAGACAAGCCTCTCGGGCTGGTGAGTGCTGATCGGCACCGCTCCTCTGTGCGGGAATCTCCGCTTTGCCCTCCGCACCAATGTGGGTGCGCTCTCCTCCGTGGCTCCGAATCTTCCCCCCTCTGCTACCCGCAGTCTCTGCCCACGAAGGGGCTTCCTAGTGTGTGGAAACCTTTCCTCCTTCACAGCTCCCTCCCACTGGTGCAGGTCCCGTCCCTATTCTTTTGTCTCTGTTATTTCTTTTTTCTTTTGCCCTACCCAAGTACGTGGGGATTTTCTTGCCTTTTGGGAGGTCTGACGTCTTCTGCCAGCGTTCAGTGGGTGTTCTGTAGGAGCAGTTCCACGTGTAGATGTATTTCTCATGTATCTGTGGGGAGGAAGGTGATCTCCGCGTCTTACTCTTCCGCCATCTTGCCCCTCCCTCCCAAATATTTATTTCTAAATATTTTATCTTTGTTGGGCTGTCACAATTTTATTGACAAAGACTATTGGCAAGAAGAGTGTTAAAGGAACCCAAATGACTCATTGGGTTCCAATCAGATTCCTCCTTTTCCCATTGGGTAGAAGCATCTTATTTCTTCTTAGTAAACATAATCAAGCCCCTTGTAACAATCACCTTCTCAGTCAGTCAGTTCAGTAGTATGGGGAACACAAAAGACCAGGGTATATTTTTGGCTTTTAACTAATAGAAACTTGGCTATTCTCTTTAAGGGAAACATTATTTTCTTAAGGAATACAATCATTAGGATTCAAAAATCCTCTAAGTGAGTTATAGGGTATAATAGGGAGAATGGTTTCTTCTGCTTCCACTACTAGGTTTCTACCTGGCTTTGAGGAAAATAACACCATAGGATGGTTATCTGTTTAAGTCACATTATTACATCATGTAAGACAACATTCATACCTGTGTTCCCTTCCAGCTAATGCTATAAGTAAGCTTTAAATAGTAACGTTGGCAGCAGGGGAGGAAGCTATGCATGAGCACTAAAATTCTATTAGGTTAGATGTTTATGGATGAAGGATTACATGATAAGATAAATTGCATAAGCAAAACTTTGTTTCATTTAATTTGCCATAGTCTCTTAGTTGGAAAATATGTTATATGGGGCACCAAGGTGATGAGCATGGTATTCTGTAAGTCCACAAGAGATGGTGCTGACAAAGCATGGTAGGCATTAAGTCCCTATCCAGAATAAGATTCTCAAATATCTATTCCCACCAAATACAAATTACTACCATCTCCATGATGGAAGGGATCCAATGTAATGAACTAGCCATTAGACCACTAGGTGATGTTAATATCTAGTCTTCAATATTGGCATCCACTCTTGCCACTGAGCTAGGCATTAAGCTGTTTAAGTATCTAATCAGTCTTGGTGAAGCTAAACTCTTGTCTTGGTATTCATGCATAACTCCTTACTGCTAAGGATACTCTGTACAATGAAAAAAGCATCACTACAGCTTGGGAAAGGGACTATCATCCACAATATGCATTATCTTCTCTTACTGAAAACTCCTCCACAGTGGATGACCCCCATTGCATTTATATAGTACAGAATACTTACTACATAAAGGCAAGCCAAAAGATCTATACACATATTTCTTTCCCAGACCATCTTGTCACCCATCTTCCAGGTTTGTTTTTTTCCATTACCTAAAAGTAGCTAGCCAACCAATTAGCTACTATCCATAAGACAGTGTAGACTCATCACAGCATCTTTCTTAACAGAAAAATTATGGGGGGAAAATAGTTGTGTTGCTCATAATTTTGCTGACTAATAGAATTTCCAGGTTGAAGTGGGTTCCCAGACCCGAAGTCAACTGATTAAAAGCAGAACCAGAATCCTTTAAGCAAAACCCTGTAATTCCATCACAAATATATAATAAATGTCCCTCTCATAATTTCATAAAAGTTCTTTTAACATCCAGGGAAACTGTGCTCTGGAAATATTCAGATTTTTAAGACTGTTGGATACAAAGTTTTCATGATATTTGTGCTCACACAACCTGGAAGTGTCCTCATGGTTCTCTGGTTAAACTGGGAGCTTATAGAAGCCGAGGAAAAATTGAGTTTGGCCCAAGTACATTTCCTATTGTGTCTAAAGCATCTGAAGACCTAGCCTGTGGTTACATCCTTGGTTTTCTAGTTTATAAGTAGGAATGATATATATAACAGCTAATAAAGGCTTTATATTGGTTCTTTGTCCTGTGCAGTGAAGGTTATTATGGCTTATATATGTATATTGATTCATAATATTAAATATAACTTAGTTGGTGAGACAGGGGATTAGAAGGGATAAGAATGTAAGATTGGAAATAAGGGGTTTTAGTAAGTGATATGTGTATAAACAAATGGAATTTTAGCATATGATATGTCACGATTTTTTTTTTAATGGATACACATTTTCCCCCAACTCCAACTATTCAACAGTCCTTTTATTCAGCACTAATGTGGCATATCACTCCTGTCATATACTAAATATAATATGAATAAGGATCTGTTTCTGGAGCCCAAGTCTATTCCATTCTGTACTCCACCTGCATCAATACAATATGCTCCCTTAATTGGAAGCTTTACAATCAGTATTGATATTATAAGCTCCCTATCTCAGTTCCCTCTTCATGTTGTTACTTTTTGTTTGAAATTTTTGATTGTGTAGATCAATTTGTATTTAATTTACTTTACGATAATAGGTCTTCCTTTACATTAGCATGCTTGCATATCTGTTTGGGTCCAATCAGGAGAGGGAAACCACTCAGTGAGTTGAATATTGTTAAAAGTAAGAAAATTAAGGTTTTTTTCAAAAGACTTGTAGAATAAATTGAATATCCACATTACATACTGAGAGAAGACAGGAACATTTTTTTACAATAACAAAGGATTAATATCAATATTATACAATAAGAACACTAATAATCCAAGAGAAAAATATTCAAGAGACACAAAGATGTATTTCACAGAAGAGGAACACATATCCAGTAAATATATGAAAACTGGAAGGGAGATGGTGACCCTTATTAGCAAATCACACACCATTTTACACCTATTGTAAGGCAGTGGTTTTTTTGTTTTGTTTTGTTTTGTTTTGTTTTTTTAGCCTGTACTTTATTATTGAAAATGCCAGGGTCACACTGAACAGATTTTATATTGTTGTGCCATTTAAAGTAGGAAGAGTGAGTATACTTGACCCAGAGAGGCTCAGCTTGTAGGAGTAAGTTATTTCATTGATAGAAAGTAGGAGAGAACTGTTAAGATTTTGCTTAAACTCCCAGTATTTTTGGTTGTAAGCCATGTTGTCTGAGAACCTTTTCCAAATATTTGCAATTGGCTGAGACTTTTCTCTGTGGCTTGCTAAGTTCTGAGAAACATGAATCAATAGTCAATTGTTCACAGTAATGAAATTCCACCTGAAAATGTTGTAAAATAGAGCTCAATGTGAAATGCCATATCTTGTAGAATGTAATCATTTTCAATTTTAAACTTTTACCTACCAAACTGGGAGCACACACACACATACACACACCTTCCCTCAGAGCAACAAAGTCAACATTTTCCTAGTCAACAAACTTCACTTTCAACAACCAACAGAACAAAATGCCAGGTTCACTCAGTCCCTCGAGCACCAAAATGAGTTTTTCTAAAACTCTGTGGTGGATTTTCTTTTTTAATTATGAAGAAAATGATCACTACAATGGAATGAACAAAAAGCAATTTGCTTTTTTAATAGACTAGGGAGTTTTGGGATCAAGAATTTCTTTCTGATCCAACCTAAGCCTGATGGAATGCCTGATGGGATGATATTGGATTAGGCATGCAACTTGGATTAAAATGCATGTTTTTTCAAGTCTCACAGGTTATCAAAAATCAATAGTTTCTATATGTGAGCTTGTAAAGAAGAAGAATTGCTTCCTAGGGAGAGAATTGCAAATCTATGGGGGAAAACGGACTATACATGTTGGCACACTAAAAGTCAACCATAAAATTCTTCCTTTCAATTCCCTCATTTTGCAAAAGAAGATAGAGAAACTCAGAGAATTCTCAAATTCATGGAATCAATGTGACTCTGAACATAATGTCCCTTCCATTTCACTAAAGTGATAGCAAAGAGTATGCATGTTCATTATCCTCTAGGCCTTAGAATTACAATCCATGCTGCCACTTAACCTCTCACTTTCTGACAAGTGCTCTGCATAGAAGAAATTGTCTAACAATCCAATTGGCAGATTTGGGGTCATCATTCCTGACCCCTCACTGTGGCACCCTCAACATCTCTTTGTTTATTGAGAACTTACCTTTATCTCACATATAGGTTGTTTCATTTTTACTTAAATAAAATCTTCCACGGGCTCTATTTCCTGCTTCTGAAGTCATTATATCTTCCTTTAGTTTCATTTTCAGCTATTAGGATTTCTTCTTCCTTGCTTGTTACCCAGTCCCTTGCCACTGTTTTTTATTGTTTCATTTTGTTTTGTTTCTTTGCTTGCCTGTTTTCCCCCCAGATTTAAGAGTTATGTCTGAGGTGATTCCATTTTTCAGTAGTGCTTTTGCCTCATGATTTTTAGCCTCACCTCCTTGGAAATGTTCCCTGAGCACATTCCCTCACTGTAAGCTGGATCATTACTTTGAGCTGCCTCATCACCCGCTATTGTCCCCAGTGTTGCAAATGTGCTGTAATTACTCATGAAGTTACGCATCTGCCCCATTATACTGTGAGCTCCTGAGATGCAGGTATGTGATCTGTTTTCTTCACTGGTGTACTGTCTGTGAAGTTCCTGGTACATACATGTGTGTTCTCTGAATGAACCAGTTAATATACTTCCTTATAAGGGAGGTTGGCTAAACAGTCTGGGAGCTCTAAGGCTTCCTTTATTTTTCTTGAAGCCCAGAGCAGAGCCAGGCATATTAAGCTAGAACCTCCTCTTGCTGTCTCTCCTGGGATATATCTGCTTGAGCTTCTCCCATCAGGTGGGGTGGGTTAGGAAAAGAGTCCTGGGTTACATATGGAATTAAATATCTTAGACTCTGGATTTGGCATGGGTGCAGCCCATTACTTTTTATCAGACTGTGGAGGTATCCTGAGAGGTGGCATGTTAGAGACATGCTGACTCAGAAGTCAGGCAGACAGTCTAAAGGAATAATTAACTCACATGAGTTAAAAAAGGAGAGTGAAGTTAAAAAAGCAATGAGGTAGAACAGACTCACAGACTTAGAGAACGAACTTATGGTTACTGGGGGTAGGTGGGGGAGGGATGGTTAGGGAGTTTGGGATTGACATGTACACATTGCTGTATTTAAAATAGATAACCAACAAGGACCTACTGTATAACACAGGGAACTCTGCTCAGTATTATGTAACAACCTAAATGGGAAAAGAATTTGAAAAAAGAATAGATACATGTATATGTATAACTGAATCATTTTGTAGTAAAACTGAAACTAACACAACATTGTTAATCAACTATACACCAATGTAAAATAAAAAGTTAAAAAAATGAAAAAAAAGAAAACAAAACAGTGAGGTAGACACTGGGAATGCCATCAGGGGATAAGAGTTTGAAACTGATCAATGGGAAAGATTCAGTCACGAGACTGAGGGATTAACTACGTCAGTTTATTTTAGGGATCCTGAAGTCTTGTGGGTAGCAGGGGAGGTATCTTTGAGGCTCTGGCAAGATCTGAAGGCTACCTGGGTTCTCTCTGCTCTTTAGTTTCAAGGCAATTCCAATCAGAGATTCCATCAGCTCCACATCTTTGGCTTATGTTTGTTTGTTTTTAATCTTTGTTTTGTTTTTATGGTTTTTGTTTTTCTTCAAAGGCTACTCACCAACTGGGAGAAGAAACATAAATGTATAAAGAGATAAAATATGCATTTAATAATTTCTTTGCCTTTCCTATCCCATAACCTACCTTTTTAAAAAAAAGAAAATTATTGAAGTATAATTGCTTTACAATGTTGTGTTAGTTTCTGCTGTACAATGAAGTGAATAAGCTATATGTATACATATATCCCCTCCCTCTTGGACCTCCCTCCCTTTCCCCCATCCTGCCCATCTAGGTCATCACAGAACACCAAGCTGAGCTCTCTGCTATACCGCAGGTTCCCCCATAATCTACATTTTAGTTCTGTCATGTTTCCTTACCCTGGGGATATATCATTGACGTCCTCTGAGGAGACTTCAGTGTCTCATAGAGTTCTTCCTCAAAGACAGTGAAAGCCAAGTAAACAACAATAATCTTTTCGAGAGATAGGATTATGTTTCATGACTCTGGCATGACAAAACTTGATATAAATCTTTCTCCTCCTTCTTTGCTCCTTACCCATCTCTCCCAAAACAAATCCCTTGTATGTCCAAATGCTGAAACCAGTGGACTTTTCCAAATTCTCATCATGATTATTGCCTCTCTATGAGTTAACATTGAACCAGCACGGTGCATGGCACACAGTAGGGATTTAATAAGTAGAGAGACTCTCTCTTCCTTTGGCTTTCAGAACATGAAAACTATATTAGGTCTATTCTTACTTGTCAGAACTTTCCTTTTCTGTCTTTATTTCTCCTTCTGACCTCCATAGTTATGACTTCTTTCAAGTCCCACCTTTACGAGTTACAAGACATAGCAAAGGCAAAGTCTTGATTGCCAATCCTTTTTTTTTTTTTTTTTTTTTTTTTATCCTGGACAAGGAGACTGTATTTGCAAGCTTTAATTGAAATTAGCTTGGGGATTGACATATGACTAGGTTCTGGCCAATAAACTGTGTGTGAAATTTATGTAGGCTCCTTTCAGTCCTAGCTACAATCTCCTGACTTGAGCAACCTCCTTGCTGTCTCCTCCTCTTCCATGAATGAACATATAAGACAGGTGTTAAAGATGGAACACATGGGAGGAGCTTCAAGACGGCGGAAGAGTAAGACGTGGAGATCACCTTCCTCCCCACAAATACATCAGAAATACATCTACATGTAGAACAACTCATACAGAACACCTACTGAATGCTGGCAGAAGACCTCAGACCTGCCAAATGGCAAGAAACTCCCCATGTACCTGGGTAGGGCAAAAGAAAAAAGAAATAACAGAGACAAAAGAATAGGGATGGGACCTGCACCAGTGGGAGGGAGCTGTGAAGGAGGAAAGGTTTCCACACACTAGGAAGCCCCTTCACAGGCGGAAACTGTGGGTGGCGGGGGGGGAAGCTTCGGTGCCACAGAGGAGAGCACGGCAACAGGGGTGTGGAGGGAAAAATGGAGAGATTCTCGCACAGAGGATCGGTGCCGACCAGCACTCACCAGCCCGAGAGGCTTGTCTACTCACCCGCTGGGGGTGGGGACTGGTAGTTGAGGCTCAGCTTCAGTTGGATCCCAGAGAGAGGACTGGGGTTGGCTGCATGAACACAGCCTGAAGGGGGCTAGTGCACCACAGCTAGGCGGGAGGGAGTCCTGGAAAAAGTCTGGAAGTGCCGAAGAGGCAAGAGACTTTTTCTTGCCTCTTTGTTTTGTGGTATGAGAAGAGAGGTGATTCAGAGCACTGCCTAAACGAGCTCCAGAGATGGGTGTGGGCCACGTCTCTAAGCGTGGACCCCAGAGACGGGTATGAGACACTAAGGTTGCTGCTGCAGCCACCAAGAAGCCTGTGTGCAAGCACAGGTCACTATCCACAACTCCCCTCCCACAAGCCTGTGCAGCCCGCCACTGCCAGGGTCCCGTGATCCAGGGACAACTTCCCCGGGAGAACACACAGCATGCCTCAGGCTAGTGCAGTGTCATGCTGACCTCTGCTGCCATAGGCTTGCCCCGCATTCCATACCCTTCCCTCCCCCCTGACTGAGTGAGCCAGAGTCCCTTAATAAGCTACTCCTTTAACCCCGTCCTGTCTGAGCAAAAACAGACACCCTCAGAAGACCTACATGCAGAGGTGGGGCCAAATCCAAAGCTGAACCCCAAGAGCTGTGCGAACAAAGAAGAGAAAGGGAAATCTCTCCTAGCAGCCTCAGGAGCAGCGGATTAAATCTCCACAATCAACCTGATGTACCCTGCATCTGTGGAATAACTGAATAGACAACGAATCATCCCAAATTGAGGACATGGACTTTAGGAGCAACGATATATATATATTTTTTCCTTTTTCTCTTTTTGTGAGTGTGTGGGTGTATGCTTCTCTGTGTGATTTTGTCGTATAGATTTGCTTTTATCATTTGTCTTAGGGTTCTCTCTTTTTTTTTTTTCTCTTTTTCTTGTATAGTTTTTAGTGCTTCTTATCATTGGTGGATTTGTTTTTTGGTTTGGTTGCTCTCTTCTTCCTTTCATTCATTTTTAAATTACTTTTGAAATTTTTTTAATAATTATTTTTTATTTTAATAACTTTACATTATTTTATTTCATTATATTGTATTTAATTTTATTTTATCTTTTTCATTTTTTCTTTCTTTCTTTCTCTCTCCCCTTTATTCTGAGCCATGTGGACGACAGGTTCTTGGTGCTCTACCCAGGCATCAGGGCTGTGCCTCTGAGGTGGGAGAGCCAAGTTCAGGACATTGGTCCACCACAGAACTCCCAGCTCCATGTAATATCAAACGGTGAAGATCTCCCAGAGATCTCCATTTCAACACCAAGACTCAGCTCCACTCAGCGACCAGCAAGGTACAGTGCTGGACACACTATGCCAAACAACTAGCAAGACAGGAACACAACCCCACCCATTAGCAGAGAGGCTGCCTAAAATCATATTAAGGTCACAGACACCCGAAAACACACCACCAAATGTGGACCTGCCCACCAGAAAGATAAGATCCAGACTCATCCATCAGAACACAGGCACTAGTCCCCACCACCAGGAAGTCTACACAACCCACTGAACCAACCTTAGCCACTGGTGGCAGACATCAAAAACAATGGGAACTATGAACCTGCAGCCTGCAAAAAGGAGACCCCAAACACAGTAAGTTAAGCAAAATGAGAAGTCAGAGAAACACACAGCCAATGATGGAGCAAGTTAAAAACACACCAGACCTAACAAATGAAGAGGAAATAGGCAGTCTACCTGAAAAATAATTCAGAATAATGATAGTAAAGATGATCCAAAATCTTG
Source organism: Eubalaena glacialis (assembly GCF_028564815.1). Taxonomy (NCBI): domain Eukaryota; kingdom Metazoa; phylum Chordata; class Mammalia; order Artiodactyla; family Balaenidae; genus Eubalaena; species Eubalaena glacialis. Next base: position 42,306,629 of record NC_083720.1, read on the forward strand.
GAAATAGAATGGAGAAAATACAAGAAACGTTTAACAAGGATCTAGAAGAACTAAAGAGCAAACAAACAATGATGAACAACACAATAAATGAAATTAAAAATTCTCTAGAAGGGATCAATACCAGAATAACAGAGGCAGAAGAACGGATAAGTGACCTGGAAGATAAAAGAGTGGAAATAACTACTGCAGAGCAGAATAAAGAAAAAAAATGAAAAGAATTGAGGACAGTCTCAGAGACCTCTGGTACAACATTGAATGCAAAAACATGTGAATTATAGGGGTGCCAGAAGAAGAAGAGAAAAAGAAAAGACTGAGAAAATATTTGAAGAGATTATAGTTGAAAACTTCCCTAATGAGAGAAAGGAAATAATCAAGTCCAGGAAGTGCAGAGAGTCCCGTACAGTATAAATCCAAGGAGAAACATGCCAAGAGACATATTAGTCAAACTATCAAAAATTAAATACAAAGAAAAAATATTAAAAACAGCAAGGGAAAAAAAACAAATAACATAAAAGTGAATCCCCATATGATTAACAGCTGATATTTCAGCAGAAACTCTGTAAGCCAGATGGGAGTGGCAGGACATATTTAAAGTGATGAAAGGGAAAAACCTACAACCAAAATTACTCAACCCAACAAGGATCTCATTCAGATTTGATGGAGAAATTAAAACCTTTACAGACAAGCAGAAGCTAAGAGAATTCAACACCATCAAACCAGCTTTACACAAATGCTAAAGGAACTTCTCTAGGCAAAAAACACAAGAGAAGGAAAAGACCCACAATAACAAACCCAAAACAATTAAGAAAATGGTAATAGGAGCATACATATCGATAATTACCTTAAATGTAAATGGATTAAATACTCTAACCAAAAGACATAGACTGGCTGAATGTATACAAAAATAAGACCTGTATATATGCTGTCTACAAGAGACCTACTTCAGACCTAGGGACACATACAGACTGAAAGTGAGGGGATGGAAAAAGATATTTGCATGCAAATGGAAATGAAAAGGAAGCTGGAGTAGCAATTCTCATATAAGACAAAATAGACTTTAAAACAAAGACTCTTACAAGAGACAAGGAAGGACAGCACATAATGATCAAGGGATCAATCCAAGAAGAAGATATACCAATTGTAAATATTTATGTACCCAACATAGGAGCACCTCAATATATAAGGCAAATACTAAAAGCCATAAAAGGGGAAATCGACAGTAACACAATCATAGTAGGGGACTTTAACACCCCACTTTCACCAAAGGACAGATCATCCAAAATGAAAATAAATAAGGAAACACAAGCTTTAAATGATACATTAAACAAGATGAACTTAATTGATATTTATAGGATATTCCAACCAAAAACAACATGATACACTTTCTTCTCAAGTGCTCATGGAATATTCTCCAGGATAGATCATATCTTGGGTCACAAATCAAGCCTTGGTAAATTTAAGAAAATTTAAATCATATCAAGTATCTTTTCTGACAACACTATGAGACTAGATATCAACTACAGGAAAAAATCTGTAAAAAATACAAACATATGGAGGCTAAATAATACACTACTTAATATCAAAGAGATCACTGAAGAAATCAAAGAGGAAATCAAAAAATACCTAGAAACAAATGACAATGAAAACACGACGAACCCAAACCTATGGGATACAGGAAAAGCAGTTCTAAGAGGGAAGTTTATAGCTATACAAGCCTACCTTAAGAAACAAGAAACATCTCAAATAAACAACCTAACCTTACACCTAAGGTAATTAGAGAAAAAAGAACAAAAAAAACCCAAAGTTAGTAGAAATAAAGAAATCATAAAGATCAGATCAGAAATAAATGAAAAAGAAATGAAGGAGACAGTAGCAAACAGAATCCAACAGCACATTAAAAGGATCATACACTATGATCAAGTGGGGTTTATCCCAGGAAAGCAAGGATTCTTCAATATATGCAAATCAGTCAATGTGATACACCATATTAACAAATTGAAGAAAAACCATATGATCATCTCAATAGATGCAGAGAAAGCTTTTGACAAAATTCAACACCCATTTATGATAAAAACCCTCCAGAAAGTAGGCATAGAGGGAACGTACCTCAACATAATAAAGGTCATATATGACAAACCCACAGCCAACATTGTCCTCAATGGTGAAAAACTGAAACCATTTCCACTAAGATCAGGAACAAGACAAGGTTGCCCACTCTCACCACTATTATTCAACATAATTTTGGAAGTTTTAGCCACAGCAATCAGAGAAGAAAAAGAAATAAAAAGAATCCAATTCAGAAAAGAAGTAAAGATGTCACTGTTTGCAGATGACATGATACTATACGTAGAGAATCCTGAAGATGCTACCGGAAAACTACTAGAGCTAATCAGTGAATTTGGTAAAGTAGCAGGATACAAAATTAATGCAAAGAAATCTCTTGCATTCCTATACACTAATGATGAAAAATATGAATGTGAAATTAAGAAAACACTCAAATTTACCATTGCAACAAAAAGAATAAAATACCTAGGAATAAACCTACCTAAGGAGACAAAACACCTGTATGCAGAAAATTATAAGACACTGATGAAAGAAATTAAAGATTATACAAATAGATGAAGAGATATACCATGTTCTTGGATTCGAAGAATCAACATTATGAAAATGACTATACTACCCAAAGCAATCTACAGATTCAATGCAATCCATATCAAACTACCACTGGCATTTTTCACAGAACTAGAACAAAAAGTTTCACAATTTGTATGGATACACAAAAGACCCGAAGAGCCAAAGCAATCTTGAGAAAGAAAAATGGAGCTGGAGGAATCATGCTCCCTGACTTCAGACTATACTACAAAGTGACAGTAATCAAGACAGTCTGGTACTGGCAGAAAAATGGAAATATAGATCAATGGAACAGGATAGAAAGCCCAGAGATAAACCCACGCACATATGGTCACCTTATCTTTGATAAAGGAGACAAGAATATACAATGGAGAAAAGACAGCCTCTTCAATAAGTGTTGCTGGGAAAACTGGACAGCTACATGTAAAAGAATGAAATTAGAACACTCCTTAACTCCATACACAAAAATAAACTCAAAATGGATTAAAGACCCAAATGTAAGGCCAGAGACTGTAAAACTCTTAGAGAAAAATATAGGCAGAACACTCTATGACATAAATCACAGCAAGATCCTTTTTGACCCATCTCCTAGAGAAATGGAAATAAAAACACAAATAAACAAATGGGACCTAATGAAACTTAAAAGCTTTTGCACAGCAAAGGAAACCATATACAAGACAAAAAGACAACCCTCAGAGTGGGAGAAAATTTTTGCAAATGAAGCAACTGACAGAGGATTAATCTCCAAAATTTACAAGGAACTCATGCAGCTCAATATCAAAAAGACAAACAACTCAATTCAAAAATGTGCAGAAGACCTAAATAGACATTTCTCCATAGAAGATTTACAGATTGCCAACAAACACATGAAAGAACACTCAACATCATTAATCATTAGAGAAATGCAAATCAAATCTGCAATGAGATATCATCTCACACCGGTCAGAATGGCCATCATCAAAAAATCTACAAACAATAAATCCTGGAGAGGGTGTGGAAAAAAGGGAACACTCTTTCCCTGTTGGTGGGACTGTAAATTGATACAGCCACTATGGAGAATAGTATGGAGGTTCCTTAAAGCACTAAAAATAGAACTACCATATGACCCAGCAATCCCACTACTGGGCATATACCCTGAGAAAACCATAATTCTAAAAGAGTCATGTACCACACTGTTCATTGCAGCTCTATTTACAATAGCCAGGACATGGAAGTAACATAAGTGTCCATCGACAGATGAATGGATAAAAAAGATGTGGCACATATATACAGTGGAATATTACTCAGCCATAAAAAGAAACGAAACTGAGTTTTTTGTAGTGAGGTGGATGGACCTAGAATCTTTCATACAGAGTGAAGTAATTCAGAAAGAGAAAAACAAAAACAAATATATGTATGCTAACACATATATATGGAAAAAAAAAAGAAAAATTGCTTATGAAGAACCTAGGGGCAAGACGGGAATAAAGACACAGATCTACTAGAGAATGGACATGAGGACACGGGGAGGGGGAACAGTAACCTGGGACAAAGTGAGAGAGTAACATGGACATATATACACTACCAAGTGTAAAGTAGATAGCCAGTGGGAAGCAGCCGCATAGCACAGGGAGATCAGCTCGGTGTTTTGTGTCCACCTAGAGGGGTGACATAGGGAGGGTGGGAGGGAGCAAGACACAAGAGGGAAGAGATATGGGGATATATGTATATGTATAACTGATTCACTTTGTTATAAAGCAGAAACTAACACACCATTGTAAAGCAATTATACTCCAATAAAGATGGTAAAAAAATAATAATAAAAAATAAAGATTTAAAAAAAAACATGGAACACATGATGGGAGGAGCCTGAATCCCTGAGTCTCTTCCTGGAAAACAGTCGCCCAGAGTCGCTGCTCAACCAAAGTTGGTAATAACTTGTACAAGGAATACTATTTTGCTGTGTTAAGCTGCTGAGATTTGAGGGTTGTTTGTTACACCTACTAATTAATTACTTTGAGCTTCCTTTGACAAATTACTTCCTTCTGAACCTACATTTCCTCAAATAAATGATGGAAGCAACCACATAAATCCTACATACTTTATTGTATTAATGATTTAAAGAGAAAATACATGTAGCAGGCAAGTGTGATGATTTTCAAGCACCAATAATAGTAGCCATACCTGCTCTGTATTAAGTGAGGCAAGGGTGCTAGTCCTTTCTGAGATCCACTATGGGCTGTCCATTGTGTCAGGTCCTTGCTGTGTTTGTTCAATGACTACTCACCAAGACCCTAGGAGATGGACATTACTGTCTTGATTTTACTAAAAAGAAAGCTGAGACTGTGAGAAGTTAGGTAACTTGCCAAAGTGACACAACCAGAAAGTGTTGCAGCCCAGATTCAAACCAAGCTGAGGTTTATCTCTGTGGCTCCCAACTCCTGCCCTTAATGTGGTATTCATGTGTGCTGGCTATCACTATGGCACTTTTCCTTGGCTTTCTTCTACTTCTACTTGCTCTCTCTTGGTGACTTCACTTTCAAGCTGCAATTTCAATTATCACATCAACAAGAATGGCTCTTGGAGTTGTGTCTTAATTTCCAAGTTCTTCCCCAATCCATAGACCCCATTGCCAGCTTCAGGCTAGATATATATCCCTGGATACTCAATCACTGTCTCAAACTCAGTATGTCCAAAGGAATCTCACCATTCTTTCTATTTCTTTTTCTTTCTTATTTCCTTATATGGTCCTGAAATATTTTTAGACTCTTAGACTCAAAACTTCAAAGGCTTCTCTGATTTCTTGAACTGTCTTGTCTTTCTATTATCATTCTCCAAGTTATATTGCATCCAGTTTTGCATCTCTCAACTTTTTTCTGTTCCATAAATACCAACAGAATATAGATCATTTTAAACTCAACTTGAATTATTGCAATAACCTTACAACTAGTACTAGTCTCCTCATTCCAGATCCTTCTCCCTTCTTAGCCTCATGTATACTATTATCTATGGATGAACTCAACTCCCTGCCTCACAGTCTACTAAGTAAGTCCTATGCCAATAACCTGGCATATAATATCCAGGAACCCTAAAATGTTTCAGGAGGATTTGGGCCTGAGACACTAGGATGAGCTATAGAGGGTCTCTAATTATAGGGGTACTCAACTGATTGCAAAACAAAGAGCCAAGAAGAATGGAGAAACATTAGGAGGTGGCAAGGCTTTCTCAGAACAAATAGGCAGTACACCAACGTGGTTAATCTGAGCAGTTCAGCACGGAAGAAGCAGTTGATATGAAGGAACGGGATGGAGATACAGTGTAGGGGTTGAAATTAACATTCTTGACTCAGATCTGAGATTAAATCATCATTTTGAAAGGAAAGCCAGTGATCTCTCTTAAATGAAATCTTGTTTTATCACTCCAGCTGCAGAGCCTTCCATGCACCTGGAAACATGGTGAGGAGGCTGTACTTAGTACCCAAGGTCCTCCATGCTTTGAACCCCCTCCCCCATCTCACTGTCTCCAGCCATCTCCCTAACCACACAGGCTGTGCCTTATCACTCACACTACACTTCAGTCATACTAAACGTCTGACAGCTCCTTGAACAGCTGTTTACACTTCATTCATTCATTGATTCACTCATACATTCACGAGAAGTAGCGTGACATCTAAGCGAAGAGCACTGACTTCCAGTCAGTCCACCTGATTTTAATTTCAGCCCTGCCACTTATGCAAACTTGAGCAAGTTGCCTAAGGAAGCGCCTAAGTAGACTAAGAGGAATAAATGAAGTAAACTGTAAAATCCTTACAACAGTGTCTAGCACATAGCAGGTATTTAGTAAATGTCAATTGATGCTGAATTCATTCATTCACATTACACGTGCAGGATGGGTGATGATAAAAATGGTTAATCCAATGATAAATTCATTCATGCAAAAGATTTTAGTGAGGGTTGGTTAAGTGCAAATACTACATAAGGCACTGGGTGTACAGTGGAGAACAAGACAAAGATACTATATGCTTTCCAGGGCTTACAGCCCAATGGCAGAGATGGACATGAAAACTTAAACCCACAAGTTAATCCATTATTCGAAATTGTGTTAATAGGTTAATGAAAATGTATTAGGCTATGGGAGAGATAATGGGGCATGCTAGTTTAGACTAGGGACAGGGAGAGAAAGTCTCCTTATGTAAATTACATTTAAGGTCAACTGTGGAGAATGAGGAAGCAGCTATGTGACAACAAGGATAGAAACATTTTAGGTGGAGGTATAACTGAGCAGTACCCTAAGGGGCTTTCCTGGAAGATAACCTTCCCCCATTCTCCACTTGACTCTTGTCTGTAGAAAACCTTTAGCCTCCTAGGCCTTTCCCTATTTCCAAAGAGTAAATTTAATCAGAGAAGTGAGACATGTAGAAAGAAAGGAAAACAGTCAAGCAAGACAAAATAATAATAGTTTAACCATAAAACTAAGTCAAGGACTTACATTTCCTCCTCAAGGGCTATACATAATATTCTGATCCATGTCCTTTGAGCTGTTTTGCAGATACTGAAACCCCCACCAAGTGGAAGAAGTTAACTGTATGCTGCCCACAAGCACGTAGACCTCAGACCAGTTGGAACCAGAAGGTTGATGATGTTGATGCCCGATTACCTCACCACCAACCAATCAGAAGAATGTCCATGAGCTGATCACATACCTCACAACCCCCCTCCCCACCCTGTCTTTAAAAACCTTTCCCTGAAAACCTTTGGGGAGTTTGGGTATTTTAAGCACTAGCTACCTGGACTCTTTACTTGATGCCCTTCAATAAACACTGCAGTTTCCTTCATCAAAACCCAGTGTCAGTAGATTGGCTTTACTGAGCACAGGCAAGGGGACACAAGTTTGGTGAGGTAAATGAGGAATGAGCATGTGTACAGGCAACAGGCTGCAGGGAAGCAGAAAGTAGGCTGTAGTAAGTAGAAAAAGTGGAGAGTAGAAAGTGAAGTGGGAAGTGGAGTGAAGGGATTTTTTTCCACATGATCTTTTTCCTTGTAATGATCTTCCCCCCAACCACTATCACCTACCCCATGTACTTATCCATCATCCTTCCCCAAGTATAGAAACCTAGAATAAATAGTCTGAAATCCTTCCTCCCTAGGTGAATTTAGAAGATTCTTCTGCATGGTTTCCTAACTTCTGGGTCCTGAGCACACACCATGATCAAATTTTTCAATTTTATTTGTAATTGTTGCTTGATTAATCTTCCCCTCCACTAGACAGCAGACTTTCAGATTTCTAGTCAATCTTTAGTACTATTAAATCCTGGCACATGAGTAGATAGCTTCTTGGGAAACACAGAGAGACACACAGACCTGGTAGAAAAGGACTCCCATTTGCTGGTCCCAGTTCTACTCTTGTGTGGTTAGACATCCCACTCCATCTCTTCAGTTTCAGCTTCCTCATTCAGTGGAAGGAGAGCCTCGTACATTCTCTGTACTTTCTCTTCTAATCAAGCATCACATGCTTTTATGAAAATCCAAGGATGCTATTAAAACGCAAGATGTAGTCTCAGAATCATGCATCCAGAGAGCTCGTGTTCTCAAGTTTACACTACAAGCTGGAGACAGAGCTGGCACTAGCATCTGAGCCCTCACACTCCCAGATTAAGCCACTTCCCTCTCTGGCACTCAGCCTCTCACTAGCTTGCTTGATTCAGCAACCTTTTAAAATATCAGATTAAACTCTTGATGCATTTTAAAATAATTTTTCTAAACATTTAAAGATAGTTCAAATTCGAGGGCACTAGAATTACATATTAAATTAGCTTATAATTTTCTCATTTATTAATATTTGTTTATATTTATTTGTTAAGTGCTCTCTAAATGTTAGGCTTGAAGCTAGCAACAGGGAATACAAGGAAGAGTAAGATAGATAAAATCTTCATATCCCTACTTTTAAGGAGCTTTGAGTTAGAGGGTTGTGAAGCTTACAAAAAACAAGTGACATTCATAATGACACTCACTGTAGTGAGTATTATTCTAGAGGTTACGGGTGAGAAGTGGGAGCCCAAGCTAACACAGGAATAAAGAAAGCCTCTCTGAGAAGTGGGCCAGATAAAGTGAGAATGGATATCTACTGCAATCAATCTTTATGGCTAAAATTGTAAGACTTTACCAAAATGAATAATTTTTGCTTAGAAGAACATTCTAAAGAAATGAAACTTGCACAGCCTCTTTCCTCTTGGAAGTTCAGAATCAACTGAGACATGTACATAGGGAGGAAAATATCAGCTTCATTGTCAGTTAAGGTCTGTTAGAGTATGTGGCTTTGACCTGCAGTTCAAATCAGGCTTTCAGCTACTTTCCCCTAAGTTTCAGCTTTGGGTCCCACATGTAGAGCTTGCAGATCACATGTTTGCCCAGCTTGCTATAAGGAGGTCATGATCTGCTCACCTCTATGAACCCAGAAAGGCTGAAAATGGGCACAGAAGTGAGCTTCCTGATCTGCCTTTAGAAGGTATACCTGGGCCCTTAATCAGGTGTGCATCCCATGTGGATGAAGAGCTAGAGAAAAGAAAGCCTCTGTTCTGCAAGTTCACTAGGCAAAAAGAGAGCCCCGAAGGGGCTGCAACAGGCATCCTCCATCCCAATCTTGGCAGTAAGATACATAAGTCTTCCTCCTACAGAGAGGACTGAGTGAGAGGTGGACAGAAGGGAGGATCCTTCTACCTGATACTTATAAGGGGGCCCATGCCTCTACCTGCAGTATGGAAAGAACACAGAGGGAGATGAGTTTCCCAATCATATATCACATGTTCTGGAGATCCTTAGAAATCTTCATTCACTTGAGATAAGGGTCACTCATTGCACTGTCTTCATTCATTTATCAAATACTAAATCAAACCCTGAAATACACAAACTCTGATTTAGGCACAGGGGGTGCAAAGATGAATGAAATGTAGCCCATGCTTCAAGAAGCTCACACACTATGGGAAGGGAATAGACACTGATGTTTATTATAGTAAAAGTAGATCTTTGAGGAGGAGTAAACATGGCCTAAGTATGGGCACACTACCCCGCCTTCAGCACAAAGTTCGTTTAATTTACTGGGAGATGGCTTAGGTTATCTGTGGGGTCTTGAACAAGACTACCTGGGTTCAAATTCCAGCAGCGTTCTAGCTATATGGATCATGAGGGGTAAGGCACTAACTACCCTGTTTCCTTATCTGTGACTGAAGAAAGTAAAATTAACTCTTCTATAAGGTTGTTTGAACATCAAATAAGGTAGAGCATATAAGGCTCTTGGCAAAGACCTTGTATGTTACATGCACTCAGTGCATGTGTGACTTAAAAAAAATGAATAAAATGGAAGGGAGAAGCCCAAAGTAAATTTTATTCACAGGATAAGAACTGACCATGGCAAGTAGGAACTTGGTCTGACCACTTGTGGCTCCCCCATATTTGCCATTCTCATAGTATTCTGTCCTTTTCACTGTAATGATTACTATGAAAAGGAAGTTTTGATGGACTTGTATTTAGGAACAGTTAGGCAGTGGAAGTTGAGGATGCAGCACCCTGTTTTACAGTGCCTTTTGGGGGGAGGTTGACTCCCAGGGTCCAAAGCAAAGGTAAAAATGGAGGCCTACGCCTTCTCTTTTTGATCAGTAATTATGTCTTAATTTAGTAAACATCCCAATGTTGCATTGATTTCATCTGACTTGTTCAGTTGTAGATTTGATGTCAGTAATTTCCTTGCTCATTTTCATTGTTTGGATTAATAATTAAATCTTCTTTACCTCAAGAATTTGGAATGCAATAGTCATTAATTTTATGTGATTCCTATCAAATGAAGTTTATTCATGTTTATTATTTCTAGCTCTAAGCAGACTCTCTTTTTGAAAAATTTTACTTTTCAGCTGTTTTCTTCTCTGAGTTATATTTTCATCCTTTTGGATTGTATTACAATCTCAATTTGTACTCATTCAAAACAGTTTAAAAGGTTGAAAAGTAAAACACAATTGAATTCAATGTCTATAAAATTTTAATAAATTTTCATCAAAAATGTTATTAAAATAAATGTAAAAAAACAAAAGATGAACATTATTTTTATTTTTCAAAGTTTTCTCCTAAAATACTCAAATGTTATTAAAATTATTGTTATTAAAAGTAAAATAAAATTTCAAATTATATTGTATATCAAAATATCAAAAACTAAATTTAAATTATTTAAATAAAACTGAAATATTTTGACTGTCAGTTTAAATAAATCTTACTCTTTTTTCCTTTTTAGCGATAATGCTATTTACTATTCTAGTATGTAATGTCCATCTAGTTACCAATGTAAAGAATCAGTATCATGCTTCATGCCTGTTACATCTACAGTACAAACATATAAAACTTTCAGAGCAAAATAAATTTCTTAATATAGGAAAATGTTTCTTAGCTGTCTTGAAGAACTGATGTGCCTACCTCACCAACTCATGTCTACCTCTGGAACCATGAGATCGAATATGAGCACAAGGCAAGAAAATGGATGCTTTCTACTACTTTGTCATGCTCAAATCTATAGCATTTGTACTTTCTGCAAGGAAAGATTTCACAAGTTAATCAATTTTTCTGTTCTCTTGCTTAGGTTGCTCTTGCTGCTCAAATTCTGCAGCATCCATCTCTGAGTTGGCAGTAGCACACCTGCACATCTTCATTGTATTCAGATGCACTTATCTTTTGTTTTGAGGACCCAGGACAAGAGATGTGGAGAAGCATTTTCCAGGGACTTGAATGTTCCCAGGAGTGGAGGTTCAGGGTGAGGGATCATGGTGTGTCAGAGCCGAGAGCTGGATGTCTAGAAGCAGAGGTGACGGTGATGTTTTATTTTTTAATAAATGCATTTTCTAATGTGTGTGTAATATGTAACACCTTCTAAGCATGGGGCTCAGGAGAGAGACCTAGTTGTCTACATCTAAGGGTACTGCTACACAGGTACAGGTTGGATAGTGACTATACTCAAGATGAAACAAGTGTTCATCTTCAATTTCATCCTGAGTGCAGCCGAGAAGGAAAGAAGGAAGAAAAACTGTGGAAAGCCAACCTGTTTTTGAGAAGTGGCCTCAGTAATATTTGATATGAATATCAAAATATCTTCATGACTCCACCTAACTGTGGTTTCTGGTTAAAATAATGCCAGAGAAGCTACCTTACCCACCCACCCACCCACACACACACACACACTCTGCAGGATTTACATCCCTACCTTGCTTGTGAATCAATTGGATTCTGCTGCATAAAAGGCAGAAGAACTATCCCTTATTCCCTTGTACCCTAATCTACACAGAACATTAAAGTACCTGCAAAGAACCCATTCCAAACCCATCACTAACAACATCCCCTTGGAGGCTGCTTGAGTCATCAGTGTCTCAGATCACCGTATTTTAGAGACCTTCAAATTATTAGGATGATTTACCAGGTCATTATGGTACTGCTTGGAATTGCTAAACAATGAAGATTACTTGCTTTCTGCCACTGAGAACTATTCAGTCAGATTTTCCAGGCTGCTCCTAGAAAAGACACTAGTCTGGCAATCAGGGGCTCTGGGTCATGAGTCTCATTCAGGCCTACAGTCTGTGCGCCTTCCAGCCAGAGGTGCCACCCTGTCCCATACGATCAATAGTCAATCAGAGAGGACACCCTGACCAGGACTCTTTTATTCATCTCTCACTGAAAAAATATTTATGAAACTCTTTCCATGTGCCCAGCACATTTCTTGTTGCAGGTGAACAAACCAAATCCCTGCCCTCATGGAACTTACATTCTACTGAGATAGTTGACAATGGACAATTATCAGTATAAATCTACACTATGCAGGATAATAATGAAAATAACTAAGGGCCAGGGTAATGGGATATGCTTGGTGGCATTTGCTATTTAGGTCAGTTTTGCAGGGAAGGTCTTTCTGCTAATGTTATACTTAACCCGAGTGGAGCTGAATGAATAGGTCATGAATATACCTGGGGCAAACACATTTTGGGCAGAGGAACTGCTAATAAAAAGACACTATGTGCTAGGGTATCTAACATATCAAAAGACAAGCATGAAGGACAGGGTGGCAGAAGCGGTGTAAGTAAGGTGGAGGCAGTGGGGACTAAGGTCTGAGAGGTAAGGGGTCCAAGTCAATGTGAAGACTTTTGCTCTGAGTGAGATGTAATTCATTGGAAGGTGACATGATTTATTTATTGAATGAGTCCCTCTTGTCGCTACACAAAGAGCCCCAAGGAGCAGGAGTAGAAGCAGAGAGAGCAAGTAAGAGGCTGCTACCATAACAATCCAGACAAGAGATGATATTAATAGGGACCACTTACTTAGCAGTTATCAGGGGTTAGGGTATGGACATCCTGATGGAATATTTTCAATAGTTCAATCATCACAGCTCCCATTTATCAAACACAGTATGCTAGCTTCAGGTCTAAGCTCTTTATGTAAACAACCTCAAACAACTTGCACAGCTACTTTATAAATTAGCTACTATTATTCTCTACAATCTACAATTGTGGAAATCAAGATTTAGAGAATTCAGATGGTTTTGTTCATGGTCATATCTGGCCAGTGCATGAGGTTTGCCTGACTCCATAGGCTATGAGACCAACAACTGGACTTCCCTGCCTTTCTCCCTTCTTATCATTCTTATATTTACTCAGGACCTTTTGCATCTTTGTTTTTTAATCTTTGGCTCTGTGTTCGTCCTTTGAACTTGAGAACACACTTGGCTTTAGATGTTACTTCCTGAAAGGACTTTTCTCTTGCCTTTTTCTTTCTCCTTCAGTTCTTATTCTGTGTTTTCTATATTATATCATATCATATCGTTTATCATATATCATACATTATATCATATCCAGTTATATGTGCTATAGACTGAATTATGTTGCTCCAAATTCACATTTTGAAGCCTTAACCCCCAACACGATGGCATTTGGAGATGCAGTCTCTGAGAGATAATTAGATTTAGGTAAGTCCATGAAATGGTACTCCCATGATGGGATTAGTGGCATTATGAGGAGACACACTAGAGTGCTTGCTCTCTCTTTACCGTGTGAAGATGCAGTGAGAAGACAGCCACCTGCAAACCGGGAAGAGATCCCTAACCAGACCCAACCATGCTGGCACCCAGTCTTGGACTTTCAGCCTCCAGAACTGTGAGAAAATGAGTTTCTGTTGTTTAAGCCACCCAGTCTACGTTATTTTGTTGTGGCAGATCAAGCAGACTAGGAAAATATGTGTTATATGATATCACATATAACATAATTATACATGATGTGTTATATAATAATATATCATATTACCTTTATTTTTTGTTAGCCTATTCCTTTTTTTGTCTGCCTGCTTCATCATTTATCCCTAGAAACTTGCATATTATCTAGCACAGTAATATTTGGTGGATGCATAAATAAATGAATGAATCTAATTCCAGCCCCCCTGAATAACCACCACTGTTAGTTAATGGATTCTCCAACTTGGCTCCAGTCTGTTGGATCAGTGTCTATAAGGAACCTTCCTTTGGGTCCGGTGCAAGATCCAACCCATTGGCTTCTCAGGTCAACCAATGCATTTAGTCCATCAACATTGTCTAAGCTCAATCCCAGGTCTTCAGCTATCTCTCCCAAGGATCTTGGACAAGTCATTTCCCTCCTGAACTTCAGCTGCCACCTCAAGACTGAGTGTGACTCTGGACCCAATAAAAATCATCATCTAAGGCAAAATGGAAATTGCAAAGAGAAGGATGCATCAGAAAATCTTCCAAGAGGGTAATTCATCTGGGGAATAAAGTGGTAGTTCTCCACGTCCAGAGCTGTGGGCTGTGGGGACAGAGAAGGCTGCCTGATTGCCTCTAGCTGCTGAGCTCCAAGTCTGGGAAACTTGTCAAACCCAGAGCTGTGTTTTGCAATCTCTTTCAACGGGATGCTCATATAGAGGCACTGTGGATCGATTTGTGGTGCTAAAGGTACTTTCATCCTTTCCGGAGGGTCATTGCCCCTGAATATTTAACAAGGCAGGTAATAGTCCTAATTGAGGAGGGTGGTGGAATTGAGTTGGGTGGTTTGGGGCAGCCACGGCCTGGATTATAAAACTGAAAAGAAAAGATGGACAATTTTTATTGATTCCTGGCCAATTTTTTCTTATTTTATTTGCTGCTTTAAATCTGTGTACTTTGCTCCCAGTGGCTTCCTGTCCGGATAATAGAAAAACACTTTCTGTAAGTGGTTAACTTGACAGGTTTTCATTTGTACCTGGGCTGCCAAGAGCCACTTAAAACTCTCATCCTGTAGGTTTACAATTCTTTATATATACAGGATTAATTTGTTCATCCATCCATCCATTCATCCATCCATTCATTCAGTCAGTCAGCTTTGATTGAGTTCTTACTATGTGCATGAAAAAAATGTTTGCTCTTGGCAAAAAAAAAAGTAAAAATTTTTCTGCTCTGAAGAACTCCCAGTCTAATAGAATGGATATGTAAGGCAGGATACATTGGTAATATATTGTGTGATGTCTTAGGATGAGGGATGTGCAGGGCCCTCTAGAAAGAATGGACACAACTCAGTCTGGCTTGGCTTGGCTGTCAAATAAGTCATTTCAGCATATGTGTCTCTGGGTTGATCTCCACTATTTTTATCTCAACACCCAGTAGTCAAATAGGCAAATCACTGAATATCTTGGGGATTCTGTTTCCTAAACTGAATTGGTTAAATTAGGCTTTAATAGGTTCTCCAGCATCCACACAAAACTATCTTCTAGGAGTCTAGCCTTTTCTTTGCCTGGGAGGTAGTGTTTCAGGGTGGCTAAGATACTGTCTTTGGAATCAGACAGCTTGGATACAAATTATGAATCCACTCCAAACTGGTTCTATCCCTTAGGAAAACTACTTAAACTCTATGAGCCTAAATTTCTTATGTGTAAAATGGTGCTTTATAGCAGCAACGCCTTCACCAGTTACCTGGCAAATTGCATTTAATTAATACCATCTACAACTGTGAAAATATTAGAAGCTCCATGAAAACCTATTGCATTTGTAAGAAAAGTCTCTGGTATACATTGGTATATACAAAATGTGCTAGTCAAAATATGGAATTGGGTCTATAGTTTTCAACCACAGACAATTTTGTTCCAGAGGGAATATTCAGCAAAGTAAGGAGACAGTTTTGGTTTTCACAATTTGGTTAGTGGGATGTTAGTGACTTAGCGGGTAGAAGCCAGATATGCTGATAAACACCCTACAATATACAAAGTAGTATCCACAATAAAGAATCATTTGCCCCAAAATGTTAATGAAGTAGAGGTTAAAAACCCTTGGATTAGCTAAAGGCATCAGTTTAGGACGACAGGGGACATTTTAACATCAAGAGCTACTTTAATTGCTTCAACGCATAGTTGATATTTATTCATTGATTCAATACTTACCTATTTAATAAAAATTGAGCACATTCTCCTGACTCTGCCCTGGACTTTCAGGAAACTGATCCTGTAGCAGGCAAAAGAGTGATCTGCGGGGCACCTGAAATTAGGAGGGAGATTGAGCATGATATCTTTGAATTATTTGAAGGGAAAAATGAAGACCTAGCCTGGAGTTAAAGGAGATTCTGTGACGTTTTGGGAAAGCTGTAAGCGGACATGACAAAAGGACAGTTAGGATCAGAGATTCTTATGGTCATTGTGATATGGGAGAACTACTGGGAAGCTTCTATGACTTGACTACAGCTCTTGTTTATTCAGACCCTATCTCAACTGCTCCTATACACCCTATATGAAGCCATAATGAAATTCCTCCCCAACTCTCTTAATGAGCTATGGATTCATGCTACTCTCTCTATCTGAAGTACCTTCTGCCACTCTTGTCCACCAAATAGGAGTGAAGCATTTTTACGATGTCACCTGTATCATTTTCTCTGACTCCTCAGCACAGAAAGTTTATAACTTCATCTCCCCTCCATTATACCCTGACTAGATATCCAGCATGTTCCTGTAGCCCTGTAATGTGCAATCTGGCCTGCTTGCTGTTCTTTACTGTGCTGTGAGCCAGGTATCTTGCCCTATACCATCTTTGTTTCTCAGGTGCCTCACACAGTTCTGGCATGAACTGGAGGCTCTGTAAATATTATTTGAATTAATTAAAGTTGTTGAAACCATTTCTCCTTCTAAACTCTTGTCTTTTGAAAGCTGGAAAGAAACTTGCTGGTATGGAAGACGAGATGACAAAGGAACAAACTAAAATAGATATAGTTTTGCACTGATGCGCCCACTCGTCACATTGGAGATTATTTCCCTCGCCACATGGATGACCTCCAAGGCCCCTGTGGTGGTTGTTAGATTTGTTAGGTTCTCATTGGTTTAGCAAAATAGGAACAAGCTACACTCATATAACAAGCATTTATCCATTCATCTGTTTATTCATTCATTCTTCATAATATCTATGCAGGTACTGTGCCAGTGATGGGGAATATTTTGATATATGAAGCACACGTGGCACTTGACTTCAGAGTACATGGTTTCCTGGGGAAGGCTGACACAATTACATGAGTAACTGGATTCTCTGAGAAGTACAATGAAGGCAAAGTACTGAGAGCTATAATGTGATGGCTTTGTGATATATCAGCTTGGCTAGGCTGTACTACATTCCCCAGAATTCCTCTTTTGTTGTGTATTTCCAGTTAGGTTGGGCTATAACGAATAGACTCTCAGGAGAATGAGAGAGTAGAAAGGGAGGCTGTAGCCATTTTGTAGCTTTTCCCAGCTATTCAATCAAATACTAATCTTATTGCTTCTGTGTAAGGATTTTATCAATGTAATCTAAAGTTCCGAATTAGTTGATGATTTTTAGTTAATCAAAATAGAGATTATTGTGGGTGGGTGTGACTTCCTCAGGTAGAAGCCTTTTAAAAAGAGACTGGGGTTTTCTTGATAATCAGATACTCCACACATCATGTGGGCTTATCTTCCTTTCCTAACTGCCTGCCTAGGCTTGCTTAGCCTGTCCCTACAATGATGGAAACCAATTCTGTGTGTGTGTGTATGTGTGTGCATGTGTACATATATGCACAACTCCCATATATATGATTGTATACATGTATATGACATGTACAATACACATACGTATATATACGCACATGTATATGTCTATGTGCATGCATACATGTGTGTATACATATTATATATATTCAATTCTGCTCCTCTGGTTGAAGCCTGCCTAATACTGATGAACATGCATTATAGTTCAACAGATCATAGAAGGCCTCCTGGAGGAAATGAGTTGAAATATGAAGGATGATCAGGAATAAGAATGAGGTAGAAGGAAACACTGTGTGTGGTCTGGGCCAGAGCGGGTGTGTCTGGGATGGAATGGGAATAAGTGAGGCTGGAGATTTTGACAGAAGGAAACATTGGGACTCCATAAAATTATAGTGGTTCCTATTTTGGTGGTTTGTTTTGATAAGACTGTACAAGGAATTAAGAGAGACAAGAATTTAATTTCAGCAACTGTGCAAGTGCCACAGAGAACTGGGCATGACTATTCAGAATACAACTGAGGTTCTAATAGTCTAATAAACATAACTTAGTTACCCCATTTCTGCTACTTGTTACCTGCTACTTCTTCCTAGTATGTTATTTATCAGCATCTCCACCACTCAAGACTTCTGTTTTCTGTATTTCTTTAGGTATTTCTCTACAACTTCCTATTTTTACCATAAAGATCAACAGATGATATAATTCCTGGTCATTGATTTGTCAATCTCTACTGGTTGTGATGAGAAAACAGCAATTTTGAGTTGCTGCCTCGGCATTTAAATGTGTGACAACCCTGCTCACATCCAGAGTGCGGCATTTAGATAAGGACCTAAGCTTAGTATTCCTGCCCAAAGTTCCTGTTTTGGGATTCCCAGGGCACCTTTTAAAATAACCACTTAGACTTGAGCCTGTGAAAAGTTAGTGACCTTTGCCCCAACCACCCTGTAAGTAATAGATACTTTCTACCCTGCTTTCTATCTGCTGCTTGCTTGCTCTTGACCTGGGGCAGAGGACTGCCCTTCCTCTGGCTCACTGTACCCCTCCACTCCCCATTTCTGGTACCTGGAAGTAATAACTCTTGTGACTTTACTTCCTGTACATGAGTGTATTGAAACTGTACCTTTTATCCAAGTGGCCCCAGGGTTTTCATTTCCCCAAAATAGGAGCTTGGATCCTGAGAGAGCTCTCTACCAACCCTACTGGGATGGCTTGTGTCTGTTCATTCAGGAGATCATAATTTGCATATCCTTAATTTATCACACCAGCTACGCGGACACAGAACACATGGGTTTAGGACTATTTTGGATAAAAGCTTTGTTTCAGCTACCTCCCTTGCAACTCACCGGAGTCATGCAAATTGTCTTGCTGAAAGTGTCAGGGAGAAACAAAGTTAACCTGAAGACCATATTGGAGCAGATTGGCCAGTGACATGACCAGGTCTCTCCTTGCTCAATGTGAGTTCATTGTCAGCATCTGGTCTCAGCCCCACTAAATCACAAATGCTTCATCAAGACTTGCCCCTATCCAGATTTTAAATGAGAACTTCTATGCAAAAAAAACCCCCATATTCTAGGTGTGCTTATGTCAGCAACTATTCAGGGTTCATTTTTGTTGAAATAGTATTCAGCAGAAATAAAACCTTTAAAAAGAAATTGCGGCTGGATGGGATATTTATACACCTTTATTCTGGTTTGAATATTAAAGATTAACTTAGAGAGTTACTCACTTTAGATAACTGTCAATAAGGAAATCTTGAGCTCTTTACCTTGGGACTTATGAAACCCAAATATAAAGTCTTTTATTTAAAAAGTAGGTACTCTGGAAAGAAAGTGTTATAACTTTTGGTATTTGATTAGTTAATAATCAATACGTAATCAATATATAATCGTAAGTGTTAACCAATAGAAACGTTTCATTTCTAGATCATTAGAAACAGCTGAAAACCCTTTACTAAGATGTTTTCTTTATGATGTCATATTCTACTTCTCCTTGGGAGGAGGGAAAAAGGGTTCAATTTTTTTTTCTATGCATTTTTGTATAAGGACACTTAATCTTTAGAATTTTTGTGCAGAATATCCCAATTGTTCTATTACTGAAATGTTCTCTCCAACCTTTCCTTTCCCAATTGCTCCCAGTAAATATGAGTTTCTTATTTTATTTGCTCTTCTGAAAATGGTGTCTCTCTTGATTGTTCACCGCTCTGGCTCTTTGGTCTCTTCCTTGATCCTGTGAAAGTGTGGAAGTTTTAAGTCCATTTTGGGAAACAGTCATATCCTCATTGGAGTCCATGTTGAAACAGGGATTTCATTTTCCTTCCTATGTAACACTATTGAATATTTTCTTAGGCTATAGAAAACTGGAGATTTATTTATTGTAGAGTTTGACTAGAGAGTATAGAAAGGGACCAGTGTGGGCTTTACCCGTAAGAAATAGTTTGCATAGTTCAAGTTTCAGCATTCGAAAGGGTTAGTATGGAAGAGCTTGGTTAACCAACAATGAAGAAATTTCTCTTTCGTGTTTTGCCAATTGCAGAGCCAACAAAGGATCCTTTCCCCTGAAAAAGTATGTTTCAGCCACAACCTTGCAGACCCAGAAAAGCCACAGTGTGAATGAACAAAACAATTTTTTTCTGGAAATGGCAATAATAATGGTGTTACCATATATGTCCCACATACTGTAAAAGCATGTTCAAATCATAATACTGTCTTAATTAATAGAAGAGAATTTCTGTAAGTAAAATGTGCAGTATATGGTTATGACACTATTCAGAGTTTTTAAGTAACTGTATCTCTCTGCTCTAAGGTATTGGCTTCAGGAATGATCAGCTTTCAGATTGTATGCTGTATTTCAGAATTTGTGTCTACCAAATCAATATTTACATCATTGTCTTAGCTGTACTTTCTTGGTGACTAAATGACCTTTGGATCATGCACCCTAGTTGGTATTTGTGCAGTATGAAGAGATTGAACCAAAGGGTAGTGAAGATTCTTCCAGCTCTGAAATTCATGATAATCCTGAACAACACTGGGGTTTTTAAAAAATGAAACGGAATATAAAAAATAGATAAACAAAAATCATTCTTACTGATCCCCAATAGAAAGCCCTATAGACATCATTATTAACAACTATATTTTATTGAGAGTTTGATAAGAACTGAACTAAACTTCTTATATCCATACATTCATTAAATTCTCGAACCAACTCTGATCCCTATTTGACAGCTGAGTCAACTGACATTCACTGATAATGCATGCTTGAGGTCACATGGCTAGAAGGTGTAAGAGTTTGAACTGGAACCTAAGACTCTTTGACACTAAAGACTTTGCTCTTTGCCAACAATATCTACAGTCCCCTTGCCTTTGATCTCTTGTTAAGTGTCCTGTGGCTGTGTAACACCTGCACAAATTTGAAACTTGGTGGTCCTCCCTTAAAGAAATTAAAATTTTATAACAGTGTGAAATGTTGTATGTAGAGGCATCTAGAAGTCCTTCCATTTGTCATCCTGCCTTGCTTCTTTTCTGTGTTTATGACACTTTTTAGTCAGACCTTATAAATAGCGATAGGGAACAATTTTAGAAAGGCAATGGCTTGGGCTGCTGAACACAGAAATTCATCCTACCATGTTTTTACAGTTTGTTTGAAAGTCTCTGTGTCCCCCTGGAAATGGTGGTTAAAGAAAAAATGTATACACTCAGATATGTGTAATTCCATTATGGGTTATCCAAGGGCCATTCAGAGACTTTCATTGTTTCCTTTGCCTCACCTTGTCTGTATTTTATACTTGTAGGAGGTTAGGGTGGGGAGAAAGCTGACCTCATTTGCAAGATTGCTGAAACTCACCTTCATAATTATTACTGATGGAAGTAAAAGCAAAGGTTAGTGAAGCTATGAAAGCTGCTTGTCTGAATGTAACTGCTGATTCAGTGAAAAACAGATGGTAGAAAAGAAAGGGGTATCAGTTATGTTCAAGATCATTAAAAGGTCCTTATTTAAAGTCTTTGAAGGTGGAATTAAAAACCAAACCAAACAGACAGATACCATATCATATCACTTATCTGTGGAATCTAAAATATGACACAAATGAACCTATCTATGAAACAGAAACAAAATCAGGGACATAGAGAACAGACTGGTCATTGCCAAAGGGCAGGGGGTGGGAGAGGGTAGGAGTGGAGTTTGGGATTAGTAGATGTAAACTTGTATTTATAGAATGGATAAACAACAAGTTCCACTGTATAGCACAGAGAATTATATTCAATATCCTGTGGTAAACCATAATGGAAAAGAAAATGAAAAAGAATGTATATATACGTATAACTGAGTCACTTTGCTGTACAGCAGTAATTAACACAACATTGTAATTCGACTATACTTCAATAAAAAATAAATTAAAAAACAAACAAACAAAATAGAACAAAAAAAACCCAAAACCAAAAACAAACAATAAGATGTAGAACTACTGACCCAGGTTCCAGAAGCCTCAGTCCCTTTAGCACTGTTAAGGATAACATAGAGATCTTAAGGTAGCCATTAGATGTCAAGTCATGGTTCTCAAAACTTTGTTCCATATGTTTCACACAGGTTTGATATTAAAAGCCCCAGGGGAAGTGTAAGCAAACAGTGACTATAATAGTATAAAATGGAAAACAAAATTATCCTTAGACTTGAAAAAGTGAAGTAACTTACCTACCATTTTGGCTGTGTGAACTTGGGAAAATCATTTGGTCTCTGTAAGCCTTGCATTTCTCATTTGTAAAATGGGAACATGAAAGACCTGTGTTGAAAGGTAACTATGTGGATTTAGGGAAACAATGCAAGTAAATAAAATTCCTATTTTAGATGCTGCATTTGAAAGAGGTGGAGGTGGCCTGACCGCTTGTATTAACCATTTCTTTTATTTTCTGTATTCTGATGCTTTGACATCTGGGGCTTTGCTGACTCTGGAAGGACTGTCTCTCCCAGGGCTAGTCAATTCCTAGAGATAGTTAACAACTGGCCCCACAAGCGCACTTTTCAAATGCAAACCAACCAATCTAGAGTCCACCCACCAACCATCTCCTTTATTGAGCTCTCATACTTTGTGTCACTAGTCACCTGCTTTAATCATTCCAGGTACCAGACAACTGGTCAGGCACCAGAGGAGGCACAGCCCCTATGCTCCAGAGCCTGCTGAAATTATTCAAACTGGTCAGTTCTAAACTTGTCTGCCTTGACTCACCCATTCCTTGCTAAGGGATCACAGTAAAGGCTCTTGTCCACAGTTTCTCCCTCTCTGCTGCCTCCTGACCAAACTCAGCATTTCTCCATGGGCCCCCCTCCCTGGCACGGCATGCCCCTCTCTTCTTGGGATTTGTGAGTATAAAAACTCTGTGGGTTTTTTTTTGGTTTTGGTTGTTACTGTTATCCTTTTTTTTATTAATTGATATTGGAGTATAGTTGATTTACAATATTGTGTTAGTTTCTGCTGTACCACAAAATGAATCACTTATACATATACATATATCCCCTCTTTTTTAGATTCCCTTCCCATCTAGGTCACCACAGAGCAAGAGTAGAGTAGAGTTCCTTGTGCTATAGAGTAGGTTTTCATTAGTTATCTATTTTATATATAGTAGTGTATATATGTCAGTCTCAATCTCCCAATTCATCCCACCCCCTGTCCCTGCCCTTGGTAACCATAGGTTTGTTTTCTACATCTGTGACTCTATTTCTACTTTACAAATAATTTCTTCTGTACCATTTTTCTAGATTCCACATATAAGCGATATTATACAATGTTTGTCTTTCTCTTTCTGACTTACTTCACCCTGTATGACAATCTCTAGGTCCATCCATGTTGCGGCAAATGGCATTATTTCGTTCCTTTTTATGGCTGAGTAATATTCCATTGTATATATGTACTACATCTTCTTTATTCATTCCTCTGTCAATGGACATTTAGGTTGCTTACATGTCCTGGTTATTGTAAATAGTGCTGCAGTGAACAATGGGGTGCATGTATCTTTTCAAATTATGGTTTTCTCTAGGTATATGCCCAGGGATAGATTGCTGGATCATATGGTAGCTCTATTTTTAGTTTTTTAAGGAACCTCCATACTGAAAAACTCTTTTTGATGATATTCATCTCCCAATCTGTTGACCTTAACATACCTGAATAATAATAAAACCTATATTAAAACACTGCTTAGTCCCCCTGCCTCTCAGCATACACCATCACAAAACCACCATAAGCCCAGTTTGAAACCACAAAGTGAATGTACAGTACTGGGCAGAAGCAAGGACCGACAGTAGGCCTAGAGAATGGAGGAGTTGTGTCTTCCTTGCCTTTTCCCTCCCAACTTGCCAGAATCACTGTGGTTAATTGAATCTATTTCTCTTTACCTTTCTTTTTATTCATACATACTATTATTTCCAATGGGTGTCTCATAGACAGGCCAATATATCCTGCTATAAAATCATGTTCTTCTGGTCATTTTATTCTGTGACTTTATATGTGTCAACGTGAAACTTAAAGGAACCTGCTATAGAGGCACAGTTCTCATTTCTTGCAATGTTCTGCCAGCCAAAGTAGTCCCTATGTATGCCTCTTCTGAGAGGAGCTCATTTAATCCAAGACTGACAGTCCAATTCAGCAGTCTGGAGGGTCACGACAATGAGATGCTGGCAGGACTTATGTAGCAAGCATTTAGCTCTGTCGACTTTTCTTATCACCTGTTTCCCTCCCTTCCCTGGCACATACCATTTTAGAAGAATCATTCATTCACTTTTATAAGTCATGCTTCTGTGCCAGACACTGTGCCCAGTACTAAAGACATAGATACAAATGAGTTAAAATCACTGCAATCCAGATGAGTTGCTCCAATTTTTGTTCAAAATGAATAGCTGTGCACACAAACATCCCCCTATTTCAATTCCTAAATACTAAAATCTGCATTTGATACTATGTGGAATCACGTTAGACAATCTAGAAGATCATCCACTGTCTATTAAGGGGAGAAAGGAAAGGACATACAACATATGATATGAGGTAGGAGGTAAGGACCATGAGAAAAATAAAAGCTAAGTATAGAGGATATTTGAAAGAAGAGAGTATATATTTTTGGGAAGCAGGGAATATCAAGAGAAAAAAGGCTCTATGAAGAAAGTTGCATTACAAATGATGTGATTTCAAAGTCATGAAAGAAAACTGGAGAAGTTTTTAGAACAGTGAAGAGGACACAAATAAAAACATAATGTTATGGGTTGATCTGTGTCCCTCCTTCCCCTAATACAAATGTTCAATCCTTTAACACCCAGGAGCTCAGAATGTGTCCTTATTTGGAGATGGGGTCTTTACAAAGGTAATCAAGTTAAAGTGAGGCCACTTGTGTGGAAGCTAGTCAAATATGACTTGTGTCCTTATAAAAAGGGGAAGTTTGAGCAAAGAGACAATGCACAGAGGAAAGACAATGTGAAGAGACACAAGGAGAAGATGGCCATCTACAAGCCATGTATAGAGGACTGTAACACATGATTCCCTCACAGCCCTCAGAAGAAACCAACCCTGCTGACACCTTGATTATGGACTTCTAGCCTTCAGAACTGAGACAGTACATTTCTGTAGTTTAAGCCACCCAGTCTGTGCTAGTTTTTAATGATAGCCTTAGCAAAATAATACACATGGAGATTGGGAAGTATGGATTGAGAGGAGGCAAGTAGAGTGTGGAACATGTAAAGAGGACAATATGAATAAGGCTGAAGAGACAGGTTAGGGCCATATTAGGACAACTGGAGAGGAATAGTTTGCATTTAATTCAGTGGGCAGATGATATTTAAGGAACATTTTGGAGCAGGAAAGAGGCATGCTAGGAGGAGGTTCTAGAGTTAGAGCTATGGCAATGCTTGAAATTACTACTCAGGGTTCTTGCTACAAGTGTAAGGGGGTTATTGAGGATTCTACTCAATTATTGTCTTAGTCAGCTTGGGCTATCATATCAAAATACTGTGGACTCAGTTCTAGAGTCTAGAAGTCTAAGACCAAGGTGCCAGCATAGCTGGTTTCTATGAGAACTCTCTTTCTAGCTTGGAGATTGCTACCTTCTTTCTGGGTCCTCATATGGCAAGGAGAGAAAGAGTGCTCAGAATCTCTTCTTATAAGGGCATTAATCCCATCATGAGGACCGCACCCTCCTGACCTCATTTAAACCCAATTATCCCCGAAAGTCCTATCTCCAAATCTACACTGGGAGTTAGGGCTGTGATCCTTTAACTTTTGGAGGACTCAAGTTAGCCCATAGCAGTTATATACAATCATAAAAAGGCATTATATATTTCTAGTCATTGATTTAACTGTGTTATATTAAATTATCCTTCCTATTATGATCTCCAGGATATATTATTTAAGAAAAAGTATGAACTGGAAAAAGATGCACACAGACACTAACTTTCATTTTAGAAAAGTGTATTTTAAAGTCAGTTTATAACAGTTTATTTAAAACAACGGAGAAATGGAAGGATAAACTGTAAATTGAAAAAAAAGTTTACCCACATTTTTGATAAAGCATCTTGTCATTACAAGAAGCAAGGGATATTAGAATGTCTGGGATTACATGGGAGAGAGAGGAATAGAGTGGAGGACACTCTATGAGGAGTTAAGCTTCTTCTAAATAGCTTTGATCTTGAAGCTAGGTAATATTTTATATAGTTACATAATGAAGTGATATTTAATTAATCAATTCCTAATAATTTAAAATAAAACACATTAGATAAATGCAACTGTATATACAGTGGTGGAAAACCATACAGAAAGAAAAGAAATATGTATATATATCTAGCATATACATGTACTACAGTGTATGGCTATGTGTGTGTGTGTGTGTATATATATATATATATATATATATATATATATATATATATACTATACACTAGACAGGTAACCCCTATTCTAACTTAAACTATCCCTTTTTTTACAAATTAGTATGTACAGGACTTGAGCATTCAAAACACTCAAAGAAACGTAAAGGCAGAAATTTTATTTGTTTTGTTCATTACTCTGTCCTCATTGCCGAGAATATTACCTGGAAATTAGTAGGTGCTCAATTACTGTCTGTTAAATGAATGACTGAATGAATTAATAAATGACTCATATTTAGTTAAGTACAATGTTGAGATTTGTCCCCAGTTTTCTGCTTTCCAACCTAGCTTAATTGCCACCTTACCACTATGTTAAATGCTGTTGATTGTCTGCCCTATATACCCTTGGCTCAACTGAGTTTACACATCAAAGATAGTTTCCAGCCTGCTCTCAGCTTCCCACCTCAAACCTTCATTTTTTTTTTTTTTCTCTCTTCTCTGCCTGATAGTTTTCTTCTGTGGGAAAGAAGGCACAACCCAGAAGTGCATAGCCACAGGAATGCCCCAGGAACAACCTTCAAATAACGGCAATGGGAGCCAGTGGGTAAATGCTACAGACTTTCCACCTTCTGATGAGGCAGTTCTAAAGTGTGTTTCAAGTGATGGCCCAGGGAAGAACTGAACCCAGTTTTCCACAACAGTTAGATATTTAGGGAAATTTTAGGGAAACTTATTTAAACACACTCTTGCCTTATCCTTGCAACTTATGTGATCACAACTTTCTATAGTGGAAAAATACAGCTGTTCCAAAATCTTATATACTTTTACAACTCACAAGCCCTTGTGAAGTACATACTATTATTCTTAACTTGGAGATGAGGAACTGAAGCTCAGTGAGGTTAACTAATTTATCCAGTATAATAACTACAGATAGTATTGGGGCCAGGATTTCCACCCAGCTCTGTCAAAACATAGATGCCACATGCTTTTAGCTATAAAAGTGGTACTTTTCTGCATTTCTGGGCTAAGGTGGTTAAAAAAACTTAAATTAAATTCTTGGTTCAATAGGTGATTGAAGAATCTCAATTTCATCCAGTTCATTAGCAGCATCTTATTTTTCAGCATTCTGGTGCTTGCACTGAAGAAAAGATTTATGTCCTATAAGTCACTGCTTCTTGTCTTTTCACCATTCCTCTTAAGTTCTTAAAGGGCAAGATGATGGAAAATGAAAAAAAAATAGGGAAAAAAGAAATAGAGAAAGATAAAATCAAGTCTTTTAACAGTTTCAAACCTCAAAGCTATTTTGAAGATAAATGGCATACTAAAGGGATAAAGTTAATCTTGAACTTAAGACAGGCCCCTGGATGGGTTTTCTGCTTGTTTTTTTTTTTTACTTATTTGATTCTGACCTGACAGAATTTGCACTATCAGACACATTTTCAAATCTATGATCACACTGGCAATAACCATGTGTGCCCGATTTTTGTTCTAGAGTAGTATTAAGAAAATATTAACGCAATAACCAGGGACCCCATTGTAGAAGAATCAGAAGTGATCAAAGAGGGAGAAGGTAAGAAGTAAACTGGAGGAAAATTTTCTCCAGGGAAAGATATGAGAACCCTGTTGTCTGTGTAAATGGAACTGGGATGCTTGGATCCATATTAATGCTTGGGTCCATTTTGTTAATCATATCAACACTCTTTGGGATTAGGAAGCAGGTGAGGCCTAGGGAAAGGCAGGTTTTATCAATCATTTCCATTTTAAACTGGAAGCATAGTTCTCCCACCTACTCCTTTTAATTGGAGCCCCTTTCCCTTTACCCACAGTAGCTGTTGTAAAACTTACCCTCTCCAAGCCTTCTTTCCTCTCCTGAGCTTCTTCATGCATGCTTGGCAAATTAGGGGCGGTTGCCTCTCATTCAGAACTAAATGATGTTGATTCTTTTAAAATGAGCAATGGGGCAGAAATTTCATGTCCTTAAGGACCAAGGCAATAGTCAGAAGTCTTTCCTATGTTTCCTTTATGTGTACTAAATCTTCACTGGTTTCAAGATTCTTCTTGTGAGATCGGCCTTTTTTTTAAATACCTGAGAAGACCTGGAAATCTCCCCACCTGATCACAGGAACACAGATATTTTACTTCTTTAAAAGGATTTATTGTTTTAATCTCTCTAGAAGTCTCTTATGGAACAAAAAATGATGATGTAGGTGCTAACATCTCATCATAACTCCATTTCCACGTTTGGGGTTTATCCATGGGTAGGGTGATTTTAGTAGCAATATTAAATAATAGTGAGTCAGTACAATTTTGTCAGAGTGATTTCTTACCGGAATGTTGCTGGTTTCTTTTAACATTCCTGCCATTGTTGATGTAATACTGTTATCCAGGTATTTAGTGTGTGGAATAATGGATAAGGAAATTGAGGGTCCCCTCTCTTTTGTACAACTCCTAAACTCCTTTGGGAGTATCTGAAATATGAGAGAGGCACCCTTATAGAAGAGTTATCACAGGAGACATTGAATAAGTCATTGGAAATGACATAAAATTACATATGGTCTGTATTTAATTGGAAGTCAAAGTTGTAGATTCCCCAAAGTGAATATTGAAGGTGTACAGCACCTTCAAAATGATGAAAGGAGAGAGTATCTTTGGTTGCTCCCCCTGGGACCCAATTTTGTGTCTCATTTCCCTGACTTTTATGATTCAGAGCTATTCTATCACCACACATCTTTCAATGTGTGCTTGGTTTTTTTTCAAAGCTAAGAGGTACTTTTTTCTCTGTTAAATTATAATTTTTATACACTAAAGTATACAGATATTAACCATGCAATTCAATGAGTTTTGACAAATACATTCATGCAACCAACATCCAGGTCAAGATCTAGAATATTTCCAGCACTCCAGAAAGCTATTTTGTGACCCTTTCACTCAATTCTTGAAAGCCTTAGCCTTCCAGAAAAGGAGAAAAGGAGGAAATTTGCCTTGGGATGCCTGTTAATATCATGTATTGTCAGATTAATTTTAAGCTTTCACTGGGTTCTTTTTTCTTCCACTTTATTTCTCTAAAGAACTTTCTGTACAATAAATTTGATAACATCCACTTGGTACTTCTGGTAGGCATAATTAGAAGATATTCCCCAAGATTTTATGATCCAGCCATAACATGCCCTGCATAATCCACAGGACTGTGAATATGACGGGTTTTACATCTGATATTAGGTTAAATTATATAACACTGTTGACCTTAATATATTATCTGGGTGGGTCTGACTTAATCCTTTAAAAACCTTTAAAAACGGAAGGTGTTCTCTGGCTGCTCACAGAAGAGAAAGTTGGAGAGATTCGAAGCATGAAAGGAGTTGAATATAGGTGACATTCTCCACTGCAGAGATGGAAGAGGTGATATGGCAAGGACCGGAGAGCAGCCTAGAAGTTAAGGGTGGCACCTACCTGACAGACAGCCTAGATACAGGGACTTCAGGCCACCTGGAAGATTCTGAATTCTGCGAACAACAAGAATGAACTTGGGAGTCGATTTTCCCCAAGAGACTTCAGATGTGAACTCAGCCTGACTCTGATTTCATCCCGGTAATACCTTGAGCGGAGAACCCAGCCATGTTATGAGGAACTTCTGACTTACACAACTGTGTGCTAATAAGCGGGTATTGTCTTAAGTCACCAAATCTGTGGTAATTTGTTATGCAGTTACAGAAAATTAATACCACATTATAGTTAATATACGGGTACATTATAGATATGTTATCTACAAGAAACCAGATACTATTAACTACTTATCTCTTTTTTAAAACAAGTTTTATTGAAATATAATTGATTTACAATGTTGTGTTAGTTTCAGGTGTATAGTAAAGTGATTCAGATATATATGTATATTACATATATATATATGTATGTGTATATATATATATATATATATATATATATATATATATATATATATATATATATATAAAACCATTCATCTGTTGATGGACACAGTTAGGTTGCTTCCATGTCTTTGCTATTGCAAATAGTGTTGCTATGAACATTGGGGTGCATGTACCTTTTTGAATTAGAGTCTTCTCTGGATATATGCGATATATCTTTTATTCCTAAACTTAAGTCAGAGTGAGAGGGTATTGCAAATTTGCATGGCCAAAAGAGTGAATATAGATAGCAATGGGTAAAGAATTGGGGACATTTTTGCAATCTGCTGAAATATAGAAGGTGTGTTTTTAAGAACTTTATGTATATTTGCCTTATCTCAGAACCTTGCATACTTCTTGGCTCAAAATAGGAAATATTTATTGAATCATTTTGATTTTATTAATATAATTACATATGGTTTGGGGACTCCGTCATGACTTTTATTGTCTAAAAAGTTGTTAAAGTCTTGAATAATCAAGAGTTGATTGTACCTCTGTTTCTCTGAAAATTCATCTTATTTTTATCATATGCTTGCTTTTCTGATTGCTGGAACAACATTTATTTCTGCTGTGCTTGTTGCCAAAAGAACTTCACTCCTTATATGAAAAATGAAAAGCAATCTCAGAGATACCAGAAGAAAGAGGGAAAAGCATTTATGTCACTAACTAATCTGGAATCTTATAACTTGCTTGATTTTAAAAAGTGGGTTTCAAAATGAGACATTTTCTAGGACTAAA
This sequence comes from Eubalaena glacialis, assembly GCF_028564815.1. NCBI lineage: Eukaryota > Metazoa > Chordata > Mammalia > Artiodactyla > Balaenidae > Eubalaena > Eubalaena glacialis. The sequence continues at coordinate 42,337,773 of NC_083720.1, forward strand.
ATTTTCTCAAGGACCTCTCAAGTAAGATTACATTTTGATATGCATGATCTCATTTGATGAAATATGAAGAGTTGAAATTATGACCTACATTTTAAAGATGAAGAAACCAGTTCACCAAGAGGTAAAGCTGTTTGTTCAAGTTAGAGACCAGGGTAGAACTCAAATGGGACCCTAGTCTTTTCCTAGGGCACAAGGTTGCCATAGCTTATCAAAGCTATTTCTCACTTCCCATTGAGGCTAGACGACTTCTCCATTAAAGCTCAATTCAAGACAAGGGCACAACATTTGAAAACTTCAAACTGAGCTCCAGAACACTCTTGCTGCCTCCAGGGGACAGAAATACCCATCTGTGAAGGATAAAATGTGGGAGAGGTGTCAATATTAGCTTCCAATATTTAATTTAACATTCCTTAAAAATGTATTTTAAGTTTAGGGTTTAGGCAAGGGAAAAGGTATGTGAAGCTACTCTGTAAACTCCTGATATTATTTCTATTCTGATTTTGAATTGTGTTTTCTTTAGCCAGCTTTAAGAATGTATTGAACTAAAATGAAGTAATTGAATTTTTATAAAGCCCTCTTATTCACTTATTCAACAAAAATTTATCATGCACCAACTAATGGCTGGATAAAGTTTTTGATAAAAAAAATAGAAAGAGAAATAAAATGAGTCCCTTTTTTTAATAAAAATGTGTGAAAATACTATTAATAATGGCTGGCATTTATTTAATATTTACTACATTCTCACTTCAGTTTTAATTGTTCATGTGTATTAACTCACTTAATCTTCACAGTTCTATGAGATAGGTATTATAATTATACACATTTTATACACAAAAATGTAGGGCACAGAGAGGTTAAGTGACTTTCCAAAATTCACTCAGTCAGTAAGCTGGAGAGTCGGGATCAAAACCAAGGCAGTCTGGTTCCTGACCCTGTGTTAAACTGCTACAAAATATTGCTTAGCACACTGCAAAAGTTTGAACACATTATCCCATATGAGTGACATTTGACTACAGCTTATTAGGGAGGCCTCAGTTACTAATGTAACAGAGGCAGTCTCAACTTTCGTTTTTTTCTTCTCTTTAATGACACAAAACATATGTTTGCCAGTTACCAAATGGTGTGTTCTCGCTTATTCTCCCCTTGTACTTCTCACTCCCTTTTTCAAGGTCTTCTCTTTATTACTTTAATAAAAGAACCATTCTATTCTTAATTTCACAGTATGGTTACATGCTTGGGATAGAGATTCCCAACCCCTCTATCCTGAGTTCTGATTATTTGCCAAAGGAGGTTGCTGTATTTATGGCGTATGTTTTGGCCAAGGTACTAAGATGGCAAATGGTGACTTTCAAGAGCTACTATGCCCTGTGCTTCTTAGGATTTTCCACAGTTCACAGAAAGCTGGTGATGGAATTGCTCAGTGGAAGCAACTCTTAATTATTGGAGGATTTGCATTAATGATATGACTGTCCAGCTGTCAAGAAAAAGTACACTCTTCAGTGTTCCATTTCAGCGCCCTTGGATCAGCTCTAGAACTAAGCTCGTCACTCCCAGAGTGCCACATTACACATGCACCATCATTCCCACTACTACACAGTTGCTTGGCAACAGCAGTACTTGTTCCACTTGCAAGATGGGAAGGAGACAAATGGATAACCAGGAAAACCCCCAGCCTTGTAGTTTCTCATGCCATTGTAGAAAAGCATAAAGAGAGTGCTCAGCCTTAATGCTATCTCAAAATTGCAGCCTGAAGATATTTTTGTTACAGGAAAGGAAATATTAGTATCCACCACACTTAAAATAAGGGGCCCTTTTAGATCTTAAAGCCTCAATGGTTCAAGTAGTGCTCTTTATTTATAAACCTGATTGTGTTGCTAACTATTAGAGAGATACTAGCAGTAAATGATCTGATAGTTAAGGTGCAGGCAAACTGATGTAGAGAAATCAATCAGTCATGCAAATTTTATTGAGGACTTATTAGGAACACTAATATCTATCATTTAATGAGTACTTTCTGTGTGTGCAGCTCCATGCTAAATGCTCTATACATCACCTCGTTTAATGCTTACAACACTCTTGTGAGATAGGATCTATTATTCTTGCTATAGAGATAATTAAATTACTTCTCAAACAGGTTAAATAAATTGTTCAGTGTCACGCAGAGTGTCAGATTTGAACCTAGGGCTCTCTGACTCCAAATTCTCTTAACTTCTAAGATCATTTGTCTACACTACTTGCTACTCTCCAATCCCTGTGCCAGTCTCTGAGATATTTTACAATGCCAGCCATTCTTATCATGCACCTACTATATAGCAGCATACAACTGACAGATTGGAGAGGTCTGTTTTAATCATTAAAATTCTGTGCCTCTCCTTTAACTCCTTTATACTTTCTTTGATGGTTTGGAAGTCAGGGAGTTCTGGGATCAAATATTGACTCTAAAACTTATAAGTTCATATAAACATTGATGAAGTTGTATTTTCGATAATTTTCAGGTCATAATGATTTTATTAGTCAAGAACAGTGAAGAATCTGAGATTTTTTTCATTTGCATGATAACAAGTGAATTTGAGACACATAGGTGCTAGTGGGAGACAAAGGACTTCTGGATCAAAGGTAAAGGCTTTTATTATTCATGGCATAGTAGGCAATGTGAGATTCATGTTCACGTTGGTTTACCTTGTCCCCAAAGTCCATGGGGTGATACCGAGGGGACCACATAGATGCTATGCATTGAATGAGCCTGTATCACAGCTGAGGAACTCCAAGCTTAGAAAACCCCAGTTTTTTAAATGAGACTGCTAGAAAATATACCCAATATTTGCCCCATTGGGAGACATTATCTTTATCATATTGGCCAGGAAACAAATCTTCTCTCTGCTCTGGAGGAAGACACTACCATTATCTTCTGAGGTTGCTGCTATACAAACTTCCTTAAAAAGCTAATCCAGAAGAATGGCTGACACAAGACATGGGGAAATGTAAGAGCTCCATAGAGAATTGTCTGCCAACAGTAGTATCAAAAAATCAAAAAAAATGTTATGAGAGGGAGACCTTAAAGATGGCAAAGGAGTAAGACATGGAGATCACCTTCCTCTCCACAAATACATCAGAAATACATCTACATGTGGAACAACTCCTACAGAACACCTACTGAACACTGGCAGAAGACCTGACTTCCCAAAAGGCAAGAAACTCCACATGAACATGGATAGGGCAAAAGAAAAAAGAAAAAACAGAGACAAAAGAATAGGGATGGGATCTGCACCTCGGGGAGGGAGCTGTGAAGGAGGAAAAATTCCCACACACTAGGAATATCCTTCACTGGCAGAGACAGGGGATGGCAGGGGGGAAGCTTCAGAGCCACGGAGGAGAGGGCAGCAACAGGGGTGCAGAGGGCAAAGTGGAGAGATTCCCGCACAGAGGATCCGTGCTGACCAGCACTCACCAGCCTGAGAGGCTTGTCTACTCACACGCTGGGACGGGCGGGGGCTGGGAGCTGAGGCTCGGGCTTTGGAGGTCAGATCCCAGGGAGAGGACTGGGTTTGGCTATGTGAACACAGCCTGAAGGGGGCTAGTGCATCACGGCTAGCCGGGAGGGAGTCTGGGAAAAAGTCTGGACCTGCTAAAGAGGCAAGAGACCATTGTTTTGGGGTGTACGAGGAGAGGGGATTCAGAGCACCACCTAAACGAACTCCAGAGATGGGCGTGAGCCGTGGCTATCAGCATGGACACCAGAGATGGGCATGAGATGCTAAGGCTGCTGCTGCAGCCAGTAAGAATCCTGTGTGCAAGCACAGGTCACTATCCACACCTCCCCTCCCAGAAGCCTGTGCAGCCCACCACTGCCAAGGTCCCGTGATCCAGGGACAGCTTTCCTGGGATAGCACACAGTGCACCTCATGCTGTTGCAACATCACGCTGGCCTCTGCTGACTCAGGCTCGTCCTGCATTCCGTACCCTTCCCTCCCCCTGGCCTAAGTGAGCCAGAGCCTTCTAATCAGCTGCTCCTTTAACCCCATCCTGTCTGGGTGGGAACAGACATCCTCAGGTGACCTACATGCAGAGGCAGTGCCAATCCAAAGCTGAACCCTAGGAGCTGTGTGAACAAAGAAGAGAAAGGCAAATTTCTCCCAGCAGCCTCAGGAACAGGGGATTAAACCTCCACAATCAACTTGATGTAACCTGACTCTGTGGAATACCTGAATAGAGAACAAATCATCCCAAAATTGAGTCAGTGGACTTTGGGAGGAACTGTAGACTTGGGGTTTGCTTTCTGTGTCTAATTGGCTTCTGGTTTTACGTTTATCTTAGTTTAGTATTTAGAGTATATTATCATTTGTAGATTTGTTTATTGGTTTGGTTGCAATGTTCCTTTTTTTAATATATATATATATATTTTTCCTTTTTCTCTTTTTGTGAGTGTGTAGGTGTGTGCTTCTTTGCATGATGTTGTCTGTATAGCTTTACTTTTACCATTTGTCCTAGGGTTCAGTCTCTGCCCGTTTTTTTTTGTTTGTTTGTTTGTTTTTGTTTTTAGTATAGTTTTTAGAGCTTGTTATCATTGGTGGATTTATTTTTTGATTTGGTTGCTCTCTTCTTTCTTTCCTTCTTTTTTCTTTTTTTTTAAATTATTTTTTAATTTTTTTATTTTTAATAATTATTTTTTATTTTAATAACTTTATTTCTTTTCATTTTATTTTTTTTCTTTCTCTATTTTTTCTCCCTTTTCTTCTGAGCTGTGTGGCTGACAGGGTCTTGGTACTCTGGCCGGTTGTCAGGCCTGTGCCTATGAAGTGGGAGAGCTGAGTTCAGGACATTGGTCCAACAGAGACCTCCCAGCTCCACGTAATATCAAAAGACAAAAGCTCTCCCAGAGATCCCCATCTCAAAGCTAAGACCCAGCTCCACTAAACAACCAGCAAGCTACAGTGCTGGACACCCTATGACAAACAACTAGCAAGACAGGAACACAACCCCATCCATTAGCAGAGAGGCTGCCTAAAATCATAATAAGGTCACAGACACCCAAAACACACCACCAGACACAGTCCAGCCCACCAGAAAGAAGATCCAGCCTCATCCACGAGAACACAGGCACTAGTCCCCTCCACCAGGAAACCTACATAACCCACTGAATCAACCTTACCCACTAGGGGCAGACACCAAAACAATGGGAACTACGAACATGTAGCCTGTGAAAAGGAGACCCAAAACACAGTAAGTTAAGCAAAATGAGAAGACAGAGAAACACACAGCAGATGAAGGAGCAAGCTTAAAATATCAGCAGACCAAACAAATGAAGAGGAAATAGGCAGTCTACCTGAAAAAGAGATCAGAGTAATGATAGTAAAGATGATGGAAAAATTTGGAAATAGAATAGAGAAATTACAAGAAACGTTTAACAAGGACCTAGAAGCATGAAAGAGCAAAACAAACAATGATGAACAACACAATAAATGAAATTAAAAATTCTCTTGAAGGAATCAATTGCAGAATAACAGGGGCAGAAGAACGAATAAGTAACCTGGAAGATAAAATAGTGGAAACAACTACTGAAGAGCAGAATAAAGAAAGAAGAATGAAAAGAATTGAGGACAGTCTCAGAAACCTCTAGGACAACATTAAATGCACCAACATTCGAATTATATGGGTCCCAGAAGAAGAGAAAAAGAAAGGGACTGAAAAAATATTTGAAGAGATTATAGTTGAAAACTTCCCTAATATGGGAAAGAAAATAGTCAGTCAATTCCAGGAAGCACAGAGAGTCCCATACAGGAAAAATCCAAGTAGAAACATGCCAAGAGACATATTAATCAAATTATCAAAAATTAAATAAAAAGAAAAAATATTAAAAGCAGAAAGGGAGAAACAACAAATAATATACAAGGGAATCCCTGTAAGGTTAACAGTTGATCTTTCAGCAGAATCTCTGCAAAACAACAAATAATATACAAGGGAATCCCCATAAGGTTAACAGTTGATCTTTCAGCAGAAAATCTCCCAGAAGGGAGTGGCAAGACATATTTAAAGGGATGAAAGGGAAAATCCTACAACCAAGATTGCTCTACCCAGCAAGGATCTCATTCAGATTCGATGGAGAAATTAAAAACTTTACAGAGAAGCAAAAGCAAAGAGAATTCAGCAACACCAAACCAGCTTTACAACAAATGCTAAAGGAAGTTCTCTAGGCAGGAAACAAAAGAGAAGGAAAAGACCTACAATAATAAACCCAAAACAATTAAGAAAATGGTAATAGGAACACACATGTCGATAATTACCTTAAATTTAAATGGATTAAATGTTCCCACCAAAAGACATAGACTGGCTGAATGGATACAAAAACAAGACATGAATATATGCTGTCTACAAGAGACCTACTTCAGACCTGGGACACATACAGACTGAAAGTGAGGGAATGGGAAAAGATATTCCATGCAAATGGAAATCAAAAGAAATCTGGAGTAGCAATTCTCATATCAGACAAAGTAGACTTAAAAAAAAAAGAGAATTACAACAGACAAAGAAGGACACTACATAATGATCAAGGGATCAATCCAAGAAGAAGAAATAACAATTGTAAATATTTATGCACCCAACATAGTAGCTCCTCAATGCATAAGGCAAATGCTAACAGCCATAAAAGAGGAAATTGACAGTAACACAATCATAGTAGGGGATTTTAACACCCCACTTTCACCAATGGACAGATTTTCCAAAATGAAAATAAATAAGGAAACACAAGCTTTAAATGATACATTAAAGAAGATGGAATTAATTGATATTTATAGGACGTTCCATCCAAAAACAACAGAATACAGTTTCTTCTCAAGTGCTCATGAAACAGTCTTCAGGATAGATCATATCTTGGGTCACAAATCAAGCCTTGGTAAATTTAAGAAAATTAAAATCATATCAACTCTCTTTTCTGACCACAATGCTATGAGACTAGATATCAACTACAGGAAAAATAAAACTGTAAAAAAAAACCACACATGGAGGCTAAACAGTATGCTACTAAATAACCAAGAGATCACTGAAGAAATCAAAGAGGAAATCAAAAAATACCTAGAAACAAATGACAATGAAAGCATGACTACCCAAAACCTATGGGTTGTGGCAAAAGAGCTTGTAAGAGGGAAGTTTATAGCAATAAAATTCTACCACAAGAAACAAGAAAAATCACAAATATACAACATAACCTTACATATAAAGCAATTAGAGAAAGAAGAACAAAAAAACCCCAGTGTCAGCAGAAGGAAAGAAATCATAAAGATCAGATCAGAAATAAATGAAAAAGAAATGAAGGAAACAGTAACAAAGATCAAAAAAACTAAAAGTTGGTTCTTTGAAAAGATAAACAAAATTGATAAACCACTAGCCAGACTCATGAAGAAAAAAAGGGAGAAGAATTAAATCAGCAGAATTAGAGATGAAAAAGGAGAAGTAACCACTGGCACGGCAGAAATACAAAGAATCAGGAGAGATTACTACAAGCAACTATGTGCCAGTAAAATGGACTACCTGGAAGAAATGGACAAATTCTTAGAAAAGCAAAACTTTCTGAGACTGAACCAGGAAGAAACAGACAATGTAAACAGATGAATCACAAGAACTGATTTGAGACTGTGATTAAAAATCTTCCAACAAACAAAAGCCCAGTACCAGATGATTTCACAGGCAAATTCTATCAGACCTTTAGAGAAAAGCTAACATCTATCCTTCTCAAACTCTTCTAAAATATAGCAGAGCAAGGAACACTCCCAAACTCATTTTATGAGGCCCCCATCACCCTGATACTGAAAGCAAAAAAAGATGTCACAAAAAAAGAAAACTACAGCCCAATGTAACTGATGAACATAGATGCAAAAATCCTTAACAAAATACTAGCAAACAGAATCTAACAGTACATTAAAGGATCATACACCATGATCAAGTGGGGTTTATCCCAGGAGTACAAGGATTCTTCAATATACAGAAACCAAACAATGTGATACACCATATTAACAAACTGAAGAAAAAAAAAATATGATAATCTCAGTAGATGCAGAAAAAGCTTTTGACAAAATTCAATACCATTTATGACAAAAACCCTCAAGAAAGTAAACATAGAGGGAACTTATCTCAACATAATAAAGGGCATATATGACAAACCTATAGCAAACATCATTCTCAATGGTGAAAAATTGAAACCATTTCCAATAAGATCAGGAACAAGACAAGGCTGTCCACTCCCACCACTATTATTCAACATAGTTTTGGAAGTTTTAGCCACAGCAATCAAAGATGAAAAAGAATTAAAAGGAATCCGTATCAGAAAAGAAGTAGTAACACAGTCACTGTTGGCAGATGACATGATACTATACAAAGAGAATCCTGAAGATGCTACCAGAAAACTACTAGAGCTAATCAATGAATTTGGTAAAGTAGCAGGATACAAAATTATTGGACAGAAATCTCTTGCATTCCTATACATAATGATGAAAAATGTGAAAGAAAAATTAAGGAAACACTCCCATTTACCATTGCAAAAAAAAAAAAAAAAAAAAAAAAAAACCTAGGAATAAACCTACCTAAGGAGACAAAAGACCTGTATGCAGAAAACTCTAAGACAATGATGAAAGAGAATAAAGATGATACAAAGAGTTAGAGAGATATACCATGTTCTTGGATTGGAAGAATCAACATTTTGAAAATGACTATACTCCCCAAAGCAGTCTACTGATTCAATGCAACCCCTTTCAAACAACCACTGGCATTTTTCACAGAATTAGAACAAAAAATTTCACAATTTTTATGGAAACACAGAAGACACCAAATAGCCAAAGTAATCTTGAGAAAGGAAAACGGAGCTGGAGGAATCAGGCTCCCTGACTTCAGGCTATACTACAAAGCTACAGTAATCAAGACAGTATGGTACTGGAACAAAAACAGAAATATAGATCCATGGAACAGGATAGAAAGCCCAGAGATAAACTCATGCACATATGGTCACCTTATCTTTGATAAAGGAGGCAAGAATATACAGTGGAGAAAAGACAGCCTCTTCAATAAGTGGTGCTGGGAAAACTGGACAGCTACATGTAAAAGAATGAAATTAGAACACTCCCTAACACCATACACAAAAATAAACTCAAAATGGATGAAAGATCCTAATGTAAGGCCAGACACTATCAAACTCTTAGGGGAAAACATAGGAAGAACAGTCTTTGACATAAATCACAGCAAGATACTTTTTGACCCTCCTCTTAGAGAAATAGATATAAAAACAAAAATAAACAAATGAGAGCTAATGAAAGTTAAAAGCTTTTGCACAGCAAAAGAAACCATAAACAAGACGAAAAGACAACCCTCAGAATGGGAGAAAATATTTGCAAATGAAGCAACTGACAAAGGATTAATCTCCAAAATATACAAGCAACTTATGCAGCTAATATCAAAAAACAAGCAACCCAATCCAAAAATGGGCAGAAGACCTATATAGACATTTCTTCATAGAAGATATACAGATTGCCACCAAACACATGAAAGTTTGCTCATCATCACTAATCATTAGCGAAATGCAAATCAAAACTACAATGAGGTATTGCCTCACAACGGCCAGAATAGCCATCATCCAAAAATCTACAAACATTAAATTCTAGAGAGAGTGTGGAGAAAAAGTAACTCTCTTGCACTGTTTGTGGAATGTAAGTATACAGCCACTATGGAGAACAGTATGGAGGTTCCTTAAAAAACTAAAAACAGAGCTACCATATGACCCAGCAATCCCACTACTGGGCATATACATGCAGAAACCATAATTCAAAAAGAGTCATGTACCACAATGTTCATTGCAGCAGTATTTACTATAGCTAGGACATGCAAGCAACCTAAGTGTCCATTGACAGATGAATGGTTAAAGAAGATGTAGCACATATATACAATGGAGTATTACTCAGCCATAAAAAGAATCGAAATTGAGTTATTCCTAGTGAGGTGGATGGACATAGAGTCTGTCATACAGAGTGAAGTAAGTCAGAAAGAGAAAAACAAATACTATATGCTAATACATATATATGGAACCTAAAAAAAAAAAATGGTTTTAAGGGCAGGACAGGAATAAAAGTGCAGACCTAGAGAATGGACTTGAGGACACAATGAGGGAAAGGGTAAGCTGGGACGAAGTGAGAGAATGGCATTGACATATATACACTACCAAATGTAGCATAGACCACTAGTGGTAAGCAGCTGCATTGCACGGGGAGTTCAGCTCGGTACTTTGTGACCGCCTAGAGAGGTGGGATAGGGAGGATGGGAGGGAGATGCAAGAGGGAGGGCATGTGGGGATATATGTATACATATAGCTGATTCACTTTTTATACAGCAGAAACTAACACAACATTGTAAAGTAAATATACTCCAATAAAGATGTTAAAAAAAAAATCCAAACGAATGAGATCAGGAAAGAGAAAAATAAGAAAAACATGCACTTGAGAATAAAAAATATTTTGATTTCAAAATTGGTTCCATAATTTGTATCTGTGGGATTTTGTATATATTATAAAACTCCTCTAAGTCACATATTTTTCATCGGTAAAATAAAAATCATAACGTTAACACTTCAGAGTTATGATTATAATTATATGAGATGCTGTATGCACCTGCACATATATGTAATGCATATATTGCATATGCACATATATACATATATATGTATTACTTGTTACATAGAAGGCAAACAATATATTATTATGGACTCTTGCTTTTATGTGATAGAAATCTAATTGAGCAAACTTAAGCAGGGAAGGAGGAATATGGATATCTTGTGGAACTCAAGTAAAAAATGCTTCCAGTTCTCAAGAAAGATGGGAAAGTTGGACTAAGAGAATATAGGAATCTCTACTGTTTCTCATTACTGTTGTTTTTATTTTTTTCAGTATGTCTAATTTCTTCCTTTTTCTATTTCTCTAGATTGTCTTTCTCTACTCCTGGTATGCATGCTGGAAGATGTAGCCTTCTCACCATAGGAGATATTATATCTTTGGGTCCAGTCAAATGGAAAGACATTTTGGTTCTGATTCCAATTTTCTGAAAGGAAGAGGTAGTTCTTGGTTCATTGGGTTAGATGTTCACCTTGGATTAATCCACTATGGCCCAGGGCAAATGGAGGACATCATATGTAGAAAACCCAGCTCCATGAGCCCATCCATGTGGTAGAGGCATGACTGGTAGGCAACTACTTGAGAAGAGGGATAGGATATAACTCCAATAGATAGCAATGACTTTTATTTTTATACCACACTTTTAGAGGGATTCCTATCACTTACAAACTAAAGAGTCTTGACTGATACACTACAGAATTAACAGCGAAAGAAGTGTTGGGATGTCTGTAGGGGCTGGGAAGTCATGTTTTCCAAAGAGAGAATGATCTGTGTGGTGTTATACCTGGGACAGTAGCAGGAATGAACACTTTCTCAAAGAGTAGTTACTTTTCATATATTGAAACAAGTAAAGAAAGTAATCAAAATTTGTAGTTTTTATAGGCTCTCTCTTACTGATGTTAGAACCCAGTTATGTTTCTGAGTCTGTGTGAAAGGCAGGCATTGAGGGGGGAGGTGTGGTTGGGAGGGAAGAAGTAAGGCTGGAGAAACAAGTAGGGGCCAGAAGATGCAGACAGCTGTAGAATATGTTTCAACTTGATCTAAGAGCAATTAGAAACTTTTCAATGGCTTTAGTCAGCCATGATCACACACAAACTTCAGAAATGACATCCTGGCTACAGTGTAGAGAATACACTGAATACCTTGAAAGGGAGAAAGACAGGAGAGATAAAAGACAGTTAGGATTTAAAAGCCACTTGTGTGAGAGGTAATGGTACCAACATGGTGGCGGCAATGAAGAAAGGAGTGGATTGACTTCTGAGTGGTTTGGAAGGTAAGAGTTTCAACATGGCTTGGTAATTGATTGGATGTGAGGGTAAAGGGGCAAAGAAAGAGATAAGGGTGATGACCGATATCAGTCTTTAGTAATTGACAAACACAGAGAACACATTCTCTGTGATGAGAAACAGAGAAGATGGAGGTTCAAGTGGATTACGACATCCAAGTAAAGATGACCAGTTGGCAGATTGAAATCTCAGAGATGTTTACTAACAGCCATAAAGTGAAGACCAGGATATATAAAGCATATAAAGTGTAAGGAAGTAGAAGAGAAAAATGCAAAAAAAGTAAAATTGGGATTGGAACTTAATACAGAACTATGAATACAGTACCAAAATTTAAGAGACTGGTTTGAATCTCATTTCTGTTGCTTTGTAACTGTAAGAACATCTCGGAAAATTCAAACCCAGAGATAAAGTTAGAACTGAGGTAATCAGCATAAGCAAACAAGTGACTAGCACTAACTTTAGGGAATCTCCTTGGCAAGTCTTGGTTTTGCCTCTTGAGGCCACTGACATCTGAGATCTGGATGGATTATGATAGGCCCTTTTATATGTCCACTTACTATTTTCAGCACCCCAGTAGGCTATTTTATGTTGTTTTATTGGATTCCTTCCCTTTTATGTCCTCAATGGACAGGACAGAAAATTCTAAGTTCCCTATCCCATCTTGCTTGTTTGGAGGGTGCTTTTACATTCCTTGCACTGGTCTGGGTCTGCTACTGTGCCAAAAGAATGTAATAAATGCAAAAATCCTATGTGCCAGTCTTGTTCAGGGATTATGTGGTACAGTGGACTGCACCTTGCACAGTGCTGCAAGAGCATTGCTCCTGAAAGCACAATAGAAGTTCAAGGAGAGGGCTAAGAGTGAGCCAGGGGAGACAGCTACCTTGTGGGTACAAAAGCATTGAGATATATACACTACCAAATGTAAAATAGATAGCTAGTGGGAAGCAGCTGCATCGCAAAGGGAGATCAGCTCGGTGCTTTGTGACCACCTAGAGGGGTGGGATAGGGAGGGTGGGAGGGAGACGCAAGAGGGAGGGGATATGGGGTTATATGTATACATATAGCTGACTCACTTTGTTATATAGCAGAAACTAATACAACATTGTAAAGCAACTATACTCCGATAAAGATGTTAAAAAAAAAAAAAAAAAAAGGTACTATGGCTTCAGTTCCACAACCCAAAGAAATGCTGCAGAACTCAGGGTCTATTCAAAGCTTTCTGGAACATACACACTTCTGGGAAAATTCTCATGAAGCTCAGTTAATCTCTAATAGTTTAAAAAGCAAATAAAGATAAAATAACTAAAATAAAATAACAGAACAATAAAAAATTTTCCTCTTGAGGCAGCGTAATTCTCGTAAAAATGCCTTGGGTTAAAGAATGATGCTGAGGCTGTATGCCTAGCAAGGTCATGGAATAGCCTTGCCATTTTTATCTCTCTGGAATCCAGTGTTTACTCATTTTTCAGAAAAAAACATAATAGCTGGACTAAAACTTCATAGGGTTTATGCATGTAAAAGAACAAAGCTTTGGAATATGATTGTTTTGTTGTTTTGCAGTTGTATGATCCTGGGCAAATTATTCAAAGAATTTCTTTTTCTTTACCTTTATGATCAAGATGTTAATACATACCTTGTATTGATTCCTATTAACTATATAAAGAAGTGTCAGGGATGTCATAGTAAGGGATTAATAAATGTTAGCTATAAATATTATCATCTTTCCGTTGTAAATGAGGAAACATAAATTTAGAGCATTTAAAATGTTTTAAGGTCTTACACATAGGAAATAGAAACATTAGAATTTAATCTCAGATCCATCAGAGGACTTCTTCTCCAACACTATGCAAACAGTCCCTTTCTAGAATTCAATCAGGGTAGCACAAGTAATGCCATGCAAGGGCCTACTTGTCTCTGTTAGATAATGGGAATTTAGAGGTCTCCCCTTGTGAGTCCCTGCTCATATTGGTCTCCTTGGGATTTTTATTTATCTGGTGTTCATTAAGTAGAAAAAAACACATGATATTAATTAACATCAGTTATAAATTCAGTTCAGAGGCATCAAGGTGGGAACAATGTATTTGTCAGCTAAAGGAAAAGCAGTTTGAACACTGGCATAGGCTTCCATGCATGAGCAGTAGAATGGAAATTAATGATTACTGACTGCATAGTTCATTTACCCAAAAAACCCCTAGGCAGTCATTTGGATCAAGTATATAGAAAATATTAAGCTGGCCTCTAATCTGATGGCAATGATTATTCATGATGCACAAGAAAAGGGTAATTCTTGAAGTAAATTTCAACTTATGCTGAGAAATGGGGAAAATGCCACACATTCAAGTGAGTTCAGAATTCAAGAGAAATCTTTGGTCAAAGGGAGAAAAGCAGATTCTATCCTTTAATTAGCTTAACTTCTACATGTATTACATCTAGACAGGCGATTTGGTGGAAAGAGCATCAAAATAGGTATATAGACAACTAGTTCTTAAACTTGGTTCTCTAAATTGTGTGACCTTAAACAAATCATATTTGTTCTGTGTGTTTCAGTTTCATCTGGCATAAGATAAAGTAGCTGGACTTTTTGGGGGGATTTCAATGTTCTCTCTTTAAAATATGTAATACTGACTAATACACACTTAATTGAATCTACATTTTAATTAATCAGGCATAAATAAAACTGTCAATTTGGACTTCTGGTCATAGTGAAGTAACTTATGTTATCAAATTGCTTTTTTAATCATTCTGGGCAAATGCAAAGCATCTCCATGTTTAGAACACCGCAGAATCCAAGAAGACATAGGGTGTGTAAACCGAAGAATTCTTTTGCAGAAAGAATCCTCTTCCTCACAGCCTACAGAGCTCTAGAGGACATGGTCTTGTAGTCTAAGTGCCTGACATTAAGCTTTTGATTGCTAAGGTATCCATTTCAAAAGACATCCATCTCGAGCAAGCATATTGCCAGCTGTATGACACAGCTACTAGCAAAATAACAGATAAGGAATTATGCTACCACCACCCATGAAGCTCCCTCTTTCAGAAAGCCCTGGGTAACCTAGGTAACTGACCACTTGAGTGACCCCATTTCTCCTTTCTTATGCCCTAATTCCCACTCTTATGTTTTAAATCAGCCAAGAAAGAATAAACTTGTGAAACCCTTAGATGCCCCAGCCTGGACTCTAAAGGCGGAGCTCCGGTTCTCTCTCTCCCCCTCTCTCTTTATCTCTCTCTATCTCCTCAGCAGCCTTGCTGTGTGGCCCTTGGGTGTGTCATTTGTCCTCCAGGACCTGTGAGTAATATATCTTGTTTCTCAAAGTTCTCTGATGGTTTTTGCTGAAATGCGTCCTGTGATCATAATAAGAACCACAAGGCCATGTTCAGCAACAACTTTGGCCTTCATGGGGGAAATAATCTGTGGAGACTCCTACCAGAAATATGGCCTAGGTGAATGCCTTATGCATTCCTAGCCATATTATCAATATCCATAGTGAAACCAATGCAATGTCCTCTTTGTACCGCCTGCCTTATCCGCTGCTACTCTCCCCTCACCCATTGTTCTATAATAACACTGGCTGCCTTTCAGTTCTTCAGTCATTATGCCTTTCCTGTCCCAAGACTTCATTCACATAGTCTTCTTTGTTTATAATGCTCTTCCTCCAGCTTTGCTGTAAATGCTTCCTTCTCAGGGAAGCCTCTGTGATCACGTTCTCCAAGTTGATTTTCTCTTGTTAATTTCTATCGCTTAGTCCAGATATTTTCCCTTTTATTATCTTTATAACAGCTGTATCTATGGATTTATATGTTGTCTATCTTCCCAATTTGTGTGAAAATCCTGAAAGGTAGCATCCTGTTAGTTTTTCAACCTATTTAACCTAGCATGGTACCTGATATAGAGCCGACAAGAACTGTTTATTGGATGGAGAAAGACTTAAACATAAAAAATCTTCATAAAACATGGGAAGTAGTTTGGGCATCTTCTCTACAAGTTTAAAGAACCTCTTAGAATCTGAGGGAACCATGTAATTAGTTTCAGCTCAAATAATCCAAGAAAAGTTTCCTCAGCTTTTGCATTACTTACATTTTGGTCCATATAATTCACTGTTGTCAGGTTGTCCTGTGTATTGTAGGATGTTAAGCAGCATCTCTGGCTTCTACCCACTAGATGACAATAGCAAACTTAGTTAAATATCCTCTGGGGGACAAAATTGCTCCTGGCTGAGAACCTCTGATTTATGTAAGATGACAAATTAAACCAAGAACATTACAAGTTATATTGATTTTGAATGTAACCATGAATGAGACCATTTCACTTCACCTATTTTATTAACAGATTTCATTAAAAACAATTTTTATGATAATAGTTTTAGGAATGTTCCTGATCTTGCCATGTGGACGAGGGAGTTTATCAGCAAAGAATTGTAATAGTGACAACAGAAACTTTCTTTGAGTAATCTAAGAAGGAGAAGACTTTATTAAGTGTCTGTCAGGGAATTACACAGTTGTCAGGAAGGTTAGAGAATCAGGGCCCAGATCAAGGAAGACGAGGCCATCAGAACCCCAGCCAAAATTGTTGAGAGTCCCATATGAGTTTGACCAGGCCCTGCTGGCAGTTGCCCAAGAATGCTGGACTTCCCAGTTTACATCCCTCTTGTGGTCATCTTAGGTACTGCTACCCTAGTATATGGAAATTGATACCACCACTGCCACTGGCCCCAGAATGCAGTCTCTGAGGCCCTTGCTTCTTTTTGTTCCTTTTCCCCAGTGCAGAGTTAGTGTTATATGCATTTGATTAGCTGACATACGCCAAGTCCTAAGGTTCAAGAGAGGCTAGAAAAGTGTAATCTGGTCTTTTGGCTTCTAAGTTTTGGGAAGCAGGCTCTGCTTTTCGCCAGGACCATAGGGTTGAGAATTCACTAAGCATAAGAAAGGGGTTTATATTCCAGAAAGCCCCAAAGCAACTAATATGTACTAATCAAGAGATAAAATATGGTAATAATCAAAAATATTCGCAATGGAATGGAGCCAGTTACTGATCCCTCTCATCTGTTGAAGAACTAAACATTTGTTGTGATGTGGTATATTTATTCCTTTCCTCAAGAGACATTTGGAAATCTTTTCATCTTGAAGTAACACTCCACAAACTGAGCTTCACCACCTCACTCCTTCTCCCTCCCTTGGCTACATCTGGGGCAGGCACAATGAGAGACAGGACATTCTATGAATACCGAGCAAAGCCCTAAATGTGTGCTACAAGGCTCATTTCCTTGACGTTATACCCCAAGGGACATTGAAATGACTCCTGAACATGGGCAGGCACATGACATTCCAGCCACCAAAATGTAACAGTGTTTGCTGGGTCTCAATTTGACATCCTTGCATTTCAACGTGTAAACTCGTCCTTTGTGGGCCAGGCTGCATGACAAACAGGCAGAGCCTTCATGGATAATTCAAGCTCCAGTAGTTTCTCAGCTCAGATGGAACAGTACTGGCTTTGCTAGAGTGGAAAACAGATTATAAACTGCAAACTCATTTATTCTACAAATGTTTGGCATACTTAGAGAAAGTAGTTTTTCATAAATTTCTTCATTTCCTTCTTGAGTCAAATTGGCTGTCTTTGAACATTTCCTAGTAAAATAGCTACGGTGAATGTTAGAGATGGAGAGGATAAGAGAACTGTGCTTTGTCTGTATGAACACAGTGGGGACCTCACTTTTCTGTGCCTCATTCTTTATTTATCACATGCTAACCATAGTTTATTCAGAATTAGATAGATGATGCTGAGGTCACAAATCAACCCTCAAATCTCAATGACTTGATTCCACAAAATAATTATTTCTCATTCAAATGGTATGTCCAACAAGTTTTGCAAGGGACTCTGCTCCATGAAGTTCAAAGTCACAGAATTAGGATATCATATGAGCACAGAAGAGTGGTGCCTATCCCAGAGTAGACAGGGATAGAGAGTTTCTGGAGGAGGTGAGGTCTGAGATAAGATGCAAAGATAAGAAGGGATAGCTAGGATTTGCTTACCTGTCTTTAAGCAAAGTACCAAAGCAACAATGAACAGGGTGTGTGCAGAACACTAATATTGCTATCATAAATTAGAGATATAAAGAAGCAAGAGATTAGACTAAGAAGAGGTCAAATTTTGGAAAGTCCAAGTCATCATAAAGTGTTTAGATCTGTCCTTCTATACATTATATATATTAACCCCCTTTGAAGGGGTTTAAATCAAAATGTAAAATGGTCAGATTGTTGCTTCTAAAAATGTCGGCTTGGGTGCAGTGTGGAAAATGGGTTTAGCTGGAAGGATCTGGTGGCAAGGAGATTGACAGGAGGCTTTTTGTAATCCAAGGTGGAGAAATGAGTAAGAAAACTGGTAAGGATGGAGAGGAGAGAAAGTAGAAAAGAAATATTTGCAAGTACAAGTGCAGGAGATACTGAGGGACTGATAGAATAGAGTCTGGAAGGGAAAGGGAGAAGACAGGGCTCTTTGGCTTTTAGTTTGATAATTGTATGGATAATGGCCCTGAGATACAGAGTGAGAAAGGATGAGCAACCCTGGGGAATAATGAATTCCAGTTTGGACCAGTCGAGTTTGAGATGTCAATAAGACATTTTGATGATAATATCAAACGGGCAGCTTGACCCCAAATTTTGTAACTCAAGGAAGAAGTCCAGGATTAATATATGTTTTGGAAAGCATCAGCATACAGGTGGCAGCAGAAATCTTAAAAGTAGATAAATCACCCTTTTCAAGGATAAAACTTGAGCAGTCCACAGCAGAATATGCAGTAGAAAATTAAGTGGACTGAAAAGAACCCATCATAGAGGTAGGAAAACAGCCAAGAGTTTGACGGGTCAAGGACATCAAGGGATTATCTTGTTTAGCGAACATGCGGTACCCAATGGTGTAAAATGCAGTGGAATAATTCTAGAAAGTAAAGGCAGAAATGTATTCATTAGATTTAATAATGATGATGTAATTGAACTTAAGGGACATCTACTTTAGCCCATATTTCTTTACATATAAGGGTTTTTCCGACACTTTTCTTCTCTTTCCTGAATGAAACCCTCAAGACTCTCTAGTCTTCCTCTGACCACAGCTGGAGTTTTTTCACTATTCTCTGTATATATAAAAGCACATTGCCAGGCTTATAACAGCACAGGTTGTGGTTGCGCAAATGAGTGCTTGAAACCCATTTCTGATTACATTTTTTTCTTAGTGATTTGAAGATATTCCTAAAAGTAAGAGCTTATAATCTTTGTAAACTTGGAAAATTATTTAACCCCTTCAAGCCTCATTTCCTCATCTATAGAGTAAGAGTATTCCCATTCTCATTCCCAGTGGAAGTGGAAATTATATTAAATAATATATGCAACATGCTTTGCACAGATTTTTGCACATAGTCTGAAAGATAAGTTATGATGAACAAAAAGTTACTTATCATATAAGAGTACCTAATGTGAGCTGGGCGTTTTTCTTTTTTACATTATCTCTAATCTTTTAAAGAATGTTGTCAAATAGAACTTTTGTGATGATGGAAATGTTCTATATCTGTACGGTCCCACAGAATAGCCACCAGCACACATGGGTATTGAGTACTTCACATGTGGCTAGCTCAACTGAGGAATTGATTTTAATGTCATTTAATTTTAAATGATTTAAATTTCAATAGCCACATGTGGTTAGCAGGTACCATATTCGCCAACACAGCCTTAGAACGACCATCAAAACAGACATCACCTTCCTTTTATAAAATAGGAAATGGTGTCATAAATGTTAGGTAAATTGTTTAGGGTCATTCAGCCAGCAAAGCAGTGAGCTAGGACATGCATCACATTCCTTGGCCATCCTCTCTTCTCTTCATCTTGTTGCTTCTGAGAGCCTTATCATTTTTGTATACTTCAGTTCCCTCATGTGCAACAATTTTGCATTTTATTTTCAATAGACTTCCCTGAGTCTATAACTATCAAATCTAAGAAAAGACCTGTGAAGTAGCTTTGTTGGATTTCTTTCTCTCTAACTTGGGAATATTCTTTTTATTTTCCCATAGGCAATCTTCCAAGCTCTTCCCCAATAGTACACCAGTGTCTGGTGGCTTGTGACCTCACAGTGTCACCTGTGCTATTTTTATAAAGTACTTCCTTATTCCGTATTAAACTACAACTTGATCCCAAGTGTCATGAGATAAATGGATGAGATCAGATGAAGGCATGTATAATCCTGTCCCATATTGTGGGTGCTGGAAGGATACAATGGGAAAGATGTGATGAGTTGGGGAGCTGTCAGATCCACTGGCAGGCCAATCCGGGAAATTTATGCTGATGATAGGTGCTGATACTAGGACATTTTGCCAGAGCAGAAATCACTCACTCACATGAATGTGTTCCTGTTATGACTAACACAATTGGCAGAAAACAGTCACAGGCTGATTTGAATAGAGAGTGAGGGAGTGGGCAGAGAAGGAGGTTAAGCCTGGAAAAATAATTGTACAGTTGATCAAATATGAGAACCAGCGCATACTGCTTTATAATAAAAATATTCTTTCCTCTTAACTTGGAGGGTGCAGCTTCAATCATGGCTCTGCCAGAGGGCACTGGGAAGCACATTTTTTTCACAAGAGTTCAGGCACCAGAGTCAGAAAATTCAGCTCTGCCTGACACTTCCAGGTTTCCATGCTCGGTTCTTTCTTTATAAGAGCTATTTCAAACCTCGCTGATTCTTCCCAAACTTTGGAGCTTTGTCATCTCACTCCATCACACTTAATGGAGTTTTCTTCGTTGCTCTTTTCTCTACATTAAAGAGAGATTAGAAGCTCTTGAAGCTACTAGACGTTCTTCCGGTATCTGTCACTAAACTTACAAACCCACCCTCCTAGTCTTTCCTTCTTCCTTCCTCTTAAAATGTTGATGCTTACCACTCCCTTTCTCCATAAAAGTAATCCCTCTGCTTTCTCAGGAACTCAACTCACTGTGTTGACTTGACATCCTCTAGTCTGTATCTTCAACATTTCCCCCTTTGTAGACACTTTACACCAGACTTGAACCTGCTCAAGTCTCTCTCATTTGTATCACACATACACACACACACTTCAAAACTTCCTCTCAATTACCCGTCTTTCTCCAACTACCACTCTACTTATTCTCACCTTCACATTAATCTTCTCAAATGCATCACCCAAACTGGCTGCCTTTATATCCTCTTTTCACACTCATTCTTCAACCCAATGCAGTTTGGATTTAATGCCACCCTTCTATTATACTGTCCTTACTAAAGCTATCAAACACAAGTGCATTCTTAGCCCAAAGGGCATTTTTGGTCCTATTTCTAAATGAACACCCAGAGGAGTTTATCCTATTTACTACCTTCTCTTCTAGGAAACTTTCCCCTCTGTGATCCCACATACTCTTCTTTTACTTTTGCCTTGCTGGCTGTCCCTCCTTAACCTCCTCTGTGAGATTCTGTGTATCTAGCTATATCTATTATCAGGTCAGGGAGAAGTCTTGGTTCAATCTTCCATCTAAGTGCTGATGTTGCATGCGACTCTATCCCACACACTTCAATTTTTTTTCCTTTTTATCCCATTTGTCTTATTCTTGAGGCTTCAATTACCATTCCAAGCTTTCCATGTCAACATTTTTACAACTGGATCCATTCCAATCCTTACTGAGTTCTGGGTCCATAAATCAAATTATTAGTGGACATTTCTTAATGTTCAAATGTCTAAAAGGAAACTCATCTTTTGAGCCATCAGAAAATAGTCTCACTTTCCACCCAGTTTCCCAAGCTTGAAATTCAGGAAAGATCTTGGCTTTTGCTTTCTTTCTTATATCTACAGTCAATTATTCATTGAATTTTCTTGATTCTATCTCTTAAACATTCTTTTAAGAATCTCTTTTCAACCTCAGTTTCAACCTTCATCTAGACTACTGTTATCATTCCTCATCTTGACTATGTTAATCATGTATCAACATTTTGGTTTTCTTCATTCTCGCTTGCTCTCTTCCAATCCATTTTCCACATTGTTTTTAGAGTGCTTTTTTAAAAATAAAGTCGAGTATGTTATTCTCTCCATAAACTACTTGAATGGCTTCCTATTGCCTTATTGTACGATTCAAACTTGTTGACTAGTCTTAAATGGCACTCTGAAATCTATCCTCTATTTCATGATAGCTCCATCCCCTGTCTTTCTCCTACATGTATTCTAACTTCTAGGCTTCCAAACATCTTTATGTCCCTCTATCACAGGCTAGATCTAATTTTCTAAGCTCTGCTCACTTCTAAGATAAGACCACTCTTAACACAAAAGATACTTGTTTCAGTAGGAATATCATAAGACTCAGTAATACTAGATCCCTACTTGTGGAGGAAGCATCTCAATTTGTATTATTCCCTTTATTCCACTGATGCACAGTTCATGAGGTCAGGTATTTCTTCCCTGAAATGAAACACAAGAAGGAACTCAGAGTCTTGTGCTCTGGCAGTGAGGTGACATGCTGATATCCTTAACCCTGGCAACTCCTATCAGAGGAAATTTTCTCTGAGGAAATTTTATAACATTGACAGAATAGGAAGTTTCTCACTCAAAATGACACCTGGTCACTTACTGGACAATTTGAACATGGAGACTTCAAATTCTAGCTAGAAAAGAGAAAGTAATTATGCTCACTACTGGCTGGGTTTCAGGCAGGAGGTTAAAAATCTGGCTTTGGGGCTTCCCTGGTGGCGCAGTGGTTGAGAATCTGCCTGCCAATGCAGGGGACAAGGGTTCGAGCCCTGGTCTGGGAAGATCCAATGTGTCACGGAGCAACTAGGCCCCTGAGCCACAATTACTGAGCCTGCGCGTCTGGAGCCTGTGCTCCGCAATAAGAGAGGCCGCGATAGTGAGAGGCCCGTGCACTGCGATGAAGGGTGGCCCCCGCTTGCCGCAACTGGAGAAAGCCCTCGCACAGAAACGAAGACCCAACACAGCCATAAATAAATAAATAAAATTTAAAAAAAAAATCTGGCTTTGGCTACTTATATCACCACTGGTAATATCCGTTGGCATAGGGAAAAGGAAATTTAGATGGGCAACAAAGAGAAGGGACCAGCAGACCAATACATCCTTGACTATTATCTCCAGCTGAGCTATTTGTTCATCTCTTGTGTCATTTCCATGATAATCAAGGCAGTGCAAAGGTGAAGCAGAGTTCGTTTTTTTCACCACATCATACTGTTCCCCATCAGGTAAGGGTTTTAATGAGTTGTTCCTTCCCCTTGTAAATATCTCCTATAATAGGTTTTGGCAGGGAAATTACAATGGAAGAGCTCAAAAAAAACAGACTAGGCACAATAAATTTAAAGCCAGTTTAGGTGAACTAGTGTTACAAAATTCCTTTTATTCTGTAATCTGTGCATTCTGGAAGTCTGCAACCACTTTAAACAGAAATAACTAACAAGCAGAATGCAGCTGAAGAATGATGCGTGAGAAATTCCTCTGAGCCTAGATAAACTGATTTAAGAGTGTTTGGGTATGTCATGGTAACTCATGGTAAGGGATGAACTCTTAGGAGATATTTGTATTTGAAGGAAGAGATTTTAGTAAGCACCTGAAGGCAGAGAGAACAACAAGCATGGCGAGTGCCTTTGCCTTACCCCAACCCCATGTACTCACTCCTGAGGTCTTGGGAAAGGTAGTATAGTACAGTATTTATAAATGGGGGTTCTGTATTCAGTGTTCCTGGGTACCTAACTGAGTTCAGTCATTTGCTGGAAACCGTGGGCAAGTGGCTTACCCTATCTGAATTCTGTTCCTTATCCATTAAATGCAGAAAATATATCAGAGGGGCGTTGTGAGGCTTAAACATGTTTAGAATATAGCACAGAGTTTGCAACAGAGTATGTGCAAAATGCATATTAGCAAATAGTATTAGGGATTATGGAGAGAGAAACATCAAAAACAAACCAAAGAAATGGTTCCTAAGAAAGTCCCTAAGAGATAGAGGCATGGGTGGTTACTGCTTTGGTATTAAAGTGTGACAATGTGTGGGATGAGGATCTTTAAACCCTAGTCCAAGAAATGTAGCTCGATTCTGGTATCACAGGGGGAGGCATTGTTAGAAATTCCAGGAGAAGCCCCTGCCCTAAGATAGACTTTGGGGTTCTCTCAGAGAGCCCAGCACACAATGGTGGGGATGAGCACTCTGAACTATTTTTAGGAAAATAACACTGATAAGGGGGAGTAGAGAAGGATGCAGATTAGTGGGCAGCTCTCTTAACTCCCTGGTGGATTTTGGGGTAGTTAAAGATCCTGTTTAAGCCACTGTGGTGAGAATCAAAGGAATGTGAGTTATTAAAGTGATACCCTTTATCACATAGGTGAGAGGTTTCCCGAAAAACAGGGGTTAGATGTTTTAGCATGTTGCATCGTCCTCTCAACCAGATGATTGTCTTCAGATGAGATTTCTAAATCAGAAGTCTGTTTATTCCCTTGCATCGATAATTTAGCACACAAATTCTTCTCAATCTAATCCTAACTCTGCCCTTACATCTTTGTATTCTGACACTTTCTCCACACAACTTATGATCTCGACAAATACACACAAAATGCAGTTCTCAGGAACTGCTTTGCTTTCTTGTATCTTTCTAAGGTCTCTGCATGTGGTATGTTCTCTTTTTGGAACACTTAATCTCTCCTTGTGCTTTGGGCTTCAATTCAGGAAAGGCACAATGCAGAAAATAATTCTTTCTGCCAACTCCCTTGACCTTCACTTCAATGCATCTGGATCAGGAGCTCTCTCCTCTGTTCCCATGTATTACATGTACAAATTGTGTAGTGCTTAGAACTTATCTCCTTGTGAACAAATTATTTGCATGCTTATGCACTTTGTCTCAGAAAATTTGTACTTGCAATTTCTTCTACTTGAATGAGATTACTTCAAATGCTCCATATGGCTGCCTTCTTCTCACCATTCAGGTATCAGGTCAATCGTTACTTTTATATTAAGGTCTTTTGTAACTTAAAATAAAGCAGACCTGTCCCATGCCAGTCACTCTCAGTCACTCTTAACCACTCTCTCTCACCTTACCTTATTTTACTTGTTCCTGATATCATCTTATTTATTTGGTTACCAACTTATTGTCTCCCTCTCACCAAAAATAAAGTGCCTTCAGGGCAGCGATTTCCAGTTTTATTTATTGCTGCACCTCTAGCACCTTGACAATGCCTAGTGCATAGTAACTGCTCAATAAATATTTGTCAACTGACTGTCATCTCCACTAGACAGTGAACCTTTAGGAGGGAAACTATGCCTTTCCACACTCAGAACCTAATACAATGTCTGGCACATGTTATGTGCTACAATACATATTGATCAAATACATGACATTTTTAATTAGCCTGTCAAGAACCTGTTATGCATTGAGAGGCTAAGAAGGCAAGCAATTTTGTGGAGTGTAATTACTTGGGAGGGTGTTCAATAGAGACAGACTGGAAGACAGCAACTTATTGATTAAGATACCAAAGAAAGGAAGCTCAGTGCTTTGCACATAGTACAAGCTCAACATATGTTCATAACATTGACTTAACAAAATGGGTTTTATACTTCAACATTAATTCTGTTTTTAAAAAATACTATTTGAAACCTACCATGGAATCACCTGCTGCTTCATTCAAGTAGGGGGTGAGTTGCTCTGTGACAGGTGTCTGAAAACATGCTAATAGCCAAATCTATTTAAGACACAATGTTGACTTCCAGGAAAGCTTTCTTTTTCTTCCTTGCCCCACCCCCACTTCAGAAAAAGAATGCCACTCTCCTGAGAACATCACAATGGCAGTCCACAAATGAACCCTCTTCCTTTGAGAGCGACTAACTGTAGGGGAAAAGATAATTACTTAGTTCCTTTATCTCCAAATTATTTGTAATAAAATCTGAAATCACACCACAAGGTCTTTCATGAGGATGTCATAAATTAAGATGCATCGGCGAATCTGGTGCATCTGTTCCATTCTCTGGCCCTTTGTCTTCTGCAAAGAGCACACCAACCTCAATACCCAGCAGACAGCATTTACGCAAATGATGTCGTGGTCTATAGCATTAATATTCAGTGATTGTCTGTCATAGACACCTTACTGTACATCTGTTATGCAAATGTATGTTAATTCTGACTCACTGACAGCTGCCTAGCTTCCCTCCCTAAAATGAACTTTTCCATTTTGAAGTTTGCAATCTGTTCCCAAAAATGTTAATCCAACAATTAGCTGAAATTGCTAAACAGAAATTGTACATGTTCAATCTAAAATAGAAGGTAGCATTTTAAAATAGATGGTGAACCTTCTTCTCACGTCGCTTATTTTATATGTGCTTCCACACAGT
This sequence comes from Eubalaena glacialis, assembly GCF_028564815.1. Classification (NCBI taxonomy): domain Eukaryota; kingdom Metazoa; phylum Chordata; class Mammalia; order Artiodactyla; family Balaenidae; genus Eubalaena; species Eubalaena glacialis. Next base: position 42,364,060 of record NC_083720.1, read on the forward strand.
GTAAACATTGATCTCTGCACAGCTTGGCTTGGGGCAAGTGCCGGGTTTGTCTACCCTAATCCTAGGAGTTTGACAAGAAGGAATGGTATCACCATCCCTGTCATTCAAGGAAGTTTGTCCTCAAAGATGCTTTTAGTGATGCACAGTGTTTCTCTCCATGCTTGAAATGTCTCTGTTCTTCCCAAAATAATTAGTATCAAGTGCTCAGTTATTAAGAAATGAATAAAGTGATGAATGATTGAGGAAATAGATCTACGAGACTATTCCATGAAACACAGAACACAGTAGACACTCTCATTGTACACGTTTGATGGATCCTAAATAGAGGCTTCCATATTTACTACATCTGTTCATTTTGAGGAATAGGTGAAGGGCTTTGGAACTATAATTGAACAACCTATTTAAATTTTGAAAGAGGTTATCATGCTTAAGAGTATAAAAAAAGACAAATTACATTAAACATTTAGAGAAAACCTACCAAGACCAACTAAGGACTTATATTGGACCTACTATGTGGTAGTCAACATGTTGGCCACATGAGGTAAATTTTAACAACATTCTTGGGAGGTGAGTATCATTATACAGCTCATTTTAGTAATGAGGATTTAGTGAGGAGTGACTTCTGTAAACCCATATCACTGCCATGACCCTCATCCAGTATTCTTTTCTAGTTCTCTGTATCGAGGAAGAACACAGACAAATGGAGCCCCACAGAGCATGTACAGTAAGTAGAAGTTACAGGCTTCTGCTTTAATGAGGCTATCTCTTTTCAAAAAAAAATTTTTTATTGAAGTATAACTGAATTACGGTGTTATGTTAATCACTACTGTACATCAAAGAGACTCAGTTATACATATATATATATATATATATGTATATATATATACATTCTTTTTCATATTCTTTTCTGTTATGGTTTATCACAGGATATTGAATATAGTTCCCTGAGCTATACCGTAGGACCTTGTTGTTTATCCATTCTATATGTAATAGTTTGTCTACTAACCCCAAACTCCCAGTCCATCTATCTCTCACCCCCTCCTCTAATGAGGCTGTTTCTGACTCTTCTCAATGGATATCTGATGGTTGGCCTTCTGGAACACCTAAAGCCCAGCTAAGGGAAACGGACTTGAATCGGCTCTGCTCCAGTGATCTCGAGGACTCAGTTTCTTCAAGGATATTTACAGATGGGACTCCTCTCTCACCATTAAGAGTCCATTTCTAAAATAATGCTGCTAAACCAGATGGCTCCAAGGTTCTACACTAGTCTAACATTTTTTTCTTTGTAAATCATTTCACATTAGTAATGAGAGAATGGATGAATAGAATATATTGACGATATCTTGGATATATGATACACCTTCACTAATTTTTAGTGACTCCATTATTGAGATTGATATAGTAAAACAAACACTCATTATTTCTCACAGGAATTTTTATTATTATTTTAAGAGATTTCAAGATTTTTAAATGTTATAACTCCATTTTATTTCCACTCACTCTAATAAACTTGATCTTAGATTCTTTAATTAGTCGTTATAATTTCTCACTTAAGTGCTATCATTTAATTAGGATAAGGTAGAAAAATTTCATAAACTGTTCTGAAGGAACAAATGCAGCCCTATGTAAATTTATTTAGATAATGAATTTTTAAAAAGCTAGTATATACGCTCCCTTTAAAATATGCATCATTCATTTGTTTTTTTTTTATTTTTTATTTTAATTTTTAAACATCTTTATTGGAGTATAATTGACTTACAATGGTGTGTTAGTTTCTGCTTCATAACAAAGTGAATCAGTTATACATATACATATGTTCTCATATCTCTTCCCTCTTGCGTCTCCCTCCCTCCCACCCTCTCTATCCCACCCCTCTAGGTGGTCACAAAGCACAGAGCTGATCTCCCTGTGCTATGCGACTGCTTCCCACTAGCTATCTATTTTACATTTAGTAGTGTATATATGTCCATGCCACTCTCTCACCCTGTCACATCTTACCCTTCCCCTCCCCATATCCCCAAGTCCATTCTCTAGTAGGTCTGTGTCTTTATTCCCGTCTTGTCACCAGGTTCTTCATGACCTTTTTTTTTTTCCTTAGATTCCATATATATGTGTTAGCATACTGTATTTGTTTTTCTCTTTCTGACTTACTTCACTCTGTATGACAGACTCTAACTCCATCCACCTCACTACAAATAACTCAATTTCATTTCTTTTTATGGCTGAGTAATATTCCATTGTATATATGTGCCACATCTTCTTTATCCATTCATCCGATGATGGACACTTAGGTTGCTTCCATGTCCTGGCTATTGTAAATAGAGCTGCAATGAACATTTTGGTACATGACTCTTTTTGAATTATGGTTTTCTCAGGGTATATGCCCAGTAGTGGGATTGCTGGGTCGTATGGTAGATCTATTTTTAGTTTTCTAAGGAACCTCCATACTGTTCTCCATAGTGGCTGTATCAATTTACATTCCCACCAACAGTGCAAGAGTGTTCCCTTTTCTCTACACCCTCTCCAGCATTTATTGTTTGTAGATTCTTTGATGATGGCCATTCTGACCGGTGTGAGATGATATCTCATTGTAGTTTTGATTTGCATTTCTCTAATGATTAATGATGTTGAGCATTCTTTCATGTGTCTGTTGGCAATCTGTATATCTTCTTTGGAGAAATGTCTCTTTAGGTCTTCTGCCCATTTTTGGATTGGGTTGTTTGTTTTTTTGTTATTGAGCTGCATGAGCTGCTTGTAAATCTTGGAGATTAATCCTTTGTCAGTTGCTTCATTTGCAAATATTTTCTCCCATTCTGAGGGTTGTCTTTTGGTCTTGTTTATTGTTTCCTTTGCTGTGCAAAAGCTTTTAAGTTTCATTAGGTCCCATTTGTTTATTTGTGTTTTTATTTCCATTTCTCTAGGAGTTGGGTCAAAAAGGGTCTTGCTGTGATTTATGTCATAGAGTGTTCTGCCTATGTTTTCCTCTAAGAGTTTGATAGTGTCTGGCCTTACATTTAGGTCTTTAATCCATTTTGAGTTTATTTTTGTGTATGGTGTTAGGGAGTGTTGTAATTTCATACTTTTACATGTAGCTGTCCAGTTTTCCCAGCACCACTTATTGAAGAGGCTGCCTTTTCTCCACATTTTATGTTTGCCTCCTTTATCAAAGATAAGGTGACCATACGTGCGTGGGGTTATCTCTGGGCTTTCTATCCTGTTCCATTGATTTATGTTTCTGTTTTTGTCCAGTACCAAACTGTCTTGATTACTGTAGCTTTGTAATATAGTCTGAAGTCAGGGAGCCTGATTCCTCCAGCTCCATTTTTCATTCTCAAGATTGCTTTGGCTATTTGGGGTCTTTTGTGTTTCCATACAAATTGTGAAATTTTTTATTCTAGTTCTGTGAAAAATGCCAGTGGTAGTTTGATAGGGATTGCATTGAATCTGTAGATTGCTTTGGGTAGTAGAGTCATTTTCACAGTGTTGATTTTTCCAATCCAAGAACATGGTATATCTCTCCATCTATTTATACCATCTTTAATTTCTTTCATCAGTGTCTTATAATTTTCTGCATACAGGTCTTTTGTCTCCTTAGGTAGGTTTATTCCTAGATATTTTATTCTTTTTGTTGCAATGGTAAATGGGAGTGTTTTCTTAATTTCACTTTCAGATTTTCCATCATTAGTGTATAGGAATGCAAAAGACTTCTGTGCATTAAGTTTGTATCCTGCTACTTTACCAAATTCATTGATTAGCTCTAGTAGTTTTCTGGTAGCATCTTTAGGATTCTCTATGTATAGTATCATGTCATCTGCAAACAGAGACAGCTTTACTTCTTCTTTTCTGATTTGGATTCCTTTTATTTCTTTTTCTTCTTTGATTGCTGTGGCTAACACTTCCAAAACTATGTTGAATAATAGTGGTGAGAGTGGGCAACCTTGTCTTGTTCCTGATCTTAGTGGAAATGGTTTCAGTTTTTCACCATTGAGGACAATGTTGGATGTGGGTTTGTCATATATGGCCTTTATTATTTTGAAGAAAGTTCCCTCTATGCCTACTTTCTGCAGGGTTTTTATCATAAATAGGTGTTGAATTTTGTCAAAAGCTTTCTCTGCATCTATTGAGATGATCATATGGTTTTTCTCTTTCAATTTGTTAATATGATGTACCACATTGATTGATTTGCGTATATTGAAGAATCCTTGCATTCCTGGGATAAACCCCACTTAATCATGGTGTATGATCCTTTTAATGTGCTGTTGGATTCTGTTTGCTAGTATTTTGTTGAGGATTTTTGCATCTATGTTCATCAGTGATATTGGCCTGTAGTTTTCTTTCTTTGTGACATCTTTGTCTGGTTTTGGTATCAGGGTGATGGTGGCCTCGTAGAATGAGTTGGGGAGTGTTCCTCCCTCTGCAATATTTTGGAAGAGTTTGAGAAGGATAGGTGTTAGCTCTTCTCTAAATGTTTGATAGAATTCGCCTGTGAAGCCATCTGGTCCCGGGCTTTTGGTTGTTGGAAGATTTTTAATCACAGTGTCAATTTCAGTGCTTGTGATTGGTCTGTTCATATTTTCTATTTCTTCCTGGTTCAGTCTTGGCAGGTTGTGCATTTCTAAGAATCTGTCCATTTCTTCCAGTTTGTCCATTTTATTGATATAGAGTTGCTTGTAGTAATCTCTCATGACCGTTTGTATTTCTGCAGTGTCAGTGGTTACTTCTCCTTTTTCATTTCTAATTCTATTGATTTGAGTCTTCACCCTTTTTTTCTTGATAAGTCTGGATAATGGTTTGTCTATTTTGTTTATCTTCTCAAAGAACCAGCTTTTAGTTTTATTGATCTTTGCTATTGTCTCCATTTCTTTTTCATTTATTTCTGATCTGATCTTTATGATTTCTTTCCTTCTGTTAGCTTTGGGGTTTTTTTGTTCTTCTTTCTCTAATTGCTTCAGGTGTAAGGTTAGGTTGTTTATTTGAGATGTTTCCTGTTTCTTGATGTAGGCTTGTATTGCTATAAACTTCCCTCTTAGAACTGCTTTTGCCGCATCCCATAGGTTTTGGGTCATGGTGTCTCCATTGTCATTTGTTTCTAGGTATTTTTTGATTTCCCCTTTGATTTCTTCAGTTATCACTTCGTTATTAAGTAGTGTATTGTGTAGCCTCCATGTGTTTGTATTGTTTACATATCATTTCCTGTAATTGATATCTAGTCTCATAGCATTGTGGTCAGAGAAGATACTTGATAAGATTTCAATTTTCATAAATTTGCCAAGGCTTGATTTGTGACCCAAGATATGATCTATCCTGGAGAATGTTCCATGAGCACTTGAGAAAAATGTGTATTCTGTTGTTTTTGGTGGAATGTCCTATAAATATCAATTAAGTCCATCTTGTTTAATGTATCATTTAAAACTTGTGTTTCCTTATTTATTTTCATTTTGGATGATCTGTCCATTGGTGAAAGTGGGGTGTTAAAGTCCCCTACTATGATTGTGTTACTGTCGATTTCCCCTTTTATGGCTGTTAGTATTTGCCTTATGTATTGAGGTGCTCCTATATTGGGTGCATAAATATTTACAATTGTTATACCTTCCTCTTGGATCGATCCCTTGATCATTATATAGTGTCCTTCTTTGTCTCTTGTAATAGTCTTTATTTTAAAGTCTATTTTGTCTGATATGAGAATTGCTACTCCAGCTTTCTTTTGATTTCCATTTGCATGGAATATCTTTTTCTATCCCCTCACTTTCAGTCTGTATGTGTCCCTAGGTCTGAAGTGGGTCTCTTGTAGACAGCATATATATGGGTCTTGTTTTTGTATCCATTCAGCCAGTCTGTGTCTTTTGGTGGGAGCCTTTAATCCATTTACATTTAAAGTAATTATCGATATGTATGTTCCTATTCCTTTTTTCTTAAATGTTTTGGGTTTGTTATTGTAGGCCTTTTCCTTCTCTTGTGTTTCTTGCCTAGAGAAGTTCCTTTAGCATTTGTTGTAAAGCTGGTTTGGTGGTGCTGAACTCTCTCAGCTTTTGCGTGTCTGTAAAGGTTTTAATTTCTCCATCAAATCTGAATGAGATCCTTGCTGGGTAGATTAATCTTGGTTGTAGGTTTTTCTCGTTCATCACTTTAAGTATATCCTGCCACTCCCTTCTGGCTTGCAGAGTTTCTGCTGAAAGATCAGCTGTTAACCTTATGGGGATTCCCTTGTGTGTTATTTGTTGTTTTTCCCTTGCTGCTTTTAATATTTTTTCTTTTTACTTAATTTTTGATACTTTGATTAATATGTGTCTTGGTGTGTTTCTCCTTGGATTTGTCCTGTATGGGACTCTCTGTGCTTCCAGGACTTGATTAACTATTTCCTTTCCCATATTAGGGAAGTTTTCAACTATAATCTCTTCAAATATTTTCTCAGTCCCTTTCTTTTTCTCTTCTTCTTCTGGGACCCCTATAATTCGAATGTTGGTGCGTTTAATGTTGTCCCAGAGGTCTCTGAGACTGTCCTCAGTTCTTTTCATTCTTTTTTCTTTATTCTGCTCTGCAGTAGTTATTTCCATTATTTTATCTTCCAGGTCACTCATCCGTTCTTCTGCCTCAGTTATTCTGCTATTGATCCCATCTAGAGTATTTTTAATTTCATTTATTGTGTTTTTCATCGTTGCTTGGTTCCTCTTTAGTTCTTCTACGTCCTTGTTAAATGTTTCTTGCATCTTGTCTATTCTATTTCCAAGATTTTGGATCATCTTTACTATCATTATTCTGAATTCTTTTTCAGGTAGACTGCCTATTTCTTCTTCATTTGTTAGGTCTGGTGTGTTTTGACCTGCTCCTTCATCTGCTGTGTGTTTTTCTGTCATCTCATTTGGCTTATCTTACTGTGTGTGGGGTCTCCTTTTCACAGGCTGCAGTTTTGTAGTTCCCATTGTTTTTGGTATCTGTCCCCAGTGGCTAAGGTTGGTTCAGTGGGTTGTGTAGGCTTCCTGGTGGAGGGAACTAGTGCCTGTGTTCTGGTGGATGAGGCTGGATGTTGTCTTTCTGGTGGGCACGTCCACGTCTGGTGGTGTGTTTTGGGGTGTCTGTGGCCTTATTATGATTTTAGGCAGCCTCTCTGCTAATGGATGGGGCTGTGTTCCTGTCTTGCTAGTTGTTTGGCATAGGGTGTCCTGCACTGTAGTTTGCTGGTCATTGAGTGAAGCTGGGTCTTGATGTTGAGATGGAGATCTCTGAGAGAGTTTTGCCGTTTGGTATTACATGAAGCTGGGAGGTCTCTTGTGGACCAGAGTCCTGAAGTTGGCTCTCCCACCTCAGAGGCACAGCCCTGATGCCTGGCTGGAGCACCAAGAGTCTTTCATCCACACGGCTCAGAATAAAAGGGAGAAAAAATAGAAAGAAAGAGGATAAAATAAAATAAAATAAAATAAAATAAAATAAAATAAAATAAAGCTATTATAATAAAATATAAGAAAAAATTATTAAGAAAAAATTTATTAAGAAAAAAATTTTTTTAAATTTTTAAAAATAAATTTATTAATTTTTTATAATAAAAAATAAAATTATTAAGGAAAAAATTTATTAAGAAAAAAAATTTTTTAATTTTTTTTAATTAAAAAATAAAAAACTTATTAAGAAAAAAATTTTTTTAATTTTTTAAAATAAAAAATAAGGAGAAAATTATTAAGAAAAAAATTTTTTAAGTTAAAAAAAAAAAAAAAAAAAGGACGGACCGAACCCTAGGATAAATGGTGAAAGCAAAGCTATACAGACAAAATCTCACCCAGAAGCATACACATATACACTCACCAAAAAAAGGAAAAGGGGAAAAATTAATATATCCTGCTCCCAAAGTCCACCTCCTGAATTTGGGATGATTCATTGTCTATTCAGGTATTCAACAGATGTAGGTACATCAAGTTGTTTGTGGAGCTTTAATCCGCTGCTTCTGAGGCTGCTGGGAGATATTTCCCTTTCTCTTCTTTGTTCGCACAGCTCCCGGGGTTCAGCTTTGGATTTGGACCTGCCTCTGCTTGTAGGTCGCCTGAGAGAGTCTGTTCTTTGCTCAGACAGGACGGGGTTAAAGGATCAGCTGATTCAGGGGCTCTGGCTCACTCAGGGCGGGGGGATGGACAGGTACGGATGCGGGGCGAGCCTGTGGTGGCAGCGGCCAGCGTGACGTTGCAGCAGCCTGAGGCGCGCTGTGCGTTCTCCCGGGGAAGTTGTTCCTGGATCACGGGAGCCTGGCAGTGGCGGGCTGCACAGGCTCCCGGGAGGGGCGGTGTGGATAGTGACCTGTGCTCGCACACAGGCTTCTTGGTGGCGGCAGCAGCAGGCTTAGCGTCTCATGCCCATCTCTGGGGTCCGCGCTGATAGCCGCAGCTCGCGCCCATCTCTGGAGCTCGTTTAGGCGGCGCTCTGTATCCCCTCTCCTTTTGAGAGGTCTGACGTCTTCTGCCAGCGTTCAGTGGGTGTTCTGTAGGAGCAGTTCCACGTGTAGTTGTATTTCTAATGTATCTGTGGGAAGGAAGGTGATCTCCGCGTCTTACTCTTCTGCCATCTTGCCCAGACCCTGTTTTTTTTTTATTGAATTATAGTTGATTTACTTTTTTTCATTTGTTTTAAAATGAAAAAGGAATATTTAAAGAAGACACTATACATTCTTCTCAAAGTCATATGAAACATAAGAATTCATAACAATTCTCAAATTTCATCACACAAAGTTCTCTAACAACAATGTAATTAAATTATACATCAACAATAAAAGATGGCAAAACCAATATATCAAAAAAAATACACACTCCCAAATAACCCAAGAGTTAAGAAGGCAATACTAAGAGAAAATATGAAATCTTTAGAACTGAATGACTATCAGAATACATACACATCAAGAGGTTTGGTAATCAGGTCAAATGGAACTTACAAGTAAGTTTAGAGTTTTAAATGCATATGTTAAAAAGACAAGAAGATACTGTGGCAGTGCCACCCCCAGAGTTGCTTAAACTTGTGCTTTCTATTTTAGATATCTTAACAAAATGGATAAGAGCATATACCAGTTCACACAGAACCTATCCCTGACAATAACAAGTTTCTGAACTTTTAGCTATTTATTGAGAGAATTTGATAACATCACTAAGTCAACAAAATATATTTCTTAATTTTTAAAAACTTCCCTGTCTTTACTTTTTATAATAAATTGTAATAGTAAGAGTAAAAGCATCATCAACAAATGTTCTAATTTTCCTTGACATAAGAGGTAGTTTAACACTTTCAAGTTTACTAGTTTGTTCACTGTTTTCTCCCCATCTCTATAACTATGTGTTTTTATTATTACAATTTCTGAAAGATGCCATTAGAAATCATGGTGATTTAAGGTTCCAAGGTATTACAGAGTTTCTTCTATTGTTATGCTTTATTTCTTCATATTTCCTGTAATAAAAATAAGAAATCTGTAACATCTAGAAATAACATATTATTAATTCATAACGATGTATTTATTTTCATGACAACTTCTTGACAATACTCTTTCCTTATTCTGTCCTTTTGATACCACCTCCTTCTGAGGTCTCTTTACATAAAAGAGATACATAAAACTTTATGTAATAATTTTGAAGAAAATACAAACATGCTGTATATCATTCTTTAATAAAAGTATTTAATAAAATTTTTTTTAAAAGCTGATATATAGAGAGAACTAACTATAAGGCACTATCTAATCAAGTTCTAGTATAATGTATATAGAAACAGAGACATAAAGAGATGAAATATTTTGTCCAAGTTTGTATATCTAGTAAGTAGTAAAGTTGAGATTTGACCCTAGATGGAGTCTCTAACTTCCTTTTCATATTGCCACCCTATGTACTATATTCTCAATTATTTTTTTCAAAGAAGAAAAGATTTAAATAAATTGTCAATGTATATTCTAAATGTTAAGTGGTGTAATATAGTTTTTGTGTGTGCTGTCTTGACCCGGTTTGGAGGTCTAGACTAGAGGCAGGTCAGTTCTCTTTATTGAACATCCAATTAAGATCTGCATTCTCTTTCATTAGCAGGATATCATACTTCAGACCATGATACATCTGCCTTAATATTCCTGGTCCAGGTACCAGGCAACCAAGGACAGCCCCTATGCCCAAGAGCCTGCTGAAATTAATTACATTAGCTAATACTAAGCCTACTTGCCCTGCCTTACCCATTTATTCCTGCAGGAACCACAACAAAAGTGTTTGCTCACAGTGTCTCTCTCTTTCTGCCTTGTGACTGACCCTGATGCTTCCCCATGTGGCCCTGCATTGTGCTGTGTTCTCTCCAGGGAATGGTGAGTATAATAAAACAGTAGACCTCTTTTTGATTTCTCTCTCTTGATCTACATCTATCCTCACCATATCTCACTCAAGGTAATGTGGTTCAAGCAGGCAGTAGGAGGTTTAAGGATTAATGATTCACCCAGCATTACTCCCTCCAACTCAGTCAGAAGCTCTGAAAGACTGTGCATCTGGCCTCATGGTCAGTGGGGAGCAGCCCTTTAAGCCGTATTTTGTGTATCTGTGAAGAGATGGGAATAATTTCCATCTCAAAAGAGCTGGTGTGTGTTTCCAGTGAAAGAACACATGCTACCAAAGCTTAGCACTATGCTTAGCTCATGACAGGTGCTCAAAAAGCATTCCTAAAGAAAGGAAGAGAGGCACATATCCTGTCTCAAAAATTATAATCAAATATATATATATATATTTGCCTGTCTATGTGTATTTTTGTTTTGTATTTTACAAAGAACTTTTCTAGATACTATCTCACTTGATCGCCTAAACTCTCTGCTGAAACAAAAAATAATTATTTCAATGAAGTCCATTTTGCAGATAGAGAAACTGAGGCATAAGATAATTGATTACATTGTCTGAGACCTCTTGCTTGAACCGAATAGCAAACCAAACCAAACCAAACCAAAACCAAAACAAAACAAAAACACCTCATATTCACTCAAAAGAAAGCTTAGTGGTCATTCATCTAAGACATGTTGCATTTTTGGAAGTGAGCAGCACTGGCTAGTAGGTACAATTCTGCAAGAGTCAAGAAAACAGGGTCAATATTACAGTTCTGCATTTCTATGGGAAATTGACGTCTCCTCCTTTACCCTTTGTAACAATTTATGGCACTGAAGTGATTATATTCATCACTTGTACCTTTTTATTCTGTTTTGTATTGCATACATTATTTCATAAAACGTATATTGTCTGACCTTCACAGTTAGGAGTTTGTAGTTTTTTTGTTGTCTCACCATTTAACTCTTATTCTCCTCTGAGTTCCTGACCAAAGCTGTTATACAAACCATGAATAGTCAGATGATAAAGTACATAGAACTGATAGCAGGAATTTTATTTCATGATTCAAGACTCTATGTGTAATGAAATGCAAGAATGAGGTTTGGAAGTAGAACCCATTCCCTTATACCTACTCCTCAATTGATAGAAGTGCTTGGGCTCCAAATTGGGCCATAGAAAAAGTTTGCCTTCACTAGGAGGAAAATCTCACCCAATTCAATTTACTACAAGTAAGAATGAAGACCACATGTAGATTTTGATGGTCAAGGTCCACTAGTAAAACATGCTCCAGTAAATGTCCTACATTTACAAATTAGCACCTTTACCTCAATTTGAAGAAGCTGCTAATGGGAAGAGTGCAGAGAGGCAAAAGCATGGGGAGAAGGGAAGAAAGTTCCCTCCAGAAGAGATGCAGGAAAAGTCTCTGTTCCCTGTATTTACAAGAAACTGCTAAGGAAAGCAAGGTAGAAATTATTACCTTCATTTTATAGTTGAAGATGCAGAGCAATTTTACTACTTGCCTAGAATATTCCTATTGGAAAGAGTCACAACCAAGCCTGAAAGCCAATTTTTCTGACTCCTGCTTCACAGGTTCTTTCCACATCCCCAGATGGTGTCTGTGGATTTGGCTCTCACTTTCAAGCTTCACTGACCCTGGATGATGAATGAGAATTTGATCTGGGCATCTGAGCCCAGGCTGAGATGCAGGTGCCAGACTCACTGTGGGCATTCCATCCACTCTTGCTGCCGTTCAGTGGACCCTCCTAATACACTACCTACACCGGAATTGTGATATATCCCAGAGACAAAGCACAAGGAGTATCCATTCTCTGAAGCAGCTCTCAGAAGGTAAGATCCCTCTGTTCAGCTGACTTGGGTGGCATCTTGGAGTCCTTGGAATGAGAGAGCCGCTGGAAAGAGACCACCAAGTGGAAGGACACAGCAAGTGAAGCCATGACACAAATGTAACAGTGTATATCTATCCTCATTGTGGATTTGACCACCCCGCTCCTGCCATTTACATCAATTTTGGAAACTTTTATTTTTTTAGTTATTTTACATTGCAGGAGCAATCCTTTTATTTGATGCCATTGAGACCTGTCATTGGTTGGATAATCAGGAAGGTCAGTTAAATTGAAGAATCATAAGACATGATGTATGCCTACCTTAAATATTTCATTTTAACTTAGAATAGTATGCATTAATTCAGCAATGTTTTGATGTAAAGGCAAAATCTTTTATTTAAATACAGCTTTCTGATTGGGTTTCCATACTGTATTTGCAGTGTAAACCTCATTCCGAAAGAATTCTTTAAGACTTCCAGTTTCATTTTCCTTAAAGTGGGATAAGATTTAAAGATATTAGTGAGATAATATGAATTGATTCTTTCTACATTAATACTATTTTTTCCACTTTTAAAGTAGTATGTTCACAATTTAATCTGATATTTTTTAGTGACTTTCCCTTATCCATTCTATGTAAAACATTAAATTAACTTGGTTTTAATAGAATTAGACAGAGCAAACTTGTTCTAGTGAAAGGAATGTGGGATGGGATTTATAAGACTTTGAAAGAGTTAGCTTCACCATTTTCCAGCAGAGCATGCTTCAGCAAGGTGTTTTATCTTATTAAACCATAGTTTCGTGTGACAATGACAATGCTGAGTAACTACCTTGCAAAGCAATTATGCAGCTTCAATGAGTTGGTGCTTGTGAAAGAATTTGGATGTTTGAAAGGCCAAAAAATTATAAGAAAATGTGGGAGAAAAAAGGACAATACATGAAGCTACAAATGGAGCATGAGGATGGTTATTCCTCTCTGCAGATTTCATTCTTGCCACCAGTTAGGAGGTCAGAGCTACAGACATGGATACCACTAAATAGCCATATATTTAGTGTATGCTGAATACTAATGAGTGTAGCAGAGTGTCTATGCCTGAAACCTCAATAAGATCAAATTTGGACCACTGGACAGAGTGAGGTCAGTGTGCCCTGTCAGGAACCAATTTCTTCATTTGCGTTATACCTGGAAGAAGAATCAGTATAACAGACTGAAAAACGAATCAGTGGAGATTTCCTAAAAGAGAGGATCCATGACTCTGGCCACGAATCATAGTAGATATGGCTGAATTTTGGGGATTGATGGATGGTACTTCTGTCAATAATAAGCACGCCAAACAAGAAAACTGTACCACACGTCTCATGGAGAACCACAAAATGTAACCATGATAGTGATCCTGAGAAGCTTTTCCTTTTCCTCCATCCTTTCTGTGCAGAGTCAGCCTTTGATTTAATCTATTTAACCCCACCAGCTCTCCATGGGGTGTAAACAAACATGAGTCTGATTCACAGGGCTGTTTGTTTTTCCAGCACAAGCGACTGCTGTGGAGAATAAAATGAATTCAGAAACACTTATAGAACTGGGGCGAGGTGTCATTGGCATTTTTAAGTATTTATGCAAATTACCAAGGGCCTAATTCATCCCATGGTCCTTTTCTCAAAAGCACAGCTTGATATCAAAGAGGCAAAATAAATAGGCCTGAAAAAACCAGCGTCCTCTATTGTGGTCTAGCTGGAGAGATCTAGAAAAAAGAGAAGAAGTATTCCCAGATCCCCCTGTTAATCCTGCATCTCAGTTTTTTGACCCAGGGAGTGCACGTTCTTGATAAATAAGAGCACTATTCAAAGAAGCAGAAACATTGCTTCAGATATTGTTCCCACAGGTCCTAGGTTTGAGGAGTTGGATCATTTTTCCTGTTCAAAAATCACTGATAGTTTAAATAAGGCACAGTAGAAACCCATGAGCCTACAAAAAATTGTGAATTTCATAAGACACATCATTGGAGCCTTCAGCTTTCTACCACTCATTGTTCCACCTTCTATGTACCTAGAAGCCAATTTCAACCCCTTTCTTCCCAGAAAATCGGGCTCTTATATGAAAAGAAGTATATCAATGAGCTTGCTATTTCTTTTTCTTCTCTTAAAGATGTTTTCATTTGACTTTGGCACCAAGGGTATTTTGGGAAAGGTACTTTGTCAGGGAAGTCAGAAGGTCGTCCCAGATCTCCTGATATCATAGTGTTTACCACACTAGCTCTTCCTAGAAGGATGTTGAGGTTTGTTTTTGCCTTAAGAATATATGTTAAATTACATAATTATGGGACAATATACACAACTAGGTGTGAGCTCAAAGGTTATGAACCAGGGAGTTGAGAAAAAGAGATATCATGCCAATAATTACAAGAGTAGTTAACAGGAATAAGGAATGTCTCTGTGCCAGATGAATTACATACATCATTTCTAACAGGCCTTTCCTGAAATGTCCTTTGAGGACTAAAAATTACTAAATATTAATGCATAGTCTTTACCCTTGGAGAGTAGGTCTTTGTTATAGAGAACACTCTGCACATAATTCACAATGATAACTCTCTCCCTTCTGCTTTCAGATCCACATGGCAGGCTCTAATCGTCACAGTTAAAACCTATTGGGATTCCTAGAGGTAAAATCCTGAGGGAAATTATGGCTTTCTTCCTAAATCTGTGGTCCCCCAAGAGTTTCTCTCTGATGTTAATCAATAATTCAGACCCCAGCAATCAGTCAAAATCACAACTTAAGTTTCGTCACCAGCTTATGGTTCCAGTGGCTTTTGCTCCAGGTAAGCAGATCTCAGCCGTAAATCTCTGGATTTGTCTGTTGCTCCAGATTTGGGGATAGTAGTATGTTCTGTGATCTCAGTTCAATGATGCGTTCAAGAAAAGTCAGTGAAATTCAGTTTGTTCAGATTTTCCTTGTTATAACGATGGAAGCGAGAATTTCCAAAGCTCTTTATATGTTTGAGCTGAAACCAGAGGTTCTTTCCATATTTTTTCAAGGATATTTTCACTGAATATAGAATTAAGGTTTTTTTTTTTTTTCTTTCTTTCAGTATTTTAACTATGTCACTCCATTAGCTACCTGGTTATATGATTTCTAAAGATAAGTCTACTGTAATTCTTATAAATATTTCTCTTTCTGTAATTTGTCTTTTTTTTTTTTTTCTGGCTGCCTTCAAGATTTTCTTTTTTGTTTTTTGTATTTTCTCCATTGTATATTCTTGACTACTTTATCAAAAATAAGGTGACCATATGTGTGTGGGTTTATCTTTGGGCGTTCTATCCTGTTCCATTGATCTATGTTTCTGTTTCTGTGCCAGTTCCATACTGTCTTAGTTACTGTAGCTTTGTAGTATAGTCTGAAATCAGAGAGCCTGATTCCTCCAGCTCCATTTTTCTTTCTCATGATTGCTTTGGCTGTTCGGGTCTTTTGTGTTTCCATACAAATTGTGAAATTTTCGTTCTAGTTCTGTGAAAAATGTCAGTGGTTGTTTGATAGGCATTGAATTGAATCTGTAGATTGCTTTGGGCAGTATAGTCATTTTCACAATGTTGATTATTCCAATCCAAGAACATGGTATACCTCTCCATCTGTTTGTATCATCTTTAACTTTTTCATCAGTGTCTTATAGTTTTCTGCATACAGGTCTTTTGTCTCCTTATGTAGGTTGATTCCTAGGTATTTTATTCTTTTTGTTGCAATGGTAAATGGGAATGTTTCCTTAATTTCTCTTTCAGATTTTTCATCATTAGTGTATAGGAATGCAAGAGATTTCTGTGCATTAATTTTGTATCCTGCTACTTTACCAAATTCATTGATAAGCTCTAGTAGTTTTCTGGCAGCATCTTTAGGATTCTCTATGTATAGTATCATGTCATCTGCAAACAGTGACAGCTTTACTTCTTCTTTTCCAATTCAGATTCCTTTTATTTCTTTTTCTTCTCTGATTGCTGTGGCTAACACTTCCAAAACTATGTTGAATAATAGTGGTGAGAGTGGGCAACCTTGTCTTTTTCTAGATCTTAGAGGAAATGGTTTTCAGTTTTTCACCACTGAGGATGATGTTGGCTATGGGTTTGATATATATGGCCTTTCTTATGTTGAGGAAAGTTCCCTCTATGCCTACTTTCTGGAGGGTTTTTTTCATAAATAGGTGTTGAATTTTGTCAAAAGCTTTCTCTGCATCTATTGAGATGATCATATGGTTTTTCTCCTTCAATATGTTAATATGGTTTATCACATGATTGATTTGCGTATATTGAAGAATCCTTGCATTCCTGGGATAAACCCCACTTGATCATAGTGTATGATCCTTTTAATGTGCTGTTGGATTCTGTTTGCTAGTATTTTGTTGAGGATTTTTGCATCTATGTTCATCAGTGATATTGGCCTGTAGTTTTCTTTCTTTGTGACATCTTTGTCTGGTTTTGGTATCAGAGTGATGGTGGCCTCGTAGAATGAGTTTGGGAGTGTTCCTCCCTCTGCTATATTTTGGAAGAGTTTGAGAAGGATAGGTGTTAGCTCTTCTCTAAATGTTTGATAGAATTCGCCTGTGAAGCCATCTGGTCCTGGGCTTTTGTTTGTTGGCAGATTTTTAATCACAGTTTCAATTTCAGTGCTTGTGATTGGTCTGTTCATATTTTCTCTTTCTTCCTGGTTCAGTCTCAGAAGGTTGTGCATTTCTAAGAATTTGTCCATTTCTTCTAGGTTTTCCATTTTATTGGCATATCGTTGCTTGTAGTAATCTCTCATGATCTTTTGTATTTCTGCAGTGCCAGTTGTTACTTCTCCTTTTTCATTTCCAATTCTATTGATTTGAGTCTTCTCCCTTTTTGTCTTGATAAGTCTGGCTAATGGCTTATCAATTTTGTTTATCTTCTCAAAGAGCCAGCTTCTAGCTTTATTGATCTTTGCTATTGTTCCCTTCATTTCTTTTTCATTTATTTCTGCTCTGATATCTATGATTTCTTTCCTTCTGCTAACTTTGGTGTTTTTTTGTTCTTCTTTCTCTAATTGCTTTAGGTGTAAGGTTAGGTTGTTTTTTTGAGATGTTTCTTGTTTGTTAAGGTAGGCTTGTATTGCTATAAACTTCCCTCTTAGAACTGCTTTTGCTGCATCCCATAGGTTTTGGGTCGGTGTGTTTTCATTGTCATTTGTTTCTAGGTATTTTTTGATTTCCTCTTTGATTTCTTCAGTGATCTCTTGGTTATTAAGTAGTGTGTTGTTTAGCCTCCATGCGTTTGTATTTCTTATAGATTTTTCCTGTAATTGATATCTAGTCTCATAGAGTTGTGGTCAGAGAAGATACTTGATACGATTTCAGTTTTCTTAAATTTACCAAGGCTTGATTTGTGACCCAAGATATGATCTATCCTGGAGAATGTTCCATGAGCACTTGAGAAGAATGTGTATTCTGTTGTTTTTGGATGGAACGTCCTATAAATATCAATTAAGTCCATCTTCTTTAATGTATCATTTAAAACTTGTGTTTCCTTATTTATTTTCATTTTGGATGTTCTTTCCATTGGTGAAAGTGGGGTCTTAAAGTCCCCTACTATGATTGTGTTACTGTCAATTTCCCCTTTTATGGCTGTTAACATTTGCCTTATGTATTGAGGTGCTGCTATGTTGAGTGCATAAATATTTACAATTGTTATATCTTCTTCTTGGATTGATCCCTTGATCATTATGTAGTGTCCTTCTTTATCTCTTGTAATATTCTTTATTTTAAAGTCTATTTTGTCTGATATAAGAACTGCTACTCCAGCTTTCTTTTGATTTCCATTTGTATGGAATATCTTTTTCCATTCCCTCATATTCAGTGTGTATGTATCCCTACTTCTGAAGTGGGTCTCTGGTAGGCATCATATATATGTGTCTTGTTTTTGTATCCATTCAGCCAGTCTATGTCTTTTGCTTGGAGCATTTAATCCATTTACATTTAAGGTAGTTATCGATATGTATGTTCCTATTACCATTTTCTTAATTGTTTTGGGTTTGCTATAGTTGGTCTTTTCCTTCTCTTCAGTTTCCTGCCTAGAGAAGTTCCTTTAGCATTTGTTGTAAAGCTGGTTTGGTGTTGCTGAATTCTCTTAGCTTTTGCTTGTCTGTAAAGGTTTTAATTTCTCTGTCGAATCTGAATGAGATCCTTGCTGGGTAGAGTAATCTTGCCTGGAGGTTTTTCCCTTTCATCAGTTTATATGCGTCCTGCCACTCCCTTCTGGCTTGCAGAGTTTCTGCTGAAAGATTAGCTATTAACCTTATGGGGATTCCTTTGTATGTTATTTGTTGTTTTTCCCTTGCTGCTTTTAATATTTTTTCTTTGTATTTAATTTTTGATAATTTGATTAATACGTGTTGGCGTGTTTCTCCTTGGATTTATCCTGCATGGGACTCTCTGCACTTCCTCCACTTGATTGACTATTTCCTTTCCCATATTAGGGAAGTTTTCAACTATAATCTCTTCAAATAATTTCTCAGTACCTTTCTTTTTCTCTTCTTCTTCTGGCACCCCTATAATTCGAGTGTTGGTGTGTTTAATGTTGTCCCAGAAGTCTCTGAGTTTATCCTCAATTCTTTTCATTCTTTTTTCTTTATTTTGCTCTGCAGTAGTTATTTCCACTATTTTATCTTCCAGATCACTTATCTGTTCTTGTACCTCAGTTATTCTGCTAATGATTCCTTCTAGAGAATTTTTAATTTCATTTATTCTGTTGTTCATCATTGTTTGTTTGCTCTTTAGTTCTTCTAGGTTCTTGTCAAACGTTTGTTGTATTTTCTCCATTCTATTTCCAAGATTTTGGATCATCTTTGCTTTCATTATTCTGAATTTCTTTTCAGGTAGACCGCCTATTTCCTCTTCATTTGTTTGGTCTGGTGTGTTTTTACCTTGCTCCTTCATCTGCTGTGTGTTTCTCTGTCTTCTCATTTTGCTTAACTTACTGTGTTTGTTGTCTCTTTTTCACAGGCTGCATGTTCATACTTCCTGTTTTTTTTTGGTGTCTCCCCCCAGTGGCTAAAGTTGGTTCAGTGGGTTGTGTGTAGGCTTCCTGGTGGAGGGGACTAGTGCCTGTGTTCTGGAGGATGAGGCTTGATCTTGTCTTTTTCGTGGGCAGGACCACGTCTAGTGGTGTGTTTTGGGGTGTCTGTGACCTTATTGTGATTTTAGGCAGCCTCTCTGCTAATGGGTAGGGTTGTGTTCCTTTCTTGCTCATTGTTTGTCATAGCGTGTTCAGCACTGTAGCTTGCTTGGGAGGTGGGCACTCGGTCAGGTCTTCCTGAGAGTCAGAGAGGAAGGGCATTCGGCAATGGAATTTGGCTTGGTTAGGCAAAAAGCAAAATTAAAAAACTCAACACACGTGCCCATGGTACGAATGGGGCCCAGAGGGACCACCTCTGAGTTGAAACCATCTCTGGTAATTGGAGAAGGGAGGTGTGGATTGTGACCAGTGTTTGCACACAGTCTTCTTGGTGGGTGCAGTAGCCACCTTAGCATTTTATGCCCGTCTGTGGTGTCCGTGCTGGTAGCCGCACCTCACGCCTGTCTCTGGAGCTCATTTAGGTGGTGCTCTGAATCGCCTCTCCTAGCACACCCCGAAACAATGGTCTCTTGCCTCTTAGGTAGTTGCAGACTTTTCCCAGACTCCCTCCCAGCTAGCTGTGGCACACTAGCACCCTTCAGGCTGTGTTCACATAGCCAACTCCAGTCCTCTCCCTGGGATCTGACCTCTGAAGCCCGAGCCTCAGGTCCCAGCCCCCACCTGTCCCGGCGGGTGAGCAGACAAGCCTCTCAGGCTGGTGAGTGCTGGTTGGCACTGATCCTCTGTGCAGGAATCTCTCCACTTTGTCCTCTGAACCCCTGTTGCTGTGCTCTTCTCTCTGGCTCTGAAACTTCCCACACCGCCCACCCCCTGTCTCTACCAGTGAAGGGGCTTCCTAGTGTGTGGAAACTTTTCCTCCTTCATGGCTCCTTCTCAGAAGTGCAGGTCCTGTCTCTATTCTTCTGTCTCTGTGTTTTCTTTTTTCTTTTGCCCTACCCAGGTACGTGGGGAGTTTTTTGCCTTATGGGAAGTCTGAGGTCTTCTGCCAGCGTTCAGTAGGTGTGCTATAGGAGTTGTTCCACATGTAGATGTATTCCTGATGTATTTGTGGGGAGGAAGGTGATCTCCATGTCTTACTCCTCCACCGTCTTGAAGGTCTCCTTGGAAAATTCTTAGTATTATTTTTTCAAGTATTTCTTCTCTGTCATTTATTTCAATTCCGTACATGTTAGATCATTTGATATTTTCCCTCATCTCTCTGATGCTCTTTTCTTTTCTTTCTCACTCTTTTTTTCCTCTTTGCATTTAAGTTTGCATAATTTCTATTAATCTATTTTAAGATCACTGATTCTTTTCTTGATTGTGCTGCGTCTACTGGTAAGCCCATTAAAGGTATACTCCATATTTGGTACAGTATTTTTGCTTTTATTTTTAAATCACAATTTTGTTTTTTTCTTATGGCTTCTATCTCTGATGACATTGCTTGTCTGATCTTGTATTTTGCCCTCTAATTTTTTCCAACACAAGCTTTACCATGTTAATCATAATTGTTTACAATATTTTTGTCTGCTAATTTCAATATCTGTGAATATATGAGTCTGGTTCTGATGCCTGTTTTCAGACTATGTTTATTCAGCTTCTGTGTATGCCATATATATATATATCAGTAATATTTGTGCTTGGAGATAATCATTCTTTTCTTCCCACCCCATTTCTTTAATGTGGTGATTTGTGCTAATCTACTCAGTAATTAAACTTGGTTTGAAGTTTCCTCACCATTTGGTTTTGGATCTGCCCACATGCCCTGAAGTCTTCTATTCACTCTACTCCCCAGGGAAAATCTGTCTCTTGCAACAATCCTTGCTGTATTCCAATGTTATATCTATTCAGTGCTTGTTAGTGTGTAGTAGGGGCTTCTGGGGGCATTCTATGATGTTTTAATTAAGCCTTAGTCTTAGGCATTGTGAACCTTCACCTTAGGGATATGGACTTTACCTCCTTCACATGTAATACTGTTTCTTGCATCTATTCTTCCTAATTTCCCAAGGATGGGGTTTTATTTCACTACTTCCCTCCCCCAGCTTCAGTGGGTTTTAACCAGTGCCTTCAGAGTTAATTTTGGTTGCTTTTCCTTATGCAGATCAAGTGTTTTTTTTCAAGGGGAGATAGTGGATTTGGGGCTGGGCACAGTGTCAGCAGTAACTCCTACTATTCTCCCCTAGCCAGTACCATGGAGAAAGTTTTCTTGGGATTCTCCCAAGTGTTCCTTGTGAGCACCTGGTGGAAAAGCCTGGGACAGTGCACGAACATCTCCATGTCTGTGGCCCATATTAGCATCATGCTCTCTCACTAATCCATACTCAACCTTTAGCTATTTATTAAAATTTACTAGTTGACTCTTCCTACCACTTTATATGGCATTCAGTGGCAATGTGCCACATAAGTAAATGCTTAAGTCCTGCTTTTAATTACTGATGTCTGTCTCTCTCCATATTTTAGGTTAATTATTTGTCCTTGTGGCCTTAGTTCTCTGATAAATTTTTAAAAAACTGTACCCAGCAGGTTTTCTTGTTGTAAGGGTGGGAGAGATGCTCATTCTAGCTATCTATCTATGAGCTGAAACTGCTGGCCACTCACATTTGATTTGATTTTCACCGTAAAATTTGACTTTTCTCCATTCAATCTACCAGGTTTTATTCCCTTGCCCACATGGTGGCTAGCAGGTCCCTTAATTTAGACCTTTGGTTGTTACATGCCTCAGCTATTCCCAAAGCAGAGTAAAGACAGTCAGATTTTCTGAAGATCTATTTTCCTTTTGGCATCTATTCTTTCTATGATATTTCCATTGTTCACCTTGCCTTCTGGGATAAAAATTTATAATTCCATAAATCTTGTGTACATAAATTTTTCTTTCTTCTAAGAATCAATGCAAAGCAGAGCATAGAAATCATATGTTGAATCGACATAGCTCTCACTTCTAAGGAGGCCACATTCTAATCAATAATATAATGTATACATACACCTGAGACAGATATTCAGCATAAAGGCAGAAATGAGAGAAACAAAGAATGTTATAGGAACACAGTTTTATAAGTGTGTAACAAAATATGTGCTTTAAAAATATATATGTACATTTGTATTTTAAATAAATGTACAAATATATCATGACCATATAATGTTAATGTCAAATATATTAATATAGAATGTAATGTATTTAAAATTTTATTTATTTACATTTTTGCATATGTGATCATATAGCTGTGATTTTTTTCTATTTGTTCCATGTAGGATGCTAGTGAGGATATCCAAGACTCTTTACAGAGGCAAATCTGCACCCAAAAACATATTGAACACTCTGTGCTTAGAGCAAAGTTATTCTGAAACATAGCTATGATTATGTAAGAGAACTCTGGGGCAGAAGAGAAATGCAAAGGGCAATGCACTTTGAAAGACTAGTTTGAAAGTGTACCCAGAATATTTTAATTCCTGTGAGTTTGTAAGTGAGATAGGAGAAAGGAGAGAGGGCAGTGCATTGGTTATTTTTAATGCCTAAGCACAGACTTTTGATTTTCTAAAGAAATCCTCCCAAAGAGGGGAGGAGATTTCTGGCAGTTCTGGACATAACGGAAAGATTATTCTTGGAGATACATGCTAGAGCCAGGCTGGAGTTATTGTTGGCAGTAAGAATGATGCAACAATAGCTGTTGAAGGGATGCAGAAAGGCATATATTTCCATCAGAATGTAGTAGCACCAAGTCCTGCATACTTTGCACATGACATGACTATCAAGTATTCTCAGAATAGGTCTTCCAGGAATACGTATTACTTTCATAGTAATGGTTATACCTGGAGTAAAGAGGGAGAAATGGGTTCAAGGAAGGGCTCAGAAACAGCTGCATCTACGTATAAGCATGCTGATAAAAAGATACAAAATAAACATCTCCAATTTGTTATCATATATTAGATCTCCTTATTGGGTACATTATTATATTACCTTGTAAAATTCTTTCTATGTTTGGATTTTTTAATAATAAAAATACGAACAATCCAGATTTATTTCCAGTTTCTGATTCTGCTTGTGTAAGGGGAACAGGTTTTCTGGTGAGCTGTGAATTGAAGAAAACACATGCTCACACAAACACATGTGCAAACAAGAGAATGATTAGATTAAATATCCATTCTAGTTAGTCAAAAATACAAAATCTTATTAGCAATGATGTAGCCAAACTGGGCAGGAACAGATGTAGTACTAATTCAGCATGGTTTTCCTTGGTCTTCAGAATCCCTGTTGGGGTCTCAAAGTTGTCTGTGCCACTCTTGCAAGGATGAGTATTACTTGAAGTGTAAAGTTCAATTTTCACATTATCATTGCTCTTTCTATACATGACCTTACATCATGCTTTTAGAAATACTTCCAGTAACACTGCATGTGTTTCTTTTTAAGAGATGTTCTCTAATGTTGAGCAGTCCTCTTTCTAGAACCAAGCTCTGAGTCTGCAAGTTTACATATTTATTCAGGGGAGATAACTGGGTCAGTAACCGCCATCCCAGAATAACTCTACCTCTAGGTTTCTAGCAGTTTGGAAAACCCATTCCACAACCTCTTAAACTGTAGGTTAACAGAAAAAGTGGAAGACTTTCCCCCAAGAATATTAAATGAGAAATTGGGTAAATGATGGTGTCATTTAAGATGAAAAAGAAAATTAGTGGAAGAGTAGGTTTAGGAAAGGGAGAACTTAGGAATTGTGTTTTGATCATATGTTTGAAAAGCCTACTTGACATCCAAGGAGAGATTCCAAGTACACAGTTAGATATATTCAGTGGTTGCGTGGAACCAAATACTACTGGTTCAAGACAGCCAATGTCACAATGGTGGTTTAACATTTGTCATGTATTAGCAGCATTTGCACCATAAAAATCACTAAATGCTACAAATCAGTTTTTTTTTTGTTTGTTTTTTTTTCTAAAGAGCAGGTAGGAATACAAGGTACAGAGAGCTGCAGTGAAATACAACAGGGTGTCAGACTGAAGATTGAGATTTAACAGTCATCTGTCTACAGATAGTATTTAAATTGGATGAGGTTACCTTGGGAAGAAACAGAGAAGAAATAAAGTTCAGAAACCAACATCTGGGTCCCTCCAGAATTCAGAAGTTGAAAAGATGAGAAGTGGCAGTCATTTAAATAAGAAGAGAACCAGGAGAACATGCTAAGTGAAGAGATTATTTCAATAAAAAGGGACCAAACAATTGTGTCCAATCCTGATGAGGAGCTGAGTGGAATAGCGGTTGAACATTAACTGTTCATTTTGGCAATGTGGAGTCACTGATGACATTGATTACCATTGTCACATTGGTGGAAAGGGTGGAGGTCTCATTGGGATATGTTCAGAAGAGAATGATGGCTTTCATTTTCCTCAATTCACTTAATTACTTCCAACTTTTCTCCTATATCACTGGCTTTTCTAGGCTCTTTAAATAATTAATTAATATTTTGTTTATTTTTCTTATTTTATTCATTGTCTTTTGTACTTTCTTTCAATCATTTTCACTTGATAATGTGGGGAAGATGATATTAGTAAAGCATGGCACATTTAAGCAATATAAGCCCTTGATATGGTCCTATGGGAAGAGTATCTGGGATAAGGCTTCAGCACATTCTGCTTCCTCTGGCCTAGATTTGCAAACAATGTACATATGTGCAGGCAGGAAAAATTTGTTAGAGCGGGTATTCAATTTGGATGATTTTAATAAAATATTTTTGCAAATTGCTACAGAAACTATTTGGATAGTGAAGGCTCAGATAGTGAGGGAGACATGCAAAACAAATGAAAATAATAATAAATAATGTTTCATACTTGAACAAAATGTTTACGTGGAGTGAAGGCAAAACAATGTAGTGGCAATATAATCTAGAATTTATAAATCTGACTGAAGTTTGGTTTTACAACTAGATGCCTGGGACTACATGTGTGACCTCAGCTAGCAGGTAAGCCACTCTAAGTCTTAATTTTCTCTATTGTAAAATGGAGTTGTAATAATGATATCTCAGGATTGTCATGTGGATTAGATGGGATGGTATACAAAAGGGCTTATATAATATGCAGCAGCTAATAAGTGTCCTATAAATAGTAGCTAAAATAAAAAGGAAGAGAGCATTAGGAGAGATGATTTTTTGACATAATAGTGACTAATCAGAAGACGTGTTTGTGTTAACTCTTGAGAGGTTATTGGCTGGTGAAAGGAGATTACATTGAAGATATTATAACCCCTATTACTGCTTATGCTTAGATGCATGCTGAGAAATGCTGGAGGCCTCAGCTCTCTTTTTCTTTAATTTTCTGTTCTCTTACCTTGTAGACATTGGAATGGTTAAGACTGTCTGAACTAGAAGAGAGAAAGAGGCAGAGGAAAAGTGCCTTAAACGTTTGGGCCAAGTACTTTGGGTAAGGATAGTGTTTATTTAATATATGAATAGATTATAAACTGACAAGGCCAAGGAGCTCTCCAACACCAAGGTATTCAGCATCATTATCTTGAGGTCATGAACCACCATCTCATTTAAAATATACTGAGTTTATTTAGTCCAATTCCTTTGTTCTACAATGGAGGTCCCTGAGACTTAGAGGGAAAGTGACTCAGCTAGACTCCTAAGCCAGCTGCTTCTGTATAAACCAGATAATCTATCTGACATACTCTCTGTAGTTCAATATAAAGAATGGAGTTACTTGAATCTCTCATTCTTAAGGACATTTATTTCTTTTAATATATAGAAGCTCAAAGGCATTATAGAGATTATCTAGATCCAAGACCTTATTTTTCAGAGGAAGAAATGAATGCATGGAGAGGAGAAATGGATTGCCCCAAGGTCAGTTAATGGTACAGCTGAGATTGGAATCTATGTCTCCTGATTTTCAAACCATTTCTCTATCCACTAAAACAGAATATTTGGAGGATGCTAAGACTCCAAAGGACATGTAATTGGATTCTGAGATGCCGTCAAATATTAAGAATGAATAGTTGCAAGTTCTTCATTTAACAACAGCCAAGACATCTTGCTTTTCTGCTGAGAAATATCAAGCTAGAGACTGGTTTTGTCAACTTTTCTTCTAAGACACAAACTCCTCGGGCATGCAATCTTTTCTTTTTCCTCAATGAGTTGACTTAACACATAGAGCTTCCATTAAGTTTCCAGCAAGTTTTTTCTGTTAATTTGATAAAGAGTAGTTCCTAATTTATCCTGAAATATCTTTATCTTCTAGGATATTTTTCTTATTCTTACCAATGCTGAAGAATACAATTGGTTATGTGCATGGGATTCACTGAGACTTAGGTTATTAAGTGTTTATTTCTTGGGGTAAGAAAAGATTTTCCCCTCTCTTCAATGTGTGTGGTTGCCATTATCTAAGAAGCTTTGGAAGTTAAGTTTTCTAGGAATATGAGAGAAGACAAATATCACTGTGTATGTTTAATCCTCAGTTCTTGGGCTCATGGCTCATTCTCTACATTTCCCCCAAATTTTGGTCAGCTTTGGGCAAAAAATACTGTACAATTTTGGAGTAATAAGTTTATCTTGTGTTAAATGTTATATGTGACACTACTTATTCTTTCTCTTAAAAGTGTTATCGATTTTATTACTTTTTAGATGTGTCTTGTTTTGTGAATTGGTTATAAATTCACATGGTATATCTGTATCTATTTATAAAAATATACAGTAAAACGTTTCCCCCCTACATTCCATTCTCCATCCACTCAGTATCTACTCTCCCATTCTTCAATAGATGTTCAATATTATTATTCTCTTGTGTATTTCCAGCTATTTGTTACAAAAGTAAGCAAAAGATTATATTTCCTAGAATTCCCAACTTTTTCAAATGTTAACATCTTTACACCCTTTATCTACACATTGATCTTTTCACTTTACAATATATCTTGGGTATCTTTCCATGTTGCTTGACAAAGAAATCCATAATTAGAAATCCATAATTAGTTAAGTTAGTGCTCCATTTTACACTATTGTCCTATTCATGGACATTTGGATTATTGCTAATCTTTTGCTATTAGACATGATGTTGCAACAAATACTGCTGTAATATGTCATTTTAATGTATATAAGTAGAATATAAGTTCCTAGAAGTGTAACTGATAAATTAAAGAAAAAAAAAAACATTTGTAACATTGACAGCTATAGACAAATCATTCTCCATGTGCCTTGCACCAGCAATTTATTAACATATATATTTCTTCACAACTTTGTCAACAGAATGAGTTACCAAAATGTAGATTTTCTTAACAATTTGATGAACCAAAATTGTGTCTCAGGCTTTTGCTACCAGAAAATACAAAACATTTTACTATATGTCAATGTTCTCATTGAAAAAATAGAAAAAAATTACAAAAATATATTTTTAAGGTATTAGAAACCTGTGAAAGTAATAAAGTCAAGATGAAATACAATTCTGTAGAATAAAGAGCATTTATGTCCACACAAAATCTGCACAAGTTTGTTTGTAGAAGTTTTTCTCATAATTTCCAAAACTTGGAAATAAATAAGATGTCCTTAGGTGAATGAATCAATAAGCTGTGGTCCATGCAGACAATGGAGTATTGTTCAGCACTAAAAAGAAATGAACTATTAAGCTATGAAAAGACACAGGGGAAACATAAATGTTACCTACTGTGTAATTCTAACAATGTGACATTCTGGAAAAGGGAAAACTGGTGAAATGATCAGTGGTTGTCAGGTGTTGGGTGTAAGGGGAAGGGATGAATAGGTGAAGCACAGAGAATTCTTAGGGCAGTGAAAATATTCTGTATGATACCGTAATGATAGATACTTGTCATTTTTCAAACACATATAATATACAACACAAGGGTGAATGGTAATGGACTTTGGGTGATTATGATGTGTCGATAGGTTCATCAATTATAACACAGGTACCAATTTGGTGGGAGATGTTGATAATATGGGAGTTTATGTATGTGTAGGGGAGGACATATATGGGAAATCTCTCTACTTTCCACTCAACTTTGCTGTGAACCTAAAACTGATCTAAAAAATAAAGTCTTAATTTAAAAATGGGTAGAAAAAACTAGAATATATTTAAAAACTGAAATTATAATATTTAAGAAAATAGAAGCAAACATAGACAAATAGATAACAAGACAGTGAATTTCAATAGGTGAATAAATCTTTATAAAACTCAAATAGATACCCTAGAACTGACCAAATACATATATAGCTAGCATTAAGAAATCACTGGATGATTTAGCAGCAGACAGGACACCAAGGAAGTTAGAACGGATGACCTCAAAAACAACAAATAGGGAATGTACCCAGACTGAAGCACAAAAAGAAAAAGAAATGGAAAACAAAACAGAGTGCAAGGGACACATGGGAGACAACCAGAATATCTTACATGTGTATAAAGGGAGTCCTAGATGGAGAGAAGAGAATGGGTAGAACAAGTATTTAAAAGGACAAGGGCCTAGAATTTATATTAAAATACTTATTAATATATTAACACACAGTTTCCAGTAGCTCAGCAAACGCTAAGCAGGATAAAGAAAATGAGTTCTGGGTACATTATAGTCAAACTTCTGAAAACCACAGATGAAGATAAAATTAAAAGAGAGAGAGAGGATCTGCATTTTGTCATCAAAGAAGCAAACATAACACACGGAGGAGTGAAATTGCTAGGTCATAATGTTGGTATGTGTTTAACTCCCTTAAAAATTGAGAAAAAGTGCCTCAGTTTTCTACTACATAGGTGTAGCATAATCGGTACCTTACTAATAGACATTTCTATTATTTCTATTTTACTTTAAAAAATAATACAAAAATTACCTTGTAATATCATCTTGAAACTGTGCATATATAAATTGCATACATTCTAGAAGTATAATTACGTTTGTAATTGGATAGACATTCAAAAAGTGAACTTACCAACGTGTCCTCCAAACTATACTATCAAGACGTATTGAACAAGCTAGAATATTGTGAAACTCAAAACACTGGTTTTAGAATGGGATACTCGTTTTCTGGCATTATGCAACATTAGATTTCTTAGCCTTTCTTAATATCTCAAAAAGTGTTTGAAAATCTCACAGCAGACTTTATCTAAATCAACAGAAACTCTCTCTAATTCTTACTTCAGCTTTAAATTTCTAAAAACAGAGATTATAAATGTGTATTTTAGCATCAATTTATACAGTGTTTACCTTAAATACAATTTTCCCCTTGGCCTATGAGTTCTTTAAAAAGGAACCCATTCTTTGGAATTTCCATAGCACTGTCCATCTATATTTTATTAATACAATTCTCAAAATACTCTATCTTAAATCTATAAATATTTGGCTCTATGATAATAGGTAACATAACTGAGCATAAACTATGTGTCAGATGTATGCTAGATATTACATTTTTACATATAATTCTATGTACATATGGTATATACATTTTTCAACATATAATTCTAGCCACAGTCCAAAAATAGTTATTTTCATATATTACCTATGTGGAAAAGGAGGTTCATTCAGAAAAAAAAATATTGTGTAAACACCATACGATTTTTGAATAGCTGAAGTAGAGTTCAAGCTCAGATATTCCAAAAAGAGGTGATAAGCAGAATACACCACTGTTGATTCAAAAATCAAAGTCGTGGAGTTTGAGAAGTGTAGTAATTTCCAAAGAGTTATATAAATAATTCACTATAAATTTTTTGTGGTGTATATAACCATCAAAAAATCCACTAATTAAATTTTCTCTGTATATTACATCAAAGATGGAAGGCCAAAGTCAGTGCAAATACACAGCAGGTGGGCTTTAAAATGGCCCTTTGGTTGAACTTGCACCCATCCTTCTTCTATGACAAAGATGGCATTAACTCAAGTTTGATAAATGTGGATGATTCTGAGAAAAGTGTACATATTCTCTCCTTTCTTACTAAGGTGACTGTGGAAGCACGTTTTCTAGATGGATAGATATAATATGGCAGAACCTCTATAAACTTGGGTCCTTGAGGAACTGTGGTTCAGAGCCCCTGCCTATCTTCATTAAACACGCAGCATGAATGAGAAATAAAACTTTGTGTCTTAATCCCCTGAGATTTTGAGTTAGTTACCATAGTTTAGTACCGCCTACCCTAATCAATGTTCGACAATGTAAGATTTTTGGGAGAATTAAATGTTTATGCAATGCCTGTTGCATACCCCATGATCAACAAATGCTAGATATTATTATCAGAAATTCACACTTCCTTAGATTACTCTGTATGTTTTACAAAGACCTTTAGAGGATAACATTGAAAATTTAATCTAGGACCAGAAATATAGTTACAAAATGTGCAAGGTCTCCTTTTAGCACAGTGTCCTTACAAAAATGTAGATAAAATGAAAAAATAAATAATAATTTCATACCATTGAAACCACCCCCCCCCCCAAATAATCCCTGGATCCTGAAATTTAACCAAAATTGATAAAAGTATTGAAGAATTCCTTAAGACAAAAGATTTATTTTCTGTGAAAATACATTTATTTGTTCATTAATTAATTAATTTAATTATTAACTGTTTATGTTTCAGTAACTTAGAAAACATATGTTGAGTTACAATTGCCTATTTCTACCTGGTCCTGATCATGTGGGACATCAGAAGATGATGGAAAATAGAGTGAGGCTCTCACACAAGTTGAAATGGGCCAGAAAGAGAGGACTGAGTGTCTTGATGGCCACCTCTGAGAAAGTAAGAAAAGCATGGCAGAAAGTGTGGGTGACTATGACCTATGAGGCCAACGCTAAAACACACTCAAGAGATACTTAGGAGGAAGGTGCCCATGCAGGAAATGTCTGTGGGTATGGAAAACCATAATGACTGTAGCCAAAGGACAGGGAAAGCTGACAAGTCAGAGAAAGGACTGGAGGGTGAGGGGCCAAATAATGAGTAGAAGGGGCATCTGAAGATGATGAAGACCAGCACTGCTGGTACCAATGGAGTCCTTAGTACCTCTGATAGTGTGGCACATTAGGGAATGTGCCAGATCCATCAAAAGTGCTCCTAGCAGAGCCTGAATGTGACACAGAATTGGGAATCAGTGACTCATACCATAAAGGTATTGGAAGGATGAAATGAAATTTGCTATTTCCATAAGAAAGTGCTTTATTATGTACTCAAGGTGTTTTACATTCATTTAGTTCGTTATTTATTTAAAAATATTTTTCACAACCTGCACTGTGTTAGGGACAGTTTTAGATTTCAGAGATTCTATGATGAATACAACAAACTAGTCCTCTGCCCTCTGGGAGCTAATATTTAGTAGAATATAAACATATGATATAAGAGTAAACAAATACGCATATGATGTAATGTCAGGTGGTAATCAGTTCTATGAAAAGGAATAAAACATGGACAACGAATGAGGAAGGATGAGATGTAGGGAGTATTTTATAAATGGAGATTGTCCAAGATTTAATGAATGTTAGACAAATATAGTTTGATAAAAGCAGAATGTATTCAACGTCAGATCTCTCATGATGAAGGAAACATTTTGTCATGGAGAGAATCCTGAGGCAGAGAGACAGTGAGTGAGAAGAGGGGTGGAATATTCTCAAGTGACAAAAATGGGAAAAGAAAGGAATGCCTCTGGTATAACCCCACAGAGACCACACAGAGAATCAGAGCTTCTCCTGTCCTTCAAACTCTCCAAACACATCGGGAGACATCGCTTTAAAATACCTCTTTCATTATTGTCTCTAAATGTTATTTAAAATGTGAATGTTATTAAACTAGCTAGTTGACTCGGGGAGAGGAAGAACTATGTCTTATCCTTTTTTTTTTCTTTTAACATCCTTATTAGAGTATAATTGCTTTACAATGGTGTGTTAGTTTCTGCTTTATAACAAAGTGAATCAGTTATACATATACATATGTCCCCATATCTCTTCCCTCTTGCATCTCCCTCCCTCCCACACTCCCTATCCCAGCCCTCTAGGTGGTCACAAAGCACAGAGCTGATCTCCCTGTGCTATGCGGCTGTTTCCCACTAGCTATCTATTTTACGTTTCATAGTGTATATATGTCCATGCCACTCTCTCACTTTGTCCCAGCTTACCCTTCCCCCTCCCCGTATCTTCAAGTCCATTCTCTAGTAGGTCTGCATCTTTATTCCCGTCTTGCCCCTAGGTTCTTCTGACCATTTTCTTTTTTTTCTTTTTTTTTTTTTTTTAGATTCCATATATATGTGTTAGCATAAGGTATTTGTTTTTCTCTTTCTGACTTACTTCACTCTGTAGGACAGTCTCTAGGTCCATTCACCTCACTACAAATAACTCAGTTTCGTTCGCTTTTATGGCTGAGTAATATTCCATTGTATATATGTGCCACATCTTCTTTACCCATTCATCTGTTGATGGACACTTAGGTTGCTTCCATGTCCTGGCTATTGTAAATAGAGCTGCAATGAACATTTTGGTACATGACTCTTTTTGAATTATGGTTTTCTCAGGGTATATGCCCAGTAGTGGGATTGCTGGGTCGTATGGTAGTTCTATTTTTATTCTTTTAAGGAACCTCCATACTGTTCTCCATAGTGGTGGTATCAATTTACATTCCCACCAACAGTGCAAGAGGGTTCCCTTTTCTCCACACCCTCTCCAGCATTTATTGTTTGTAGATTTTTGATGATGTCCATTCCGACCAGTGTGAGATGATATCTCATTGTAGATTTGATTTGTATTTCTCTAATGATTAATGATGTTGAGCATTCTTTCATGTGTTTGTTGGTAATCTGTATATCTTCTTTGGAGAAATGTCTCTTTAGGTCTTCTGTCCATTTTTGGATTGGGTTGTTTGTTTTTTTGGTATTGAGCTGCATGAGTTGCTTGTATGTTGTGGATATTAATCCTTTGTCAGTTGCTTCATTTGCAAATATTTTCTTCCACTCTGAGGGTTGTCTTTTCATCTGGCTTATGGTTTCCTTTACTGTGCAAATATTTTAAGTTTCATTAGGTCCCATTTGCTTATTTTTGTTTTTATTTCCATTTCTCTAGGAGGTGGGTCAAAAAGGATCTTGCTGTGATTTATGTCATAGAGTGTTCTGCCTAAGTTTTCCTCTAAGAGTCTGATGGTGTTTGGACTTACATTTAAGTCTTTAATCCATTTGAGTTTATATTTGTGTATGGTGTTATGGAGTGTTCTAATTTCATTCTTTTACATGTAGCCGTCCAGTTTTCCCAGCACCACTTATTGAAGAGGCTGTCTTTTCTCCACTGTATATTCTTGCCTCCTTTATCAAAGATAAGGTGACCATATGTGCGTGGGTTTATCTCTGGACTTTCTATCCTGTTCCATTGATCTATATTTCTGTTTTTCTTCCAGTACAATACTGTCTTGATTACTGTAGCTTTGTAGTATAGTCTGAAGTCAGGGAGCCTGATTCCTCCACCTCCGTTTTTCTTTCTCAAGATTGCTTTGGCTATTTGGGGTCTTTTTTGTTTCCATACAAATTGTGAAATTTTTGTTCTAGTTCTGTGAAAAATGCCAGTGGTAGTTTGATAGGGATTGAATTGAATCTGTAGATTGCTTTGAGTAGTAGAGTCATTTTCACAATGTTGATTCTTCCAATCCAAGAACATGGTATATCTCTCCATCTATTTGTATAATCTTTAATTTCTTTCATCAGTGTCTTACAATTTTCTGCCTACAGGTCTTTTGTTTCCTTAGGTAGGTTTATTCCTAGATACTTTATTCTTTTTGTTGCAATGGTAAATGGGAGTGTTTTCTTAATTTCAATTTCAGATTTTTCATCATTAGTGTGTAGGAATGCAAGAGATTTCTGTGCATTAAGTTTGTATCCTGCTACTTTACCAAATTCATTGATTAGCTCTAGTAGTTTTCTGGTAGCATCTTTAGGAATCTCTATGTATAGTATCATGTCATCTGCAAACAGTGACATCTTTACTTCTTTTCTGAATTGGATTCTTTTTATTTCTTTTTCTTCTCTGATTGCTGTGGCTAAAACTTCCAAAACTATGTTGAATAATAATGATGAGAGTGGGCAACCTTGTCTTGTTCCTGATCTTAGTGGAAATGGTTTCAGTTTTTCACCATTGAGGATGATGTTGGTTGTGGGTTTGCCATATATGGCTTTTATCATGTTGAGGAACGTTCCCTCTATGCCTACTTTCTAGAAGGTGTTTATCATAAATGGGTGTTGAATTTTGTTGAAAGCTTTCTCTGCATCTATTGAGATGATCATATGGTTTTTCTCCTTCAATTTGTTAATATGGTGTACCACGTTGATTGAATTGCATATATTGAAGAATCCTTGCTTTCCTGGGATAAACCACACTTGATCATAATGTATCATCCTTTTAATGTGCTGTTGGATTATGTTTGCTAGTATTTTGTTGAGGATTTTTGCATCAATGTTCATCAGTGATATTGGCCTGTAGTTTTCTTTCTTTGTGACATCTTTGTCTAGTTTTGGTATCAGGGTGATGGTGGCCTCGTAGAATGAGTTTTGGAGTGTTCTTGCCTCTGTTATATTTTGGAAGAGTTTGAGAAGGATAGGTGTTAGCTCTTCTCTAAATGTTTGATAGAATGCGCCTGTGAAGCCATCTGGTCCTGGACTTTTGTTTGTTGGAAGATTTTTAATCACAATTTCAATTTCAGTGCTTGTGATTGGTCTGTTCATATTTTCTATTTCTTCCTGGTTCAGTCTCGGAAGGTTGTGCATTGCTAAGAATTTGTCTGTTTCTTCCAGGTTGTCCATTCTATTGGCATATATTTGCTTGTAGTAATCTCTCATGGTCCTTTGTATTTCTACAGTGTCAGTTGTTACTTCTCCTTTTTCATTTCTAATTCTATTGATTTGAGTCTTCTCCCTTTTTTTTCTTGATAAGTCTGGCTAATGGTTTATCAATTTTGTTTATCTTCTCAAAGAGCCAGCTTTTAGTTTTATTGATCTTTGCTCTTGTTTCCTTCATTGCTTTTTCATTTATTTCTGATCTGATCTTTCTGATTACTTTCCTTCTACTAACTTCAGGGTTTTTTTTTGTCCTTCTTTCTCTAATTGCTTTAGGTGTAAGGTTAGGTTGTTTATTTGAGATTTTTCTTGTTTCTTAAGGTAGGCTTGTATAGCTATAAACTTCCCTCTTAGAACTGCTTTTGCTGCATCCCATAGGTTTTGGGTTGGTGTGTTTTCATTGTCATTTGTTTCTAGGTATTTTTTGATTTCCTCTTTGATTTCTTCAGTGATCTCTTGGTTATTAAGTAGTGTGTTGTTTAGCCTCCATGTGTTTGTATTTCTTAGAGATTTTTTCCTGTAATTGATATCTAGTCTCACAGCGTTGTGGTCAGAAAAGATACTTGATACAATTTCAATTTTCTTAAATTTACCAAGGCTTCATTTGTGATGCAAGATATGATCTATCCTGGAGAATGTCCCATGAGCACTTGAGAAGAATGTGTATTCTCTTGTTTTTGGATGGAATGTCCTATAAATATCAATTAAGTCCCTCTTCTTTAATGTATCATTTAAAGCTTGTGTTTCCTTTTTTATTTTCATTTTGGATGATCTGTCCATTGGTGAAGGTTGGTTCTTAAAGTCCCCTACTATGATTGTGTTACTGTCAATTTCCCCTTTTATGGCTGTTAGTATTTTCCTTATGTATTGAGGTGCTCCTATTTTGGGTGCATAAATATTTACAATTGTTATATCTTCTTCTTGGATTGATCCCTTGATCATTATGTAGTGTCCTTCTTTGTCTCTTGTAATAGTCTTTGTTTTAAAACTATTTTGTCTGATATGAGAATTGCTACTCCAGCTTTCTTTCAATTTCCATTTGCATGGAACATCTTTTTCCACCCCCTCGCTTTCTGTCTGTATGTGTCCCTAGGTCTGAAATGGGTCTCTTGTAGACAGCATATATACGGGTCTTGTTTTTGTATCCATTCAGCCAGTCTATGTCTTTTGGTTGGAGCATTTAATCCATTTACATTTAAGGTAATTCTCGATATGTATGTTCCTATTACCATTTTCTTAATTGTTTTGGGTTTATTATTGTAGGTGTTTTCGTTCTCTTGGGTTTCTTGCCTAGAGAAATTCCTTTAGCATTTGTTGTGAAGCTGGTTTGGTGGTGTTGAATTCTCTTAGTTTTTTCTTGTTTGTAAAGTTTTAAATTTCTCCCTCAAATCTGAATGAGATCCTTGCTGGGTAGATTAATCTTGGTTGTAGGTTTTTCTCCTTCATCACTTTAAATATGTCCTGCCACTGCTTTCTGGCCTGCAGAGTTTCTGCTGAACGATCAGCTGGTTACCTTATGGGGATTCCCTTATTTGTTATTTGTTGTTTTTCCCTTGCTGCTTTTAATATTTGTTCTTTGTATTTAATTTTTGATAGTTTGATTAATATGTGTCTTGGTGTTTTTCTCCTTGGATTTATCCTGTATGGGACTGTCTGCACTTCCTGGACTTGGGTGACTCTTTCCTTACTCATATTAGGGAAGTTTTCAACTATAATCTCTTCAAATATTTTCTCAGTCCCTTTCTTTTTCTCTTCTTCTTCTGGGACCCCTATAATTTGAATGTTGGTGTGTTTAATATTGTCCCAGAAGTCTCTGAGACTGTTCTCAATTTTTTTCATTCTTTTTTCTTTATTCTGATCTGCAGTAGGTATTTCCACTATTTTATGTTCCAGGTCACTTACCTGTCCTTCTGCCTCAGTTATTCTGCTATTGATCCCTTGTAGAGAATTTTTAATTTCATTTATTGTGTTGCTCATTGCTGTTTGTTTGCTCTTTAGTTCTTCTATGTCCGTGTTAAACGTTTCTTGTATTTTCTCCATTCTATTTCCAAGATTTTGTATCATTTTTACTATCATTATTCTGAATTCTTTTTCAAGTAGACTGCCTATTTCCTCTTCATTTGTTAGGTCTGGTGGGTTTTTGCCTTGCTCCTTCATCTGCTGTGTGTTTTTCTGTCTTCTCATTTTGCTTAACTTACTGTGTTTGGGGTCTCCTTTTCACAGGCTGCAGGTTCATAGGTTTCCGTTGTTTTTGGTGTCTGTCCGCAGTGGTTAAGTTTGGTTCAGTGTGTTGTGTAGGCTTCCTGGTGGAGGGGACTAGTGCCTGTGTTCTGGTGGATGAGGCTGGATCTTGTCTTTCTGGTTGGCAGGTCCATGTCTATTGGTGTGTTTTGAGTGTCTGTGGCCTTATTGTGATTTTAGGCAGCCTCTGTGTTAATGGATGGGGTTGTGTTCCTGTCTTGCTAGTTGTTTGGCATAGGGTGTCTTGCACTGTAGCTTGCTGGACATTGAGTGGAGCTGGGCCTTGGCATTGAGATGAAAATCTCTGGGAGATTTTCATCGTTTGAAATTATGTGGAGCTGGGTGGTCTCTTGTGGACCCATGCCCTGAACTTGGCTCTCCCACCTCAAATGCACAGCCCTGATGCCTGGGTGGAGCACCAAGAGCCTCTCCTCCACGTGGCTCAGAATAAAAGGGAGAAAAAGAAAGAAAGAAAGAAAGAAGAAGATAAAATAAAATAAAGTAAAATAAAATAAAATAATTAAAATAAAAAATTATTAAGAAAAAATAATTTTTTTAAGTAATAAAAAAAACCCCAGAAAACGGACAGACAGAACCCTAAGACAAATGGTAAAAGCAAAGCTTTACAGACAAAATCACACACAGAAGTATAC
This sequence comes from Eubalaena glacialis, assembly GCF_028564815.1. Classification (NCBI taxonomy): domain Eukaryota; kingdom Metazoa; phylum Chordata; class Mammalia; order Artiodactyla; family Balaenidae; genus Eubalaena; species Eubalaena glacialis. The sequence continues at coordinate 42,401,972 of NC_083720.1, forward strand.
ACATACACACTCACAAAAAGAGAAAAAGGGTAAAAAATATATATATCGGTGCTCCCAAAGTCCACCTTCTCAATTTTGGGATGATTCGTTGTCTATTCAGGTATTCCACAGATGCAGGGTACATCAAGTTGATTGTGGAGATTTAATCCTCTGCTCCTGAGGCTGCTGGGAGAGATTTCCCTTTCTCTTCTGTGTTCGCACAGCTCCCGGGGTTCAGCTTTGGATTTGGACCTGCCTCTGCTTGTAGGTCGCCTGAGGGAGTCTGTTCTTTGCTCAGACAGGACGGGGTTAAAGGAGCAGCTGATTCAGGGGCTCTGGCTCACTCAGGCCGGGGGGATGGACGGGTACAGATGCGGGGCGAGCCTGCGGCGTCAGCGGCCAGCGTGACGTTGCACCAGCCTGAGGCGCTCCGTGCGTTCTCCCGGGGAAGTTGTCCCTGGATCACGGGACCCTGGCAGTGGCGGGCTGCACAGGCTCCCGGGAGGGGCGGTGTGGAGAGTGACCTGTGCTTGCACGCAGGCTTCTTGGTGGCGGCAGCAGCAGCCTTAGAGTCCCATGCTCATCTTTGGGGTCTGCGCTCATAGCTGCAGCTTGCGCCCCTCTCTGGAGCTCCTTTAAGGGGCGCTCTTAATCCCCTCTCCTCGCGCACCAGGAAACAAGAGGCAAGAAAAAGTCTCTTGCATCTTAGGCAGGTCCAGACTTTTTCCCGGACTCCCTCCCAGCTACCTGTGGCGCACTAGCCCCCTTCAGGCTGTGTTCACGCCGCCAACCCCAGTCCTCTCCCTGGGATCCGACCGAAGCCCCAGCCTCAGCTCCCAGCCCCCACCCGCCCCGGCGAGTGAGCAGACAAGCCTCTCGGGTTGGTGAGTGCCAGTCAGCACCAATCATCTGTGTGGGAATCTCTCCACTTTGCCCTCCGCACCCCTGTTGCTGCACTCTCCTCCGTGGCTCTGAAGCTTCCCCCCTCCACCACCCACAGTCTGCACCGTCGAAGGGGCTTCCTAGTGTGTGGAAACCTTTCCTCCTTCACAGCTCCCTCCCACTGGTGCAGGTCCCGTCCCTATTCTTTGTCTCCGTTTTTTCTTTTTTTTTTGCCCTACCCAGGTACGTGGGGATTTTCTTGCCTTTTGGGAGTTCTGAGGTCTTCTGCCAGCGTTCAGTAGGTATTCTGTAGGAGTTGTTCCACATGTAGATGTATTTCTGATGTATTTGTGGGGAGGAAGGTGATCTCTGAGTCTTACTCTTCTGCCATCTTGAAGCTCCTCCTGTCTTATACTTCTTTATACTTAAACATCTATGTACAAGGATATTCATGTCTGTGAAAGGGCAGAAAATACCAAAGTACAAATATATTTGATTAAATATGTAATGACACACCCGTATGAAGAAATAGTATGCAATATTTAATATTGTACTTTAACAAAATATTTAATAATGGAAGAAATGCTCAAAAATTAATGTTAAGTGGGAAAAATGAGATCAAATTTTATTAATCTCTGGTTTCTGCTTCCGCATGTAAGGAGCTTGGAAGTTGCCACTCTATTTAACAACAAATAAAAAGATGAAGCCTGAAAAATCAGCTCTCTTTTTGGATCCACAAGAGAGGTGAGGACATAGGGCAAGCCATGCCTCTAAGGTTAGATAGACAGACTGGTGAATACAGACAGCCTTGGATTCCCAGAGCAGACTCACAAGTGGAAATTGACATAGGAAACAGGGTAGGAAAACCTGAACTGTAATTGAAAAATAGCTGAAGACTAAGTGTGTGCAAGTCTGAGAGTAAAAACTCAGGGGGACCCAGACATGGGGAGGTCCCACAGTTTTGTGAGTTTTACCTCCAGGAACTCAATCAGGTTCTCATAATAAATATCGGAGAAAATTTCTCTCATGCTTCTGGAAAAAGGAATCATTTTGAAATGTACCAGAGCATTCTGTTCTTCTTAAGAAAAGCTGCCCTCAGGAGAAACTAGTTAATCAGAGCCTAATCTCCTGGGGTATTATAAGAGCCTAATTGAACTGAGGGAATGGAAATACTCAACTTTGCTCTAGCCATCCTGTCCCACATAAATTGGGAGAAGAAACTGAGAAACACTTGTGAAGTTCACTATCCAGAGGCAAAGTTTCACTAAAAGATTGAAACCTAATCATAAGACTATAGAACGCTTCTCCGACTCCCCTACCTTATCATCACATTAGTAAAGGCCTATTTTACAGCAGTTTGAAATGTAAAACAAAACAAAAAACCCAAAACCAAACACGAAGAGATAGAGCAAGCATTAGTACCAGACATGGCAGGGATGTTGAAATGATCAGATGGGAAATTTAAAACAACTCTGATTAATATGTAAAGGATTCTAATAGATAAAGTAGACAGCATGCAAGAACAGGCGGGCAATGTTAGCAAAGGGATGGAAATCCTAAGAAAGAATCAAACAGGAATACTAGAAATCAAAAACACTATAACAGAAATGAAGAATGACTTTGATGGGCTTATTAGTCAATCGGAGATGGCTGAGGAAAGAATCTCTGAGCTTGAGGGTGTATCAGTAGAAACCTCTAAAGCTGAAAAGCCAAGAGAATAAAGACTGAAAAAAACAGAGCAGATACTCCAAGTACTGAGGGAAAATTGTGAAAAGTGTAACATACATGTAATGGGATACAAGAAGAATTAGAGAAAGGAACAGAAGAAATATTTGAAACAATAATGACTAAGAAAGAAGGTCCCCCAAATTAATGCCAAACACCAAACCACAGATCCAGGAAGTTCAGAGAATACCATACAAGATAAATGCTTAAAAAAAAACAAACAACTAACTAGGTACATCACCTTCAAATTACAGAAAATCAAAGATAAAGAAAAAATCCTGAAAGAGGCTAGAAGGAAAAGCACCTTATCTATAGAGGAAAAAAGATAGGAGTTACATCTGACTTCTCAGAAACCATTCAAGCAAGAAGAGAATGGAGTGAAATATTAGTGCCGAGAGAAAACAAAAACAAAAAAAACTCCTATCTAGAATTCTATGACTTGTGAAATTATCCTTCAAAAGTGGAGAAAAATGACTTTCTTAGACAAACAAAAATTGAGAGAATTTGTTGTCTGTAGATTGTCTTGCAAGAAATGTTAAAAGAAGTTCTTTAGAGAGAAGGAAAATGATGTAAGTCAGAAAATTGGATCTATACAAGAAAAGGAAGAACATCGAAGAAGGAGTAAGTGAAGGTAAAATAAAAACTGTTATTTCTCTTATTCTTCATTTATCTGATGGATACAGTTTGTTAAAATAATAATAGCAACACTGTAGTTGATTATGTATGCTTATGTATGTATATATGTATGTATATATATACACATATGTATACACATGCATGCAGATGTACATATGCATGTACATACACGTGCTTATAAATATATGTACATGTGTGTATGCTTATCCAGTATATAATTAAAATGAATGACAACAATGACACAAGGGACAGGAGTGAGGAAGAATTTGTATTATTTTGTTATTATAAGCTATAATAGTGAGTATGAGTATCACCATTATTATAAGATATAATAGTGAGTATTAGTATTAGATATAATTAGTGAGTGTTAGTGTATAAGTGAGTATATACTACCCATGAAGTAGCATAGTGTCGTTTGAAAGTGGACTTGGATTAATTGTACATGATAAAACAAAAATTAATATTCTAAGGCAAGTCAGGGAAATTTAAACATAAAAAATTCTCCCTGCCCTTTGGCCTCCTGTGTCCCTTTTACTCTGCATGGTGTATATGCATTATGCATTGATCAAAACTCCCCACTGGCAGAAATACTTGCTCACCCATAAAGAGCAACATTTTCCTAGCATCAACAAGATAACTCCTTAAGAGATAAGCTTCCTTCTTAATCTTGTAAGGGGCCATGATGACCCATGACCCACTACTCAATTTGTATGTGTAGATCTGGATTGTGTAAACTGTCAATAGTACATCATTTAATATACAGCTCTCTGTCTCAACAACTTATATAACTGTTCTTTGACTTCTAATGGGCGGAATAGCTCTCAGAGCTTTCTAAGAGGTTGTTCCTGGGTTATAATCCTCAATTTGGCTTGAATAAAAATTTCTATTTCTTTCTTAGATCGACTGATTACATTTTCATTGACATACATGTATATTGCAAACTTTAAGGCAACCACTTAAAAAAGAAGTATAACTGATAAGCTCAGAAAAGAGAGAAAATGGAATTAAAATGGTCAATTAAAACCACAAAAGGCAGGAAAAGAATGAAAGACAAAAATAAGAACAAAGAACAAGGTCAATGAAAAGAAAATAGTAACAAGTATGACAGATATTAATCCAAACATATAAATAATCACTTCAAACATCAATGGTCTAAATGCACCAATTAAAAGACAGAGATTGTCAGAATGGATCAAAAAACAGGACCCAACAATATGTTGTCTATAAGAAACCCACTATAAAGGCACACAGAGATCAAAAGTAAATGGATGGAGACACATTTTTATGTATGGCATGATTTTAGCTTTGTCAAGAGTTTCCTGTGAGTGAGTGTCTTTATGGCCTATGACTGGAAAAATATGAACCAACATATAAATAGCTGTCATTGTCATGTGGTGAGTTTATCTATAAAAGTTTTATTGCTGATTTATTTTTATATTTTCTAAAATTAATTACTCAATTATTATTGGATAAATTATTCACAGTACCTTTATAATCATACATTGTAAATTTATATTAAAAATTCTAACACCCAGTTGATAAATGGGCAAAGTATATAAATAATAAGTTTGTAGCAGAAGAGACACAAATGTCCAATAGACATAGGAAAAAAAATCTTCAATATTACCAGAAATCAAATAGATGTGACTTTAATAATCAGAAAGTGTCATATTTTTAGTCAAAGTGACAGTTTGAAGAAAACTAACAGTCACACTGAAAGTGTGTATTGAGACAGTCCTCATTCAGGACTGGTGAGAATGTAAAATTATGAAATACTAAAAAAAAACAATTTGGCAGTACGTATCAGTACCTTTACTAATGGTTATTTTTTAAGTCTGTAAGGACTCTTGGATTCCATCGTGGATTAGTTTGGAATTCAGGCAAAGATGTACCTAAGTTATATTCACCAGAATATTTTTTATAATAATAAATGATGGTAACAAACCTATGCATTTCACAATAGAGGAATGATTCAACAAATGATATTGTATGGATATGACAAATACTATTCATGTTTTTTCAAAAGAGGATAAAGACAGAATAATCTTTAAAAGATGGAAATAAGACAGCTTTTATATTATTCCAGTTTTGTATATTTAGTTATACGTAAACACATCAACATTCAGAATGTGGTTCTCTCTGCATTGTAGAATTATTGGAAACATTACTACTTGTTCACAAAGTTTCTTGTGTGTTTGTTTTTGGATTTCTGAAATATGTAAAATAAGGTTGTGAAATTCAGATCAAAGATATTAAGTGACCTGCACTTAAAGCCCAGGCATTTTTATGCCAAAGTTCAGGCTTTCTCCCACATCATGCTGCATCCACTATACAATGCTGTTTCCCAAGGCTGGATGCTACCTACATGAAACCATGTTATTTGCAGGGACCTTTTGACTCAACATAAACCACCTGGCTATTAAACTTTCCGTTTTTATAAAGATGGCAGCTGTCCTCATCCTCTGTCAGCGCCTCATCTAATCTGAATGTAACCTATTTCTAACTCCCAGCACTGGGAACTGTTGGGGATGAAGCATGTTGGTATAAAGTTTAGGGATGGTTAAGGGTTGGAGAACATAATATAGCTGGGATTAGGTTAAGCATCATCTGGGAAATAGCTCCTAGACCATCAGGGTTCATGGCCATCAAAAACAGGAGTATGAATCTTTCAAAGTGAAGGATATAGCATTCTCCAAGAATTTACTTTAACGCCTAAAGTCTATATCACATTTACTTGGGATTTTTATTTAAAATACAATATTATACTCACCCGTACTTAATTAATACATAGATTTGGCTGTTTAAAAAAATTTTAAAGCAAACAAAAAACACCTCTGTTTTATATTGGAAAATTACCCCAATTTCACCATTGCTATTTGTAATCTTGTTGATTAGCTCAATTAAACCCAAAAGATCCTATGAGGTAAGAAAATAAACCTTTAATTTAGTTCCAAACTATGCAGGCAATTCTCAATAAATTCTCAGGGTCATTTCAAGACTCTCAGAAAGATACAAACATCATCGTTAATATTCTAACAGCCCTTTATAACAATATTGGAGGACAAGATGAATGACCTCTTAGATGACTAATGACTAATCCAGCCCTGAGTTTAATTTTTTTTTCTATTTTTTAAAATGAAAATAGTATATTATGTTACAAAACCCTACATTGTTTTATAGAATCATATAAACAATATAGATCTTTAAACATAATTTACATATGGCATGATTCCAGTTTTATGAAGAACTTTGTTTGTAAATGAGCATGTTTATGACATAAAACTAGAAAAAGTTGAATGAACATATTAAGAGATATCATTTTTTTATGCTGATTTTATATACAAATTTTTATTTATTGCTCATTTTGTGTTTTCTAAAAGTAGTTAATAATTATATATTCTGTGATAAAAAGCTAGATATTTTATAGAATCATATAAACTATATGGGTGTTTAATATAATATATGCTTTTTGTAAAAATCAGAAAATTTTATATTGCTTATATTTTCTTTAAACAATATAGAATTTAATAAAATAAAAATTATGTCTCATAAATTGCTTTAGAGATTAAAGAAGGGGGTAAGCATTAGAAATAGCCACTGTGCGTATTTCTTCGTTATAAACAATAGCAAGTTTACATTTTAGCCTTGCCCTTTTAGTTTCTCTGCACTCTGTTTTCAAAATGGCAGTATTAAAACAAAACAAAAAAACTCAGTATCCATTATCTCTTTTGTCTCCAAGACAATATTCTATAAAACTGATTTCCTGTTGAAGGGTGCACTGAAATGGATGTTACTGAGAAGCGGAAGAAAGATTATGATCATCACCAAGTAAGCATGAGCACCATCTGGATGGGACCAGGGCTTCTCTGTAGACCAAAGTCCGTTCAGTCACCTCTTCATCAAAGATCCAGACCTGAAGGATTTCTAATACACACGGACACCTGGAAGCATAACTCTGCCCAGACACAGCTGAGCTTTCACTCTGTGGTTTTTATTCTCTTGTATTTTGATGTCCAGCGCTCTTCTCTCTGATGTCAACTTCTGAATTCCCTGACTTATGATCAGAATTAGAGAGAACTGCAATAATGGCTCAAATGATTTCCAAAACCTGAAGCATTGGATGTATTCAGGTCTTTCCTGAGTCCCACACTGTTCATCACTTTTCCATTTCTTTTTCCCAAACAACATTTATTTCCAAGCACTTTCCCCCATTCATTCTTAAATCTTAGAATTTAAACTCTCAAATGTATTTACATTTAAATGGAGTGCTGAGGTCTTTTGGTGTTTGAAAAAGCTTTTGAGATTTTTAATGAACTTCTAAAAGGTTCTTGGATTGAAGCTTTGCCAAGAGTAGGTCTATTCTGAACAATGGGAAGCCTGGGTTCAATTTAGAACTACCCAGTCATCAATCTAGGACATTGGAGCCTTCAGAACTCTGTAATTGTTCCCGTCTCCTGAGCCTCACATTCAAGGCTTTTTCTGATGGGTTCCTGCCCACTTTGTCAAGCTCATCTCTCACCCCACTGGATCCACACTGGCCTGCCTATTCCTCCCATATGCCCCTGCTTTCCCATTATCTTTGAATTGCCACTAACTTTCCCCCTGGCCTGGAACATCCTCCTTCCACTCTTTATTAACTGCCTTTTCAAAATTCATGGGCTAAATTCAATATCAACTCCATCATGAGATTTCTCTTTGTTGTGTGTGGGTGGTTTAGGGAAAAGTACATACATTAGTCCCCAGATATTTCTGATGGTTTACATGAGCCCTCAGAAGCCAAATAACTAAGGCACATGCAGTATAGCTGTATTTTAGGTACGATAAAACTTATGATTTCTTTTGCATGACTTCTGTGTAAACAAAGTCATGTTTGTTTATTTATTTATTTATTTATTTTTTATTGGACTATAGTTGATTTACAATGTTGTGTTACTTTCTTCTGTACAGCAAAGTGAATCAGTTATACATATACATATATCCACTCTTTTTTAGATTATTTTCCCATATAGGTCATTACAGAGTATCAAGTAAATTCAAAGTCATGTTTATGAAGCTCTTGGAATGTAATCAGTATCTCCATAGCCCTGGAAACTGGAGAAAGTTATTTACCTTTTCTCTGCCCCAGAGTTCTCACTCCTGAAAAGCAATCCTGAAACGATTGTAATGAGGATTAAATGAAGAAATCTATGTAAAAATTTAGAACAATATCTGGCAAATATCAACAGCTCAGAGAAAAGTTTATTCTTATTAACCAGTTTTCTCTTACTGGCTCTATGCTTATTTAAATAAGCTCTGTATGACATAGTATTGCATGCTCCTGTGTGCAGGTTCTTTGCCTTCCTCAAACACTATATGCTACTTGATAACAAGGACCATATTCTCACAAAGCCAAAGACCATGCGTGGTACATTATAAGTCTTTAATACACTATATCTGTGATATAATCCAATTAAACCTAGAAAAACATAAGTTCTGCCCTATTTTAATGGCTCCATACTTGCTGTTATCTGACAATGTGGACAAATAAATGCACTAAAGAATGTGAATGATGAAGTAGGTTTTGACTTTCAAATAAACATCGCTACCACTTACTTCCCACTCTACCACTTCTTTTGGAAAATAGAAAAAGAACAACAACATTCACCCCAAATAACATGCTGGTCCCTTTAACTTTTGGCTGCTTTGTTTTTCTTTGGAAGACAGAGCACAATAGGGTGCATGTTATAGACAGATGAAATTTCTTTTTCTAATTTAGATGAAAGAACTATGAAATATTGGTATTTGGTCGAGCATACTGGGCTGTTGCAAATGAAGACTTTTGATCCTGAGTGTAGACCTGCCAGGACTCTATATTTCAGACTGATGGATGATCTTGCCAGCATTATATTTTCATTATTTTTTGCTTTTCTGTTCTATGTGCCAAACCACCATTAAATCACAGATACCAAATGTTGAATAAAGTAAAACATCTATGAATTAGAAATGAGTCCTTTTGTTTTCTTAATTCACTTTTCTCATCCCATGCTACATTTTCCATCATTCATCTGATTTTCCCAGTCTCCCAGTATATCATTCTTTTTGACCTTCCTTTAGGTTCCTCACATTTTAAAGGAGTCAATGTGGGAGACCAAAATGGCTTTGAGAATCAAAGAGGGCTTTGGAATAAAAGAAGAATAGAAACAAGGATGATATAGAGGAAGCAGAGAAGGCCGACTTTTAAAAGGATTAAAAATAAATAATTTCTCCAACTTTTAAAAAATTTTCATGTTGACCAGTATTTTAATTACATCTTTTTTTCTCTATTTTCTACCCAGGGTTGTTTTGAGAATTAATAACATGATCTTCATTAAATATTCTAGCATAATTTCCCTTCTTTTCTAATCCTTTTAAAAGCTGGCCTTCTCTGCTTCCTCTATATCATCCTTGTTTCTATTCTTATTTTATTCCAAAGCCCTCTTTGATTCTCCCATTATTTCATAACCTCAAATTTAATTCATTAGCAAATTCTTTTATAAATTTATTCAAGTATATACCTACAATGGGCCAGGCACTAGGTTATTTTGTTGTTTTGGAGGGTTCAATGAATAAAGTTCTCTTTCTCTGCCTGAGCTTGAAATTAGTTGAGAGATACACTAAAGAAAATGAGAACTGAAGATAAGAATATTCTGATACAGCTGTTGGAAGATGCTGTATTTAGTCTGTTAGTCAAGTTCCCAAAGGGGGAGAGCGGCATTTCCCCCAATCCTTCTCCCAAATTTGTCAATCAGCTGAGTTCCTTCTCTGCCCCTGGGAAAGAGTAAGTGTGGGAGTAAGATGGGGAAGGGGAAAGAGAGAGGCCAGAATGTTACTGATGCAGGTCCTGCCTCAGAGCAACATGAGGAGTGTGAAGGTTCCAGTATCCACTACCACAAGGGACTGGGGACTTGGCAGTGAATCACCTATGAGCACCACTTTTGTGGAGTTTATAATTTGGTAAAGAAGATAGAGCTTGAAACATAGTTAGAAATGTGTAAGTGTGTAATGCAGAAATAGGACATGCTAAGGAATGTAAAGCAGAGAAGTTTCCTCTGGGGAGTCAAAGAAAGCTTCTCTTAAGAAGTGATTCTCTGTGGTGACCTAAATGGGAAGGAAATCCAAAAAAAGAGAGGATGTATGTATACCTATAGCTGATTTACTTTGCTGTACAGTAGAAACTAACACAACAATGTAAAGCAACTATACTCCAATAAAAAATAATTTAAATAATAAATTACAAAATTAATTTGCTGGATAAATTCCAGATGCTATTAAAAAAAAAGAAGAAGAAGAAGAAATGATGCATGAAGAGAAGCCTACAGATGAGAAGGAACAAGACAAATTGCTGGCTGATGAGATGAGAAGAGTGTTCCAGGCAATGGGAAATGCACAAGAAAGCTTGTGGCACCTTTGGAGAGCTGGAATGTGACCAGGGACTGGACAATAAATGTGAATGGTACTAGATGAGAAGGAATGGCAGGGCAGAGCCCAGATCATGTAAGCTAAAACTTAGACAATATCCTAATGACAATAAGAGGACTCTAGGGAATTTGAGCATCTGTAGAAATCCAAGTAAAGATGTCTAGTCAACAACTCGGTCTGGACATCTGAAGAGAGGACCACATAGGGTATATATATTTGAGAATCACTGGCAAATAGATTATTACTTAATCTCAGAAAATAAATATAATTGCCTACTGAATAAGTGTTGTGAGACCAGAGGATTCTTCGAGTGATCCCTGGGAATCTCCAACATTTAATGACTGGGAAGAGGAAGCTAGAGAGCTAGGAACAAAATGAGAAGCCAGAGAAAAACAGTGTTTGGAGATGGAAGACACCACCACTGTCTAATGCTGCCAAAAGGTCAAGTAGGTTGTGGACTGAAACAAGCCCACAAACCCACCTTAATCTCCACCCATTTTTCTTCCTGCCTGTAAGAGGGAAGAAACAGTTACTTTTTCTACTTATTTTCTACATTCCATGGCTTCGTTGTTCATTTGTTGATTCATCCTAAAATATTTTGGGTGAAAATGTTGTTCTAGAAACACTCCTAAACTCATTTCAACTTTGGCTCTTTCATGTCGGCTGCTCTACTGAAATTGCTCCTGCTAATGTTGCCGGAAATATTTATTAAGGGGGGTTGTGAATTAATAATGGAAATGTCAAATATTTTCAGTTTTGTGGTTTCTAATGTAAAGTAGAAGAAAGTGATATCTATTAAGAGTGAGGGGAGAAAAAGAGGGGTCTGACTTTACAACAATAAAAGATCAGAATGACTAGAAATTCATATTAAGATATTTGGGGGCAGGTTTTAAATTATAACTGAGATTAAGCTCAGTGAATTTCTAGTAGTAAAACTCTTCTGGTTGGGGACTTCATAGATCACATAAAAGTGAAGAAGTGGAATCCGTCCAACTTTAGAATATTTCAAAAAGATATATAATGGACAAAATGGCAAAAACATACACATAAAATTTAGTGTGGACCTGAGTATAAAGAGATGGTCTTTAAAGTATCATCTAGAGGGATAGCATGGTAGACACAACAGGGTCCTGTGGGTTTCAAGGCACTAGATAGTCTAATGAGGTAAAATATATATATATATATATAGATAGATAGATAGATAGATAGATAGATAGATAGATAGATAGATAGATAGATAGATTAGTAGGCATACTGTGAGGTTAGTAGATTATAAAGTGTGGGGTCTGCATTAGTGAGTTCAGAGGCATAACAGTTTCTGAGTTGACGTGCTGCAGGTTGCTCCTGGGGGGTGATGTCTGAGATGAGATACAAGGGAAGGCAAGACAGAGATGTATGAAGGGAGATTCATGTAGATATTCTTCGATGTCCTTTAGTTTTATGTCAGAGGATGAGGGGAGATGAAATGTTATGAACCGCTTGCCAAAGTCTTCAATGAACAGTTACATTGAGGAAGTTACATCCTCTTCCGTGGTCCTCTCTCTCCATCATGTGTTAGTAAATCCTCTGTCTCTCTCCATAGAGACAGCATTGATGTGAGTGAGACAAGGAAGGGAGTTTTGATCTCATTAGATGTATGTAGATATATGTCAGGAAGCAGGAAATAGCTTTGAGCATTGTCATCAGGATTGTGGTACTTCTCTCATCACCATGGCAGCAAATTCAATATCCTCTGTCCCCGAATTCTACCTTTACCTTAGCAACTGAAACTTCAGGGATGTTATCAAGAGAGTGAATTAGGGTGAATGAAGCTGATGGCAACAGGTATGGGGGGGTGGGTGAGACATCAGGGGTAGGACAGAGGTGCCATGAATTCTGTCAGACAGTTCTGCAGAGCACAGATGCGATACAGGAGGTAAGATTTACCTTGTATTCTCCCTTAGAATAGAGAATGATAGTTCCTGAAAATGTGGCAAAGGAAACTCAATGAAGTCCGAAATATGTCTGTTTACTTACACAGGCATGCACTTTACTTAACTGCACTTTGCAGATACTGTGTTATTTGTTTTTACAAATTAAATGTTTGTGGCAACCCTGCATGGAGAGTCCAACAGCATTCGCTAACTTCTTGTCTCTGTGTCACATTTTGATAATTCCTGAAATATTTCAAATATTTCACCATTATTATATTTGTTAGAGTGATCTGTGATCAGTGATCTCTGATGTTACTATTGTAATTTTTCAGGGGTGCCACGAACTGCACCCATATAAAACAGCAAACTTAATGGATACATGTGTGTGCTCTGACTGATCACCAACTGGCCATTCCCTGTCTCTCTCCCTCTTGTTGGGCCTCCCTATTCCCTGAGAAACAACAATATTGAAAGTAGGCCAGTTAATAACCCTACAATGCCCTCTAAGTGGTCAAGTGAAGAGTCACATGTCTCTCACTTTAAATCAAAAGCTAGAAATGATTAAGCTTAAAGAGGAAAGCATGTTGAAAGACAAGATTGGCCAAAAGCTAGGCCTCTTGTGCCAAACAGTTAGCCAAGTTATGAATGCAAAGGGAATTAAAAGTGCTACTCCAGTGACCCTACAAATGATTAGAAAGTGAAACAGCCTTACTGATAATATGGGGAAAGTATTAGTGGTCTGGATAGAAGATCAAACAAGCCACAACAATCCCTTAGCCAAAGCTTAATCCAGAGCAAGTCTCTTAACTCTTTTCAATTCTATGAAGGCTGAGAGAGGTGAGGTAGCTGTAGAAGAAAAGTTTGAAGCTAGCAGAGGTTAGCAGAGGTTGGATCATGAGGTTTAAGGAAAGAAGCCATAACATAAAAGTGCAAGGTGAAGCAGCAAGTACTCATAGAGAAGCTGCAGCAAGTTATCCAGAAGATCTACCTAAGATAATTAATGAAAGTGTCTATACTAAACAACAGATTTTCAATGTGGACAAAACAGCTTCATATTAGAAAAAGATGCCATCTAGAACTTTCAGAGTTAAAGAGGAGAAGTCAATGTCTAGCTTTAAATCTTCAAAGGACAGGCTGGCTCTCTTGTTAGGGGCTAATGGAGCTGGTGACTTTAAGTTGAAGCCAATGCTCATTTACCATTCAGAAAATTCTAGGACCCTTAAGAATTATGCTAAATCTACCCTGCCTGTGCTCTGTAAATGGAACAACAAAGCCTGCATGACAGCACTTCTGTTTACTACATGGTTTACTGAATATTTTAAGCCCAATGTTGAGATCTACTGCTCAGAAAAAAATACATCTTTCTTTCAAAATATGACTGCTCACTGAAAATGCATCTGGTCACCCAAGAACTCTGATGGAGATGTAGACTAAGATTAATGTTGTTTTTATGCCTGCTAAGACAACATTTATTGTGCAGCCCATGGATCAATGAGTCATTTCAAATTTCAAGTCTTATTATTGAAGAAATATATAATTGTAAGACAATAGCTGCCATAGATAGTGATTCTTCTGTTGATTCTGGGCAAAATAAATCGAAAATCTCCTGGAAAGGATTCACCACTCTAGATGTCATGAAGAACATTCATGATTCATGGTAAGAGGTCAAAATATCAATACTAAGAGGGTTTGGAAGAAGTTGATTCCAACCCCCCATGATGGCTTTGATCAGTTCAAGACTTCAGTAGAGGAAGTGTCTGTAGATGTGGTGGAAACAGCAAGAGAACCAAATCAGAAGTGGGGCCTGAAGATGTAAAAGAATTGCTACAATCTCATGATAAAGCCTTAACAGATGAGGAGTTTCATCTTATGGATTAGCCAAGAAAGTGGTTTCTGGAGATGGAATCTACTCCAGGTTAAAAATGCTGTGCAGATTATTGAAATGACAACAAAGGATTCGAATATTACATAAACTTAGTTGATAAAACAGCAGCAGGTTTTGAGAGAATTGACTCCAATTTTGAAAGAAGTTCTGCTGTGGATAAAATGCTATCAAACAGCGTTGCATGCTACAGAGAAAATTTTGTGAAAGAAAGAATTGTTGTCTTATTTTAAGAAATCACCACAGCCACCCCAACCTTCAGCAACTACCACCCTGATCAGTTAGCAGCCATCAACTTGAGGCAAGACCTTCCACCAGCAAAAATATTATGACTTGTTGAAAGCTCAGATGATGGTTAGCGTTTTTTAGTAATAAAATATTTTTAAATTAAGGTATGTACATTATTTGTTAGACGAAATTCTATTGCACACTTAACAGATTGCAGTATAGTGTAAACATAACCTTTTTATGCACTGGGAACTAAAAAATTTGTTTGACTCACTTTATTGTGATATTTACGTTATTTCAGTGGTCTGGAACCAAACCTGAAATATCTCCGAGGTATGACTATATGTATTTCCAGCTAATGTTTTAATTTTGGTGTTGTGTGGTGAGGATCATGCATGTATTACACTAATTAATTAATTAACTGGTAAAACAAAATATTGTCAAGGAAAGCCATACATGGCCCAATAATATTAGTGCATTATGAACTAAAAATTATCACTCAGTTATGTGAACCTGATATCTAAAAATATAAACTAAACATAGAGACTGTTCTTCACTTGCAGGACAGGCAAAGAACTGAGAATTGGGTAGCATACTATTTTGATGTGTCTATAGGAAAAGAGGCACACACATCATAGCAATCATGGAACTGTAAAATGGTGGTACTTCATCTATGGTGGTGATTTGGTCTATTCACCAAAATCACAAAGCCCATATATATTTGAGGCAGCAATTCTATTATTCAACAAATATACCACCAGATGTTAAAAACTGTGTGTGTATTTATACACACAAACACACTGTTAGATTTCAGAAGATTGAAATTACCTAAGTGTCCATCAGTGAGATACTAATTAAATAATAGTATAAAAATGTTCAATAGAATTCAAGGTAGTCATTTAAATTAAGGAGGCTGTTTAGGCAGTGATAATAAACTTGAAAATGTATTTAAGTGAAAAGAGTGCAAAGCAGAAAAGTATGCATAATGTGTATGTATAATCTACTAACATTTATATAAAAATAATAAGGAAAATACAGACATGTTTATATATTTATAAAATATCTCAGAAAGGATAAAGATACATAAGAAATTCGGTATCATTGATTGTCTCAATGTGACCATCTCTTTTGAATACTGGAATATCTGAATACTATCAATTAAATAAAAATAAAACCTGTTCAAGCAGAGAAATCTTCATCAAAGTCAGATTTATGTATTGATGAGGCTTTCTTCTCTCCATCTTTTCTGTTTTTCTTCATTTCTTCCTTCTTCCTTTTCTTGTTCTTTCTTCTGCCTTCTTTTGTTCTGCCTTCCCTTCTCCCACACTCCTTCTTCCTCCAACTCTCCTCATATTTTTCCACCTTCATAGCTGGTGGATTATGAGGCATTATCGGGGATTGAGGCTGCAACTCAATAGACCTGATATTAAGGAGTTGTTTATTAGCTGCTCTGCTGGGGCTCAGAACACTTGCCCTTTAAGAGTGCACCTACTGAAACTTTTGCAGCCGTCATTTTCTCCAGGTCATTGCCATCTCCCTGGCATCCCCTCTCTCTATTATCTTCTTTGATACAGTTCATTTGGGGAGCTGGGCTCAGTCCTATCATTATATCATTTCTCTTTTGATCGTCTTTCCTCTTTTCCAGGTTTCCCTTTAAATATCCCTTTGGTGCTTTACAATGCTATCTTTCTCCCCCTACAATCTCCCCCATCCTAATACACAGAATCATTCTAACTCTTGACTTTTTACAAAGGGTGGTCCATATATATTTTATACTTTCACCCTACTCTGCTCCAGACAACGTATTATACAATGATGTGACAGAGACCAATAGGAAAGGAACCTTGACCTCAGTGAGGACACTGTATGAGTGTGTGTGCAGGGGAGGAGAGTAGGTGGATGTGAGCATACAGAATCCTATAAATGCAGAAATAGGGAACCTCACTAAATAATGGGATAGTACAAAGGAAGCAGCTATTAGAATTGTTTTTAAACATCAAAGAAGGCTTCATAGAGGAGAAAGTCCTTTATTTAGATGAATAAATGTAGAAATGGAAGGAAGGAATGCCAGGCAGGTCTAGCATGTGCAAAGGCACAGACACATAATTTAATGGTATATTTGAGTGGAAATGTAAGTTTCTAAGTGTGGACTAAGCAGAAGGATCATGACTTGGGTAAGGGACTGGTGTTGCTGGGGACGGTAATATGAAGTTAGTAAATTGGGCCCTAACAGTGTTATATGTGCTGTTACGACATTTGGATGGTTTGGGAAAACTCTGCGATTTCACATTTTTAAAGGAAGATGTAGTTGGAACAAAGTAATGGAAGATAAATAAGTAGAAATGCTAGTCATTCAGTCTCATAATCTCACTGGATGATCCTAGATGAACAGATAATTGTGGTACAGAGAACGGAATAGGAAACTTGTTCTGAAACAACATGGACACCTTTAAATGGTCTGCCTTTCCACATTAAAGACCCATAACATAAATATCTGCACGTGCAACCCGTGATAATGCAGAGACTTTACACTTTCCAATTGGAGGGGGAATGGGGCTGCATATAATAAACAGGTTTTAAACGGCATGTCACAATCGTACAGTAAAATGTTTATAATAAAACCTAAATAACTAAGAGATAAGAATTGTGTTTCCTGGATTCTTCACAGAAGTTTAGTTAACTCATTGAATTTAATGAATCATTCACACAGAGGATAGATCGTTTGCACCTTTTTCTTTTTTCTCCCTCAGCAACGGAAAATACCAGCTTTGAGTAGAATGAGGAATTGAGCAGAGAAAATTCCCAAGTCTGTCTCTCTCCAGCTTTTCTGTGTCATGTTAAGAAATCCTGTATCTTTATTTCAGCTTTCCTCAGGAGAAATCATAAGCCTTCCAAACAGAGACAAATTCCATTTCTCTGTACATATCTGATAAAAGAAGGCTGGAAATTTCGTAGGCCTTGAACTGCTTTAAATCTCAACTTGAATGACATATTGAGAATTAATGCCTTACCTCATTTGACCATCTTGTTCTTGTTTTTCTTAATTGATTTTAGATCTAAGACTTGAGAAACAAAGATACTGTCAAGTTTATAGACACATCATTTAGTTTTAAAAGTACAACTTTTAATTGGCTTTTGATTCCTCAAAAATAGCTTTGGCTTGGCAATCCCTCTAAGAGATATTAGAGGCCTTATTTCAACTCATTGAGTTTGCGAGAAAGGAAACAGAAAACATCATGAGTTCTGAGAATGAGCACTGGATCATGAGATGGGAGAAGTGGGTTCTACTCTTAACCTTGCGGTTTATTATCTGCATGACATTTGATAAGTTGCTTTCCCTTTCTGGACCTCAGTTGCCTTATATGTAAAACCAATATATTGCTTTAGTTACTCTTAATGGCCTTTACTATGCTGCCATTCTGTGACTCTAAGGACATATACTGTATACTTCTCTATGCCAAGGCCTGGTCTAGGCTCCCACAGTTTAAGCCCTGGCAGTTGACTTTTCTTTTTGTAAAACAAGTGCCTGACTTAGGCTTTAATTACCAAGGCATATTCTTCAAAGAGGGCCATCTCAAATAAACACACTGCCAGTCACACTATGTGTCTGCAGTCTCCTTTATTTTAGAGATTTTTGTTGGTTTCAATAACTGATCACTTGGGCTCCAATTTTTTTTTTTTTTCCTCTCACTCAGCTTTAAATTCCAGCTCTTACATTTTAAATTTGCCAATAAAGAGTGAGGCGAAAAACCCTACATCCCCACCCTCGACCCCAATAAAAGCAGAATCCCAGACCCGTGTGTGTGCTCTCTCTCTCTGTCTCTCTCTACCTGTGATCTCACTGTGTGGACTCAGGTGTGCTATGTAATTTCAAGGTTCTGTAAGTAATAAACCTTTATTTTTCCAAATTTCCTGATGGTTATTGCCGCAGGGTGTCTTGCAATCATAATAAAAACCACAAGGGCTGGTCCAGCCACAACATTGGTTATTGATAGGCTGAGACCAACACACAACAGCTCCATAGGTAGTGTTACAGGTATTCCCTGCTTTTCAAAAGTTCACTTTATGTCACTTCACTTTTACAAAAGGCACACATTAGTATGCACCTGTTTCAATAAGAGAAATAAATCCAAAGAGGATTTTCACTTTTATAAAAAATACAAAAAGCGAAAATAGCTTTCAGCGTATGTTTTGCAGGAGCCCTTTTATAGGCAGCAAACACCCTGATTATTGAGTGGCACCACCAAGCTCCTACCTGGGAAATATACTTAGCATCTCAACACCAAGCTCCACAGCTTTGAACTGTGTCTGTGAGCATCTGTGCTTTATCTTGATTTATTTTGTATATCCATTAGTAAGATGTGTCCTATGGTAATTGCTTCTTCAATTTATGCAACATTGGTTTAGGAAAGTTTTCATATGAACACTCTACTTTTGGATATGGGGGAAACCTGTATACTCTCTAATCCCTGCCTTCAAAAGTTTACCAACTATTCATGAAATATTTATCTAGGATCCAAGCATCCTCTAAAATTTCATGCAAAATTACACGAGTGTATGCAATTATCTGTAGCAAGAATATGTTACTTATGACAGATTCCCAAAGAAGACTGTGATCCCCCAAAATTGAGAGCAAATAGTTTAATTAGATATTGAAAAGTAATATATTGATTATTTGAACCAAATAGTTACAGTCATTTCTCTATGCTACATTTTAGGAGGGAAATAGAAAAAAAAAAAAAGCAAACAAATACATGTATAAGTCACTATCAAGTGGGGATAAGTGATCTAAAGAAAATAAAATAGGTATGTTATAGAGTTATGGGAGGAGAAACTTTCTAGACTGAATGACCAAGAATGGCCCTAGGAAGAGGAGATATGTGAGTTCAGAATCTGAGTTCAGGATGTCACAAACAAGCCAGCTCTGAGAACTTGTGGAGGGAAAGCCTTCCAGAAAGAGGGAACAGAAGGTGCAAAGGCTCTAAGGCAGGAACAAGCTGCACCGGTTCCAGGGGAAAAATAAAGAAAGAGAAGGAGGAAGGGAAGGACAAAGAGTCAGCAGAGGAGGAGAGAAGCAAAAGGCCAGGGTGGCTAGAACAGCGTGAGAAAGGGTGAGTGAGATTAGGTAAGCGACCAGATTCAGTAGAGCCTGATAGGTCACAGCAGGGAATTCAAATTTTATTCTAACAATGATAGAAAGACATTGGTATGTCTTAGACAAGAGAGTGACATGGTTTGATTTACATGGCTGCCACGTGGAGAAATTAGGAGAAAATGTCATAGCCCAGGTGAGCGAAGACGGTGACTTCAGACTAGAAGGGCCAGGTAGAATGAAGTAAACTGCATTTGGATAAAGTTTTCAGATAGATTCTGATAGCATGATAGCAGATGGGATGAAGGAAAAGAAAGGAATTCAAGGATGGTTCTTAGAGTATCAGGACTAACTTCTGTATGTGTTTAACATATCTGGGGAAGTGTATTCAAAGAGTTGAACTAGGAAGGAGAAGAAGATGGCGGAAGAGTAAGACGCGGAGATCACCTTCCTTCCCACAGATACATTAGAAATACATCTACACGTGGAACTGCTCCTACAGAACACCCACTGAACGCTGGCAGAAAACGTCAGACCTCCCAAAAGGCAAGAAACTCCCCACGTACTTGGGTAGGGCAAAAGAAAAAAGAAATAACAGAGACAAAAGAATAGGGACGGGACCTGCACCTGTGGGAGGGAGCCGTGAAGGAGGAAAGGTTTCCACGCACTAGGAAACCCCTTCGCAGGCAGAGACTGTGGGTGGCAGAGGGGGGAAGCTTCGGAGCCACGGAGGAGAGCACAGCCACAGGGGTCCGGAGGGTAAAGCGGAGAGATTCCCCCACAGAGGAACGGTGCCGTGCTGAGCAGCACTCACCAGCCCGAGAGGCTTGTCTGCTCAGCCGCCGGGGCGGGCGGGGACTGGGAGCTGAGGCTCGGGCTTCGGTCGGATCGCAGGGAGAGGACTGGGGTTGACGGCGTGAACACAGCCTGAAGGGGTTAGCGCACCACAGCTAGCCGGGAGGGAGCCCGGGAAAAAGTCTGCAGCTGCCGAAGAAGCAAGAGACTTTTTCTAGCCTCTTTGTTTCACGGCACGCAAGGAGAGGGGATTCAGAGTGCCGCCTAAGCGAACTCCAGAGACGGGCGCGAGCTGCGGCGATCAGTGCGGACCCCAGAGACGGGCCTAAGATGCTAAGGCTGCTGCTGCCGCCACCAAAAAGCCTGTGTGCGAGCACAGGTCACTCTCCACACCGCCGCTCCCGGGAGCCGGTGCAGCCCACCACTGCCAGGGTGCCGTGATCCGGGAACAACTTCCCCAGGAGAACGCACGGCGCGCCTCAGGCTGGTGCAACGTCACGCTGGCCTCTGCCGCTGCAGGCTCGCCCCGCATCCTTACCCTCTCTCCCCGCGGCCTGAGTGAGCCAGAGCCCCTGAAGCAGCTGCTCCTTTAACCCCGTTCTGTCTGGGCGGGGAACAGACGCCCTCAGGCTACCTACACGCAGAGGCGGGTCCAAATCCAAAGCTGAACCCCAGGAGCTGTGCGAATGAAGAAGAGAAAGGGAAATCTCTCCCAGCAGCCTCAGAAGCAGCGGATTAAAACTCCACAAACAACTTGATGTGCCTGCATCTGTTGAATACCTGAATAGACAACGAATCATCCCAAATTCAGGAGGTGGACTTTGGGAGCAGGATATATTAATTTTTCCCCTTTTCCTTTTTTTGTAAGTGTATATGTATATGCTTCTCGGTGAGATTTTGTCTGTATAGCTTTGCTTTATAATAGCTTTATTTTACTTCACTATATATTATCCTCTTTCTTTCTTTCTTTCTTTCTATTTTTTCTCCCTTTTACTCTGAGCCGTGTGGATGAAAGGCTCTTGGTGCTCCAGCCAGACATCAGGGCTGTGCCTCTGAGGTGGGAGAGCCAACTTCAGGACACTGGTCCACAAGAGACCTCCCAGCTCCATGTAATACCAAACGGTGAAAATCTCTCAGAGATCTCCATCTCAACATCAAGACCCAGCTTCACTCAACGACCAGCAAGCTACAGTGCTGGACACTCTATGCCAAACAACTAGCAAAACAGGAACACAGCCCCATCCATTAGCAGAGAGGCTGCCTAAAATCATAATAAGGCCAGAGACACCCCAAAACACACCACCAGACGTGGACGTGCCCACCAGAAAGACAACATCCAGCCTCATCCACCAGAACACAGGCACTAGTTCCCTCCACCAGGAAGCCTACACAACCCACTGAACCAACCTTAGCCACTGGAGACAGATACCAAAAACAACGGGAACTACGAACCTGCAGCCTGTGAAAAGGATACCCCAAACACAGTAAGATAAGCCAAATGAGATGACAGAAAAACACACAGCAGATGAAGGAGCAGGGTCAAAACACACCAGACCTAACAAATGAAGAGGAAATAGGTAGTCTACCTGAAAAAGAATTCAGAATAATGATAGTAAGGATGATCCAAAATCTTGGAAATAGAATAGACAAAATGCAAGAAACATTTAACAAGGACGTAGAGAACTAAAGAGGAACCAAGCAACGATGAAAAACACAATAAATGAAATTAAAAATACTCTAGATGGGATCAATAGCAGAATAACTGAGGCAGAAGAACGGATAAGTGACCTGGAGGATAAAATGGTGGAAATAACTACTGCAGAGCAGAATAAAGAAAAAAGAATGAAAAGAACTGAGGACAGTCTCAGAGACCTCTGGGCCAACATTAAACGCACCAACATTCGAATTATAGGGGTCCCAGAAGAAGAAGAGAAAAAGAAAGGGACTGAGAAAATATTTGAAGAGATTATAGTTGAAAACTTCCCTAATATGGGAAAGGAAATAGTTAATCAAGTCCTGGAAGCACAGAGAGTCCCATACAGGACAAATCCAAGGAGAAACACGCCAAGACACATATTAATCAAACTGTCAAAAATTAAATATAAAGAAAACATATTAAAAGCAGCAAGGGAAAAACAACAAATAACACACAAGGGCATCCCCATAAGGTTAACAGCTGATCTTTCAGCAGAAACTCTGCAAGCCAGAAGGGAGTGGCAGGATATACTTAAAGTGATGAACGAGAAAAACCTACAACCAAGATTAATCTACCCAGCAAGGATCTCATTCAGATTTGATGGAGAAATTAAAACCTTTACAGACACGCAAAAGCTGAGAGAGTTCAGCACCACCAAACCAGCTTTACAACAAATGTTAAAGGAACTTCTTTAGGCAAGAAACACAAGAGAAGGAAAACACCTACAATAACAAACCCAAAACATTTAAGAAAATGGGAATAGGAACATACATATCGATAATTACCTTAAATGTAAATGGATTAAAGGCTCCCACCAAAAGACACAGACTGGCTGAATGGATACAAAAACAAGACCCATATATATGCTGTCTACAAGAGACCCACTTCAGACCTAGGGACACATACAGACTGAAAGTGAGCGGATAGAAAAAGATATTCCATGCAAATGGAAATCAAAAGAAAGCTGGAGTAGCAATTCTCATATCAGACAAAATAGACTTTAAAATAAAGACTATTACAAGAGACAAAGAAGGACACTATATAATGATCAAGGGATCGATCCTAGAAGAAGGTATAACAATTGTAAATATTTATGCACCCAACATAGGAGCACCTCAATACATAAGGCAAATACTAACAGCCATAAAAGGGGAAATCGACAGTAACACAATCATAGTAGGGGACTTTAACACCCCACTTTCACCAATGGACAGATCATCCAAAATGAAAATAAATAAGGAAACACAAGCTTTAAATGATACATTAAACAAGATGGACTTAACTGATATTTATAGGACATTCCACCAAAAACAACAGAATACACATTTTTCTCAAGTGCTCATGGAGCATTCTCCAGGATAGATCATATCTTGGGTCACAAATGAAGCCTTGGTAAATTTAAGAAAATTGAAATCTTATCAAGTATCTTCTCTGACCACAACGCTATGAGACTAGATATCAATTACAGGAAATGATATGTAAACAATACAAACACATGGAGGCTACACAATACACTACTTAATAACGAAGTGATAACTGAAGAAATCAAAGGGGAAATCAAAAAATACCTAGAAACAAATGACAATGGAGACACGACGACCCAAAACCTATGGGATGCAGCAAAAGCAGTGCTAAGAGGGAAGTTTATAGCAATACAAGCCTACATCAAGAAACAGGAAACATCTCGAATAAACAACCTAACCTTGCACCTAAAGCAATTAGAGAAAGAAGAACAAAAAAACCCCAAAGCTAGCAGAAGGAAAGAAATCATAAAGATCAGGTCAGAAATAAATGAAAAAGAAATGAAGGAAACAATAGCAAAAATCAATGAAACTAAAAGCTGGTTCTTTGAGAAGATAAACAAAATTGATAAACCATTAGCCAGACTCATCAAGAGAAAAAGGGAGAAGACTCAAATCAATAGAATTAGAAATGAAAAAGGAGAAGTAACCACTGACACTGCAGAAATACAAACGATCATGAGAGATTACTACAAGCAACTCTATGCCAATAAAATGGACAACCTGGAAGAAATGGACAGATTCTTAGAAATGCACAACCTGCCGAGACTGAACCAGGAAGAAATAGAAAATATGAACAGACCAATCACAAGCACTGAAATTGAAACTGTGATTAAAAATCTGCCAACAAACAAAAGCCCAGGACCAGATGGCTTCACAGGCGAATTCTATCAAACATTTAGAGAAGAGCTAACACCTATCCTTCTCAAACTCTTCCAAAATATTGCAGAGGGAGGAACACTCCCAAACTCATTCTACGAGGCCACCATCACCCTGATACCAAAACCAGACAAAGATGTGACAAAGAAAGAAAACTACAGGCCAATATCACTGATGAACATAGATGCAAAAATCCTCAACAAAATACTAGCAAACAGAATCCAACAGCACATTAAAAGGATCATACACCATGATCAAGTGGGGTTTATCCCAGGAATACAAGGATTCTTCAATATACGCAAATCAATCAACATGATACACCATATTAACAAATTGAAAGAGAAAAACCATATGATCATCTCAATAGATGCAGAGAAAGCTTTCAACAAAATTCAACACCCATTTATGATAAAAGCCCTGCAGAAAGTAGGCATAGAGGGAACTTTCCTCAACATAATAAAGGCCATATATGATAAACCCACAGCCAATATTGTCCTCAATGGTGAAAAACTGAAACCATTTCCACTAAGATCAGGAACAAGACAAGGTTGCCCACTCTCACCACTATTATTCAACATAGTTTTGGAAGTGTTAGCCACAGCAATCAGAGACGAAAAAGAAATAAAAGGAATCCAAATCAGAAAAGAAGAAGTAAAGCTGTCACTGTTTGCAGATGACATGATACTATACATAGAGAATCCAAAAGATGCTACCAGAAAACTACTAGAGCTAATCAATGAATATGGTAAAGTAGCAGGATACAAAATTAATGCACAGAAATCTCTTGCATTTCTATACACTAATGTCGAAAAATCTGAAAGTGAAATTATGAAAACACTCCCGTTTACCATTGCAACAAAAAGAATAAAATATCTAGGAATAAACCTACCTAAGGAGACAAAAGACCTGTATGCAGAAAATTATAAGACACTGATGAAAGAAATTAAAGATGATACAAATAGATGGAGAGATATACCATGTTCTTGAATTGGAAGAATCAACATTGTGAAAATGACTCTACTACCCAAAGCAATCTACAGATTCAATGCAATCCCTATCAAACTACCACTGGCATTTTTCACAGAACTAGAACAAAAAATTTCACAATTTGTATGGAAACACAAAAGATCCCAAATAGCCAAAGCAATCTTGAGAGCAAAAAATGGAGCTGGAGGAATCAGGCTCCCTGACTTCAGACTATATTACAAAGCTACAGTAATCAAGACAGTTTGGTACTGGCACAAAAACAGAAATATAGATCAATGGAACAGGATAGAAAGCCCAGAGATAAACCCACGCACATATGGTCACCTTATCTTTGATAAAGGAGGCAAGCATATGCAGTGGAGAAAAGACAGCCTCTTCAATAAGTGGTGCTGGGAAAATTGGACAGGTACATGTAAAAGTATGAAATCAGAACACTCCCTGACACCATACACAAAAATAAACTCAATATGGATTAAAGACCTAAGTGTAAGGCCAGACACTATCAAACTGTTAGAGGAAAACATAGGCAGAACACTCTATGACATAAATCACAGTAAGATTCTTTTTGACCCAGCTCCTAGAGAAATGGAAATAAAAACAAAAATAAACAAATGGGACCTAATGAAACTCAAAAGCTTTTGCACAGCAAAGGAAACCATAAACAAGACCAAAAGACAACTCTCAGAATGGGAGAAAATATTTGCAAATGAAGCAACTGACAATGGATTAATCTCCAAGATTTACAAGCAGCTCATGCAGCTCAATAACAAAAAAACGAACAACCAAATCCAAAAATGGGCAGAAGACCTAAATAGACATTTCTCCAAAGAAGATATACAGATTGCCAACAGACACATGAAAGAATGCTCAACATCATTAATCATTAGAGAAATGCAAATCAAAACTACAATGAGGGCTTCCCTGGTGGCGCAGTGGTTGAGAGTCTGCCTGCCGGTGCGGGGGACATGGGTTCGAGCCCTGGTCTTGGAGGATCCCACATGCCGCGGGGCAACTATGCCCTGAGCCACAACTGCTGAGCTTGCGTGTCTGGAGCCTGTGCTCGGCAACGGAGAGGCTGCAGCGGTGAGAGGCCCGCGCACCGCGATGAAGAGTGGCCCCCACTCGTACAACTGGAGAAGGCCCTCGAGGAGAAACGAAGACCCAACACAGCCAAAAATAAATAAATAAATAAATTAATTAAAAAAAAAAAAAAACTACAATGAGATATCGTCTCACACCAGTCAGATTGGCCATCATCAAAAAATCTAGAAACAATAAATGCTGGAGAGGGTGTGGAGGAATGGGAACACTCTTGCACTGTTGGTGGGAATGTAAATTGATACAGTATGGAGGTTCCTTAAAAAACTAAAAATAGAACTACCATACGACCCAGCAATCCCACTACTGGGCATATACCCTGAGAAAACCATAGTTCAAAAAGAGTAATGTACCAAAATGTTCATTGCAGCTCTATTTACAATAGCCAGGACATGGAAGCAACCTAAGTGTCCATCATCGGATGAATGGATAAAGATGATGTGGCACATATATACAATGGAATATTACTCAGCCATAAAAAGAAATGAAATGGAGGTATTTGTAATGAGGTGGATGGAGTTAGAGTCTGTCATACAGAGTGAAGTAAGTCAGAAAGAGAAAAACAAATACAGTATGCTAACACATATATATGGAATCTAAGGAAAAAAAAAAAAAAGGCCATGAAGAACCTAGTGGCAAGATGGGAATAAAGACACAGACCTACTAGAGAATGGACTTGAGGATATGGGGAGGGGGAAGGGTGAGATGTGACAGGGTGAGAGAGTGTCATGGACATATATACACTATCAAATGTACAATAGATAGTTAGTGAGAAGCAGCCGCATAGCACAGGGAGATCAGCTCGGTGCTTTGTGACCATCTAGAGGGGTGGGATGGGGAGGGTGGGAGGGAGGGAGATGCAAGAGGGAAGAGATATGGGAATATATGTATATGTATAACTGATTCACTTTGTTACAAAGCAGAAACTAACACACACACACACACAAAAAAAGAGTTAACTATAGGTAATAGTCACTTCACAATGTCTACGTATATCAGTACATCATGTTGTATACCTTAAATATATACAATTTTTATTTTTCAAAAATAATTTTTAAAAAAATGTTTAAGAATTTCCAAGTCAAATTAAGTAGATACTCTTAAATGTTTTAAATAATTTAAATAGTATAATATTCAATATGTATATATTCAAATCTGTATTTAATAGTATAACTGTTACCAGAAAAACCTAGATGCCTCTGACACCAACTATACTTCCACTCTAAAAAAAAAAATAAAAAAACAAAGAGTAGTAAGATCATAGATAACCCAGAGATCAATGAGAGCAGAGTAATAATAATAATAAGCATTTTTGCATAAATATTATTACATATTATTATGTCTATTTTACAAGTGAGAAAAAAATGAGGCTTAATGATGTTAAGTAGTTGTCCAAGGTCACACGTGTAATAAGTGGTTATAGTCAGTTTGTTTACAGGAGGTTTTAATGAAACAGGTGGCTATTTTTACCCTAATAACCACCACTGAATTATCACAAAGTCACCAAAATCTCTTGTCAAGCAGACGTCAGCTGGCTCCCTGTCCTTCAAGAGAAAACAGGCTTGGCTCAAATGTCATTCTTTTTTCTCTGGAAGCCTAATGCAATTCCCAAGATTTTGGCAAGTCCCAGGGCCATTTGCCCATGGCTCATTGCCACCTCTCAACTGATTCTCTATTCTTTTTAACTTTTTAGAAAGTACTTTTGACATACAAAAAGCTGTATGTATTTAATGTACATAACTGGACGAGTTTGAAGATAAATACACACCCATGAAATCATCACCACAATGTATGCCATAAACATACCTAACACCTTCAAATATTTTTTCCCATCCTCTTTGTTAATGTTTATGATAAGAATACTGCAAAAATTTACACTGCAAAATTTTAAGTATAAAGTATTATATTTTAACTATATTTTAAGTATTGTTAACTATAGCCACTGTGCTGTACAGTAGATCTCTGGGACTTATTTATCTTGCTTAACCTACTTTTTGTACCTTTTGATCAACATCTCCCTTTTTCCTCCTGCTGCCAGCCCCTGGAAACCACCCTTATACTCTCTGTTTCTATGAGTCTGATTCCCTATTTTTATATGTGTATCTTCTCTCATGGCTATTTTCTTTCTTTGTTCCAGTTGGCCTCATTCATGGAACACTGCTACTTTGCTTAGATTTTCCCAAAGCACCATTTACAGAAGGAATTCATGTGGAGGAGAATTTTACAGGAGACTAGGGGGCTACAATAGACATGAGGAACAGAGGAGAGCAGAACCCATAACTGAATGTCAAATATTAAATAGTACTGATATTTAAAAGCTTTCTCATTCACACCTGCCACAGGTAGTTCTCAATTCTTCCCTCCTTCCTCCCTCCCTCCCTCTTCCCTCCTTCCTCCCTCCTTCCCTTCTTTCTTTCTCTCTTTCTTTCCTTCCTTCTTTCTTTCTTTCTTTCTTTCTTTCTTTCTTTCTTTCTTTCTTTCTTTCTTTCTTTCTTTCTTTCTCTTTCTCTTTCTTTCTTCCTTCCTTCCTTCCTTCCTTCCTTCCTTCCTTCCTTCCTTCCTTCCTTCCTTCCTTCCTTCCTTCCTTCCTTTCTTTCTTTCTTTCTTCCTTCCTTCCTTTCTTTCTTTCTTTCTTTCTCTTTCTTTCTTCCTTCCTTTCTTTCTTTCTTTCTTCCTTCCTTCCTTCCTTCCTTCCTTCCTTTCTCTTTCTTTCTTTCTTTCTTTCTTTCTCTCTTTCTTCCTTCCTTCCTTTCTTTCTCCTTCTTTCTTTCTTTCTTTCTTTTCTTTCTTTCTTTCTTTCTTTCTTCCTTCCTTTCTTTCTTTCTCTTTCTTTCTTTCTTTCTTTCTTTCTTTCTTTCTTTCTTTCTTTCTTTCTTTCTTTCTTTCTTTCTTTCTTTCTTTCCTTCTTTCTTTCTTCCTTCCTTCCTTCCTTCCTTTCTCTTTCTTTCTTTCTCTCTCTCTCTTTCTTTCTTCCTTCCTTCCTTCCTTCCTTTCTTTCTTTCTTTCTTTCTTTCTTTCTCTTTCTCTTTCTCTTTCTCTTTCTTTCTTTCTTCCTTCCTTCCTTCCTTCCTTCCTTTCTTTCTTTCTTTCTTTCTTTCTTCCTTCCTTCCTTCCTTTCTTTCTTTCTTTCTCTCTCTCTCTTTCTTTCTTTCTTTCTTTCTTTCTTTCTTTCTTTCTTTCTTTCTTTCTTTTTTTCTTTCTTTCTTTCTTTTCTCTTTCTTTCTTTCTTTCTTTCTTTCTTTCTTTCTTTCTTTCTTTCTTTCTTTCTTTCTTTCTTTCTTTCTTTCTTTCTTTCTTTCTTTCTTTCTTTCTTTCTTTCTTTCTTTCTTTCTTTCTTTCTTTCTTTCTTTCTTCTTTCTTTCTTTCTTTCTTTCTTTCTTTTCTCTTTCTTTCTCCTGGCTTTAAAGTTTCATCTTTATTTCTCTCTCCACAACTGCATCTTCCTTCTCTTAAACTCAAGAATTCCTCTGCAGCTCTGGCACAAGGTGGTTTATTGATCTCTTTATGTTACTCTAGCATATTTTGATGTGTCTCCAAACATTCCAATTAAGGTGAACTCTTATATAAGAGAGTTTTTTCCCCCTGAGAGGAATCCAATCAAACCTTGACAACTGTGGGTTTGTTTCTTCTTACCTCTCTTCTCACTGTCTTCACCTTCTTCCTTCTTCATTTGCCATGATTTTTAAATTAGATATAAATGCATGAATACATTGCTTGGGGAAAACTGCCCTTTGATAACTGCCTTGAGATTGTGTTTCTTTTTTTCCTACTCTTCTATCCACAAAGCTGAGCTTCGATGCCTGTGATTGAACCTCAGGCCTCATCGTTTATCAAGCCAGTATAAAAATAGGCTTATAAAAGTTACACAACTGCCTTGTGAACTGCAGTGCTGTCAAGCCAATGTGACTCACCTACCAGGTTTAACATATCAGTCTGGGACAGGTCTGTCCTTTGGTTTCATGCTACCCCAGGTAAGGATGGCAGTAATATTGTATTTGTAAAATTGTGTGTATATTATAAGGAAATGTCAAGCTTCACATGATTCACCTACCTCTCTGTGACTTTGGCCTTCCTGCCTTCTAGTCCTTCCTATCCTCTGACACCAAATAAGTCCTCCTGGGGCACAACTATGATCTTCCCACTTCTGAACTCAAGAATTTTCCATAACTCACCCACTGAACATGGAACCTGCGGACTGGATATTGTATCTTGGCTTCTCATCCACGAGCCATGTGACCTTGGGTATGTCACTTGCATCACTGAATTTAGTGTGCATATCTGTAAAATCGCACATTCTCTGACTATCCTACAGGTTTATTGTGAAGATCCACTTTGGAAATATGTTAAAGGGCTTGTAAACTCAAACAAACTATTCAACATAAGTTGTAGTCTTCTTATAGCATGAAAGTCAACCTCCCAATGTGTTGTTTGAAGCTTCAATTAGATTCCTATCCTTATCTTCAACTTTCTATCTTCTTACATTCAAAGGAAAAAGCTTTGAGCAGAGGACAGAACACTGGAAAGTATCCTTTACAGTATTATTTACAATGATCTATTACAGTGGATCCTGTGTTTCATAAGCTATATGACCTTGGAAGGGATGACCAATGTTACTGAGTGTCAATCTCAACACCAATAAAATGTTTACTCTTATAAACATACCTACCTTCCAGTGTTATTTTTTAAATTATAAAAAATAATGGTAAATAATAAAAAATCTATCAAAAGACAAAAATAAACTTTATATTACTTTAGAGGGTCCCACTGTGCCTAGCAAAGTCTTGGATATATAGTAACTTCTCAAACTCCATAAATCCAATGCAAGAATTCACTTTTCTTGCCATGCCACTATTCTCAGTTTCAGTAAATAGTCTCAATCTCCTAACACTAGAAACATTTATGACATTTTCCACTCTTCCTTCTCCTTCCCCATATACTGTCAGTCACCAAATCCTTTTGAGTCTACTGACTTAGTATCTTTGAAATCCTCCTACTCTTTGCTGTTACCCCTTTTTATTAGATCTTCAAAACTTCTTTTCTGGATGACTGCATCAGACTCTTTTCTTGTCTTTCCCATTTGAATTTCTTTTCATTGTGTTGTTCCATCCATCATCTGGTTATCAGAGTGGCTACTGCATTCTCAAATCAAAACTTAATATAACTTTTTCCTACTTTAGGTGTACTATGCTATAAGCATGAGTTTGGAATCAAACTGCCTGAGATAAAGTCTGCCACTTTATCTCTGTTACCTCAGTGGAATTATCTCAGTTCCTTAGTTTCTTCATGGGGTGGCCATGAGTATGTGCCTCCAACTGCATGGAGCATCAGATGGACTGACAGCCCCAGATGTTGCACTCTCAGATACACAAGCACATTCATGCTGAGGCCATGCTGCCCACAGGCTTTACCAAGAAGTGACTGAAAACAGAAGGGCTACAGAAGCAGACATCTTTCTGGAGTACATAGGACTCCTCTGATAGCGGTCTTTGGTCTGACGACTTCCCATTGGCTTTGTGGAACTTCCTCAGATTCACTACAGTTTTAAACTATTTCATTCAACATTTCTTCCTTCCTTTTATTCTTCACAAAGGTTAAACCTGCACTGTGGTCTGCACAGCTCCCCTGACCTCTGCTGATCCATTTCCATTGTCCCTCACAGATATTTCCCGAAATGAATGTCTTGCATATTTAATTTTGTCTTGATATCTGCTTCTTAGAGAATCAAGTCTAATCCACTTCATCTGTAAAATAAATGTAACAAGAGTGTCTACTCTTTTTTAAAAATACTATGAGTATCAAATATATGGATATAAAGCACTTATAACAGTTTTTACCATCTATTGGACACTATAAAATAGTTTGCTGCTATTACGATCATTATTTTCTACTTATAGACATAGCATACTCTATAAGGAATCAATTATATATACACATATATACTCCTCTGCCAAAAAAGAAAATCTCTTTTATTCTAATCATGCAAAGTAACACTTATCCATCAGGGTCCAGCTCTTAAATTATCATCTATGCAATGCCTTCTTTAACTCATCTTTTTTGTTGTTGTTGTTCTCCTATAGCCCCAGGTACACCACCCTCCTACAACTTGCATTAGCACTAATCCCATTGTTGTGCCACTGATTATCTGTTGCTACCTCTAGAGGCTGAGTTCTTTAATGGTTTGTATTTTGTCACATCTGTTTGTGGTGTTGATAGTACTGTGTACATTTTAAAGGCTAACATAGTAGGTTTGAAAAAATTTATTGAGTAAATGGATCCCTGTACATATGCCTCATGTTGACTTGGTAGCAATACAAGGAATAAAATAAGCCACAATATCACTCATGCTGGGACATCTGACTTCCTTCACTTGACTAAAATCTGTAACACTTGGAACTTCTTAAATTTTTCAGTATCAAACCAAGTTAAATAGCTGTCCTTTCTTTTAGTGGAAAGGCACCTTAATAAAAAATAGATGTTATTCTTCCATAAATCATTTTGTCCTTCTACAAGTTTCCTCAGGCTTTAAGAAGCTATAACTCTAAGCCAAAGTCAGGCAAAAGCTACTGAAAATTCAACATTAGTCTTAGTTTCATATTTTTGTCTTGATCCTTCAACAAGGAATTTAATAAAGTCTTGAGAAGATAAGGCCAAAGCAGTGTACTTCCTTCACGTCTGTCCCAATCTTGTGCCCCATATTCCTGTCCAGTTGCTTCTTTTTGTAGTGCGTATTTACACTCCTAATTATATCTTCTTATACCAAAACTAGTAAATGAGTAATGATAGAGACACTTTGCATTTTTGTGTATTAATTAAACAAATAGTTCTTGTGCACCTACTATTTACCACATCCTGTTCAAAGCACTGAGGAAACAGTAATAACCAAAACAGGCTAAAACAAAACAAAACTAACATCTAAACAAAAACCCACCTGCCTTCATGGAGTTTACATACTGGTGGGGGGAGACAGACAATAAATAAATAAATGCATAGGATGTCAGATGGTGATTATACTATGAAAAAGGTATGAAAGTAAAACAGGAAAGAAATATGAAGTCCTGCAGGTCCAGGGAATGTAAGAAATTTAAATAGTGTGACCAAGGAAAGCCTCACTGGGAAGATGACATTGGAGCAAATACTTGAAATAGTTGAAGAAGTGAACTAGAAGGTAGCATGGAAATGGTATTCCAGACAGGACAAATAGCAAGTGCTAAGTCTCTGAGATGGGAACACATCTGGAATATTCCAATAACATCAGAAAACCAGTGTAGTTGGAACAGGGATATCTAAAAGGAAAAAGGAGAAGGAGGTGAGGTCAGAGAGAGAACAAAGAGCTAAACTGAGAGCATTGTAAAGATTCTGGATTATATCCTGAGTGAAATGAAGAGACAGTGAAGGTCTTTTAAATATGTTGTGAAGGTTTCCAGGTACACACCTAGAATCAGCAAATCTTTATATTCCTCAGTAAAATTAAGACATGGATCTAGGAATCAAGGAGTGGAAGCAGGCATGGCAC
The DNA here is from genome assembly GCF_028564815.1 of Eubalaena glacialis. Classification (NCBI taxonomy): domain Eukaryota; kingdom Metazoa; phylum Chordata; class Mammalia; order Artiodactyla; family Balaenidae; genus Eubalaena; species Eubalaena glacialis. The sequence continues at coordinate 42,436,015 of NC_083720.1, forward strand.
TTTAACTATCACTCTCAGTGATCCACTTGGAGAATGAGTTTCCTTTTCCTGCACCTCTAGACTCTGCAGGGTTATGGATCTTAATTCCCAAAGGGGGGGGCATTTCCACAAGGGGACAAAACAAGAGTTGTATATTGAGTTACAGTTTGTGCCTGGGCACTTCAGGTTTCTTGTATCCAGGGACAGCAGACAAGAGAAGTGACTGTCTTCACAGAGATGATTAACCCTGGTCATGAGGAGGAGGTAGGGTTTCTTTTACACAATGGAGTTTAAGTAGAAATAGGTTTGGTGTCCAGGTGATCCATTACTCAATGGTAATAGTAAATTGACAATAGCAGAAACTCTGGCCCAGGAAGAGCATAGTAACCATGGCACACACCCCACAGAAAAGGGTCTGTGACTTACTCTAAGGTAAGCCTCCAAAACCAGCAGAGATGGTAGCTGAAGGCAAAGGGGATGTAGATGGGAGAATGGAGGATGGAGATAAGTATCAGTTGTGGCCCCAAGACTAACTGCCTAGGCAAGAGCTGTAGGTTTTCCTCACTAACATCCCTCTTTTAAGTTCCCTCTCAGGAATCCATGAGGAGTTGTCTCCCCACACACACAGCAGTGAATATGAATGTACTTTAGGAGACATTGATGCACTATCCAGATCTCTCTTCAAAGGACTTACTGCCTTAGCTTCTGGACATGCTGTAAGTAGATAGCTTTCAGTGTCTGAAACTTCAGGTCTTGCTTTACCAGATCCATTTTGCTCAAAGGCATGCTTTTCCCAGGAAAGCCTATTTTAATTGCTGATTGAGATGGAGGTATAAAGGTTCAGCTATTTCAGTCCAACTTGGGACAGTTCTAACAGGACACTGTATACCCAGAGCTCCCTGTGGGCTGAGTTGAGTTTATCAAGACTGTATCTCAGCTCTATTTCTCCCTCTACCTGATCCTTCTTCCTTTTCCGCATTTCTACAGGTGTTGGTCACAAGCGCTTCTGTAATAAATATTCTGCTTGATAAACTCTGAGTCTGTTTCTCAAGGAACCGAACCTGTGACAGGTAGACAAGTGACTTCTGTTTCATGAATGATTATTTTTATCTGACGACCACTCATATTGTTTTCAAAATTCAAATCTTAGAGGCAAATGGATGAATTGGGACTGGAGATAGCTCAACTGGCCCAGTCTAAAGTACCTAGAAAAGGTGGGACTTTCCTGGGCCTAATTTTGGGAGGGGTGGAAAGGAAAGGAAAATAGGAGACCAAAGGAGAGATGAGTCAGAAAATAGTATAAGGCTGGGACTACATGGGTGGAGAAATTTACTGAAAAAACTTAGGTGGCTTTGCTTCCTGGTTCTGGTGTGCTCACTTGGCAGGATCCTGTAGTGCACCTGACTTACCCAGCACCTTGTTCCTGCAGCAGTGCAGTTTTCCCAGTGTTTGTCTCCTACAGTACATACAACTTCTCCAGTACCCAGCTCCTGCAGTGCATGGTGGTCAACACCACCCAGTGGCCAGCAGCTTCCCCCAGCATCTGCTCTTCATCATACACCATGATCAAGTGGGATTTATCCCAGGGATGCAATGATTCTTCAACATATATAAATCAATCAATGTGATAAGCTACATTAACAAACTGAAGAATAAAAACCATATGACCATCTCAATAGATGCAGAAAAATCTTTTGACAAAATTCAGCACCCATTTATGATAAAAACTTTCTGGAAAGTGGGCATAGAGGGAATATACCGCAACATAATAAAGACCATATACGAGAAACCCACAGCAAACGTCATTCTCAACAGTGAAAAACTGAAAGCATTTCCTCTAAGATCAGGAACAGGACAAGGATGTCCACTCTCTCCACTTTTATTCAACATAGTTTTGGAAGTCCTAGCCACGGCAATCAGAGAAGAAAAAGAAATAAAAGGAATCTTGTGCAGGTCTATACTAGAGTGCCTCTAATGAGATACCTACCATTTTTTTCAGGACCTTAAAGGGAGAATTTCTAGCAAGTTTTAAAAGAGGGATTTTCAGAAATTTCCTCTAGCATGGTCGTACAGAGATGTCTCTGTCATCCAGTGAGTCATTAGTGTGCCCTCTGTGAGAAGGTCTGAGTATTAACCCTGAGGGTCCTCTTCTTTGGGTCCTTTGTCTCAGCCCTAGGGACAATCATTGGTCTTTATATCTGCAATTCCTGTATTTGTTAGCATTCTCTCTACTTATTACCAATCCATTATTACCAATCCATCCGTATTATTCCAACCCCCTTTTATAGTGAAATTCTTTATACTAAACTTTACCCTGTTTAAGTCACTGTGAGATTTTTATCTCCTGATTGGATCCTGACTATATAGTAGCAAACTCAGGACAACTCTGAGTTGAAAATTCACCTTTCCACATTTTTATTATATAAATTACAGATATTTTCTGCAGAGCCCATAGAACTTAACAAACTTAAAATCTAGAGGAAATTCAGACTAATTCACTGTTCTCTAAGGTAGTAATGGTATTCATAGATCAATCATTAGAAAGTACAGGCATGTATGTCAAATACAATAAAAAATGTGAATACTAGTTAAAATGAAGTCAAATAGCTTTTGGCTTTGGTTTTAATTATGAGACTTTCTCAGAACCTATATCATGAAAATGTGAAATATGAACTTCTGAGAGGTGGATGCAATATCAACAGTTTCCAAAATCTATTTAACCATGTTCTCTGACCTGGATAACATCTTACCAAACATGTGGTTTTTAGATGTGTGCTGAAGAGCTGCCTTTAGGATTGTATGACTAAATTGTTCATACATCAGCCTCAGGATCACCTGGGAAATAGTTAGAAATGCAAATTCTAGGGCCCAACTCATTTTTCTGAATAAGAAGCTCTGAGTGTGGGGGTCTAACAATCTGTACTTTAAAAATGTCTCTAGGTGATTCTGATTCACCCTGAGACATACAATTGTGTTTGATGCATTAATTTAACTTACCACTACCCTTTTATAGGTGAAGAAACTAAACCTTAAAAAAACAAAAAAGAATCGGAGACTGCCACGTTCAACTTTCAAAAAACAAAAAAAGTGTTCTATGTTCAAACAAGCTGGCATTCCTGGTTCTTTCTTCTATGTCCACCTTTAATTGTGATTGCCTCTGAAGGCTTTCCTTAATCAATACCTTCCATTTCTTGCATGTGTGACAGGAAAAGAAAAATGGATTTGCATATATTAAAAAGAACAAACAAGCTATATAAATATAAAACAACATCTCAGATATGGGAACCACTTTGTCCCTAAGGTGCTCAAACACTAAAGCAATAACAATTTGGCAGTATATGGTGTAGAGGATTCAAACATTTAATGAATTTTGGACCAGAGGAGATGGTCTTTAAAGGCCATTAATTCATGTGAATTTTCAGTTTTATGATTCCATAGTATGATGTTTTTTATCTTACCAAATAATTCAAAATGTTCCTGTGGGAAGAGAAGTGTTTTGATTTGAGATAAAATCCTACTGAGCTCTGCCTCTTCCCTCTTTCTCTCTCCACAAAAACTTGTACTTGGCCAGATGCTCTCCTTCTCATTTTCCATTTAGGTGGCATTTTCAAATATAGAAAACAATTTTGTAAACTCTCTGCCATTTCTGTTTTGCTTGGGCTCCGCAGAGGCCCAAATAATTTATGTAAAAACAGCACCTGCGTTTTCCCCAGGAATGGCTTTCACAACATTGATGAATTTCAAATGAAGGACATTTACCTCATTCAAGTTAAATGGAAAGAAAGTTCTCTCTCCATTTCCAGAAATTGACTGCAGAATATGCTCCCAAACTATTTTCTTGTCCCATAAAAACATTAAACTCGATGTACACATTTCATCCCAGGTTCTACCCTTCGAGGGAAAGGAAGTGGCAGATTCAAACAATTTTATCAGTGGAAGAAATTCTAGGGTTTATGTTTTCTGAGGATTTATCCAACTAGATTGATTCAATATTTCAGTCATGCAACAAAATTTTGTGGTGTACTCATTCATTCTTTAAATAGATATTAATTCATTCAGCCCCTGCTGTACCTGGAATCATAACAATAAATGAATATATTTTAGTAGGGGCACAGTGGACTTTCAGTTCAACAAGGAAGACTGAACATATAAGTTTATCTCTGCTTTCGTCTAAAGTGGGGGTGTTGGTCTGTGAACTATGGCCTATGGACAGACCATCTGTTTTTATAAATAAAGTTTTATTGAAATACAGCCACAACCTTTCATTTACATATTGCTTTATGATGCTGTTTATTTTTCTGTTTGATCCTCTTTTTTTCTCTGTTTCATTTTGGATACTTTCTACTTCTATGCTTTCCTGTTTTCTAATCTTTTCTTCTGAAATGTTTAATCTGCCACTGATCCCATTCCTTGATTTTATATTTTTAATTTCACAGATAATTACTTTTCATCTCTAGAAACTAGATTTTGATTTTTTTTTCCACGTCTCTACTTAACTAATTTAGTTTCCTTCTCTTTAGTGTCTTTTTTTTTTTTTTTTCTGTTAACATCTGTAATACTTCTGGGTCAGTTTAGACTCATTGGTCTTTTTTCTTCATTATGGGTCATAACTTCTTGCTTCTTTGAATTCCTAGTAATTTTCAACTGGGTACCAGACATTGTAAATTTTATCCTATTGGGTAATGCGTATTTTTGAGTTCTTATTAATATTATTGGGCTTTGTTCTGGGATGCAATTTAACTATCTGAGGTCAGGGAGAGAAGATTACAGGGAAGAGGATTAAAGGGACTAGTGCCACACCCCCTACACAGAGTCAGGCTTTACCTACTTGACTGAAACAAACAAGCAAACAAATAAAAATCAAAGGACAAAGTATATGAAATAATGGTTTTGAAGACACTGGACATGAGGTAAGAGAAGACAGTGATCCCTGAAAAATGCAAAACAAACAAGGTGAAGCAGAAGCAGAATTGGAGGTCTTAGAATAACAGTGTGGTTGTTGGAAAAGAACTTGGATGCCACACTCAAGGACTGGTGCACTCTTGAGTCCAAGATTTCCTACCTGGTGTGCCAAAATGTTAACACTCTCCTCTGACCACAAGCAAATTTTTCCATTTATCCCTGAATGTCAAACTGAGAGTATCATTTTCTATGTACTGTAGAGTGGAAAAGTTAGGGAAGATCTTTCTCTGAATTTAAGGTCTAAAAGATGGTTTTTAAGACAAGTGAGAGAAACAATCCTGGTTGTATAGAGTATACTTTATACAAATATTTGAAAGTTTCTAAAAGAGTAGATCTTAAAAGTCCTCATCCTAAGAAAAAACATTTGTGACTGTGTGTAATGATGGATGTTAACTAGACTTATTGTGATCATTTTTCTATATATACATATATCAAATCATTGAGTTCTATACCTGAAACTCATATAATGCTATTTGCCAATTATATCTCAATAAAAATAAATAAGTAAAAAAGAGTGTCTTGTATTGGAGCTGAAAAAAAGATTTGACAGGGAAAGAGAAATGGAGTTAGGAATAAAAAGTAAATGGCTTATAAAATGCCCAAGAGATAATTTTCAGACTCCTGGATAGATGATCAGAAAAGTAAAAACCTTAGAAATTTAATTTTTAAAAATCTTTTAGAGAAGAATTCAATCTGCATAAGGTTTTATTTTTAGGTGTATAGACAATGTACCCAAAGGAATAACTGAGTTTATTTTGCACATGAAAGTAAATAGCCAAGAAAGCTTCATCAGGATAGATAAGGCCCGGGAAAGGATTATCCCTAAGAAATAACCTACTAGCCCTTGGAGAACCAGATTCCCTTCCTTGTAAAATCCTTAGCAGTTATGCAGAGAAATAGCAAATTCATTATCACTTCTAATAGCTTCTAATTAAACTATAAACTAGAAAAGTTGTGGAATTAAAAAAAAATACCAATGCACAATAACACCTGTTAAATATTTTCATATGTTATGCACAGATTCAGAAACTATACACACCTGGTCTATAACACTCTGTCCTACTTCAAGAGCAGGCACCGGACAATTTCTTCTGGAAGAGACCTCTGAGACAAGGCATTATTTGGGATGTGGGTAGTGTCCTGTGTCTGGCATTCAGAGAGGTGTTGGATGACTCTGCCAATGTGTCTACAAAAAAGAAACCCTCTAATACACCTTCTCACTAACACTCTTGGTGTTTCTGATAATCTGATCAGATATTAGAGACATCATAAAAAACATAATACCATGTTATGTTTGCTCATTGTCTTATGACTCGAAACATAAGTCCATGTGATTCATTTACTCAGTCATCAATAAATTATTGCGTTCTTATTATGCACCTGACACCATGCCCTACCCTGGGACACAAAGGCCAGGGGATTGGCTTCATGAAGTTCAGACTCCAGTGGAGAAGAAAGAGCTACCTGTAGTACAATGAGCTAAACATGGTCATTGCATCATATCCTCCCAGCAGCCTTTTCAGGAAGGCACAGCATGTGTTCACCAGTTTTAACTGCAGAGCTGTCCACAGTGTCACTGCCTATCCAATGTCAAAAAGTCTATAAGTAGCCCAATCTGGGCTAGAACAGCGTTACTTGGGATCCTCCTCTGTTTCTCTTTCCTCAACAACTGGCTGCTTTCAACACCCTGTGTTCATCAGGATTTTGTCCTGCCTCTCGGCAGATGGTTCAAGAACACAATCTCTAGGCCTGGATTCACGAGGAAGATAGCAGCTGGCATTCTCCATTGAGGAAACTTGAAAAAATGACTAACAATCCCCATGCCTCTTTTATCCACATTAAAACTATTGTAATCCAGACCGAAGAGCTGCCACAATTTTCTATCCTTAATGAAACCAGTAACTCATTAGGATTAGGTGATATGGTTACATCTTAACTGCTAGCTCCTTGGAAGACACAAAGGGAATGGAAACATAGGCCGGGTGGGAATTCTTGGGGAGGGTCTTTCGAGAGCCTCCATGGTACAAGGAAAGGGGACCATTATTTAGGGAAATGCCCAGCTTCCAAAGAAATGAAAGAAAAACAAGTGGAAAGGATGTTATTTTTGTGAAATGGATGAGCCCTCAGGTATGACTAAGTTTTACTGTTTTTCCTGGTTGTGTATTCTGCTTTTTTTTTCCTGGATGAAATTCAGAGGAAAAAGAATCAGATATTCTTGGCCTTCAGTGGACTGGACTCAGAATGAATCCTATCTCAACCTTAAGCTGGCTCAAAATAACATTTATTGAGCACTTTCATTTTTCATTATGTGCCTAGTGCTTTCTTGTGTCAATATCTATATCCATATTTGTACAATACATATACTGTGTGTGTGTTTGTGTGTGCACATATACCTATACACATACATATGTAGAAAGAAAAAGAGGAAGAATTAGGGTTATATGAGGTGCACACATATTTATATTTACTATGTGACATAGTAGTATAAGAAAAATTATTATTAGCAATATATTGAAAAGCTTGTCATTTGTTCTGCTTTATAATAGAGGAAAATGCAATAGTTGTATAATTGTAATAAAAATAGCTAACTATTACATAGGGGGTTATGTATAACAGATGTTGTTCTAAGCATTTTTTCATATATTAATTCATTTTATCCTAAAAACAATAACAGAAACACAAACAAATCTATGAGGTAGATGTTATTAAAATCAGACCCAGTTTAAAAAAGAAGAAATTCAGACATAGAGATGTTAAACCTGCTCAATGCTCTTATAATTGATAAGTGGAAGGGCAAGAATTTAAACTCAGAAAACCCAGCTTCAGAATGCATACTTCACACTGCTTTGAGATCAGAAGGCTTTGCCCAGCATATTAGTTTCCCATCACTGCTGTAACAAATTATCATCAACTCAGTGGCTTTAAAACAACACAAATTATTACCTTACAATTCTGGAGGTCAGAACTCTGAAATGGGTCTCACTGGGCTAAAATCTAGGTGTCAGCAGGGTTTAATTATTTTCTGGAGGCTCTAGGGGAGAATCTATTTTCTTGCTGTTTCCAGCTTCTCCAGTCTGCCCTCAACCCTTGGGTGATGTCCCCTTTCCACATTCAAAGCCAGCAATGGCCAGTAGGGTCTTTGTCATATGCATCACTCTGACACCAACTCTCCTGCATTTTTCTTTCACGTAGTGGTTATAGTAGGCCCACACAGATAATCCAGGATACTTTCTCCATCTCAAGATTTTTAAAGTCTGAATGACATCTGAAAAGTCCCATTTGCTATGTAAGGTAGCATATTGACAGATTCTGGGGATTGGGACATGGATATCTTTGTGTTACCGTTTTCTTTCTTTTTTTTTTTTTTTTTTTTTTGCCTATTACATCAAGTATCCAATTTCAGCAGTTTTGAAAGAATATCTCAATTTGTCAATATTTCTCAAAATGTAAAATGTGTATATTTTAATCCAGCAATTCCATTTCCGGGGATTTAGCTTATAGAAACATTTGACTTGTGCCCATAAGTATGTTTAACAAGAAATTAATTGCAGCATTAACTGTATATTCACTTGTTTACACATTTATTATTTACCTCCACTAAAATGCACCTTCCTTGAGAGAGAATTTTGCTACATAGATTATTGTTTCATCTGAAGCTCCTGGGATAGTGCTTGCTAAGAACATGACAAATATCTGTGGAATAAGTGAATGAATGAATACAGTCAATAAGAAGAATGAGGAGAATCTAAATTCACTGAGATGAAAAGATGTTCACAATGGATTGTTAAATGAACAAAAGGCCAAGGTGAATGTGTAATTACATCACTACATCCTTTCTTGGATAACAATTCATTATGCAATATATTATATATATGTCTCTTTCTCTTTCTCCATATATATATATTTATATATGCATGTCTATAAATACTACTGCAATTATATAGAAAAACACCTAGAAAGATACATACAATAATGTTAGCTGTGGTTTATTTGTGACTTTTTCTATTATTTTTGAATTAAACAATAACTATGTATTTTTTCTGCAGTTGCAAAATTAAAATGATGTATATATCATCAAAATAGAAAGATGTATAGAAAAAATATCTTAATCCAGATTTCTAATCCAAGTCAAATGTTTTTGCACGCTGGATTAACTGCTTTGGATAGACTTTCTCATTTCAACCTTTTCTACCTCTCAGATGACTGAGCAAAAGAGAAATTCTAAAGAAGATATTTGTCTCTGTCAGAGTCCAGTCAAAATACAGAAACTGCTCTTGGTATTTTATATTGAAAGAATCTAATGCAAAGAATTGATTATATGGGTGATGGAAGAGCAGAAAATACCAACTGAGACCTGTGAAGCAACTTGGTGGTTAGCACCACATGAAACTGTTACTCAGCCTGGACAGACAAAGGGATGACCTATTCTTACCAGAGCCCAGAATTTGGGACCACTTAGCAGAAATTGGAATCATAATGAGTATATGATGGGGAAGACCTGGCCAAGCGGATCTGGATCCACCAAAATGAGGCAGCTGCTGCTATAAATGCTACCCAAAGTGGAGAATGATAGGAAGAGACACCCTCCTCCTCATCCTCCATGCTCTGTCCAGATGGTGATGTTATTGTCCATTGGACAGAATTACCTGGAAGCCAGAGGACAGGGGTCCTGGAAAATGAAGCTCCATGCACTATAGGACACTGTTAGGTAAGGGCTTGAATCTGAGAAACAGCTGATAAATTACCAGTGTGATGTTTGGAAGGAACTATTGCTGGTCATCTGAAGCCGTGAGAGTTTAGGATAACTTGCTGTTTTCAGGATGTTGCTAAAGAAAATACGTTAATGAAATAGCTATGTTTGTTAGGGTCCATGTCTAGGTGCATTTTGCTTTAGTAATAGTAGTGCATTCAATATTTTTGTAGTTACCAAAAAAAAAAAAATCTCCTGGAACATCCACGATACCCTTAATTACAGAAATATTAGGCAAGGTCTTATATCCTTAAAAAACATCCCACTATAAATGCTCAGTCTGTTCATTGAGATGAAAATCCACCACAGGAAGAAACAGAGTTATACACACATGTACTCTCTCTCTCTCTCTCTCTCTCTCTCTCTCTCTCTCTCTCTCTCTCTCTCTCTCTCTCTCTATATATATATATATATATATATATATATATATATATATATATATTTCTCTATATTTATAGATAGAGAGACCTACACACACATATAAACACACTCACATTTATAGGAAAAATCTTAAGAGAATTTCAAAATTATTTTTTTGACATTTTGAAGCACGTGTGTCTATCCTTATTGTGTGTACTGGAGTGTAAAAGACTGATATATATAGACATGAAGACTACAACACAAAGAGAATACAGATAGAAAAAGGTATCACAATAGAGCTATAGGAAGACAGACATCTAGAATTTGTCCACCACAAAACTATAAAAAGTGAAATTAGAGGTATCTGATATACTGCCACAGACTAGCGGATATTATATTCTATAGGCTCTTATCAATTGGATTAATCAACAACAGGGCACCATACCCCTGAGACTGTTGACATCTACCCTCATTCATTCATCGTCCATAAAATAAATTAAATATCTTGGGACCCTAAACGTCCAGGACCAGGAATGTCTTTGATGGGCCAAGAGAAACTGGCTCTGTCAGGAGGCCTGACATTCATGCAGAAATCTAATCTAATTTAAGGATGAACTTAAAACAACCTTGAAAATGAGGTAGCCTCTAGTTTTTATTTGATCCCCACTTCCTCCCAACAAAAACCTTTCTAGATTGTTGAGACTTTAGACCTGTATTCTCCTTCTGGGACTCCCATGCCATAACTCACGTTCTGTGGGAGGAGGAGAAGTCATATGTGCAGCACTGGCTTTGACTTTCCTTTTCCCTTCCCTTCCTTCCTGCTGGGCAAAGCCACCTGGTAATCCTACTAGATGCTCCAACTCAGTTTATTCAAAACAGATCTAGAAGCCATTCTTCTTCCTCTGGTCTGTATTTTTGATGTGGGTATTATGGTTAAAGATTTCAACATCATCCCAGTGATCCAGTCTCTAGGATTTGGAGGTCCCCAACTTCCTCCACTGCTGTGTTGCCTACACTATTTCACCATGCTTGCAAGTTCCACCTCCCTTTCCCCACTACCACCTACCAACACCTTCATTCTCACCTGAACTGTTGCAATAACCATCCAAATGCTCCTGAACTTCCAGACTTGTTCTAAAGTCCATTCTTCATACTGCTATCAGATTAAGCTCCCTACAGCATGATTAGTCTGTTATTTTGCTTAAAAATGTTCAATCCTTCCTCATTGTGTATAGTTGTACATTTAGAATTAAAGTTGCAAAAGAGTTAGAAAATACAGAATATGAGAAAATAAAAGGAAAATCTCATTTAACCCTTTCCCTTTAGGGCAGAAACCATCTTCATTACCAAGTCACTTGTGATTCTTCATCTGCTTCGTATGTTTCCATGTAGGATGGCTCATAACTGACTAAGAACCATTTACCCTACTTATACATGCCTTTAGTATATGCAAGCATTTATTGAATGTGCTCATTTTGCCAGAAGTGCTTCTCCTTGCTCTCGTGTTTTTACTCTGGTCTTTTCTATATATATTTTTAAAACTCATTTCAAATGCCCTATTTTCAAAAAGATTTCCCTTGATCTACTCTCTCCTTACCCTAGCTGGTTTAATTTCTTCCTTTGCTGACCTCCCAGAGCACTGGACCTCTCACTTTGTTTTCTGCATTCACTCTTAACCAAATTCTATCTTGTAATACTGTCTATCTTAAGTGAGACACCTAACCATTGTTGACCATATCTTCAGTTCCTGAAATGCCATGTAATGTCATCTATGTGTTTTGTATCCCTTACTGGGTCTTGCACAATTTGGGTTATAGCAGTTTAGTTTCTTTTCACTTTTCTGCTCTCTTCATAAGTAACCCTCTTACATTGCCTTCACAGCAGTCATTTTGCCACCTGTTGAAGGAGGAAAGAAACATGGTGTCCTCAAGGCTGATAAGGTTTAGGTCTTGCTGTTTACCTTTGAGTCATAATAGATTCAGCCTAAAGAGGCATTAACTTTCTTTAAAAACAACAGCCATGTCCCTCTCCCCTCTAGTAGCCACTAGTTTGTCCTTCATATCTGTGAGTCTGTTTCTATTTTGTTATATTTGTTTGTTTGATTTTTTTTGGTTCCACATATAAGTGACAACATTCAGTATTTGTCTTTCTCTTTCTGACTTATTTCACTAAGCATAATACTCTTTAGGTTCATCCATGTTGTCATGAACAGCAAACTTTCATTCTTTTTTATGGCTGAGTAATATTCCATTATGTATATATACCACATCTCTCTTTTTTTTTTTAACATCTTTATTGGAGTATAATTGCTTTACAATGGTGTGTTAGTTTCTGCTTTATAACAAAGTAAATCAGCTATACATATATATATATATATCCCCATATCTCCTCCCTCTTGCATCTCCCTCTCACTGTCCATATCCCACCCCTCTAGGTGGTCACATAGCACCAAGCTGATCTCCCTGTGTTATGCGGCTGCTTCCTACTAACTATCTATTTTACATTTGGTAGTATATATAAGTCCATGCCACTCTCTCACTTTGTCCCAGCTTACCCTTCCCCCTCCCTGTGTCCTCAAGTCCATTCTCTACGTCTATGTCTTTATTCCTGTCCTGCCCCTGGGTTCTTCAGAACCTTTTTTTTTTTTTTTTTAGGTTCCATATATATGTGTTAGCATACAGTATTTATTTTTCTGACTTACTTCATTCTGTATGACAGTCTCTAGGTCCATCCACCTCACTACAAATAACTCAATTTCGTTTTTTTTTTTTTTTTTTTATGGCTTAGTACTATTCCATTGTATATATGTGCCACATCTTCTTTATCAATTCATCTGTCGATGGACACTTAGGTTGCTTCCATGTCCTGGTCATTGTAAATAGAGCTGCAGTGAACACTGTATATACCACATCTCTTTATCCGTTCATCTGTTGATGGACACTTAGGTTGCTTCTATATCTTCGATATAGTAAATAATGTTGCTGTGAACATTGGAATCCACATATCTTTTTGAATTAGTGTTTTTGTTTTCTTTGTATAAACACCCAGGAGTGGAATTGCTGCATTGTATGGTGGTTCTAGTTTTAATTCTTTGAGGAACCTCCATACTGTCTTCCATAGTGGCTGTACCCATTTACATTCCTACCAACAGTGCATGAAGATTCCTTTTTCTCCACATCTTCACCAAAATTTGTTATTTCTTGTTTTTTTGATGATAGCCATTCTGACAGATGTGGGGGAAGGACAAAATAGGTGAAGGGAATTAAGAGGTTCAAATCACTAGGTATAAAATAAATAAGTTACTAGGTTGTATTGTACAGCACAAGGAATATAGCCAATATTTTACAACTGTGTTTGGAGTATAATCTATAAAAATACCAAATTACTATGTCGTACACCTGAAACTAATATAATATTGTAAGTCAACTATACTTCAATAAAAAATGAACAAGAACAACAATAATGACACAACTATTTAATCATTTGAAAGCTCTGAAATAGAATTAAGGGTCTATTTCTGTAGAGTTGAGAACTAAAATAGTAAAAAATGAATCTGAAGATGTTCTATCCTAGAGTGTAGGCTCTGAACAATTTATAATTCCTTGATCAAAGAGGGTAAGTTTCAGGATTGTAACTTTAGGGGCATTGTTTTAAACAGCACTGATGATTTATCTGAAAGTATAAAATGTTCACAATTGTCTGGAAATGTAAGAGAATCAGGCCAACCCAGTGATATCTCCAACATAAAAGGCACCAGAAAAAACAAAACAAACAAACAAACAAAAAACCCAAAACCCAAACCTCTGTTTCTAGCATGTTCTTTGTCTCATTGGGTCTGTTTCCTTCCTTGTTCCTACACAACAACCTTATCAAGATCAATTGTAGTATAGCTACCACTTTATATGATAGCCTTTTCTGACATATCTATCTCATTAGACTTGAAGCTCCTTCAAAGTACAATCTATGTGATAATCTTCTCTATAAACTCAGGTATTAGCACAAACTCAGGCACACAGCCAGAGCTCAACAATTTTCTATTAAACAAGTAAGACTTTGTCTCCATTAATGAATAGTCTAGATATAAACATCTCTATAGGAATTACTGAGATGTAGTCCAAGGTCCCCAGATTTCACATAAAAAATGTAGTCTCAGAAAAGTTAAGTTTCTTATGAGAGCGAACATTTAATAAAGTGTGATTGTTTATGTGATATCCAGTTTATTTTTCCAAAAGACCACTGTTTTTATTATTACCTAATTTTCAGAATTTATCAGAGTGTATTTCCATTAATATTAATTAGATCTATATTAAGACAAATATCCTGGAGTCAAATAATTTGAAAAACAGTCATTGATATGCTGGAGCTGTCCTACACTGGCGTATGAGATTCAATTGTTAAACTTCTGCTGCAAATCAGTGATTAAACACAGTCACTGATAAAAATAAAATCACATATACTTACAAATAAATAAATTATATTAAAAATGTAATAAATATTCAGAATTTATTACTTCCTAATTATTTCATAGCATTTTACTATTATGTTTGCTGTTGAGGGTATATATGTCTATTGTACCTTTATGATAGAAATACTACTGCTCATTTCTTACCAATCATGTTCACTCACATCATGTTGGTACCTTAAAATTGGCCTTTATTGGGAATATTTACACCATAATAATCAGTAAATAGTGCAAATCCAGGCTTGACTTAAGTGCTGGGTCAAAGTTTCAGTTTATTGGATATGATTTGTACAAAGGTGAGAAATAATTTAACAGAAGGTCACATATCAGACTCAATAAATTTATTGGCAAAACTGTTAATGGATTTATCTGCAACTACATTTGTCAAACATGTTTGAACTGTAACCATAAGCTGTTCATGGATACAAGAGTTTGGCAAAAATTGACAAATAAATTTTGTGAGAATCAATTGCGAAAATGGTTAATGTGTATTAGTATTAAAAGTCATCATTCATCTCTTCTTCTTCTCTTTCCTTCCTTTGCTGAAGAATTAAGTCCTACAGATACTAGGTGGGGTCAAGCAAAGTTGGTGTCCATGGTAGGTGACTGTGAGGTCTTGGTGGCCTAGAGTAGGCTGTTGAAGCCTAAGCTGGATAAAGAAGGTGTCCCTTTGGAGGAGATGGCCTGGCATGTAGTGTCAGGGCCCAAACAGGGTGTTGAGATTGCCCATTCCAAGAGATGGAAAAGTGTACAGTGTCAGAGCCCGAATAGATTAAAGAGGTGGTCCATCTCCAGGTATCAGAAGCCAGTTAGGGTAAGGAAGCTCCCATACAGGGGTAGCCAGCTTAAGTGGTTGGAGTTTGGTGTGGTGAAGAGGGTATCCAAACATGGGGACAGCAGTGACAGCCCAGAGCGCACTGCTGGAGCCTGAGTGGAGTCAAGTGAGCATCTATATAGTGGAGGTAGTGGTGACGATGAAATATTGGTTATATACAGAAGAATTGATCAAATTACTAAATATTAAGGGTAATGGAAACCAGATTTATTACTGTCAGAGAAAGAGCTTACCAATATTGAAATAGAGAAAACTAGAATTGAGCCTGTGTTGTTGGATTAGCATCAGAGGTATTGAAAACACATGAAAAAGCATCTATAAAAAACAAAATATAGATGTAAATGTGTGTGCATATGTATATGTGTGAACATTCATATGCATTTGTCCATCCCAGTGAGCAGGTGTGGGAGTAGAAAAGCACACCCAGGAAGCAGATCTTAGCTTCTAAATACTGTGATCCACCAAAAAGAACCTAGGAACCATGGAAAATTGGTTGATTCCAGCCAGGGCAGGGAAAGTACAAGATGAGACCGGAACATCTTGTATTTGAAAATAAGAAAGTGCTCAAAGAATGAGGGGGCTTATCAAAAGGATGCAGAAGCCAGCTGGAAGCACTTACACTGTCCAAATTTAGGATAATTTCAGCATCAAAATAATGAATGAATTGAATTATAACCCATTAAATAATAGGAACACATGATGCCATCTTTTTATAAATATGTAAATAATAAATTAAAAGTTGAATGAGAAATAATATATTTATGTAGATTCAAAATACCTCCCCATAAAATCCTTGTTAAATAGAAAAGGGAATAGAGTAATGTTATGGTGGGAAGCCTGGCAGACACCACCTTAATCTGATGATCAAAGTGAGCATCATCTCATACGGGACAAGTCAAAAACACATGGACCGGATAGGAAGCATTACATCAGTGATATTCCTGCCAAAGCTGCATAGCCTGAATCTAATCAAATCTAAATTGAAGGATGTTCTACAAAATAACTGGCTTGTAGTGTAAAGTTATCAAGATCATGCAAGTCAAAGAAAGACTTATAAAAGGTTCCAGATAAAAGTTAAAATAAAGATACATATAAACGAAATATGACTCATGACTCTGGACATGACTGTTTTTCTGTAAAATACATTATTGGGGTAATTGAAAATCTTGAATAGGATCTGAACTTTGGATGGTGGTAAAATATTGATTTTATTTTCATTATTTAATGATTATTTAAGAGAATATTCTTGTACATGGAAACACCACTAAAGTATTTGAGAGTGGTGGACATCAAGTAAGTGATGGGCTAGGGGAAAATTCATTTGTACTATAACTGAAACTTTAATTTTGAGATAAAAATGAGATAATGCCACCATGTCATATGACTCAGCAAGTCCATCCCTAACCATATAGCCAAGATAAATAAATTAATATATTCACAAAAAGGATTGTATCAAATTATTCAAGGTATGCTAGTCATAACAGCTGAAAACTGGAAACAACCCAAATACCCATCAATAGGGGGTTGGATAAATGCACTTGTAGAATATCATACAGTGGAACACCAATAAAAAAAGAACAAACCACTAATACATGCAACAACATGGATGATTTTCAAAAACATGAGTGAAAGAAGATAGACATATTTATATCAATATAAAGGTCAAGAACAAGCAAAACTAATCAATGATCTGGAAATCAGAATAATGATTGCTTTTTAGGGGCGTTAAATGAAAAGGGCAGACAAGAATTTTTTCAAGTAGAACGTTCCATACATTAACCAGGTGATGGGTACACTGGTGTATGCATTTGGTAAAATGTATTAAGATATACAATTATGATTATGCATTTTATTGCAAGTAAATTGTGTTTCAATAAATCACTGTGAGCATTTAAAAAATGCTGTGGCAGAAAAATTCAGCCTTCTCAATTTTCTCATTTCAGTATTTATAAGTAAAATAGTCAACAATTTCAACTTCTCCTTTTGCCTTACATCTATCCTACAACATTTCAGTACTAGTCCGTTTACACTCCTTATGAAGAAAAAGAAACCAAGTTGTTTGTAATGACTTGTAAACAAATTCCTTCACATAGGTAAAACTTGCAGGAAGTCTCTGGAATTACAAAAGTTTGAACAAGAAATATTTTGGTCTAACGTATACAATGCCTTATGTCTAAGGAATATATTGGCAAAGATTACTTTTTATTACCAAGCACTAGGCCTTCAAGAAATTCTTTATGATTCACTAAAATGGTAGCAAACTGTGGAATATTTTGTTGTTGCAGCATTTTCCAGAAACCACACACCTTGTACAGAATGAATCTATAATTGTTGGGCAATTTCTTTTTTGAGTTGAACTGCACTTTTGAGACTATGTTTTTCTGAGAGATTGTGAAAATAAAATTGGAAATATCACATATCTGCTGACATGACATAGACGGGTCCTTTCATTTTGCATTTTCTTTTTAACTCTGAATTAAGGCAAAAGGCTCTTTAAAGACAAAAGTGCTTCCTTTGGTTTCTCTCTCCTGAATGAAAACCATTTATCCCATTATTTGAGGCTACATGTCTTACAAATAAAGACTGGGGTCAGAGGTAGTTGTTCTGTTATTTTGTGAACATGGGAAGTCCATTGATGTTTATATAAATCAAATCTGGTCTTGAAAACACTAAATATTCTACTTTTACATTCTCTTAATATACTATCATTTTCAAAGAGAAATATCTGAAGGAAATTGATCCCTCCCTTTTTCCTCTTTCATCTCAAAATAGGGGCATTTATTCTGAACATTTTCATTGAGTTGAATTTTTTTTGTCTACAGGCTATTGATGTGTATGATCCTCCTTCAAGCCCATATGAGGTCTCTCTCCACCTCAAGCAGAACTGCATCACATTGTCACCATATTTGTGGGTTTGGTGTTAGAGTTATTGTCAAAATGGCAAAGCTGCATTTATGACCTTGCAACGAACAGGTATTTCTTCTTATTCTGTTTGAGAGCCTGGGTTTTATTGGATCCAGTGAGAAAAGTGAAAGTTTAACATAAGCCAGGGTCTGGACACAGAAACAATCCTTCAGTTTGAATTAGTTCCCAAGATGACTTCTCTATTTCAGGAACAGTTCAATTCTCTTTAACACAAATGGTGATCCCATAATGAACTAACTGGGAAATCTCTTTGTGGAAATACTGATTAGCTCATATAGTTTTGGGAATCTTGCTCATTCTCTTTCCCCTTTCAACCCCTAAGCTACATCACTCATGACTAGCTTCTTTGTGTACTTCTGGTCTCATTGATCCTTTTCTTCTCAAAATAGGAGTATGTAAAATCTATTATGAGGTTTATTTGTATCAGTTTCTTACAATTCTATAATTATTTTGTGAATAGATGACTTGATTTATAATATATTCTAATAAAATGTTGAGAGAGAATTAAAGTTGTTGTTTTTTTTTTTAAGAAATTAGGGAAAACTTAGAAAGTACTCCAGAAGTAGTTAATAGAGATAAAAAATAATAATAAAGCGTATATACATCAATGACAAATAAGGATAAGTAAAATAGAGAAAAAAAATTAAAATTTGACTATCAGAAATGAGATAGTATGTATGAATGCAGATGTGCAATTGCATGGGAATGGATTTAAATATGTAGAATAAGTAATATGTTTTTTGCTGTTTTCTATCAAAATATAGACTAATATTGATTCAAAAAGGTTGAAAATATGAACAGTTCATAAAGGTAGATAAAATTATTCCAATTAAAAGAGAAACATGCTCTAATCCCTTGCTAAATTTCTAAATAACCTCTGAATTGAAGATACTTCCAAGATTTGTTCAAAGTTCTAAATGGTATAGGGTAGCTTCCCAGCTTGTTTTAGGAATAAAGCTTAAGCTTGATATCAAAAGTTTACAATGATAATACTAAGAAATTGAAACATGTAAATTTTACCTATAAATATAGATGTTAAAACTTGAAAAGATAGCTAAGAAAATCCAAAATCCCCCCAAATATGAAAAGAACAATATACCCATTACCAAGATTACAGAATGGTTCAGTATCAGGAAATCTATGCTAATAATTCATCATGACAAAAAATGTCAAAGGAGAAAAATTATGTAACTTTATCAGTAAGGCAACTACCATTGGTAAAAAAAAAAAATCTTCACATAAAATAGAAATAGAAGAAAAACATTTAATACAAGGAACACTACTTTCTAATAGCAAACATCAAATTAAATGAAGATATGCTCAAAGTTACGTTCATTAAAGTTAATCATAAAGCAGAGATGTCAGCTACTATTTTGGAGGTGTTAGATAACGTGACAAGAGTAGATAAAGAATATCAATATAAATGTTAGAAAATAAAATAACATTTATTTGAATATAGTATGATTAAAAGCTTTAGAAAGGAATTAAAAGAGCAAAGAAGGAAGGAAGGAAAGCAGGGAGAAAAATAAGAAAAGTCCTAGGAAAAAAAATCAAGCACTAGAATTAATAAAATAAGTTGATAAGGTGCCTGAATTCAATATAAATATACAAAATTAAAGTTTTCCCTTATACTAGTAATAACCAGTTAGAAAAAAATGAAAAAATACAATTTACAATAGACATAATCTAGAAACACAAAAGAATACATTTAAAGAGAAGACCACAAAATCTATATGAAAGCAATCAAAATATTTTTGTTAGACATAAAATAAGACCTGAATTAACGAAAAGAAACTATTTGTTCCTGAATAGGAATAACTAATCTCATATAAATATCAATCATTCCAAAAATTAATGACTCTATGCAATTTTCATTATAATGCTGTTTTAACTTGACTATAACTTTTAAAAATTAATATAGCAATAAATATCCTTAAGCAAAAAAAAAAAAAGAAAGATAAAATAGATTAATGAAGGGGTATGTTTTTACTTTTCCCAGGTATTAGAACTTGGTATAAAGCCATGTAATTAAAACCATATAGATTTCACCCCGAAATAACCAAATCAAAGAAAAGGAATACATAAAGTCTAGAAATTAATGAAACCCCATATTTAGTATATAGTAAAACTAGTATTTCAATTCCAATGAAAGATAATATTTTATTAATTAATAATGCAAGAATAATTACTTATTCATTTGGAAGGAAACACAATTAAGAATGTATAAAACATTCCAAATAAGTTAATGTTTAAATATTTAAAAAATCTAAAGTGTTAGAAGAAAAATTTAGATAATATTTATAAATCTGTCAGTGAAAGAAAGGTCTTAAGCAATTTAAAAAATTCAGGATACATCAAAAACAAATTTGACTGTATTGAATTTATGATTTTTAAAAGGCTAAAGATATCATAACAGGCTAGAAAGCATATTTAAAAATAAAGGACAAATAGTTGTTATTCTTTTTTTTTACAGGGTAATTTTATTTTATTTTGTTTTAAATTTTTATTGGAGTATAGTTGATTTATAATGTTAGTTTCAGGTATACAGCAAAGTGAATCAGTTATACATATACACATACACTCTTTTTTTTTTAAGAGATGTTACTCTTAATCTGAAAATAGTACTTCAAGACCAATAAGAAGTACACAAATCATCTATTAAAAACATTGATAATATATTTAAAAAAGCAGTTCTCAGAAGATGAAAAGCAAATCATAAATAAACATATAAAAAGGTAGTCGACCTATTTTATACGCACAATAAGAAACTGCTTAGCCCATGGGCTTTCAAATGTTAAACGATATAACCCAGAATTTCAGAGGATGAGAAGAAACAGATAGTATTGTTTTACTGGCTAGACTGTGAATTGGTTACATTAGAAGAGTAGAAGCTTCCCATGATCCTGAAAAGAGTCTTTTTAAAAAATTAATCCTTCCCCACCAGATGAGGTAGGGAATCCTTCCCTATTGTACTGAATAATATATAAGCCTTAGTTTGTTGTCCAAACATTTGTTTGTTCCTTAGTTTGTTAAAAATGCAATAAAATAAATATGAGTTTCAAACAAGCCTGGAGAACTGGTTTCAAAACACATCCAAAGCCTTGCAAGAATCACAGCAACATTTATAATCAGTTGTTGGGGACATTAAAACAAAAGCTGAGGCAAGACTCATCTTCTGAGGGCTGGGACCCAAGCCAGGCTTGTCACTTGTGACTTCCACCTTGGCCTGAGTGAAGATGTAGACACGATGAGAACGAACAGAGTATTTTCAGTCAGAAAGACCTGAATTGGGGACCCATTTCCCTCTCAATGGGAAATAATAATAGTTTCTTTTTTATAAATTTTTTTAAAATTTGAATTTATTTATTTTTTACAAGGTTTTCCATACATTTGTGAAGCACTCATTTCTTATCTTCTGAATTGTACATCTCAATTACCATGTCAAATGGGATTTCAGTACATTTTTATACAAGTCATTGACACAAACATTAGGATAATTAATTGTTGTGTTGTTCCATCCCCACAGATGCTTATCCCAAAGATCCCACACAATATTTTTTTTCCTAAGACATGGAGAATGTTGTAGTATAATAGAGGAAATAAACAGAGCATGCTTAAGTGACCAGTTTATTCATTTTAGGAGAAAGTATGTATAGCGAAATGCATTTTTGCTCAGAGATGAAAAGGGTACTCTCTGCTATTGTCAAAATTGTTTTTATAAACCTATATTTTTTTAAAAAAAACATATTCATTGGAGTATAATTGCTTTACAATGGTGTGTTAGTTTCTGCTTTATAACAAAGTGAATCAGTTATACATATACATATATCCCCATATCTCTTCCCTCTTGCATCTCCCTCCCTCCCTCCCTCCCTATCCCACCCTTCTAGCTGTTCACAAAGCACCGAGCTGATCTCCCTGTGCTATGCAACTGCTTCCCACTAGCTATCTAATTTACATTTGGTAGTGTATATATGTCCATATATACACTACCACTCTCTCACTTTGTCCTAGCTTACTCTTCCCCCTCCCCATATCCTCAAGTCCATTCTCTAGTAGGTCTGTGTCTTTATTCCTATCTTGCCACTAGGTTCTTCACAAACATTTTTTTTTTTTTTTTTTAGATTCCATATATATGTATTAGCATATGGTATTTGTTTTTCTCTTTCTGACTTACTTCATTCTGTATGACAGACTCTAGGTCCATCCACCTCACTACAAATAACTCAATTTTGTTTTTTTTTATGGCTGAGTAATATTTCATTGTATATATGTGCCACATCTTCTTTATCCATTCATCTGTTGATGGACACTTAGGTTGCTTCCATGTCCTGGCTATTGTAAATAGAACTGCAATGAACGTTGTGGTACATGACTATTTTTGAATTATGGTTTTCTCAGGGTATATGCCCAGTAGTGGGATTGCTGGGTCATATGGTAGTTCTATTTTCAGTTTTTTAAGGAATGTCCATACTATTCTCCATAGTGGCTGTATCAGTTTACATTCCCACCAACAGTGCAAGGGGGTTCCATTTTCTCCACACCCTCCCCAACATTTATTGTTTGTAGCTTTTTTAATGATGGCCATTCTCACTGGTGTGAAATGATATCTCATTGTAGTTTTGATCTGCATTTCTCTAATGATTAGTGATGTTGAGCATCCTTTCATGTGTTTGTTGGCAATCTGTACATCTTCTTTGGAGAAACGTCTATATAGGTCTTCTGCCCATTTTTGGATTGGGTTGTTTGTTTTTTTGATATTGAGATGCACGAGCTGCTTGTAAATTTTGGAGATTAATCCTTTGCCAGTTGCTTCATTTGCAAATATTCGCACCCATTCTGATGGTTGTCTTTTCATCTTGTTTATGGTTTTGCTGTGCAAAAGCTTTTAAGTTTCATTAGGTCCATCTGTTTATTTTTGTTTTTATTTTCATTTCTCTAAAGGTGCGTCAAAAAAGATCTTGCTATGATTCATGTCCTAGAGTGTTCTGCCTATGTTTTCCTCTAAGAGTTTGAGAGTGTCTGGGCTTACATTAGGGTCTTTAATCCATTTTCTGTTTATTTTGGTGTATGGTGTTAGGGAGTGTTCTAATTTCATTCTTTTACATGTAGCTGTCCAGTTTTCCCAGAACCACTTACTGAAGACGCTGTCTTTTCTCCACTGTATATTCTTGCTTCCTTTATCAAAGATAAGGTGACCATATGTGTGTGAGTTTATCTCTGGGCTTTCTATCCTGTTCCATTGATCTATATTTCTATTTTTGTGTCAGTACCATACTGTCTTAATCACTGTAGCTTTGTAGTATAGTCTGAAGTCAGGGAGGCTGATTCCTCCAGCTCCGTTTCCCTTTCTCAAGATTGCTTTGGCTATTCGGGTCTTTTGTGTTTCCATACAAATTGTGATTTTTTTTGTTCTAGTTCTGTGAAAAATGCCAGTGGTAGTTTGATAGGGATTGCATTGAATTTGTAGATTGCTTTGGGTAGTACAGTCATTTTCACAATGTTGATTCTGCCAATCCACGAACATGGTATATCTCTCCATCTATTTGTATCATCTTTAATTTCTTTCATCAGTGTCATAATTTTCTGCATACAGGTGTTTTGTCTCCTTAGGTAAGTTTATTCCTAGATATTTTATTCTTTATGCTGCAATGGTAAACGGGAGTGTTTCCTTAATTTCTCTTTCAGATTTTTCATCATTAGTATATGGGAATGCAAGAGATATCTATGCATTAAATTTGTATCCTGCTACTTTACCAAATTCATTGATAAGCTCTAGTAGTTTTCTGGTAGCAACTTTAGGATTCTCTATGTATAGTATCATGTCATCTGCAGACAGTGACAGCTTTACTTCTTCTTTTCTGATTTGGATTCCTTTTATTTCTTTTTCTTCTCTGATTGCTGTGGCTAAAACTTCCAAAACTATGTTGAATAATAATGGTGAGAGTTGGCAACCTTGACTTGTTCCTGATCTTAGTGAAAATGGTTTCAGTTTTTCACCATTGAGGACGATGTTGGCTGTGGGTTTGTCATATATGGCCTTTATTATGTTGAGGAAAGTTCCCTCTATGCCTACTTTCTGGAGGGTTTTTATCATAAATGGGTGTTGAATTTTGTCAAAAGCTTTCTCTGCATCTATTGAGATGATCGTATGTTTTTTTTCCTTCAATTTGTTAATATGATTTATCACATTGATTGATTTGCGTATATTGAAGAATTCTTGTATACCTGGGATAAATCCCACTTGATCATGGTGTATGACCCTTTTAATGTGCTGTTGGATTCTGTTTGCTAGTATTTTTTGAAGATTTTTGCATCTATGTTCATCAGTGATATTGGCCTGTAGGTTTCTTTCTTTGTGACATCTTTGTCTGGTTTTGGTATCAGGGTGATGGTGACCTCGTAGAATGAATTTGGGAGTGTTCCTCCCTCTGCTATAGTTTGGAAGAGTTTGAGAAGGACAGGTGTTAGCTCTTCTCTAAATGTTTGATAGAGTTCGCCTGTGAAGCCATCTGGTCCTGGGTTTTTGTTTGTTGGAAGATTTCTAAGCACAGTTTCAATTTCAGTGCTTGTGATTGGACTGTTCATATTTTCTATTTCTTCCTGTTTCAGTGTCAGAATGTTGTGTATTTCTAAGAATTTTTCCATTTCTTCCAGGGTGTCCATTTTATTGGCATAGAGTTGCTTGTAGCAATCTCTCATGATCCTTTGTATTTCTGCAGTGTCATTTGTTACTTCTCCTTTTTCATTTCTAATTCTATTAATTTGAATCTCCCTTTTTTTCTTGATAAGTCTGGATAATGGTTTATCAATTTTGTTTATCTTCTCAAAGAACTAGCTTTTAGTTTTATTGATCTTTGCTATCATTTCCTTCATTTCTTTTTCATTTATTTCTGATCTGATCTTTATGATTTCTTTCCTTCTGCTAACTTTGGGGTTTTTTGTTCTTCTTTCTCTAATTGCTTTAGGTGTAAGGTTAGGTTGTTTATTTGAGATGTTTCTTGTTTCTTAATGTATGATTGTATTGCTATAAACTTCCCTCTTAAATTTTAATTAACTAAATTAATTAATTAATTAATTAATTTCGTTTCACCGGGTCTTAGTTGCATCAGGCCTGTTCTTTAATTGTGGTTCCATAGCTCTTTAGTTGCAGCTCGCTGGCTCCTTTAGTTGCAAGACATGGGCTCCTTATTTGCGGCATGTGTAATAGTTTCTATTTCATAGCAATGCTTGAAGTTTAAGAGATGATAATGTACAGAAATAAGATATGCATATGTCATATGTTTAGATATCATCTCATGAATAATACTGTTTAATACAAAATATTTGGAGACACAGTTCTAAGGGTTTATATATATTAAGTTGTTTACTTCCCCATGGAAATACCCTCTAAGGTAGTTATTTTCTTATATCTATTCTACAAATGAGGAAACTGAGGCACAGGGAGATTATATTATTTCCCCAAAGCCTCAGAGCTACTAAGGACCAAATCTGGAATTTGGTGTCAGACCTGGATTTGGTATCCTTAAACAGTATGCTATATAGCTTCACTTGCAAGGCTTAAAATAGTACCTGCATAACCAGCTTAGCAAACTGCAGTTATGACTTAAATAATCTGCATTTGTTGTATTTTGCAGAAAGTATAATCTGGAAATGTTTTGTTTTCTTTCTACTTAGGGAAACATTTTATCATCTCCTCTCTGTATACTAAATGATATCTTATTCTTTCTATAATATATTCCAACTTTCATACTTAGAACAGTTTCCCCCATTTTAAGGAAGCCACATATTTTTTATCTATCCTTCCCCAAATATATAGATTTCAAACTGAACCCTCAAAGGTAAAAACATCAAATTTTAATGAATTCTGAATTGAGTTCTGCCTGCATCTGTTTACCCTCCCTCTACTATTGATGCTCTTCCATTTGATGGAAAAGGAAAATAATGTCCATGTGACTTTACAAAACAGCAGAAAGATTGGAGGGAAGCAGGGATTTTTGTTTGTTTTATTTTGTTTTAATTCACCTCATCGACTCACCACTGCATGGAACATGTCACTTTGTTTTCAGAAAATTGGTTTGCAAAGTGTCCTTCAGCAACACACCTTTTCAAAGCATGAGGAAAAACTGGAGACACTTTCAGTAGCTCAAGAAATAACCAACTTACAAATCACCAATGCCTTTGTTTTCATGTCTCCTCCAGTTTGGCAGTTTTTCTGCTCATTAGTCCTTTCCTCCTGAGGATAAATAAGATCAGAAGGAAGATCTAGCTCAAATCAGTCAATTACATCTACTTGTCAGCACTTGAAATAAAAGGATGAATGCATGGTGGTCAAGGTTTTAGAGACAACTTGAGGGATTATCTGTGAAGTTCTATTATCCTACTACTTCCTCTTTCTATTAGCATCAGTCTTTGAGAATCCAGAGCCTGGAAAACTGGACAACTTATAAATTGCTGGAAGGGGATGGGATCTGAAGGATAATTTTACCCAAACTTCTCTATTTATAGATGAGGAAACTTAGGACCGGTCAGGATTATTTGTCTGCCCAATGACATGCAGCTTAATAAAGACTCAACTGGCAACCTCCAGATATTCATCCTCTTCTAATTGTAGTTACATGGAAAAAAATTCTAATCTCATGTCAGTAACAGCACAATTTCATTTAAAATAACCCATGGGGGGAGGAGCTTCACGATGGCGGAAGAGTAAGACGCAGAGATCAACTGCCTGCCCACAAAGACATCAGAAATACATCTACATGTGGAACAACTCCTACAGTAAACCTACTGAACACTGGCAGAAGACCTCAGACTTCCCAAAAGGCAAGAAACTCCCCAGGTACCTGGGTAGGGCAAAAAAAAAAAACCCCCAAAAAAACCAGAGACAAAAGAATAGGAACAAGACTTGCACCAGTGGGAGGGAGCTGTGAAGGAGGAAAGGTTTCCACACACTAGGAAGCCCATTTGCGGGCCGAGACTGCGGGTGGTGGAGGGGGAAAGCTTCGGAGCCACGGAGCCACGGAGGAGAGCACAGCAACAGGGGTGCGGAGGGCAAAGTGGAGAGATTCTCGCACAGAGGATTGGTGCCAACCAGCACTCACCAACCCAAGAGGCTGTCTGCTTACTGGCTGGGGTGGCTGGGGGCTGGGAGCTGAGACTCAGGCTTCGGCCAGATCCCAGGGAGAGGACATGTTGGCTGCGTGAACACAGCTTGAAGGGGGCTAGTGCGCCACAGCTAGCTGGGAGGGAGCCCTGGAGAAAGTCTGGAGCTGCCAAAGAGACAAGAGACTTTTTCTTGCCTCTTTGTTTCCTGGTGAGCGAGAAGAGGGGATTAAGAGCGCCGCTTAAAGGAGATCCAGAGACAGGCACGAGCTGCGGCTATCAACACGGACACCAGAGATGGGCATGAGATGCTAAGGCTGCTGCTGCCGCCACCAAGAAGCCTGTGAGCAAGCACAGGTCACTATCCACACCTCCACTCCCGGGAGCCTGTGCAGCCCACCACTGCCAGGGTCCTCTGATCCAGGGACAACTTCCCTGGGAGAAAACACAGCTCGCCTCAGGCTGATGCAACGTCACGCTGGCCTCTGCTGCCACAGGCTCGCCCGGCGTCTGTACCTATCCCTCCCCCCGGCCTGAGTGAGCCAGAGCATGCGAATCAGCTGCTCCTTTAACCCCGTCCTGTCTGAGTGAAGAACAGATGCCCTCAGGCGACCTACAGGCAGAGGCGGGTCCAAATCCAGAGCTCAACCCCGGAAGAGGAAGGGAAATTTCTCCCAGCAGCCTCAGCAGCAGTGGATTAAATCTCCACAATCAACTTGATGTACCCTGCATCTGTGGAATCCCTGAATAGACAACAAATCATCACAAATTGAGGAGGTGGGCTTTAGGAGCAATGATATATATATATTTTTTCCCCTTTTCTCTTTTTGTGAGTGTGTATGTGTATGCTTCTGTGTGTGATTTTGTCTGTATAGCTTGCTTTTACCATTTGTCTTAGGGTTCTGTCTGTCCTTTTTTTGTTTTTTTGTTTTTTTTTAATTACTTAAAACAATTATTTTTTCTTAATAATTATTTTTTATTTTAAAAATTTATTTTATTTTATTTTACTTTATTTTATTTCATCTTCTTCTTTCTTTCTTTCTTTCTTTTCCTTCTCCCTTTTATTCTGAGCCATGTGGAGGACAGGATCTTGGTGCTCCAGCCAAGCGTCAGGGCTGTGCCACTGAGGTGGGAGAGCCAAGTTCAGGACGCTGGTCCACAAGAGACCTCCCAGTTACACGTAATATCAAACAGTGAAAATCTCCCAGAGATCTCCATCTCAATGCCAAGACCCAGCTCCACTCAACAACCAGAAAGCTACAGTGCAGGACACCCTATGCCAAACAACTAGCAAGACAGGAACACAACCCCATCCATTAGCAGAGAGGCTGCCTAAAATCATAATAAGGCCACAGACACCCCAAAACACACCACCAGATGTGGACGTGCCCACCAGAAAGACAAGATCCAGCCTCATCCACCAGAACACAGGCACTAGTTCCCTCCACCAGGAAGCCTACACAATCCACTGAACCAACCTTAGGGACAGATACCAAAAACAACGGGAACTACGAACCTGCAGCCTGTGAAGAGGAGACCCCAAACACAGTAAGTTAAGCACAATGAGAAGACACAGAAACACACAGCAGATGAAGAAGCAAGGTAAAAACCCACCAGACCTAACAACTGAAGAGGAAATAGGCAGTCAACCTGAAAAAGAATTCAGAATAATGATAGTAAAGATGATCCAAAATCTTGGAAATAGAATGGAGAAAATACAAGAAACCTTTAACAAGGACATAGAAGAACCAAAGAGCAAACAAACAGTGATGAACAACATAATAAATAAAATTAAAGATTCTCTAGAAGGGATCAATAGCAGAATAACTGAGGCAGAAGAACGGATAAGTGACCAGGAAGATAAAATAGTGGAAATAACTACTGAAGGGCAGAATAAAGAAAAAAGAATGAAAATAATTGAGGAGTGTCTCAGAGACCTCTGGGACAACATTAAACGCACCAACATTCGAATTCTAGGGGTCCCAGAGGAAGAAGAGAAAAATAAATGGACTGAGAAAATATTTGAAGAGATTATAGTTGAAAACTTCCCTAATATGGGAAAGGAAATAGTTAATCAAGTCCAGGAAGCACAGAGAGTCCCATACAGGACAAATCCAAGGAGAAACACGCCAAGAAACATGTTAATCAAACTATCAAAAATTAAATACACAGAACAAAATTTAAAAGCAATAAGGGAAAAACAACAAGTAACACATAAGGGAATCCCCATAAGGTTAACAGCTGATCTTTCAGCAGAAACTCTGCAAGCCAGAAGGGAGTAGCAGGACATAAATAAAGTGATGAGAGAGAAAAACCTACAACCAAGATTACTCTACCCAGCAAGGATCTCATTCAGATTTGATGGAGAAATTAAAAGATTTACAGACAAGCACAATTAAGAGAATTCAGCACCACGAAACCAGCTTTACAACAAATGCTAAAGGAACTTCTCTAGTCAGGAAACACAAGAGAAGGAAAAGACCTACAATAATAAACCCAAAACAATTAAGAAAATGGTAATAGGAACATACATATCGATAATTACCTTAAATGTAAATGGATTAAACGCTCCAACCAAAAGACATAGACTGGCTGAATGGATACAAAAACAAGACCCATATATATGCTGTCTACAAGAGACCCACGTCAGACCGAGGGACACATACAGACTGAAAGTAAGGGGATGGAAAAATATATTCCATGCAAATGGAAATCAAAAGAAGGCTGGAGTAGCAATTCTCATATCAGACAAAATAGACTTTAAAACAAAGAATAGTAAAAGAGACAAAGAAGGACATTACATAAAGATCAAGGGATCAATCCAAGAAGAAGATATAACAATTGTAAATATTTATGCACCCAACATAGGAGCACCTCAATACATAAGGAAAATACTAATAGTCATAAAAGGGGAAATCAACCGTAACACAATCATAGTAGGGGACTTTAACACCCCATTTTCACCAATGGACAGATCATCCAAAATGAAAATAAATAAGGAAACACAAGCTTTAAATGATACATTAACAAGATGGACTTAATTGATATTTATAGGACATTCCATCCAAAAACAACAGAATACACATTCTTCTCAAGTGCTCATGGAACATTCTCCAGGATAACTCATATCTTAGGTCACAAAACAAGCCTTGGTAAATTTAAGAAAATTGAAATCATATCAAGTACCTTTTCTGACCACAACGCTATGAGACTAGATATCAATTACAGGAAAAAAATCTGTAATAAATACAAACACTTGGAGGCTAAACAACACACTAGTTAATAACCAAGAGATCACTGAAGAAATCAAAGAGGAAATCAAAAAATACCTAGAAACAAATGACAATGAAAACACAATGATGCAAAACCTATGGGATGCAGCAAAAGCAGTTCTAAGAAGGAAGTTTATAGCAATACAATCCTACCTTAAGAAACAAGAAACATCTCAAATAAACAACTTAACCTTACACATAAAGCAATTAGAGAAAGAAGAACAAAAAACCCCAAAGTTAGCAGAAGGAAAGAAATCATAAAGATCAGGTCAGAAATAAATGAAAAAGCAATGAAGGAAACGATAGCAAAGATCAATAAAACTAAAAGCTGGTTCTTTGAGAAGATAAACACAATTGATAAACCATTAGCCAGACTTATCAAGAAAAAAAGGGGGAAGACTGAAATCAATACAAATAAAAATGAAAAGGGAGAAGTAACAACTGACACTGAAGAAATACAAGGGATCATGAGAGATTACTACAGGCAACTGTATACCAATAAAATGGACAACCTGTAAGAAATGGACAAATTCTTAGAAATGCACAACTGCCGAGACTGAACCAGGAAGAAATAGAAAATATGAACAGACCAATCACAAGCACTGAAATTGAAACTGTGATTAAAAATCTTCCAACAAACAAAAGCCCTGGACCTGATGGCTTCACAGGCGAATTCTATCAAACATTTAGAGAAGAGCTAACACCTATCCTTCTCAAACTCTTCCAAAATATAGCAGAGGGAGGAACACTCCCAAACTCATTCTATGAGGCCACCGTCACTCTGATGCCAAAACCAGAGAAAGATGTCACAAAGAAAGAAAACTACAGGCCAATATCACTGATGAACATAGATGCAAAAATCCTCAACAAAATACTAGCAAACAGAATCCAACAGCACATTAAAAGGATCATACACTATTTTCAAGTGGTGTTTATCCCAGGAATGCAAGGATTCTTCAATATATACAAATCAATAAACGTGATACACCATATTGACAAATTGAAGGAGAAAAACCATTTGATCATCTCAATTGATGCAGACAAAGCTTTCAACAAAATTCAACACCCATTTATGATAAAAACCCTCCAGAAAGTAAGAATAGAGGGAACTTTCCTCAACATAATAAAGGCCATATATGACAAACCCACAGCCAACATTGTCCTCAATGGTGAAAAACTGAAACCATTTCCACCAAGATCAGGAATGAGACAAGGTTGCCCACTCTCACCACTATTATTCAACATAGTTTTGGAAGTTTCAGCCACAGACATCAGAGAAGAAATAGAAATAAAAGGAATCCAAATTGGAAAAGAAGAAGTAAATCTGTCAGTGTTTGCAGATGACATGATACTATACATAAAGAATCCTAAATATGCTACAAGAAAACTACTAGAGCTTATCAATGAATTTGGTAAAGTAGCAGGATACAAAATTAATGAACCAAAATCTCTTGCATTCCTATACACTAATGATGAAATATCTGAAAGTGAAATTAAGAAAACACTCCAATTTACCATTGCAGCAAAAAGAATAAAATATCTAGGAATAAACCTACCTAAGGAGACAAAAGACCTGTATGCAGAAAATTATGACAGTGATGAAAGAATTTAAAGACGATACAAATAGATGGAGATATATACCATGTTCATGGATTGGCAGAATCAACATTGTGAAAATGACTATACTACCCAAAGCAATCTACAGATTCATTGCAATCCCTATCAAACTACCACTGGCATTTTTCACAGAACTAGAACAAAAAATTTCACAATTTGTATGGAAACACAAAAGACCCCGAATAGCCAAAGCAATCTTGAGAACGAAAAATGGAGCTGGAGGAATCAGACTCCCTGACTTCAGACTATACTACAAAGCTACAATAATCAAGACAGTATGGTACTGGCAGTAAAACAGAAATATAGATAAATGGAACAGGATAGAAAGCCCAGAGATAAACCCACACACATATGGTCACCTTATCTTTGATAAAGGAAGCAAGAATATACAGTGGAGAAAAGACAGCATCTTCAGTAAGTTGTTCTGGGAAAACTGGACAGCTACATGTAAAAGAATGAAATTAGAAAACTCCCTAACACCATACACAAAAGTAATCTCAAAATGGATTAAAGACCTAAATGTAAGGCCAGACACCATCAAACTCTTAGAGGAAAACAAACGCAGAACACTCTAGGACATAAATCACAGCAAGATCCTTTTTGACCCACCTCCTAGAGAAATGGAAATAAAAATAAAAATAAACAAATGGGACCTAATGAAACTTAAAAGCTTTTGCACAGCAAAGGAAACCATAAACAAGATGAAAAGACAACCGTCAGAATGGGAGAAAATATTTGCAAATGAAGAACTGACAAAAGATTAATCTCCAAAACATGCAAGCAACTCATGCAGCTCAATATCAAAAAAACAAACAACCCAATCCAAAAATGGGCAGAAGACCTAAATACACATTTCTCCAAAGAAGATAAACAGATTGCCAACAGACACATGAAGGAATGCTCAATATCATTAATCATTAGAGAAATGCAAATCAAAATTACAAGGAGATATCATCTCACATCGGTCAGAATGGCCATTATCAAAATATCTACAAAGAATAAATGCTGGAGAGGGTGTGGAGAAAAGGGAACCCTCTTGCACTGTTGGTCTGAATGTAAATTGATACAGCTACTCTGGAGAACAGTATGGAGGTTCCTTAAAAAACTAAAGGTAGAACTACCATACGACCCATCAATCCCACCACTGGGCATACACCCTGAGAAAACCATAATTCAAAAAGAGTCATGTACCAAAATGTTCATTGCAGCTCTATTTACAATAGCCAGGACATGGAAGCAACCTAAGTGTCCATCGACAGATGAATGGATAAAGAAGATGTGGCACATATATACAATGGAATAGTACTCAGCCATAAAAAAAAAACGAAATTGAGTTTTTTGTAGTGAGGTGGATGGACCTAGAGACTGTCCTACAGAATGAAGTAAGTCAGAAAGAGAAAAACAAATACTGTATGCTAACACATATTTATGGAATAAAAAAAAAAATGGATCTGAAGAACCTAGGGGCAGGACAGGAATAAAGACGCAGACTTAGAGAATGGACTTGAGGATATGGGGAGGGGGAAGGGTAAGCTGGGACAAAGTGAGATAGTGGCATGGACATATATACACTACCAAATGTAAAATAGATAGCTAGTGGGAAGCAGCCGCATTGCACAGGGAGATCAGCTCAGTGCTTTGTGACCACCTAGAGGGGTGGGATAGGGAGGGTGGGAGGGAGACGCAAGAAGGAGGAGATATGGGGATATATGTGTATGTATAGCTGATTCACTTTGTTATAAAGCAGAAACTAACACACCACTGTAAAGCAGTTATACTCCAATGAAGATGTTAAAGAATATATAAATAACCCATGGGTTAGTTTGCCATAATATTTCTCAAACATGTAAAGTTTCAAAAGGTGCAATATATGTTGGGAAAATCCCTAGGAATCAGAAGGTGTACAACTAATTATTGCTTAATGCTATAGTAGTTCTGTAATCTTGGGCAAATGGCCTAACCTCTCTGGGCTTTTGTTTTCTCACCTACAAAAAAGAATTAATTATCCCTGCCTTGACTCTCTCACAGGGTTTTAGAGATGGTCAGAGGATATAAAAGTCATAATACATTAGTGGTAACAGCTGGGGAACTGTCTACATGCCAGGTAGCATCCTAAATGCTCGAAATGCATCACCTCTTAATGCTCATGACAGCTTGATGTTTCAGTAATGTTGAGGATTTAGAATCTAGTTCAGTGAAGTTAAATAATATATGCAAGATTACATAGATAATTATATAGGAAATATATTAACTCTTAGGTAGATTACAGTTAGTGTGTGTGTGTGTGTGTGTGTGTGAGAGAGAGAGCGAGAGAGAGAGAGGGGGGGATTGGGAGAAAGAGAGATCTCCCTACATCAGTGTTAACCCTCTTCTGTGAACCTAACCCTCACCCAGGATTCTAGATTGTGGCTGACCTGAAGCACTTTGAGAAACTTTTGAGGCTATGTCTTCCCAAAATACAATAAACAAGTCATGAAAAAATGTGGAAGATCTGAGAGGCTAAGTTGATGCCTTTCATCTTAAGCCTGAGGTAACGACTGTGGAAGAATCTGAGGAAGAGGGATCTTATTCAAAGTACAATTTATGTAAGATCAATAAGCTCTCTGTATCTAAGATCCATGGGTGTGTGTGTGTGTGGGGGGGTGTATGTAAATAAGAAAATGTTTTTGAAAGCCTTGAACAATATTAGGACACTTTGCATGATTCTTTGGCTGCCCTCAGCACATTTCTGGGTGAGTCATTAGGGAATGGAGGAAAGGAAACTGGGATGGAATTCTTCCCTTTGTCTAAACAAATATTTGTCAATAGCATTTTCCTAGGAGATGATTCATATGCCATAGGATGTCAGAACTAGGAAAGACTAGAAAATGAAGAGGTTCCATCATCAATCATAATTGTGAGATGACGTTTTTAAATGGCCCTTCTCCTCTTTACCTAGCCTACTACATAAACCCAGAGGCCAAAATCACTTTCTGATAAGAACCCAGGCTTGTAACAGGATTTAAGCATTGCTCACTCCCCTTCCTCATATTCATTCACTCAGGTATTCCCCCAACAAGTATTCACTGAGGATCAGTTGATGTCAGGCACTGTGAGACTAAGGACTCACCTTAGTAGGTGAGTAATACAGTCTTTGCCTTCAAAGAGGTTACTACCTAGCATGGAGATATACGTGAATATAGACAATTACAATCTACTGTGAGAAACTTCTGCTTGAAAGCTAGAATGCTGCTTGTATTTGAAAATAAAATGTCATTGGTACACACCATGTCTGTTTGTTTACATGTTGTCTATGACTGTTCTCAAGCTACAAAGTCAAAGCTGAGTAGTTGTGACAGGGTATAACTTGCATAGCCCTTTACAGAAGTTTACAAAACCCTGCTCCAGAGGACAGAATACCTATTGCAGAATTGGGAAGAGGGACACTAAGGCTGTCTGTACTAGTATCTCTTAAACTCTTCTATACAGTAGAATAATCTAAAAATATTTTAAAACACATTGATGCCCAGTCTCTCCAGAAAGTTTTGAATTAAACAGTAAGGGAGTATGCATTTATTAACACTCTTAAGGTGATGTGACCTTTGGATGCCAGTGGACAACCAGGGTGGAGAAAGACTCTTCCAGAGAAAGTGACATTTTGACCGAAGCCTGACATAAGAAGAGTATACAGCGGGCCAGAGAAAGGGAGGGTTTTCTGCAGGGAGGCAAGAGTATGTGCAAAATCTGGAGCAGAAAGTGTGTATGGCTCATCTGGGAAATTTCAACTAGTTCTATATAGGGAGAGCTGGCAGGGAGGAGGTGAGGTAGAAGACAAAGCAGGGACCAAATCATGAAAGTTCTTATATAGCCTGTTAGAAATGTTTGTGGTTTATCTTGAAGAGAAAAGCATGGAAGATGTGTAGCTAAAAGGCTTTACATAGGGAGAGTAACATGGTAGATTTTGCATTAGGATAATGTTAACAGCTGTATGGGGTATAGATTATATGTGTTGGGGGAAAGGCAGGCATCAAACATAGTGATGCTGCAAGGAACTGGAGGCAAGGGGAGAAGTTAGGAGGTCAATCTCAGACCCCATTAAGACCCTTTACCTTGTGCCTGAGTCAGGATTTAGAAGATGGTGCCCTGACACTAATTGCACTGTGTGTAACAGTGATGGGGACTGGCCACCACTCCAGCTTCCTACCTCAGCTCTCCTTTGCCCCTTCATCCTATTTGAGCAAGTCTCCCTCCCACACTCTGTACTAAGCTGTTGGAGGGTGAGTCCACATTCTGGCCATCTTGTCCCTTCCTTTCTCTCTTTGCATGCCAAGCAGAGCACTTTTGCACATAGGACGTGCTAAAGACTGTTAAACAACAAACTTCTCTCTTTCAAGTGAGTAAAGTAACTGGCACAAGACTGCTCCCCCCCTCCCCAAGCCACCATCAGAAGAGTTTAGAGCAGCACCCATGTGACCTGACTTAGGTTTCAGGGACATTTCCCAGGTGTCCTGGGAAGCTGTCTACCTTAGTTGACACGTAGGTCAGAATGCTGGAACTCCGATCTGGCTTCGGTTGCCTCTGTGCTGTATGATCACTACTGCCACCGACCTAGTGAGAAGAGCTCCTGCAAGGTCGTGCAGTTTACCCAGGACAGTGCTAATGTCAGCATAGTGTCAAGAAAACTGGTGCTTGATGATGATCACCTTTCACTGGGGACAATTTATGAATAATTCCCAGCAAATACCTTTCATTTCTTTGTTTTTTCTTCTTTCTCTGCTAGCTCTTATTTTTGCATATTATATTTACTTTTGTGTCTAAACACAAGAGCCCAGCTGAACTCCTTCTTGTCCTATAGAGAATTTCACATCTCTCCTTCTATTGGCAACACATCTAACAGGGTAGTGTTGAAACAAATAATTTTACTTATTTCTTATGAGCTCTAATCTCCTGGTACTAAAGCTTGTGTGAAGAAAACAGAATTATTTATGCTATTTTTAAAGAAGAGAGCTAGATTTCTTCTTTCCTTTCTTTTTTTTTTTTTTTTTTTTTGTTGTTGTTGTTGTTGGGAAGATCTTTAAACACCATAAACTTCGGGCTAGTTCGACAGTGTGGGAGCAGTCTTTCCTCCTGCCGATGCACACAGACACACTGCTTAATTTAGAGCGATTCAAAAGACGGGATGATAATGCAGAGTTCCTGCTGTTAGGAACCATCGCTCTGCTTGGAGACATATGTAGCCACAGAAGGCAGAACAGATCACAGTAGCTTAAGGCATTGGAAGATAAAAGGGACAGTCTCTGATCAGGACCCCAGACATGGCAGGCCGCCTACACTCACCCAGCAGTTTTCATTGCTGCTGCCATTCTTTTCCTTTTTTTCTTTTCCTTCCTTCCTTCTTTCCTTCCTTCCTTTCTTCCTTCCTTCCTTCCTTCCTTCCTTCCTTTAAAATGTCCTCAGTAAAACTCAGGTGAATTTGGGGCAGGAGAAGGAAATGGCGGATGGCAAAATGTGTTGATTCAAACCTTACAGATGTAGTTATCATTTCAAGTGCATGCGGCGGGAAGCGAAGAGATACTATTTTCTCCTTTATTTTAGCATGGAGAATCAGAAAAACAAAATGCTCATATGAAAGAAAGGTGATATGTAGCTTAGTGGAAAGAATCAACTCCCTGAATCTACAGACAGACCTGGATGCAAAGCCCGATTCTGACACTTCCCTAGCTGTGGATGTTGGTCTTTGCTTTCTGCACCCCAGTGGATAACAATCCCTAAATTTTGGGATCCTTGAAAGATTAAATAGCATCATAAAGATTAAATGCCAAATGAAGTTATTGGTAAAAAGTAGTGCTCAAACAACCTATTTCATTTCTAATTTTAATTTATTGTTGCACAACTTCAGGAAGGTCACTTAAACAGGTTGAGTCTTACCTTTAAAGCAGGACTGAAAATGTGTACATGTCACGACATGTAAAAGGATTAAATAAGGTAACATGTTAACTTGTTTGTAACTTGTAAGGTGCTGTATACACACAGTTATTACACACATAATTTACATCAACAAGCAATAGAAAAGCACCCTTGTGGACAGAGTATCTATTATATGGCAAACACTGTGCTAGGAACTTTACAATTATATACTCTCTAATAATTGCAACCACTTTGTGCAGGATGTAAGATCACTTTCTTTTTTTTTTTTTTTTTTGGCTGCTCCATTTGGTATGTGGGATCTTAGTTCCCCAACCAGGGATCATAGAACCTGTGCCCCCTGCATTGGATGCACAGAGTCGTAACCACTGAACCATGAGGGAAGTCCCTGTAAGATCATTTTTACTGGATGGATAGCAGGACTGGGTCCAGTTCTGGGTTAGATGGCAGCTAACATTTATTCCACACTTACTGTATCCTGGTCCCTGTTCTAAATGCTTGCAATGTATTATTTCATTTAATGCTTTCATCAACCATACAACATAAATATTGTTATCCTCATTTTACAGATGAGGAAACTGAGATACAGAGACACTCATTCACTTGTCCAAGTTTATATAAATAGTAAGTGATAAAATAATATTAGAAGGCAGGCAGTCTGACACCAAAACCTGCAGTCTTAACCATATTATATGACAAAGTATTGACTTGGTTACAAGAATTTATTTCTCCAGCTCATTGATGCTGTCTTACTTGACATCAACTCATGAGAATATTCCATGAGATACAATATCATTTTTATTTACTGCATCGTTTCTAAAGACAATGAATACATTATTTATTCAAATAAGTACTGTTGAAGAAAATAGTACCATTAGACAGATTACTAACTTGCCAGCATTTGTAGCTATCACTCTTAAATTAGGT
Organism: Eubalaena glacialis; assembly: GCF_028564815.1. Lineage (NCBI taxonomy): Eukaryota > Metazoa > Chordata > Mammalia > Artiodactyla > Balaenidae > Eubalaena > Eubalaena glacialis. The sequence continues at coordinate 42,475,110 of NC_083720.1, forward strand.
CTATAACCTGAGTATACTTATGCATCTATTTATTAATATATGTGTACTCCCATAAAGCTGGGTTGCTGCCTAATTATCCTCTCTGCAGGATGCAGCAATCAGAAGACATTCGAGTCCAAATTCCAGAAATAATTAAATAGTGATGTTAGTCATTACTACCGTGGGCTTGCATTCACAGTCTCCAAAAGTCTCTAAAACCTTAAAAACATAGATGGCTAGAGCTTTCCTCTTTCTAACCCTCTCTTCATACTTTCCAAGAAATATTCTGCTTCTTCAGCTAGTATTCCCTAGCCCTTAATAGTATGAATTTATCTTATCCCTTTGTTTTCTCTACCCAGCATCTTCATCAACACAGCAGCTGCTGAAGACTCAGCAAAGTAGAAATAAATCAAGAGCAAGAGATGGTAGAGTTGTGAAAATGCAAGGAAATATTTAGCTCTGATATGTATATATGTGTGCATGTGTGTGTACACACACATATACGTATATATATACATTATATATATGTGTGTGATTTATATATAGGTAAATGCAAATGCATATACACATACAACTTAGAATTAGTGTCAGTGGTAAGAAGTTAAAAAGATAGATTATTTGTCACAAATGTTTAAAAAAAGCCAAGGTTTTATGATATTTAGTATTATATAACCAGAGTGAACTCCCAATTTGTTGAAACTACATATAGTTTTATCAACTTTCTCCATCATATCTGGGTTGTTCATGGGTTGGAAAGCCCTGAGGGTCATTTCTGTGTGTTTGCTGACCGAGAGCCAACAAAAGGAATGAACCTGTCCCTCAGTTTGACAGAAGCCTCCATCCTTCACCAGCAGTAAATAGGGAGGCTAGGGCTAATTGAGAAATCCTGTGTCAGCAAAGGATTACATAAAGCCAGTGGGACACATTATATTCTGCTTTTCACTTTTAGCTACCTCTCTCCCTTTTCCTAGAACAGATTTTCTGGTTTTGAAAGATGCTAATGGGGCGTTATTAGTACAGGAAGAAAATTGCCCTGGAGAATCATAATGACTTCACTGTGGTAGTGACATCAAACCAGACCGTTTAAGAAAAATGGGGTTTTAGTTCCTGTAGAGAGAGTCAGATTTGAGAGATAAATAGCAAGTGAAAGTCCCGTGACATGTAAGACAGAAAAGAAGGACAAGGTTTGGGACTTCTTTGGTTGCTGAACTCATGCATGGGGCCACCCCAAACCTCTCCTGACATCTGAGATTTGAAGATGGAATTAAATATTTAAGGCTGGATTCAGCTCTTTCCTGAGGCTACTCTTCCGCCACCTGTTGGAGGTAAAAGACTCCACAGAAAAACAAAAACAGAAAACAAACCAAACAAAAACTCCAAAACCACTCCTCTGTAAATCTAATACTATTATCCACATGCTTATAACCATGCTTTTTCTAGAAGTCTTTAAGAACTGATATATAACTATCTGGGTTTTATACTTAATATAAAAAAAGCAAAAGTAAAGAACGTTGGAGAAGGGTTGTTTGATGTCCAAAATGTGATTATTTGCACACCATTAGGAAAACCTCTTTTGGGATTTTTAGGACTTTCTGAATTTGACCTATCAAACATATAGTAAGCTAGTGTGTACAGCTTTCAGGGCATAATAAGAGAGAATGAACATTGGTGCACATTGTAGAAACTTTTACTTCAATATAAATTCTAAGATGGAAAGGTGATGAGACATGATAAAGACTTCAGATCAACAGTCCAGGTCCTACAGTAAAAGAGAGAGCCATACTGAGAGAACAAGGGAAAAAGAGAGAGAAAGAACAAAAGGAGTGAGACAGACATGGGTTTGTACCCAAGACAATATGTCTTCTCCATGTTTGGTTGTGGGTGGAAGAGTGGTTATTGGCATCATGAGCTTTGGCATCGTGAGTTTTTGGAACAAACCAAAAAAAGCTTTGGAATCGTGAGCTTTTCCACAAACCACCATACTTGGAATCCCTGGTTAGTGATGCATTAGCTGTGTGATCTTGGTCAAGTTACAGAACATCTCTGAGGTACCATTTTTTAAATCTGTTAATCTCAGAGAATCTATGTGAGGATTAAAAAAATGTTTAATACAGCCTTTGGCACATAGTAATAAATAGTTATATCTTGCATAGGCACTTTTCTTTAACATCTTTATTGGAGTATAATTGCTTTACAATGCTGTGTTAGTTTCTGCTGTATAACAAAGTGAATCAGCTATATGTATACATATATCCCCATATCCCCTCCCTCTTGTGTCTCCCTCTCACCCTCCATATGCCACCCTTCTAGGTGGTCACAAAGCACCGAGCTGATCTCCCTGTGCTATGCGGCTGCTTCCCACTAGCTATCGGTTTTACATTTGGTAGTGTATATATGTCCATGCCACTCTCTCACTTTGTCCCAGCTTACCCTTTCCCTTCCCCGTGTCCTCAAGTCCATTCTCTATTAGGTCTGTGACTTTATTCCCATCCTGTCCCTAGGTTCTTCAGAACCATTTGCTTTTTTTTTTTTTTATTGGATTCCATATATATGTGTTAGCAGATGGTATTTGCTTTTCTCTTTCTGACATACTTCACTCTGTATGACAGTCTCTAGGTCCATCCACCTCACTACAAATAACTCAATTTCGTTTCTTTCTATGGCTGAGTAATATTCCACTGTATATATGTGCCACATCTTCTTTATCCATTCATCTGTCGATGGACACTTAGGTTGCTTCCATGTCCTGGCTATTGTAAATAGTGTTGCAATGAACATTGTGGTACATGACTCTTTGAATTATGGTTTTCTCAGGGTATATGCCCAGTAGAGGGATTGCTGGGTCGTATGGTAGCTCTACTTTTAGTTTTTTAAGGAACCTCCATACTGTTCTCCATAGTGGTTTTATCAGTTTACATTCCCACCAACAGTGCAAGAGGGTTCCCTTTTCTCCACACCCTCTCCAGCATTTATTGTTTCTAGATTTCTTGTTGATGGTCATTCTGACTGGTGTGAGATGATATCTCATTGTAGATTTGATTTGCATTTATCTAATGATTAATGATGTTGAGCATTCTTTCATGTGTTTGTTGGCAATCTGTATATCTTCTTTGGAGAAATGTCTATTTAGGTCTTCTGCCCATTTTTGGATTTAGTTGTTTGTTTTTTGATATTGAGCTGCATGAGCTGCTTATATATTTTGGAGATTAATCCTTTGTCAGTTGCTTCATTTGCAAATATGTTCTCCCATTCTGAGGGTTGCCTTTTCTTTTTGTTTATGGTTTCCTTTGCTGTGCAAAAGCTTTTAAATTTCATTAGGTCCCATTTGTTTATTTTTGTTTTTATTTCCATTTCTCTAGGAGGTGAGTCAAAAAGGATCTTGCTGTGATTTATGTCATAGTGTGTTCTGCGTTTGTTTTCCTCTAAGAGTTTGATAGTGTCTGGCCTTACATTTAGGTCTTTAATCCATTCTGAGTTTATTTTTGCATATGGTGTTAGGGAGTGTTCTAATTTCATTCTTTTACATGTAGCTGTCCAGTTTTCCCAGCACCACTTATTGAAGAGACTGTCTTTTCTCCGTTGTATATTCTTGCCTCTTTTATCAAAGATAAGGTGACCAAATGTGTGTGGGTTTATCTCTGTCTCTCCTGTTCCACTGATCTATATTTCTGTTTTTGTGCCAGTACAATACTGTCTTGCTTACTGTAGCTTTGCAGTATAATCTGAAGTCAGGGAGCCTGATTCCTCCAGCTCCATTTCTTTCTCAAGATTGCTTTGGCTATTTGGGGTCTTTTGTGTTTCCATACAAATTGTAAAATTTTTTGTTCCAGTTCAGTGAAAAATGCCATTGGTAGTTTGATAGAGATTGCATTGAATCTGTAGATTGCTTTGGGTAGTATATTCATTTTTGCAATGTTGATTCTTCCAATCCAAGTACATGGTATATCTCTCCATCTGTTGGTATCATCTTTAATTTCTTTCATCAGTGTCTTATAGTTTTCTGCCTACAGATCTTTTGTCTTTAGGTAGGTTTATTCCTAGGTATTTTATTCTTTTCTTGCAATGGTAAATGGGAGTGTTTCCTTAATTTCTCTTTCAGATTTTTCATCATTAGTGTATAAGAATGCATGATATTTCTGTGCATTAATTTTTTATCCTGCTACTTTACCAGATTCATTGACTCAACAAGTAGTTTTCTGGTAGCATCTTTAGGATTCTCTATGTATAGTATCATGTCATCTGCAAGCAGTGACAGTTTTACTTCTTTTCCTATTTGGATTCCTCTTATTTCTTTTTCTTCTCTGCTGTGACTGAAACTTCCAAAACTATGTTGAGTAATATTGGAGGCACTTATTTTTTAATTATATGAATATTATTAAATCATTTGATCTCCTTCAACTTCTCTTTCTGACACAAATGAGAATACTTGAGATCATAATTCAACCTTATGTCCATTTGGCTCCAACGTTTAAGTTTTTACCACCTACAGATGCTGAGTTTGAGTTCCAGAACCAATTTTCACTGTTTGACTTTTACAAGTATCACAATCATGTTGAGTCACATTTCTTAAATGTAAATAGAATTAGTAGGGGGGAAATGTCTATCTTCATTGTGGAATGACTGATAAATCTGTCAAATTTTATCTTCTTATGTTCCTCCATTTTGCTAAGCCTCCATGTTGACCATCTCCTTTATGCTAATGGATTTCATTTTTAAAACAACCACAGCAACAAATATAATAATAAAATATTTAAAGCATACAGAAAAGGAAAATAAAATACAACAAACCCCTATATTCTCAGCATCCAGACTTAACACATTAATTGACTCAAACAAGTATCAATTGTGAACAAGTTGGGAACTGGGGATATGGCTGGAAACCAAAGAGACAAATATTCCTGCTCTTGTGAGGTTTGTATTTGACTGACAAATATTAATGTGGTCATATTTGCTTCAGGTATTTTTTAAAGAAATGATCTTTTACAGATCATATAGTTGGAGTCACCTGTTCATTGTATGTTTTGCCCTCTGAGTCTTTTAAGTGGGGGTGTGCATCCGCTTCTGATTGATTTTGAGTGATAGTGTGTGGCCAAATTCAATCTCCCTCATTGGACTTGGTAGACATCCTTCCTTCGCACTGACTTTCAAAGACATGTAAACAACCAGGGGTGTTTCAAATGAAGCTCTAGGAGTTCAGGAAATGCCTCAGAGGCATCCTGGGATGCTCCTCTGGGATTACTCCATGGAAATTCCTAAGGATCAAAGGAGAGAATGTATATGAGAGATTTTATCCACTGTAAAATATTTCACAAATTTTGTGTATCTTTCTTGCATTGGTCATCTCTTGAGTGCCACCCACGTTATCTGGACCATACCTTTCTGCAGAGTCTTATCACTTTCTCTACTGCCATCTTGACCAACTCTGGGAGGGCTCATAGTGCCCCCACTGGAGACCATGGCCAGTGGCTCCTCACACTGCATCTTGCCTCAAACAGAGCATGTCTCAGGACAGGGCAGAGAATCTGGCATCCCTGAAGCTGCCCAAAGGTGTCAGAAGATGCAACACATAAGTACTAATGGGAGTCAGGGCTGAATTCTCTGAGAGGCAGAATTTACCAGTGGGGGTCAGGAAACAGAAGCTAGCTGGCAGATTAATTCCTGTTTGATTCCTGGTTCACATGCATGTGAGAGGCACAGGGCTCCTGCATGCCTGTCTGGAAGTGTTCCTCGTGCTGAGCACTGGCTGTGTTTTTTCTTGGAGTGGGACAAGCTGGTATTTGTTTCCTGCCTCACTTTCCTTTCCCTACACCCTGGATATATCTCTTGCATGTGCATGCCATGTATATATACATGAGATGTATGTATTGTGTGTATGTATCACTATTACTAAGGGAATTAATATATATTGAGAGATGTGTTTAAGAAAGCTCACCAAAACAAACAGAAAACTTGGCTAAAAAAAGTTAACAATTACTATGTTTGGATGTTGGGATTTGGGATGATTTTTACTTTTTCTTTTTTCCCATTTTATTCATAATTTACTATATTGTTTTGCGTTTTCTACAACAAGAATATATAACACTTAGAACAAAAATGATAAAGCTCTTTTCATTAAAAATTAAAGATTAAACACTCTCTGAAGCTTACTGGCCATGAGTCATCCCTGTTTCAAGCTGCAGGCAGCTGAGGAATCATCAATAATTACAGCAATAGCCACACTGCCATGGCATCATTTTCTTTTCATTTAGAATAAAAATTGAGTGTGTAGATTAATACCCTACATCGCACACACTTTTCTTCATAAGATCATGAAGATTTTTCATTCCTTTGCTGTTTGTTTCATAGCACATATCACTGAATTGTATTATATTCTGATTTAGTTAGTGTCTGTCTCTCAACTGGAAAGTAAGTGTCATGAGAGGAAGGAGATGCTCAGTAAATATTTTTGAATGAATGAATGAAATAAAGGAAAAAAGAAACTTACTATGCAACTAATAAAAGCTAATGTATATTAGGTGTTCTGAATATATCATAAATGTAAGCCTTTCAGTTATCCTATGAGAGAGGTATGATTAACCACACTTTATAGATGAGGAAATGGAGGATCAGAAAGAATAATTGTCATGGCAGGGGCACATTGTGGCAGCTCTGCTGGGCTATAAGGTCATAATATTTCTCCTGGACCACCCTCCTCTGTACTTGTACAGACCCTTATTTTATTCTCTGTCCCTAAGCCTCACTGCTAATTCACCATCCCATCTCCCCAGATCCTTAGAACTAAGCATGACTTTCTCTAGCCAGTCTCCCATCTCACACGGGCTGAAGTCATAGCCCAAAATCTGCTTGAGACTTTGACCTTGTTTCCTGGTGACAGCTGTCCCCATTACAGTCTGTTCACGTGGCTCTCATCTCCTTCCACACTCCTACCCCATCTTATCCCTTTTTGGTCCCTCCAACAGTTGTCTAATTGCTGCAAGAAGTTATTGTTCCATGACTATTAGATATCACGTTGTACAAAGGGAGTCAAGATCTGGGTTTAAAGTTTCTACTGTGCTGGATTTTGTTCACCTGTATGTCCTCCTAAGCCCTGTTGCTGGGCATCCTCTCTGGTTTTTCATGTGCCTCTTCTCTATTAATATGCCCACTGTCTTGACCCACTTCTCTGGGGAGCCCTAACTCCTTGCCGGTAAACCAAGACATCCTTCACCACAGTCATTCTAGACTCCAGGCTGATTCTGACTTTCCACAGAGCTCAGAGCAGTATTTTTTTTTTTTACAGAATCCCATCTGAAATGCATAAAGTGTGCCACTCACTGATTCTCACCAACTGTAGTTGGACATGCTGAACCAGGGGGGAGAAAACACATTTAATTCAGATAAAGGCACAGCTCCTTCTCCCTCCCCCATCCAATCAGGCAATTATAGCACTGGGCCAGAATTTTCTCCCACAGTTTCTGCATAACACATAATTTTGCCACCAGCTGCTCACCAACATTTTGTTGTCACCTCAACAGACAACGAAATGACAAAACAGTTCAGCAGAGGGTGATCTGCCAGCAAAACCAATGAGATGCAACCCCCTCCAACCAGCCTGTCATTAGGAAGCCGTTCTCTGTTTCTAAAATAAACTCTCTGAAATCATTGCCTTCCCACATCTGTGTTTCTGCCTAGGAATGAGAGATGGTCTCCTGACTCACAGGTCCTGGGGTGGAAGGGGACCCAGGAAGGGTTGTGTATGCACAGTGAAGGCCATGGGGGGAAGTTACCCAGACTTAGAGAGCAGAGGTTTTTATACTTTTCATACTCACAGTATTAAGAGTAATTTGGCATTAGGTATTAGGAGTGTTTAGAAATATGATCGCTTGGCCTGGGAACCTATCTTTTGTCACATCACTTCTATGCTTTTCCTTCAATGTCATTCTTTTTCCTTCTGATGTGATCACACTCTCCATCCACATCAACCCATCTTCAATCTCATCCCTCACCTCCAACCCTCATTAACAACCTACGAAGTTTAAGATGCTTTACGTGAGGGAAAGGAGGGCTAGGAAGGAAGTGATATTTCAAAACAAAACTAGAAGTAGTGACTTCTGCCCTGAAGGGAGGTGGCAAAATAACGGGAACACAAATCTTACCAACTTGTCCCTTGGCAGAGACAGGAGGAATAGAAAAAAGGGAGGGAAACATGGAATCCTTGCCAGATCGACTGTGCCTCTGAAAGGTAAGCCCAGGGCAAGGTGGCCTATCACATCCTAAGCACAATAAAGATAGGAAGAATTAAGCTTCCATAGGCAGTGGAGGAGACAGACACTGAAAGTGGGAGGCCAAGTGCCTTTAACAGACAGCAAACAGAACACCAAGGTTCTGAGTAATCCCTCCTATGCTTCTCAGAAAGCTCAATAAAGTCAGCCATGTACCCACAAACCTTGTTAAGTTAGGATTTATCAGGGGTTAGGTCTAAGAAAAAGGACTGGGCTTTACAGGGTGGAATGTGTTAACATGAAAGGGACGATGGATCATGGGTGGGCAGAACTCATCTAATGGAGGAATAAAGGTGACCAGGGAAGGCTTTCCTTACTCACCCTCACTGTATCCCATGAAAGTCCCAGCGTGGTTGAATCTTGCACAGATGGGTGTCTCATAGTGCATGACATGGATTTCAAGCAAATTTCAGCTGAATAGTTAAGGATTGGACACTTCACCTGATGTCTTTGCATATTCATGGATATGATTAGTCTTATTGCCACTTGAAGGGTGAGAAAGCTGAGACTTAAGAGAAGTTATGTAATTTGCTCAAGGTCACATAATTCAAAGCAAGGCTATAAGGAAGCCAGGTATTTCTTCTTCTACAATGCTGATTTATTAAGAATATCTAAATATCAAAATACCGTACATTCTTTAATTTATATGATCATTATTATACCATTTGACTAGCTTCATTTTATGGATGAGGAAAAAAAAGGTAATTGTGGTTAAGCATTCTGATAAATACCGCAACTTTTACTATGATTTTAATCCCTTTCCTTTTCACTGCAAAATTCTGCACACTGTGAGATGAGGGATACCTATTATTCTGTCTGGTTGTCTGGGGGTCAGTTCAAAGGAACTTTTAAGGGCGATTATAAGGTTTAAAAATAAAGGAGACAGGTGAAAGGAACTCTACTCTGAGAGACAGAGAAGGAAAATAGGAATCCAAAAGGGTGTCACTGATCATCTCCAAAGAAAGTCAGGACCATCAGAGAGAAAACACGACAGAGAGGAAATTGTAACTTTTTGAACCTTTCTGTAAATCATTCTTTTATGATTATAAAGTTTATATGCCTACCTGCATAATTAGAAATATTTGTATGAAAGTGAAAATGGTCCACGTTGTTGTTCTAGCAAGATGGTGAGAAGACACACAAATGAAAGCTGTCAGGAAGAGTATAAAACCAGAGAAATTCAGTGCCCTACAAATTCACAGACATTAGTTGTGGAGGGAGGGAAAATGGACTTTCCACATGTCATGAAATGGTGTTTCTGAGGCCAGTCATTCTTTTAAGATCCCATAAGTTTGGTCACTCCAGCAGAGACTAGGTGAGTTTCAAATGTAAAATTTATCTGACAGTTAAAAAAAATAGGTTAAAAGAACCAAAAAATTATATTATCAAAATAAATTATGACATATTTATAAGATGGAGTGCCTTTGAATATATAGGAAGAGCATTATTGTGGTCTTCCTCCAAGCTGCTTTAGCTCATGGCCAAGCAGGAGCTATGGTCAGCAGTGTCAGTAAATCATGCTCAGTCCTGGTTCACTGTCCCATGTGGACTCCTTACCTCACTGCACCAGAACATCTGTCAACTCAGCAGGAGCCTTATGTCTGGTGTGGTGAGCAAGCTCCCACGATCCTCCTTGACCATGTGGGCCAGGTGCAGAGGACCCTGAATTGAGCAAACTTGTGGATACAGAGCTAGAACAGTTTATGCAGTATGCATAGATACACAAATTATTGATCAAGTTACTTGAAATAATTCCTTTTGGCAGCGGGCTTTGAAAAGATTTTATTTTAATTTTCTTTTCTTTTGGTTACTCTATGTTACTTAGTCTTTCTATAATAATGATTTACTTCTGAATTTTGGGAAGTATCAAGGTATGTTATTTTCAGTGTAGTTTTGGGGGCACTGATGTACTGGGTGACCATTGGATTCTGGTGGAAAATGGCCACATGATAGGGTGCCTTTGAATATATAGGAAGAGCATTATTGTGGAGTAATGGAGTAATGTCAGTGTAGGTGTCCCTATTGCCTGTCTGTCACTATTGACATTTGTCACACAGGGTCGAATATTCAAACACTTCATGAGCGCTGTTATTCCAACACAGACAGATCTGCTGCCAAAAGAATCACAGTTGCATTTCCATTTCTGCAAAGAGAAAAGAAATTTTATGCTGAAATGTTCAGGCTAAGCATAACAAAGGAAATCCAGCAAATGAATTATGAACAATTCTCCATGATGCAATACAACACAACATGAATCTCCTGGAATATACAGACTTCAGCATTACTTGTGAGTTATATGGTCACTTGCAACTCACAGAAATAAATAGTTTCATTCCAATATCTATATTGTCACACTCTCTCCTTCATATATCTGGCCAGTGTAGCTATAAATTTGACAGTCAATACATTTCTAAAGATTATATGGGCTTCCAAGATTTGTTTTGAACACACCTTTACTGTTCTTTTATCCCCTCCTCAGTAGGGTCAAAGACGGTGTCAGCACACTGAAGGACCCAAATAAAGCAAATAACCGAGAATTCATTAACACCCAACCATCCATCCAACTATCTATTTATCCACTGAAAAATAATTCTGAATATGAATAGTACCTCTTCTTTTATTTATTTATTTATTTATTTATTGGTCACACCGCATGGGATATGGTATCTCAGTTCCCCCACCAGGGATCAAACTTCTCCTCCGCTGCAGTTGAAGCACGGGGCCTTAACCAGTGGGCTACCAGGGAAGTCCCCCACTACCTCTTCATTTTACTTGTAATATGACCTAAGGACCTTTAGGTAGACCAGCAGAAACTGTGGTTTATATATTCATATAACTTGGGAGTGATAACTCCTATGTCACATAATGTTGGAATGATTAGATGAAGTTGTATTTACCAAGTGCTTCTGATCATTCTTTTTTCCTATCTGGTTGGGGGGGAGAGATTATAGAAACTATAATTTAGTTGCCCAAATATTGAAATTTCTGCAGGGTTTCAACGGAGTGTTTGAATTACAGGTAGGACACCTGAAGGGAATTTTAATTTTCTAGGCAAGTCCAGAGTAGAATGCCCCAAAGCTTCTGGCAAATCTGAGGTTTCAGGTTCCTGTAGCTCACTTGGTTATATTGAGAATACTCTTTTCACATGTACTGCCCTGAATTTATGAAGTCATACTCAATTTTTTCAACTCTCTGCATCCTTTCCCACCTCACAGAAGTGAGTCAATTTTCCCCCAAAGACAGATGCATCCAATACTTCACCATCTTCTACAGTGTATTTGGCTGAAAATAGTAACCTTACAAAGTACATGGGGATTTCTTCATACTATACACATCCCAAAATGTATCGGATTATAGAAGATTTAAAAAAAAATACCTATATTGTTAAAGTGCTCTTAGGAGAAGTCCTGTCTCCTGTTACCCAAAAATAATTTGTTTTAGGTACCTCATGATCCCCCTTTTCATACCATCTGGGTTCTGCTGTTCATGCTATTGATTGGATGACTCCCAGGCAAGCTACCAAAGTAAATAACCACCAAGTCTACTCATGAATATTAGAGCCCAAGAAGACCTATTTTGAAGCTTGGTGGCCAGTATTGGATTTCCATAGAAACCATCAGGAAACTCATGACTATGATTTTGCTGGGCTTTGAACTTTCCAAAGGTTCAGTGATTCCTAGCCTTGGCTGCAAATCCTGGAGACTGCATTCTACATGCCTAGATCCTCCTGTGGTGTCAAGTGCATGTAGGCCCTCTCCCTGTCTGAGCTGATGGATCCAGACACTACTCTGTTGTACTGAGGGACTCTGAATTCACAACAATAAGAGAGACCTACCCCTGCTGCTACTCTTCCACACCTGCTACCAACTTTTTGTTAACAAAAGTCACCAAATCAGTTAAGGTTATAAATGGTTTTACATTTGCACCAAGGAATGATTTCCTTTGGTGTTATTCTTTTCTGCTGGATGTGTTCTTTTATTCTTTCCAGCATTTAATACAGTGACAGAGAAAATCAATTAGAACATATATTCACCATCCATTTCTACATTTTCCTCTAAAATAACTTTTTTTCCTATTCATAATTTGTGATTGATGTTTACTATTAGTTTCTATCTTGATAGTGGGTGTGATGGTTAGTTTTATGGGTCAGATTGGCTGGGTCATGGTGCTCAGATGTGTGGTCAAACATTAATATGGATTTTCTGAGAGGATGTTTTTGACTGAGATTAACATATAAATCCATGCACTTTGAGCAAAGCAGATTGCTCTCCATAAGTTGGGTGGGTCCCATCTAATTAGTTGAAGGGAGAAGAACAAAAAGACTTACCTTGCCAGAACAAGAGGGAATTCTGCCAGCAGAGATCTTCAGACTTAAACTGCAACAGTAGCTCTTTCTGAGTCTCTACAGTGTTGGTCCACCCTACATATTTTGGAATCGTCAGCCAATATAATCATGTGAGTCAAGTCTTAAGATAAATCTATTTTATATATATACACAGCCTATTGTTTCTGTTTCTCTAGAGAATCCTGACTAATACAGTGAGTTGGTCCAATCAAAGGCAGAATGTTATGTAGATTCATAGAATCAGCATGCTGATTTCTTTGACTGAGATTTATCATTATTATCATAACTATTGTTGTTAAATACAAATTTTTATATAAGAAAAATTTTACCAAGTTATAAAAATAAAATTACATGATTTTGGGGGGATATCAACCAAGGGAAGTATAAAATTCAGCAAACATAGGTAGGTTTAATATAATATGTGCAATGGGCTTTATTGTAATGAAAATCTGGAGCACAATTAGGAAATAATAAAGTCAATTGTGCTCTGTGTAAATCAGAAAACATTCAATTGTCATCTCTGCAAGGACTCTGGCCTGGGTAGAATAAGGGATGCAGGCATAACTAAGAAAAGTCCTTCACCTTAAGGAACTGTTTGTAAACCAACTGAACCTTTGAGCAAGAGAAGACCTGTAATTTCATTGGTTCAATAAACTGTTCCCTGCAATACTCAGGACTAAACTCCTGTGGCAGTTTTAAACATGTCATTGATATGCCTCCTATAAAAGAGAAGACTGTGTGTTCTTCCCTTTTCATCTGGGCCAACTTCAGTGACTGACTTGTAGCCAAAAGAATGCAGCAGAAGTGACATTGTATAATGTCCAAGGTTAGATCATAAAATGTAATACAGCTCGGTCTGTATTACACAGACATTGCTTTTGACTCCCAAAGCCACAAGGTAAGAAATGTCATTACTCTGAGGTCACCATGCTGTGAGAAAGCCCAGGCCATATGGAGAGGCTATGTCATGTTTCTGTCTTTAGCCCCACCTGGGGTCCCAGCCAACACAAGACACATGAATAAAAACACCTTCAGATGGTTTCAACCCCAGCCACTGAGTCACCTCCAGAGGCTATATCTTCCAGCTGGGGCCTAAGTTATTACTGAGAAGAGGTCAGTCACTCCTTCTATGCCTTGTCCATATTCCTGACCCATGGAATCAGAGAACATATTAAAATGATGCCATAAGCAGCTAAGTTTTGGAGTAATTTGTTACACAGAAGGAAGTAACAGTAACACCACCCGTCTCATCATGTGGTCTAAAGGACCTCTTTGGAAAAGTTGGATTGAAAAGTGGAAAACTGATGTGGGCCAAAGTAATCAAAGGTCATTTGTTGACCTCCAGATTTGACGCTAAATTTCTGTGTTGCTTTGAGTATTTCAAAGGCATTTTCAAATAAATGTCTCAGTTTGAACAGTTTTAAAATATTCTTTTTTTAAAGATTTTGGTTTATGTTTTTCATAATTCCAAACCTACTTTCTACCAGGCACTGCACTAGGCTCTCACACATATGGCCTTTATCCTTACAAAAGACTCATGAGGTTGGTGTGATTATTCAGATTAAAAGATAGGGAAATGACCATCAGCAGCCAATGGCTATTATTATTTGAGAGCTTATGATTTGTCAAATACTTTCTAAGCACTTTATGTGTAATATCTCATTTCATCTTCATAATAACTCTGAGATAGCTGCTATTATGATTTCCATTTTATAGCTGAGGATAACGAAGCACAGAAAAGCTAGGTAACTTAGCCAAGTTTACCCAACGAAAAGATTGGTAGTCTGTGTCTTAGCTCAGGATTCCATAACAAAATACCACAGACTGAACGGCTTAAACAACAGACATTTATTTCTCACAGTTCCAAAGGCTGGAAAGCCCAAGATCAAGGTGCCAGACAATTGGTTCCTGGTGAGAGCCCTCTTCTTGGCTTGCAGACAGCTGTTTTCTCACTGTATCCTCATAGGGCAGAAAGAGAGAAATAGCTCTGGTCTCTCTTCCTCTTCTTATAAGGACATTAATCTCTTTATGAGGCCCTACCCTCACCACCTCAGCCAGTTACCTCCCAAAGGTCCCAACTCCAAATACAGGTCATACGGGGGGTTAGGGCTTCAACATATGCATTTGCGGGGGGACACAAACACTCAGAGCATAGCAGTCTGTCTTCAGAGTGCACACTCCTAACAACTGTGCTCATTCATTAAAAATACACCACAGTACACATGGAAAATGGTTTTTAAAAAAGTGGAAAAAGTCACAGAATTATATATCTTCCCTGATTAAAGAATTGGTTAAAAGCATGCATAGGAAAAAGTAGAAAGAATACATCAAAAAGAAACAGGAGTGGGAATGGTAGTGTATTCATGCTTTGTTTTTTTTTTTTTTTTTTTTTGGTCTATACTCAAGATTTTCTGTAATATTATATTACATCCATAATATAAAAATAAAGTTCAGTATAATGATTTTATAAGCCCCTGCAGAGAAATGTCCATGCAGACGACGAACATTTATTAATGAGTAAATAAGTGGAGAACATGTCATATTTCAATGGAAGCTTTTATGTTTTGATCTCATGCTTTGAGACGTGCTGTCTCCTTGAAAAGGAAGGAAGGCCCATAACACCCACACCTGGTAAACCAGATGACTGCTGCATCCGGTGGGTTTTTGAGATCACATTCTGGACAATGATGGGAACAAAAGACAGACCCCAGGTTCCTGATGGATCAATAGGTAAATGTTTCTGATTCTTTCCACTTCCAGGAGCTAGGACAAGAGAAAGAAGAGGAAATTGTGTAACCATTAAAGGGCTTACTCAGATTATCGTGGCAGAATTTGGCACTCAGTCATTTACAAAGTTGGAGAATTCACAGAGAAGGGAGGCAGGGCAGCACTGAGAGAGAGGTGAGGTAGGAGCAATGAAAGCACCAAAGAGTCCCCCAGAGGACCCTGCAATACCACAATCTCCAAGTCTGAGATTGTGCATCTTGAGATGTGGGAGCTGGTGTGAAGACTGGGCTTGGTCATTCCAGGTTGTCAAGAAGGGAAAGAGAACCCAGGTGTGTGTGACTCTGATTTTCTGCTCTGGCCTTTGCTGTGCAGAAATGCTCTCCAGAATAGGAGGCACAGCCTCTGGATTCTAGGCCTAATCCTAACACAAATTAGAGATAAGAAGGGTTGGACAAGAGACTTTATCTTCTGATGCCAAAAGGACATCAGGTCATCATTAGAAAGAATGAGTTACTTTCCACCGGAGAGTGTTTTTGAGAATTAACCAGGATGATATCTTGGAGTGAAAATAAAAACTTTGAAAAAAAAATTGTACTTTTCTTAACTTATTAAGTAGCACCTCTGACCTGACCTGAACCTAAAGGGAGTTAGTTTACAGCCCCTAGGTCTGATATGTAGTGTGAATTTTCATGAGTTTCACTGCATAAATATTAACATGTTTGTTCATGTGGTGCTGCCCCTGGGTCCCCTAGAAGAGCTGCCTAATATTAGGGAATCATAAAATCTGGAAAACCTTTATGCATATTTGGCTCTTCTAATTTCAGATAAGGGATTGTGGGCACCTATTGCATTCATAGATACACTGTCTCTTTCTTTCTCCCAGCTATGAGGCACATGTGGTCAGGTTTTAATCTTTATTTATTAAAACTGTTTGTGACTGTGACATTAAACAGGGGCTTATTCAGTGAATGCTGTGTGCTCAGTAGCCAAAGACTATTCTTCTTTCCTAAGGGAAGAGATGGGAGAGAAGGATGCTTGACTATCTCTTCAAATTGGTTGTTTGAAAGATGATTTTTAGTAGCTCTGTGTGACTACAACTATCTCCGGGGCTGTTGGGCAAGAGAACGTATGAAATAGATTCTAGAGCTAAGAAACACAAACAAACACAAAACAGGGGTTTAAAGAAGGACACATAACAGCAATTGAAGAGCCCAGACTTTGACGTCAGATTTGGTTTCAAAATCTCATTCTGTCTGCTCTTTGTTCTTGGGCAAAGAAAAATTCAGCATCTCTAATTTTTTTCCCTTAGCTTTTAAATGGTGGTAGCAATATATCTCTCATAAGGATTAAATAGAATAAATGAGTCTTAGCACAGTGTCTGGCATTTTAACTACCTGCAAAAATAGACATTGTTTTGATAGAATGTACATGTTGATATAATGTTTACTGTGAAGTTTTGCTGTCACAAGCTGTTTGTGGCAATCTTGACCCTCCCCAATGAAGTCTATTTTCATCTCTTGCTCATTAAGTTACTCACAGTGGCTGGAAATTTGACGGCCTTGATTTTTGAACTTCTCAGCTCTTCTAAGAGCTGCTGGTTTATTTTTCAATATTTTGCCAAACATCAAGCATCACTGAAGAATCTTCCCCAAAGACCTATGAGTGTTCTGCTCCTGGTATAATGATTCATAGTTGCAGGTTCTGGGCCAGAAAACTTAGGAAGGTGAGATTACCACGGCTCTTTAAGGAAATATCATCTGTTTCGAGACTCCTGAGTCAAGAAACCATTTAAACCCCAGAGCTCACAGCAGCTGAGCTCAAACATCAGGCTGTGTTTAGAAAGCCTTCCCTCCTCCATTTTTTTAATGGGCCCTTATTACAGAGGGAGAAGGCCTATTAACCCAGCACCCAGAGCCTACCACCATAAATTCACCATAAAATCCTGTTGACATTGGTTGACTGTCAGGAACATAAAACTGTCAGTGGCTACATTTTCAATTATAAAGGACAATTACTCTGCACATGTTAGTACATGCACACCACAGCTCATGTGTTGGAATCATCCCGATCTCAGACATGTATGGGAATAGTGCTGACCTGTCTTCCCACAGTGAGCTGGGGGTTTCAAGCAGTCCAGACAATGTTCCCAAAACCCCTTGGATGTTAACACTGAGAAAAGAGAAGATATACTCTGATTTGTTCCCATAATGTTCTGGGCTATGTCAGAGTGCACTGAATTTGTCATTTTATTACCAGTCTCCCCCACTAGCCATTTAATGACCAAAGCTGTGTCTATTACTTGTTTTAATCTTCAGAATCTGGAATAGCACCTTCTATGTAGATGGTGTTCTGTAAATATCTCAACATAAGTCCATGACCTCAGTACTTTAGACAATTAAGCTGAGTGTGCTTCTATGCCTACACCACCTTCAGTCTCTGGGAAACTTACCTGCCAAGCAGCTATTTTAGAATGGATGCACTGAGACACATTCTCCCTGTGCCCAAAGCCAAATGATCCAACACTGGCTGAAGCAGACATCAACATTCAAGGTGAGTTCCTACTGACTTGCAGAAGACTGCTCTCTGCCAATCTGAATCCCTTCCACTGCAGGCTGTCAAAACTATCTCCAGCAGATTACCCTATCCTATCCACACAGATGGGTGCACCCTGCTAAGAACCCTACACAAAATGTTGATTTCCCAAATATCAGGTGAAAGTCCTTTATCCTAGTTTGAGACCCATTATCTCATCCCTTCTATCCAGTTCTGAAGTGTCTTCTGGAACAGATGCACTCAGTGAGATAGGTTTGTAGCTTCACCAGGACCATGCTACCTACCAGATTTGAGCAGTTAGACAGGTCATGGTTTGACTATGCTCTGCTACATCCTAACCATGTAACCTTGGAGAGATTAGGAAATCTCAGTAAGCCTCACTGTCTTCATCTATAGAATAGGAATTAAGAGTGGTACCTGCGGAGTTGAGGTGATGTTTACATGAGATACTGAATGCAAAGTGTCCTATGGATTGTGGTGTAAAAAAAAACACTAGGTCTCTTACTATAAGCAAATGTTCTCACATGTTAGTTCTTCAATTCCACCTGAAATAACTTTTCCCATAATCGCTCACTATCCGAGTCCTATCATCCTTCTACAAAAGTCCAGGCACACAGGCATTTGTAGTTCGCAAAGTGGTTTTCGTATACGTGGTGCTATTTGATCTGTACCCACACAGTGAGGTAGATGACAGAGGCATTGCCTCCTCCACACAGAAGATAAATGGGCATGTTGAGCCCAGAGAAGATAAGGGACTTTGAAGAGTGATAAAACACTAAGGTTCAGCTCTAAACACAGAGCCAAGTCTTTATAAATCAAAGTTCCTTATTTCTCAGGCCTCAGCTCCTTAGAGCAAGGGATGCATTTGGACACACTCACTTGTCCTCTTTGCTATCTTTACAGATCTCTTTGCAAGGATCCCTCTTCTTATGGCTCCAACTCTTCACCTGCATCCCCCTTTATATGGATATGGGCTTTCTCAGACCTGTTCAATATTTTCTGTGGTGAGGTTCAGTGGTATTAACTGTCCATCTTCACTGATTTGGATTTTCAGAGGAGACATCGGAAGACCTATAATGTGAATCCCTAAATATCAGACTGTAATCTTCTGTGGCATCCTGGAAATAGAGGAATTTAGAGATGGAGTGAGGATGTCAAAAAAAGCACCCACTTTGCTCCCTGGTCAAGGTTTCCTTTCTTTTATAGTTTTGTTAAACGCATTGATCCATTCCTGCAATATTTTAAGAATTAAACATCCTGAGTAAATGTTTTGAGCATATATCCCCAATATATGCATGCTTATTTATTTGGAAATTGTGCATATGTTCTAATATACATTGAAAGGAGATGATATAGGTGACCTAATATGTTAAATGCCTTTCTAATTGTGGTGACATTATAGCAACCATATAAAACTCAGACATCTTATATAACTTTTTTGCTTCTCATTACTAAAGTGGGATTATAATATGTAGTAACTGTATATATTTATTTTATAGGATATGTAAGTAACTTATGGGGTATCTATAACCCATGCACATAGAATTTTATAACACAATATATAGAATGATATGTGTATGATAAGGTGTACACCCCACTATTATTAACCTTGCATTTTACCCGCAAGATATTAGCTGATGCTGATGACGGTGGCTATGAACCTGTTTATAGTGATTTTCCAGGGTTTATTTTGTTTTGTTTGTTTGCTTGTTTTTTGTCTTTCTGTGTGTCCGAATTGTCTAGGTTGGCATTATTTTTATTCATTAATATGGCCAGTAAAGACCTTGGAGAAGAAGAACCGTCAGTCCTGCCATTTTCTTGTTTACAAGTGCTTTGCTTGTGTTACCGGCATTTTCTTCAACCAGTCATTTCTTGTAGAAAGCCTGCCAAACCACTTGCTTACTCTCTGAGTGTTAGCAAAGTTGACATGAGATCACACAACCTGTAAATATAATTAACGAGGAGTACATAAACCCCAGTGCATTATAATACATGCTGTAGAGACTGTTGGTTGCCCACCCCCCTTGGTAACTGTGCTCTATAAAAAATAGACGTATTAGCTGGATGGAAAGATTATGTATCCTGGTGTCCCTTGCAGCTAATTTGACCATTTGACTACGTTCTGTTTAATGGGATGCAAACAAATTGATGAGTACAACTTAAATAAAAAAGGAATATGCTCTCTCCTTCTCTTTCTGTCCTACTTTCTGCAAAAGCTGAAGCAGCCATCCTGGTTCACAATAGGGAAATCTCGTGCTCAGAATGGCAGAGCAACACTATTGTAAGGTCATGGGTGTCCCACACCATGGGGCTGCTACTTCAGCGCTGGAAAGCTCAGGCCCACGCTGTTAGGGCAGTTAGAAATGAATTTTTTAAAAGTCATTGATATTTTGGTCTTTGTTAGTGCAAGAAAACCAGTATCCCAACTAATAAAATATACTAAAAGTGAATAAAAAATGAATAGTATGGGTGACTATCAGCCCCCTTGTGTTGTGTATGTCTCAGTTTTCCCCCCACCCCAAAGGATACTTTGTTAAACACGTCAATAATATTCACACAGCTTATTTTTCTACTTTTTAAATTAAAAATATAACAAATTCTATTTATTTTCTTCCTGTGCCTCAGTTTACTACTTCATTAGGGTGCTGGCATTCTAGTAGACCTTTGATTACTTGCCTTGAAAACAAGACAATTGTGTGGAGTTTTTTGTTTGTTTGTTTCTACTTTTTCAGATTATATGTATTGGTCTTAATCAACCTAGGGTAACTGCAACCCTCTTGAAAGCAAGGCTATTCTGTACACTTAACTGTTTCTATATTTCAGTTGATCTCAAAATATGCTCTTGGAATTAACATCACCTGGGAATTTGTTAGAAATCCAAATTCTTGGCCTCCACCCCAGATTTGCTGAATCAGAAACTCTAGGGTAGGCCCTCCAAATTGGTGTTTTAATAAGCCCTTCAGGGGATTCTGAGGCCATCTGATGTATGAGAATCATGATGACTCTGCCAATCACTCTTAGACTTCAAAAGCTTAAGAAGGAGCAACTTTCTGAGCTATAGTTGGAAGTAGGGAGTGTAGAGATGGCTAAAGCTGTGCTAGACAGAAGTGCTATAGGGGTCCACAAAAGAAGGGGGTTTGAGATTTCCTGCCCAGTGAAGGACAGAATGTTTCCACCAAAGGATTAACAGCACACGCATGTCATAGAGGTGTTATTGCGACAGGTAATAGGGCAAAGAACTTCCTGAAGGGAGTGTGAGGATGCTATTGGGATGGCAGAGGTGGGAGAGGTGGACTGCTTGCATGGTCTGGGTTACTGTTGGGTTCCACAAGGAAGGAGTATGAGCACATTTCCTCCCAAGAAAGCACACAAGTGTGTAAGCATGATGAGAACTGGCTACGCTAGTGGCCCCCCAGAAATGAAATATTGGCATGAGAGGATACAAATAGGTTTTCTGAAAAAAAAAAAAAAAAAAGATTCTGTGAGCAAAAAATTTTGGAAATTGCTGTGTTCAACAAAGTTAAATACCTTCTCTACTGCAGTACTTCTCAGAGCCATTTAATATGATAATAAGCGTTTTGAATCTCCAAGAAAGGGTACAATAGGTAACATTGTCCAAAATTATTTGACCACCTCACCCCAGAGCACTTCATGGATTAAACATTCTTTGAAACACATTTTGAGAACGGTGTGTTACAAATAAAATGTGTACAAAATCAAAATTTCGAATAAAGGAAGGAATTGGATGGCGTGAAGACTGAGCCCAAGGAAGGAGATTCTTGGGTAATTTCTATAAATACCAGTGTTCACAGTTTACCTTTGTGACTTGGTAAGGGTATGACACAGTTCATTCTCAAATTCTACAATGTGATTGTGTATCACTAGATTTTCATGATGGGTGTTTTATAAGTTGTATTCTATTGACTCTTGCCTCTTCTGATATAGTTTATCCATTATCCTCGCACCAAAAGGCCCACGAAGTAGGGTGGTTGTGGTGGGTGAAATGTGGCATCAAAAATTTTCTTTAAAATAAATAAAGCTTGAAAAAGATATGTACTATGCCATTTTATACAAGAGACTTGAGCATTTGCGGATTTTGTATCCACGTGTGTTCTGAAACCAATGCCTTGTAGATATCAAGGGATGACTGTAACTGCTGAGGTAAAGATTCTGAATGGCTTGTTGTGTCTGGTTCAGGATACAGTCCATTACTGAGGGTATCGAGAGAGTCTTGGCCAAAATTAGCCATCAGATCAGGGGAATGGCAGAAGTAAACTTGGTTCAAGATGGAAGCAGCCCAGCAAGGATACTTGGATGTATATAGGAAGGCAAAGCAGAAACCTAGGGGGGAAATGGCAGAGATCCGGGTCTTCTGGGAAAATGTTTGTGGCTGATGGGAATATATGCTCAATCAAGGCATCTCAAAGACACTATTTGAAGATGGAAGGCTAACTCCAATGGACTACATCCATTGGTTGTCTCAGCCCTCTCCTTTCTGGGGAAAATAAAATTTTAGGGCTGGAGAAAAACAATTAAAATGCATTAGTTTGATTTTTTTCAAGGATTATCATTATTGTCCATTTAAAATTGCCTGGCATAAAACTGTGGTAAATAAATAACAGCCATTATTAATATTATTTTAGATCCCATCTACTGATGAGTCAGTCTAAGGTTCCTCAGGTTTGATGAAGATTGAATCGGGTGCTAGCTGCATTCGTAGGTGACAAACACCTGTGAATGCTGCTGAAAGGAAGTTAAGGTAATTCCGAGGTTTTGTGACTTTCCTAAGGTCCCTGCTTGCATGAGGTGCATCTGGGACCATTTCTGTTTTCTAAATTCTCTTTCCACTAAGCAGAGCCAGGACTAGTCTAGGATAAGGATAATAAAGCACTCATCTCAGGCACAAAATTTAAAGGAACACCAAAATAACTCAGTAATCAAGATAAATAATATCATATGCAGTACTTTTTAAAAGTAAAAAGTTATGTAAAATGTTTCATGATGAGCAAAACATCAAAAATTTAAACAAAGGCCTGTTACACTGAGCAATACTGTAGCCTGAAGCAAAAGAAGAAAATCAGCAATGCTGATGTTGTCTTTATTTAAATTGTTGACATTTTGTTCACCATGGATGCTTGCTTGGGCTTAATTTTGATTTTTTTCAAATATTGCATTAAAACATTATTTATCTTGACTACTGAGTTTTAGTATCTTTTTACATTTTGTGTCCAAGATGAGTGCCGTCCTTAACCCTGGTCTTGGCCCTTCTACTAAATTCTCTTTCCACTATGAATATATCGATTTTTGCCTCTAAATAATACTGTTGGGCTTAAACCAAGTCTCATAAAACAAGCAAACAAACAAACAGACAAACAAAAAAATGGTTCCAGTCCTCAAGTCATGCAGTTGGAGAGAAAAGTAGAAAGGAAAGAAAAATATGAAACTTCTCTTGCACTGTTATTTTAGAACACTCCGAGTAAGTTTTGGGGACAATAGATTATATCATTTCTTGAGCACTCAGACAGCTCAGATAGCAGGATGCCCATTCTCCATCTAAAGAAAGGAAGAAAATACAGCTCTTTTTGCATTTGGAGAAGTTCAGTAAAAACATAACAGTCATGATTGATTGCTCCCTACATTCACTGTTGTGAAGTGAATTATGCAACCTCATAAGCTGTAACGGAGTTTATGTTATAAATTAACTCCTGCAGCCATAAGGAGATTTGTTTAAGGCCTATAATCTTTTTGAGATTTGCGATAGGAGAAGTTCAGGGCTAGAGGATAGGGTTCTGCTTTTTTGCTCTAATGTGGGGGACCTGGGAAATGGGGAGAAAGTATAAAAATAAGAAAGTAATTCCAGGTCCCCTTGTAAGTGAAATTACAATGATTGTTAGCTCAGCACTGAAACACTACCTAAGGCTGAAGTTCCCACACACTGGCCATACTAATTGTCTCTGCCCGTGCAGTGGCTCTGAGAGTGGACATGGTGGGCGCCGACAGATGGTTTACATGTGAGCATGACTCAGAAGCACAGGTTGGAATCAGTTACCGTCCTGGGTCCAGGAAGAAACAGAGAATGAAGGGAACTTAAAAGAGGCCACAGAAGAATTACTTCTAAGTTAGTAATTGGATCACTTTCATATTTTCACATGTGTATATACGTTTATTTATTCAACACACATTTGCTTAGAGCTTGCTCTCATCCAGGCACTGTGCTGAATACAGAGTCTATGATCCTCAGCAAAGACCCACAGAAGTCCTGCCTTCACAAAGTCTATAGTCTATTAGGGAAGGCAGATAAATTACAGAATGTAGAAGAAAAAATTATAAAACATAGAAGCTGCTACAAGGAAAGGCATCCAATGTCATGAGGGTAGGTAATACAGCCGTGACCTAGGCCAAGGGGTCAGGAAAGGTTTCCTGGAGAAGAAGTGGCATTTGAGTGATATAAATTATAAGTAGAAGGGAGAAAGTGGAGTACCCTCTGGGCAAAAGGACTAGTGTGCACCTAGCATGGTCGTTAAGATTAGGTACTCTTGAGGCAAGCTACTTGAGTACCATTATACCATTTCAGAAAGAAGGGAAGTAAAATCAGTGAGGTTAAATACTTCTCCTGTGTTGGCTAGAGTGGTACAGGTCTGTTTCAATCCTTGGTTTGCTTCATTCAAAAACCAATGTTTTCTCCATGTTTTATCCCTACGAACAACAGGTCATTAGGAAAATATTTTGAGTGAAGAAACTGGCATCAGTGTTAGCTATTAAGGATGAGAAAATCCATCTCAAGGTCTTATTATTTTTAACTGAACTTCTGTGAACATCCACAGAGAAAGCCCCAGCTCCCCAGCTGATTCTGTAAAATTTCTAATATCCAGTAAAGATGGCATTCTGAATCTTTCCCTCCTACTTGATCCTGCAATGGTAAAAAGAAGATAATGTTCTTCCATGCTGACAATAAATGTGCTTTGTATTTCAAAATTATCTCCACCTTCATTATTCCTTTGCCTCTAATGCATGGCTGGGTCTGTGTTTCTGCTTTGTCTGCTGCTTTGGGTTTTGTCTGGGCTCATTTCCTGGGATTCATTTTTGAATAGAATGTACATTTATGTGTCCAGATCACAAGTATGACCTTAAATCTATTTTTTATCCTTTTTGGAAAACTTCTGAGCTCCCCACATAATAAGTAGTGAACACTTTCACACTAAAACACTTTGTTAATGGGGTTCACATCAGATATTTAAAACAAGTGGTGCAGAAAATGGCTCTTATCTAACTAGAATACAGGCAGGCTAGCATATTATATTGGGGTAGAAATGTGTTAGCTTTGGAGCTAGAAAAACTTGGCATACAATTCTAGGTTTGTCCTCCCTTCCTTCCTTCCTTCCTTCCTTCCTTCCTTCCTTCCTTCTTTCCTTCCTTCCTTCCTTCAATAAAGGTTTATCAGAATCCTGTTACATGCCAGGTGCTGTCATAGGCACTGTAAATACAGCAGGAAACAAAAGAGACAAAATTCCCTGCTTTCATGAAACATATTCTGATTCAGAGATAGAAAACAACCAAGCAAGCAAACAAACAAGCAAACAAATAAATATGTTTTCTGGGTATAATATGTGCCAGTTAAATGGTGACACTGAGGTGTATCATCATGATACAGTCTGATATCTCTCTAACGTTGGTACTATTATTTTCCCCAGTGTACAGATGAGGGGGAAATAGAGTCCCCAAAGATTGTAACATGGATGAGGCAATTATTTCCTTCAGAATGCCAAGGTGTCAGCAGCTCACTGAGAAGGTTGCATTTCAGCTTGGTCCTGAAGGGTGGTAGAGAGACATCCATGTAGCTCTTGGGGGAGGGGGCAAAGACAGAGAAAAATCAGCTGACTGGATTCCAGAAAGAGCAAAAAGTCACTGTGGTTAATGAGGAAAAGAATTGCAGGACAAGACTAGAACATTAATGGGGAGCCCAATCCAATAGAAAAGTGCTCAGTAAGTGTAAGTTCTTTCTTTTTTTTGGAGAAAAAAAAAGAAGAAAAACAAAGAAAACTAACCAAACAAACAAACAAGCAAACAAAGAAACACAATGGTTTTAGAGTACTAGTCTCTGGTCCTAAGATGAATGTTCTTCCCTTTACACAATATTGTCCTCCATCCCCATCTGGATGATTCCAGTCTTTGGAGGAAGTTGAGACACTAAGGTAAGAGAATGGTCTTAGGCAGCTTGTATTTCTGTGGTAGGAGGTGGTTCGCCTCCACCCACATTGCTCTGCCCTGCATTCTTGGCCATGGGCAGCCCAGTGTATGATGTGAATAGTATTAAAAGATAAGAGGCTAAACCATTGAGAATAGTGCAGGAGAGGGGAAGTCTCTTTTTCCTGTCCCTAGCACCTAGTTCTTCCATATTAATCACCATAGAAAATGTTATAGACATAAGAATCATAGAAACATAGAACATTTTAAAATTTATATTTTCTATATATTTCTTTTTAAACTCAAGTTTATTGAGGTATAATTGACATGTAAAATTGTAAGATTTTTAAAGTGTACATTGTGGTGATTTGATATACATATACGTTGTGAAAGGATCCTCCCACCACATCTAGTTAATTAACACATCCATCACATCACATTTTTATTCTATTTTGGGGGGAGGTGAGAACATTTTAAGTTTTACTCTCTTGGCAAATTTCAAATATACAGTACAGTGTTATCAACTGCATTCACCTTGTTTCATATTAGATTCTCAGATCTTATTCATTTTACAGATGAAAGTTTATACCCTTTTACCAACTTCTTGCTAGATTCCCCACCTCCAGCCCCTGGCAACAACTTTTTTACTCTGTTTCTATGAGTTGGATTTTTTAGGTCTTACGTATAAGTAATACCATGCAATATATGAATTTCTTAGCTTTATAGTCTATGTTCATTCAGAGAAATCTAAATATCAGCAAACAATTTTTAAAATTCTCTCACATCTTGATGGCATGCATTCTAGGCTCACTATTGTTTAGTGATGAGATTGAAATTATTAATCCATTGGGAAATAACCACAGAAAAATTATGATCAAAATATTATTATCATTTCTAGGACACTTGTGTGTGATCATGTGATTTAATTCGTGGACAGAATCACATTTTCTAATTCTTTACCCAAAATGTATTTGGGACATCTCACTTAAGCATGGTCTCTGCCAGCTGTAAGAATTGTAGTCTCACACAACTGCTCTCAGATAGCAATAAGTGTAGGGAAGGAGGTCCCAGTTCCTAACCTGGAACATGGTGCAGAACCAGAAGTAAATTCATCAAGTCTCGGGAAACTCCATCTTCCCAATTTCACCAACCAGAGAACTCATCTGGGAGTGGAAAGAAGAGTAGTCATTATTTTACTAATATTTCCAAAAGAGTAGGTACTCCTATTTTATGACCAAATAAGAGTAAAAGGAAAGGTGAAAAATAATTTCTTATAGAGTGATATTTTAGGATCTAAATTTTCATAATTGTATGTGTGAATGTGTGTGTGTTCATTTTTTAGTTCTTCATACATTTCTTCCGATTTCAGTAAATACATCTCTATATAATATATGAATATACATGCATATGTAAACATATATAGATATCTAATGGGTATGAGCTTAGAATATTAAAATATAGAAGGACTTAAATTCATCTAGTTCAATATTACTTAAGCAATACTTGAATTTGCTTAGAAACCTCTGTACCCTGGGAAGCATAGGACTCTGTCTCTTTCAGTGAAACTTTAGTAGCTCTGACCTTTCATTCCTCATTAAAACTTGTTGAAACCTTTTGCCTTGTCATTTAAATATATTGGCCTCGATTTTTTCTTTGACCCTGACACAACAGGTACCTTCCCATATGACTATCAGATTTTGAAAATAAAACAAACAAACAAAACTACTACATCTTCTAACATCTTGTCTTATCAAGGCTACATATTCCCAGTTTCTTCAACATAATTCTTGCTAAGAACAAGCAATTAATATCCACTCTTTTGATGTCCATAAGGGAAAAGAAGAATACAACAGAGGACCCTTCAATTAAGTAATAACCACATCCTCTCTCTCCCAGAGAAAAGGGTTAAGTTGTCACAGAAAGCAACATCTTATTGTCGTTTCACAATCCAACCTCCTTGTAATGAGTTCTCATTCATGTCGTAAAAATATCTCTTTTGGACAATTTCTTTTATTAAGTGTAGAAATTAAATTAAATGTACTCATTAATGTCATTGGTAGTAAGGATATTTCTCATACTCAATTTGTATACACCTGGGACAGAATGTGCATGAGTTTACGAAAAATGGAGGTAAGGGGCAACATCAATGCCCAAACTACCCAAACTGGATGATAATTTATCTAGTGAATGATGTGATAAGCAAATTAATTTGGATCAGGCCTGGAATCCAGCCTTCAGTTGTACAACTCTACTTATGTGGGATACAGGCAAATTAGAGCTGGTTCAGAGAAAATCAAGTGGGATTTCAAAGAGATCTGAATTCAGAGGCTCTATCTGTCTGGTTCAGTGTTGTGTCCCTCATGTCTATCACATTGTCCAACACATAGCAGGCACACAATAGACAAAAGCCAGTAAATGAAAGGCACTTGAAGTCTTTTTATGTGGGAGGAATCAAATGTGTTAAGAAAATTGTCATTTTTTGTTTGTTTGTTTGTTTGTTTTTTAACATCTTTATTGGAGTATAATTGCTTAACAATGGTGTGTTAGTTTCTGCCTTATAACAAAGTGAAACAGCTTTACATATACATATATCCCCATATCTCTTCCCTCTTGCATCTCCCCCCACCCCACCCTCCCTATCCCACCCCTCTAGGTGGTCACAAAGCACCGAGCTGATCTCCCTGTGCTATGCGGCTGCTTCCCACTAGCTATCTATTTTACGTTTGGTAGTGTATATATGTCCATGCCACTCTCTCACTTTGTCCCAGCTTACCCTTCCCCCTCCCCGTATCCTCAAGTGCATTCTCTAGTTGGTCTGCATCTTTATTACCATCTTGCCGCTAGGTTCTTCTGACATTTTTTTTTCCTTTTTTTTTTTTTCTTAGGTTCCATATATATGTGTAACCATACGATATTTGTTATTCTCTTTCTGACTTACTTCACTCTGTTTGACAGTCTCTAGGTCCACCGACCTCACTACAAAAAACGCAGTTTTGTTCTGTTTTATGGCTGAGTAATATTCCATTGTATATATGTGCCACATCTTCTTTATCCATTCATCTGTCGATGGACACTTAGGTGCTTCCATGTCCTGGCTATGGTCAGTAGAGTTGCAATGAACATTTTGGTACATGGCTCTTTTTGAATTATGGTTTTCTCAGGGTATATGCCTGGTAGTGGGGTTGCTGTGTTGTATGGGAGTTCAATTTTTAGTTTTTTTAAGGAACTTCCATACTGTTCTCCATAGTGGCTGTATCAATTTATATTCCCACCAAGAGTGCAAGACGGTTCCATTATCTCCACATCCTCTCCAGCATTTATTGTTTGTAGATTTTTTGATGATGGCCATTCTGACGGGTGTGAGAGGATATCACATTGTAGTTTTGATTTGCATTTCTCTAATGATTAATGATGTTGAGCATTATTTCATGTGTTTGTTGGTAATCTGTATATCTTCTTTGGAGAAATGTCTATTTAGGTTTTCTGCCCATTTTTGGATTGGATTGTTGTTTTTTTGATATTGAGATGCATGAGTTGCTTGTATGTTTTGGAGATTAATCCTTTGTCAGTTGCTCCATTTGTAAATACTTTCTCCCATTCTGATGGTTGTCTTTTGGTCTTGTTTATGGTTTCCTTTGCTGTGCAAAAGCTTTTAAGTTTCATTAGGTCCCATTTGTTTATTTTTGTTTTTATTTCCATATCACTAGGAGCTGGGTCAAAAAGGGTCTTGCTGTGATTTATGTCATAGAGTGTTCTGCCTATGTTTTCCTCTAAGAGTCTGATGGTGTCTGGCTTTACATTTAGGTCTTTAATCCATTTTGAGTTTATTTTTGTGTATGGTGCTAGGGAGTGTTCTAATTTCATTCTTTTACATGTAGTTGTCCAGTTTTCCCAGAATCACTTATTGAAGAGGCTGTCTTTTCTCCACTGTATATTCTTGCTTCCTTTATCAAAGATAAGGTGACTGTATGTGCGTGGGTTTATCTCTGGGCTTTCTATCCTGTTCCATTGATCTATATTTCTGTTTTACTGCCAGTACCATACTGTCTTGATTACTGTAGCTTTGTAGTATAGTCTGAAGCCCGGGAGCCTGATTCCTTCAGCTCCATTTTTCTTTCTCAAGATTGCTCTGGCTATTCAGGGTCTTTTGTGTTTCCATACAAATTATGAAATTTTTTGTTCTAGTTCTGTGAAAAAATGACAGTGCTAGTTTGATAGGGATCGCATTGAATCTGTGCATTGCTTTGGGTAGTATATTCATTTTCACAATGTTGATTCTTCCAATCCAAGAACATGGTATATCTCTCCATCTATTTGTATCATCTTTAATTTCTTTCACCAGTGTCTTATAATTTTCTGCATACAGGTCTTTTGTCTCCTTAGGTAGGTTTATTCCTAGATATTTTATTATTTTTTTTGCAATGGTAAATGGGAGTGTTTTCTTAATTTTATTTTCAGATTTTTCATCATTAGTGTATAGGAATGCAAGAGATTTCTGTGCATTAAGTTTGTATCCTGCTACTTTACCAAATTCATTGATTAGCTCTAGTAGTTTTCCAGTAGCATATATAGGATTCTCTATGTATAGTATCATGTCATCTGCAAACAGTGGCAGATTTACTTCTTCTTTTCCAATTTGGATTACTTTTATTTCTATTTCTTCTCTGATTGCTGTGGTTGAAACTTCCAAAACTATGTTGAATAATAGTGGTGAGAGTGGGCAACCTTGTCTTGTTCCTGATCTTAGTGGAAATGGTTTCAGTTTTTCACCATTGAGGACAATATTGGCTGTGGGTTTGTCATATATGGCCTTTGTTATGTTGAGGAAAGTTCCCTCTATTCCTACTTTCTAGAGGGTTTTTATCATAAATGGGTGTTGAATTTTGTCGATAGCTTTCTCTGCATCGATTGAGAAGATCATATGGTTTCTCTCCTTCAATTTGTTAATATGGTGTACCACGTTGATTGATTTGCGTATATTGAAGAATCCTTGCTTTCCTGGGATAAACCCCACTTGATCGTAGTGTATGACCCTTTTAATGTGCTGTTGGATTCTCTTTGCTAGTATTTTGTCGAGGATTTTTGCATCTATGTTCATCAGTGATATTGGCCTGTAGTTTTCTTTCTTTGTCACATCTTTGTCTGGTTTTGGCATCAGAGTGATAGTGGCCTCATAGAATGAGTTGGGGAGTGTTCCTCCCTCTGTTATATTTTGGAAGAGTTTGAGAAGGATAGGTGTAAGCTCTTCTCTACATGTTTGATAGAATTCTCTGTGAATCCATCTGGTCCTGGGCTTTTCTTTGTTGGAAGATTTTTAATCACAGTTTCAATTTCAGTGCTTGTGATTGGTCTGTTCATATTTTCTATTTCTTCCTGGTTCAGTATCGGAAGGTTGTGCATTTCTAAGAATTTGTCCATTTCTTCCAGGTTGTCCATTTTATTGGTATATAGTTGCTTTTAGTAATCTCTCATGATCCTTTGTATTTCTGCAGTGTCAGTTGTTACTTCTCCTTTTTCATTTCTAATTCTATTGATCTGGGTCTTCTCCCTTTTTTTCTTGATAAGTCTGGATAATGGTTTATCAATTTTGTTTATCTTCTCAAAGAACCACTTTTAGTTTTATTTATCTTTGCTATCGTTTCCTTCATTGCTTTTTCATTTATTTCTGACCTGATCTTTATGGTTTCTTTCCTTCTGCTAACTATGGGGTTTTTTTGTTCTTCTTTCTCTAATTGCTGTAGGTGTAAGGTTAGGTTGTTTATTTGAGATGTTTCTTGTTTCTTAAGGTAGGCTTGTATGGCTATAAACTTCCCTCTTAGAACTGTTTTGCTGTATCCAATAGGTTTTGGTTCGTTTTGTTTTCATTGTCATTTGTTTCTAGTTATTTTTTGATTTCCTCTTTGATGTCTTCAGTGATCTCTTGGTTATTAAGTAGTGTGTTCTTTAGCCTCCATGTGTTTGTATTTCTTACAGATTTTTTCCTGTAATTGATAGCTAGTCTCATAGCATTGTGTTCAGAAAAGATACTGGATATGATTTCAATTTTCTTAAATTTACCAAGGCTTGCTTTGTGACCCAAGATATGATCTATCCTGGAGAATGTTCCATGAGCACTTGAGAAGAATGTGTATTCTGTTGTTTTTGGATGGAATGTCCTATAAATATCAATTAAGTCCATCTTGCTTAATGTATCATTTAAAGCTTGCGTTTCCTTATTTATATTCATTTTGGATGTTCTGTCCATCAGTGAAAGTGGGGTGTTAATATCCCGTACTATGATTGTGTTACTGTCGATTTCCCCTTTTATGGCTGTTAGTATTTGCCTTACGTATTGCGGTGCTCCTATGTTTGGTGCATAAATATTTTTAATTGTTATATCTTCTTCTTGGATTGATCCCTTGATCATTACGTAGTGTCTTTCTTTGTCTCTTGTAATAGTCTTTGTTTTAAAGTCTATTCTGTCTGATATGAGAATTGCTACTCCAGCTTTCTTTTGATTTCCATTTGCATGGAATGTCTTTGCCCATCCCCTTGCTTACAGTGTGTATGTGTCCCAAGGCCTGAAGTGGGTCTCTTGTACAGAGCATGTATAAGGGTCTTGTTTTTGTATCCATTGAGCCAGTCTACGTCCTTTGGTTGGAACTTTTAATCCATTTACATTTAAGGTAATTATCAATATGTATGTTCCTATTACCATTTTCTTTATTGTTTTTGGTTTATTATTGTAGGTCTTTTCCTTCTCTTGTGTTTCCTGCCTAGAGAAGTTCCTTTAGCATTTGTTGTAAAGCTGGTTTGGTGGTGCTGAATTCTCTTAACTTTTGCATGTCTGTAAAGCTTTTAATTTCTTCATCAAATCTGAATGAGATCCTTGCTGGGTAGAGTAATCATGTTTGTAGGTTTTTCTCTTTCATCACTTTAAATATGTCCTGCCACTCCCTTCTGGCTTGCAGAGTTTCTGCTGAAAGATCAGCTGTTAAGCTTATGGGGATTCCCTTATGTGTTACTTGTTGTTTTTCCCTTGCTGCTTTTAATATTTGTTCTTTGTATTTAATTTCTGATAGTTTGATTAATATGTTTCTTGGCGTGTTTCTCCTTGGATTTATCCTGTATGGGACTCCTGTGCTTCCTGGACTTGATTAACTATTTCCTTTCCCATATTAGGGAAGTTTTCAACTATAATCTCTTCAAATATTTTCTCAGTCCCTTTTTTTTTCTCTTCTTCTTCTGGGACCCCTATAATTCGAATGTTGGTGCATTTAATGTTGTCCCAGAGGTCTCTGAGACTGTTCTCAATTCTTTTCACTCTTTTTTCTTTATTCTGCTCTTCAGTAGTTATTTCCACTATTTTATCTTCCAGGTCACTTATCCGTTCTTCTGCCTCAGTTATTCTGCTATTGATCCCTTCTAGAGAATTTTTAATTTATATTGTTGTTCATCTCTGTTTGTTTGCTGTTTATTTCTTCTAGGTCCTTGTTAAACGTTTCTTGTATTTTCTCCATTCTTTTTCCAAGATTTTGGATCATCTTTACTCTCATTATTCTGAATTCTTTTTCAGGTAGACTGCCTTTTTCCTCTTCATTTGTTAGGTCTCATGGGATTTTGCCTCGCTCCTTCATCTGCTGTGTGTTTCTCTGTCTTCTCATTTTGCTTAACATACTGCGTTTGGGGTCTCCTTTTTGCAGGCTGCAGGTTTGTAAGTTTCCATTGTTTTTGGTGTCTGTCCCCAGTGACTAAGGTTGGTTCAGTGGGTTGTGTAGGCTTCCTGGTAGAGGGGACTAGTGCCTGTGTTCTGGTGGATGAGGCTGGATCTTGTCTTTCTGTTGGGCAGGTCCACGTCTCGTGGTGTGTTTTGGGGTGTCTGTGGCCTTATCATGATTTTAGGCAGCTTCTCTACTAGTGCATGGGGTTGTCTTCCTGTCTTGGTAGTTGTTTGGCATAGGGTGTCCTGCAGTGTAGTTTGCTGGTTGTTGGACGGATCTGGGTCTTGGCATTCAGATGGAGATCTTTGGGAGATTTTCACCATTTGATATTACATGGAGCTGGGAGGTCTCTTGTGTACCAGTGTCCTGAACTTGGCTCTCCTACCTCAGTGGCACAGCCCTGACTCCTGGCTGGAGCACCAAGAGCCAGTCCTCCACCTGGCTCAGAATAAAAGGGAGAATAAAAAGAAAGAAAGAAAGAAGAAGATCAAATCAAATAAAATAAAGTAAAATAAAATAAAATTACTAAAATAAAAAATAAAATATAATAATTAAGAAAAAAAAATTTTTTAATAAAAAAAAAAGAATTGACAGACTGAACCGTAGGACAAATGGTAAAAGCAAAGCTATACAGACAAAATCAAGAAAGAAGCATACACATACACACTCACAAAAATAGAAAAAGGGAAAAAAATATGTATATCATTGCTCCCAAAGTCCACCTCCTCAATTTGGGATGATTCGTTGTCTATTCAGGTATTCCACAGATGCAGGGTACATCAAGTTGATTGTGGAGATTTAATCCACTGCTCCTGAGGCTGCTGGGAGAAATTTCCCTTTCTCTTCTTTCTTCGCACAGCTCCTGGAGTTCAGCTTTCGATTTGGACTCTCCTCTGAGTGTAGGTCGCCTGAGGGCGTCTGTTCTTTGCTCAGACAGGACGGGGTTAAAGGAGCAGCTGATTTGCGGGCTCTGGCTCACTCAGGCCAGGGGAGGGAGGGGTACGGATGCGGGGCGAGCCTGCGGTGGCAGAGGCCGGCGTGACGTTGCAGCAGCCTGAGGCGCGCCGTGCGTTCCCCCGGGGTAGTTGTCCCTGGCTCACGGGACCCTGGCAGTGGCGGGCTGCACAGGCTCCCGGGAGTGGAGGTGTGGATAGTGACCTGTGCTTGCTCACAGGCTTCTTGGTGGCGGCAGCAGCAGCCTTAGCGTCTCATGCCCGTCTCTGGGGTCCACGCTGATAGCCGCAGCTCGCGCCCATCTCTGGAGCTCCTTTAAGCGGCGCTCTTAATCCCCTCTCCTTGCGCACCAGGAAACAAAGAGACAAGCGAAAGTCTCTTGTCTCTTCGGCAGCTCCATACTTTTTCCCGGACTCCCTCCCGGCTAGCTGTGGCGCACTAGCCCCTTCAGGCTGTGTTCACGCAGCCAACCCCAGTCCTCTCCCTGCGATCCGACCGAAGCCCGAGCCTCAGCTCCCAGCCCCCAACCGCCCCCACAGGTGAGCAGAGAAGCCTCTCAGGCTGGTGAGTGTTGGTCAGCACTGATTCTCTGTGCGGGAGTCTCTATGTTTTGCCCTCCGCACCCCTGTTGCTGCGCTCTCCTCCGTGGCTCCGAGGCTTCCCCCTTCGCCACCTGCAGTCTCCGCCCACGAAGGGGCTTCCTAGTGTGTGGAAACCTTTCCTCCTTCACGTCTCCCTCCCACTGGTGCAGGTCCCGTCCCTCTTCTTTGTCTCTGTTTTTTTCTTTTTTCTTTTACCCTACCCAGGTACGTGGGGGAGTTTCTTGCCTTTTGGGAGGTGTGAGGTCTTCTGCCAGCGTTCAGTAGGTGTTCTGTAGGAGTTCTTCCACCTGTAGATGTATTTCTGATGTATTTGTGGGGAAGAAGGTGATCTCCGCGTTTTACTCTTCCACCATCTTGAAGCTCCTCAAGAAAATTGTCTTTGGTAGGAGAAGATTCAGAGAGAACATGGTAATGGCCTTTAAATGACCAAAGTGCTGTCCTTTGGAAAAGGGGTTATTTATGTTAGTCGGCACTCAAGAAATGTTTTAAAACTCTGTGGTTGGTGAAATACATACACATACATTTTACATATATAAGTATATATTTATATTTAATTCAAATATATAAATGTATCTGTATACACACATATATATTTATTTATTTATAATGTCATATGTATTTCACCAACTGTAGTATTTGTGATTTGAAATTCAAATTACACTTGAAAATTCAAATTCCATTCAAATATATATATATATATATATATATATATATATACACACACATTACACACATGCACACATTTATATAGATTTGAATGAGTGTTTTTTGCCCTCTAAAAGTAATGAAGTGTGCAGTACACTTTGTCTGATTGATTTTAATGAGTGGAACCAGGACTACTGAGTAGAAGCTACAGAAAATGTGATGTTGACTGCATGAAAAAAAACTTTGCCATTTCGCCATAACTTTTTTCTGCTTGTCTAGAAAGCTCACGGTCATCCTCTTTTCTCAAACTAACCATCTCTCATCAGTTTGTCTGGCAAAGTGCTACTTCCCCTTTAAGAATTAATTTAATGGTCACCTCTTCTGCAAAGCCTTCCCTGACTTTTCGGACAGATGGCCAAGATCCCACTGTACTTAACATGCTTCTTCTAAAATACACCATTTTGTGTCACAACTGTTGGCAAGGTTTCCTCAAACCTAGCCTTGGCACTCACACATGGCCACATTGATGTGTGGCCTGCATTCTACTGCTCAAAAACTAGTCACAGGGCTAGCTGGATTCCAGGGGAGAGGGCCACATACGGGTGTGACTATTGAGAGGCATAAACCACTGGAAGGTCCTCTGTGGAGAGAAGTTACTACAGTTTCATCATCTGTAATTGAGGGAATTGTATGAGA
Source organism: Eubalaena glacialis (assembly GCF_028564815.1). Classification (NCBI taxonomy): domain Eukaryota; kingdom Metazoa; phylum Chordata; class Mammalia; order Artiodactyla; family Balaenidae; genus Eubalaena; species Eubalaena glacialis. The sequence continues at coordinate 42,511,756 of NC_083720.1, forward strand.
TGGTCTGATATTATTTTTTCTTGCTCTAATAATTGCCTTGTTTAAATCATTTATAGGATTATGAAACCTTTTACTTTTATTCATAGCTTTACTTGATCTTATAAAAATGATCTGCCCTTTCTCCATCTTAGTCAAAAAAAATACCTAGTCCAGAGGTGAGTTAACATATTTTGTAAAGCACCAGATAGACAGTAAATCTATTCGACTTTGTGAGCCATAGGGCCTCTTGCAACTTCTCAACTCAGCATCTGTATCACAAAAGTGGCTATAGATAATTTAGAAATGAATGGGCATGGCTGCATTCCAATAATGCTTTATATACAAAACATGTATAGGGCTGGATCTGGCCCTCAGATTGAAATTTTCCAATTCCTGAAATAGTCTGTCATGTAGTAGTTTCCACTCAAATGCCAAGAGACATATTTTTCGAATTGTTGCAACAACAATAACAAAATCTTAACAGGAGGAAACAAAAACAACAAACCTTTCCCAATGCCAACTGATGACAATTAACCCTTTAAAATATGACTTTTATATATAAAATCTAGAGAGTTATAAGCTGAGAGTCAAAGGCATTGCTGATAATGGATATTTTGTGCTGAGCAACACTATAAATAATAGGATAATGATGACATTATTTCATATCCACCATCTCGCCAGTATTTCTCTTTTTAAATTATTTTCCATAAGATTTGAAGATAGAGCCAAAGTATTATCTAAAAGTGACATGATTGCAGGAGGGTTGCCAGCTACCATGGAAAGCTGACAATGCCTTCTGAGGAACTTGGAGATCCAGATTTTGAGGGGCTATACATAAGTTATTTTTTATAGAATAGGAGCTCTCTATAAATCAATTTTAATAAAGTAGACATTTGTGTTCTTCAGTTTCTAATCTTAAAATAGGTCCAGATTATGGGTCACAAGGAAAATACACTGAATACATCAGCAACCTAAGGTCAGTGTGAAATCTTTTCCAGTTGAGTTCCTCATGGAGTTTGATGACCTGAAGGATCATGGTATTTCTTCTCCTTTTCACATTACCTAAGCTCTGTAGGCTCAGGTTTGAACAACCTGCAGTGCAGGCTCGTGATTTTCTGAGGAACTTTCCTAGATCATAAGTGTTTTGTGACATATGGTATCTACGGGCACATAAAGAAATTAATATTATTTCCTAAAACATGGTCCTGTAACCTGCTATACCTAATTCTTAGAATGCTATGTTGAGTGTCCTAAACCTCTATGATACAAAGTTAAAGGAATAGGTTACTGGATCTTGGAAAAGCTGAATTAGCTGTCAATTTATTCATTGTTAAACTCAGTGTCTAATGTTATTTTATATTTACATTTTGCATTTTTCTGTATGACCATGTCTTTGTACTCCACTAGATCTTGTATGTGGGAAGTCTTAGACTTAGATGCCTACAGATACCACACAGGCAAAAAACAAAACAAAACAAAATGAAATAATTCTACAAAAATAAAAAAAAATAAAGATAAATAACCCTAGTCTTGATATTCATGGAGAACACAGGCAATGACAGAAATTGTGAATCTGGAGAGTTCATGCCCCATCCTGGGAGGAGAAGAGCAGCCACTACTCAGTTCAGCCATTTGTACCATATGGTAGTGCAGACCCAGTGATTCCGTTTCTTCTGAGTGTGAAAAAGAATCTCTATCTTCCAAATGTAATGTAAAAGCTTCCAATTTTTAAATCAATATTTAAAAAAGCACATTGTGAGCCAAAACTTACATATTTGTAGGCCACACTTGCACTATGGACCATTGGTTTGGGACCTCTGTTGAAGCTCCATGAGGAAAAGTGTCTCATCTGATGCTTTGTTTGTATAACTTTTACTGCTGCATCACTGCAAGTATCATAGTGAGTAGAACATACAAGATGCTCAATAAATATTTGCTGAATGAATAAACGAACAAGTGAATTGTTATTGTGAAGGGATTCCTGTAAACCTTCATCCTCAGTGGAGTCAGAATGTTGATTTCTGTATCAGTTAGCATTTGCTGTACAACAGAACACTCTAAAACTTGGTGGTGGTTTAAAACAACAGCTAATTATTTGTTCACAATTCTGTGGGATGACAAATTAGGCATGGCTTAGCTGAGACAGTTTATTTCAGCTCATATGGTTTTTGTTGGGATTATTCATGAATTTGTCATCACATGTGAGGTTTCTTGAGAGTTTGTTTCTCCTGGGTGTCCTTACCTGGCTGAGGCTATCAGCTGGAGGGTATCTATGTAACCTACCCAACAAAATAGAACTTCTTTACATGGCAACTGCATTCAAAAAGGCAAATCCCAGTGGGCAAGCATTTATCAAGCCCCTATTTGTGTTACATCTGTTGTTTTCCACATGGATTATAGCAAATCATGTGGCTAAGCACTGGGTTAATGTGAGAGGGAATTGCGCAAGGTGTGGACACCAGGAAATGTGATAAGTTGGGGATAATTAATATATCATTTCACTAAGGTAAGTAAGATTATTTTTAAAAGTTTTATTATTATGTGTACAATAAATATACATTTTAAGGAATTAGGAGGACAATTTCTCCCTAGGCTAAAAAGAAACAGAACTTCAATGTCAACTTCCTCTCTCCCTGACATGACCCAACTCTGATGGCCAGAAAACAATGTTTGGTCTACTTGCTTCTCTCCTCCAAATAGAGCATTAACACTTCTCTTCCCATTTGGTTTGTCATATGACACCAAACTTTGCTGTGATGCTGGTCAGTGTTGTTTTTCATTTAAGACAGTGTCCTCTATTCATGGAAATAAGACCTCCAACTCATTTTACATAGGTCAGTGAACAGCCATCAGATAGGTGACTCATTACTGACCTCATCAGGGAGGATCTGAACCAGTGAACTACAGGTGAAGAGTTCTCTATCCTATTAACCTGGGGACATTTCATTCCTCTTGGAGACATTTTATTCGTCTTGGAGAACACTTAAGTCTAAAGAGTATTTGTCAACTCACATCAGCCACATTAAATACATGTTACTTCCTTTTTTTTATAAAAGCAAAAGGAAGACTATAAGTGCTCCCTTTCCCCAACATATTCAAGAAGCTAACGTTGAGCTGAATATGGGGCAAATTAACCCTGAAGCAGGAGGGTGGTCATGAGAGGACACCAATTTCAACATATTCATGTTTGGTCAGTTTTTCAACACACCTTGATTGACTGCATTGGATGCTAATGATACATAAAGGGGAATGAATGGTTCACATCCTTAATTGTATGGACTCTATAGTTATATGAAGAGGCAGTCTGTAGAGAGGAAGGTAACTGTTCTGGGGTTGGGAATAAGGGGAACTGGGTTCTATTTCTGACTTCTTCAGCAAATCACTGTTTGATCTTGGTTAATTAATTTCACTTTTTGAGAACACTGATTTCTTTACCTGCAAAAGGGAATTTATTGAAGGCCTGTAGTGTTTTTCATGTGTTCTAAATAAGTTTTCACAGTATTCTTACAAGAATGGCAGTTTTATTTGTGCCTTATAGATAAGTAAACTGAGGCTAAGAAATACTTAATATTTGATAGGCTAACCATCAGTTAATAAGTAGCAAAGCGGGTATTTGAAACTAGAGTTGATCTTGCTCTGATGTTTGTCTATTGTTCATTTTACCACCATGACTCTTCCTCATTTGTTGAAGATCTTTCTAAGATCCTACTATGTCTGATTTAGTCTTATCAACCTTGGAACTTGTTCCATGGTAAGCACAAATGACTATGCCTGATCTAACTCTGTCTTGGAATTATTGCTCCTGCTCAAAATGTAATAGGGTGAGAGATTGTCTCATTTCATATTAGTACCTCAATATTAGCCAGTATAGGCTGGATAACACAAGAGTAAAATTTTAATCCTTCCCCCATAATCTCTTTGCCTTAACACTACAAAAGTTGATCTTTTGCTCACATCACATGATTCACATGGGTTGGTAATGACTTCTGAGTCAAAGAATCACAAAAGCTTCGCCGTCTTGTAATTGCCTCACGTAGAATCCATGGCATTCCTCAGTCAGGGAAAGAGACTAGAGAATGATGCATGTGCTTTGCTAGGTCTTTGTTCAGAAGTGACATGTGTCATTTATGATCATATTTTATTGACTAGAACAGTTCTCATGTTCTAACCAGCTACAGAGTGGCTGAGAAGTACCACCTTCTGTGTTCTTAGAAGGAAAAACATAAATGCTGGTGAATATTTATTAGTAATGTTTACCCTCCAAAATTTCCAAAACATAACAAACAAAAATAATATTTTATTGCTACTTTCCTATGAAGCTAGAAATATGTTATTTGGTTAAGGCAGTGTCTCAGTTTTCTCTGGGTAAAGATAATGTTTCTCGATCCTGTTAGAGTTCAAGTCCATTAGTTCCTTAGAGACTAGGGCTTTAATTGGACTGAGTGCTCCAGTTGGGACCATTCCGCTGCCTACTGGCTTCCTTTTTAGTCATGGTTTCTCTCTCTTCTCAGGGTAGGAGCCCTGGAAACAGAACCTTGCTCTGTGTACCAATCTAGCTATCTACCTTTCTTACTAATTAGATTTGCTTCTGTTTATCATGCTTATTTTTGAGATTAAATTATTGGAATAATTATGTTATCCCTGACCCTAATACTATTGTTGCTCTGTATTATAATTGAATATCTGAAGAACTGAGGTCTCTTTTGCCTTCAACATTGTGGAAGGACTCAGTTAAGATACTTTTGGTTGACGGTGACAGGTAACAAGGCTGAAATTTTTTAAATGGCATTTATTAGCTTACAAATAGTTGAAGGGAAGATGTGGCCTCAAGTGTGGTTGGATAAAGGGACTTAACTAATATAATTCTGGATGCGTACTTTTTCTCTATTTCTTAGCTTTATTTCTTCTTGAGGTTGCAAGATGGCTGCCAAGAGCACTTAGAGCTATGAGCTTCTAAGTTCAACCCCAGTAGGAAATGGTAAAACTTTTCTCAGGTTGCTTCTGAGAAGAACCTGATACTAATTTTCTTTAGATGACATACATTGTGTTCTAAGAAAGACACTCTACTCAGCATCAGCCCACCTTCTCATCCTTTAATCTTTGCCTTCCTCTACAGTATAGGCTAGAAAACAAAATTCTTAATTTCCTGCATAGGTTAGATGTATAAGACTGGCATCCAGCATCCATTCTCACCTCCTTCTGTTATGTCATTTTTTAATTCTATAAACTGAAAAGTAAAAGCTACCTTTCCAAGATTCCCTCACAGCTAGGATTTTAAATGCAAGTTATAGCCTTACCAATCACATGTACACACCTAACATTTGGAAGGCAAATTAGAGCTTTATTGATCACATGCACACACCTAACATTTGGAAGGCAGAAGTAAGTTGAAGACTATTTTTGTGCTACTCTAGCCTTTCTGGAGACATTTCTCCTCCTCCTGAAATATCCGTGGTTTCAATATCATGCTTTGGAGTTACCAGGAAAAATTTGCAAGAGGCAGTAGTTAGATTCCACAATCTGATGACCATGACCAGCTTGCTGGGTGTAAAAGGCAATTGTAATGATGGTCATGGTGATGACTGACCCTAGTTTTCTGACCCCTGCTTTGTGACTAGGGTGATCTGTGCTTTAACATGGTTCCAGTGAACATATGTAAATTCTACATGGGACAATATGTTATCTGTATAGACAAAGGTAACAGCAAACAAATAACACTCCCCCCCCCCCAAAAAAAAACAACTGTACAGAGGGATGGCACTGTTTCCTCATATAGCATAGTGATTAAGTACACAGGCTTAGTAACACAGATTCAAGTTCAAATCCCAGGTCCACCATTAAGTTGTATGATGTGGTCAAGTTACTGAAAATTTATCAATTTTTTGTTTCCTTCTCTGAAAAATGAGCATCATACTATAAATGTTGGTAAGTTATAGAAAAAGATTATATAAAACAATGCATGCAATATTTCACCCTCTCTAGAAACTGAAAAAAAAAACTCACTTGTATCCTCTTGCCCAGCTGCTTCAGTGCTTCTACCTACTCACCTGTGGCCAGGTAACACCAGATACTTATCTCAACTGCAAGGCAAGGGCTTCACCTTGTTATTCTGGCTCTCCACCCACTCTGGTTGTTTCCTTTCCTCTTTAGTCCCATCTTGCTTTCTCAAGTCTAGAGTCTCACTTGGACAGCCTTTTTCCTGCAAACACTTCATGAAATCAGAAATGCCTTTTTTTTTTTTTTAAGTGACATTTTTAGGAATATGATTACCAGGAGGTGTTCAACCAATACTTTGGACCCTCCTATAATTTGGAACAATTGCCTGCCCTTCAGGGAACGGTGAACTATTTTCGCAGCAGGCCCTTTTCAGAGGGAGAAACCTGCTTATCCTCACAATTTAAGAGCACTCTGGCTTGCTGTTTTTGAGAATAATTCTTTCCTGATCAGTTCACCTTCAGCCCTTAGTTTTGGGAGAAGCAATCACATTCTGTTGCTTTATCCACTTGGAAGTTTCTTGCTTTTTCAATTTACTTGAACCTATTTAAACAACAGTAAAAAGGAAAACTCCTCTGTATAAATTTAATTCCAGTTACCCTGACTTCTTTGCCATCTTCTGGTTATAATTTGAAGATTTTTTTTTTTTAAGCTGGCATGTTTAAAAGGTGATTATTCACTTGACAGCTGGAGAAACTGGAATCATTAAAGGGAGAAATAATTAAAATTATTTTTAATGCAATCTAGCTATTCTCTGTGTTTTCAGAACACTAGAAGTGTTCTTTGACATTTTGCAGCATCCCTTCCTTACTGCATGGCTGAGGATTCAACTTATTTATTCATTTATTTAATAAACGGTTATTGAGCATCTGCTATCATCCAGGACCCATGCTAAGTCTTAGGGACAAAAATATGAATAAGACATGGTCTCACCTTTCATCTGTCTTCTTGTAACCAGGTTGGATGCAAGAAAACAGAAAGAAAAGAATGAAAAGGATAAGAAGAGAAGTTATACAATTATAAGGAGAGGAAAAGAAAGGGGATGGTGAAAGAATAAGAAAAGAATTAAATGGGTTTGGAGAGGCTGAGCAGAAAAAAGAAAATTGAGAAAAGATAGAGGAAAAAAAATTGAGTAAGAAAGGAGATATAAAAATAAGAAAATGTAGTAGCATTGAAATTTATATACTGCTATTATCCTATGCATGCTTGTAATTTTCTGTATTTTCTGTAACTCAAGTAACTTGGTAATAAGCCCTCTAGTTCCACTGATGTCAGCAAAAAAAATTAATCTTATTTTAATGTTATCTGTCTCTTCCAGTTTAAATCATAGACTGTTTTCAGTTTCATTCTGTCTATTCACGAATTTTTCTACTTGTCTCCTCTCTTTTCCCTTCTCCCAGAGTATTATCTGGGCCCAGTAGGAAGTTTACATGGCAAAATGGATGCAGGTCTCTAAGCCGAATCTTTGTTTCTGGCACCTGCTCGTTTTGCTGATGATATAAGTGGTCTCCCGTGTCCTAGTAACTGCCTCCAGCCTGAAGTTCTCTGTGGTAGAGAGAATAATGACCCCTCAAAGATGTCTACCTCCTAATCCTTAGAACCTGTGACTATGTTACCTTACATGGCAAAAGGATTTAAGGTTGCAGATGGAATTTAGGCTATTATCTGACCTTGAGATGTGGAGATTATCTTGAATTATTTGGGTGGGTCTAATATGATCACGACGTAAGAATGGTAAAAGTGATGCCATGGTGCTGGCTTTTAAGATGGAAGAAGGGGCCACTAAGCAAAGAATGTGGGAGGCTTCTAGAAGCTGAAAAGAGCAAGAAGTGTGGTCCTGTTGACATCTTAATTTTAGCCCAGTGAGACCACTGTCATCTCCATATCTACTCATTGGTACAAGCAGGAAATCTTGGATATTTGAGTACATATTACACAAGCCATGGGAAACCAGAAGAGGATTCTCAGTCCTCTTTTTGTCTAAACAAGCCATTGTACCATTTCAACTTTCCTAAGTACAGGACGTCCTGCAAAGTGTCCTCCTGAGCATCTCTGAAGGGGAGAAGGCAGAATTACCCTCTCCTTTCAGGCTCTTTCTCAAAGTAAGTTTTCCTGACACCTCGGACAAGGCTCAAAATTTAGCAGTAGAGTCAGGCAACATCTCATGGAGTCAGGCATCATTTTCCCTCTGGCTGTGTGCCCTCTGACATGCTCCAAACATGCCCACCAAGTCCAGAAGTGGTGTTACTCTTCTGTGTAAAAGGAATTGCCTTAGGTTATATCTTCCATTTCTCCTATTTTATGGTTAATAGTAAGACTCTGTGATCTTAACTAACCAGCCCATGATTCTTGAAATTTAAAAGAAAGCTTTTGAATTTTAGTCAACTGCTATCTCTCAGAAGAGTCTGACTCTTCCAAGCAAAAGCCTTTGCTTGTACAATGTTGGTTCTTGAATGAGTTTCAAGAGCCTATTTCTAAAAGCAAAACATAAAATAACTTTCCCTCTTTCTCATCTTGGTTTTCTGCTTCTCTGAAATAGTAACCACTCCGTTTCAGTGGATGAGGAAGAGTGAGACTCACTAAGTCTAAAAATCACACTTGATCATATTTTAAAATATTTCTATGCTATTGAAGGATAGGAGAAGAAAGAAGGAGAACAAAGAGGAGAAGCAAAAATCAGCACACAAGTAAAGGACTTGAAGGATAAAAGGGAAGGAAAGCAGAGATGAGGAAATCACATTTAGGCTCACTTGGAAAAAATGAACAAACAAAACGCTTTTTCTAAAGTTTCTTTGCAGAACAGCTCAAATGTACTCTGAAAGTGATAGGACCCTCACCCACACCTAAAACATCACAATTTCCCTGAAATAGGCTCTCCTGCACCTTTAAGATTTTCTACGCCCTCATCCTCCTTGCTTTTGCACGGAGCTACTTGTCCCTTCAGTCCTCTCTTCCTGTTGCCAAGGATGACCTTTCCATCTCTCTCCATCAAGAGAGCTGAGCCAGGCAGCCCACCTGTGGGTCTCAAAAGGGCAGCACTTATTGTGTGGTTCTATAATATTCTGCTAGCAGCTAATTTACTTGCCTTCCTTGTAACTCAGGCTTTCCATCCACAAAATGGGATTCTGTTAAAGGTAAAATTATATGTTTATAAGCAGCCCTGCAGTAATTGATGCAATTACATTTATGTTCACTACTCACGTTGGAACTGAATGTGGATAAGCATTCCATATATAATAGCAAGTTTCACATGGCCTTTCCTCCTGGCCAGAAAACTTGAGCTCTACGCTCTCAACTATACCCCTGTTCTCTCATTACCATCACTCTGAGAAAAAAATAAAGACCAAAAAGCAGTCACCAAGATGTCCCTGGTTAATAAGATGAAATGATTAATTGAGCCCTCCAGTTTCTTCTGACAGAGAGAATTGCACAAACTCATTCTTCTTCCCTTTTCTCCTTCTGCAGTTCAGCTGAAGTAATTTCATCCAACTTTTCACCAAGCATGCACACACAAACACATGCATGACACACATGCATTTGTTCTTTCTCTCCCTCCCCTTATCTCTCTGTCTCTGTCTCTGTGTTTCTCTTTCTCTCTCTGCACTGCTCATTCCTGCTTCTGTATGAACACACTCTCACATATTCTCACACATGTGAACCAGCTCTCAAGCACTCTGTTACCTGCCACCCTTTTTCTTTCTTTGTCTTGGTGAAATACTGAAGGAAATGTGCACATTTCTCTTCTTGCCGCTCTTCTAGAAGCTTGTCCCTTCTTTTCCTTTTCCTCTTTTTGTGTTTCCTTCTCCCCCAACCCTGCTTCATGATAGACTTGCTGTGAATGTGCCTCATACGTGGTCATGGTGTGTTGTACCTGTAAGTGATGGAAGGCAGACATTTCCAGGAGGAGACTGATCAGATTTGAATTGTGTAAGATCATTTTGTCAGCTGGCAGGGTCATGAGCTGCAGTGGGGATGGTATGGGAGTCAGGGAAATAATGAGGACCTATCTCAAGTATGGACAGGGGCTGTGGAGAGGTGAGGTTTGCTTGGGGACTGAGGTAGGGCATAGAGTAGAGCAAGCATCTCTGCTCCACCATGGCGACAATGTCAGACAAAACAGGTGTGTGAGCACAGACAGTATATAATTATAAGTATGAGAAACTCTCTGTGAGTGTTAGGTGTTCCTGGGACTTGAGTAGGTTCTTCCTAGGGTAATGGCCTGCAAGGCTGAAAATTAGGTGCATATATTCAATAAACCTGTAAATGGAAAAGAACAATGATGGATTGTGAACTCAGATTTTCAACCTGGCTGTAAAGAGTATCATTTTTTTCTTACATTTGACTAAAACTATTTATTATTCTGAAGATGAAATGCATCCCATTAGTGTGTTGAGGAGAATTTTCTCTTTGAGAATTCCAGATTATCCTTAGATGAATTTTCTCAAGATCAACTACATATGCACAATAACCTCATGAGGCAGAAGAGCTTGGATACAGGAAAAGTGAAGGTCATGTTATTTAAGGATCATAGAGACAACTGTTGGCATGAAAATACTCGTCAAGCTAACAGGTGACCTCACTTTTTAACTTCAGATGCTGGGTCACGGAGGTGTTTTAGTAAGAAGACAGAAAACAGATATTTTACCTTCTGAATAAAAAGGTAGAAACTGCCCAGCAGCATTCTCCCTGAATATAACTTCAGTCTGCATATAACAAAAAAGGAGTTTAGTGTCACACTAATCATCCAGGTTAGGAAACACGCGGAGATTTAGATTAGGAGATTTCTACCTCCTAAACCTCCCTATTTTGCACAGGTTTCTGTGGCAACCGTGAGGGATACAAATAAAACAATAGATGCTTATATTTGTGCAATAAAGTTAATAAGACTCTGTACTTCAAAGAGAGACATCTGTGAAGTGCTACACAGGGACACCAAGAACTCTGATTTATAGTATGACTTAGAACCTGTCTGAAGAAAGGAGAGAAGGTCTCAGACAAGACTCCCTGAGACTCCTGGTTGATGTCCCCAATGCCTGGGTGAGGAGGAGTTGGAAGTTAAGCACAACTGCCTGACTGTAGTCACACACGTGCAGTATTAACATATTAATCTGACATGTGAACTTAAGGGAACTGTGATTTTCATACTTACACATCATTAATATTGTTTTAAATATACTTGGGTTTAAATGGAATGTCAGAACTTGCATGTTAAAAGTACTGGGCTGTAGCCTGCCTTCTCTGGCAAGAGCCCGTTGTGTGCTTTTCTTCCCAATTCCATGCTAGGTGAAGTTAAGTTGGTAGCTTGAAGTTGGCCATAGTGGAAGGGTTTCACCATTAAAATATGAGAATTCTACAAACCAGGGCTTTTTTTTTTTGAAGGGCAGTTGTTACACATCTACCAGCACAACAATGTATACCAATGGTTTTCAGCATAACAATCTCTCTAAACCCCTTTCACCTAGAAAAAAAAAAAAACCTGGTCTAATGCATGACTATTGAATAAATGGTCAGAGAGAAGGAGGAGAAGAGATTTAGAAGAACAAAGAGAAACTGAAGACAATCTTTTCTAGAGAGAGAACCGAGTTTTGAGGAATGCATAGGAGAAGGTATAGCTGAGAATGGAAGGTAAGAAAGGAGAAAAAAGGCTTGGCTCAGACAAGTGAAGAACAATGAAGAACATAAGCAATTATAAGAATTACGAAAGAATTGAAAATGACTTGAAAGCAGAATGCACATGGACAACGTTAGCAGATGAAGACCAAGGGTTTGGCAACAGATCTGAAAGAGCTATCCCCAACTCTAGTCAGTATCTTAGACCAGCAAAGATGAACAGACAAGAGATGAAGTAAGAAGTGTCTGCTTCATAATGATGCTCTCAGATATGAGCCTGTTTCTGGGCAATGACTCCTTATGTTAACCTTTTTTAGTTGCACACATTTGTGTATACATCTTGGTGAATTTGGACATATTCATACACCCATGAAACCATCACCATATCAAGTTTCTAAAAGTATCTATCACTTCCAAAAATTCCCTCGTGTTCTTTTGTGTCGTGTGTGTGTGTGTGTGTCTGTATGTGTTGTGTTGAAAATACTTAAAATGGTATCTAGTCTCTTGACATATATATATATTTTTGACCTCACTGCACAGCATGCAGGATCTTAGTTCCCCAACCAGGGATCAAACCTGCACCCCCTGCAGTGGAAGCACTGATTCTTTACCACTGGACCACCAGCAAAGTCTCTTAACATATTTTAAAATGCACAATACTGTGTTAACTATAAGTACTACGTTGCACAGCAGATCTTTAGAACTTATTCACCTTGTATATATGAAACGTTATACTCATAAAGTAAAAATTCCCCATTTCTCCCTCTCTCCACTCCCTGGCAACTGCCATTCTATTCTCTGTTTCCCTGTGTTTGACTCTTTTAGGTACCTCATAAGTGGAATCATGCAGTATTTGTTCTTCTGTGACTATCTTATTTCACTTAACATCATGTCCTCTAGGTTCATCCATGTTGCCACAGATGACAAGATTTTCTTCTCTTTTAAGGCTGAAAAATATTCTGTTGTGTACAAATACTACATTTTCTTTATCTATTCATCCATCAATGGACATTGTTTCCATGTTTTAGCTATTATAAATAACGCTGCAGTGAACATGAGGCACAGATATTGCTAGTAGATCCTGATTTAATTCCTTTGAAGAATTTAATTCTTTTGAAGAAACATTACTTTTGAGAAAAGAAACATAAAGACAAAGTTTGGAAGTATACTCTTTCAGATTTAGTAGTAACAATGTAATTTGATGCTGCTCAGAACCTGGTGAGCTATGAAGACCTGGTGAACAATTTTCATTATTTTCTAAGTTATCAGATGAGCTACTCTGACGACCATGCCCAGAGACTAACAGATGATTTGCAGTCATTCACAGACACATGACTAAATGGAAGCACATCCTTACTCTTCTGGTGTTTCAGTGAGGAAGGTCTAGGGATGTCATAATGACTTCTGCTAAACTATTAAAGAAAATGTTTTGCAAAGTGCATTTCCCCAAAGTGTTGTGGATGATGGGACCTCCATGGGTGAGGAGGAAAAGAGGAGAAATTTTAGTCCAACACAGCACTGGAACACTTGAGATCTCATTCAACCCCCTTTTTACACAATGGAGGAAAATGGAGATAAAAAAGGTAATTTCACTTGGAGATATTTCCTAAGTCAAGGTCTCCGGAACTCCTCTCCCAATTGTGATGCTGTTCTTTACACCTGAAACAAGGTGCAGTGAAATCATTTGGACAGTGGTTAATGATGGCCTTTGGAGTCTTTACCTGAGTCTGAGCACCAACTCCATGTCCTAGTTGGGAGATACTGCAGACATTTTATGACCTTGCTGAACCTTAGTCTTCTCACTTATAAAAGAAAATGGAGAATAACAGGATCTACTTAACAGTGGTGTTGTGAGGATTAAAAGACATCAATAGGCAGAATGTTTAGTGTAGTCTAAGGCATATGATGAAATCTCAGTGTGTGCTAATTATTATTTTTGTTGTTGTGCTGTAATGATGGTGATTGATGATGATGATGATGATGGCGATAATCATGGTAATAACGATGATGTTATTTTAACTTAATCTTTGGATAATGATGTTTTAGCAGTTAACATATTTTGGCAATTGGCAAGGATTTTTTAAAAAACATATTTTCAATAAATAAAATCTATAATATCACAGGAGATAATGTGCTTTCAATTTACTTCAACTGATGTTTGATATTCTTGACACTAAGCCATTAGCTTCTCCCCAAAGAAGTAATACAATTGATGAATAGCTTATGATTTTTAACCAGGTCTTCTTTGTCATTAGACCCAGGTGAAGTTTTATGGGAGGGGGTGGCTCAGAGGGTTGCAATAAAGTCTAACAAGTGTCACCTGATAATTAAACAAATTAATTACTTTGACCACCAAAGCAGTTGACCACCGTGACTACAGAACATTGACTTAGCAATTTATGATGAAAAGTCAGGAGGGTCATAAAAATTGGTGTCTGTGAATGTCCCAAAGAAGACTCACTTAGCTCTGAATATGGACTGCCCCCACGGTTCTGGAATACTGTCATCCATCACCTGCTCCTCACGCACTGCAGGAAGCAGCCACCAGAAAGGAGATGCAAATCTCCAGTGGCTCCAAAGAAACCATCTGAATGGCAAATGTCTTGTGTAGTCAACCTCCAGCTCTAGGGTCTGCTATTTACTACCCACTAACTGGGCTCCTTGTTCCCACTTTTGGCCACCTCAAGCCACTCTCCACATAGGGACCAGAGGGGTCTTTTAAAAATCTGACTAGGTTTTGTTATTCATTTGCTTGAAGCCATATGATGAACTTCCATTGTGCTTTAATCCTTTAAGCTGGCTTTCAAGATCCATCTCTGTTGCTCTCTCCAGCCTCATCTCAGACCTCCCCACCCTTATCTCTATCCTCCAGACATGGATCATTCTTTCAGAGCTTCAGAGACGACTCTCTTTCTACCTTCAAAACTCACAGCCTTTGTTCTCACTGCTCCCTAGTCCTAGAATGCTCTGCTCTGTCTCTCTGTGTGACTGTCTCCTGCTCACCCTTCAGATCTCAGCTTAAAAGTCATCCCCTCAGTGAGCCTTAGTTGACTGTCCTCTTGGGTATTCTTCGTCCCTGCTTCATTGCTTCACACACCGCACTTGCATTGTAAAAAGACTTTTAAATTATCTGTTTGTTTATCACCAACTTATGACATCTCTATGAAGAAGGGACTTGGTCTGCTTTGCTTGTCATCCTACACCCAAAATATTTTAATGCCTGGTACTTCTTAGGTAATCCACAAAGTAACAAGTATTAGCCCTAGTACTACGTTAACATGCTTTGAACATTTACAATGGGCCAGGTTCTGAGCTAAGCACTGTGTATGCATGTTCTCATTTATTCCTCACACCAAGCCTATGATGACTGCTAATATTACACTTATTATTATTATTATTTTTTTTATGAGGAGACAGAGGCAAAGAGTATTTATCTGGTTAATCTGAGGCCACAGAGCTAGTGCTAGAACAGCAGGATTCAAACTTAGGTAGAGTTGAGGATCTTAAGCTTTACCTTGGCATTGAACCAGTAAATGCAAGATTCTTGGCCAGATTGTTTACTCCCTCTGGGTCTTTGAGACTTTGCTCAAGCATCAATCACTCAGTGAGACCTCTACATTCAGTCTGAAATGATGTCTCTGCTGGGATCATTGTCACCCTGACTTCATTGTAAATAGCAGTTGTCACACTATTTTGATATTGCGTATCTGTCTCCCCACAATATCTTGGTGAAGACCATGTATCTTTTATTATCTTTTCCCTCTATTCATCCTCAAATACAATAAATAATTATCAATCATGTCCTCTATCTCAATTTTATTTTAGAAACTGGGAATAGGATAATGAACAAGACAGATAAATTCCCTGCCTTATGGAGCTTATAATTTGTGGGAGATGCTAGTCATGTAAATCATTTAACAAATAAAATAATTTTAGGTAGTAATAAGTTTTATGAAAATGAAAAATACAGGGAAAAAGGATAAAGAGAGTCTAGGGGAGTGGGTACTACTATAGGCAGGGTGGTGAGGGAGGGCTTCTCTGAGGATATGACATTTGAGCCAAGACCCAAGGATGAGAAAAGCTGGGGGAAAAGTTTTCTCACAAGAGGACACAACTAGTGTCCCATGTGTAGGCCACAGTATAGAAGTCCTAATCTGAGAATGAGCTAGGCCTTTGCCAAGAGCAGAAAGCCAGTGTACTGGACCCAGGTTATGAGATACCCCAGATCTGTTGAGCTTCATTTGTCCCCAGTTGTGATGGTTAATTGTGTACATCAACTTCCCTGTGCCACAGTATGCTCAGATATTTGATTAAACATTATGTCCAGGTGTGTTTGTGAGGAAGTTTCCAGAAGAGGTTAGCATTTAAATACGTGGACTGAGTAAAGCAAGTGACCTTCCCCAATGTGGATGGGCATCACCCAATCCATCATGGGTCTGAATAGAATGAAAAGGTGAGGAAAGTTGAATTTGCTCTCTGCCGAAATGCTTCAGCTGGGATCTCAATCTTCTCCTGCCTTTGACACTCCTGGTTCCCAGGACTTTAGGTCCAGACTGAGATCTCCACCATCATCTCTCTGGCTCTCAGGCCTTTGAACTGTACCACCAGCTTCTGGGTCTCCAGATTGCAGATGGCAGATTGTGGAACTTCTCAGCCTTCATAATAGTGTGAGCTTATATCACTTATATTAAATCTCCTCCTATTGTTTCTGTTTCTCTAGAGAACTCCAATTCATACCAGGCTTCAGCTGCCAGTTTGCTTCCCAGCCCCCCTAACAGCTCCTGTGATCTTCAAAGTCACAAAGCCCTATGATTTTAAACCACTGCTGGTACAACTACTTTCTTTACACCACAAGTTGTTGTGCCTCCCAGGGTGAGTTCTCCTCTGAGCCAGCTGAGACAGAACTGTAGCAGCTCCAGCACACAGGTCTGCAACCAGATGGGCCCACAGAGGCTCAGGTTTTTCTGTTAGCTGTCCAGGGCATCTGGTTTCAATAGTGCAAAAGTTAACAGAAGTCAATAATCTTCAGGGAAGACTTTGGCCAATTAGAGACAGAGGACAGGAGGGAAGCAGCTGATAAATCCTTTATCCTTCCTTCCCTGACAAACTCTAAAATAGTTTGTGGTTTCCCTATGGTCTCTATAAGTTGTCCAGGAGCCTGAGTGAGAAGAACCCTTTCTTGTGGCTCCATCGCTAGCTTGGTCATGTACCACCTTGAATTGGTCTCCCTCTTTCCCTACTTCATGTCCCATGTTTTTCTCACTCTTGCTTCCCTGGGATGGCACAGTCAAATAAAATATTTTTGCATAAGATTTGGCCTGACTCTGTTTTCTAAAGACTGGAACTAAGAAAAATCAGCCTGGCAGGAGCATAGTGAAAGAGAGAACAAGAGGCAGGAGATGAAGCTGAAAAGATGGATAGGTTGGCTCCTATAGGGTCTTGTAGGCGAGGGCAAGGGATTTAGACTTTAGTCCAATTGCAATCCATGGAAAGGAATAGCATAATCCCATTTAAATATTTTTTTAAAACATTGTTTTTGCTACTCTACAAGTAATAGTCTCTAATGAACAATGTTTGTGCTGTGCATTAGGCCCTCAGTGCATGTTTGATGATTGATGCATGAATGTATGTCTTCTGTAATGGGTTTTATTCTCCTACCTAGTCTGGGTTAAATCATTTATCTTATGCATGGGCCCACCCATTAATAAATGTTTGTGGTATTCATACAGCATATATACATTTTTACTTCTCCTAGGAGTTTTTCCTTTCATTCCATAAACTTGCTTCTCTCTTACACCACTCCCCTCATTTCTTTCCCTTGGGCACCATTTTTTATTGAGTTTGGGTTAAGAGCCTGTATAGTTAACTTAAATTTAAATTAAGAGATGATTTAGTAAGACTTTGCATTTCTGAAATTATTCTGTAGCTGAATTGAAAAAGGAATGTTCTTTTTGTCAAGTAATTAAACTTTGAATATTTTGTGGGGTAGTCTTGTATTATCTCTGCTCACATGCACTGTGAAGTAGAATTGTGGCCACTTGTAATGGGAGAGTTAAGAATTTAAGTCTTTCTACATAAGGCTTCAAGCCTTATTTTTTTTGCCATTGAAGATAATTATGCATGCTGGAAATCATTGGTGGGGGCTGGTGAAGAGTGGCCAGCAAGTAAAAGGCAGGACACCAGTTGTCCCTTCCTTACAAAGGATGTTGCATTCTCCAAAGAAAAATGAATGAACAATTTCTGAAATTTTGTACTGCTATGTTCCTTAGCCAATTATTCATAAAGTCCTGCATAATTTTGAAACATTCCACTCTATTTTTCCACCTGTCTAAACCCCCTTTCTACTTCTCCCTCAATATTGAAAGAGGAGGCAAGCCAGACAGAAATGGGCTCACCATTAGAAATTACAGTGCCTGCTGGCATGGCCTTTAAACCAAAGACAATCCAAGCTAGTTCTGAGTGGGAGCCAAGTCAGTAGCTGAAGAGACCAGAGCAAATCCCAACACCAAAGGCTTAAAAGAGATATATAAATACAAGAAAGATTTGAAGCAGAAGCTGGGGATGAAATGAACCCAAATAAGTGCATGCAGAGACTACAAGGAGTGAGTTAGCATGATTACATCAAACATCTTTGAGGCACCCAGGTATTGCCTGTATCACTCACTGGGCTCATAGTGTGTGCATTTGTTGGGCTCAATTGAGTTGAAGGTTCAGGCTGGGGAATGGACTCCTCCAATCACTCTCACAGCCTATAATCCATCTGATACCTCTAAATGCTCTCATGGGGACACTGCTTCTGGCTCTCTGTTTTCCCTCCTGAAAACTCTCCTCAAAACATAAGAAGCATTCTTCCTCTCAATCTAGTCCTAGTATATTACCATCAATATGGATTTCCCAATAAATCTGTGTTAATTCAAAAAACTAAAAATAAAACTACTATATGACCCAGAAATCCCACTCCTGGACATATATCTGGAGAAAATCATAATTCAAAAATATACATGCACCCCAAGGTTCATTGCAGCACTATTTACAAATAGCCAGGACATGGAAGCAACTTAAATGTCTATCAACAGAGGAATGGATAAAGAAGATGTGGTACATATATGCAATGGAATATTACTCAGCCATAAAAAAGAATGAAATAGTGTCATTTGCAGCAACATAGATGGACCTAGAGACTGTCATACAGAGTGAAGTAACTCAGAAAGAGAAAAACATATATCATATAATATCGCTTATAATCGGAATCTAGAAAAATGGTACAGATGAACTTATTTGCAAAGCAGAAATAGAGACACAGATGTAGAGAACAAACTTATGGACACCAAGGGGGGAAGAGGGGGTGGGATGAATTGGGAGATTGGGATTGACATATATACACTACTATGTATAAAATAGATAACTAATGAGAACCTACTGTATAGCACAGGGAATTCTACTCAATGCTCTGTGGTGACCTAAGTGGGAAGGAAATCTGAAAAAGAGGGGATATATGTATATGTATAACTGATTCACTTTTCTTTACAGCAGAAACTAACACAATATCGTAAAGCAACTACACTCCAATAAAAATAAAAAATAAACATAAATAGTATAAAATGACATGGAATTGAATATAGTTTTATATATTGGATTGGCTAAAAGTTCCAACCCAAAAGAACTTTTTGGCCAACCCAGTATGTACATATGTGTGTGTTTACATCCTATTCCTGTACCACGAACAATTTAAGTTGGTTAAATTAAATACATTTCTTTCCCCCAAATCTTCATCTCTATACTCCACTCTACTTTCTGACCTCACTTGGGATGAGGTTACCCCATTGCTATTTAACCAAAATACATATCACCCAACTTGAAAGAGGACTACTATTTTGAAGGTTTGTCAAATTATATATAAAATATATGAATTCACAATTTTCTGCAATTAGATGGTTAGATAGTTAGTAGAACTAAAGAAAATATACTTCAGTAAAATAGATTAACATTTTCATGAACAGGTCTACAATTCAATTCAATATGTAAATGTAAATCTGTAGAGCTAACCCCATTTCTGGGTGTGAAACTTTCTGTCGGGCTCCTTCTTCAAACACTCATTCATCTTGAAAATCAATGTGGAAGAATGGAATTGTACAAGACTTCAGTTGAAGTCTTAGCTAGATCACTCACTAACTGTGGAGCATTTCTTCTTTCCTATATTGATTTTTTAAAGAACTAATTGAGCATCATTTTGTGTCCAAGTTCTCAGGGACCTTGCATTGAATGATTGTATGAGTCAGGCTTTGGCTAGGAAAATGGAAATGACTGTAGGTATTCCAACCAAGAGGAATTTAATACCAAGAGTTAGATAACAATATTGTTGGAAAGTCTGAAGGATTAAAGAAAGGGAGGTGTGGTATTCTTGCCCAAAACTCTAGAACTGCAGGAAGCTGCTATCACTGCCCAGGGTGCTGCCCGTAATTTGCTTCTGCTGCTGCAAGAGGCCACAGAGTTGCATACCTGCTGCAGATGCTGGCGGTTTTCTGGTGCTACCCCCACACAACCACTACTGTTGCTACAGAAACTGGCATGCAGAAGTCTGCAGTCACTGTTCTTCCCTAAACAGAACACCCTGTGCCTCCCTTCTATCTTCTAATAATATGTCCTTGCCTTACCCTTCGCAGTACCAAAAGAGAACCGTGATGGCAAGAGAGCCTGGGAAGAATGGCTTCCAGTCTTCTAGCCCTGATGGTACAAGAGAGAGTGTAGAAATGGCCACAAGTGGTTCAGAGTTGTTAGTAGAAAATATGGCACCACAATGGAGACAAAGTCATAGATTTCATAGAGAACACCTTAGAACCTGATGGACTATGCAGGTAATTAAACAGATCATGAAATGTAGAGCCATCCCTAACTAAATTCTCATACTCTCACTATCCAAATATTTGCCATGACAACTTGAAGACATTTTATGTGAATTTTACCATTTGATATAAAACAACAAGCAAAACCTGTATGTTTGTGCTAGTGAAAACATTTAAGTTATATGGAAATCCTGGCAATAGAATGTGGATCACACTGCAGTTATACCTCAAGTGTTCTCTTATAAGGATATAATTCAGTGCTCATGTATTATTGCTACAATCTTCCCAATATTATTAAGTGAAAGTATTTTCTAAGAAGCTAGAAGAGGAAAAAGCACAATGAAATACTCAATGCCAAAGCTTTAAAAGAAATTATGGATCATTCAGACAAAATGATTGTTGTAAATAAGTATCACTGTGACATAGGCAGAGGTACCATATTAAAAATGCAATTATAAGTTCAATATCTTGTTATTGTTAGCTGTACAACTGTAAGCAAAGAAAAAAATAGTTATATTTAGTTTATATTTAGTTTAATAGTTTATATTTAGTTTTCCTTATCATTCTCATTGCTTGGTCTATGACTTTGGATGTTGATCTATAGGCATCTATTTCTTGAATCACAAACTCTAAGAAAAAAAACTTTGTCAGCTCCTCAAATTTGGATATGAGCAAATCTGATGCATTTACTATTTTACTCATTCTTTCACCAGCTTCCTCCCCTCGTTTTTACCATCATCTAGCAGCCACAGTGACTACTGCCTCCATCTTCCATTTCTCATTACCAAACTTCACTCAGACAGCTCTTCAATGGATAGGTAACAATTTTTTAATTGTGTTTTTTATTGGTCTTACTTTTCTAAGCTCCACTTTCATTCATCATGCATTTTAACCTAGTTTATGGCTTGTTTTCATCATAGTATGCGTTGGTTGTGATAAAGGAGGAAAATGTAGTTTGTATCTGATTCATATAGTATTAATCTTTACTACACCTGTGATGATAAATGATGGTCTAGATGCCAACAGCATCTGCCATGAGCTGGGAAGACATGAGTCTTCTCTTAATTTAAAGACAATAAAATGTGGGCTCAGGTTGTCCCAAAATATATCATCCAAAACAATTTCAGGAACAAATTAAATTTGGGTAATTAGGGATAATTTTAATAACAAAAGTGCTATTGACTATTAAGATGGGGAAACACAAAGTTCTGAAGAGGGGGACCAAACTATTTGAACTAAGACTTGAAGGATAATTGGAGTTAGATACACAAAAGAGGGAGGGGAGGTTGGCATTGGGGACAGTCAAGAAGACAGATTCTTCCAGGTAGAAGAAAGAGCAGGTGCAAAGACCATAAGCAAGAAGGAGTGGAGTGTTTTCTGTCCCACGTTCTGAAAAGAGGGAGTGTTTTCTGTCCCACGTTCTGAAAAGAGGGTAAGTATAACCAAGACAGAGAATAAGAGTTGAAGAGTAGAAAGAGGAAAGCTTACAGAGCTAGGCAGACTGAGGATATCTTATTAGTCATGTCAGAGAATTTGGACTTCATCATAAGGCAAGGGAATTCTCTGAAGGATTTAAGTCAGAGAGTAAGTTGATCAATTTGAATTCTAGGAAGACTATTTTATGTGCTCTGTGGAACATGGATTGGAGGGTATAATACTGAACATGGGGAAAACTGTAAGGAAGCTATTGCAATAGCTTCCCCAAACCTTAATTTTCCCTTAAGTGATAGTTATACTACTTCCCTAAGTATCATTTGTAGTGAACATCTTTCTATCTTTGGGCTTTGCTAAGTTCAATATTTTTTATTTTTATCTGTGTTTGATTAATAAACTAAATCATTGATGTTGCATCCTTACAAATATTTACTTTTGCATAAATATAAATGTGTGGTTTCCTGGAGTTCTCAGTTTACCTAGTCTAAAATTATGCATGTTAATAATAGCTAATGTACACTGAGTACTTGTGCTAAGTGCTTGGGATGTGGTTTCTCATTTAATCCTCATAAAACCATTTGAATTATTATTATATCCTTCTTATGGGTGTTGGGGCTGAGGCTTAGAGAGGTAACATTTGCTCAAGGTCATGAGATTAGTGTCTCATGGAACAACCCAACCCAGGTCTGCTAGACACTAGAGCCAAAGCTTTCATTCACCAATTGACGTGTGGTTGACAGCTGTTCTTTTCCTGTAAGTTACACAACATGGGGACATCAGATGGAGAATGTAGCACTTAGGAAATGTGCAGACTGGGGAAAAAATTAAAGAGACTATAAGGATATATTCCAGTTCTTCAAGCAATAATCAAGTAGCTGGCAACATTCTATTCAGAGTAGATCTTCATTTTTCTCTCTAACTCATCATCTACAGATGAAGAAACTAAGATCTAGAGAACTGATTAGATTTGCTCAAGCTCATTCAGCTAGTCTGTCGTAGAAGTGACATTCAAGTTCTCGAGTATTCGACTCTAAAGCCAGTACTGCTTTCACTTTGTTCATTTGTAGATAGAAATGTTCAAATGTTTTAGAGCCTTAGTAATTTTTTAAAATCACTTGGGCTGGTTCCACAGTACAAAGATGCGTTAGCAAGGTGCGGAGGCAAGGCCTCCGACTTGATGACCTCTCAGACCTGCTGTGTTCTAACACACTTTCCTGCCTACTCTTCTCCTGTTTGTTGATTTCTCTGTTCTCTTTGTTTTCTGCAGCAGTCATTACTCTTAGCGGTGTAGGTTGTGAGGCTTTCAGGACTTTGATGAAGCTCAAAACCTTTGAAAATTATCCATGTTATTCTGCTGGGAGCTGAGTCATCTCTTATGGATGTATATTGAAAATGGATGGAGAGTATATTATTTTAACCAACCAACCAAATAAATTCAAGCAAACAGAATTGTTGATGACTCCTAGAGAATACAAGACTAAACAAGAATTTCCTTTACACAGTAGCCCAAGATTAGAAGATAATCCTCTAAGTGCCCTAGGGATCCTTTGGGAAAGATAAGGGCTTGTAAAGAACTCAAGGGGCTTTTGCACAGATTGCCATGTCTTCCCTTCATGAATTTGTCTCCCTTTTATAGCAGGAGAAATTAAGATCCTAAATCACAAGCAAAAAAGGGGGCTATATCCAATACTCTCTAATTCTGCATATTTTTTTAAATCTTCTAACCTGTGGCTCTAGCTCTCAGCCACTAATCTATACATCATAAGATGGAGGTACAGGTGTAAACACCCATTCCTATAACCCTAAGTGAACTTGATGTGACTTCTAAATGGCCTCTGGTCCAGATGGCATGCTTATTTTACTGGGTGTTTCAAGGTGATAGCTGATTTAAAACAACTTGGACTCTTCATAGAGTTATTAATTATGCTTTATATTCATGTATTTAGAAAAAATTAATACTAAATTAAGTAGAATGAAAGGGTAATTATCAATCATCCAAGCTAATATTTTCTTTTTTGAGTGTGTAGTGTATAAAAGATGTTGGCATTCATGTCTTTATTGGTTACAATGCCAAGTATAGACTTCTGGATCTATCTGTGGAAAATAGTAAAAAAAGAAAGGAATATTTACAACTTCTTAATGCTTTTAACAGAGACGATAGAGTGATAAATTTTATTCTTATACTATAAAGACATGTCAAGTGAGTTAATCTATTGGTTAGTGAGCAAGCTTGTCAAAATAAAGTTAAGAAAGTTAGCTATTGGACACAATTCTAATAAAAATATGACTGACTATAACAACAGCAGTTATCTTTAGTGTGTTCTATGTGTAAGACAATGATATAGTAACTGCACATATATTTTCTCTAATCTCTCACTCATGCTGCAGGATGACTATTAGGCTCACTTAAGATATAAGTAAATCAAATCTCTGAAAAGTCAGGTCACTTGCCCAAGATCACACTACTCTAGTGAAACCAAGATGGTGTCAGGTCTCCCTGACTTCAAAGCCAACCTTCTTTCAACAGACTAGTGCCTCTATAATAATTGATAGTTTTGCTACCCAGTTGATACCATCATTTAAAAAAAGAGACAAAAATAAGAGATAAACAAACAAAATACTGCTTATTTATTGAGACGTTTTCATTTGACTGAAGGATAAAATGAAATGCTTAGAATGGAAAAATAGTTTGCATGGCTGATTAGTGGTCTAGCTGTTTAGTTTCCCAGTCCAGGGCTCTTCCTTGCCCACCTGCCTCTCACCTCTGACATGTACAAACCCTAGCTGATTTCCTGCAAATCTAATCTGGGTCTATTTTAATTCTGTGTTTCCTTTAGTGGTTCATTTTTCTCATTCTAAGAATCCTAAGGTAGAGGAGAATAGACAGAAAGATTCCAACGCTGGTGAATCTAAAGGAGAACCGAATGGAGAGCCCAGAGATTGGAGTTCTAGCCCAGTTCTCCAGTCACCTGAAGGGCCTTGGGCAAGCACTCAACCCCTCTGAGGTTTACTTCTTCTCTAGGAGTCAGAAAGAGATACTGTCCTTTCCCAATGCCTAGGGTTGTTGAGGAGAGCAAGTGGGGTAATGAATCAAAGAGTGCTTTGCAAGTTTTGAAGCCTTGTATGAACTGTAATGGTCCAAAGTCCAGGACACTGTGAAGATTAGATGAGAAGTGCTGCAGACATATTCTGTGCTCCCCGCCCAACCCTCAAACCATTCTCTTGGCTCACATAATTTAAGCAAAACTCTGGTGGGCATCTCAAGTGTGCCAGCTGCACCCTGCCTTTTTTTTTTTTTTCTTCTAAGTTACCTCTCAGGTCTGTAGGGCTTCTTATCCCAGGAACAGATGTAGCCTGGGAATACAGGAGTAGTCACTTCCCACAGCTGTAGTGCACAGAAGTAGAGGTATAAATGCCCCAGCTTCCTATGCTTCAGAGGAACAATTCTGAGGCACATTCTACAAGAGTCCTCAGATGGTTCCTACAGGGTTCAGCCCCAGCTACTCACCTCAGTGTCTAGCTCAACACCCCAGACTTTATTGACTGTTCTTTCACTATCTTACTTCCTCTCCCCCATCTTTGCTTCATAGTATCCCCGCTGTGACGGTTAATTTTATGTGTCAACTTGACTGGGACACAGGGTACCCAGATATTTGGCTAAACATTATTTCTGGATGTGTCTGTGAGGGTTTCTGAATGTGATTAACATTTGAATCAGTAGATTGAGTGAAGCTGATTGGTGTCCTGATGTGGGTGGGCCTTACCCAATCTGCTGAAGCCTTGAGTAAAAAGAAATGCTGAGTAAGAAAAAAAATCTCTCTCTGCCTGATTGTCTTCAAGCAGGTACATTGGTGCTCTCCCACCTTTGGACTTGGAATCAAACTGGAACTTATACCATCAGCTGTCCTTGTTCTCCAGCTTGCTGACTGCAGATCTTGGATTTTTCAGCTTGCATAATCACATGAGCCAAGCCGAATTCCCTTACGGTAAATATCTATCTGTTTATCGATCTATCTATCTATCCATCTAATCTCCTATTAGTTCTGTTTCTCTGGACAACTGAGATAATACATGTCCTAAATCAACAACTTGCATCCAAATCATTGTCTCAGACTCTGCTTTAGGGAGATCTTGAATGAAGACTGGTGAGCTGATTTTTTGATCAACTGATTCTTTTCACGTATGCAAAAGTTTACAGGACTGCTACCATGTGCCAGGCAATATGCTGGGGGATAGGGGAATATGACAGGCTCCTGACCTGGAGGAATTTGTAGAACAGTGAGGGTGACAGACATGGAAATGGATTATTGAAATACAAAGCAGTAAGGGCCAGAAGAAAGGTGAGCATCCCTGCATCCTGGCCTCATCTCTCTGTCTGGATCAGCATCCATGTTTGGCCGTGGCTCCATTTATTGAATTTCTGGTCATACTTCCTCAGTACAGACCCCTTCCCCAGGTTTGGCCCAGACTCCCAACCAAGACACCTCCCCTAATGATGATTCTGGGCTTGTGCGCTGACGCAATGACAGCTGTGAAGAATGCTCTGTCCCATAAAGGTCAACGAACAGCGTAATCCATAGACTAGCACAAAGCCCATTGCCGCAACACGGATTTTAACCTTTTGGTTTTGCTAAGGCAGTCCCCCAGCTCCTGCACCCTGCCTGGGGCTGGTGGTGATGGGGGGAGGCAGAGGTGGAATCCATTACAGGAATTCCCTATACCAGACTCCCTTCCGCCCTGCCAATCCCCTCAAATGCTGCATCTGGTGTCTTGGACCTGGGTTTACTGTGCAACAAATACCTGATTAAAAGTGGCAGTGCTGCAGCTCACATTACAGCAAATGCAAGAAAGTGGAGCATGAATAACCCACCCTATGTCTTCCTTCATGCTGTGGGCCCAAAGGATTCAGCTGCTGGCTCTCCAGCCTCTCCAAAGCAGGAAATCCTTTTTCTTTTGGCTCTTTCACAAGTTAAGTTCCTGCTCTGAATCAGTCACTTTACTGGCACTGAGGGCCTGAAACTAATGAGACTACATCCACTATTCTGAGTCTCCCATAGCCCAGCAGGGAAGTCCGAGGAAACACAGGGTTGCAACACATCCTGGTCTTACTCTGTGAACACTTTCTCAGGAAGGCAGTGGGTGAAATGGTTTAGACAGGCATACTCGTATTTGAATCCCATCTCTAGCTTCTGAGTATGGGCAAGTGATTTCAACTCTCTGAGCTTCCAATTCTTCATCTCAAAATGGGAGAATAGCCTTGAACAACATCTATTCCTCCACTGCTGGCCCCTAAGAAATGATAATTATGTGGTGTGATAGAGGTGCTAACTACTGCTGCAATAGCAATCATATCACACTACATAAATGTGCCAAATCAATGTGTTGCACATCTTACATTTGCACAATGTTATATGTCAGGGAACAGCAAAAATATATATCAATTAATTTTTATTTATTTATTTTTTAAACATCTTTATTGGAGTATAATTGCTTTACAATGTTGTGTTAGTTTCAGGTGTACAGTAAAGTGAATCAGTTATATATATATATACATATATAGATAACTCTTTTAGGTTCTATTCCCATATAGGTCATTATAGAATATTGAGTAGAATTCCCTGTGCTATATAGTAGGTTCTTATTAGTTATCTATTTTATATATAATAGTGTGTAAAAAAGGAAAAAAATAGAAAATGGGATGACAGCATATCTGCATGGGGCAGTTTTGGGAACAGTCTGTGGGAGCAGCCAGTGCATCAGAGGTATCCAAGAAGAAGGGGAAGTTTCCTGCCCTCCCCACCTGCAGTGCTCCATCTTGTGCTTCATGGACATTCCTGTAACACTCTATTTTGCCCTCTCCACTCCAGATTTTGATCTTCAACAACAATTAAGTCATTTAAACCACCCTGAGTCTCAGTTTCTCTTCTGTAAATGAGGAATGAAATAAAACTGCCAGTCCTATCAATCTTATTGAATTGTTGAATGCCAAACGAGGCAAGGGTTGTGACCATACTTTGCAAATTATGAGGGCCCCTACATGGCTGCTCATTATCCATGTGAAGATACCCAAAAAGGGAACTAATAGTGCTGAGGGAATTTTCCTGGGTTGTAGGTATAGCCGACCCCCTCCTATCTGAGTTACATATTTTTGGTATCTTATATATGTTGTTTTAAAAATATTTTATTCATGTTATAAAAGCAATGCATCCTTGTAGTATTGCATTTAAAAACACAAGAAAAATGTTCAGAAGGAAACAAAAGCCACACTTTTTGCCACTCTACACATCTCATCCTGTTAACAGTGTTGTGTATTTCCTTGCATAATCTCTGCATGTTTTGATTTGATCTGGCTTGGTTTTCAAGTTGAATAGCCTGGAAATCAGCTCAAAGAGGATAAGGGAGAGTGAAGTCAGAGGAGGGAAGTGGGTGAACACATAACTCATGATTTTTAGTGAAGCACAACTGATACTTATGTCTCAGTCTTTGATCTGAATATTAAAGGAGGAAACTCCAAAGTGGAGAAATGTATATCCTCCCTCCTCAAAGTGTTTTCGAACAAACAGAAACAGGGCTCCAAGGCTTCCAGCTCAAGTGTCTAAATAATCACTTCACCAGGTACAAGCTTAGTGGCCCAGACAGAGGCTGGGACAAAAAGAGAGCTTGGCAACACTGGAAGATGGAGAATGTGTGTGTGTGTGTGTGTGTGTGTGTGTGTGTGTGTGTCTGTGTGTGTGTGATTTCTTTCTGGGAATTCAAGGGAAAACAGTAAGGAATCACAGTGGGCCTCAGGGATAAGGGAGAGAATGTCCATCTGCAGGAAGATTCAGGGCAAAAAAATAAAATAAAAAATAAAGCAGACGAGATAAGAAGAGTCTCTGGAGTAGCCTTGGAGGAGGATTCAAGGCCAAGGATTTGTGAAGCAGAGATTGGCTCCAACAGCCTTGGGAGCCCATGGACTTAAACATCTCTATCTTTCCCTTAACTCAGGGGCCTTAACCTGAGGTCCAAGAAACTCCAAAGGGCACAAACCATAATAGAATATGAGAAGCTGCGGCTTGGTCACCAATGAAATCACAGATTTTTTCATCACATTATAGTTGTTTCAAAATTAAAATTTTAAAATACCACTACTGTTTTATTACAGGAATTATTAAATCTACTACTAGATTGTGTTATTTAATATATTAATAAAGACATATATTACTATGTCACAGTTTCATTTTTTTGTGTGTTTTGATAACTGGAATCCAATAATTGATTTCATTTGTAATTCTTTGTATTATATTTCATGCAGTAAAAAATATTATTCTTGGAAAGAGTCCAAAAAATAAACCATAGTTCAAAGGGGAACCATGACATAAAAAGGTGAAGAACCCCTCCTTCAGTGTCTACAGGACACTTGGAGAGAGGTTAACAGGGGCTTCCAGAGGCAGAACTGAAGAGTCCAGAGGCTTTTGGTTTCAAAAAACAGAAAATTGGACTTTGGTTTAACAACAAGTGTACATATTATGTCAAACAACTTTAAATGCAGAGGTAAGACGGCTTTGAGCTAGGTTAGTTCAGTAGATCACAAAAGACATGGGTGGCCCTGGTTCTATGGGTATCTCCACTCTGCCATCCACAGTGTCAGCTTGGAGACAGGATGGTTCCCTCATGACCATGACCATGACCTGGCTGCAGGAGCAATTGAGCTATTTGCATTGTCTTTATTTTCACCTAGCAGGACACAGAGAAACACTTATTCCATTGTTCTCTCTTATAAGAAAAGCAAAGTGTTAAAATCTTCTGGCAACTCCTCCTGACGACTCATTGGTGAAAGTTTGGCCACATGACCCTTTGCCAATCAATAATAAATAAGAATGACGTGATGAACAGAATAGCTTGGGTTAATCAGAAACACCCTCCCCTGCTTCCTCAGGTCTAGAGTCAATTCCTAATACTACATACTGTAGCTACACAGCAGGGAGAGAGAGGAATGAATCTTGTGTGGTCCACCATGATACCTCTGGGCTTTGCAATCATCGTGTTCTTAGTATATAACTTAACATGTTGGAGTTGCTGCGTTCAGCTGTTTAAACATCTGCTACAGCATTCTGCTAAGAATCTTTGCATGCAGAAGCACCAGGAATAGTGGATGAGCAGGATGCTAGGTGTAGACTCAAGGGAAGTGATGTGTGATATTCTTCTCAGAGGAGTAGTAAAGGTTTGTGCAATTTTCCAATCCTTGCACCCAAAATGGGTTAGAGGTAAGCAGAAACACTGAATATTCCAAACATCAAGGCCACTGGACAAGTCCCAGGATAATTGCCTCCATCCACAAGCAAACTCCTTCATTTTCCTTAGTGCGCCTTCCAAATGTTTATCCTATTTTATGCGCGTGCCAAGAAAAAGGAAGGGAAGCACTGGCTAGTAGTTGAGAACGAAGATTTTATAGCAACATGGCTTTGGTTCAAATTTGAGCTCCACTAGCTTTGTAGCTTCTCTGTTTTTGTTTCCTCATTTGTAAGGTAGGAATTACAATCACAATGATCTTCTTACTGGTTTATGGTGGGTTTTAAATGAGTCATTACATGTCAAGTACGTTTCTAAGTTTTTGGCATGTATAAAGCAATAAGTAAATCTTACTGATTTTAAAAAAATCTCTTTACCAATCCTCCTTCTTCTAACTAGGAGACTAAAGCAATACAGGACCCGTTATTTCAGAAATGCCTCTAGTCCAAGTGATGCATGTTTTAAGTGCTCAAAGCTATTTTCAGAACACATACAAAAATGTATGAAATAACCACTCAGTCTTTTCACTGGTGGGATGGGCAGTTTTGGTGGATAGGTATATAAATTGCCATGAGCTTAAGTCTGAACTTGAGGCCATAATTGTTCTATTCTGTGCATGCAAAATGTACACATACACACACCAAAAATAAAACAAACATACAAACAAAAACCTACTGTCAACAAAGATAGCACAAGTCATTATGCGCAACCTAGATACTCAGCGGTCTCCCAGTCAATGCGGTATAAATGAGATTGCATAATCACTAATACCTGCATGTTGATACTATAGTCTGACTATAGAAAGTAATCCTTTCCTCTGCCCCAGCCCTCTGCACTCAATCAAAACTAGATCGTTCTTTGAGTAGCCAGGAGCCTTACATACACTCAAGAGCAAACATGCTCATGTTCCTCCTTTGCAGGTCTCATGCCGGGTTCTCCCCAAGTCACTTGTATCCTCACTGCTGCCACTTCATTGGAAAACTTATGCCTTTCTAGGATACTTGGACTCAAAGCTGCAAAGCTGTTGAGGAGCCAAATGACACTGCATCCTCTCATGTCCCCTATGTGGCAAAGAAGGTCCTTCCTTCATATTTTATGTCAGTCTTTGTTACCTGGGCTCTGGGGTGACACAGCTTATCTCTGAGAATCATAAGGTCTAAACGGCCCCTTCAGATTTTTTCTGCATATCCTCTGTCTGTTAAGGGACCAGGCACCAAGCTTCATTTCTGTGTCTTTGTCCAAGCTATTCTCCTCCACACACGTACACATGCTTATACACACACACAGATCCATGTTTATTCCTGAAGATACTAGAATAAACTCTGTCCCACTCCACACCAACTCTCCTACCCAACAGGCAGCCCTGCTGTTGAGATATAGGTAACTAACTACCCAAGCAGTGAGGGGAGGAGGACAAATTGGTAGTTCAAGGAAAAATTCAAAATGGCAGTTGCATCAGGCAGCAAAAAAAAGTAGCCACAGAGAAACCATATTGTCTTCCAGCTAGAAGTGCTGAATGTATAAAGAATAAGTTGGCAAGTGTTGACAGATTAATGATGGTGGCATCTGCTAGGAACATGTGGTGCCTCACAGCGGCAATGAAGATGCTCCTGGAATTAGGAAGCATCCCCCCAAACACACTCAGGCTTCTACTTTCAGAGTGTGTGAGATTAGAATACTACACTCAATCCTAAAAGGAATGGGTTGAATGTGGTGTTGGCCTTGACAGGTTAGTCATGTGTTGTCTCTGTTAATTGAATCTTTCTCTGTTCCTGTATGTTCCTGTATTATGAGTATCCCAGTATGAGAGAGAAGAGATGAGCTGGTCTCTTCTGTGTAACACATATTTCTGAGATAGTGAAAGAAATGTCAGATGATATGAAATTTCCTAAAGTTAATGGCCTGGGAAGCTCAGGAAAGCCAAAGAAGTTAGTTCCACTGAAAGCAAGGCTGGAAGACCCTTGACTTCAAGGGATGGTCATGCTCTTGATTGAAATTAACGTACACACACACACATACACACACACACACACACACACACACACACACTGGCAGTTTGGAATCCTTCATCTACTTCTCTCCCTGGAAGGATAGCTTCTAACTTCTAAAAGGGTGAAAGATAATCTCCAAAAAGTGTTACTAGATCATGGATTCTGGGTCAATGATGCTATTAATTTAATGTGGAAAGAAATGACCCAACTGTTTATTGAGACATTAAAGAAGGTAAGTAGGTTACTCAAAACTTTGGGCTCAGCTGGGAAGTGGTGTGGGTTTGTACAGATGTGTTTAATGTGCATACTTTAGCATCCGTCTAAATCCTCCCCTAATACAGGATGACCCCTCACAGTTTTCTGTAAAGGTACCAGCATCATCTTCTCACCCTGCAGTGTCACTACTGATGTCCATCATGGGGACTATTGTCCTGCTGAACACAGCAGTCCTGCCCTGGTGGTCAGGGCTTTATCCCAACCTGGCCCTGGGAGAGTGGTTAAGGGTACTAACATCTGCATTTGCAAAAATGTACAGAACTCATGTAATCTCCCTGGGCCTTTTCCTCCTCACCTCTAAAATACAGAAAATATCAATAGGTAACATTTTCTAAGCACTCATTTTATGCAGGTACTTTTCCAAGCGTTTTGCAAATGTTTACTCGTTTAATACTCTTAGGGTTGAGGTAAAGGCTAAGTGAATTAATAGATGTAAGTGTTTAGGACATTATTTAGGATGTAGTAAATGCTCTGTAAATGTTTCTGCTAGAACCATTACTATGACTGCTGAAGTTATTTTTTGGTTATTGTATTAGTTTGCTAGGGCTGCCATAATAAAAACCACAGATTGGGTGGCTTATGCAACAGAAATTTTTTTTTTGCTCACAGTTCTGGAAGCTAGATGTCTAAGATCAAATTATTATCAGGGTTGTTTTTTTTCTGAGGTCTCTCTCCTTATAGATGGCCATCTTCTCCTTGTGTCCTCACATGGCATGGTCTTCCCTCTGTGCTTGTCTGTGTCCTAATCTCCTCTTCTTAGAAGAACACCAGGCATATTGGATTAGGGTCCACACATTTGGCCTCATTTTAACTTAATTACCTCTTTAAAGGCCTGATCTACAGATATAGTCACATTCTAAAGTCCTGGGAGTTATGACTTCAATATATGAATTTAGTGGGTGGGGTACAGTTTAGTCCATAACAGTTATGGTACTGTTCCCTTAAGTGAACAGTTCCCTTTTCTCTTAAGTTCCTACTGTGAAACTCCAGAGATGACTTTACAATAAGTCAATGAAAGTTGAGATTGGAAATAAGAGATAGATAAAGAAAGGAAATATAGAAAATGATTTAAAACTGCAGGTTGCTGTTACTGGTCCTTAAAGGCTGACTACACAATCCTGGCAGTCCACTGCCATCTTATCTTTCCCAGGCAAAAGCATCCCCTAGCATGTTTGTTCCAATGGAAATTCGATTTTGACCAAAGTCTACAAGGTCACAGAGTATAAAGGAAATAATATTTTCTCATGCTATTCTAAGGTCATCTTCTCTAGTTTTGATGTATTGATTCACGATATACAATGTCCCAGGATAAACGTCCATTTCCTTCATGAAAATTTCATCCATCTTCATGGGTTTTGCCCTTGGCCCTGAAGATGCAATCATAGTAAAACTTAATAGGTCATTCAGAATTATTCTTTAATTGAAAGACATTGTCAATGTGAAACATGCTTCAAATTTTATTTTATATTCCAAGAGATATAAATTTTACATTATTTTTCCTATTTTCTACATGTGACTTGTTCATGATTATCCTCCTATTCCTGGCCATGTTTTGAGTCATGTTTAATTTTGTTGGTGTTGCAGTCATTATTTCAAATATGAATTTCAAACCCACAGTGGTTTTATTTTCCTCTTCCATTATTATTCTTTTTCTGATCTAGTCTCACTTTTTAACCTTCTTCTGTAGCATTATCAGTTTATTTTCCTTTTGCTCTCTAAGATTTATCCTTTGAGCTTTCCCTTTTTTCAGAGAAACTGTGTTTTCAGTTGATTCTGGTGTCCGATTCTTTGCCATTTTCTAGAATAATTCTAAGTTTAGCTGTTTTACTTTGCTTTCATCAATGTTATTATTATTTTAAATTCAGAGTCTGCATAAGTCCTGAGCCACTTCTTTTCTGTTACATGTGTTTGAATCTTGGAAAGAACAGTTTCTTCTGAGTCATTTATTGACTCCCAGCAAGTGGGAAGGCTAACAGAAAGCAAAGGACACAGAAAGTCAACACCTTACATTTTGATTAATGGTCTCAATCGTTCTTCAATCAATGTCCTCTGGCCCAAGGGCATGTATTCATCTAGTTTGAGTATTCAAGAAGTTTTAAGGTTCACAGTAAAGTTCTGGAAATCTCATTTTCTCTGTGTTGTTACCTGCTTTTCTCCCCTTCCAGATTGTCCCTAGGTGGCTGCTTTGCTAATATTACCGCTAATAAAGTTAGCCTGTCTTCGTGGTTCTTCCTTCTGCTCTATCTCCCAAGCTGGTTTGTGGTCACTGTGAGGATACATTCTCTTCTACCTGTACAACTCTCTTATATACCTTCATCATTAAAGGATCACCAGATGGGTCTTTCAACACTGTGACAATTATTTTAGAGAGCTGTACATCTATCCATAAATTTGAATAGGCTCTTATTGTCCTAATTTTTAAATATTTAATTTCAGACCTTCTTTATATTTTGTAATCGGTTATATGGCTTCCACTCCCCTTGTGTTTTTGAAGATGGTATTATATTTTTATTTTTTTACTCTTTCTAAAATTATTTTGATGGGTTTCCAGAGAGGAAGTGGATACAAAATTCTAATTATATAAACTGCTATTTATTCTTACATATAATTTCTTTGTTTTAAGACATTTTTCCCCAAATATGTTATTCCTATTGATGTATTTATGGAATGTGATATTTTTCCCACCTAAGATATTAGCATATTTGTAATTAATGGCTTCATAAATAGTAATACCAGGTATGGAAAATCAATGGCTAAGTATACTTAAGGAACACCAAGAGAAGGCACTATTTTTTTCTACTCATTCTTCCAGGATAAGATGAAAACTACAGGATTCATAAAAGCTGGAGCTTTGTTTTATTACTTGCCATAACACATTCCTTATGCTAGTACAAGGAACCTAGTAAATCTCAGTAAGTTTATGTTGAATGAATGAATGAAATCCATGCCTATAAGTCCTTCAGCCATCTTCATAATCTCACCCCTCAAAGAAAAAGAACAATCACTCAAAGAAAAAGAACAAATATTGTTCATAAGGAAAAACATATATAATCTTCGTTAATCTAAAATCACACAGAAAAAAGTAACCTTTTGGTCCAAAGAAACAACATGGTCTCCAAAGTCCACATTCTGCTGAAAAAGATATACAGTTTATATAACTAGTAAGGACACACCTTCTGATTCTGGGATGACCATGTTTATTTTGAGCTCAGTATTTCTCCTCTAGCTCCCTGAACCAAAGAGGAAGAATTTTTTCAACTTTTTCATAACCAAAAGGAAAAAGTCCCTTTTCTTTTCTCCCAGAAAAAAGAAAATATTTGTTCCAAAGTTCAACTGAATTTATCTCCAATTAGAGGACAGAAACTGCTTGTCATTTTTAGGTGAAAATTTTTTTAGCTTCTATTCCTACTAAAGTTAAAGAAAATAATTGCAGCACAGATATCTTATCACAGGTATTTTTAAAACAAATACACTTTGGGATTAGAGTCGATGTAAGTGTTAATGATTAGAGGAATGGTAATTAAAATGTGTAGGCTGTGTACCATAGAAAACTGTATGTCAATTAGCAGCTATAGGCCAGAAACACAGCTACACCTTCACTATTTAATCTTGAGTGTGAAAAGAAGATAACATAAATTCTATAGCACAATACCATATAATGTAAGTTAAATATTCACAACAAAAGAATCCATATTCTATAAAATTATTTATAGGTAAAAGGACAGATGTCAAAAACACTAGAATAGTTGTTTTTGGAAAAGGAAGGAAATAAGAATAGGGGATAAGGATGCAATATAATACATACATAGATACATACATGCATAAATGCATTCAACTAGACAGGTCCTTTGCAGGAATCAATGATAAACTGAGGACTATGAAAGACTCAACCTAATGCAACATGAGATTAAAAAACATAGAAATTTGTAGGACATAAGAAGGACTATGATGAAAACTCACTGGATCATGGGCTGCAAAGAAAAAAAATCTACTATATTAAACAGGAAATATGATATGGGCTATGAAGAAGAAATGAAGAGTAAAAATAACCTCAAAGATTATACCTAGAACAGACTAGATAGCCCAGAAATAAACCCACACATCTATGGTTAATTAGTCTTCGACAAAGGAGACAAGAATACACAATGCAGAAAAGACAGTCTCTTCAGCAAGTGGATGTTGGGAAAGCTGGACAACCACATGTAAATCAATAAAGTTAGAATATGCCCTCACACCATACACAAAAAACTCAAAATGGCTTAAACACTTACCATAAAATTCCTAGAAGGGAACATAGGCAAAGCATTCTCTGACATAAATCTTACCAATGTTTTCTAAAGTCAGCTTCCCAAGGCAATAGAAATAAAAGCAAAAATAAACAAATGGGACCTAATCAAACTTATAAGCTTTTGCACAGCAAAGGAAACCATAAACAAGATGAAAAGGCAACCTACAGACTGGGAGGAAATATTTGCAAATGACGCGACCGAATAGGACTTAATTTCCAAATAACCAAAATATACAAACAGCTCATACAACTCAATAACAAAAAAACATACAACTCAATCAAAAAATGGGCAGAAGACCTAAATAGACAATTTTTTTCCAAAGAAGATAAGTAGATAGCAAATAGGTAGGTATATGAAAAGATGCTCAACGTTGCTAATTACCAGAGAAGTGCAAATCAAACTCTAATGAGGTAATGAGGTATCACCTCACACCAGTCAGAATGGCCATCAACAAAAAGCCTATGAATAAGGAATGCTGGAGAGGCTTTGGAGAAAAGGGAACCCTCCTACACTGTTGGCTGAATGTAAATTGGTGCAGCCATTATGGAAAACAATATGGAGTTTCCTTAAAAAACTAAAAATAGAATTACCATATGATCTAGCAATCACACTCCTGGAGAAAATATTAATTTGAAAGGATACATGCACCCCAATGTTCCTGACAGCACTATTTATGATAGCCAAGACATGAAAGCAACCTAAATGTCCATCGATAAATGAATGGATAAAGAAGATGTGGTATATATACACAATGGAATACTACACAGTCATAAAAAAAGAATGAAATAATGTCATTTGCAGCAACATGGATAGACCTAGAGACTATCATACTAAGTGAAGTAAGTCAGAAAGAGAAAGACAAATACCATATATCACTTATATGTGAAATCTAAAATATAACACTAATGAACTTATTTATGAAACAGAAACAGACTCACAGACATAGAAAACAAACTTATGGTTACCAAAGGGAAAAGGGGAGGGGAAGGGACAAATTAGGAGTTTGGGATTAACATACACACACTACTATACGTAAAATAAACAACAAGGTCTTACTGTATAGCACAGGGAACTATATTCAATATCCTATAATAAAGCATAATGGAAAAGAATATGATAAAGAATATATATAAATGTATATTTATATATGTGTATATATATATATATACATATAACTGAATGACTTTGCTGCACACCAGAAACCCATGCAACTTTGTAAATCAACTATACTTCAATAAAAAAAAATTATAACTAGAGGAATGTATAAAAAGAAATACAATTAAAACACTCTTTCCAAGTTTTCTTAATTCTCCAGTGATTTTCTCCATTGGAAAGAACTACATGGATGTTTATATTGTTCTAAACAGATCTGCAATACTAGGGTGTAAGAGAAGGTTATGAACTGCATGGGCAGATAAAAGCATGAAGGAGGTCACTGTGAGTAACTCGGGAGAAGGTATTGGGAAATCACAGCTTTATCCCTCGGGATGCTGAGGCGGATTGCAACCTTGAGGAAGAGGAGTAGGAGCAAGAAAAGCTATCCAGACAGGGATATCCAGGCACCCAGTCACAAAAACATGAAGTAGAAGGTAAGGAAAGGCTTACCATAGGATCCAGTTATGACGTTGTGGTTTCATAACATCTGTATATCCAGAAGTAGGCAAGAAGTGGGAATTGTTTTCATATTTCTTTCTGACTGGTAAGAATTTTATTTAACTTAATAATAATATTTTATTATAAAATAAAAATAATAAAATAATACATTTATAAAAATAAATATTTTATAAAAATAAAAGAATATTAGTAAAATAAAATAAAAATAATATTTTATTTAATTTTTATTACATTATAATAAATATCAGAGTGACAGAGTAACATCTGTTTATCATAGTAACATATTGAAAACAAAGAAAAGCTGAGAGAAGAAGAAAATTGTTCATAATCCAATGAACCACTGTTATCATTCAATATATTTCTTTCTGGTCGTCTCAGATCCAATGTTATTTTGTAACTTCGGTATGCATAAATATAATTATACTCATATACTCTTTTTTCTCATTTCACATCATAATTTAAGAGATTTGTGAAAGTATTGCATACGCATCACACACATATATTTTAAAGTCTGAAAAATATTACACTGAGGTAGATTAACCAAAATTGATATAACTATTCTCATCTTATGGTCTCTATTTTCACTCCTCATAATATGAAGTGATGACTATTCTCTCTACTTAGTGTTTTTTTGTTTTTGTTTTTTGTTTTTGTATATTTCACAGTATTTTCTCAGGAAAAATTCCCAGAAGTAACATTACAAAGAACAAAGGTGAGGAACATTTTAAGAATCTTGACACATATAGTAAAGTTGCTTGCAAGAAAGATTGTACCAATGTATACCATCACCTGGAAAGGTTGTATGTCCCAAACACATATTTGCAGCAGTTACTGCATGAGACCAAGGATGCTAAACTTTGTAAAAATCATATGAACAGCTTGTTAAACTCCAGGTTCCAGACACCACTCATAAATATCCTGTTCCAGTAGGTCTGAAATTGACATCTTTAACAAGTAAGCTGGTGTGACTAACATAGGAATTAGAAAGAATACATGTTGAAAAATACCATTTTGAGATATCTCTAGGGGTGCCTTTTATGCAGAATTTTTTTTTCTATGGCAAAATGAGATGTCATAAATCCAGAAACCTCCTGTTTCCATGACATGACAACTTAATGATTCTGACAAATCTACCTTGTGTCTTACCCTGGATCTGCACATTTAACTTTTCCTGGATGTCCCCAAACTAGGTTGATTAAATGATAATTTTATGAACATAAAGTAGAAATGCATCTCTCACCTTTTATTACTTGCTAATCAAAAATGCTAGTGAATCCAGGTTATCAAGAGCTAAAAATTTTTGGTAGAAAAAATATAGAGAAAAAGAAATGAGTCTTGAGGCATATGGGACTTCAACATGTTCTGCATTTAGGAACCATTTCCCCCGAAATATGCCTCCTATTCTTGTCTAACCTGATTCAGTCCCAACATAGTGGGGTACTGGTGGTGAGGAAGGGAAGCGTGTGTCTATTGATCTATGTTAGTCCTCCTCCTGCACTGTGGAATGGTCTTTTCTGCCTTATTTCCTTGGTCTCAGTTTGATGATGCAGGGGAGACATGGGGCCCTAGTTAGCCAAATTGCTTCAGCCTCTAATCTGAGGCTTAGATTCAGAGTCACAGAATCACGGAAACATTATCCAATGTTCTCCCATAAGATAATGAAGCTCTTAATCCTTGGGAGCTGTCTATGGTCCTGTCTGTAGTGAGGGAGAATGAAGCTAGCACAGAGAGAATAAGAAGCAGGCCTAGGAGATGGAGAAGCAACTCTAATGGTATTTAAGCTCTCGATTCTGGATGTTCTTTAGGTCTACCTGCTTCTTTCTCCTTTTGATGCCTTAGCTATTTTACAGTGTACCCAAATATCCATAAATAATTTCCCTTCTATTCATAAGGTAATTTGAGTTGGGTTTTGATCACTTACAGGTATAATAACCCTAATTCATGCATAAATACAGTAATGTTTTCTTCCTGAACCTGCAGACAACAACTTCGGGCTTTGTCAAAGAAGAACCAGGAGATGAAGGTGGTGTGGAGGGTGAAAATATTAAGCTTTTGATTTTTCCCCAGTTTTATTGAGATATAATGGGTATATAACATTGTACAAGTTTCAGGTGTACAACATAATGATTTTATATATGTATGTATTGTGAAACAGTCACCAAAATAAGTTTAGCTAACATCCATCATTTCACATAGTAACATATTTTTCTTGCGATGAGACCTTTTACATTCTACTCTCTTAGCAGCTTTCAAGTATACAATACAGTATTGTTAACTGTGGTTACCATGCTGCACATTACATGACCAGAATTTACCTTGTAACTGGAAGTTAAGGACCTTTCCATGTACCTGTTGGCCATTTGTGTGTCTATTTTGAGAAAAAAATAAAAGTCTACTCAATTCCTCTGTGCATTTTTTAATTGGATTGTTTGGGGTTTTTTTGCTATTGAGTTGTATGGGTTCCTTATATAATTTGGATATTAACCCCTTAATAGATATATGATTTACAAATATTTTCTCCCATTCTGTAATGTAGGTTGCCTTTTCATTTTGTTGATGGTTTTCTTTACTGTGCAGAACTTTTTAGTTTGATGTAGACTTATTTATTTTTGTTTTGATCGTCCTTGATTTTGGTGTTTGCTAAGCTTTTTGAGTCTTATGGACATGGATTCAATCCTACATCTAAGGTAGAGCTTTGGGTGAATTGTTAACCTCTCTAAGCCTCAATTTTCTTTATGTAATATTGGGATATTTTTCCTCATATAATGATTATGGGGATTCAGTGGAAATTTACATAAATGTGTCTATCATGGAGCCAAATACATAGTAGGTGCTCCATTTTCCCCACTCTGGGCTGTAGCTGGAGTGTCTTCCTTCAAAATTACAGCTTTGAAGTGTTTATGTCTTCTGGTTCTATAAATATTGTCTCATTCAGGATCTCTGAAACCAAAAATCTCTTATTTCTTTTTTTCACAGACAGGACCAGGATTTATTGAAATGAAGGATGGAATGATCCAGCTTTTGAAATGGCTTTGGAAAATTTTCCCAATAATCACTTTTTTTGGGTGTGATTCCGTCAGAAAAGTCAAGTTTACCTATTGATGAGAATGATTACAGAAAATCTTAAAGAAAGAATCTCTTGTTTTGTACTATGTTTTATTTCTGTACACTTTCCTAGGCATTATCTCACCCAAGTTTCATAAGGTCCTTCCAAGATAGTTAATGTAAATATTATCATTCCCATAAACAGAGGTCAAAACAGAGGCTTCTCCATCCTTTAATTCAGTCAAAATTCATTGGGCCAGGTGTGTATCGGTTGCTGAGGATAGATGAAGAGAGTAATAAGATGTGATCTCAGCCTCCTAAGGCCAAGGTGAAGGATAGACAAACTAATAGAAAGTATAACAGGGGATGATGGAGGAGCCAGGGACACAGTGAGGACTCACACTGCAGATGAGCAGAGAAACAAGGTCTGATATAAGTGACTTTGCTTTAGGACCAGAACTAAAGCTAAAGATGAATAGTGATGGCTCTTTTTGATACTCAGTAATTGTTGTCATGGAAGACAGATTAGATACTGTGGGTTCTGGTTAATCTAATTCCACATAATTGTGAATTCTG
The DNA here is from genome assembly GCF_028564815.1 of Eubalaena glacialis. Lineage (NCBI taxonomy): Eukaryota > Metazoa > Chordata > Mammalia > Artiodactyla > Balaenidae > Eubalaena > Eubalaena glacialis. Next base: position 42,553,678 of record NC_083720.1, read on the forward strand.
CCTATAAGGACAAGATATTAAAGTTTTTGAGTCAAGAAAACAGAAAAAAAATGTAATAAGCCACTCTTGGCTCTGGCCTTTAGAGGTACTCTTGCAAACATCAGTTTGTTCATCATAATGTAAATTGGAAAGTCAGTGAGATGTAGTGATTAAAAGTGAAGGCTGTGAAGTTATGCTGCCTAAAACCCTAGCTCTTTCACATACCAGGAAAAATTGCTTAACTACTCTGTGCCTCACTTTCCTCATTTTTAATGGAGATAGTGATGGTGCCTACTTCATAGGATTCCTGTGATCATGAAGAAGGTAATCAATCCACAGCCTTTAGCAGAGTACCTGTTACACAGCAAAAACTCAATAATTTTTTAGTTCTAGAAGATATAGTAGTTCAGGATGGAAAGGGGCTCTCTGTAGGGCCCAGAACAGAGTGGTCCCAGGCTGCTGATCATCCTTTCTTAGAACTTTCCTTGGTTATGCTATTCCAAGGGTGAGAAAGAGTCCCAGGCCTGGGTTATTGATTCTAAGAGAATTATTATTATAAGAGAAAAGTAAGATGAGAAAAATGAAATAACTTCTTCTATTCCTACCATCTTATTTCCAAAAAAGTCTCTCTGGTTCTAAGACTGAGCATTTAGCCTCTGTAATCTTACAAGTAGAAGCTCCACAGCCTCATACCTTAGCTCAAATGGGGTTTCAGGGATTTCATTCAATCCTTATCTTCTTAGGGATGGATAGCCAAGTAGCCCACCAAAACATTTGGAAAATCTTTTTGGTCTCTTACTCATTTTGAAGAGTAACTTAATTTGAGTCAACTCATTCATAGTAACAGGTCTGATATTAATTAGTAAGACTGATTAGTATGCAAATTTAATGACCCAAGATGAGAAAGTTAAAATTTAGGTTTTTTTCAGCTAGGTATCACCTAAATGACTCATGTACATCTTGGAAAAAATCTCATTACTCCTTACTAATCACCCTTATCAAAGTAAGTTCCAATTTTAATGCTGGCCACACTACCCAACACTTCATAACAGTTAGGAGTGCAACGTCTACTTATGGAACACCATGATGCTCATCTCTGAGTACAAAAAACCACATAAATCTACTTGAGAACTAATTATCAAGCTAATGGCAATTAGAGATACTTGAGCTTTTTTTTCCCCAGGTTCAATTTATCTTTTAGAGGAAAAAGTACATGTTGCATTTATTTTCTAATTTAACTTTTCACATAAAATGCATTAGCAAGTTTTTGTTCATTTTTTTAAATTTTGTTTTTGTTTGCAGATATATAGCATTTAATTTGCTGGAAAAACATGTTATGGAACTTGGATTTTCAATCAAAATTATTTCCCTTGAAACCGCAAGTTAGAATATCTCCTTTCCTTGATATTCATAACTTTATCAGGAGTATAAGCTTACATGTTTTCACTTCCTGATAAAATATTTATGAAGGGAAAAGATTCCCTTATCTATCAAATTATATACTCTAATTTAGCAAATGCCTTATCTTCTGGAACAGAAGTTTAATTGGCAAATATGGGTCTGGGCAAGTCTCGCAAGATTACTTCAGATTAAGATCTCCGAGGTTTTGCTTTTATGTCAATCTCTGCAAGAAAAAAAAAAATCTGTTCTAATTTCCTCCAAAGTGTTTTGACTTTTTGCAAGCTGTATAACAATGGTTTTATTCAAATTGATGCAAATTTGAAAAGCCCTTGACATTTTCCCTTAACCAGACGTTAAAAAAAAAAAAAACTAAGTAGCAGGTGTTGAGTTTTATGCAACCAGACATCAAATGAGCTTCTTATTTTTCCTTTCTTAAGTTTCCAGCAAACTCTGAACCCACTTTACCGTCTTGAGAAATAGGCCATTGATCCAGCAGCACATAAAACCAACTGAGTTTTTGCCCTGAAGTAGAGTGTTTGGCAGATGATTCGGTGGCGAATTTGAGGAGCATTCTTAAAAAGACTGTCAAGGACACTTTGGAACAAGGACAACTGTACATCAAATCTTTCCCTCTCTCTTCCTCTCCTGCCCACCTTCAACTATTAACTGAAGATAATGACGACTGAAACTTTTCTGCAAATACCATGAGTGCCATGAGTACTCACATTTACTGCAAAGCCTGTAAAACTCCAACCTTGTGTTTAATAAGGTGGGAGGAGAAGAGAAGGGAGAAGTTCCACCAAGGTAAGAGTTTATAGAATTCATTACCAGAAAGTTCCACTGTGTGAAGTTTATAGACTTGCAGTTTGATGCCTTGTGCCTTTAAGCACCTGTATATATATATATATATATATATATATATATATATATATATATATGTGTGTGTGTGTGTATATATATATATATATATATATACACACACACACACACACACACACATATATATATTTTTTTAATTAGTTTTTGTTTTTGTTTTGGTGGTGTTGTTAATTTTTTCCCTTATTTTTTTAAATCAAAGACTTTAATTTACTTTCTGCTTTGCCTTACAATTGAAGGTCTAAGTGTGACTGCCTTCTAATTATCCAGTGTGATTTCCTTGAAAACTTCCAACAACTTTCTTTCATCCTGTTCTTTAAGGATTTGTACAAGGTGAAAACTCTGGTTTGAGGAGGTGATGTTTGCTATGCATTGATATTTTGTGCCAGGTCAGTTTCTTTTTCAGGCTCAGATAGCACTCTACCTTCTTTAGAGTTCCTCCAAAACCCAACCTTTAAGGTCCTGGATGTATTTTTCCCCCTTTTTCTTTAAGTTCCCAGTGTACTTTATTTATGCAACTCATTGACACTTCCATCACCTGGTACCATAATTACCTGGGAAGCAGTCTTGGGCAATGGGTGAAATTTGGGATTTGGTAGCAAGTAGAGCCATTCTTACTTCACAAGGATCACAACATCCCCATGAAGTTGGTCCTACTATTACCTATCCTTTACTAGTGTGGAAGCGTGAGAGGTCAGAGAGTAATAAAAACACTAACTTCATGGGGATGTTGTGAGAACTAATGGAAATTCACCATAAAACACCATATGTAGTAAGCGCTTACTGAATCGTCACTGTTAGCTGAGCTCTTGTTCATCTTCTCAGCTAACCAGAAGTTCCTCCAGAATGGAGACAGCATTTTCATTCTTCTACTCTTTTGAGCCAAAAAGGGTATTTTGTGTATATTTCATACTCAACAAATAGTTGTTGAGTGAACAAATCACTGACCTGAAATCTCACTCTTACCTGCTTTCTTTAATGACTGCCTGGCTCAGGAACACAACTTATGTGTTTAATCTACAAGCACACCATCTCTCTTATCTGGTGTTCTACACATCTTTCAAGATACATCACTTCCAGATCAACCTCCCTGAAACTTCAGTCTGCCATGACTGTCATTACCTCTGGATTTGATTGTTCTTTGTCTATAGTCTTTGCTATTTTAGATCTATTCTCTATAAGAAAAAGGTGTAGCATTCCCCTACTCAGAAGTTTTCAACAAGCAGGCCTCCCTTGTCATCAGGATGGAGTCCACGCTCCTCATTGTGGGATCAAGGTTTCTTTTATCCTCTGGCCACGGCCCACCTCTCTAACTGCCTCACCTGCTATGACTGTTCATGGTCTTCCAATACTCTTATGTTAAAAAAAAAAAATTCTTCAATCGTTTTTCTTCCCCTTTCCATAGTATAATACAGAATTTTAATTGACTTGTTTCCCTCACTGCTATGATGGTAAGAACTGATTTTTGTTTCTGGTTGCAAACCCAGTTCCTGATACATAGTAAGAAGTTAAGAAAAAAAAACAATCACTGAATAAACAATTTGAATATCTTTGGAAAGTCTTTTCTGTATGCAAAATGCCTTTCTATCCTGTGCCCTCTAAAATAAGTGTTAATGTTTAAAAATCTGCCCCGCCTTCATCTTCATTGCCAAGTTCTCATGACAATACCCAGAGAGAATGGCTCATATTCTCATTTTGTACGTTCTTTTTTAATTTCATGCTTTCCCTGAATTGTTTGTGTTTACATGTGTGTCTTGCTCCTACTAGGATGTGAGATCCTTGTGGGCAGTAACAATATCAAATACCCTTTGTGGTCCTACCCCTAGAAGAGGTGTAACATATCAGAGGTGCTCAGACTGTGTGTTGATTCATTGCTCTGATTTCCAAATAGTGGCAGGTTTCCCATTCATCCAGGAAACCAATCTCCAGCAATTACAGAGCACTGTAGATGGTAATTTGATCATCTTTTAGACTCAAGCTATTATGGAGCAATTCATGAAAATGTGCTGATTAACAAGCCACCAAACTGGAAGAGATTGCTATTGGCAAAACTCTTGTTGAGGAGTGGATTTTATAGCCTGGTGGTCTAGAAGACATGTGCCTGGAATATCTAAGTGAGATAGAGTCTTTGAAAGGGTGGATGATGGAAAGACAAGCATTAGGAATGTGCTCAGTGCTGTTTTGAAAGATAAATGTATAGATGAGAACTGAGCAGAACCCACACTACTTTAAGATGCTAGAAGCATGTTCTGGGGCTGAAAACCTTTTCCGTGGGGAAAAGCATGCATGGAAAATGTCCTGGGACCGGGGAGGAAGGAGCTTCCTAAGGAAGTGTGTGTAATGGAAAGAACATTGGCCTGGGTGTGACACTGACAATCTGTGTGACCTCGGGCAAGTCTGATGACCTCTCTGGGCTCTAGTTTCTTTATGTGCAATAAAGCATTAGAACAATCGGCAGTTTTCAAATTTTTATTTAGACAAAACCATATATGAAATCCAACATATGAAACAGTTAAAACTTGTATTGTTCTGGTAGATGCTGAGATGGGGTCTGGAAACCCTGCCAGGTCTGCTTTCCCCTTCCCAACACCATTCAGAAATGGCCCTTAAAGCACCTTTAAAGAACCTAAGGGCACCTGGGAACACAGGTTGCAAGCCAGTGGTCTACATTATGTCAAGGTCACATGTACATCTAACATTCTAAAACTTTGCAATTCTGTAATATAATGTCATATTTCTATAAGAATAATTATAACAGTAAAAATAATTCCACGTACAAATGCACACACATAACCACACAAACAAAATTTCTCACAATTTACAAAATTATTCACATGCATTACTGCCTTCAGTTTCACTTTTGTCCAGGGTGGAATGTGTGGCGGGGGTTTATATTCTCATTTCACAAAACAAGATGCAGCACTGAATTGGTGTTAAATAAGAAGATGACTATTCTGGGTCTTGATGTAGCTTCTGATAGGCATTAAGTGGATGGCAATTTTTGAAAATTGTATAATATTGAGCACCTAAAGTACAATATATGGGGATATATTAGGCCCTGGAAATACAATAAAAGAAAAGGAGAGCCCCTGATGTTGAGATATTTGTGATCTAATGGGAGATACATGTGTATAGTCTTATTTCAACATAATAGTTGTTTTAAGATATAGTCCAGCCTAGAGTGCCACAAACAGAAAGAAGAGAAGGACATACATAGTAGAGTGCTTTCTGTCAGAGATGCTGTCTGGCTTCAGTGTAAGTGAGTAAAAAAAAATTTCAAGAAGGAGGAAAACCGGGAAGAAAGGCACCAAGTGTAAAATAACATGATGATGTAAAGTATGAGAGGCAGAAGGGGAGACCGGAATGGGAGACAGAGACCAGATATCAGGGTCCAGGATGCGGTGCTAAGGGTTGAAGGAGGTGCACATTAAGGCTGATGGGGAGGATTTTAATTAGAAAGTGAAAAGATCAGATTTTTTAAATTTTATTTTAGAAAGGCTACCTTGTCTTTAATGTGCAGAAGGGGTTGGAAGTGGAAAAAACTGGACGTGAGTAGACAAAATTGGGAAGTGATTGCAATTATCTAGGAGTGAGATGATAGAAACTAGTTTAAAGCAATGATTGTTATTTAAAGCAAACCAACAATACAATGGGCAAAACCTCCTACTAATGACTCAGAGAAGGAAAAGAGTCTTGGCCATTTGTACATCTTCCATAAATTTTCAATATCTCCTTATGTGTAGGCTCCTTCCTATCTCTTCAGCCTCTCTCACCTTAACTCGACTCAACAGCATAGACCAAAATGCAGCATGAAAGTATTTTTACATACTGGTAAGAATTTAAGTGATCTGGGGATGAGAGAGTCTTAAGAACTCTAGGGAAAATCACAAAGGAGATGTGAAAGGATTTGGTTAAATGCATATTTTTTAAATGTCAAAATGCCATGTGCAAAATGAACAAGAAACAACCTCATAAAGTAGTTGCCATAAAAGTGCAAAAAGAAATATTAATAGTGCCCAAATAGTTCATACAAATCAATTAGAAAAGCACTTAACCTCAAGAAGATCAATGGCTGAAGAACTGAAATAGAACATTACAGAAGAAGAAAAAATAGCTAATAAATATAAGGATAATATTCAACCTTACTAGTGTAACACAAATGAAAACTGAAGAAACAAGGAAACAAATTGCTGTGTCAAATTTTCATAGCTGTTTAAAAGTTTAAACAGCTAAACTGTTTAAAAGTTTATTCTCTTATATTAATATTAATGGAGAAGTGACCAAGAACACGTCCAAAGTGGGCTCAGGGAATGGGGGAATACTTCTGGGCAATAGTTCTGGAAAGTAATTTGACATATATATGTATATATACACACAAATATGGACAGAGAGTTTTAAGAGGGTTATAACTTTTGAGCCATTAATTTCATAGATAGGAATCTATCTCAGAGAAATACTAAAGATGCCATGAATATATATTCACAATAATGTAAATTCCAACACTATTTACAATGGCCAAAATCTGAAGCATTCAAAATATCTAGCAATGGAAGATTGTGTAAATGAGTAATGGCTTAATGACACAATGACCATTATGCAGTTTTAAAAACTTTAGCTTTAGAATATTTTTATCGAGAAAAGTGTCCTGCTATGGTAGCAAAGGGGGAAAATGATACAAAACTTCATATATGCTACCAATTCTAATTATATATACCTGTGTGTGTTTAAAAATATGTATAAATGATGGTAGATATTTGTAGATATATGAACCCCAAGATCACATCACATATTAATACTCAGTGTTGCTGAAGAATGATTTAGAACCATGTGTTTTGCAAAGCTTGTCAAACCTAGCGGACATTTCTCATCTCACATCACAAATTTTGGCTATTGTCTACTTATTGTGCAAGGCAGCAACTTTTGAAAAGTAATGACTTTATTTCTTTGAAAAAAAAAATCATCACTCAGTGAGAGGGATGCAAATATTTAATGAAACTTATGCAGGTGCCTAGGTTTGTTATGAGGAGAATGAAATATGTGACTTTGGGCAGAAATGTGATTGTGAAAAACCCCAGGAAACTTTCTTCACAAACTTGGTGTCTACCGATTATGTATTTTAAATAAACTACAATAAAAACACTAAAATGTTAACAAGGGTGATATATGGGTCGGCAGAGAGAGAGAGAATCTCCTTTTACTTTTATGATTCTGAATTTTCTTTGAGCATGCACTGCCTTGAAAACAAGAAAAGAATATTATGTTAAAGTTATAAAATTAAAGTCGCACTCTATTGACCCTTTCACACCTCCGGAGCTTCTCAAAGGAGACAAGGAAGAAGCACGGACGTGTAGTTTGGTTCACACGAGGGTTTGGTCTTACTACCTAGGTTGTGCCATTCGAAAGCTTGGGAAAGATTTCTTTTTCAAATGGAGAGAACTCAGAAGTCATTTTCCCGCTCATTAAAAACGTCCCGCGCCTGCTACCCCTTTCCCCAGTGCCTCCCCCACTCCAAGTAACTGTTTATCCAACTCCCCAAAAGTGACTCCACCCCTCTCAACAATCCCACTTTCAGAACCTGACCATCTCCTCCAGCCCTCCCGTCTCACTGCACGGGCTCTTTACATTTGCTGTTGTTGTTGTTTTCTTTTTTTAATTGAGGTATAGTTGTTTTACCAGACTTGGATGGACCTAGAGACTGTCATACAGAGTGAAGTCAGTCAGAAAGAGAAAAACAAATATCGTATATTAACGCATATATGTGGAATCCAGAAAAAAGCACGGGCTCTTTATTTTTATTTTATTTTATTTTTTGGGGGGCTTCTTTTTTTTAACATCTTTATTGGAGTATAATTGCTTTACAATGGTGTGTTAGTTTCTGCTTTATAACAAAGTGAATCAGTTATACATATACATATGTTCCCATATCTCTTCCCTCTTGCATCTCCCTCCCTCCCACCCTCCCTATCCCACCCCTCTAGGTGGTCACAAAGCACAGAGCTGATCTCCCTGTGCTATGCGGTTGCTTCCCACTAGCTATCTATTTTACGTTTGGTAGTGTATATACGTCCATGCCACTCTCTCACCTTGTCACATCTTACCCTTCCCCCTCCTCATATCCTCAAGTCCATTCTCTAGTAGGTCTGTGTCTTTATTCCCGTCTTCCCGTCTTGCCACTAGGTTCTTCATGACCTTTTTTTTTTTTCCCTTAGATTCCATATATATGTGTTAGCATACTGTATTTCTTTTTCTCTTTCTGACTTACTTCACTCTGTATGACAGACTCTAACTCCATCCACCTCACTACAAATAACTCCATTTCGTTTCTTTTTATGGGGCTCTTTAATTGAACCGGCTCCCAGCGCTTGGTATCTCTGTCTGCAGACCCTGATTATGCAGCACCTCACGAATAATCCGTGTCAAGATGTCCTCCCTGCAGTCTCCCTGGCCAGGACCGTGATATTACTTGATCCTTCCTCTCAGCAAGTCTGCAAAAGTTTCAAATTTGCAGTCAATAATCCTCCAGACAGGGTGAACTGAGGACATCCCTGATGCTGGGATTGACTGTAGAGAACAGAAAAACATCCTCCCTATACAGATCAGACAATACCTCCCCTGGAAAAGAACAATAATGAAGGGGAAATTATCCATGAATTCACATTGGTTCAAAGCCTACTATGTGCCAGTTACTAATTGCTGTGACATTCCTAAATAGAAAGGATCATATTTATTATCAAAACAACAGAGTGGAATAGATACAATTAGGTCCCCACTTTATTGGTCAGAAAATTGAGGTGCAGAGTTTAAATAGCTTAGCTGAGGTCATAGAACTGGAAGCGGTGGCCAGGTCTCTTGACTGTAAATGTATAGTTTGCTCCAGATAGTAAAGTTCCGTAGGTGGAAAGCAAAGCAACACATTAATGGAACAAAGAGTTTAACTTGATGCGAATGAGCAAAAAGACCCTCCAGGAAGGACAGCTAGTGGTCTCCTGTACTAGATGATAAAGGAGATGTGGGGATATTTGAAAGAGTTAGGAGAACCCCCTTGATCTGTTACACAGATAGATAACTGGGCTGAACATCACAGGACTGCTCCACTTTTGCTCCAAGTGAGCTTGGAGGAGCCTCTTCACATGGGTCAGTGTCTGTCCCAGTGTCCAGCTCAAAAGGTACAGATTTGCTCTGGTATTCTTCTCGCTTTCGTAACATTCTATTGAGTGGGGCTCTTTCTGTAGTTAAAGAAACTATAGACTGTTATATCTTCCAAATATATGCAGGATCTGACTCCATTTCATTATCTCATTGCTGTCACCTGGATCCAAACCACCATGATTTGCCTGTATTGTCAATAGTTCTTAACTGTTCTCTCTCTTTTTAGCCTGACTTCCTTACAGCCCATTCTTACCAGAAACCAGGTGCTCTTTTATTTTAGAAAAGTCAAGGTCAGATTATGTAATTCCTCTGCAATGGCTAGACTCTGTTTTATCAGAGTAGAAAGTTCTTCAGTGTCTTAGAAGCCCCTATATCAGGGTTAGCAAACTCTCTGTAAAGGGCCAGAAAGTAAATAATTTAGACCTTGTGGACCATACAGTCTCTATCACAACTACTCAATTCTACCACTGCAATGTGTCTGTGCTTCTGTTAAACTTTATTTACACAGACAGGTGGTAGTCCAGATTTGGCCCATGGTGCCATAGTTTGCTGATCCTTATCCTATAGGATATAATCCTGGTTTACTCATTTCTCTTCCTGACCTTATATCTTATACTCTTTCTCTTGATCACTGTACTCCAACTACACCAGCCTTCTTGCTGTTGCCCACACATGACATGCAATCTCTTGCCCCTAGCCTTCTCTCTCCAAAGAATATTTCAGATACCCAGGTATCTACGTGATTAACTCCTTCACTTCAATCTTGGACAAATTTTAACCCTCTCAGTGAAACCTAATCTAGCAATTTCTCATCTTACTGCCCCAGTGCCCCTTACTTACTGCTTACTGCTCCTTTTTCCCCTTTTTCCATAACATATATCATATTTAAACAAATTGTAATTTACTTATTTAACATGAGTATTGTTCACTGTCTTTCTCCCCCACCAGAATGTAATCTCTGAGGGTTGATATATTTTATTCATTTATGTAACCTAAATACCTAGAAGAACATCAGGCACATGATAGCTATTCAGAGCATATTTGTGGAATACAAAGCTGAAAACAACTCTAAAGCTGGAAATGTTACAAAAAGGTGCAGAATCATCTTGTTAAGATCATCCAACTCCCCTTCAGCTTATCTAAACAGAACACTAGGGATGCAAGGAGATTGCATTATACCAAGGAGCTGTTCCTTGGGGAGAACAATGTGACATTTTTCCTCCTCTTACTGTGTTTACCCCACAGAATTGTTCGAAGAAACTGCTAGTAGAAATTGGGGGATGTAGTTAAGTTATTGCAAAAATGGCCCAATTTATCTCCCTGCTCCTTGAATACATGCCCTTTCCTCCTTTGCAAAGTGACTTAGAAGCTGCCTGTAAGAGGTGCCCCCAATGTTCATTGCAGAACTATTTATGATAACGAAGACATGGAAGTAACCTAAATGTCCATCGATAGATGAATGGATAAAGAAGATGTGGCATGTATATATATATATGTAAAGTGAAGTATTACTCAGTCATAAAAAAGAATGACATAATGCCATTTGCAGTAACATGGATGGACATAGAGAGTATCATATTCAAATGAAGTAAGTCAGAGAAAGACGTATATCATATGATATTACTTAATATGTGGAATTTAAAAATATTGATACAAATGAATTTATTTACAAAACAGAAATAGACCCACAGACAGAGAAAACAAACCTATGGTTACCAAAGCAGAAAGAGTGGGGGGAGGGATAAATTAGGATTTTGGAATTAATATATACACACTACTATATAAAAAATAGATAACCAACAAGACCTACTGTATAACACAGGGAACTCAGCTCAATATTTTTGAATTACCTATAAGGGAAAAGAATCTGAAAAAGAATATATATAAAACTGAATCACTTTACTGTATACCTGAAACTAACACAACATTGTAAATCAATTATACTTAATAAATAAATAAATAAAAATTTTTAAAAAGATGAAATCTACCCCACAGCCTGTGAATCTGAGCTAAGCTTGTGATTAGTTCGACCAATAGAATCAGATGGAATGACATTGTGCCAGGTCTCAAAAGTCTTCCCTGCTTTCACTCAGAATCCCTCCCAAACACCACGTGAATTACCTAGACCTAGTTTTCTAGAGAATGAGACACATAGAACAGAGCTGAGTCAGCCCACGTGCCCCAGTGAAACATGTAGGAAATCCCATACAAATCAGTAGAAGCTTTTTGCCTACACATAACTGTCTGCAGATGTATGAGGGAGCTCAGACAATACCAGAAGACCACCTAGCTGAATCTATTTGAAATTGCCTGCCTGAAGAATTATGAGTTAAATATTTAATTAAGACACTAAATATTGAGGTTGTTTGTTACATGGCGGTAGCTAACTGATAACACATGTTTTTGGAAGAAAGAGATACTGACAACTTACTCCTTGGTTGGTTGGACACAAGCAGAGCTGAAGAAACCCAGAAGCCAAGTAAGGTTTTGCTCGTTGAAAAGAGTACTGTGGACATATTTTGGAGGAAGTCTGACACATGTCCCAGTAGTGTGGGGGTGGTGAAGTGTGGAAACTAGGTTAGGAAACTATGTTCTGCGGGCAATAAAAGCACCAGCCTAGGAAGAGTGTAAATTTTTTTAAAAAGGAGTAGGAGATTAAGATTCTAATTGAGAGGATTTCTTAGATCACCTTAGAAGTAATCAATAGATGATACAAAAATCCTAGCTGTTAGCACCAGTGTTGAAGGAGGGTCTTGGAGGAGAAAAGAGTGAATGGGATGGAAACCCATGTGGAGGGGCCAGTGATGCACAGCAGAAGGGACATCCATGCTTGAGCCAGAGTGGGGGGGAGTAAAGATGTCTAGAAAGGCAGGTGATTGTATACTTAGGTGTGTGGGGAGTTAGGGAGTATGAGAATGAGGTAATTTATATTTGAAAGCTTTATAATCTCAATGAACTGGGAGGGGGACTATTTTACATGGAGGGGGTTATTAACTGAGTCATGATTCAAGAAAATGATGATGATTTTGAAGATTGCTGGGAGTGTAATGAGATCATGAACAAGCAAAATGATTAAGAATAATTAAGCAAAATGATGACAAAAGACACTGCTGGGATGGAGTACAATGACCATTGTCATTTTTTCTCCATCATGCTCTCTGATGCTTTGAGTATTTTTTTCAATCACCTAAATTTAAGAAGAAACATTATGGGGAAAATGCAGACTTGGAATGCTGCTGGGTAGGTGAGGCAGAAGACAGGGATGTCATGGAATTGAAATTGTTAAAAAATTTTTAAAAAGAACAATTTAGATGATCAAAAATGATATCCAGCTTGGTCAGGGAACACTTTAAACTTTACAGTCTGAACAAAGTAGAGGCGTAAGAGGTCCAAAGGACTATTGAGTCAAGGAACAGAAGTGGTGGGTTTAAGAAAGTAAGAAAGTTGTAAGTCGTGGGGACTGAGCAAAGTTTTTAATAATAAAGTTCAAGACTTCAGAAGTGGAACAGCTCTGGGTCTTGACATAGTTTGAGGTGTAATCATAGGAGTGACTCTTGGAAAGGAAGTTGAAGCTAAAATTCACTTGAGTTGAGAAGTTCAAGTTACTCGAATTCTAGAGTGTTTCAATGGAAATCTGATAGAATGACAGGGAAATGAGAGAAAGGAAAGGAGATTATAATGTGTTGTTTATCCTGCACAATCTAACATCATTAGGCACATGAAAACTTTCCTTAAAAATGCCAGATGCTTGAAGGGAACTTCTTTTCCTCTTCCTAGCTTCTCAGCAGCAACTGAGCTTAATGAAATAAATATCTGATAAATGCTGAGGGTGAGAGGTGGAGGAACTATGAGAGTAGTACCTCAAAACAAACCCCAAGGGGGGACAGTGATACCGCTGGGCAGAAGTTTGCCCATTTCTTGATAAGCAGTAAGGAAGGTTCTTCTTTTCTCAGCTCCTGGCTACCCATGTTCTAGGGGGATGCTTAGTCCACTACCCCAGACAGAAGGTCCCAGGGAAGAGTGTGCAATAAAGATTTGGGAGAGCAGTGTCCCTCCCCAGAACAAATAAACATCCCACAGAGAGCTCTGTATAGGCCTGGGGCAGAGTAATTGTCTATTTCACCCGTATTAAAAGTATTTTAAATGCCCAAGCATAAATTATCTAATGTATACTCATTTTGAAGATGTGAAAATTGAGAGTTTCACATCTGTAATCAGATAGAGTGTGAGTCCCAGCTTTGACACCTAGTGGCTATGAGACCCTGGTCAAGTCACTTTCTTATCCCAACTTCAGTTTCGTCATCTTCAGTTTCCTCATCTCACATGCTATCAGTCTTGTAGCTGTTTTGAGAATTAAATGAGATAAAGCACAGCCCAGAACATATTAGAACGACTGTTATTAGCAATGTGTCAATATCAATATGACAATAATATTATTATAATTGTCTAAGACTCTCCAGACTGCCACTGCACATCAAGATAGGGAGTCAGACCCTTTATACTCAGGATAACCACCTCTCCAATCCCTGAAAAATTGGAAACTATTATCTCTTGATTTCCGATGATTGTATAATGTCACACACTTTGTCCATGATAAGTCGTAGAGGCAAAACAAGCTCAATCTGATGATAAAGCTTAACCTCATTCCACTGCATAGTTCCTCCTCCCAAAATAAAAAGTTCAGTTGCTAAAAGGTTTTGTTAATATGCTCTAAGTTTCTGATTCTACATTACGAGCAAACATATGTGATAAAGTTTCATCTTCCTACGAATATGATCAGGGTACCAGTTATTTTAATATTGGGTACCAGTTATTTTAATATTTGAGGAGAGCTGTTCTCAACTCATGAGGTAATAAAATAACTACATGGTCACCATCACAAGTCTTGGAAGAATTCAGCTGTATGAACACCCAATGTGTGCCCCATTATTACAGTAAAGCTCTGTGACATTCATATTCCTTTGGTGAAGCAATTGTTATGTTTTCTGTGCTGTCTTTTTTTTAGGGTTGAAGCAACAGTTTTTAAGAACTTGTTTAATAGATGATGCCAATTGAGCTTTCTGTCTATTTCTGTAGACTAGGTAGCATCAGAAATACATTAAATCATAACATGATCAATGCCCAGGGATTTATTTATTTTTCTCCCATGTTGTACTAAAAGAACAGAAAACAAAGCAGAGGGAAAGAGGAGAGCCCCTCTCTTAGAATTAGAAATCTGTCAACCCATCTCAAATAAGGCTATCACTTTGGCTTTAGGGGAAAGCATTATTACTTGGCTCTAAGGGTTGATATCTGTGAAGGTAAAATAAATTATAAGTTGACAAATAGTATCTCCCAGAATAAACATGAGCCTGTTGTAGCCTGTGTCCTAATAGCTTAACCTCAAAAGTTCCAGTTAGTGGAGAATAATTTCACAGCACCTGGAGAGAGCTGCGTGACCTTGGTCAGTCTCTTAAAGTTCCTGAATCTTAATTTCTCTATCTATAAAATGTGTTTCTAATACCTATTTGGAAAAATCATAATGGCATTTAATAATAGAATATATAGAAAAGTGTCTAACAGCATTCCTAAGAGGTGATAGGCATTTTTTTTAATGTTAATTTTTTAGCAAGAAGTGCAGAGAAACTCACTCAGCAGGTTTCCTTCTTCTACAGAGATTCAGGGCCTGGCAGAGTCAAGCATATTTTTACCAGTCCCCATGGCAATGCAATATACCAATAAGGTTCCCCATTCAGAAAGTGAAGGTAATTACCTTTGCTCTGAGATGCTCCTGGGGTCAATATGTGAGAATCAATATCAGATGTGAATGTGAATTGAAGATTGTGAGGCAATATTTATTAAATGTAATTAATTGCATTATTATTCATCCATTATTCTTCCAATAAAGATTTTTGAGATCTTGCTATAGGCCAAGTACCAGAACAGATGTTGAATGACCAAAACGGTCCTTTCCCTCATGGAATCAGGGTGTAAAACATGAAATGATTGCACAAACAAGCATATAATTTCACTGGGCCAAAGTGGTATAAAAGGGAGGAGTGATATGCTATGGAAGTGGGAGAGGTTGGCCTCATCAAGGGAGGCTAGGAAAAGCTTCCTAAGAGAGTGAAGTTTGAGCTAAAATATGAAATATATATATATATGACAAAAAAGGAAGAAAGAGAGAACAAAAACCACAAATGCTTTATGTCAGGGGGCAGCAAGGAAGGTAGAGGAAACTGAAGAATGCCAGTGTTCTTGGTGCTGAGAAATGGAATATTGCCTGCCATATCAGTAAACAAAGGATGTCACAGTCATCTGCGATTGCAGCTATTGCCCATGGTGGGCTGTTGAGCCCTGAGGGAACTCAGGAAGCAAAGAATACCTGCCTTCTAGCAGGCATCAGACTGTAGCCCCACTCCCAGTAGTGAGCCCTGAGGAAACTCAGGGTGTGAAAACATAAGACCCTGGCTCCAGACAGCTGAGGTGCATATCAAAGGAATGATTTCAGTGAGCCCAGACTCTTGAGTCTTCCCATACATAGAAAAACAGTAAATTCCTTAACTTGAGATATCTGGTTTTCTTTAATTAACAATAATCTTTTGACATTCAGAATACCTGCCTTTTGTTACAAAACTCCTATATATCCTGGCTCCCCACCTCACCTCCTTTGAGCAGTTCTCTCAGGGTTACTCTACTTCACCCAAAACTCTGTCTCCGAGATTTAATTCGGTGTCAGGGTGTCAGGGTACAGAGGACGGATTTGGCTTCAGATAGATGGTGGTAAACCAGTTAGGAGGCTATTGCTAAGTAGATGGTAGGTGGACTAGTGGGATCATTTGTGCAATGTTTAGGAGGAAAAATTGACAGTGTTTGGTGATGCATTATGCATAAGAGAGAGAGAAGGCTGTTATCAGGATAATTCCTGGATTCCCAGCTTTCTTAACTCAATAGATGGCTTAGTTTTATAGTGAAATAAAGAACAGTGAAAGAGATTTAATTTTGTTGAGGAATAATGAAGTAATTCATTTTGGGCCATAAGATTGAGAGGCATTTAACAAATCCACGAAGAGATGTCAAGTAAACATTTAGATATGAGGTTCATGATTTGAAAAGGGAGTTATGGGCTTTGAAACATATATTAGTGAACTGCTTGAGTACAGCTAAAGCCAAGAGGATGGATAGGATATAACACTCCTAAAGGAGTTAGAGTGAATAAGAGTATGCTTAAAACTGAATATTGAGAACCTATTGGTAAAACAGAGGAAGAAAAACAAGCAAGAAGGCAGAGAAGGAATAGAAAAAGTAGTATCTTACCCCTAAGAACAACATAGTAAGAACTGAGAAGATTTTATATAAAAAGTCACAGTTGACAGGGTCAAATGATGTTGAGAGGCTAAGAGGAAGACTCTAAAGTACCATCATTTTATTTCTTGAAAACAACTAATAATAGACTCTATTTGGAGAGACAAGGACTGAAACCAGTGGAGATTTTATTAGATCACTTTCTATATTAAACTCCACTTCCATCACATACACACTTGAATTCACCATCCGTACATCAAATCATGTAGACAGTCCCCGGCAGTAGGGTCATAAAACCAATAGTTCAGATCAAAGATCAATCACGATTTTCCCTGGAACAATACTACATTTATCTTATACTAAATAATCATTGGGTCCCTAAAATTTGTTGAACAACTCAATAAATCACTGAAAGAAAAAAGAAGAGGGCATATATAGTTCAGTACCTGTGGTTGGGAATGTCATGATAATTCCATGGCCGAGAAAACCAGAACCTTGCTTACCATCAAATGTCTCCTCAGGCCCCACGCAAGCTCAGCTCCCCACTCAAGCTCAGCTCCCCACTTGTTGGCAGACAGAAAAGCACTGAGGTAATTTACTCATTTTTTTCCCACCAAAGTGACATCACAAGAACTGTTTCTTTTCTTCTATTTGTTTTATCTGCCTTTTTTCTTCCCAACTCTAAATCCTGTTTGTTTTTCCCTAATGCTTATGAATAATCTCCCATATCTTTGGCTCAACCTATAAAATTCATTTGATCCTCATATAAGGCATTATCATTAGCAAAATTTCCTCAACAGCAGAACTTGTGGACTAAGAAGCTGATCTGAATTTGAATTCATGTCTCCCAAATATCACTAGTTATAATAGAAATCTATTCTCCAAGGTGGCTCCACATAAAATTTTCATATACTTAAAGTCTCTATTGCTCTGACCTTTGGATTCACAGTGTTATTACTGTGAATACAACCTCAGGAACTGTGGTTAGAAGAGAGGGAACCTTGGTGGTTTTTCAGGTACTTTCTGTGTTTTGAGTATTAAAGAAAGCTGGACACTGAAAGAAAAGAGTAAGAGGAATAGATAATAAAGCACAGTGGAAGAAGATCTGTGTGAGATATAAAGGTGACAGTAAAACCCAACACAAAATTAAATTCTACCTTGGATATAATAATTAACAGCCAAATTAATGTTGTGCAGTAAAAACTGAAAATGATCTCCTATAATAAAACAAAGGGATAAAAAAATGGTAAAAAATTTAGTTTGGAGAAGAGGGAACAGAAACCTGACAAAAAGATAATATGGAGCATTAGAAGCTGTCTTAAGATCAATAAGAAATTAAAGTTTCCTAGAAGAAAGAATATCTGACAATAGAAAGCAAAAAGCTCATGACATTCTAAGAGAATAGGACACTTTCTGATTACATTAAAAAGCAATTTTAAAAAATCAAGAAAAATTCCATAACTCTCCAGGGCAGATAACTGTAGTACTTCCAGAGTAATGAAATTGATATCTCAGATTTTCTGTTCAAGAGAACAGAAAACAACAGAGAAAGACCTGATGAATTTTTAGAGAAAATGGCCATGACCCAAGAATCATTTATCTTAACAAGCAGTCTTTTATGAAAGAAGCACAGAAAATCAACCTCCTATATAAAGGGACAAAACTATGGGCCACTCTTGAAAAATAATCATTTAAGCAGTACTCTCAACAACCAATACAGGAAACAAAATTACTAAACCAAGACAGGAGAAATTGTTTTATAAAATGATTTCTGTCGATTTTTCTATCATAAAAATTATTTACAAAATAAGATATTTGTACATATATTTTACTTCAAAAATGATGTTTTTGTAATAGCATGAAAATGGAAAGAAATCTATCATATTAGGGAAATTCATATGAGTAGAAATTAACAGTCATTAAATATAATGTTTTAAAATAGATTCTAATGACATGGGAAAATACATGATGGTATGACAAGAAACTATAAATACATAGGATCTAAACATGTATGAACAGTTTGACTTCAACTATGGAAAGAAAGTGAAGGAGATAAGATAGAAAAAAAAATATGTCTTTGTGATACAGTTGAGAAACAGAGCAAGGCCAGGGTAGATGGAGAATAGAAAGTAAAGAAGAATTCCAATTAGAATACTTGTACACTGTTGGTGTGAAGGCAAAATGCTGCAGCCACGATGAAAAACAGTATGGCGATCCCTCAAAAAATTAAAAATAGAATTATCATATAATCTAGAAATCCCACTTCTGGGAATATACCCCAAAGAATTGAAATCAGGACTTCTTATCACTTTCTTCTTTGTGTGAACGTGGTATTCCTTTAATCAAGAAGTTCCATCTTGTTCTCTTCCCCTTTAATCTAGGTTGCATTTAGTGACCTGATTAACCAATAGAATGTTACCGAAGTGACATTTTGGGACTTCCAAGGCTAGATGCAAAGAACCCTGAAGTTTCTGCTTGGGACCCTTGAAGCACTCACATTGAGGTAAGCCATTTGTCATGTAAGAAGTCCAACTACCCTTAGAATCTATCCTTCCATGCTGTGAGGAAACTTAAGTCAGCCATGTGTGGAGTCTGTGTACAGAAATAGTGAATTCTGGACATCACCAGCTAGTCCAGTCATCCCAGGTGAAGTCCCAACATATGAATGGAGAAGCCACATTGGACTTCAAGAATAATAAATCTTTTCTATGACTCAGCTATCATATGACTACAGCTGTATGAGAGAAACAAAGCAGTCATTGCTCAGCTAAGCCCAGTCAATACACAGAACCATTAGAAGTCATAAAATGTTATTTTAAGCCACTAAGTTTTGGTGTGGTTTGTTGTGCAGCAGTAGCTAATAGAAGAACAAAAGAGAAAAATCAAGATAAGCAAAACAGAAAAGTATGATCCCCCCAAAACAGATAATTTGGAGGATAAAACAACAAAAAAACTATGATTAACATCCTCAAGAATACGAGGAAATGCATTGCAATCAAAAAGGCAGAAAGAAAGAGAAAACTGTGGATAAAGGGACAATTAGAAAACTGGAAAGAAACACTTTTAGAAATTAAAAATATGATTGTCAAAACAAAAAATTCAATAAAGAGTTGAAAATTAGAAAGAGTAAATTCCTCTTCTCCAAATAATAAAAATAAAAAGAAATACAAAATGAGGAAGAAGAAATCATAAACACCACTCTTAATATCCAATATATGACTGACAGGAGTTCTAGGATGAGAAATCACTGAAAACAAAGGAGAGGAAATTATTCAAGGAGTAACAGAAGGATATAAACAAGAGCTGAACAACATGGAATTTCACTTAAAAGAAGCCAACAATTACTAAATATAATGAAGTAAAAAAACAAATGACCCTCATTTGGAGCATTATTAGGAAATTTAAAACACCAAGGATAAAAAGATCCTGAAAGTTACCTAAAAAAGAAACAATTAAAATAAACTTTCAATGAGCAAGAGTGGTGTTTCAACACACACAAAAAACAATGCCTCCAAAATTCTCTTGAATTCTATTACGAAGTCAGCCATATTTTATTGAATTTGATACAGCATTAACTTTAAGAAGCTTTATTATTCTCTATACCACTAAAAAGTACAAAAAAGCACTGATAAAAGTGTAAAGTGCCATTGTTTTTATAAGATGTGTATGATTTCAGATATTAAAATATGAAGAGATGTAACTTAGAAATAATACAATTTGATAGTCAAGAATTATCTCTGAAAACCCCTTAAATTGCCTTTATAAAGATCTGTACATAGTTTGGTATATTTGCCATGCAGGGTAATTCTTATGCACTCTAAAGTTTGAGAACCACAGAGCTAGAAAAAATAAGAACAAAGTTTATAATCACATGCCTGTGTTTTAAAATGACTCATTTTTTAATTATTAATAATTATTGAGAATAGATGAGGAATTCTAAAATCATTCTGCTTTCCTGCAGCATATATTTTTCTGCTTTTAATGTTAAGTATATATTAATATAACCTTACTTATATTAATATATTTGCTATTGAGAGGATTAAGGAGTTTCATCCTGGAAGGATGGTGGATGACTTATATGTGAAATGTGAATTTGATGAGGGAGCTCATTATCCAACCGAACTAACATTTACTTTTGAAGTTAGCAATAATTGAGATGCTTTTCAGACATGAAAGGACTCTGAAAGTTGACCTCCTTTAAGCAACTTCTTGCTAAAATACCTGAAAATATATTCTAGCAAAACCAAGAAGAATATGGAATATGGGAAAGTTCATCCAAGCTGGGAGAGCTAGGGAAGACAATCCTAAAAATACAGCTATGGAACAAGATTTGAGGGTAGTCTTCATTAAGTAGAAACAGGGAGGGGAGCCTTGAGAGGGAGGCCCCTGGAAAAAGGAGAGGTTGCAAAAGAACACTTGATATAATAAAAATTTAATCAACAAAGAGCTATGTTTAAGGTCAAAGTTTAAGAGGAAAATAAAAAATAGACCAAGGCAAGTTGCAACACAGAGTAAACACTGAAGAAAAAATAAATAAATAAACCATAGTTTATCAACTCTGTATTTTGATATTTACTCAATCATAATTATGTAAACTATTTATTGTTAACATTTAGAAACAACATATAGATGAAGGAAGGAAGGTGGTTACAGATTAGATGTAGTGGTACCAATTTTGATGTTGAAACTTTCATTAAAGCTAATGAAAGGGAGACCTTCAAGATGGCAGAGGAGGAAGAGATGGAGATCAACTTCCTCCCCACAAATACATCAGAAATATATCTACATATGGAACAACTCCTACAGAGCACCTACTGAACGCTGGCAGAAGACCTCAGACTTCCCAAAAGGCAAGAAAATCCGCATGTACCTGAGTAGGGCAAAAGAAAAAAGAAAAAACAGAGACAAAAGAATATGGGACTGGACCTGAACCTTGGGGAGGGAGCTGTGAAGGAGGAAAAGTTTCCACACACTAGGAAGCCCCTTCACTGGTGGAGACTGGGGATGGGTGAGGGGGGAGCTTCAGAGCCATGAAGGAGAGCACAGCAACAGGGGTGCAGAGGGCAAAGCAGAGAGATTCCCACACAGAGGATTGGTGCTGACCAGCACTCACCAGCCTGAAAGGCTCATCTGCTCACCCACCGGGACGTGTGGGGGCTGGTAGATGAGGCTCGGGCTTCGGAGGTCAGATCCCAGGGAGAGGACTGAGGTTGGTTGCATGAACACAGCCTGAAGGGGGCTAGTGTGCCACAGCTAGGCAGGAGGGAGTCCAGGAAAAAGTCTGGAACTGCCTAAGAGGTAAGAGACCATTGTTTCAGGGTGCACGAGGAGAGGGGATTCAGAGCACCACCTAAACGAGCTCCAGAGACAGGCATGAACCGTGGCTACCAGCGTGGGCACCAGAGACGGGCATGAGACGCTAAGGCTACTGCTGCCTCCACCAAGAAGCCTGTGTGCAAGCATAGGTCACTATCCACACCTCCCCTCCTGGGAACCTGTGCAGCCTGCCACTGTCAGGGTCCCTTGATCCAGCGACAACTTCCCAGGGGAGAACACATGGCACACATCAGGCTGTTGCAATGTCATGCCGGCCTCTGCCACAGCAGGCTAGTGCCGCATTCCATACCCTGCCCTCCACTAAGCCTGAGTGAGCCAGAGACCCCTAATCAGCTGCACTTTTAACCCCTTCCTGTCTGGGCGGGAACAGATGCCCTCAGGTGACCTACACACAGAGGCAGGGCCAATCTAAAGCTGAACCCCAGGAGCTGTGCGAACAAAGAAGAGAAAGGGAAATTTCTCCAAGCAGCCTCAGGAGCAGTGGATTAAATCCCCACAGTCAACCTGATGTACTGCGCATCTCTGGAATACCTGAAGAGGCAACGGATCATCCCAAAATTGAGGTGGTGGACTTTGGGAGCAACCGTAGACTTGGGTTTTGCTATATGCGACTGACTGGTTTCTGGTTTTATGCTTATCTTAGTTTAGTATTTAGAGTTTATTATCATTGGTAGATTTATTTACTGATTTGGTTGCTCTCTTCCTTTTTTTTTAATAGATAGATATATATATTTTTTTTCCTTTTCCTCTTTCTGTGAGTGTGTATCTGTATGCTTCTTTGTGTGATTCTTTTCCATATAGCTTTATTTTACCATTTGTCTGAGGGTTCTGTCTGTCTGTTTTTTTGGGGTTTTTTTGTTGTTTTTTTTATAGATTTAGGGCTTGTTATCATTGGGGGATTTGTTTTATGGTTTGGTTGCTCTCTTCTTTCTTTCTTTCTTTTTTTATTACTTTTTAATTTTTAATAATTTTTTATTTGAATAACTTTATTTTTAAAATGTTACTTCTTTCTTTCTTTTTTTTCTCCCTTCCTTTTCTTCTGAGCCATATGGCTGACAAGGTCTCGGTGCTCTGGCCGGGTGTCAGGCCTGTGCCTCTGAGGTGGGAGAGCTGAGTTCAGGACATTGTTCCACCAGCAACTTCCCAGATCCACACAATATCAAATGGTGAAAGTTCTCCCAGAGATCACCATCTCAATGCTAAGACCCATCTCCACTCAACAACCAGCAAGCTACAGTACTGGACAAGCTATGCCAAACAACTAGCAAGAGAGGAACACAACCCCACCCATTAACAGAGGGGCAGCCTACACTCATAATAAGATCACAGAAACCCCAAAACACACCACCAGACACGGTCCTGCCCACCAGAAAGACAAGATACAGCCTCATCCACCAGAACACAGGCACCAGTCCCCTCGACAAGGAAGCATACACAACACACTGAACCAACCTTAGCTACTGGGGGCAGATACCAAAAACAACAGGAATGACTAACCTTCAGCCTGTGAAAAGGAGACCCCAAACACAGTAAGTTAAGCAAAATGAGAAGACAAAGAAATACACAACAGATGAAGGAGCAAGATAAAAACTCACCAGACCAAACAAATGAAGAGGAAATAGGCAGTCTACCTGAAAAAGAATTCAGAATAATGAGAGTAAAGATGACCCAAAATCTTGGAAATAGAATGGAAAAAATATAAGAAACATTTAACAAGGACCTAGAAGGACTAGAGAGAAAACAAACAATGATGAATAACACAATAAATGAAATTAAAAATTCTCTAGGAGGAATCAATAGCAGAATAATTGAGTCAGAAGAACAGATAACAAACCTGGAAGATAAAATAGTGGAAATAACTACCACAGAGCAGAATAAAGAAAAAAGAATGAAGAGAATTGAGGACAGTCTCAGAGACCTCTGGGAAAACATTAAATGCACCAACATTCGAATTATATGGGTGCCAAAAGAAGAAGAGAAAAAGAAAGGGACTGAGAAAATATTTGAAGAGATTAGAGTTGAAAACTTCCCTAATATGGGAAAGGAAAGAGTCAATCAAGTCCAGGAAGCACAGAGAGTCCCATAGAGAATAAGCCAAGGAGAAACATGCCAAGACACATTAATCAAACTATCAGAAATTAAATACAAAGAAAAAATATTAAAAACAACAACAGAAAACAACAAATAATATACAAGGGAATCCCCATAAGATTAAGAGCTGACCTTTCAGCAGAAACTCTGCAAGCCAGAAGGGAGTGGCAGGACATATTTAAAGTGATGAAAGGGAAAAAACTGCAACCAAGATTATTCTATCCAGCAAGGATCTCATTCAGATTCAACAGAGAAATTAAAACCTTTACAGACAAGCAAAAGCTAAGAGAATTCGGCACCATCAAACAAGCTTTACAACAAATGCTAAAGGAACTTCTCTAGGCAGGAAACACAAGAGAAGGAAAAGACCTATAATAACAAACCCAAAACAATTATAAAAATGGTAATAGGAACATACATATCGATGATAACCTTAAATGTAAATGGATTAAATGCTCCTACCAAAAGACATAGACTGGCTGAATTGATACCAAAACAAGACCCGTATATATGCTGTCTACAAGAGACCCACTTCAGACTGAGGGACACATACAGACTGAAAGTGAGGGGATGGAAAAAGATATTCCATGCAAATGGAAATCAAAAGAAAGCAGGAGTAGCAATTCTCATATCAGACAAAATAGACTTTAAAACAAAGAATATTACAAGAGACAAAGAAGGACACTACATAATGATCAAGGGATCAATCCAAGAAGAAGATATAAAAATTATAAATATTTATGCACCCAACATAGAACCACCTCAATACATAATGCAGATAACGATCAGCCATAAAAGGGGAAATCAACAGTAACACAATCATAGTAGGGGACTGTAACACCCCACTTTCACCAATGGACTGATCATCCAAAATGAAAATAAATAAGGAAACACAAGCTTTAAATGATACATTAAAAAAGATGGACTTAATTGATATTTATAGGACATTCCATCCAAAAATAACAGAATACACTTTCTTCTCAAGTGCTCATGGAACATTCTCCAGGATAGATCATATCTTGGGTCACAAATCAAGCCTTGGTAAATTTAAGAAAATTGAATTGAATCAAGTATCTTTTCCAACCACAATGCTATGAGACTAGATATCAACTACAGGAAAAAATCTGTAAAAAATAGAAACACATGGAGGCTAAACAATACACTACTTAATAACCAAGAGAACACTGAAGAAATCAAAGAGGGAATCAAAAAATACCTAGAAACAAGTGACAATGAAAACATGATGACCCAAAACCTATGGAATGCAGCAAAAGTAGTTCTAAGAGGTAAGTTTATAGCAATACAATCCTACCTCAAGAAACAAGAAACTTCTCAAATAAACAACCTAACTTTACACCTAAAGCAATTAGAGAAAGAAGAACAAAAAACTCCCAAAGTTAGCAGAAAGAAAGGAAAGGTAAAGATCTGATCAGACATAAATGATAAAGCAATGAAAGAAAGAGTAGCAAAGATCAATAAAACTAAACACTGGTTCTTTAAGAAGATAAACAAACTTGTTAAACCATTAGTCAGACTCATCAAGAAAAAAAGGGAGCACACTCAAACCAATAGAGTTAGAAATGAAAAAGGAGAAGTAACAACTGACACTGAAGAAAAAAAAAGGATCATGAGAGGTTACTACAAGCAACTATATGCCAATAAAATGTACAACAAAGAAGAAATGGACAAATTCTTAGAAAGCACAACCTTCAGAGACTGAACCAGGAAGAAATAGAAAATATAAACAGACGAATCACAAGCACTGAAATTGAGACTGTGATTAATAATCCACCAACAAAAAAAAGCCCAGGACCAGATGGCTTCACAGGCGAATTCTATCAAACATTTAGAGAAGCGCTAACACCTATCCTTCTCAAACTTTTCCAAAATATAGCAGAGGGAGGAACACTCCCCAACTCAATCTACGAGACCACCATCACCCTGATACCAAAACCAGACAAAAATGTCACAAAGAAAGAAAACTACAGGCCAATATCACTGATGAACATAGATGCAAAAATCCTCAACAAGATACTAGCAAAGAGAATCCAACAGCACATTAAAAGGTTCATACACTATGAGCAAGTGGGGTTTATCCCAGGAATGCAAGGATTCTTCAATATATGCAAATCAATCAATGTGATTAACCATGTTAACAAATTGAAGGAGAACAAACATATGATCATTTCAATAAATGCAGAAGAAGCCTTGGACAAAATTCAACACCCATCTATGATAAAAACCCTCCAGAAAGTAGGCATAGAGGGAACTTACCTCAACATAATAAAGGCCATATATGACAAACCCACAGCCAACATCGTCCTCAATGGTGAAAAACTGAAACCATTTCCACTAAGATCAGGAACAAGACAAGGTTGCCCATTCTCACTACTATTATTCAACATAGTTTTGGAAGTTTTAGCCACAGCAATCAGAGAAGAAAATGAAATAAAAAGAATCCAAATTGGAAAAGAAGAAGTAAAGCTGTCACTGTTTGCAGATGACATGATACTATACATAGAGAATCCTAAAGATGCTACCAGAAAACTACTAGAGCTAATCAATAAATTTGGTAAAGTAGCAGGATACAAAATTAATGCACAGAAATCTCTTGTGTACCTATACACTAATGATGAAAAATCTGAAAGAGAAATTAAGGAAACACTCCCATTTACCACTGCAACAAAAAGAATAAAATACCTAGTAATAAACCTACCTAAAGAGACAAAAGACCTACATGCAGAAAACAGTAAGACATTGATGAAAGAATTTAAATATGATACAAAAAGATGGAGAGATATACCATGCTCTTGGATAGGAAGAAACAACATTGTGAAAATGACTATACTATCCAAAGCAATCTACAGGTTCAATGCAATCCCTATCAAACTACCAATGGCATTTTTCACAGAACGAGAACAAAAAATTTCACAATTTGTATGGAAACACAAAAGAACCCGAATAGCCAAAGCAATCTTGAGAAAGAAAAACGGAGCTGGAAGAATCAGGCTCCCGGGCTTCAGACTATACTACAAAGCTACAGTAATCAAGACAGTATGGTACTGGCACAAAAACAGAAATATAGATTAATGGAAGAGGATAGAAAGCCCAGAGATAAACCCATGCACATACAGTCACCTTATCTTTGATAAAGGAAGCAAGAATATACAGTGGAGAAAAGACAGCATCTTCAATAAGTGGTTCTGGGAAAACTAGACAGCTATATGTAAAAGAATGTAATTAGAACATTCCCTAACACCATACACAAAAATAAACTCAAAATGGATTAAAAACCTAAATGTAAGGCCAGACACTATAAAACTCTTAGAGGAAAACCTAGACAGAACAGTCTATGACATAAATCACAGCAAGATCCTTTTTGACCCACCTCCTAGAGAAATGGAAATAAAAACAAAAATAAACAAATGGGACCTAATGAAACTTAAAAGCTTTTGCACAGCAAAGGAAACCATAAACAAGACGAAAAGACAACCCTCAGAATGGGAGAAAATATTTGCAAATGAAGCAACTGACAAAAGATTAACCTCCAAAATTTACAAGCAGGTCATGCAGCTCTATATCAAAGAAACAAACAACCCAACCCAAAAATGGGCAGAAAACCTAAATAGACATTTCTCCAAAGATATACAGCTTGCCAACAAACACATGAAAGGATGCTCAACATCACTAATCATTAGAGAAATGC
The DNA here is from genome assembly GCF_028564815.1 of Eubalaena glacialis. Taxonomy (NCBI): domain Eukaryota; kingdom Metazoa; phylum Chordata; class Mammalia; order Artiodactyla; family Balaenidae; genus Eubalaena; species Eubalaena glacialis. The sequence goes on from NC_083720.1 coordinate 42,581,501, forward strand.
AAATCAAAACTACAATGAGGTATCTCCTCACACCAGTCAGAATGGTCATCATCAAAAAGTCTACAAACAATAAATGCTGGAGAGGGTGTGGAGAAAAGGGAACCCTCTTTCACTCTTGGTGGGAATGTAAATTGATACCGCCACTATGGAGAACAGTATGGAGGTTCCTTAAAAAACTAAAAATAGAACTACCATACAACCCAGCAATCCCACTACTGGGCATATACCCTGAGAAAACCATAATTCAAAAAGAGTCATGTACCACAATGTTCATTGCAGCTCTATTTACAATAACCAGGACATGGAAGCAACCTAAGTGTCCACCGACAGATGGATGGATAAAGAAGATGTGGCACATATATACAATGGAATATGACTCAGCCATAAAAGGAAATGAAATTGAGTTATTTGTAGCGAGGTGGATGGACCTAGAGATTGTCATGCCGAGTGAAGTAAGTCAGAAAGAGGAAAATAAACACCATATGCTAACACATATATATTGGAATCCAAAAAAAAAAAGAAAATGGTTCTGAAGAACCTAGAGGCAGGACTGGAATAAAGACACAGATTTAGAGAATGGACTTGAGGACACCAGGAGTGGGAAAGGTAAGCTGGGACGAAGTGACAGAGTGGCATGGACTTATATATACTAGGAAATATAAAATAGATAGCTAGTGGGAAGCAGCCGCATAACAGAGGGAGATTAGTTCGATGCTTTGTGACCAACTAGCGGGGTGGGATAGGGAGGGTGGGAGGGACATGCAAGAGGGAGGAGATATGGGGATATATGTATATGTATAGCTGCTTCACTTTGTTATAAAGCAGAAACTAACACACCATTGTAAAGTGATTATACTCCAGTAAAGATGTTAAAAAAAAAAAGCTAATGAAAGTTGGAAGGTGGAAGTAGAAAGAGGGCTGAGGGAATGGGCAGAGGCTTTAATATTCTTATCATACAAGTGGGGTGTCAAGATATGCATTTATCTGATGAATAAGAAATGAAGAATAAGAATGAATTGCAAATGTGTTCCTAAATTGACAAAGAAAACCAATGGACAAACAGAAAACTGGAAGAAGTGAATGAGAGAAGTTTTGAGAGGTTTAAAGTAGTTAGATCAATATTAATCACAGCAGAATATATCTAAAATTGTTAAATGAAAAGATAGTAATATCAAAAATAAAAAAAAAAGAAAAGAAAATACAGTGACTAGCTTTTTACTTCTGATAGTTTTCCCTGGAAGTAAGGATGATTCTTGTAGGGAATTGTTGCATACCATAAACCCTATTTTACTTTTTTTTTTTTTTTTTGTCTTTATTTTTAAACCTTGTGCATATATTACCATGGGAAATATTAAAGAAAAAATTAAACTCAGAAAGTTGAGATAATTCTGACTCCATGGAGAGGAGGTAGCTCCAGTGGTGGGGGCAACGTAGGAGGGTCCAAACAGCTGCCCAGAGCTCCTGGCTGAAAATCAGGGAAGAGGGAGTGCAGTATTAAGACACCGTCACTTCTGTTGAGCAGGTAAGAGGTAGGAAGGTACAAAGGAAGCAAAACTAAGAGTCAGAGAACAGGAAATGAAAGATACTTGTGATTTGAATCAAATGTATGAGGCTTTGGGGTGATGCCAATCTTGGAACACTCTTTCCTTGGAAACACCTCCACTGGCCTGTGGTCATTTATGAGTCATGGAAAGAGAAATTTCAGTATCATCAAAGGAGCTCAAGAGTGAGAAACAAATCTCAAGAAACTGGTTGGGACATACAGTGTCAATCCACCATATGAATCTAAGAGCTCCTAACTTCCCTAACCTTAACCCTAACCCCAGCTTCTGCTGATGGTGAAGCCAGACCATGGGCAGGTTCTATAACTGAGCAACAAAACACCACCGGCACATTTGAACAAGTCACAGTTGTAAATATTTGCTTTGGTAAAGCCAACATCTCCAGGTTCTACTGAAAACCTCTCTGTGGTTCCATCCACAGCAAACTCCTTCTTCAATGTCCCTTTGTTTCCTCTGATCCTCAGGGAAGAATATGGTGACCAATCATCCCAGTTTGCTCAGGACTGTCCCAGAATTTTAACATTGAAAGTTCTGTGTCCAGAGAAAAATCTCTCAGTTTCAGGGATATGAGGAGAGTTGACACCCATAGGAAGAAGCCCAGGTAACTCATTACGTGAGAAATAATGCCATAGGGTGAAAATTTCTATCTTGGGAAGTGCTTTTTGTTCCTTGAGATTTTATTTGATCCTCACAAGCCTGTACAGTAGATTTGACAAGGCTTATACTCACCCTCATTTTACACATGGGCCAACGGAGGCCAAAGAGATTAATCATCTGTGAATAACGCCACAGTCAGAAATTATTTGATATAACATTTTACTTGACATTTCTTGACTCCAGATCCTGTGTGCTGTCCCATATATAAAGTTGCTGTGTTAAAATCTGTTCCCTAGTTAATAATAATTTTTCATTATCTTATCCTCTCATCAGTAGATACCATAATTAGCCTCATGCTAAAGATAAGGAAATTGAGATGCAGAGAAATGAAGCAATTCATTTGGGAACACACAGTGAATGAATGAAAGGTAGTCAGTATTGGAACCTATATTCCTCTTCTCTGTTACTATGCCCTAACTACCTGAACAGGGAAAAAAAATGTGCAATTCTCCTAATCTTAAGGAATTTCTACTATGACTCCCCAAAAACCCCAACCTATTTTTTTCAGTTTTATTCCCCACTAGTTCCTTTTCATGGTTCCTATGTGTCAGCTGATCTGGCACAGAGAAGAACTGTTTTCTGATTCTACAATACGTCTACTGCTTTCCTGACTCAGGTCTTTGTCTTCATAATTTTCATGCCTAGAATTTATTCACTCAGATACTCATAGTATGGTAGAGGAAAAGAAAAGACAGCCTCTGCCATCAGACCTGGGCTTAATTCACAAATATGCTACCTACTACCGTGGGTGATCTTTGGCAAGTCTCCCAAACTTCTCTGAGCCTTCATTTCCTCATCTGTAAGTTGGAGACAATAATAGGGAATTATGCTGGACAGTTTGAGGATTAGTGAACACCTGCTCACAAATTATCTAACACTATGCATGGCACCCAGTATGTGCTCCACTCCCAGGACTTGGGTAAAGCAGAGGAGACTGCAGTTCTTACCATTGTGTACTTTGGGAGTGGCTGACAATTTCAAAGAAAACTGTATTCCATGGACAAATCTGTATTTTGAATATATCAATAGATGTGTGTTTGGTGAAAATGATGTATGCTTTTTAACAGGAAGCCTTGCATTTCTCAGACAGTTATGCATGAAGCATTGTGAATCCTTGGGTTTAGTTATATATGGCTCGTTGTGCATTTTGCAGAGTGTATGGCACTTTATAGACAGTGCATTTGAGGACATCTGAAAGTTGCACAGGGCCACACGTTACATGGCCATCAGTGGATTTGCAAGGCAGACGTGCATTTTGTGAAGATCTGCATTTTGAACCCAGCTGGGGTGATGAGTTTTAATATCACTCTGCTTGTAAATACATCTTCATTCTCCTGTTAGTTACTGGTTTGTCTTGTAAACTCATTTGGTTTTCTTTTTCAGTCTAAGGCTGGAGCCAAAATAGTTAAGCTTCAGCTGAAAAATCCACGACATAATGAAATTCTTTCATTAATCCTTTATAGTTCTGTCTGACCTCCATATATATAAATCTGTGCATGTATATATATATATACACATTTTTTTCTGGGAACATAGAGATTAAAGTGTTAAAAGATCTATTTTTAAATTCTTTTTTGTTTTAATTTAGTTTCCTCTGTTTCCTACCAATTCCCCTTCCACAGAGATGTCATTGAAAGAAAAAATACAACTGAAAATATGGAGCCATTAGATCCAAATGAAAATCTTTAAAAAAGTAAAAATCAAATCTCTACAAATTAGAGGGAGGAATATAAGTGTTTTGGCAAAGACTGGAACACATTCCTTTACTTGCTTGCACATAGCTAAAGTACTCTCCCTGGCCTTCTGTAAAGCTGGCTTTGGCCACATGGCTGAGTTCCAGGCCAGGCCAGGAGACACAATGAACCAAGCACCTCAGTTGCATTCGCTCTATGAATCTTCCCAGTTCACCTATGAAATTCATGTCAACCACATGTTAAAAATGGGGAATCTGAGTCTCCCAAAAATTAAATAATTTTCAAAGATCCCAAATCAGTGGTCAGGGGAGCAGGTAACTGATCCTAATATTAACAGTTTATTGGATTATGGACATAGATAATCAAAATAATGTATAGACCATCTACTAAATACTATTGGAGGGTTTACCAATGTTACTGCAAACAATGGCCTTATAGGCCAAAATAAGCAATTAGAAAAATGATGCCATTTTCAATAGCTACACAAACTATAAAGTGTCTAGAAATTAAGCTAACACAGTATGTGCAAATTGTGTAGAAAAATATGCAAATATTATTGATATAAATTAAAAAAATAATCTGTTCTTGGGCAATCTAAGCCCAACACACATTGTAGTTTAAGAGAGAAAATAGGAGACAGTAACAGACACACAGAGAGGTTGAGAGGCAGGCAGGAGCATGGTCTCTATAAGATTACACAATATTGGTAATCAGGTCAGTTATTGAAAGGTTCTCAGGACTTTTGCTCTTAGGAGGGAAGAGGGGTGAGAACAGAGTTTGGGACACATGTAGTTAATGTTAGATGTTGTTACTACTTGGACTACTAGGGCCCTTTTCAGAATGCAAGAGGCGAGTGGAAAGCTGTAAGCAGTTAATAAAATCCAGGCTGAGTAATTTGGGGTCAGGACTGAGTTCTGTGCCATGATTCCCCCTAAGGAATTTAATTGTTCTTGCAATCTATTTGGCACATGGGACAGACCCGAAGCCCCAATGTCCCCCAGACCAATAATCAGGAGACCTCTGAGTTTCCAGCTGCACCCCACACTCAATGCAGGAGAGCTTCCTGGGGCAGTGAGTTCATTTCTTAAATAAGCCATGGAGACGTGGGCACAGAGAAGAAGAGATAAACTGAGGCTAAACGTCTAACTAAGGAACGGATCCTTGATTAGTCTCTCCTCTGCAACAAACAAGATGGTCCTCTGACCCATAGTACCTTCTGTGAAGGTCTCTTCCAGCTCAGCTCCCTGGATGCTAAACTCATATCTTGCTCCACGTGGAAAGGCTCTTCATTTTGCAGAGAGAACATGTACACGTAACCTCCAAGGGCTGAAGTGTGTGGACTCTTCTGAGTTCTGCAGGGTTGACACATGAACTTCCTGTGTTCAAATTCATTTCTATCTAATGCATTCAGAGCAGGCTGCCCCAGGGAGTCCAGTTACCTCTAGGTGTGCTGCCCTCAACAAGGGCTCCCTCTAAAGCCCTGGGCTCTGAGGAAGAAGCTTCAATATCCTGCTGTGACCACAGTGACATGCTCTCATCAAGAAAGATAAGCTCTCCTTGTGAACTCTTTGGACTTTATTCTGATTTCCAAGAAGGAAATGATCATAGCCCCATGGGTCTTACAAGATTCTAGAGGCAGAAAGGCCTGGATTCACCCCCTGCCTTTTCCCATCACTGGCTGAATCACAAAAGGGAAGCTGCCTAATTCTTGAAGCCTCAATGTCTTCAATTTTCAAAAGGGAAACATTGTTCCTATCTCAAACTATTAGCAGGAAGACATGAGATACTATGTGTAAAAAGATCAAATCACACAACTTCACTCTCTAACATTTAGAGTATTTGTTCAGGTTTTTGGGTGTTTAATTCTGGATCTTTCAGCATGCCATTTCACCTCTCCTACCCTCAGTTTATTCATCTAAATAAATGGGATTAATATCATCTACCTCATAGTGGTTACTGTGAAAATAAATTCAAATTATGTCATATAAAGAGTAAAGGACTGAAAAATAAACATCATTACCATCAGAATTTGATTATAAATTTATTTTTTCATTTCCCTCCCTGGTAACCTAGACATCTTCTCAAAAAAAGTTTTCAAAAAAAGGTTAGAAAAAAGTAAAATTTCCCCACCCCCTCACCTTGAGTTTTGGGGAAAAAACGAGAGAGAGAGATTGAGGACTGGAGATTCCCTTAAAATTTTTAAAAGAAAAGTCTGGTGTTTTCCAATTTCTTAGATGAAATACAGCAAGATTAGCCTTTGAAAAATTAAAACTTTTCCTCTGGCTTCTTCATAATGGAGAAGCTATAAGGAAACCTGATTAAATTACTTTTTAATTGGCAAAGCAATAAATCAGTGAAGATGTATTCTTTCTGTATTACAGAATGACTCTGTTGGATCTAGAAGTGAATCACTTAGTGTGGCATTGTTTTGTCTTTCTCCTTTTTCACAAATTTATAGAGATAGACACACTAAGGATGAAGAAACATATGAGTCCTGGAATAATAATTTGACCTTTGGATCAGATGAGAAAATCCCTGAGCTTTAATTCAACCCAGGATTGAAGGATTTCAGGAATGATTTTCAATATTCTAAGAAGATCATTACCAGACCTGATAGTTTTTTGGTAATAACTAAGTGCCATAAAGGACCAATCAATGATTACGGAGAGTTCTGGTCTGTGCCTGGATTAAGAGGCACAAAATGACTATGGCAAGATGATGTCATAATCATTCTGAACATTTGTGCAACACTTTATAGCTTACAAATGACCTTCTTATTCATCACATAATCTGAGCCTTCCAATAACTCTGGGGAGTAGAAAGGAATAATATTAGAATTCCCTTCTTACAGATAAGGAAACTAAAGCACAGATAATTTTCATGACTTACTTAAGTATATACAGCCTAGAAATTGGCACAGTTGAGATTGAAATTAATGTCTGTCTGACTTCAGAGTCCAAGGGGAATATTATTACCAAATTCTTCCGTTTTGCAGAGAGAACATGTGCCCAGGTCCTCCAGGGTGAATCGCATGGGTTATTCCAAAACAGAGCTCAATGTTGCAAAACAGAGTCTGAAGATAACAATTTTAAAGACTCAACAAGAAGGAAACCAGACCAAAATGGTCACAAAACCAGGACAAAAAACCAGGAATAACATTTCAAGAACAAATTGGTTAGAGACCAGAAAGAGAATACTTAATTGCTAAAGTATAGACTTTGCAAGAGGGCTGCAAAGACTGACAGGAAATTTATTACATGTGCTTTAGGCACATTATTTAACTCCTCTGTGGTAAAATGAGGATAATTCCTCCTACCTCATCAGTAAAATGAGGAAACCAGTTTCTACCTCATGAAATTGCTGTGAGGATTTTATAAGATATCTGAATGACTTTGTTGCACACCTGAAACTAACACAATATTGTAAATCAATGATACTTCAATAAAAAATTTTTTTAAAAGATTGTATGACCATGCCCGTATAATGAGGATCATTGTCATGGCTCTTAAAAGATCATTCATATGAAGCGAGCTTGATGAGTCATTTTTTCTCTAGAACAAAATGCTTGAGAACCCCTTCACCTGGCCTTTGGGCCCTGCTTCTCAATGTATTCAAATGACAGAGGGTATGGTATCTGCCTACACAAAAGTGAAAGGACTACAGACTCCAGAGTCTAAGACACCTTACTGGGAATATGGGAGTCCAGTTGGAAAGGTCAGTTGGTACTACCTGGTGGAGATCTTTGTGCCAGAACTTGGGCTCAACTCTGCAGGCGGTACATTGAAGGCTTTGGAATAAGAGAGTGACATTCTCCAAGCCATGTTTCAAGAAGTCCCATCAGGCTGCCACCTTTGGAGGTAGAGGGATGCACTGGAAATTTGTTGAAGGACTCCAGCCTAAGGAAGAGAAGGAGGAGCCAACCATGAAGGCTTAGAATTACTCCTCACAGGGGTAACGAGGGGCCATGGACCATTCAAGGATTAGCTACAACTCAAAGTTGGACTCACTTTTTAAAATTTAGTTATTTTTAAAAATTGTTTGTTTATGGTTCAACCCATCAGACCAAGTGCTATACATAGTCACCAATGTCACACAAGTTTGTGGTTGATTTTAAATATCAATTTTCCATACTCACTCTTGTTCTTTGTGCCCATCTACAGGTGATTAAAATTGTATCTGGTTTCCCCTGGACTCAGACATCAATACCTTGTCAAAGCTGTTCTCTGCTGGCGTCACTGGCTCTTTCACGGACTGTGTCTTCCTTTTGTGCCTGACAGACAGTCATAACGAACTCCATCTTCCCTCACCCCTGCCTCTCTGCCTTTATCTTCTGATCCATGCCCATGCCCATTTTTTCTACTCTCTTAGCTCAAGAATTGTTCTTTTGTACCGTTTGGCTTTCTGGCTACTCCTTGATTTCTTTTCACTCCTCTGTATTCATGCTGACCTTTTTTTTGTTTTGTTTTCCTGGGACAGTTATTGCTTGACAGCATTCATCACCACTGGGTATAGAATCATTTACTCACCATGCATCCTTTCTTTCCTGTTGAAGTTCACTCAGTGTTACCTTTATTTCTCCCTGATTCTGCTCTGCTGCAATCTGACTTTCCATTATTATTCTTATCAGCAGTCTGTTATTTACAGAGTACAGAAATAAGGTAAGCTCCTTCTAATATAGACGGGACACAGGCAGTGTGGCTGGGAATAAGAAATGTGAAAAGGAAGACAGAGCTACAAAAAACAGAGCTAGAGGGGTGTTGCTGATGGCTAGATGAAAAATGAATTGAAGAAGGGGTTTGGGGTAGAAAAGTGAGATTGCAGCAGACATAGTTATCTTCCAGGGGAGGGAGTGAGAAAAAAATCATTACTGGTCATCTGCTCTGTGCTGAGCACTGCATGAAATCCTGTGAGTGCATCATTTCATTTCATCTTTGCTCTAGACTATGAGGCAGTATTAGCCCTACTTTATGGATGAAGAAACTGAGGTTTAGAGAAGTTGAGTAATCTTCTGTCTGAAGCAGAGCCTGCACACAAATCCAAAGGTTATAAAGATGTAAAACATTCATAGAGAGTTATTTGGCTATATCTCAAAAAGGTTAAAAGCTTACATCCATTAACCCAGTATTCCTAGATCTGGATTCCATCAGACCATTGGAGTCCATCATAAACAAATATTTTGAGATCCAGAAAAATATTTAGGTACTAACTGCTCATGGGATTGCTATTTGTAATAGTGAAAATGCTATCACAGCCATATGTCTCGAGGAATAGTAAAGTACATAATAGCATATCCAATCAAAGAGATTTGATGAAAACATGTTAAATAACATGTTAATGTCTGTAATAAAAGTTGAAAAATCCTTATATGAAAGTATTAAAAGTATAAAAATTAGACATGCATATATATTTACAATAGAAAAGAGATAAAAATTTACAGACAAAATATTAATGTTTTTATCTCATAGTTTCTTCTTTAAGTTATAATAAATAAAGTGTTTTCCCTCATTTTAAAGTAATATATACTCAACTCAGGAACTTGGAAAATGCCATCAAAATAAAAAGAGTTAGTGGAAAATGGCAGCTCTGAACTTCCTACGACTTAACTTTCTTTAATCTTCATAACATGAGATAGACAAGTGTTTTTATGTATAGTTTTATGATTTTCTGATTCTCAATTTGAACATTTTGGAAAACATAGTCAAAAGAAGAAGGAAAAGAAACAAAAATTTCTCATAATTTTACTGCCCAGAGATGACCACCAATAAACTTTTAGAATGTTTCTTATAACTCTTTACTGCATTATTTTCTATGGTAGAAATCTGGCTCCCTATACTGGTATTTTAGCAAAGGAAAAAAATCAACACAGGATTAGGCATAGGAGACTGGTGCTCTGAAGACATATGTGTTTATCCCTAACAGTTTACTCTTATTACAATTGTCAATGTATTTATATCACCCACTAGATTAGAAAGTCCCTCCTATAGCCATCATACATATTTTGCTCACAGATATGGTCCTAACGTATAGAATAATATCTGGCATTTAGTAGACACTCAAAACATACTATGAAAGAATTAATGATGTAGGAGAATTTGCCCCTGCATGGTTTATTTGTCTTCAGATTTTTAAAAATGACTTAATTCAAATGTGTTCCATAGTTGCAGAAAATTATTTTTCCATTTCTTTGATAATGAAAATGGCCATATGTAGTTCAATGCTTCCTATTTTAGTGAGAAAGAAAAGAAAAAATAAAACATGACTGGGACTTCCCTGGCAGTCCAGTGGTTAAGAATCCATGCTTCCACTGCAGGGGGCATGGGGTTCAATCCCTGGTCAGGGAACTAAGATCCCATATACCTTGCAGTGTGGGTGAAAAAAATTAAAAAGCAAAAAGAAAGAAAAAAAACATGATTTATTGGACAATTTTTCTGACACTGTGTCCCAAGCATTTGGCCTGAGTTAAATGATAGAAAATAATAATATCAGTAACTGTTTTAAATGATATCAAACACATCAAGATAAAGCTTGCTTATTAGGGAACACAGATGCTGATACCGTTGAAAGATAAATGCAAAAATGGGCTAAGTTTTTCCACTAGAGAAGGACACTCTGGAAAACATATGACCTTGATTATTATAGAACTTGGGGTACATAGGAAGCAAGGGGAGACCCACAAGTTCTTTAAAACCACATGTTTTTCATTATGGTGTTTCTTTTCTTTTCAGCATTATTGAGGTATAATTGATAAATAAATTGTAAGATACTTGAAGTGTACAATATGATGGTTTGATATACGTATACATTGTGAAAGAATTCCCCCCATCAGATAAATTAACACATTCATCACCTCACGTATTTTGTCCTTTTATTTTCCCCATTGGTGAGAACGTTTAAATTCTACTCTCAGCAAATTTCAATTATACAGTACACTGTTATCAACCATAGTCACTATGTTATACATTAGATCCTCAGACCTTATTCATCTTACAACTGAAAGTTTGTACCCTTTTACCAACCTCTCCCTATTTTCTAAAACTCTTCAGCCCCCTGGCAACTGATTTTCTACTCTCTGTTCCTATGAGTTCAACTTTTCTTTTTCCTTTTTTTAAGATTCCACATGTACGTGATACTATACATATAGTATTTGTCCTTCTCTGTCTGGCTTATTTCACTTAGCATAATATGTTTATCCATATTGTCATAAGTGACAGGATTTACTTCTTTTCTTAAAGGCTGAATTATATATATATATTATATATATATATATATATATATATATATATATATTATATTTCACATTTTCTTTATCCATTCATCCATCAACAGACATTTAGGTGGTTTGCATACCATTATGCTTTTTAAATTTTGATTTATTGCTCTGCCAACTGAAGCATATCTTCAAGTGATTTTTAAGGTCTTTTTTACCATATATTTTTGAGTCTTTGCAACATAATATTTTCATGTTATTTGAAAATGCTTCTATTGTTTTCAAATATGAATGACATCTTGGTTGATATAATATTCTTTGGTAACCTTTATTTTCTCCAAAAGGTTGAACCCTTGTTCCTTTGTCTTCTAATATTTAGTGATACAGAAGAGTCTGAGAATAATCCAATTCTTTCTATCAGTATTGAAAGAAATGAATACCTACCATTTTTAGGTTGGATTTTCATTACCTATTTTCCATATTTAGACTCTTCTCTGTTCTTGTTTTACTCTACATACAAATAAAACACTTTCATATCCTAACAATCATTCTTTCAATTCCATCATACTTCGCCTTTTCATCTCTTATGATTTGGTGCTCTTTTAGAGAATGTCTTTTTATAGAAATCTGCTTCACTATTTTAAAGTTAATTAACTAAGAACATAAAAAATATTTCCCTTCATAAGTAATTTTCAAAGGTTAAATATCCACAAGTTTTGGTGAAACTATTTCATTTACCTTGTTTTGTAGTAAATTTTTTCATGATTCTTGATTCATTACTCCAATTACTGTATATTTTATGTTTTATTACAATTGCCCAATTATCTGAAGATTTTATTTTAATTATTTTTGAAAGAAGGGTATCTACCCAGACTCAGCAGTTGCTGAACAACATCCTGTGTATCCTGCCCTGGGTTCCGACCTGTTTCTGATTGGGTGTGAGTCACACTCCCTTAGCAGATTAAGAGCAGGTTATTCTTACTCATTTCCATAAACAGCTTCTAAAGGATTTTCACCCAGGAGATCTTGGATGAAATGTAATCTTTTCCTTTCCTACTACTCTTCTTAAGATGGACTATACTACTGCCAGCCACATACAAATCCCTATCCCAATTTCTAGATAAGTTTTCTGCTTTTGCGTTTTCTGAATTGGGAGACACCAATTGGAAAACATGGTGAGAACCACAGAAAATTGGTAATAACCCAGTTTTCTTACTGTTACAAAACAAACCATGCCTTTGAAAACCAGGGAGTTGACAAAAGGTCTTGCCAGCTATTTTAAGGGGCGGGGGGGGGGGGGGTTGTTATCTAGCGACATGTTTTTTTTCTGCCTGATTTCTAAGTCCACTGAAGGTTAACATAGAATCCAGACAAACTGAGATGAAAACTCAGTTTTTTAATAATAAAATTGGTGGAGAACTTAGACTTAGGTCTGCAGCCATGTGGGCTTGTTATTATTTTACCCTGAATTTGACAGACTTGTCCAGTCCCAAGCAGTGCAAAACAAACTCAAGACTACCCTGTCAGTGTCATCTCTAAGATCTAAGACTGATAGAAGAGAGTTTGTGTTTTCTAAAGGGAGGAATGAATAAAGGGCACTTGTGGTGTAACATTCTGAAGGAGGTCCCTCCTAGAAACAGGAGGAGAGGGGGATAAATGTTCCTACCTGAACAGGGGAATGTTCCCCCTCTTTGCAGTTGATGCCACAGAAGTGGAAGGAACACCAACTGCACATTTTAAATCAGTTCAACAGGATAAATATTTGATGCAATTTTCTCTCTGATCCTGAGATTGGGTTGGTAAGCTTTCAAAACAGCCTGTTATATTTTTCCTGTGCCTTGAGGAATTTAGTAAATCTGTTGTCAGGGAAGCTAGCCTGGCTCTATTTTTGTTTTAATTCCTCTCTTATTTTTCCAGATTTTCTACAAGAAACAAACTGTTTAGAATCAGAAAATAATAACAATTAATAAGCAGGTAATACATAAATGTTGACTTTAAAGAGTAACACTCTTAAGTTGAAGATAGTCCCCTGTACACTGTATGCTATTTTGCATATATTAGTCTGCTGACTGTCAAAACCTAATACCACCGCTTGGGTGGCTTTAACAACAAACACTTATTTTATCATAGTTCTGGAGGCTATAAGTCCATGGTTGAGGTACCAGCAAGTTATATTTCTGGTGAGCATTTTATTTCTTGATTGTAGATGGCTGCTTTCTTGCTGTATCCTCACGTCACCTCTCCTCTGTGTTTAAGTGGACGGAGACAGATGTCTAGCATCTGTTGCTTTTATAAGAACACCAATCCTTAGGTTGATTAGGGCCCCACCCTTCTGACTTCATTTAAACTTAATTACCTTCTTAAAGTCCCTACCTCCAAATACAACTGTATGGGAGTTAGGGCTTCATAGTATGAATTTAGAGCAGAGATTCAATACAGTTCATAACATCACAATACTAATCTACTTTGAGACACTGTGAAGAAAAAGTTTTATCAGGTAAACATTATGCCTAATCTTGTGTAAGTAAACATAAATTTCCACAAACATAAATTCAATTTAGTGTTTTTTTTTTTTTTGAGTATATGAATCCTGTGACCAAAGAACAATTTCCTTAAAAATTTAGAAATATAGAAGTCCTGTGTCCTTTGCCTGCTCTCCTCTTTAGAGTAAAAGTAGTAGTAGTCAGGTAGTTTATCCCACAAAGTGTTGATGACCATCACTATCAAATATTTAGTAACTTTCAATGAAGATTGACAAGCATTTATTTTCCTAAAGATTTCTGGATATAAGCTTAACACTTTGGTTAAAAAAGCACTATTAATGCAGAGATAATCTTGAATAGTTAGCAGGTAACAAATGTATTGATTGTAACATAAAACATTTACTTAAAAAAAGTATTTAAGACTATATAATCCAGTGAAAGAAACAGAATTTTAAAGGCACAGTAATATTTTAAACAAAGTTTAAATTCTAATTTGGGAAGTGTTATATTTAGTAAATATTATAGTGGTGATAGTTTTTATTTATATTTCTTTACTTCTACTGATGTGTCCTAGATTCATATTTTATTGACATAGATTAATTATACTATTAAAATGATTAATATGGCATTTCTTTCCTCTTTGTTTAAATGTTAAGCAAAACTTTGAAAAAAAATGAGCTTCTATAAGAGTTAAGAATTGTGTTTTGTTGCTAGTAATAGAGATCTGAAATAACAGTGGCTTAAGCCAAATAATAGCTATTTTTCTTTTACAAAACATCAAGGTCAGAAGTTGTCCATTCATGGCGGACATAGTGGTATCAGAGACCTGAGTTCCTTCTGTCTTTCTGCTTTGATTTTTTTTTTTTAGCATCTGAAATTTCAACCTGAAGTTTTCTTCATGGGCAACTGGAGCTCTAGACTTACATCTGTGCTTTAAGAAGGAAGAAGGAAAAAGAGGGAAGGGCAAAAATGGTATTTGCCAGTTGAGCCAATGCCCTTAAAGAACTTTCTACTTCTACTTATATGTCACTGACCTTCTCTATGTGCAAGTGGGTTTTAGAGTCATCCTTTAGCTGGCCATATTGACACAACCCAGAGGTTGTTTAATAAGGAGTGATATAGATACTGGATAGGCAACTAACAGGCTTGCCACAGCTCTTAATAATCTTTTATTCAGTACCAGATCCCTTCTCACTGTGAATGTATAATTAATTGTACTGAATAACATTTTAAGTAATAAACATTTTAAAATTCTAGGTATTAAAAAAATGAAAACCCATAAGGGACCTCTCAACCTGCTCTGGATCTAGTTTTCTGTTTCACAGAAACTGCTTTACTAGATGGGGGGTGGAGGGGTTGGAGGCAAAGCAGATTAATTCTTTATTTGGTCATTAACTAATTAATTAATTAATTGGTTCAATAAACATATTTAGCACCCATACATTTAGGCATTATATAATTTGAGGCAAATAATTACTGTATTTGTATAATGCTTTACAGTTTATAAAGGACTTTCGTTTTCATTTTCCCATTTAATCTTGATGCAACACCAACAGGTAGGAAACAGGCATTACTTCCATATCCTGTAAATGACTTTGAGGAACTAGGAGTTTAATAAGAAGTGCAATCTATAAAATCGGTGTGGGTCACATCCAGCACTTGAACTGGGAAATTCCATCTCTTGTGAATTCTAACTCTCTTGGCCTTAGAAATTGGGCTCTGCTGCAAATTAGAGAACCAAGAATCTCTCAGTCTTAAAACCTGGGATGTATGTAGGTCAGGAACAACCTAAAGAAGGGTATTTTGGGGCACTAGGACACCTGCTTAGCTTTCATATAAACATTTGAATGTAGCCATTTGAGTTCATCTAAAGTGATAATTCTGGTTTTTTTTTTTTTAATTGAGATATAATTGACCTATAGCATTATATTAGTTTCAGGTGTACAACTTAATGATAGATATGTATTGCAAAATGAGCAACACAATAAGTCTAGTTAACATTCAGCACCACACATAATTACACTTTTTTTCTTATGGTAAGTACTTTTAAGACATATTCTCTTAACAACTTTAAAATATACAAACAGTGTTATTAACTATAGTCACCAAGCTGCACATTATATCGTCAGGATTTATTTATTTATTAACTAAAAGTTTGTACCTTTTGACCAACTTCATCCATTTTGCCCACCCCCCACCCCCACCTCTAGCAACCACCAATCTCTTTTCTGTATACATGAGTTTTTTTAGACTCCACATATATGTGAAGTCATATGATATTTGTCTTTCTCTTTTTGACTTATTCCACTTAGCATAATGCCCTCAAAGTCCATCCATGCTGTTGCAAAAGTCAAGGCTTCATTTTTTATGAGTGAATAATATTCCATTATATATATATATACACACACACACATTTTTATCCATCCATCAAGTATTTTGATTAGCTATGGTCACCAGTTGTTATAGGGGATGTAAAGGTAAATAAAGCATTCTCCTACCTTAAAGGCAGAATATTGAGGAGAAACAATACATTTATGCAAATAATTTTAAGACAAGGCAACTATTATTATATGCAGTACAATAAGGGATGACTAAAGAGTTTTGGGGTCTAAGAAATTGTAAATTATTGAGAATCTAATCCAGGTGAAGATAATGAGAACTTGACTGGAAATAATAATCTATAACTAAAAAGGAAATTTTAAAGTTGTAGATCCTGGTTTTATCTGTACAAAAGGAATAATGAAAACATTGTGAGTAGATTAGACAGCCAAATGAGAGAATAAAGGGAGAAGGAGAAGGAGAGGGAGAGAGAGAGGGTGAGGGGGAGATAGATAGTGATGGACATAGAGCTAGAGATACAGGTGGGTGGGAAGGGAGGAAGAGAGAGAGAAAAAGAGAGATTGGGATAGAAATAGATATTGAGAGTGAGAGGGAATAGCAGAGGCAAATGAATATGGGAGTCTACCATGAGAAAGGACAGAGAAATAAATAAGCAAATTTCACAAAGTTTGAGAAGGAAAATAATTTTAAATGTATGAAGAGATCCAGAAAAGAACAATATCATGAATGACAAAGAAAAGGATAGTTTCAGAAGGAGCTTGTTAAGCTAGGGAATCATTATCCTAGGCAACTGGTAAAGCTTAAGACACCTCTGAGAGTCTCTATCCAATGGGGCAAAGAAACCTCAAATTGGTATCTCATTTGAAAAAACTGTCTCAAGAGTGCAGTGAAAGACAAGCTTTATACCGAGTCAAGATAATGAAAAATTGATGCTCTATTTGTAGACTCTATGATTCAGTGGATTTGGTGCTCATCAACAGAATTAGATGCCAGGAGTGTGACAAATCCACAAAAGACATGTTTCTTACGGAGATAAACTCTGCCTTATTTTTTACAAATCATTTTCAATTTTACTGCTGACATTTTCTGTTATGGTCCAATAAGGATGGTTGGTCTCATATATGACACAGCATGACTTTTCTCGGTCTCTCTTTTGAACCAAATTATCTCAGGCCATGGGGACTGGGATTGCTTTATTTCTATTGTCTGCTAGGGATGAGCAAAGAAAATGAGTTTTGTATGACACAGAGTAAGAAGATAAGACACAAACAGAAAGAGCCACACTGAGGAGGGATATTAGCTATTTTATTGATCTCTTTTTAAATAACTTGTAACAGACGTAGCATAGTGATAGATCTGCAGAGTGTGCACTAAAATCTGGGACTCAGATCAATAGTAGTAACAGCTACAGTTTATTGAGCATATACACGATAACAGATGTTTTCCATGCATTTTTTGTCATCTTCAATTCTTCCGACACCACCTTTTCCCCCATTTTACAGGTGAAGTTTAAGTAAAATATTTGAGGATTCAAAAATAGTGAATAGAAAAAAAATAAGATTTGAAGCTAGATCTGTTCAAAATGAAATACTGTTCATTATATCTTATTTTTTCTCCAAAAAGAAAATACTTCATGGATCATTTAAGCATTTTCCAAAACAATTGTTTTGGAAACAAATAATTTTCGTTGTGTTAATAAACTTTCCTAAATATTTTTATGAGGAACCATGGGGAGTTTTATTAAAATAAGATTTTTTATTGTAATTTAACACATACCTTGAAACCACTGGGAAATACTTTGTCAGCCCTTTAGGAACTGTTGAGGTTCTATTTTTGAAGTGAATATAATGGCATTCTAATTTTGTACTTTAAAATTTTGTGATTGACAATGTCTGCAGTATCTTGTATTCAGAAATTAAAGTTCTCAGCAGCTTATAGTTAAGAAAATATGTTTTATCACTCTACTGAAAAGTGGACCTTTTGATGGTAGCTTCCACATGTTGGCAATCTTATTGAGATTGTGTACTTGATTGATGAAGAAATAACCCCTCCACACTTCATTCCTGTTGTAAGATTTTTTTCTGAGTCTGAAGTCTGTTCACAGTGTTCAAGCAAGTATCTTTCTCTGATTACCCTGGTAGAGATTCTTGGAGTTGCCCACAATACCATCTGCCTCAAGTCCCAACTCCAGCCCCTCAGCACCACCTACCTTATAATGCCTGGCAGAGTGCACAGCACTTGGACAGCAGAAGTTCAATATTGATGTGAATTGAAGCAATGTAATGTTAAAGAAGACAACTAAATACACAAACAGTACAAGAATCCATCAACAAGTAAGGAGCTCAGAAGTCAATCTCTGGTCTACTTGTTAGTAACACTATTTGTTTTACATTTTAGGTTTATGATTTTCTGTTCTCACATTGTCAGTTTCCTTTTATTTCTTCCTTTTTTCTAGTTACCCTTTCTTTTCATTTCTCTCTTCTTTTCTACCTCTCTTCATTTCATCCTCCAATATTGTAACATCTTCTACCTTTTATTGAACACCCATTTAATTAATTTTATCTAATTCCTATTATGCCTTTGAAATATGGGAATTTTCCATCTTTGATGATGAGGATAACTTGCTCAAAATTTTATGCAGCTTCCCTAAGATCACACAGCACATAAGTGGCAGAGTTATTCCAACCCTAAATCACAATCATATTTCTATAGATATGAAAGAACATAAAAGTGATTTTCTTCCCTATGAGGTTGGCTGAGTGGTGATCTCTGCCAGTATGGGCTCTTGGAACTCCTTTATACCTTCCAGCTTTTTTTTTTTTTTTTTTTCCTGTTTAGTTGAGTAACACTGCTTGGCCACAAAGACTGAAAATTTCCCTCTGGCTCATAAGTATGAAGAAGTTTAAAAAGAGGTCATGGATTTTTTTCCCCTTGGCAAAAATACACCAATACAAACATGCTCCCATAGAAATACCAAGGACCTGTGGTGAAATAATCACTGGAAATACAGTTTTGTCTTAATTCTTCATCATTCTTTTCATATCGTATACTCATTGGTGAGAATTCTAAGTCCAATTGCAGATATCATGATTGTTAAGTTCACTCCCAATATTCTGGGCTAGAACTATGGCTCTGTGACTAAATAAATAGATACTTATAATGTGCCATACAATTCTGTCTTTTCCATTCAGTGCCATTAACACTTTCTGGAAGAAGATTTAGTCTTACCAAGGAATATGTAAATGCATATATAATTTCCAACACCCCCAACTACATGAACAGTTTTATAAGCCTCTAAATCTCTGTATCAAATATTTTGTACACAACTCCTACAATGATTTTTAATTTCTTGATAAAACTGTGACTGATTGAATATATGGTACCAGAAATAGGGAGTTGCCTAAGAAAATACATATCAATGCCTTGATGGCTTAGTGAGTAGAAAGGAAATGGATGTTATAGGCTGGAAAAATGTTGAGCATGTTACATTGTGAAAAATCAACTTGGAGCCCTAGGGAAGAACTGGTAAAACAGAGTATCAGTGATATGTGATGGTAGTTATTGATATGCCAAGGTATATAAAAGAAAAGTTAACTCAGGAAAAAACTGGTTCACAAACACACACACAAAACGAATAGAATTTGATACCTTTAGTTGAAAGAAAAGCCAACTTCTTCTAAATTTAAAACATCAGGGAATAAAGTTGAGAAAGCCTTTGAGTAACAAAGACTAGTTAGAATCCAGTATTGCAAAAAAAAAAAAAAAATGTATATAACACATTATGGGTGTAGTCTTCTTACTCAATCTTGATAGTTTAAAGTTACCATTAAACTAAGAGGGAGAGAGAGAAGTGTAAGGGGCAGGGTAGTATGGATGACAATTAGGAAAAGTAAAAACAAGTTTAAAAACTTTGCTTAGGGAAGGAGTTTAGGTCTAGCTTCTGGTACATGGTACCACCTGGAAGCCAATGGATAAGCAGCTTACTAAGTTACTGAAGGAAAAGTATTTCTGAAAACAAAGCTCTGTAGTTGAGACCAATAGAAACCTTTAGACATCCACTTATCACCAAAGAGATCCCCCAAGACAGCCCATGACCACTTCGAATGTGTCCAAAATGTACTGGAATAGGAAGAACCCAGCAGACCCAGAGCAATAGAGCATGGTGGCCTAGGGAATTCTCACCCCTACTTAGAGATGAGAAACAGTACTTACTCAAATAATTTTCCCCCTCCCAGGAGAGACAATCTTCATAATCTCCACCCAGCAGGATCCTATAACTGCTATTGACCAGTTCCTGTTATAGACCTTTTAGTTTTCCAATTTTTGAAACAAATATTGTGGTCATTCTGGACTTAGTCTTGCGTTATTGTGATATGCATAGGAGAAGATAACATATTTTTAGTTCCTAAGTTGTTAGACACAGAGTTGCCACATTCAGTTTAGATGGCAAGAATTATACCTAACCCAGAAACCTTGTACTTTAAGCTAGACATAATGACTAAATGGGATGTTTTCTTTTTCTTCAGTAGGGTAGAGCTCAATGTGTTCTGTGATCGAACAAATATGTTTGGTAGCCCCCATGGTTACCATCTCCTGGTATTCACACTCTTTAATAATCTCCTTCCCTGGAGAGTGAGCAAGATCTATATCTCTCTTCTAATCAATAGACCAACAGCAATCATTCATCACCAATAGCAGAGGTGATAAAATGCCACTCCCATAATCGTATTACATTATACGGCAATAGTGAGGAAATGTTTCCATGGTTATATCATATTATATATTATATTATATTATTATTATATTATATTATATTATACTGTCTTGTTACACATTCCAGAGTCTCTCTCTCTCTTTTGCTGGCTTTGAAGAAGGAGGCAGCTATGAATCCTATAGCCACAACAAATTTCACTGATGTGCTGAGACAAGTAGGAAGTAGACCCTTCTGGAGTTGAGCCTCCAGATGAGACTTGAGCCCTGATCCTCAGCTTGAGTGCAGCCTTTTGAGAATCTGAACAAGGAACCCAGCTAAGCCATGCTTGAACTCCTAACACAGAAAGTTTGAGGTAGTGGTTTTATGGCTCTAACTTTGTTGTAATTTGTTAGATAGCAATAGAAACCTAATACACGTGTGCCTGGATATTTGATGATCAGAAGGCCAGATAGTGAAAGAGATGGCTTGCAGACCACCAAATAATTCATTGGCTTTTTTCATGGTTTAGAAATATTATTGGGAAGAGGTTCTAGTCAGGATCACATTCCCCATCTCCTTTAATCAAAGTGAGACCATGTGACCAGTTCTGGCTCACGTAATATTCCCAGAAATGATGTGTGCCACCTCTGGGTTGAGGTTTTAATGTGCCCTACACGCCTTACACATGGTCTCTTCCTGTTGGATCATATGTACTGAAGATGGGAGAATTCCAAGAAGGAAGGACCCTAGATCCCCCCCAGAAAACTGTATGAGGCAGAAGCCCTTCTCCACCCACAAAAGTTATTGACTAATCCATATGGACTGTAAAGTAAGAGAAAAATAAGCTTGTATCAATATTATGTTAACCCACTGACATTTGGGATTTTTCATTAAATATCCTATTCTGATCACAGTAGGAACAAAATATTTTTATTGTTGTTATTTTTTGTAAAGACAATTTCTGAATTAATTTTATGATATTTAAATGACACATCTTATTATGTATATACACTAGTGTATTCCATCTCTGACGTTAAGCAAAAATGAAAAGAAAACTAGCACTTGCTTCTAAGTTCATGAATATGTCAATGGAACAAATTAATAAATCAAGGGAGGTCATGCTATACCCATTTCTGGACCTATATATGCATCTTCCAGGGTGAAAGCAATATATAGATCTATATATAAGCTAATCATGTCATGCAATTGAAAATGTGTAAATATCATGGTTTTGGCAACTAACAGACTTGAACTTAAAGCCTGTTTCTGAAAAATTCTGGGTGTCTGATCTTGGGAAAGCTATTTAATCTGTTTCTTATTTTTGTCATCTTATAAAAATGTGCAAAATATTTTAAATGTAGAACTGTTGTGAGAATGTAATGACATAGAAAATATCAAGAAGAACACTTAGTTCCTGTCACTTAGTAGGTGGTCAATAACTGCTAGATCTCTTCCTTTTCCCCCTTTATATTTATGTATAATAAAGTGTCAAACAAGACCATGGACCACTTCAATCAGGTGTGACTTCTTGGGGACATTACTGATAGGGGTCATACATCAGAACTTTAGGCCTCTGAGATTTGCAACTATTTGCTGAAGCTGTCCCTACTTTAGTTTTTAAGACAGTGACTTCAGAACTTTGTAACATAACAAAGATTGTATTTACTTTGAAATTCCTTCAGTGCTTTGATTATAAAAGCAAACTGACAAAATTGTACATTTGGAGTAATTATATCTTTACAAAATCTTCCAAAACCCTTTGTGTCCATGTGTTTCTAAATGCAAAGTGAAGATTCTGTGAACCTTAACTAATAGCTATATCTGTGGGGTGTGTGTGTGTGTGTACTTGCAAGTAATTCAGGAGCTGAACTAAAATTGAGATAGGTTTGCAGCAGCAACTTTGGAATTTAATGGACAATGTTTTGCCTCTCATCTTTTTCCTCATACACAGTGTGTTCACCCAGCCTGTATTTCTTTCATATTGCTATCCATTTCTTTAACCTCACCATGTTCCTCCTCTTATCTCACTGTATGTTACCCATTTTCCAAAACCTAGCTCTGGTTTCTCTTCTCCAAGCCTGCCCTTAGGATTTCTACCTTTATTAACTGCTTTTGGTCCTACTTGTTGATGCAGTGGGATTCACAACTGGCCTAGACATGTGTGGTTTGGACTCTGGGTGTCCATGTTCATGACAGAAAATTCTAACCCTGTAGGGAATATTGGTATGGAGACGTATAAACCAAAATGAAAGCTGTAGAAGAACTTTGAACTGAAATACCATGGAAAGGGTTTATACACATCAATTCTGAAGGGGTATGAGTTTGATGTTGAAGCCACAAGAGATCAGACTAATAAATGGAGAAAGATACAGAAAATATTTTCATAAGGCTGGAGGATGAAAAACTCCTGATTTGTCAAACTGCCCTAGACTGTCCTACAGAGACTGTCTTCTCTTTGTATTTATAAGACTTCACTATTTCTATTCATAGATTAATTAGGATGTCAGACTACATGGCCTGAAGAATCATGTCTTGGTATCTGAAGAACAATGTTCTAGTTCTGGCTTCACAATTTATTAACTGCATTATCTTACTCATGGTGCTGAACTGCTTCTAAACCTCAGTTTAATAAAAGTACAGGAGCTCAAGTAATGCCTATCTCATGGAAGGATAGGGAATTCAGTAAGATAACACATTAGGAAATGTTTGCAAATTCAAAAGTGCTGAAGAAATACTAGATAGTATTGTCTGTGCTATAAAATTGAGTACCAATAAAATGTTATCTTATTAACTCCACTATAGACATGAAATGGTAATTTTTAACCTATAATAAAAAAAATTTTTGAAGGAAGGAATCCATATAGCATTTTACTAAGTTATGCTTTAAAGTATAGATCCAGGGGTATATTATTCAACACATGTCTGATGTTAGTAAGTGATTATTTTTCCCTCTGCACAAATTTACTAAACTTCTATTTCTCTTATATCTCTGATAAGAAGCAGAAACTGTCATAAATAATCATCTCTCAGAACAATACTAAGTTGACAAGGTAAATGATGTGATATATTACTGCAAGAAATACCTGAATTCAAACTCTGGCCTTGTCACTCACAAAACTTTTGAATAAATTGTCTACCTTCTCTGTTTCTCAGTTTCTTCATCTGTTGAATGATGATAAGAGCAGTTTTGTCAGAGGACTTTCAAAAGACCAAATTACTTAAGGTACATTAAGTAACAGTGCTTTTCTTAGCACAAAGTATGTGATCAATAAATGCTTCTTTCTTTTCTCTCTCTTTTGCCATGATTATTCCATTCTTGAAGGAAGTGTACATGATGATCCACTGGCTTGTTTTTGATGGGCTTTCTTTTTCTGTGACCATGTCTTATTTTAAGGATTAACGATATAAAAGCAGTATTTCACAGTGAGTAGCTGGAAAGGAAGGTTTCCTTTTTTTTAAGTTAATATATTTATCAAGAACAATAGCTCTGGTTGTCCCTGCTTGATAATCCTCAGACCATCAGCCTACCTACAGATGAAAGGGCTTTCTCTATTTCATAGCAAAAGGAAGGCTGTTTGATGTCATTTTGAAAAGTTTTAAAGAAGAAGTTGGAAGGAAATCTAGAAATAAAATAACAGAGGCTGGCTCTTAGGAAGTTCAGAGTAGAACAATGTTGTATTTCTGTTCACAGGAAACTTCACCATTCAAATGCATTCACTTTTCATAAAGCACCTCCTCAATTTCAGCCCAAACATTGAAAACTGAGCCTATTAAGTCAGAACAAAAACACTTTTGAAAACATCTTTTGAAAAATACAATTTTGGCATGAAGATATGAGAATCAAGAGAGATGAAAAAATCAAAATGGAATTCAGCATGAGGGAGACAGCTCTCAGGTGGTTAGTTATTTGTGAAACTTGCAAAGTAGCAATCAAAGGGAAAGACTACACCCATCAGCACATATTGTTCTGCAGTGCCCCTGATTCGCTCTTTCAAACATTTAAGGAGTCAAGCAATTACAGGGTCCAAGGATCCTATTTTAGAGAAAAGGGAGGACATAGATTTGACTATAGTTAAGGTATTTATCAGGAGTCTTTCTCCATTCCTCTCTACACTCTCAAATCCTCCCTCTTTTTTATGTCCTCTTTGAATGTCCCACTGCATCTATAAAGCATTCCTGGACCACTATGCCTGCCCAGGCTTTCTCCTTCTTTCAAAGTCTGGGATGAGGTACTCTCTGCACTGTTAAGGGCAGTTGCATGTAGTGGTTAGAACATTGGCTCTGGAAGCCAGAGTGCCTGGACTGAATCCTGGCTCTGGTACTTGCTACTTATAAAATCTTGGGCAAGGTTATTAAAATTCTCGCGCATATATTTTATAATCTACAAAATGGGGTTATTACTAGTATAATATTATCTAATTTATAAGGGTTAAATGAATTAAGGGTTTCAAAGCACCTCAAATGGCACCAGAGATGTGGTTAGTAGTCCACACAAAGTTAGCTGTTATTGGTTAACATGACAATTCCCCTATCATAGTTTGAAACCTAGAGCTGAGGAATCTTTCTAATATGCAAATATGTCTTAGCCACTTTGTGCTACAACACCTTCAAGGACTCTACTCACCTTCAGAAGAAAGCCCAAACTTTTTAACCTGATGTGATATGAAGAATAATGCACACCCTCCCCAAAGATACTCACATCATAACACTGAACCTGTGAAAGTTATCTCACATGGCAAAAGGGACTTTGCAGATATGATTACAGGTATAGACATTGATATTATTCTGGATTATCCAACCTAAGCAAGTGTGTCCTTACAAGTGGATAACCTTTCCCAGGTGTAGTTATAGAGATACTGATGATGAAGAAGGATCAGAGAGATGCAACATTGCTGGCTTTGAAGGTGGGGGAAATGGGGCAATGAACCCAGGAATATAGGCAGCATCTAGAAGGTGGAAAAGGCAAGAAACAGATTCTCCCATAAAGCTTTCAGAAAGGAATGTAGCTCTTCAGACACTTTGCATTTAGCTCAGTGAAACTCATGTCAACCCTCTGATATAAAGAACTGTAAGATAAATGTTTGTGTTGTTCTAAACCACTACATTTGTAATAATTTGTTATGGCAGCCATAGGAAATCAATATACATGACAAGCAAAACCTTCTGTCTTTGCTCTTGCCTTCCTCTCTGCCTTACCTTCAGGACCTGAAGAATAATATGGAAGAGAGGGTTCAAGGTCAGTGACAAACCTTCTTTGAGTGTGGGCTGGATTCATATATGTATGCTGGCCTCTTTCCAAGAAAGAGACAGAGTAATTAGCAAGAGAATGGGTAGATGTTTGAGGCAAAATAAAGGGAATGTGGTGTCAGTGGGAGGGAGGCAGAAATTCTAAGATGTCCTTCAATATTACCACCCCTATACAATCCCCAGGCCTATGAATATGATGAACTATCACTACAATAGTTATGGTTCATTATATGGCAAAAATAATTTTGCAGATGTAGTTAAGCTCTAAAATCAGTTGACCTTAAGATAGGGAATTTATATGAGTGAACCTGACTTTATCATACGAGGCTTTTAAATATGTATGTAGCGGTCAGAAAAAGAGGAAATCAGAGATTCCAATCATGAGAAGAATTTGAGGTGTGATTGCTAAGTGTGATTGCTGGTTTTGAAGATGGAGGATGCCAGGACCCCAAGTTAACAATCATCAAGGAAATGGAGACCTCAGTCCTACAATCACAATAATCCTTTCAACCACCTGAATGAGCTCAGAAGTGATTCCTCTCAGGAGTCTCCAGAAAGGAATACAGCCCAGCTAATACCTTTATTTTATTTCAGCCCTTCAATACCCTGACCAGAGCACCCAAGCTGTGTTGCATCCTCTATGTTGAGACTTCTACATACAGAACTTTGAGAGCCCAGGACAAATTACAGAGTTTGTACTTGACTACCTGTGTGATCTTAGAAGAATGACTTTTAGTTTCTCACGTGGGTTGTGGTTAAAGTTTAATAAGATGGGACATATATCAGATTTATGTGGTACCTGGTACACATTAAGAGTTCAAAGATCATTACACTAGGTCTTCTTCCTCTTATTATAATTATCCTTTTTCCTCCCCTGTGGGAACTTTCAGTATAATTGGAAAGGGGAAAATAAGTCAATTATCTGGGAAGATGATAAGAGGTCAGATTTCAGGGAGGCTTGAATGCAAAGCTGAAATAATGGTTCTTTGTTCAGGAAGCAATGGGAAAATTTGTCAATTATTTTGAACAGAAACATTACTTTAAAATTCCATAATATGTCCTGCAACAGTTATGTAATTTCTATGCTCTTCCTTTTCCTCAACTTTAACATGAGGAATACATGAGGACCTAACTCATCAGACCAAATGAATTAACATGTAAAGTGCACAGAAATGTGCCTTGCATGGTAAAGATTCGATAAGTGGTATTTTTTACTCATTTATTCACTTATTCATTGTCCAGTATTTGTCAACTGCCTACTGGTGCCAGGCAATGCTCTAGGAATTGAGGATACATTAGGAATAAAATAAAACAAAACACATGAAGTTACCATTGTTGGGGGACATTCAGATAATAAATAAAATAATAATTTAAAAAAACGTGTGTGTATGTGTATCTCTTTAGAATATTAGATGGTAATAAATGCTCTCGAGAAAAATAGAAAATGGAAAGGGGAATCAAAAGTGCCAAGGTAGGGGCAGGAAAGACAGGTTTCAATTATAAATGAATTATTCAAGGAAGGTCACTGGGAGGATGACATTTGACGTAGGCTAGATGGAAGAGAGAGAGTGCAAGCTGTGAGACTTTCAAGGGGAAGAGCCTTGAAGGCATAGAAAACAGCTAGAACTAAGGGCTCAAAGGAAGGCCCACCAGGTATGTCCAAGGAACAAAACTGAGGCGGTATGGCTGGAGTAGGTTAGCCAAGGGGCTGGGAGTGGTCATAGGAAGTAAGGTCAGCAAGCTAGGAAGACGGGACAGATACTGTAGGACTTTGTGGCCATTGTTAGAATTTGGGCTCTTACTCTCCTAGGATGAGTTGAGCAGAGGATGGATGCAGTCTTAGCTATATTTTAACAGCATCAGTCTGGGTGCTGTGCTATGTACTGATGGTATGAGGATGAGATAAAAACCATCAAAACAAGTTAGGAAGTGGAACAGTAATTTCAAATAGTACTATAAATGTTCACACTTCTACCAGAGATTTAAACAAAATATTTGTTTTGGAAATCAAAATCTGATTTCTCAACTGAATAATTTAACACATTTTGTGTAACTGAAGTAAAGCTTGTTTTCACCCCTCTGTCTTGAAATAATACAGGTAATAGATATTTTTTCTACAAAGCTCTTTGTACATCATCTGAGACGCAGCCAATATTTAAATCTGGATTAAAATTCTGGCTGCCTCTTCCTCTGTTAACATTTGCTTTGTTCTAAACGTGACAACAGGATAGATGAAGGATTGGGATGATTCGGAAAAGAAATTATAGCATTTGCAAGGTACTTGAATGATAAATTACTGAGCAGTCTTATAACGCCAGTATCACATTTCAGACTGTTTTGCCTTGACTGAGACAGCATCCAGGGTTAATCATTTCTCCTCTGGGTGTCTTGGTAGCAGTCTCAAATTCAGAAATGTCCAAGACATCTCTTTCTCTTGAGAGTGCCCTTCAACTGTAAAGTGAAAAAAGAAAGAACCTTGCTACTCCCACCTCTTCAATTGGCATTGATAACAATGCCAAAGAATGAAAATGTTTCTTATTTCATTCATTTTATTTAGGCATTTAATCGTCAACCATTTGAACACCTGGTATTTGTCAGACACAATGCTAGGCACTGTAGTAACGTGAGTTTCAGTCCTGATGCTCCAGCTTAATAGCTATGTGTTCTGAGAAAAGTGATCCTTGTTGAGAGGGCCGGTGTGGAGAAGTGGGTAGAGGGTATCTGTAGCCATTAATGTTCATACAAGAAAATAAGGAAGATTAAAATTATAAATGGGATTCTTCAACTCAAGAAGTTAGTAATAAAAACAGAAACAGTGTAAACTCAAAGAAAGAAAAAGAAAATAATAAAGATAACAGAAGAAATGAAATGAAAGAGCAGGTAAAGACACCATAAAAATGATCAATGAAACTCCAAGAAGAGCTGGTGCTCAGTAAATAGCAGCTTCTGCCTATACCATCACAATTCCCTGCCTTTGGCTCCGTCCAACTGGAGCTAGCTTTCTGTCTCATACCACCAAGACCTATTGAGGTTTCAGCTGAATATTGTCTACAAAAAATGCAAAGCTGGAAAGAGTGTGTCATTTTCATGCAAATTACCTGGAGGAAAATGCAGGGGAAAAGCAGGCTCTACTTCAAATGTTTTGCATCCATATCTCATTTAATCTCCCCAACACCTTGTGTCATTTAACTGCGGTACGGTAATGCTGAATAACAAACAACCACAACAATCTCAGAGGCAATGTAACAAGTATTGAGTAGGTGTTCTAGGGGTTGGCTGATCTAGCTGGGTCATTTGAAGATGACTGTCAAACTGCGTCTCATTTTCCTCATGAAATTAGCAGCCATTCTGGGCATACCCTTGTCATGGTGATGACGATAATGCAAAAGAGTAAGCCCAATTATAATAGGGCTTTCCAGATTTCTGATTATGATGTCCGCTAATATCCCAACAACCAAAGGAAGTCTGAACCTAAAATTAAGGGGGAGAACATTTACTCTGGCTTTCTAATGGAAGGAAATACAAAGTCACATGGAACTGCAAGTAGGTACAGGGAAACATAAAAAAAAATGGGGGGGAGGTGGCTTTAATGCTATCTACTACAATCCTGTATGGTAGATATTTTTGATACTTATCTGAATAAATTCCTGAGAGGAATAGAAAGGAAAGAAGGCTTAGACAGAGAGCTCCAGCACATGACAGCTATGAATATTGTTTTCAGAGTATATTGGGAGAAACAAGCCTTCCATAAAAATGAGTTGAAGAAGATTTAGTAGTTCAGTAGTAGTTCAGTTCTTGTCATGTGCAAGTATGACAAGGTACCAGGGACACATTAGTGAGTAAAAGTTGACATGGATCCTGTCCTCAGGATGTTTACAACACATATACAGAAAACACAGGACAATTACACCAAGTAATGTGTAATTCCTTACTGTGATGAATGGCATGAAGGACAGGTCCACGTTGCCAAGAGGGTGCCTAAAGGGGATGTGACCGGATCTAGGAATCAGACAGGGTTCCTGAGGAGAGAATGCTCAAACTGAGATCTGAAGAATCAGTAGGCATTAACAAGACTTAGGCCAGAGGGAAAAGCATCAGAGGCAGAGGGAAAGCATGTACCAAGACTCTGGTGGAGGGAGAATGGTATGAGGGCAGCCAGTATGAAGAGTGTGGAATAAATGAGGCCTAAGAGGAGGCCGGAGCCAGACTGTGCTGGGCCTTGTAGAACAGTTGGAAGATTTGGGTCTTTATCCTAAGAACAATGGAAAGACTTTGAAAATATTTCATAAGAAAATAACATAATCAGGTGTTCGTTTTAGAAATATTATTCCGGCTACATTGCATAAGAGGGGAAAGAGGAAGGAATGGGAGTGAGAAACTCAGGAGTTTATTTCTGTACTTCTGCTAAGAGACAGCAGTAACTTGAGGAGGATGATCGTGGTGATCTTAGTGTCAACTCTTTGAAGAGGGCGAAGCTGGACTGGAGTAGGCTGAGGACTGAATGGAAGAGGAGGAAGTGGAAGTAGAGACCACCTTTAAGTTCATTTGTTGAAGGAGAGTGAGAGAGAGCAGGAGTTAGAGGCAGATGTGATTTGGGAGTTTCTTCATTTATTTTGCTCATGGTTAGAGAGACTTGAGAAAGTTTGAATGCTGATGTTAGGATTCCAGTTGATAAGGAAAGTTTAAAAATATTTAAGAAAGAGGAGTAATCAATAATTTGATGTTTAAAGAAATGCTTAAGCAAAGATAAAAAAGTAAAGGCCATAAAACAAAGTACAGCCATTCTCTTAGACCAAATTGTCAGATAAGAATATCATGAGCCCTAAAGAAAATTCCTACCTGTCTAGCACAGAAGCCATTCCCTTGGCATTATTATAAATAGATAGCTACTTTGGGTGGATGCTACCTGATAATTAAAGAAAAAGTTCAGAGGTCCAGTATGCATAAGACCAGATAAAATTCCCCTAGAGTCTTCTCAAATTTCAGTCTGAGAATGTTGTTCATTTCAGATGAATGACAGATGAAATTCTAAAATTATATTACACTGAATAAATTCCTAATGGAGAGAAACATTTGATTTCATCTTAATCTCATAATTTTATAATGTAGCTCCTACAGGGAGATCTTTGTGCCTTCAACTTGGCCTGACTCTCCAGCTTGATCTTCACATACATCCCTTGACAGTCTCTCATCCTCCCTCAACTTGACAATATAAGCCAGTCTCAGTACATTCAGCATGTATTGACTTTTAAAATTTTCATTTTGACATTCTAATGATCTCTCTGTAGAATTATACTGAAATCACCCTGCCGTTTTCTTGGCACTTTAGAGTACATATTTTTGACTTTGTATTATTACCAGGGATCATAGTATTGATTTAAAGAAACTTGGCTATATATGCATAATCAGTTCCCAGTGGTTTTCTATTGGTCAGAGAGATGCGAAATAAGACAAAAGAGACAAGTTTAATCCTCAGATTGCCTGAAATTTAAAAAACACAAAAATGTCCTATACAACTGAAAATGTGGAGAATTGCAGGTTCACAAATAATGCTAATGATAATGTTAATTGATGAAGACTTTTTGCAAAGTGGTGGAACAACATGCATTACACTTATTGGGGTGGCCAAAAAGTTCGTTCGGGTTTTTCCCTACGATGTTATGGAAAAACCCGAGCAATCTTTTTGGCCAACCCAATATAATACTCAGATCCTTTGACTCAGTAATCCTACTGTGGTAAGTGTTTTCTATAGATTTATGTGTATAAGTGGGCATTATAGCATCATCCAGACAGAAACATGGACATAACCTAATTGTCCTTCAATATGAAAATAGTTGAAAAAAATATATGTGATGTCTATACCATATAACACTATGCAGTTCTTAAAAACAAGGAACTAGATCCTCATGCACTGCTCTGGAAAGTTGTTCACGACACGTAAGTACTTTTATTTGAGAAAAGAAAATTTAAATATAAACTAACACTTATATAAGCTATGCTTTGTAAAAATGAGCAAGTCAGAAATTCTTTGTACTTGTGGGTGGTGTGTAAGGGGCACATGTATATGTGTGTATAAACATAAGGAAAAGTTAGAATGTTATACCTATTAATATTGTTTATTTCAGGGGAATCAAGTGATAAAGATTTGGGGGAAAGTTATTAAACTGTTTTCTTATTTTGTGTTTGAATTTTTTTTTTGTTGCCATTATCATTTAACACTTCTGAAAAAATAAAAGATAAACAAACAAAGTAACGCTGTGAACTAAAACTGATCACCTAGGACAGATGTACAGAGAAGGAAAAAAAAAATAGATACCGTAATTTTATAATGTAGCTCCTACAGGGAGATCTTTGTGCCTTCAACTTGGTCTGACTCTCCAGATTGGATATCCAGCAAAATATATATCCAAGTCTTAGAGCATTCCAACTTTCTGCAGATAGATTTTTAACAAAGAAAATATAAAAGGTAGGTTTCTGGCAATGGCTATCTAGGTTGTTTTGAAATAACCAGCCCTCTGAGAACAACTAGCAAAAACTGTAAAATACATTAAAACATCTGTTTGAAGGCACACAGAGCTCACAAGGCAGTGAGGAATTGAGAGACCCAAATCTGGAAGAGAAGTAAAGCCAAAAGAGGTAAGCCTGTGTTTGGTGCTGCTTTCCTCCATGAGATAATTGACTATTCTTAAAGCAGAAGCTATGAAGCTGAAAAGTTGAGCATGATTGGGCCAGTGTCAAAGACCTGGGAGGCAAAGAGTGAAGTTCAGGACCCACCAAAATAAAGGGTTCCTGTTAAATACCAGAAGTTTTTCCTTAATATCATGAAGGGCTGCTCTCTAGAAGAGTGAAGGTGAAGTAAGCCTGCCCTCCCGATGACTGAAGCTAAACTTCAGCTATCTTAGTACGATCAGATTAAGAATATCTGCCTCCAATTAGAAATGAAAGATAAATGGACAGGTAGGTAGAGTAAGATTTGACTGAAAAACAAAGATAAAATAGGAAAAGAACCACTGGAGATCTTGATATTAGAGTTTTCAGACATGTATTTTATAATAACTTATTATATGTTAATGAAATAGAGATAAAAAATAGAATGAGTAGAGAATTGGAAAGTATAAAAATAGAGGGAATTGCATGAAATTCTAAAATATAACAATGCAATAACTAAAATTATGAACCCAATGGATGTTTTGTGTTTTTCAACCAGGTATGATTTTGACACCAGAGGATGTATGGCAATGTTTGGAGACAATCTGGCTTGTACCCCCTGGGAGATGCTACTGGCATCTTGTGGGTAGCAGCTAGAGATGCTATTGAATACCCTTTACTACACAGGGCAGCCCCCCAAACAAAGAATTATTCAGTTCAAAATGTTAGTAGCGCCATGGTTAACAGCAGATTAAACCCACTTAACAAAAGATTAGAAGATAAAAGAAAATATATAGTCTGAAAGGGGCAAGAAGTAGCAGGAGGGAGGGATTACCAAGGGACATGAGGAATCTTGATTGCAGCAATATTTGCACTATTGTATACATATTTCAAATTGTGTACTTTAAAATTGTGCAGTTTATTGCATGCCCATTATAGCTCAATAAAGCTATTAAAATAAATCTAATCAAAGAGTGAGAGAAGAAATTTGCAAGATATACAGTTAATAAAAGACTAACATCTCAAATATACAAAACCCCTACAAATTGCTAAGAAAAAAGATCATTAAAAATGGGTGAATGATTTGAACAGATACTTCATGAAAGATATTCAATTTTAGTAAATATATGAAAAGACACTCATCTGAGAAATGCTAACAAAAGCCACAGTGAGATATTGCATACCTGCTAGTAAAAACATCATTGACAATACCAAGTGTTAAGGATATATGGAGCTCCTGGAACTCTCATATATTGCTAGTGGAAATTTTTTAAAAATAGAGTTATCTACAAGACTAAGCATAAAAATACCATGTTTCATCATTTTTTCTCTTAGGTATATGTTGAATATGTTGTGGGCATATATGTTTTAAAAAGGCCATATATAGTAATGTACGTAGTAGACATTATTCATAGTAGCTTCAAACTGGAAACTACCCTACTATTTATAATGAGTAGATAGACAAAACATATTATGGTATATTCATAATATAAAATACTATAGAGTAATAGAAATGAATAAATTCCTACTTCATGCACCAATATGAATGAATCTCACAAACATACTATGGTGTGAAGTCAGTGAAAAGGAATATAGACTTTATGATTTCATTTATATAAAGTACAAAAACAGGTAAAACTAATTTATGCTGTCACAAGTCAGGATGGTGGTGAGGAGGAAAGAATTATTTATTGGCAGAGTCAGAAAGGAACTGGTAATATTTTATATTTTGACTTGTGGTGGTAGTTACATGGGTTTGCCTATGTTTTCATAACTGATCAAGCTGAATATTTATAAAATGTACATTTTATGCATATATATTATGTTTCAGGAATTAGGCTTATTGAAGAAAAATGAAAATACCTCCCCCTGCTATTCTTTAGTGTTTTGTATAAGATTGTAATTCGATCAATGCCCACTTACAGAATAGTGCACCATAAACCAGGTACTATGATACTGCTATACATTGAATTATTGAGAAACAATTCAACTGATATGTTGAAGCCCTAACCACCAGGAACACAGAATGTGACTGTATTTAGAGATAGGATCTTTAAAAAGGAAATTAAGATTTAATGAGGTTTTTAGGGTCGCCCTTAGTGCAATATGATTAATATCCATATAAATGGACACAGACACACACAGAGAAAGGCCATGTAATGACACAGGGAGAAGGTGTCCATTTACATTACAAAGAGAATAGCCTCACAAGAAACTAATACTGCAGACACCTTGACCTTGGACTTCTAGCCTCCAGAACTGGAAAAATACATTTCTGTTCTTTAAGACATTCAGTCTGTGATACTTTGTTATGACAGCCCTAGCAAACAAATATAGATATGTACTGAGACCGTCAAACAAATAAGATATGTGTCTTTGCTGCAAGGAATTTCCATTCTAAAAGGGGAAGAAATCCCATACCTACTTGAGCCTCAGGATTATAAACACTAATTAACAGAAGAAAAACTAGAAACCACAGCCACCTGAGTAATGGCTCCTGGACAATGGTGACCTCTACTTAGGTAGATAATGACAGATTCACAGACCAAGTACAGTATTAAATGACTCAACGCATAATGGTATTTTGATTCTCTTCAATTAATCTCCCAATTCTTTTTTAGAGAAACTCAGTTAAAATAAAAACACCTGATCAGAGAATTCATTCAACAAGCCACCTTGTCACTGCCTTAGTGCTGAGACAGAGATTTCAATTTCACTTATCTGTTGGGGACCAACTTCCCCAGACACTACACAGTGGAGTCCAGATCAGGCATTGTCTACAAAACAGAGATGAAATGGTAACAATGGTCTGGTTTTAGTTAAAAAGTTCACATTTTTAGTGGACTTTTTAAATTAAAATTATGGATCATTTTAACATACCTCAAGGAAAAGTGCTCAAATTAGTGATAATTCTATTATAATATTATTGTTACTGTATAAAAAATACTGTGTTGAAATATTAAAATGCATGGCAGAAAGAAGTAAATGTTCTAAATTATAATGAACAAATTATATTTTTTCAGTGAGTATAACACAAATATTGATGTTAAAGTGTTATGATACATGCTCAAGAAAGAAAATATTTTAAATGTTTGCTCTTACTGGGAGGGACAACAACATTTTGAAGCTAAAAGAATGAGATTTGGATTCTCTCACTTAACTTTCCAAAGCAACATTTTCCTCATTTGTAAAAGATATAAAACCTACCTCACAAAGTTGTTATAGAGATCCAATGAGATTATGTATGTACAAGCATTTCAAAAGCCTAAAAAAATCACTGATAAATGCAGCACATTATCCATGTCAGTGGCACTTGCCATTTTGGAGTGGTTTTATGTGTTGACACACAAGTAAACATTTTTCAGATCTTATCTTTGTCCTTCCCTTCTTCCAAGTAATTCACAAACTAGAATTCCTCTGTTGTACATATTGGGTAACTTTGAAGCGTCTACACATAGTTTGGCTCCATTTTAAATGCTTCTGCCTAACTTTCTTGAGCCATATTACCTTTTGAAAATAACCTATATCACTACAGTTTTGTTTTTTTGTTTTTTTTTTAATCAGAGGATAATTTTGTTTAAGGCAATGGTCTCCAACATTAGCTCCACATTTTGAAAGTAACCTAGATCACTTCAGTTTTTTTTTTTTGTTTTTTATTTTTAATATCGGAGGATAATTTTGTCTAATGCAGTGGTCTCCAACATGAGTTTCACAAGATGGTATGGAAATTTAAAAAATGGAATTTCTACTTATTTTTAATCTCATGCTTTAAATATTTTTTCATGCATGTTTTACATACATATATAAATGTTACAATCCATGGTCAAACTTTTTTTAAAAATAGGGTAGGCAAACCAGTAGTGTCTACCATATGGACTTGTGGGACCCAGAGGCCCCAGGTACGTAATTATATTAGTATATTTAATAATTTACATATGATTCACTTCAGTTTTTAAGACTGTGTTTATCAATCTCTTATTTTTATTTTTTCATTAACAACCCCAAGGAGATTTTCTAGACATTATTTTCCTAATTGATCCCCATTATATGTCAGTATCACAGATATACTGTATATGTTTATGTACTTAATGTATACTTGTGCTTTACACATAAAAAGAGCAAGATCTTCTCCCTCTCCCACCAAGAACCAATTTTCACCCCCTTAAGAGCAATATCTCAATCCTCATTGAGAATGCCTGGTCTAGGAGAAATTCTATTTTAAAATTACGTTTTTCCATTCATATTCTAAAAGCCAATATTTGTAAAGTGTTTAGAATAATGTCAGGTGCATATTGATTTCTGTATAGGTGTGCCTGTATTAAATAAATAACACTTTGCTCTCTGAGGTTTTTTGTTTGCACACCTCATCAGGAAAAAAAATCTGAACATGTACCACAAATACATTTATGTTTGTTCATCTGTAAGTTATAAATAAATACAACTTTATATAGGTATAGAATATAAATCATAAAATAAACATTAAAAACAGGGCCTACAGAAGAATGAAATAAAAACTTAAATGGAAAGAGAAATTCTAGTATTGCAATCATATCTACCCCAGTTTAGAGGACTCTGGTTTAAACATATAATGCTGTCAATTTTCATATATGAACAATCTTTTTTTAAATAGAACTTTACGTTGTCAAGGCATTTTTACATTTATTGTCTTAGTTGATCCACATAGCAGTTCTGTGAGATAAGCCAAGCAGGCACTTGTGTTCCTACAGTCAGGCTAGGCTGAGATTTAGACCAGGCAATATGACTTGTGAAAGGTGTATGAGTAGAAAAAGGCAGAATCACTGCTGAATGCCATGCCTGCCTCTTTGCTCATCTTTGCTTGTAATTTCTGTCTCAACATTCCAAATGCAAATGCAAGGATGGAGATTTCCCTCAACTACACTAGTATATAGGGTTTACTCCATAGGTAAATTTATCTTGAAACCTCTATTCATACATTCAAAAACTCCCAACAAACAAAAGTCCAGGACCAGACAGCTTCATAGGGGAATTCTACCAAACACTTAAAGAAGAGTTAATACCTATGCTTCTCAAACTATTCTGAAAAGCTGAAGAGGAAGGATCAGTTCCAAACTCATTCTATGAGGCCAGTATTACTCTGACACCAAAACCAGACAAAGACACTACAAAAAAGAAAATTACAGGCTAATATCTCTGATGAAAATAGATGCAAAAGTCCTCAACAAAATATTTTCAAACCAAATTCAACAATACATAAAAAGAATCATACATGATGTTCAAGTAGGATTTATTCCAGGGATGCAAAGGTAGCTCAATATCCATAATTAAATCAATGTGATACACCACATAAACAAAAGGAAAAATTAAAATGACATCATCATCTCAATAGATGCAGAAAAAAAGCATTTGACAAAATTCAACATCAATTTATGATAAAAACTTTCATGTATTCATCCATTCATCATTCATCTAACAAAGACTAAATGAGTGTCTACTTATGTGCACGGAAAAATTCTAGGCACTGAAATATGCTAATCAAAAAACAAAACAAAACAAAAGATAAAAAGATAGAAAAAGTCAATAGGGAAAAACAATAGACAAAAATATATACATGACTCCACACATGTATGTGTGTACTACATATAAAATATCATGTGAAAAGCACCATGGAGAGAGTGCTTAGGGAAGACCACTGAATAAGGTGAATTGTGAGCAGATTTATGACATGCATGAGAGAGTGAGTCATGTGGATTTCTGAAGGAAAAACATTCCAAGCTGAAGAAACAACAGGTTCTAAGGAAGTAGTGTCCTTGATGTGTTCAAGGAAAACAAGGAAGCCAGGGTGGCTGGAGCCATGTAAAACAGAATCTTTAATGACACAAGTAGTAGGAGAGGAAAGGGATAGGTGCAAGGGAGCACAGGGCAGCAGCCCTCCATGCCTTTTCCCATGTGTTACCTCATTTAGTCCTTATGACCTGGGAGGAATTCAAAGGCTAAGTCCAAAAGATTTTAAGTAATAGTCCTAAGGCTTCTCAGTTAAGCAGTCCCAGAGTCAATATTCATATCCAGGCGAGGCAAGAACCCATGAGGTTTTTCCATTACTGCTGATGTGTACACATACACTCACTCATTTTACCCAAGAGAAACATTTGTGGAAACCATAGTCATGCTTGTAAGATGTACCTCCAACCTTTTTGAATTGTTTCCGAGCTCTCAGTTACACAGGACAACAAACAGAGATGCAATCACTTGGGTGGGCTGATTTTTTTCTTTCTCTTTCTTTTTAAATTTATTTTTCTTTATTTTAAGTAGCTTTATTGAAGTATACGTTGATGTGCTAAAAACTGCACATAGTTAATGTATACAATGTGATGAGTTTGGACTTACGCATACATCTGTGAAACCATCACCACAATCAAGGTAATAGACAACCCCAATATTCTCCTTGTGCTTCTTTGGTTTCTTTTAGCTTTGTTTTGTTTTGTTGTAAGGACACAGTATGAGAGCTACCCTCTTAACAAAGTTTTAAGTGCACAATACAGAACTGATGACTGTAGGATCTATGTTGTATAGCAGGTCTCTTAAATTAATTCATCTTGCATAATGAAAATTTTATACCAACTGAATAACTCCCCATTTCCCCCATCCCCCGTAGCTCTATTCTCTGCTTATATGAGTTTGACTGTTTTAGGTACCTCATATAATTGGAATCATGCAGTACTTGTCCTTCTGTGATTGGCTTACTGCACTAGCATAATGTCCTCCAAGTTTATGCATGTTGTCGAAATAACAGGGCTGATTTTTTCTGAACTCTTATTAAACCAGTTGTTTGTCACTGTGTAAACATCGTCTGGGCACATCTGAGCAATTGCTAGCAGAATCTAACTATTTGGAGTGAGTTGAAGTAGTGTGGGCCACAGCTCCCCCACCTAAAGGGAAAAGTAATATAGTTGGTATAACCTCAGCAATCCAGAAACAAGCTGAGGATACATATGGAAAGAAAAACTGGCCTTAAAATTACAGTGACAATACCTGTGACAAAACTCGTTAATTATTTGCTAAGGAGGCCCTTGGTCTCTTATTCATATTCTATTCACTTCTCCTTTACTATGATTTCTAACATGCTCTAATCTCAGTTGTACTAGGTAGCAGCTTATAAGTATAGTGACCAACTGCATCTGATGTCCTAAGTTGAAGAGTTTCCCAGGATGTGAACTTTCAGTACTAAAACCAGGAAAGACCAGGGCAGACCAAAATCAGTCATTCTATTCTAAGCGAACCTCAAGAGTAACAGCAAGAGATACAGCAAGGATGGAGGCAGATGAAATGACAAGTTGAAAAGTACAAGCTGAAAACTGACTTACCAGAGAGAAATGCCCAAACAAGTAAAAGGACCAGACATGATAGTTCTAAGCACAGAAACCTGGAGACATTCAGTGTAGGGGCAAATAGGCTTTCACTCTTCACACCCATGAAAACATTCTAAATTTTAACAGACCACAACGTTTGAGATTGTTTTATTTCATAAACTAGAGAAATATAAAATTCATTTGTAAGGTATCCATGCAAATATTTAACCAAGTTTAGTTGTTGTGATGAAAGTATAGCTTTCAGTTGTTTGCAAAACTGTCTTTTATCCAAAAACACATCTGTTATTGATGTTGGATAAATGAGCATTAGACTAATAAAGGCTAGAGGCCACCAGCAACTCACCTGCTATCCCATGTTTTGGGGACAGTGGCAATTGTTTCAGGCTTCTACTAATTGGAACGCTAGAGGAATAGCTTATGAAATAATATCCTTGTGTTATAAAAAAAGATTTCTGCTCCTTCAAGAGCATCTTATTGACCACATTAGGTGTCATTTTCACTCAGCAGTAAAATCTGTTCTCCCAAATGATTTAAAAGTGAGAAATTCCATCAGGCAGAGAACTGGCACACATACCTTGTCAGTCAGAACATATATTTTGTAGGCTCTAAAAATAGTGCAAAGTCTAATTTTAGGCTTGTCCCATTTTAATTTTTTAAAATAAATCAAATTTTGTCAAAAACCTCTCTTTTAAGTTTCTTTAAAAGAAGTCTAAAATATTTGGAATAAAATATTTTCACCTCTATTAATAATTTTTATTTTATTAATGTCATATTTTAATAGTAATTTATTATTTAAAGTCACTTCAGATACATTACTTCAATCCCCATAATGCTATGATAGAAATGTTAACTTTCTTTTATAAATGTAGACAATTTTTCTTGGAAAGAGGGATGAATTATTTAGTGCGTACTGAATTTTACAAGGCATTATTTTATTTAGTCCTTCTAATAACCTGATGAGTCAGGAATCACTAATGCCATTTATAAATGAGGAAACTGAGACTTAGGGATATTTGATTCTTGTTTTTTTTTTTAAATTCAAACCCCATATTTCCCCTGAACCTTTCTCTCCTTCCAAATAACACATCAGGAAACACTTGGCAAATCAGTGAATTTCAAACATAGATCTAGCACTCAACACAGAGTTCCTTTTGCTAAGCTAATAAAATTAACTTAGGTGTTAAATTATTATTTTTAACAATAATGAGTATGCATTGGCTTCCAAATTACAAAAGTAGACAAAAAAATCATGAACTTGATCTTACACAGTGAACTTTATATCAAAAATGAATTGGTTTGGTAAATGGTCAGTTATCATGCAACAAGCACAGCTTACCAGAATAGCCTGGTCTCTCAAATATATTGAGATATATTTGTCAAATGGCCACTAGAGTTGTATTTTATCTGTTTTCTCTTATAATCATATACAATTATTTACTACACCCTCTTAACAAATACGTACTGAGTTTCAACTCTGTGCCAGGCTTATTCTGGAACTGAGGTTTGAATGTGAGCAAACCTAGTCCTGGACCCAGAGCTCTCCCAGTTTAGATGGGGGTGGTTCCAAATTGCTGGTTCCTCCTGGCATTTATATTTGGAATCCCTGAGTTTAAAAGCTGACCACTAGGGGATTACCTGGTGGCGCAGTGGTTGGGAGTCTGCCTGCCAATTCAGGGAACACGGGTTCGAGCCCTGGTCTGGGAGGATCCCGTGTGCCGCGGAGCGGCTGGGCCCGTGAGCCACAGTTGCTGAGCCTGCGCGTCTGGAGCCTGTGCTCCGCAACGGGAGAGGCCGCAATGGTGAGAGGCCCGCGCACCGCGATGAGGAGTGGCCCCCGCTTGCCGCGGCTGGAGAAAGCCCTCGCACAGAAACGAAGACCCAACACAGCCATAAATAAAATAAATAAATTAATTTTAAAAAAAATCATTGTTTATAAGTGGTAGTAAAAATAATTTAAAAAAAAAAAAAAAAAAAAAGCTGACCACTCAAGCAACCCCAGCTAACAGGAGGAGGAGGTGACGGTCCACTGTAGGAGATGATCTACCCCCAGATTCAACAAGATTCAGCTAGAGACATTTTTATGTGAAACAGCAACAACAGTAAAAGAAAGAGATGGCGCTGGTGATAATTCTGTTGGGCACTTAATGTACCACTTCATGGTCACAAACCTGTGAGAGACATATTATTACTACCGTGTTACAAGAGAGGGAGATTGCACAGATGGTAAGCATGGAAATAGGATTTGAATGACAAACATTGACGGGGGATTATTATAATGCAGTGGGATAACATTTGAGATAGAGTTATACAGAGATTGTTGTGGGAACATAGGGTGCAGGAAATATAATTAATTCAACAAAAGGCCTATTTTCAGCAGCCTTATACTTCCCATGGTAGAGACTAAATTTTGCCTACATAGGAGGTCAAATATGGAAATATGTCAGTGTGTAAATGAGCGTGGTCATCGTTAAACAATTAGATTGCTGATTCATAAAACCATCTGTTACAATGCAAACTTCACTGAAGTTTAAGTTGAGGAGATCTGTCTGTAGTTTAATTGATAAATACTCCCAATCCGGGTTCAGTCTCAAGAGCCAAACTGGAAGCACATTAGACAATCATTACGCCGAGTCCATAAGCCTAGAGAACTGTGCTTTGTTGACTCTGAGTAATATCAAATATTGAGTTTTTTGTTAAAATCAAGTCAGTGCTAATAGTCCTACAAGTTTTGAATAATTCTGAAGGAAATGTTGAGTCTGGGAAGGCTCATTCTAACTATCCTAGACATTAGACAAGCCCATAGGAACCCGGACTGTGCAAACGAAATGCTAAGCTTTTTGTTTCCTTGGAGAGTGTGTTTTGTTAATAAAATGATCTTCCAGGGTAGGCCCTCAACCAAATCGGGCAAATGAATGATAGCTGCTGCTTTTGTTGCTACTACACTGTTGTAGCCTTGCTAAATTCTTCTAGCACCTGAGCCTTTGTGCCACACTCATGATTTGCTAAGTACTTTCCAACTGGTAAAGCACATAAAATCAGTAAGGATAGGCACTTGAATACGTGGTCAACCCTTGTATGGCCAATGCTTAGAACACAGAAGTCACTCAGTTAATGTCTGTTGTATAGACGGATCAGTGCCTCTTTCAGATTGATCTCCCTTGGAATTCTCCATGCTTTTGTGAAGGTGACCTGGAAATTATTTTTATTGTCTTGCAAATGTAAAAGCTGAAGTCAGGAGCCTCAAGTCAAGAGCTACTTCAGCTCTCAGAGTTTCAGCTCTATATATTTTCCCCACATCATGTAGAAAGTGAGTGCAAAATGCAGACTTTTTCCAGGGCATGACGATCACCCTTGGATGAGGAACAACTTACATTTTTTTCATCTTCCAGTACATATTACTGCTCTGTGCACATAATAGATACCCCATAAATGTTTGCTAAATGGATTGCCGTATGTTCTTGGCATGCATTTCCTTCAACTTATACATCTGAGCCAGCTGGAATTATTTTCCTTTCTTTTTTGAAATGTCCTTTTTTTTTACTAATTCTAGCAAGAGCACCATCAGAGAACTGTAGTAATGCTCATTTCATGAATTCAGCTTAAAGGCTAGCACTTCTTTCAGATGATTTTAATCAGCACTAGGTTTGTTCTTTAAATGACAATTTTGTCTTCACAATTTAAGTGAAATCTCTCTCCACACTGAACGTAATATTGGATGAAACAACCTCGAAGGGATGGGAAAAAAGAATTTTGTGGAACTCAGGTTGATCACTTTACATTGATTATTTT
Source organism: Eubalaena glacialis (assembly GCF_028564815.1). NCBI lineage: Eukaryota > Metazoa > Chordata > Mammalia > Artiodactyla > Balaenidae > Eubalaena > Eubalaena glacialis. The sequence goes on from NC_083720.1 coordinate 42,625,170, forward strand.
AATGGGTTTTTCACACTAGCTCTGACATTTAGGCTTTGTTAGGACCATTTTATAGAAGAAAAATGTGACATTAAATGTCTTTTTCAGAGTAGTTGGTGAAATTGGTGAAAAAGCTATTTGGGCTCAATTTGGCTTATAGGTTCTTTGCATCATGTTCGTACCCATCCTAGAAATGGCATTGTGTTTAAAAAGGAAAAAAAGGGAGGGGGGCATAAAAAGGATTTGCCTTGATCTTGGGGATTTGCTATGTGCTGGGCATTCTGCTAGGTGCTGGTGGTGCATCAATGTACAGAACAGAAAGGCTGTGCTCTTTAAACTAAATCATGGAGGAGATGGGCTTAAAATCTAGGGCTGGGGATAGAAGGTGCTTAAGCAAACACATAAATAAACACATCATTATCCTTGGGCTGATTGCTATGAAGGAAATTACTGGAATGCAAGGATAGAAAACATCAGTGGGAACTTGCTTAGATAGAGAACCCATTTTCATAGCCCTGTACACAACTTTGAGCAAGCAAAATGTTAGGTTTAAACATTGTATTCACTCTCTGGTCACTGGTCATACTTTAAGAAAATTATCTAGATTGCCTCATCATAAAGGCAGTATTCATCTTTTATGGACATTTTGAGGGTTAGATAATTTTAGTTGTGAAAATCCTACAAATGTGGATACACATTAAGCTTTTAATATAAATAATTAAAGTGTTCATACATACATGCATTTAATAAATATTTATTGCACACTTACTAGGTCCAGAAACTAGGCAAAGTGCTCAAAACACAAAGATGAGTAAGTCACAATCTCTGCTCTTAGAAATTCATTCACTAGAGGATGAATAAAAAGCCATCATTGGAAAATTGTTACATGTGACAAATAAAATATGATAAGCACAGAAGAGAAACATCTAATCCAACAAGTCTGCATGGATGATATGACATTCCTCCAAGGTGGCAAACACATTCCTGGTAGAGGAAACAGCACAGACAAAAAGATGGAGTTGGACACAGGATGTGTTTCTGGAAGGTGAAGTGTGGGCTAGAACTGAGCCTGGACAAATTGAAAAAGGATGGATAAAGGATGACTCTGGGTGCTTCACTATTATCATACTTCAGCTCCCCCTAGAAGAAAGAGGTTTGACATATCATGGCTGTTTCAGAAATTAGAAAATGTTTAAATAAGGAAACAAAAACAAACAAAAAATAACACTGGATTCCAAGAAGATAGGACTGAATATTTTGGATTAAAGAGTAAATAACTGGGAGTGAGGTCAGGGGAGGTGAGGAAAAAGAAGCACAGAAGTTAAAGAATGATGATTTTATAGTGAAGAAAGGAGTAAGACTGGGAAATAGACAGAGAAATGCATGGTCAAGGGAGAGGTTTGTCTTTATTTCATCAAGACAAATGATGATTAAGGATAAAAAAGCCAAGAAAGTAAGAGTGATGCCAGAATACAGGTAAAGGGATTAGCAATAATAATAATAATAATAATAATAGTAATAAAGTCAACATGGATGTAGTACTTAGTATGTGGCACTTAGTGTGAGAATCTCTTGTAAGCATATTATACTGACTTGCACATATAATTTCACAATATACCTATAGGGTATGTATCATTATTATCACCATTTTACAGAAGAGAATACTAAGGCACGGAAAAGGTAAAATAATGTTCCTAAGATTACTGAGCTAATAAGTGCTGTAAATTGTACTCAAGCCCACCACTAAATTTTACAAAATTAAATAGGGGAAATATACCTGAGTTGGTAGTTTGTGATATTGTCATGATACCTCACTACATATAATTTTTCTTCATGACCTCTAGGTGCCCAAGTGACATAGTTTAGATTTAATTGACAAGAGTGTATTGAAAGCAAAATTTGAATTACTGAAGTATAACAATTGCTACTTTTTCCTGGTAAAATGAAACAAAATGATAGATAAGATGATTTTATATGCACTTGAAGTTTTTTTCCTGTCTAATATATAGCATTTATCAATATCAGAAATGAAAGGGAAATCACTATAGTTCCTTCAACATTAAAATGATAATAAAGGAATATAATGAAGAAAGTGATACCAGTTAATTAAGCATTAGTGAAGTGATAAGTTCTTTGAAAGATACAAATTACCATAACATTTAAGAAATAGAAAATCTGAATATCCTTATTACTATTAAAAATATTGAATTCATAACATTAAAATTTCCCATAAAGAAAACTTTAATCCCAGATAGCTTCACAGGTGAATTCTTTACAAACCTTTCACAAAATAGAAGAAAAATAATACTTTCCAACTCAGTTTATGATGCCATAATTAACTTGGTACCAATACCTGGAAAACCATAATACCAAAGAAAACTACAGTCTTATACCCCTCATTAACCTAGACTCAGACTTCCGGACATGTATCCAAAGGAACTAAAATCAGGACCTCAAAGAGATATCTGCACCCCAAGGTTCACTGCAGCATTATTTGTAATAGCCAAACTATGGAAATAAGCTAAATGTCCATTGACAGGTGAATGGATAAAGAAAATGTGGTGTATACATACAATGGAATAGTATTCAGTCTTTAAAAAAAGAAAGAGATTCTGCTACTTGTCACAGCATGGATGAACCTGAAGGACATTATATATATTGAATGAAATAAGCCAGGCAGAGAAAGACAATCACTGCATGATCTCAATTATATGTGGAATCTAAAATAGTCAAACTCATAGAAGCAGGGGGTAGAATAGTGCTTGCCAGGGGCCAGGGGGAAGGGGGAATGGAGTTACATTCATCAAAGAATGCAAAGTTTCAGTTATGCAAAATGAATGAGTTCTGGAGATCTAATGCATAGCATGGTAACTATAGTTAACAATGCTGTATTGTATACTTGAAATTTGCTAAGATGGTAGATCTTAAATTTTCTCATCACAAAAAAAAGAAAAAAAAGGAAAGAAAAGAAAAAAATAACTATGTGAGGTGATGGATAAGTTAATTAGCTTGATTGTGGTAATCATTTCACAACAATTATGTGTATATCAAACATCAAGTTGTATAACAAATATATAAATAATTTTTATTTCTCACTTATACTTCAATAAAGCCATTACAAAACACATATAACAAAAATATTAGGAAATAAATCCAGCAACATATAAAAACATAATAACACATAATCAAGTTTGGTTTATCCTGTGAATGCAAGGTTGGTTTAACATTTCAAAAATCACTTTAATTCACAATATTAATTGAATAAAGGAGAAAATCAACATGATCATCTAAGTTGATGCAAAAGAAAACCATTGGATAAAATTCCACATCCTATATGATTGAAAAGAAAAAAAAAAATCAGCTAATTTTAATCAGAAATAAAAAGGTACCTCCTTAATCTGATGAATGACATTTACCAGAAAACCTCTAGTAAACATTATAAGTAACATTGAAATACTGAATCCTATCCCCACCCAAGGTCAATAGTAAAGCAGTATGTCCACTCTCATCATTTTACTTAAACATTGTATTTGGGGAAAATAAATGTCTCACAATTTGGAAAGGAAAAGGCTAAATAGTCATTATTTGAAGAAGACATACCATATATGTAGAAAATCTAAAGGAATCTGCAACAGTTACTAGAAATGAAAAGTGATTTTAGCAATGTCACCTAATATAGTTAATAATGCTTTAATAGTAATGATTAATTTTGTTTTTATATACAGGCAATGAAAACTTCAAATTTAAAATAAAAATGCAGTATTATTTAATATAGTATAAAAAATATGAAACTAAAAAAATATATGTAAGTCTACGTAGTGAAAAAAATTAGAAAAATTGAAGTCCTAAAAATTGACAGAAATACAGATTCCAGAAATGACATATTTGTATGTAAATAGATAAGTAGTTAGATAGCTATCTGTATATACGGATAGATATATATATATATATATATATATGTATACATATATACATATATATATGTATATATATACATACACACATGTGTGTATATATATATAAATTGATTTTTGACAAAAATACCAAATAGAAATATCAATAATGAATGGGAGTCTTTTCAACACACAGTGCTGGAACAACTAAATATCTGTATGTGGCAGGGGAAAACACACCTGACATATAAACTAACCTCAATAAATACTAGTTTACTAGTTTTTATCCTCATTTTTCCTGTCATGTACAATTGGTAGGATAATACCAGTTCAACTGATCCATCTAACTTACATAGTATCAGGCAGGATGTGGTTAAGCAGAAACGTCTTGAATTACAGTTGTGGGTCAGTGAGGAAATGAAGATGGTTGTTTATTATATGAATACTGGAAATACCATTGTAATGCCCTTTTTTTTTTAATTTAGAAAGGAAAGACATTGATCCACTTTTATCTTGGAATACAAGCAAGAAAAATGTCTTTGTAGCAAAACAATTTTAAAGTGCCCCTCTCTCTATTGATGTGAACAGAGAATGTTTAGTTCACCAGAGAGAAGACTCTCAGGGAAGACAGTACAAAGGCGGTGGTGGGAGTCGGTCTTTGGACCAGAGGAAGGGCTTGTGGAAACAGTCATTTTGACTTGGCAGAAAAGCAAACAAACAACATACTACAGCACGTGTTAAAACAAGAGAAATTCTTCCCCAGAAATAAAAATTCAAGTCTTAAGGACTGATTTTGAGCAAACACATAAAGAATAAATAAAACTTTTATTTGGTAAGTAATGTATGAGAGTGCATGTGTGGATAAGCTGTGCCAGGCCACTAGAGGTAAAAAAGGTAGCATGAAACACTCTGAGGATCAATCTAAAAAATAAAACATAAGAATGATTTTGTTATTGCTATTATGGCATCTGATACATGTCTTTTTCAAACTCTTTTTCAACATGAATGATGTATACATATGACTGTGTCTCTGAGCCTGAGTTTCCTCATTATACAAGAAATCCATTAAATTAAAGCATTTACTTAGCTAATTCCAACTTTACCAGTCTCTATGGCATCTCCCTTTCTCTCCAAAAGAATCGACTGTCTGCTTTGGGGAACCTCAACTCAATCTCTAAAGTGCTCTTGCCAGTGAAATGATGTATTGGCCCCTTTTCACCTAAAAAAAAAAAAAAAAAATGTTAGCTTTGTATGGAAAAATGTTTACAGTCTGTGGGGTGATGATCAGGAGAGGAGATTTTATAACTTCTCTTACAGAGCTCTTCGTGGTTGCCATAGCTACCTATTTAAAATACCCTTTAAAAAGACGTCTGCCAGATGTTTCCCATGATTCCAGCTCTCCTAAGAAAAGAATGAAATCAGGTGAGCCAGATGCTAACCCCATCTAATTTGCTGAGATATAAATCAATCCCAGTAAGGATATTAGATGAAGGGGGAAAGAGTGTTTTTATAGACTGCAGAGAAGTAACAGTGGAGGAAATAACTTGAAATGGACTGAGGATTATTGGTGGTCCTTGGAGACTAGGAAGTGAAATATGAGTTCCTTGAAACCTCTCTTTGGTCTTTAGTCTTCTTTAAAGTGCTCTATGATTCACTGGAAATCCCACTTCTTTTTTTACCACGACTATTAATAATACTAGTTTAGGAGGTTTTGAGGCTTTTAGATGTGTATATAAATGTCAGTTACTGCTGTTCACATGGGAATACTGAAGATCTCAGATACTATTGAAATTTGTCACTGACCAATAACTACACCTGTTCATCCAAAATGTCATTCATTGCTTTATGTATCTGTATGTATTTTTGTGCATCAGTGAACCATCCCGGGGAATGAAATGCTCTGGTTACAATAGATAACCAGGTAGGTAGTAGTTTACTTCAGACCATATCAACAAGTTCTCCCACATTCTTTTCAGTTTCTCCTATACTCACTTGGTTTCTTCTGCCTTTAAAACTAATCAGATCTCTCCCCTTTTGGAAGGTGTGGTAATAACATTTCACTAGTAGAAGTACCTTTCAGGATTTTATTCTCAAAGAAAATAGCACTGCTCCTCTACTTCTATTTGCATGTGTGTTGTAAAATCAGGTTAACAGACTATTTGTTATTAACCTCAATGGACAAAGTCACAGAAGGGCACCTTACAGAGAAAAGTAGTAAGGGAAGGATAGCCTCTTATCTCTGTTTCAGTGATGACCTTGGGAGTAAATGTGTGTATATAAGCCATAAACTTCCAAATGGAGAACCAAAACTGTAAAGTGTGGTCCAGAGGTAACGATTCCAACTGAGCTGCAGGCAAATATCAAGGACAGTCTAGGAATCAAGGTCAGAGGCAAGAATTGAAGCCAAATCAGATCCTAGGTGTCAGGGTATAAGGAACAAAGAACCCAGTGCAGAAGATATCAGAGTTGGTATCATGGATGAGACTCAAGGTTCAAATGTGGCAAAGAAAAAAAAGTAAGAATCAGGCCTAGAGCAGCCAGTGAGCCTGTCTAGCCACCAATGAGACATGGTCTAACTTAATTCAGGAAAAGATCTCCTGTTGGCAAGACATTTTCTTAAAAGTTCAGGCACCCAGATTCTTGGAGAAGCAGCATACCATCTCCCAAAGGTGCTGCCTTGTGAGGTGTCTTACAGTTCTTGCTTTTGGAGTCCCTACCTTCCCCTCAGGAGGGTGTTTCCCTGACTCATGACTCCGTTGCCAATAGCTTGTCTTAACTAGTTATTTTACAAAAGTGAGTAGACACCACTACATAGTTGCTACCTTACTTACTGATAAAATTGCACTCGTATGTGCAAATGGTTCAACAGTTCACATGTCAGGATGTTTTGAAGATGTTTCTAAGCCAACATTTTTTTAAATAGCTATAGAAACAAAAAAATTCTATACTACATAGAAATGGTTATAGATACATACAATTTCTATATATAGAAAACACAATTTTGCCATCTTCGCTCTTACCCAAATAATTTCTGGTAATACAGATACCTTCACATTCCTCACAGCTGCTTCAACATGCCTTCAAGTAGTGCTTAAGATCTTCTTCTATGTCAGTTCTGTTCTTTGTCTTTATAGGATACACTCAAAAACATTTTCCTTAGATGGGACTCCTGGGTCCCTCATCTCTCACATTGAAGTGAGACAGGACGTCTTCCCTCTCTAGGAATTACAGAGATTTTAGTGAGATTTCATTTTTACCACCTCTTCTTCCCAGATCTAAAGTCTCCAGAATGTGAGCATGGTGGGGAGCAGAAGGTAGATGGGAGTAGATAAGAATCATGGACTCCCCATCCTTCTTTGTTTATTCACCTCTTTCCATTGACCCTACCTATGCATTCCATCTCCCTTTCCTCTTAGGATAAATTCTTTCTGTGGGGTTCTTAAACCCTCTCAATACATACAGATTCTTATTAGTGACCCTCCATCAAGCCCAGAGATGCCTGAATCCTAGAATAAATAGATTTTTATGGCAAGGCACTATTGAACACTATGGCAAATAGATCATTGGTGTTCTCAGGTTTTGAGGTAGACACTTGGATCTGAACACAATTTAAGGGTTCAAAGGCTGAAGCACCAGAGTTTGGCTTCCAAAATGCACTTAGAGTCTTTAACTCTCAACCTTTTTATGCACAGAGCAAGCAGCAACAGACTCTCCCGAGACTGTCTGGAACACAGGTGTTTTTCCTAAGCCCTCCTTCCCTCTCCATAAACCAGGGAAGCCTTTAAAATCTCTCTCAACTCTGTCATGACATTTTGCCTGAAAGCCATCAAGAAACATCAAGTATCACCTTATATATTCCATGAACACTTAGTTCTCACTTTTCTTTTGTTGAATTTTCAGTTATCTCTCTGTCTCTATCTATCTATCTATCTATCTATCTATCTATTGATCATCTATTTGAGGTGGGAAACCCAAACATGAATGCCAGCACTCATAGTGCAGCCTGAGACAAATTGAACCATTAGGTATTGAGTTCCTGCCATGCACATGTATTGTTTGATTCTTATAACTCTCTGAGATGAATACTACTATCCTCATTTTGTCATACGGAAACAGAAGCTCAGAAAGATTAAACAACTTGTCTAAGGTCACATAGCTCTCAAGAGGCAGGGGCCAATTTTGAACTCAGGTTTGTCTCCAAAGATGATACTCTTTCCATTACTCACCCTGCCACTCACCTCTTTGAGCCTCCTTTTTTTCTTTTCTTGGTGCCAATAATGCTAACCTCATGGGACATCTGTGTAGATTAATTGTGAAATATAAATGTGTCTGACACAATGCCTTGGGTACATTGGGGGCCTAAAATATTATTTTCACTTGACTCCATCCTTTTGTTTTTGGGAATTTCTCATTCCTTTTCAGCAGAAACTCCAACAGGGTCTGAAGGGAGTTAATCCACTAGAAGTGCTTAGTACACCATGAGATAAGAGAAAGGAATTCTTTCCTGGAACACTCAGGGGGACAATGAAGGTGAGCAGACAAGAAGGCAGAATTCCAAATTAAGAAGTAACGAGAAGAGAAGTTAGTGAATGAGACTGGAAAATATGAGCAAAATAGGAGAAAACCCAAGAGAACAAAATATTAGAAAGGCCAAGGAAGAAAAGACTTTCAAGGAGATGTTAAGTCATATCAAAGTAATATGTCATAAGTGATTATAATAGCTAAGCTTATGTAACTCTTTATGTGTCAGTACTATTCTGTGTTATATATATATTATCATCACATTGTTCACAACAGTGCTTTAGGTAGATCCTACTATCATTTCCATTTTATAGAACAGGGAGCTAAGATACAGAGAGCTTAGTACCCAAAGTCACTATATTAGTTTTCTGTGCTGCATAACAATATTTCTACAATTTAGCAGCTCAAACAAAACCAATATTTATTATGTCACAGTTTTCGTGGGTCAGGAATCCAGCCACAGATTAGTTGAGCTATTTGCTTAGAGTTTCACAAGGCTGCAATTAAGGCTTTCCTGGGCTGTGTTCTCACCTGGAGGCTCAAATGGGGAAGACTCTGCTTTCCAAGCTCACTCAGTTCTTTGCTGGTTGTTGGCTGGAGGTTTCATGCAGTTCTTAGAGGACCCTCACATTTCCTTGCCATGTGAGTTTCCTCAACAGGACCATTTGCTTCATCAAGCCTGCAAGTAGAATCTCTAGAGTGAGTCTACTAGCAAGACAGAGTCTTATATAATGTAATGCAGTCATGGGAGTGACAACCCATAATCTTTGCCACATTTCATTGAGTAGAAGAAGTCACAAGTTCCAGCCACACCAAGAGGAGTAGACTGTACAAATGCATAGACGTCAGAAAACAAGGATCACTGGGGGGTCGTTTAAGGTCTGTCCATCACAATCACCCAGCTATTTTGTGTCAAAAAGGCAGTTTGATTTCAGAGACTCCTCTTAAGCACTTTGCCATTGAGTTTGGCAACGTGGATATCAACAGAGACTCTAAAGAGAGCAGTTTTACAGGAATGATTAGTGAAACCCAATTGCTAGGGCAACACACGTTTCATTCCTATGTCCTCGTTTCTTTTGTTCCTTCCTTTGTTTTGTTTTCTTCTTTCCACTTCGCTTCTCTTCCTCCTTTCTCTGCTTTTTCTTCCTCTTCCTTTTCCTCTTCCCCTTCTTTTTCCTCTCTTAAATAATATCAATTGCTGTTATATTCAATCACATATCTCATTTATTCAAAGATTTATTTGCACCAGGTGCTAAGCCAGATGTTTAGGATATAGTTCTGAATTAGATGCACTTTTACTGCCTCCCTAGAGCTTACCTTCTTTCTATTTTGAAAGCTATTCCAGTTGACCCTCAGCAAAGATGTGAAGTGAGCACAGTTCATCCCTCTTATCACTGGCCCTTTCTATTCTGGGTCCTTCTTGGGAGGAAGTAGAATATAACTGGAAATCCATGGTGACTGTGAAGTCAAGCTGACCTGGGTTTGAAACTGACTGGTAACCAGGGCACATTTATAAACCTTGCAGACGAAAGTCTTAACTTTTCAGAAAGTGTGGAGAATTCAAACAGGCAATACATATAATGCATTTACTGTAAGACGTGCTCGTCTCTAATAATATGTTCTAATTTATAAAATAATGGCTTCTGCCCCTACACAAAGTACTTCTTTCACCCATGTACTTTCACCAAAAAGTACACATACAGAGGAAAAAGAAAAACCTGATAAACAGACAAATTTGATTTTCTATTTCTCTGATTAGTTCTTGGGGCTCATCTTATAAATAGAATCAGTACAGGCCAGCAAAAATTAGTCACATTTGTTAAATTACTGTATGAACAAAAGAATGGATAAATGAGTGAATGAATAAATGAATGAATAATTGACTAAATCAATGAAAGAGGAGTGACTGCTAAATAAGCAAATGAATCAATCAACTACCTACCTCCTAAGAAAAAGCTAGTGTTGGTCAAAGATAATAAACTCATTTTTGAAAAGGAATATATTTATTTTGTAGTTTCCCACTCTGCTCTCTTCCACTTATACCATCCGTGGCAAAGTAAACAAGCAGATGTAGGAGTCTTACTGAAACAATGATGAGAGTCCTGGTGATGTTAGGGCCCAGAAATTTCCCTGGTCTGAAAGAGATAATTGGAGCCAAAGAAGAAACTCCCTGGGTTTCAGACAATCTCCAGCTAAGACAGCATTTGTTAAAGGGTAATGGGAGTCTTGATACAAAGTCAGATGTTTACCAACTAGACAGCCAGAGAAGGGGCAGGGGTGCTAGCGTTCAGTGGGTTAGAGACAAAAGCGTCGCTTGTAAATGAGGGCTACCACTTGCTGAGTTCATACTATGAGCCAGGGATTCTACCTTCTTCAAACCTAGCAACACACCACACAGGAAAAGGGCCACAGTCCCTCACATGAAGCTCCTGGGGCCTGCAGGCTTTTGAGATTCAAAACTTTATGGCTGTACAAAGGTAGCACAATATAAATGTTGTATACTATATAACATCTCCAGCATAATCACATTGGTATTTCTGCATCTTACATTGTGAATATTGAGACTAAGTGTGATAAGTGATGACTTCAATAACTGCATGTCAATTCAGGAAGTTTGTGCTGCCAAAAAGAGCTTTTGCTCCAAACCTATGAAAAAAAAAATATTTCAGATCTCAGTGATTTTTGGATTTCAGAATTGTGGAACGTGATCGTGGACTTAAATTTCAATTGCCATTTTATACATGAAGAAACTTGAGACCCAGAGAGGTGTAATGATTCACCAATATGCACAAGCTGAGAAGCATGGCAGCTAGGGAGGGTCTGGGGACCAGAGGAAGGGGAAGTTTGGGCCTTACTGGTTCTAGTGCTTGTTGAACCTATCTTTTCCATTTTATGTATAAGGGACTGTGGACATAGGGCCTCTCCATGACACAGGCTTTGCCCAATTTTTGAGAATTCTGGGATATTAAAAGATGAAGAAATTTCAAGACTAGATTATGAAAACTACACACATAAACACAGAAATACACACCCAGAGCAATCTCCATTTGTAGATAATATTTTAAAAATTGAAATTTAAGATCTTTTGTGAACATACAGGGTGAAATGGTCCTCTCAGCCCCATTTGCCAGAATCCCAACCTTTATGGAAATGGCTCCCATTGCTAAGCATGATATATCAGATCTCCACTTTCAAGAGGACAGAATCAGTGTAACTCATCATATCTTAACAGCCATAGGATCAAGAGAATTGATGATTAAGTGTTGTGTGAATTATGAAACATAATATGCACATGTACATCATTATTAATAAACAACTCTAACCTCCACATCCATCATTTCAGCTGTAAGATTCTCTGAATTAGATTGTTCTGCCCTTTTTGAGTCTGTATGCTATGGAAGGCTGTATATAGGAATATCTAATACTGTCAACTTAGCAATGTTCTTTACCCACATATTAGATCTCACATAAAGCACTTGCCACATGATTATATTAAATTTTTGATTAAACAAAAAGCAGTGCCTAGTCCCTTGAATATGGTGGCTGGTCATTACAAGCCCTCTTTTTTCTATGCTACCAAAATTCACAGTATTTTTTTTTATTCTTTATTTCAATCGTGATGACCACAAATGCAGGGACATTTATTTATCCCATTGGCCATCATAATTTCTGACACATAACCTATGAAACATTAATTTAACAACTAATAAGTACCTACTATGTCTTTGACACTGTGACAAGCACTAAGAGTGCTGCAGCTAACTAGACAATGTCCCCACATAATGGAGATTTTAGTCTAGTGCAAGAAGCAGGTAATGAGCAAGGGATCACTAAATAAGTATTTAGCTTACAAATGTGTAAGTACTATAACAAACATGAAATGTCCTCTGAGATTATGTAAAAGGATCACATCAGGGAAGGATGTGATCTGAGACTAAGATGAAGTGGTTGTCATGCAGTGGAATGTGGTGAGGATCTCTCACAAAGAGGTAACAGCACCTTAAGACCCTGAGGTGGAGAGGAGCTTGGCATATTCCAGAAACTGACAGAAGGTCAGTGAAGTGGGAGTGTGCACAGTGAGTGAAGGTGTAGGTGGTGTGAAATGATGCTGAAAAAGAGGCTGAGGCAGAATCCCACAGGACCTCCCAGGCCCTATTTTGATGCACTGGCATTGCCCATGAAGCCAGTGGTTCTACTCTTGGAATCTTCATCCTACTTAGAAGTCACCAGTTGTCCCAAGCTGTGTGATAGACACACTCTGTGTCAGGCACTGTTCTAGGAGCTATGCATCTAGTTCAGTTAAGACATGACCCCTGCCTCCAAGGATCCTACAGTCTAAAGAGAAAGCAGAAGAGTAAAGAAATCAATCATTTCAATGTGAACTGTGTTTCCCAGATGCCTTCTGGCATTACTCCCACCTCTTATTGACACTAGGTGCTTTCCTCTACTTTTCCAAATCTCTCTGGTTCCCCATGCCCACCTATGGAAGCCCCTCTCAGATCTCACAGTCTTTCATGCTGAAAAAAAATCACTCAAATTTTCTATCCCAACATCCATTAAACTAAGCCAGAAAGCTGTTTAAACCTATTCCTGATGCCATATAGAATGTGGAATAGTGTTTAGGACCAAATCTTTCAGTATCCACTGGAGAGCTTTGTAAAAATGCCTAGGAATTCAAATGTACTACCGCTGACAGGTAGACTAGAATTTGGTGAGGTTGGCCCAGGAACGGAGAGTGGGATTCATTTAAAGAGGGGCTAACGAGGAATATGAGGCCCCTCACTAGTGAGATTCAGTGTTTAAGTTTCACTATAAATACGACCTATTTGAATTTAAATCCCAACTCTGTACATATATCCTAGTTGATCTTAGCAGTCACAACATATTTTGAAAGTCAGTCTTCTAATCTGTAAAATTAAATATACCACTTTCACATGTTGTTGCAGGACTGAAATTATATAATGTAACAAAAATGCTCACTATAGTCACAGCTGTTGCCATTAATCCTTCCCAGGAATAGCTGCCACAGTGAACCAAGTGGTTGGTTTGGAATGCAGAAAATAGCCAAGTTATCCTATGATGTGTTATGGTATATGTACTTCTCTGAAGACTTTTCTTACATTGTAGTATAGTTGTTTGCCACAAGTCTTTTTCCCATCCTAAGCTTAAAACTCACTGGGGACAGGGAGTGGAAAATTTTGTATCTACCTGTATATCCTGTTTACAAGATGAAAACAAACAATCAAAAACATCAGGCCTAGCATTGGAAGAACTTAATATTTTTCAGTCCAGGGAGCTTAAAGTTCTAGCAGTAAAAAAGCAAGCTTTTATTTATGAATTTGTTTGTTTAATTATTTATTTACCTATTTATAAGCAGATGTTATTTATTGAAATTTTAAAGACAGTAAAATGAGAAGAATGCACCCTCCTCCCTTGAAAGATTTCCATCCTCTCTGCTCTCAGGGCTCAGCACAGGCAAGCTTACCCCCTAGATCCCCAAGAGAGCAGCATTCCAGAGTGGGAGTTGAGTGGGGAAGAGGAATACTCTATGCCAAGTGGGAGAGCAGGGACAGGAGGGGAGATGTGCACCCTCACCTCTTGGCTTGATTCTTCTCTCCTGTGACCTGATCATGTCCTCAGACCCTGAGGTGGGCTGGCAGACAGGGCTTATGCAACAGTGAGTGGGCCTTTGCCCCTTGCAAAGAGCCTTGTGAGCAAGACTGAGAACTAAGGCTACATCCTGCTGAGATGGTGAGCCATTGAGGACTTTAGAATAATCATAGTCGAGTTTAATTTTGAAAAGGTGATTCTAAACTCACGAGAGAAAAATGGACCTGGCATCAAGGAGTCCAGTTAGGTGGCTGTGGTGACAATCCAGAAGAGATATGACAAGACCTAAACCAGGGCAGTGTCAGGAGAGATGTAGAGAAGAGGGCAGATTAGAGAAGGATCCAGGAGGATTTCGCCACTTCAATCACTCAACCAACTTATTTTGGTTATTTACTGTGTACTAGGCAGGCTACATAGAAAATTCCTAGCCCTGCCTTCCAGCAGCTCAATTATTTTAGAGAGAGTCAAAAGGTTGTCAGATATTTTCTCATCTATGAAATGAGAAGAAATGCACTTTATGTGAAAGTGTTTTGGGAGAATCAAAGGAAATACTATTTATGATAGTACTCTTTAAAATTAAATTACTATTTATCTATAACTATTCTTAAAAACAATAACAATGCCAGGCATTATTTACATTTATTAATTCATTTAACCCTTACAATAGCCCTATGAGGTAGGTTCTAGTATTAGCTCCATTTTATAGTAGAGGAAGCCAAAGAATTTCTTTTATTGTATTACACCAGTTGGTCTGCCTAATTACCATGAAAAGTCTTCTTACTCTTAGAATACAGTCTTAGATAGTGGATAAGAAGAACAGAGCTAATACCATAGTACATACTGGTTAGTATTTTCCTAGATTTTGGTGGCATGTGCTTCATGAATATAGGTGAACAGGACTGTATCAACAGGCACTGCCCTGCCTTGATCTGATATGACTAATCCAACTTGATGAACTAAATAGGTGGTTGGATATGTGAAAGTGTGGATGAATGGTAGAATGATTGACGAATAGATAGATTCATCTCGACACTTGACTTTTAAGGTGAACCCACTTGAGTCCATATAATACAGGTGTGATAGCCCTTAAAGAGAAACCAAAACACTCATGAGTGTTTGAAGACAGCCACCAGTATCTGGATACATTTCCTGTGGGACTTCATCATTATCATTCTGTATTCTTTCCTTTGGAATGAGTGTTTAATTCAGCCTCTGGATTTTAAAGTTGGCTTTCCTTGCTTAGACCATCTTGACCATTCCTCATTCAGAACTTTGCAGCCAAGCCCCAATCTAGCAGCCAGTCTAGTAGCTTAGCCTGTCTAACTAACCTCCAGGAAAAGGGGAGTTCACACTAAATGAGTGGAAAGATGGATGCATGGACATATTAGCAAATGGACCTTCTGAATTATGAGATTAGTGATGACTGTTGGACCCAGAAATGTATTCCTTGTTCTTCAACATAATTTTATTTTTGTTTTCACTTTCTACAGCTTGTCTTGGCGGAGCAATTTTTTAACAGATTAACTCTAATTGACTGTCTTGTTTATTTTAAGGCATTGCCACATCCATGCCCAGAGCAAAAACTATATAATGTTTCACTAGGGTAGCTGGGAGTTCAGCAATTAATGACACAAGCAGCGAGTCATGAGATTTTCCAGTCTCTATAGGGTTGCCTGTTTGTATAACTTTGACCTTGGAAGCTTTTTATGAGATACCAGATTTCATACTTCATGTGTCCCTGCCCTCAAAATTAACTAATATGCTTTTTTTTTTTTCTCAGCTGTAGAAGATTCTGTTCTATTTTATTTGGATTCAAAGTATCCTTTCTTTAAGGGTTGTTTTGATTCACACACCCACCATCTGGATCTTTTGTTCTTTTCAACTTCTTTTAAGGACTATCCATATTTTCTCCAGTTCTATTATGGAGCCAACTGCTTAAGAGTGAGAGCATGAATCAAGGGAAAGCCACAGATTCTAGGAAGACTGAAGGACCTAGCATGACTCTGTGAGACCCTCCAGATCCCAAGCTCAATTGAATTTATCTGCTTTATATGTATTATACCTCCAAATAAGATCTAATCTATCAGAGTGCTGGTATGGTGTAGTTGAAAGTCGCAACTTTGTTATGAAAAAGTAGAAACTTATAAGATAACCCTCAATTTATTCATTTTAATGTCTTCCTTTCTTTCTTCTTTCCTTTTTTCTTTTCTTCTTTCTTTTCTTTTTTCTTGTCTTTCTCTTTTCCTTTCTTTTCTTAAACACACACTTATATCATCTGCTTGCTATGTACTAGACCCTGTGTTTGCATGAGGAAGAAAACCACATATTTTGCATGATGGATTCTATAAACTTAAAGTGTGAGATGTTAATAGTGATGTATTAGGGTTCAAACCTTTCCAGAAATAGTAGGTAAGTTTCTTTGTATATGTTGAGATCTGCTAAATAAGTACCAAAGATTGCAATAGAGCTGAAAGGAAGAGGGGTTCTGGTAAAGGGTTTAGCAAAAGCAGAAATCCCATGGAGAGAATAGGACAGCTAGTGAGTCTGGGGAACTGAGGCTGAGGGAATATAGTAAGAGATGGGTCCTGAGAGGTGGGCCACGGGCAGACAAGGCAGTGCATATGCCATCCTAAAGAGGGGAAGAGGTAACTCTGAAATGACCACTTTGGTATTTTGAAAATAGCATTCTGGCTACATAGCAAAGAGCAGGTTGGAGAAAGGCACAAGTAGATGTGAGTGGACCAGTGGTACCAGACCAAGGGTAAGATTATGATAGCTTCAACTTGGATAAGGTGACAGAGATGGAGAGAAATAAACCTATTCAGCACAACATTAGAAGGAAAATTCCTTCTCTAAACTCCTCATCCAGGCTAACTTCTGTTCTTTTGGAAGCCCTCTCCCATTCGTTGAGAAAAACAGTGGATTTTCACATTCATATCATCTTGCCCAACCTTATGGCTGGGTTGGGCTTTATAATGTTTTCCAGTTTATGTGTTTATTTGTAAGAAGGAGACACATGAACAGTGGTAAATAAAGCCATTGCAACTGGCCTTTATGTATCAAGCAGGGTGGGGTGAATGTGTTCTGTCAATATTGAAGAAATGATTCTTGAGGAACACCTAATGTTAGGCTCTGGGAAGTTCAGAAATGAATAAGCCACTCTCCTCGTTTGTACCTGAGGAATTCCTAGATTAGTGGAAAAGGACAAGTAAATAGATAATAACAGTTTAAATTGGTAGATGGTGATAATATGTGGTGAAAAATGATCAAAAGCATGTACCAGATGCAGAAAAGGTCTCAGAGAGGAATTGGATAATTCTGATGATAAGGAAGAAGGGTAGTAGGGTCACAGGTTACACAGAAAGATAAAGCAGCAGCTTCCTACTAAATCTAAACACATCATTACCAGGCAGAGTGAGGGTGAGTGGGCTGAATATCACAAAGGAAATTAAAGCAGTTCTGAAATCCTCTGGAGACATATGGCTTTGAGTGTGCCATGATCTCCCTCATTTGATAGAGAAAATGGTCCCTCAATTATCCTAAAGGCATGTTTTTAGAAATATGTAATCATTTAAAATCCTTTTTTTTTTTAATTATAAGTCTTGGATGCTCCTGGTGTTTGCATCAGGATTGAGGAAAGGGAAAGGTTGGGATGTGAAACAGTGGCAACAAATGATTCTGCCAAATCCCATGGTGGGTGGGAGGCATGGAAAAGGAGGCCAGAACTGGAATAACCCTACAAAATTTTCCTGAATTTTGATAAGGAGGCAGGTCCTTTGTAGCTCAGCATTGGACCAGTCATTTGATAAATGATGTGCTAGGAAGAGTCTATGACCTTGAGGTGGATTTCTTCATCCATCTTTATCTCTTGAGGGAGACTCAAAGACAACCTATGAGCTGTTAACACTTCTTTTGCTTTAGGAGAATGAGTGTTTCAGTCTTGGATGGGAGTAGGGGTCTGGTAGCTTTGCACAACCCCCATTGCAAGTCTTAGCCTATTACAGCAAAGTGTGAGGGGAATCCAGAAATGTACTTTAGCCTGTGATTATGCATCAGGTGATCTGGTATAAGTTCTACCCTGAAAGGCGATGCCACAATGCTGGGTAGAATAACTCTGGAGCTGTGGTTATGGCCACATTTTCCTGGTGTTTGATTATAGGAGCTAAAATTGCTATTACCAAGCATCTCCTGGGTCCTTTACTCTGTAGTCACAACTGGAAACAATAACTGAATAATCTGAAGCAGAGTTCAGTGAGAAGGCAGAATGCAGTGTGCCTTGGGGAAGGGGCTTAGCTCCATGAAATCATTCAATGACCCAGACTCCTTCCATCTTGTGGCTCCATCCTCTTCAAGATCCTCAGAGCTTGCTTGCTTTCTTTCTTTCTTTCTCTTTCTTTCTTTCTTTCATCTTTCTTTCTTTCTTTCTCTAGTGGAAGGGAGCAGATGCTTTTAAGGGACAGGCCTGGACATGGCTCCAATCACTTCTGCTTGCATTGGTCATAAATTGGTTTCCTGGGTTCACCTGAGCTGAGTAAGAACATCTGGAAAATGTCTTCTAGCTGTTTGCCCAGGAATGAAAAGAAAACATGAAAAGTTGTACCCACTAGTGTTCTCTACCACTCAGTGGAAAGACTTTAGGCAGACCTTGGTTCAAATACCAGTGTGATATCATGCAACCAATTGCGTAAATTTTCTGAACTTCATTTATCTCATCTGTAAAATGATGACTCTCCCACCTTCCTCAATGTCTTGTTGGAACGTTTAAAGGAGGTGAATAAAACCACAGAAAGTGTTTTCCTTTCTCTTCTTTTTAAAGATCTCTCTCTATATATGGACTTGCTTGTTTTCAGAGCTACCGCACTAGGTGTGACATTTGGTGGCATAACGGAATGTGAGTTGCTGTGGAGAGAATTCCTGTGTGAAGTGGTAGACAGGCCTATTGACCTCTAAAATCCTTCCACTCTGTAGGGACCTCTGAAATATTCATTAAACTCACACCAGGTTGAGCCAGAGTCAGACTGGGCATTTATACTGGAATCAAATGTGGGTATGTGCTCAGAAACCATAGCTTTTCTTCCCTTCTGGAACTAAGTCTTCTCAGCAGAGTATCGATATCTGTAAAGCTTTCTGACTTGACTTTTCATTTCTCCTCTTTGCAGAACGGTGCTTGTCTTGGCCTTTCATCTCGACATTTAACTGAGAAGAATTTCAATTGTTTGCAGTCAATCCCACAGTGCTTTTCCAATTTCCCTTTGTTTTCTTTGGGATTTTCAGGAAACCTCACGTGCCCTACATAATTCAGTTATGGTTCCAGAGGAGCCTGGTGCCTCAAAGTCACAGATGATTTTTTTAAAAATATCTCAACACCTGTGCATGAGAAGCAGCATTGGTTTAGGAATCAGGAGGCCAGAGCCACATCCCTGGCCCTGACTTTAATTAGCTGTGTGACCTTTAGCAAGTAATTTGTGCCTCTCTCAACTGAATAAGGAGGGTGAGATGGATCAGTGTTTTAGAAATCATGTTTCATGGAATGCTGGGTTTTCTTGGAGATATTTCCAGGGCTCTTGGGGGTGGCAAAGGGAGCTCTTTGCCCTCATCAACTCTGCTTTTCATGTATTTTATATACTTGGAGTTCTAATAATGTCTCATTGACAAAATAATTTCACTTTTTTAAAAATCACTAAATTTGGATAATCTCTAAAGGTCAGTTGTGCTTCTACTTTCTTTAACACTGTGATTTGCCCAATGAAAATGTTTTTTTTTTTTAATTTTTTTGAAATGTATTATAAAATGGGGAACTGACTGAATCTTCAGTATTAGAGGAATTTGAGTTAAATCAGTTGTATCATAAAGAAACACTGAAGCCGGTTCAGATAGAAGCTCTACACTTAACTGCTCTGTGGTAAAAGATTTAACTTCTCTAGCTGTAAGTCAGTCATTGTAAAATGGGAAAGAAAATGTGTTCCTTGCAGGTTATAAGTATTAAAAATTAAGGTAATACTGTGTACTGCCAAACACAGTGATGGCAGTCATGTGCACATGCTGCTGGCTCCTGCTCCATAATCACAAACACATGCTTAATCCATCCATGCCAGCCAGCTCTCTTCTGAGCCAGGTGTGGCTCCAGAATCTTTCCTCTACCAGGCTCCAGGCAGCCACTACCAATCAGAGGGAGTCAGCATTTGGGACGAAGCACAGATGTCATTCTGTCACAGTCCTGATTGTCTATCTGTAAAATGGGAATTGCTATGGAATGAATGTTTGTATACCCTCTGCCCCAAATTTGTATGTTGAAAGCTTAACTCTCAATGTGATTATATCTGGAGTTAGGGCCTTTACTGAAGTAATTAAGGTCATAAAAGAGGTCATAATTGTAGGTCTTGATCCAATGGGATTAGTGCCTTTATAAGAAGAGACACCAGAGCTTGCTCTTTCTCTCTCCCTTCGTCTCTCTCCTTCTCCCCTCCCATGTGAGGATACAGTGAGAAGATGGCCAACTGCAGGCCAGAAAAAGGGCCTTCATCAGAAGAACATCACCATGCTGCCACCCCAATGGAGAACTCCCATCCTCCATAACTATGAGAAAATTAATCTCTGCTGTTTAGGCCACCCATTCTACGGTACTTTATTATGGCAGCCTGAGCTCACCAAGACAGGAATGTCAGCACCTTCTTCAGATGCTT
Organism: Eubalaena glacialis; assembly: GCF_028564815.1. Taxonomy (NCBI): domain Eukaryota; kingdom Metazoa; phylum Chordata; class Mammalia; order Artiodactyla; family Balaenidae; genus Eubalaena; species Eubalaena glacialis. Next base: position 42,645,856 of record NC_083720.1, read on the forward strand.
ATTATAGCAATCAGAGAGGGCATAATTCATTCAATCAACATCATGAAATGTCTATTATGCATAAGACTCTGTGAAAAGTGCAGGGCATATAAAGACTCATGGAACATGGATCCTATGCCCAAGAAAGTGACTGTCTCAAAGGTGCTAACAGACTATCAATGTATGAAAGACACTAGAAAGCACATGCTAGCTTGTAGATACACACACACACACACACAAATCTTCTTAAACAGAGACGCCAGTTAGGTGCAGAGTTAGATGTAAATAATATTCACTGAAGCATTGCATGATAGTGGAACTTGGAAAATAACTCCAATTTATATTAGACTCTCAGCACTGTAAGGTCAGATTCCAGATCCCTATTTGCTAATTAGTACTACTTACTCTCTACCACTAGCCATGGCAACCAGCACAGAATAGGAATTTGTAAATGTCTGTGGTATACACATGTGAATCAATGTTAAAGTGTAATATAGTATGTATAAAATGTATAACATGACCCATATATATGAGATAATAAAAGGAAAATATACACTAAATTGATAGCATATTTTTTCCACTGTGCATGAATACATTTTTGTATATGATAAAATTAAAGTTTCACTGACCACAAAAGAAATACACTCTAGGTAACCTGCTATGGACTGAATTGTGTCTGCCCCCCCCACCACCACCATTTTATATGTTGAAGCCTTAACACCCAATGTGATGGTTTTGGAGGTGGGGCCTTTGGGAAGTAATTAAGCATAGATGAGGTCATGAGGGTGGGACCTTCATGATGGTATTGAAGGTGGCCAAATGCAAGCAAGGAAGAAAGAGCTGACAGGAACCAAATTGTTTGTGACATTGATCTTTAACTTCCCAGCTTCCAGAACTGTGAGAAATAAATCTGTTGTTTAAGTCACCCAGTCTATGGAATTTGTAATGGCAGCCTTAGAAAACTATAAAACACCCACATAAGATAGTTTTCAGTACAGGGATTTAGAGGTCAATACACTCTTTGGATGGGCAGAGGAGCAGGCCTCAGTGAAAGTGAGAAGTTTCTGGATTAGAGGGAGGACACTACAAACGGTCTCATTTGCTATATTTACCACCAAAGCAGGTGATTCCCAGGAGCCTCCTTGTAAGCTAGTACCAACTTCTCATCTGCTCTCTGCCCACACAACACTCACCAATGCTGTTTGATTCATCTTGAATAGAGAAATCCTGTTTTATTCATCTCTTACACATAGCACTTAGTATAATGTTTGGCACACAGAAAATATCTCGTTAATGTTCGTTGAGTAAATGATCTCTTCTTTCATTCTCACAACTGATCAGTGAAGTGGATGTGATCAATCCCAATGATGAAAACTAGGAAGAATCTTAAAGTCAACATACTGCTATGTGATAGAATATTACACAATGGTTTTCAAAAATTTAATGACATGAGAGAATGTTCATGATAAAATATTGCCTGCACACACACACGCACCAAAGTATTATCAGTTGTTACTTCCGAGTAGCGGAATTATAATTTCTTTTTCTTTATTTTCTGCTGTTCTTTCAGATTTTTAACTTGAAAAATATCTTCCAATTTTTTTTTACTTTAAGTTTATATTGTTTTATGATAAAGAATGTTACTAAAAATTGATCATTATGTAAAGTCTTTACCATGTTAGTCATTAATATTTCAGCATGGATGAGGGCATTAAATTAATCTAAGCAGTGATCAGCAACCCTAGGAAGCAGGAGAAAAGCAGGTGTTCCTGAGGTCAAAGCAGTGGCAGCCATTCCTTTATGATGTTTGTGAAGAATGTTCTTCTACTTACTCATCACTCTTCAAAATTCAATTCACCACTTGCTGAATCTCAAGATTTCAGTCTCAGCTCAGAGTGAAGTTCTCCACCCTAGAGAGAGCTCCCTGCTCCAAGCTAGAGAGAGGCCTAGTTTATGTCCCTGACTAGCAGGATGCTGTGTCCCCATGGCAGTTTGAGGGGAACCCAGGAACTCTTAAACACTAGGGTTTGAAAGTATATAATGCTCTTATCTTTGAATGTGTTGCTATGCTCAGCGTAGAACAGGGGTTCTCCCCTCAGCCCTACTGACAATGTGAGCTGGATGATTCTTTGTTTTGGGGTGACATCCTGTGCATTGCAGAATGTTTAGTAGCATCCCTGTTCCCAATCCACCAGACAGACGCCAGTAGCACTTTTACCCCTAAGCCATAACAACCAAAAATACCTCTAGATACTGCCAAAAGTTCCCAGAGAACTATTGCAAAATCTTTATTCTAAGTGTAGTTGAGGCCATCAGAGGGTTTTAAGAGAGGAGAAAAATGAGCTAATCTGGCAATATTGTGGACCAAGGACCATGGGGGATGGGAACAAAGGTCAGGAGCAAGGAGAGCAATGGGAGGAGTGAGGTTATTCCAATGGTCCAGATGAGACATGATGGTGGCTCAGAATAGGGTAAGAATATGCTTAGAAGGTAGAGCCATTAGGACATTCTATAGGATTGGATTTTAAGTGTGAGGAAAAGACACAGGATGGCTCTACTTTTTACAGGGCAAGATACATCATTATAGTTAAAGCCGGAGCTCCAGAGGCAGACTGCCTCACTGAGTAAGTTATCTATTATCCTGGAGTGAGTTATCTGTAAACTGGAGATGATGAAAATACCTATCTACCTCATGGGGCTATTGTGAGGATTATGTGAGTTAATAGATGGAGAGATCTTAAAAGAATGGCTGGTACATGGTAACAGCTCAATAAGTGTTCGCTATGGGAAACCTGGAGAAGAGCATGTTTAGAGAAACAAAAATGGCGGGGTCCTTAAACATACACTTATTTTTTTCCAATAATGCAAAGAGCTTTATTTAAGAATCCTGTGTTTGTCATATGTTTCTTATACCTCACCAGATGTGGAAGCAGAGGCTGCTTACTCTGTATCCACGAGATAAACTCAGCTTCTAATCTGTGTTTTCTATTAAACTTCAATGTGATTCTAAACCCAGCTAAATTCCTTGGTATAGACACATGCACGTGTGTGTGCATGCACACACACACGCACACAAACACAGAGGGAGAGAGGTAATAGGTACATACAGTGAAATTCCTAAATAATAATGAAATGTCTTAGTTTTCTATTGCCACATAACAAATTACCACAAATTTAATGCTAAGTCAGACAGAGAAAGACAAATATATAATATCACTTACATGTGGAATCTAAAAAATGTTACAAATGAACTTATTTACAAAACAGAAATAGACTCACAGACATAGAAAACAAACTTGTGGTTAACAAAGGGGAAAGAGGGGGGAGGAGGGATAAATTGGGAGATCGGGATTAACATATACACACTACTATGTATAAATAGAACAACAAGGACGTACTATATAGCACAGCGAACTAAATTCAATATCTTAACCTATAACGGAAAAGAATCTGAAAAAGAATATATATAAATGAATCACGTTGATGTACACCTGAAATATTGTAAATCAACTATACTTCAATTAAAAATAAAGTAAATTAAATAAAAGTAAAAATAAAAATAAAAAATGAAGCAGTACCCATTTATTATCTTACAGTTTGTTAGACGTCTGAGTGAGGTCAACTTGGTTTTCTATGTAAGGTCTCACAAGGCAGAAATCAAAATTGCAGCCAGCGGGGCTCTTACTTGGAGGCTACGCGGAAGAATCCACTGACATTGGCAGAATGCAGTCCTTGCAACTGTAGGTCTGAGATCCTAATATCTTTTCTGGCTGTCAGTCAGCTCTCAAATTCTAGAGGGTCCCTCATTCCCTGTCATGTGGCTTTCTTCATCTTCAAACCAGAAAAGGTGCCTTGAATCTTTCTCATGTTTCAAAGCCCTCTGATTTCTCATTCTGCAACCAAAAGGAGAAAACTCTCTGCTTTTAAAGGGTTCATATGATTATATTAGCCCCACCCAACGTGTATATTCTAATTTGAGCTATTCTAGAGGATGTGAACAGCATCTCTTTGTGATTATAATTTGTATTGCCTGATGGATAATGATTCTGAGAACATTTTTCTGTGTTCATTGGTCATTTATATATCTTCTTTTGTGAAATGTCTGTATAAATCATTTGCCCAATTTTTAATTGGTCTTGTTATTGATTTGTAAAAGTTTGTTATGTATTCTAGATAATGTCTTTCATCAGATGTAATATATACTATATATTCACTTTAATATATAATATAATATATATAATTGAATATATACAAGTGAACATTCAAGAAGAGAAGAGGCAAAAATTAAGGAAAAGTAGATAAAGGAAAAAAGCTCTGAAAAATGTTTAAAACTCTGACTCATTGATTTATATATCTGTCTCTTTCCAGTCCCACAAATACACAAGAAAACTTAACTTGATTGAGAAAAGGACTGTGATATTGCATCTCATTCTATAAGAGCAAGAGCTTCTTGGGAGCAGGTATCATGCATTTATATTATCCATATTTCTATCACTTAATTTGTTATAGTGTCTGGCATATTGAAGACAGTCAAACATATTTGTTGAGAGAATGAGATAATAAGTTAATTGACTGATTATCTCATTTAATTATCACAAAGGAGAGACTCAATCAATTAGCTTCCAGGAAAGAAATAAAACCACTGTAAATAAAAGCAACGTGTATATTATATATTGATCATATTTGGCTTATCACAAGTGAGGGATGGGCACAGTATGGAAACATGATAAACAGGATGAAACACACATCCCCAGTTCCTAGATGTCCATAAATCCCTTTTAGCCAAAGGCTAAGAATCAAATCATGCACTAATGTTTCTGGACATAATCAATTTCTCCCTCATGTATCATGACTCTTCCTCTCTCTCCTGGATCAATCTTATCAGCATTCACACGTTTGTTTCTCCTTTCACAAACCCTCCCTTGATGCCACATTCTCCTCTGGCATTCTCAAGAAATTTTTTTTGAAAAAGTTTTGACACTTGTTGGCTGTTCTTCCTAGTCTTCTATTTACACTTCTCACATTTCCTATCTGGATTCTGCCAACCATCCTGCCATGGATGTTACTCTTGTTAAAGTCTCCAGAATGCAAATCAATGGGCAAGTTCTATGTCTTAGTTTTACTTGGGAGATACTGCAGCAGTCAACAGGATTGAGAAAGTCTGCGTAACAGAGTTGTTTATGTGGGGCTTGAAACCACCCTGCATGGATTGGAATCTCAGTTCTACTGCTTATTCAGACATCCTCCTCAAGCCATCAAGACATCTTGGCTCTTCCTTGAAAGTGTTGGTTCTTTCCATTTGGAGCCTTTGCACTTGTTCTTTCTGCTCAGAATGCTTGTTTTCCATCTTCTCCCCATCCTTCAGGTCTCAGTTCAGATTTTCTCTCCTCAGGATGGGCTTCCCCGATCACTTCTACACACAAATGTTATTCCCCCTGGAGTCCCTATAAGTAGCCCTCAAGCGAGACTCATGGGTGTCCTGGCTGTGAAGCAGACTGACTCCATCAACTTGACAAAGTGCATACCCTCACGCACTGCATTTTCCTGCTCTATAAACCATGGGTGATGACAATGCCTGCTTCAACAGATTGCTGTGAGCATCCAATGAGGTAACGTGAGTACTTAGTATAATGCTTGGCACATAAAGAACAATTGTTTTAAGAAACATCCACATTCACTTTTCCCTTCCCAGGTATGCCTAAAAGATTTGGTGTGATTCTGATTGCCCACTTTTCACATTTAGAAAAAAAAAAAAACCCAACTTATTTGAACAGACTTACCATACCTGTTGGGAAAATAAAACTATTCTTTTTTTTTTTTTCAGAGCAACTATAATGTAATATAAACCATGCTTGGTATTAAGGAAAAGTATTCTTTTTTAAGATGGTCACACTAGAGGCAGGATAGCGACAAGTAGGTCTCTGAAGAAAATGGGAATAAGCTTTCCCTGTGTCTTTTAATAGAAGTGTTATTTAACTTTTATGGGAGTGCCACAGAGAAGAGACCGGTTTCTGCTCACTGAGATACAAACAAAATAAAATAAACAGACAAGGGAGGCAGTGGGCCATTTGATGAACCTCTCCAGAAAACACCCAGCAATTGGAGAATCAAACTTAACTGGCTGTGTTTATTCACTTTTGACTTCTGCCTGGGTCAGGCTTTCATTTCTGTGTGAGCACATGCTATCTCTCTCTGTTTATTATGGACTTTTTCCTGAAGAAACACCAGGCCCAAATTCCCCTTTTGCTTACTCCCTTTCTCTTCTGCCTGTTCTCTTTGAACTTCTGATGCAAGCAAGGCAAGGAGTACATGCAAGGCAGTGTAGCATTATGGCTAAGAAAAAGCTGTAATCAGGCCATTGTAGCTCATCACTTGACCACTGGGTAACCCAGAGGGATTTACTTGATATTTTAAGCTTAATTTCCAAATTGAGGGGAAAAATGTCACCTGCTTCATAGAATTGTGGAAAGGTTTAAATAAGATGATTCTTGTCAAGCCCTTGAAAGTTGCCTGGTCTGGAGTGAGCAATGGTTCAATATGAGATTGGTTCCCTTTCTCAAGAATCATTATTACTATTACTATCACCATTACCATTACCATTATTAGGAGCAGCACCCAAGTGGGCTCTCCGCTTGGCCCACCTTTGTCATTTAGCTTTCTAGCTTTCTGACACTTGGATGCTCATACTTCATGGATGGCATCCAAAGAGAGACTGGACAGCCCTTCTCAGGGGTATTAAAGAAGGGGGTTGGACCACATCTGTTTAAAGTCCCCCTCCATCCCTTCAACTCAAGGCAATATAAATTGAAACAACTGTGACAACTGCACAGGCCATTTTATAAATCTGTTTCATTTCTTGGCTTCTTCCGCTATGTAAATTCTGATCTCCCCCTAATGAGCCAAATGACTGTAGGCTCGTGGGAAAAGTCTGATATTTTCCCGTTATAAAAGGGAAAAGGGAAGGCAGGCTAGATCTTCTTTAAATTTCATCAGAGCACCAAACAGCTATGATCTTCATTCCTTTGCCGCAAACAAAAATAAAATAAAATAAAATAATAAAATAAAATAAAATAAAATAAAATAAAGCAACAAAACAATGTGTTACTGCTTTTACTAACTAAGCTTCCAAACTGTGGTGAATTATATTTTACTTTCTTGCATTCATTTTACTCTGATTACTCTATTTATGATGGAAGTCTCTGCATTGCTTCATCTCCCCAGAATGAATGGAGTTGGGCCTCTTTGTAGGTCCTCTGTACGGACCCAAATACCCCTATAAGGACCTGGAGTAGTTGAGTGATAACTGTTTTTCCCAGAGTTGCAAGACTCTAACCTCATATCAGAAATGAGGACCATCATTATTGGATGAGTTCTATAGGCAGGACCTCATTTGAAAAATCCCTTTCCAACTGATTGAACTCTTTCCTGATTAACGTTGGATAAATATGGAGGCTATTACTTAGATACCACATGCTGGGAAGCAAACGTGATAATTATACCTGTCAATCTGCAGAACCCCCTGGTCTCAAATGGAGTGAAATGCTGCCATTCCAATCTAATCTGCGAAAGAGGCGAATGGAGAGGGGCGATAACTATGGAGAATGCTGAAAGCACCCCAGCTGTCAGTATCCGCGTGGGAGGCAGCTGATGGTTTGTATGTCATCACATTAGCAATCTCTTCAGTAAAAAGGAAGTCTGGCTGCTTTGTGCCTTGAAAAGGAGCAGCAGTTGAAAGCATTAAAATTAGTGCCATTTTACTGAAGATCATGATTATTTAAAATGTCAGTTGCTTTCCCTGACACTATCATTTATGATGGAACATAGAGAAGACTATCAACACAGTGAGAGACTGAGCCTAAAGTGAAGGGGGATGTACCATTTCAGATGGCACTGAGGAGTCACAAAGGTAGAGGTGTGTTTGGATGAGTGCATGTGAACACTGAGGCATTTCTAATGCCACTCTGAATTTTCCTCTCCTGCTTGAGAGACTAACCTTTGGTCCAAAACCCAGGCTGGGGAAGTCAGTGGGAAACTTTCCGAGAGGAAAGGAAGGAGATGCCCTGTAAGACAGTGAAACACGAGCAGCATCCCCAAAGACAGAGTCCTAAAGTAATAGCAGGAGCCTATGTTCTGATGATGATGATGATGATGATGACGATGATGATGATGACGATGATGATGATGTTGATAGCTAACATTTACAGATTGTCATGTTTAGAACTCTTTTATTTATGCTAATCCATTGAACACTTACAACAGTCTTATGAATTAGAAAATACTTTTAATCTCACTTTACAGATGAGTAATCTGAAGCACAGGACAGTAAGTAGCTATGCCAAGGTCAAGTGATGGTGGGAACTTTGGGAACTGTATGCAGAGTTTACACTCTTATCTTCTAAGTTGGATGCTTGTCAGAGTCACGAATTGGATAAACACAGGGACAAGTGTAGAGTAGCCATTGGCTCATAAACAGGACATGATCAGGGTGATCACTGCAAAAATGCCTGTGGGTAATGTGGGGGTAAAGTTGGGGCTGCAGCATGTAAAAGGCCAAGTGGGTTCTAACAGTATCAAACCCCAGCAAGAAGCTAGACCAAAATGTGCATGTGGCACTGAGGAGCTGGTCTAGAGTATATGTGTCCTAGGATGAATCTATTTATTAAGACATGTTGCTAATTTTTTTTCATTTTTCCAGCACCCTAAACTCCTTCCTTCCACAGGGGTTTTCATATGCTTTTGTCTCCTCCTGAAATGCTTTTCCCTGGAGAGGCTATCCCTTCCCCCCAAATTAAGTAGCATATTAACCCAGCACTCCCCTTCCCCTTTGTAGCACTTAATACCATGCATAAGTATTTAATTTCTATTTACATGGGGGGTTTTGTCTCTTCCACTAAAATGTAAGTTCCCTGAGGGCATGGGCTATGTGTCTTTTATTAACTATTGTATCTCCAAATCCTAGCACAGGTGATGGCACATAGAAACACTGACTAATAATAGATTTTGTGAATACTTACTATGTAGCGTATTCTGCTCCAGATATTTACACATATTATGCTTTACATCCCATCCTCACAATACCTTTATAGGATAGGTATTTTACTATTCTTTTATACAAGTGAGGAAACCGAGTCACAGAGAATTTAAGTCTTATTGATTTAAGTGGTGGGGCTCATATCTGAACACAGGCAGTCGAGTTTCAAAGTCTACTCTATTCACTGCACTTTAACAGTCTCTTCTACAAGCCCTCATTTAGGATTATTGGATGAATGAATGAATGAATAAACAGGTTCATGATAGGTCAAAATAATGTCTTCTGAGGTCCAGAAACTGACACAGAAACAAGCCTGGGGGAAAAATATTCTCAAAAATTCGGAGGGCAGTAACTGTCTATAGAGCAAGAAGGCAGATTCTGCTCCTTAATTAGATGGAATTTGGGTTGACAGAACCTGAGGAAAATCTGAGGGTCAGCAGGGCCGAGGTCTCAAGGGCCACAGCTCAGACAGAACACAAGATGATATCAGTGTAGCTGCTTTTTTACTACTTTGCACTTTCTAGATGTTTTTCAGCCTCAATTCTTAAGGAACTAAGGGAAATCCCACACATGACTGATGCTTGAGTATGAATATTTTCATCAAATTAAGCAGAGCTGTGATCATGTTGATTAATCCATCCATTAATCAAATCAATCACTCAGAAAAACTTGTCTGTATCAGATCCTTTATGAGGCAGACACCTAGGCAACATTAGATGTACAAGAGATTTATTGGTGAAATAAATCTCTTCACAGGAACACCTGAAGGACAAAGGGAAGTGTAAGCAGGAGGAAGTGAGAAGAACCTTCAAACTATGATGTTGGTCTTGCACCTATGAGAGGAAAGAAAGAAGGGAGGAAGATGGGGTATAAAGAACCTCAGACTACACTGAAGCTCTGAGAACGTCTCAACCAGGTCAATAGGGATTTGTGAACAAAGATTGCTCATTATAGGAGTCCGGTATTGGGAAAAAATAGCCTTTCTCCACTAACTCCATTATGTTCAGTCATTGGTTGGAAGTCGTGGCCTCAGGTGTGTTTTATAGTGAATTCAAAGACAAGGTATGGAAGCTGGAAGCTGTCAATCAGTGCATTTTTTGCAGTAGGTTCTCTTGAAGAGTGCCCTGAGTGGTGCAATTCCATGGCATCTGCACTACTAATCTTTAACCTTTCATTCATTTACCACCTCCACCTTTTTTTGTTTGTTTGGTTGGTTGTTTTTGTTGTTGTTTTTTAAATTAATTTTTACTGGAGTACAGTTGATTAACAATGTTGTGTTAGTTTCTGCTGTACAGCAAAGTGAATCAGTTATACATATACATATATCCACTCTTTTATAGATTCTTTTCCCATATAGATCGTTTACAGAGTATTGAGCAGAGTTTCCTGTGCTATACAGTAGATCCTTATTAGTATCTATTTTATATATAGTAGTTTGTATGTGTCAATCCCAATCTCCCAATTTATCCCTCCCCCCTGCTTTCCCCTTGGTAACCATAAATTTGTTTTCTACATCTGTGACTCTATTTCTGTTTTGTAAATAAGTTTATTTTTACCATTTTTTTTTAGATTCCACATATAAGCGATATCATATGATATTTGTCCTTCTCTGTATGACCACCTCCACTTTGAAGCTCTCCCTAATCAACTCACCTAGAAGTAACTTCTCCCTTCTTTAAGACTGTTGGAACTTTCAACTTGTATTTTCCCTTTCCATACATCACTTTAAAATTTCATTTAATCTTTTATGATAAGGTTCATGGTGGGTTGGGGGACTCTGACCTGCATGCCCATCTTGGCAATTCTCAGGTATCAGAGCTGTCAAAGATATCTGGACATCCATGGCCTTTGCAGAGAAAATGTGATGAGCACTTTGGTAAAGGAAAAATGGAGATGTTTTTGGCACCACCTTAGCAAACTTTGTTCTTGGTAACCTGAGTAGGCAAACAGACTATAGGCTGCTAAGGAAAGGCAAAATGATCAGTCCTTGGACAGTGGTTCAAGATTCACCATCGACAGCATTTTTAAGTGATTTATGGAGTGTCTCCATTTAATGTCATCTAGGGAACTTGTTTTTATTCCTTGGAAGATAAGATATTGCACTGGAAGAACCAGTTTACATTTAAGGTCTAAAAGGAAGCAGTCATTTATCAACTAGACCTTTGAAAGCTGGTGAAAACAACCCACACAGATTAAACTTTTCCTGCTTCGAGTCAGGATTGGTTAAGAACTACAGGTGGATCAATGGAGGCAAAGGTTGAAGAAATTAAGCAGGAGGCTGAAGGATTCCTCAGAGTTGGGAAAAGCATGTGTACTAGCTGGTATTAGTCCATAGGCTTCAAGCTCATCTTTAGATAGGAAACTTGGTCTTCTATTCATAGTTTCCCTGTTCAGATATTGGACTCCTGAAACTAAATACCTATCTTCTGCTCAGCTCCCTGATGTGTGCTGTGTTTCCAGGTACCAACTCTGCTGGATCACCAGTTCTCTCTCCTCATTAGGAAATTGAGTGTTGCCCACAACCAGTTAAAGCATTAGAACTGCTACCCCAAAAGGACCTCACAGGAATCAACAATATTTTCCTCTATATTTTTGAGTGAAATTACCTACCCTGATTTCACCTTCCTGCTCTTCTACTCCACTTCATGGATCCCTGTTATCTTGGATCATGACTGTGATTAAGACACTCCTTGGGCACCATGTCCACACCACTGAATTGAAACTTTTCACCACAACCTGATATTACGGGAAATGGAATTGTAGGGTGAAAGAGACTGACTTTAGGGAGCTATTATTAAATTTATAATTGATCAGCTTCCCTTTTATATGTTTTCATCATGCCCATTTCAAATATTGTACTCATCACAATTTTAATTATTGTTTTAATTATTGGGTGATTCCCCCCTATAATGGCCTCATGAGGTCTTGCTACCTTGTTCATTTTTGTGCCCAATTACTCACATCGTTCATGGCACATAATAAAGAAGCAACTGGTATTGCTTCAATAAGTAAGTAGATAAATTAATGAATAAATACGAAAGGTTCTGTTAAGTGAGATGGTTAGAGTACAAAGTAGGTACCATACTAAGCTACATACTAACAATTCTAGAGGATATAATGAGTCTTGGTAGCTCTGGTTTCTCCTTTGTAAAAAGGTTTTTAAAATAATCTATGACATCTATCACCCCAATAGAGGCCAGGATTTATTTAGCCTATTGGACTTACCTGCTTTGTGTCAGAGTGTGAGTGTGATCTTTTTTCAAGAGTTTGAAAACAATTTCTAGTCTAAGACTTTTAAATCAGCTCAAAAATTACCTTTGTGGTAGAACATAGGCTTGCCACATTTCTGGCTTTGCCCAGCTTGGTTTCTATTTTGGGTCATATGTTGAACTTGCCTCACACTATTTGCGTGGAAATAACTACTTCTTGCTTTAGAAAGATATTAGACTAGATTTAAGCATTTGCTCAAAATATAGACTTTAACGACTGAGTATCTATCAGTTGATCTCCACAAAAAGCTTTCTTTCCTTCCAACATGTTGGCTGTTACTCTATCTCTTAATGAAAATGAAGATGATACTACAGCTCTCTGCTGTGCCAGTCAGACAGGTTTGTGTCTAGGTTTTCTCTGTATAATCAGCTTTTTAGTCTTTGTTATGACATTGGAACTATTTCACCTCTCTCACATTTAAAAAATCTTTTAATTTTGAAATGATTTTAGACTAACATAGAAGTTGCAAAAATGTTACAGAAAGTTCCTGTGTCCTCTTCATTTATTTTCCTCCAATGGTAACGTCTTCTGTAACCATGGTAATATTGGCACCATACTAATAACTAAACTACAGAACATCTTCAGAATTTGCTAGTTTTCACATGCACTCATTTGAGTGTGTGTGTTTCTGACATTTCAGGACTTGTATAGATTTGTATAACCACCAGAACAATCCAGATACAGAACAACTCCATCACCACATCGGAAATCTCAAATGTCTCACCTTAACAGTTATGCCCTCGATCTAATCCCCAACAATCACTCATGTGTTCCCCATGTCTCTAATTTTGTCACTTTGAGAATGCTAAAAAAACAGAATTATACAGTGTGCAACATTTTGAGACTGGCATTTTTCATTCATTTTACTGTGCTTAAAAGTCATCTAAGCTGTTGTTTAAATCAATAATTTGCTCATTTTTATTGCTTTGTAGTATTCCATTGTATGGATTTATGAGAGTTTGCTTAACCAGTCACCCTCTGAAGGACATTTAGGTCAGTTACAGATTTTGGCTGTGACAAATGAAGCTGCTATTTTTAATTTTTATAAATGAAGTTGAACATTTGTGACAAGGTTAACATGCAAAACTTTTCATTACTTTGTGGTTAATACTCTGGAGTGGAATTGCTAGGCCATATAGAAAGCATATTCTTAACTTTAAAAAGCACTGACAACCTGTTTTCCAAGACAGCTGTAGCGTTTTTCATTCTCACCAGTAATGTATGAAAGATCAGTTAGCTCCTCATCCTTAACAGAACTTGATATTATCATTTTATCTTTAATTTTAGCAATTTTAAAATCTGTAAGGACCCCACCCGTAAGTAGTCACTTTTTTCAAGAATCGAGATAAAATGCATTTCCTTACTTGGCAGAGCTATAGCACCTCCAGTGTAAAGCATTTAAACATGCATCTAATAGCTATGACAGAGAAAGTTAATGGTTTCATACTAAATGTCAAATACGGTTAGCACAGACACTTTGTAAACTATAAAACCTTGCATCACTAAAAGATGTTCTTCTTTTAGCATTCCTTAGAAACATTTAGGGAGAAATTAGAAGGTAACATGATACAATAGTCCTTGAGTGTCAAGGATGGGATATGTTCTTAATCTTGTAGACAATGAGAATTCATCAGGAAAGTAATATAACCAAAGCTAAATAATGCTTTGGAAGATCCCCATAGTGTCATTGTGGAGAATGAAATAAATGAAAAGGATGATGGAGTAAAGCCTAGATAAGCAGCATTAGGAAAACTTTATAAAATTTATACAAATTGTAGAAGGAATGGAAAGGAGGAAAAAAAAAACAGGTAGAGCGTATTGTGAAAGGAGAACCTGTAAACGACAGAATAATGAGCTTTAGGATGACTCAAGATAATTAAAACAGAAATAAGAAAGTCAGAATTAAAAGCAGGCTTGGAGCTTAATGTAGGGGGAGGAGCTTCAAGACGGCAAAAGAGTAAGATGCGGAGATCACCTTCCTCCACACAAATACATCAGAAATACATCTACATGTGGAACAGCTCTTACAGAACACCCACTGAACGCTGGCAGAAAACCTCAGACCTCCCAAAAGGCAAGAAACTCCCCACGTACCTGGGTAGGGCAAAAAAAAAAATAAAAAACAGAGACAAAACAATAGGGACGGGACCTGCACCAGTGGGAGGGAACTGTGAAGGAGGAAAGGTTTCCACACACTAGGAAGCCCTTTCGCAGGCGGAGACTGCAGGTGGCGGAGCGGGGGAGCTTCGGAGCCACGGAGGAGAGCGCAGCCACAGGGGTGCGGAGGGCAAAGCGGAGAGATTCCCGCACAGAGGAGCGGTGCCGACCAGCACTCACCAGCCCGAGAGGTTTGTCTGCTCACCGGGCGGGGGCTGGGAGCTGAGGCTTGGGCTTCTTTCGGATCCCAGGGAGAAGACTGGGGTTGGCGGCGTGAACACAGCCTGAAAGGGCTAGTGCGCCACAGCTAGCCGGGAGGGAGTTCAGAAAAAAGTCTGCAGCTGCCGAAGAGGCAAGAGACTTTTTCTTCCCTCTTTGTTTCCTGGTGCGCGAGGAGAGGGGATTAAGAGCACCGCTTAAAGGAGCTCCAGAGACGGGCGTGAGCCGCGGCTATCAGCGCGGACCCCAGAGACGGGCATGAGAGGCTAAGGCTGCTGCTGCCGCCACCAAGAAGCCTGTGTGCGAGCACAGGTCACTATCCACACCTCCCCTCCCGGGAGCCTGTGCAGCCCGCCACTGCCAGGGTCCGGTGATCCAGGGACAACTTCCCCGGGGGAACGCACAGCGCTCCTCAGGCTGGTGCCATGTCACATGGGCCTCTGCCGCCGCAGACTCACCCCACATCCATACCCCTCCTTCCCCTCGGCCTGAGTGAGCCAGAGCCCCGGAAGCAGCTGTTCCTTTAACCGCTTCCTGTCTGAGCGAAGAACAGACACCCTCAGGTGACCTACACCCAGAGGCGGGTCCAAATCCAAAGCTGAACCCCAGAAGCTGTGTGAACAAAGAAGAGAAAGGGAAATTTCTCCCAGCAGCCTCAGAAGCAGTGGATTAAAGATCCACAAACAACTTGATGTACCTGCATCTGTGGAATACCTGAATAGACAACGAATCATGCCAAATTGAGGAGGTGGACTTAGGGAGCAAAGATATATATTTTTTTCTCTTTTTCTATTTTTGTGAGTGTGTATGTGTATGCTTCTCTGTGTGATTGTGTCTGTATAGCTTTGCTTTTACCATTTGTCCTAGGGTTCTGTCTGTCCGTTATTTTTTTTTTTTTTATGACTTAAAAAATTTTTTTTCTTAATAATTATTTTGTATTTTTTATTGTAATAAGTTTATTTTATTTTACTTTATTTTATTTTATTTTATTTTATTTTATTTTATCTTCTTCTTTCTTTCTTTTTTTTCCTCCCTTTTATTCTGAGCCGTGTGGAGGACAGGTTCTTGGTACTCCAGCCAGGCATCAGGGCTGTGCCACTGAGGTGGGAGAGCCAAGTTCAGGACATTGGTCCACAAGAGACCTCCCAGCTCCATGTAATATCAAACGGCAAAAATCTCCCAGAGACCTCAATCTCAACGCCAAAACCCAGCTCCACTCAACGACCAGCAAGCTACAGTGCAGGACACCCTATGCCAAACAACTAGCAAGACAGGAACACAATCCGATCCATTAGCACACAGACTGCCTAAAATCATAATAAAGCCACAGACAACCCAAAACACACCACCAGACATGGACCTGCCCACCAGAAAGACAAGATCCAGCCTCATCCACCAGAACACAGGCACTAGTCCCCTCCACCAAGAAGAATACACAACCTACTGTACCAACCTTAGCCCCTGGGGACAGACATCAAAAACAACAGAAACTACGAACCTGAAGCCTGTGAAAAGGAGACCCCAAACACAGTAAGTTAAGCAAAATGAGAACACAGAGAAACACACAGCAGATGAAGGAGCAAGGCAAAAACCCAACAGGCCTGACAAATAAAGAGGATATAGGCAGTCTACCTGAAAAAGAATTCAGAATAAAGATAGTAAAGATGATACAAAATCTTGGAAATACAATGACAAAATACAAGAAACGTTTAACAAGGACCTAGAAGAACTAAAGAGCAAACAAACAACGATGAACAACACAATAAATGAAATTAAAAATTCTCTAGAGGGAACCAATAGCAGAATAACTCAGGGAGAAGAACGGATAAGTGACCTGAAAATAAAATAGTGGAAATAACTACTGCAGAGCAGAATAAAGAGAAAAGAATGAAAAGAACTGAGGACAGTCTCAGAGACCTCTGGGACAACATTAAACGCAGCAACATTCAAATTATAGGGGTCCCAGAAGAAGAAGAGAAAAAGAAAGGGACTGAGAAAATATTTGAAGAGATTATAGTTGAAAACTTCCCTAATATGGGAAAGGAAACAGTTAATCAACTCCAGGAAGCACAGGGAGTCCCATACAGAATAAATCCAAGGAGAAACACGCCAAGACACATATTAATCAAACTAACAAAAATTAAATACAAAGAACAAATATTAAAAGCAGCAAGGGAAAAACAACAAGTAACACATAAGGGAATCACCATAAGGTTAACAGCTGATCTTTCAGCAGAAACTCTGCAGGCCAGAAAGGAGTGGCAGGACATATTTAAAGTGATGAAGGAGAAAAACCTACAACCAAGATTACTCTATCCAGCAAGGATCTCATTCTGATTTGAGGGAGAAATTAAAAACTTTACAAACAAGAAAAAGCTAAGAGAATTCAGCACCACCAAACCAGCTTCCCAACAAATGCTAAAGGAACTTCTCTAGGCAGGAAACACAAGAGAAGGAAAACACCTACAATAATAAACCCAAAACAATTAAGAAAGTGGTAATAGGAACATACATATCGATAATTACCTTAAATGTAAATAGATTAAATGCTCCAACCAAAAGAAATAGACTGGCTGAATGGATACAAAAACAACACCTGTATATATGCTGTCTACAAGAGACCCACTTCAGACCTAGGGACACATACAGACTGAAAGTGAGGAGGTGGGAAAAGATATTCCATGCAAATGGAAATCGAAAGAAAGCTGGAGTAGCAATTCTCATAACAGATGAAATAGTTTTAAAACAAACACTATTACAAGAGACAAAGAAGGACACTACATAATGGTCAAGGGATCAATCCAAGAAGAAGATATAACAATTGTAAATATTTATGCACCCAACATAGGAGCACCTCAATACATAAGGCAAATACTAACAGCCATAAAAGGGGAAATCGACAGTAACACAATCATAGTACGGGACTTTAACACCCCACTTTCATGAATGGACAGATCATCCAAAATGAAAATAAATAAGGAAACAAAAGCTTTAAATGATACATTAAACAAGATGGACTTAATTGATATTTATAGGACATTCCATCCAAAAACAACAGAATACACATTCTTCTCAAGTGCTCATGGGACATTCTCCAGGATAGATCATATCTTGGGTCACAAATCAAGCCTTGGTAAATTTAAGAAAATTTAAATCGTATCAAGTATCTTTTCCAACCACAACACTACGAGACTAGATATCAATTACCAGAAAAAATCTCTAAGAAATACAAACACATGGAGGCTAAACAACACACTACTTAATAACCAAGAGATCACTGAAGAAATCAAAGAGGAAATCAAAAAATACCTAGAAACAAATGACAATGAAAACAAAATGACCCCAAACCTATGGGATGCAGCAAAAGCAGTTCTAAGAGGGAAGTCTATAGCAATACAATCCTACCTTAAGAAACAAGAAACATCACAAATAAACAACCTAACCTTGCACCTAAAGCAATTAGAGAAAGAAGAACAAAAAAACCCCAAAGTTAGCAGAAGGAAAGAAATCATAAAGATCAGAGCAAAAATAAATGAAAAGGAAATGAAGGAAATGATAGCAAAGATCAATAAAACTAAAAGCTGGATCTTTGAGAAGGTAAAGAAAATTGATAAACCATTAGCCAGACTTATCAAGAAAAAAAGGGAGAAGACTCAAATCAATAGAATTAGAAATGAAAAAGGAGAAGTAACCACTGACACTGCAGAAGTACAAAGGATCATGAGTGATTACTACAAGCAACTCTATGCCAATAAAATGGACAACCTGTAGGAAATGGACAAATTCTTAGAAATTCACAACCTTCCGAGACTGAACCAGGAAGAAATAGAAAATATGAACAGACCAATCAGAAGCACTGAAATTGAAACTGTGATTAAAAATCTTCCAACAAACAAAAGCCCAGGACCAGATGGCTTCACAGGCGAATTCTATCAAACATTTAGAGAAGAACTAACATCTATCCTTCTCAAACTCTTCCAAAATATAGCAGAGGGAGGAACACTCCCAAACTCATTCTACAAGGCTATCACTCTGATGCCAAAACCAGACAAAGATGTCACAAAGAAAGAAAACTACAGGCCAATATCACTGATGAACATAGATGCAAAAATCCTCAACAAAATATTAGCAAACAGAATCCAACAGCACATTAAAAGGATCATACACTATAGGCAAGTGGAGTTTATCCCAGGAATGCAAGTATTCTGCAATATATGCAAATCAATCAACGTGTTACACCATATTAACAAATTGAAGGAGTAAAACCATATGATCATCTCAATACATGCAGAGAAAGCTTTCGACAAAATTCAACACCCATTTATGATAAAAACCCTCTGGAAAGCAGACACAGAGGGAACTTACTTCAACATAATAAAGGCCATATATGACAAACCCACAGCCAACATCATCCTCAGTGGTGAAAAACTGAAACCATTTCCACTAAGATCAGGAACAAGACAAGGTTGCCCACTCTCATCACTATTATTCAACATAGTTTTGGAAGTTTTAGCCAGAGCAATCAGAGAAGAAATAGAAGTAAAAGGAATCCAAACTGGAAAAGAAGAAGTAAAGCTGTCACTGTTTGCAGATGACATGATACTATACATAGAGAATCCTAAAGATGCTACCAGAAAACTACTAGAGCTTATCAATGAATTTGGTAAAGTAGCAGGATACAAAATTAATGCACAGAAATCTCTTGCATTCCTATACACTAATGATGAAAAATCTGAAAGTGAAATTAAAAAACACTCCCATTTACCATTGCACAAAATGAATAAAATATCTAGGAATAAACCTACCTAAGGAGACAAAAGACCTGTATGCAGAAAATTATAAGATACTGATGAAAGAAATTAAAGATGATGCAAACAGATGGTGAGATATACCATGTTCTTGGATTGGAAGAATCAACATTGTGAAAATCACTATACTATCCAAAGCAATGTACAGATTCAATGCAATCCCTATCAAACTACCACTGGCATTTTTCACAGAACTAGGACAAAAAATTTCACAATTTGTATGGAAACAAAAAAGACTCCAAATAGCCAAAGCAATCTTGAGAAAGAAAAACAGAGCTGGAGGAATCAGGCTCCCTGACTTCAGACTATACTACAAATCTACAGTAATCAAAACAGTATGGTACTGGCACTAAAACAGAAATGTAGATCAACAGAACAGGATAGAAAGCCCAGAGATAAACCCACACACATATGGTCACCTTATCTTTGATAAAGGAGGCAAGAATATACAGTGGGGGAAAGACACCCTCTTCAATAAGTGGTGCTGGGAAAACTGGACAGCTACATGTAAAAGAATGAAATTAGAACACTCCCTAACACCATACCCAAAAATAAACTCAAAATGGATTAAAGACCTAGGTGTAAGGCCAGACACCATCAAATTCTTAGAGGAAAACATAGGCAGAACACTCTATGACATAAATCACAGCAAGATCATTTTTGACCCACCTCCTAGAGAAATGGAAATAAAAACAAAAATAAACAAATGGGACATAATGAAACTTAAAAGCTTTGCACAGCAAAGGAAACCATAAACAAGACGAAAAGACAACCCTCAGAATGGGAGAAAATATTTGCAAATGAAGCAACTGACAGAGGATTAATCTCCAGAATATACAAGCAACTCATACAGCTCAATATCAAGAAAACAAACAACCCAATCTAAAAATGAGCAGAAGACGTATATAGACATTTCTCCAAAGAAGAAATACAGATTGCCAACAAACACATGAAAGAATGCTCAACATCATTAATCATTAGAGAAATGCAAATCAAAACTACAATGAGATATCATCTCACACCGGTCAGAATATCCTTCATCAAAAAATCTACAAACGATAAATGCTGGAGAGTGTGTGGAGAAAAGGGAACCCTCTTGCACTGTTGTTGGGAATGTAAATTGATACAGCCACTATGGAGAACAGTATGGAGGTTCCTTAAAAAACTAAAAATAGAACTACCATATGACCCAGCAATCCCACTACTGGGCATATACCCTGAGAAAACCATAATTCAAAAAGAGTCATGTACCAAAATGTTCATTGCAGCTCTATTCACAATAACCAGGACATGGAAGCAACCTAAGTGTCCATCAACAGATGAATATATAAAGAAGATGTGGCACATATATACAGTGGAATATTACTCAGCCATAAAAAAGAACGAAACTGTGTTATTTGTAGCGAGGTAGATGGACCTAGAGACTGTCATATAGAGTGAAGTAAGTCACAAAAAGAAAAACAAGTACCGTATGCTAACACATATATATGGAATCTAAAAAAAAAAAAAAGAAAAGAAAAAAATGGTTAGGAGAACCTAGGGGCAAGACGGGAATAAAGATGCAGACCTACTAGAGAATGGAGTTGAGGATACGGGGAGGGGGAAGGGTAAGCTGGGACAAAGTGAGAGAGTGGCATGGACATATATACACTACAAAACGTAAAATAGATAGCTAGTGGGAAGCAGCCGCATAGCACAGGGAGATCAGCTCTGTGCTTTGTGACCACCTAGAGGGGTGGGATAGGGAGGGTGGGAGGGAGGGAGATGCAAGAGGGAAGAGATACGGGGACATATGTATGTGTATAACTGATTCACTTTGTTATAAAGCAGAAACTAACACACCATTGTAAAGCAATTATACTCCAATAAAGATGTTAAAGAAAAAAAAAGAACAAAAAAACAAACTTGGTGTGAAGATAGTGGTTGTGACAGATAATAATATCAACAGCACTATGAACTCATGGTGTGCTGTGTTTTATGTGGATTTCATAATCCTCACACTAGCCCCATGACACAGGAACAATCAGGTGTATCTACAGATAAAGAATGGTCAGAGAGGTTAGGAACCTGTCTGAGATCAGGCAGTTAGCAGAATTTTGCTTCCTACTGTGAAATAGGACACTAATAATATCAATATAATTGTTAAAATATTTAAATAAGATCATATCTCTAAGGTTTTAAGGGCCATATAAATGTTACCTAGTATTATTTTGTCAATAATTCTTCTCTAAAGTTTGACTTAACCAAAAAAAAATCCAAAGCAATACAAAAAAATACCCAGGATTTTTATGATGGGCGCATTTTTTTTCTACAGAAAATAGGTATTTTTATTCCTTAAATTCATTTATTATCCAAAGTAAAACTCTTTGGGCTTAATTCCATGATCTTTCATGAGAACCCTTAATTTTAAAAATGAATATGATGAGGAGCTCAGAAATCTTTTAATTTTCTGTCAATTATACATGCATATAATGCATAAGAGCAAATATTGCAGGACCAAAATAATACTTTATCAGCATTTTTCTAAAGAATGTCAAGAATGATAAATTTGAATATTTGTGGTAAACACTCAGCGAAATGTCAGAAACATTACTTCTGCAAGGCATTGTCTCATTGTCAGCTCTTTGTAATCAGTTTAATTTTTATTGAGAAAAAGCAACAATCACAAATCAGCCTTCTTGTGTCTTTTGTATTCTTACGGCTGCAAATGAGGCTTCCCGCCGCTTCAGTTTCATTTTGTAAAGGCACCATGTTGAATCATTCATTCTTAAGAATGTACTGCATTTTCATCTCCTTCTGGTAGGAAAAAATATAAATCAAATTGGAACCTTGGGCTGTGAAGTAATTTTTTTTTTCTTAAAATGCCATCTGCCAGGTTGCACCTCAGAACATCCAGAAATCATTAAAGGTGAGGAAAAGAGGGAAGGGGGAGGGTAGTGACGCATCTCAGTGTCAGGGTGTCTTGTCCTAGCAGTCTGTGTTGTCACAGCTTTGCAGGCCTTTACCACCCCCTGCCCCCCATCTTGGATTAATGACACAGCCTCCTAACTCATCTCCCTGTCATCAGTCTACCCACCCATCAATCTGGGCAGTTAGAGCAGTCACTCTATAGTGCCCATCTGACCATGCTTCTTCCCTGCTCCTAATCTCTCAAAAGGCTTCCCATCCTTGGGAAAATGTCAGGAGTTCCTGTAAGACCAGCAAATCCATTCTCTCCAAACACCCCATGTGCCTCTACAGCCTCATCTCTCCACACTACCCATCTGATAAACCATACTACTACTTTGTTGAATTATTGAAGTCACCTTAACCTTAATCTTATTGTTTTGGTAACCTCTAACTGAGGCAAAGTTAGGGACTCAGTTTGTGTTTTACCTCTTCGAAGTCCTCCATAACCTTCTCTCTGACCACCAGTCACCATAACTCATTCACCTCAGCCAGGAGACTGAATAGGGTGCCCTACAAACGGGTTTCAAAAGTTTTCGATAATTATCACAAGTTAGAGTGGTCTTTTGCCTTGTTTTCATCTTCTGATAGATTTTTCTTAAAGAACAAAGATCATGTTATATTTGCCAGCATAAGTGTAGTCCCAATATTACAAATATGGCTGGCAGGGAAAGAAAAGTCATATATAAATGTATCTGACATGAAAGAAAGAAGGGAAGGAAGAAAGGAAAGATGTAAGAAAGGAGGGGACAATAAAGGACTGTGGTGTGGAGTGAAGTATGGTGGACTGAATGACCAATTTTTAAACTATTTGAGCATACGTTTCTGCCTCTGTAAAATAAGAGCTAAAGAATCCCTAGGGTTTATTTGAATTTGAAAATTCTGATTCTATGACTCAGTGTCAGCAGTCCCAGGGTGATTTTAGCAGCAGGAAAAGGCAGGACTTTTGGTGAAGCTGGACATTTCTGTCTTAGTCTGGGAGCTCAGGAACTACCTTGACACACAGCTTCCATTTAAATCTTCCCAGGTACAAAAATCTTTGTGAAAATCTGCAAGCAAACACTGGTGTTCTGAATGCCCCACATTTGTCACCATTGTCAGACACAACCCAACCCCTTCCAGGCCTTTTTGAAACACCAAACAGTCTAAGCAACTGAGATCACACCTGAAAAGATTGGAACCCCCTTGAAGCTTGACACTACATCATCTTTATGCATTCAACAAACATTTATTAAGAATCTATTTGGTAACTAGTACTAGACTAGGCACTAATGGTATAATTAAGGATAACACCTAATTCCTTCCCTCCTAAAGCTTTAGTTTAGGATTAAAGATAGACACTAAACAGGTGTATCTCTCTTGATGATTTTTGTAACATCACAGAAAACCCAACTCGAACTGGATAAGCAAAATAAATATATTGGCTATGTAACTGAAGACCCTGTCAGAGGTCCAGTTCAGGTATAGATTGATCCAGGTACTCACGTGATGATTATAAAGAAGACACATGTCTGAACACACACACACACACACACACACACACACACACACACACTCCCCTTTCTCTTTCTTCACTATAAGATGGCTACTTTAGCTCTAGCCACTATATCTTTCCTGATTTATGTACACAAGACAGAGAAAGCTACTTGCCCAATAATATTTTATGGCCCAGAATTGAGCTTCATTTGGCTACACTATCCTGATTCGAGCCAGAGAGAGGAGAGGGGTAGGGTTCAATGATTGTCTTAATCTAGGTCATGCAATCCTGGACCTCGGTTAAGACAATCATTGAATCCCCGGAGCCCTGGCATAAAGTCAGCTTCACCTAAAGCTCATGGGCTCTCAAAAACTGAAATGAAACTCTCCTGAACCAAGAAAATTCTGGGCAACAAAACCCAATAATATGTGCTGCTAAAATGTAAATGCTGGTAAGTAACAGGAAAGAAGCAAATTAGTGTGAAAAAGAAAACTGGAGAAAATGCCTAACTTAGAGAGCTTAGCCTGGGAAAATCTCCCTGAAGAAGTAAAATTTCAATAAGATGGGATATTTTGAAGGACAAGAAGGAATCAGCCATATACAAATTCCTGGGAATAATATTCCAGGCAAAAGAAATAACACAAATGTCCTGAGTCTGAGAGGTTGGCCACTTCTGGACACCATGAGACCAGGGTGGCTGTACTGTGATGAGACAGGCAGGAAAGGGCCAAGCAGGAGGTGAGATGCAAGGGCTCAAGCAAGGAGGGTCTTGTGCCACATAGGGAATTTTCATTGTATTCTGAATATTATAGGGAGCCACCCATGTATTTATTTCTCTTAACTTCCTAGTATTGCTGAGTTAATTATTCAGCATATCATTATAGTTTACTTATTCAATAAATAAATGTATTGAAGATGCCCAGAAGTAAGCATGCTTCTAGCCTTCAAGGAGTCTTTACAGTCTAAAGAATGGGAGAGAAACAAGGCAACAACACGGAGAAATAAAAAGAGAAGCAGTCATATCTGAGCATCTTGCAGGTACCAGAAACTGTGCTAGGTATGACATCAAGATTTCCACAAATTCTTACAACCAATAAGCAAGATAAACATCATTTTTCAGAAAGAGGACATCCAAGTATCCAAAAGCGAAGGAACTACCCTAAAGTCTTACCCAGAGGTTAAGTGGTAGAGATGGAGTTTGAATTTACCCCTGCCTGACTCTTAATAATAGGAGGCCATCTCATATTGTTATGAGATTAATTAAGCAGTCATTTACATATAGCTTCTGCTAGTTCTCACAAAAATTCCACAGTGGATAATACCTTTTCTTTAGTGATAAAATCAATATGAGCTCAAATAAATAAATATATTCCCAAGGTCACAGAGCAAGCACATGGCACAGCAAGATATCAAAAGCAGGGTCCAAAACAAGGGTTCTCTCTGTCCCTCCATGCTGCTTCTAAGGTCCCTAAATAAAAAGTGCTTTGCTGATTCAGAAAAAATGAGGGTGCAGGTCCAGCTGAAGAATTAAGGGCAGCTCCTTGTTTGAAAAGCGACTTGCTAGTGAGACACTGAGGGGAACTCAAGCAGTTTCTGCCACCCTTCTCACTCCAGTGGGTCCTGAAGGACAGAAATTAAACATACACAGAGCAGCTGTCCTGCATGGTCCCATGTTCACTGGGACTCTTGCCCCTTTGCAGCCTCCTCTCCTTCCCTGCTGGCTGTCAGGGAAAATTTAGCTTCAAGTGAAGGGAGAAAAGTAAGAACCTGATGATTCTGGCTTCTCTAACTAAACGCTGAACCAGTTTCACAATTTATGACTCTATTGCTCCAGTTGCTGGCATCCCCCATGCTCACGCCCCATGGGTACCAAAGGGGGAGGAAATTGGTGTAACAACTCAGGGTGGCCTGTATCACCTCCTGTGATTAGTCCTTTGTGGATGCGCCTTCTAGTCTTGCTTTTCCATAGGGCGTGCCCATTCACTTGTGCTGATCATCACTGGGCTGAGTGCCCACAGTGAACAAAACAATAGTCCCTTCCTAGCTTCACAGGGCTCATAGCCATGGAGGGAGAAAATACCAAGAACTTATTTACAAAATAGAAACAGACTCATAGACTTTGAAAACAAACTTATGGTTACCAAAGGGGAAAGGTCAGGGGAGGGATAAATTAGGAGTTTGGGATTAACATATACACACTACTATATAAAAAATAGATAATCAACAAGGACCTACTATGTAGCATGGGGAACTCTACTCAGTACTCTGTAATGGCCTATATGGGAAAAGAATCTGAAAAATAATGGATATTTTCTATGTGTAACTGAATCACTTTGCTGTACAGCTGAAACTAACACAACATTGTAAATCAACTATAGTCCAATATAAAATAAAAGTTAAATTAAAAAAGGAATTACAATTCAGGGTGATTTTTAATTTATTTTTGTATTTTTAGCAGGGCAAGTTGCATTATGTCCATCATTGGCCCTTAGAAGAGTCTCAAGATTATGACCACTCTCTCCTGCCTAGACACCAAGGGGTCCAAACCCAGCCTTAACCCCTGTGCTTTCATCTCCACTTATACCACAGGGAACACATGTCTTCTTTGGGGTTTGCTGAGAGTGCAAATTAAATGAAAACCTTTTCAATAAAGATTTATTTCCTTGAAGTCAGAAAGTACCTGTTACAAGGACAAATATCAATAAACTGCGTTCTGCAAAAAAGGCATTTACAATACAGAAAAGACATATCTGGTGCCTGGCACATGGTCACATTCCCCTTGGCAGCCCCTCTAGTGCTCACAGGAGAACATCTAACTTCTTAGTTTGGCTACCACCCTTTCTGTCCTTGGATCCCGGTCTGTATTTCCAGCATCTCTCGCCACCACTTCACCCATACAGCTGCTTCTCTGGGCTCCTCAGCAATTCCCACACCTCTTTCCCAGACTGCCTTAGCCTATTTTTCTCAAAAATGGGTTGTTTTATGATCAAGTTCAAATATTACCCACTATGCAAACTGTGCTCTGAAGTTCCACAGGCAACATTCATAGGTCTTGCTTTTGTGATCCTGAACCGGCTCTTTAGGCTGCTAATTTGACACTTATCAAATTATAACCCAGTGGATGTATATGTGTTCTTCATCATCTGTGAATCCTCCATACACCTAACATACAGCACAGCGCTTTCCATCACACACGGCAGGTGTACAACTCAATGATTATATTCATAACAATGAGGTAAGATTTTATGATCTATTAGATTATGGATTCAATAGAAGGTCACATGGTACAACAGCAGCTTGACCAAGGGTATTATTTACAAAGGGAAAAATAAGAAAAGGGAAGTGGCCTGGCACACTTGTGTAAGCAGACACAGTTGTTTGAGAAATTCATAAAGGAAGCCTCCCAGGTTTTCTTTGTTCATCTATACCGTGGTTGGAGGTCAATTTCTCAGAAATAAGCAGACAATAACAAAAAATACAGACCAGCATAAAAACTGAACCATGTGGTTTTGGTACTAAAAACATTCTTATTATAAGTGTAGTATATGTTCATCATAAGAAATTTAGAAAATGGAGAAAAGTAAAGAGAAAAAAATAGCATTAATCCTTCTACAGAGAGATAACCACTGTTAATAATTTAGTGTGTACTCTCCATGTTTTTGTTTGTATGTAGTATCTAAAATATATACTCTATCTCTATCCTTCCTTCCTCCTCCTCTTCTTTCTCTATCTTCCTTACCTTCCTCCTACCTTTCCTCCCTTCCGTCCCTTTTTCTCTCTTTGTATATATTAATATATGTAGTTTTCCAAAGTATAAGATGCTAAACAGTGTATAAAGAGCCCCCCTTTTGTGTAAGAACCAGAGAGAATAAGAACGTACATTTGCTCTTGCTTATATATTCATAAAGGGTCTAGAAGGACACATAAACTAGTAAAAGCGGTTTCCAGTTGGAAAGAACTGGGGAAAACTAGGTGGATGAGGACAAAATTGGAGGGAAGAAGTCTTCCCTTTTATTGAGTATCATCTCATACATCATTCTTTGCTTTTCCATCAGGTGAATGTATTTTTAATAAGAATACTAGTTGTGGCAAGTCACACACTCCCTTCTGCAATGTGCCCTTGCTACTCCCCATCTAGAGGGGAGCCTGTTTCCTCTGTCCTCTATGCCTTCTTGAATTCAGAAGGACCCTGCTTATCCAACAGAATGTCTTGGAAGTGATGCTGTGTCAGTTCTGGTTGCCATCAATTGACCTAGAAGCTTCCACTTCTTGCTTCCGGGGAGCTGGTGCCCATGTAAAAGTGAAACTACCTGTCAACCACCATGCTTTGAGAAGCCCAAGCCTGGTGAAGAGGCCAAGAAGCATCAGGACCCTAGACACATGAGTAAAGAAGCCACTGGGTATCCAGCTGGGCCACACCTTCAGCTTCAATCTCACTACAAATGCAAGGCAGACACCGAGAGAGAGTTGCCCAGGTGACCCACAGAAAGCTGTGAGTCACAATAAATGGATTTTATTTTAAGAAAGTACCTTTTGGGATGGGTTGGCATGTAGCAATAGATATTCTGAGCAGAAATAGTACATTTTCAGTCAACAAGTATTCACCATGTGCCCTTTCTGCTGTGCAGGCGCTGAGAATTTAGATTTTAGGACTGGGCTGCCTGCACTCAAATCCTGACTCCGACTCTCTTATCTGTATGACTTTGGACAAATTTCTTCACCTTTCTGTGTCTTCATTTTCTGTAAAATGGTGACAATTAAACATATATTTAAAGGATGTTCTGAAAATTTAGTAACATTTAGAATAACACCAGATACATAGTAAGTGTTCATTAAATATGAGCTTGTTTTATTATGTGCAAAGAATTGTGAAAAACTTGCCAATTTATTTCTTAATATTAATTTATCCCTCAAGTAAATAATAGGCATTATTCCTGAAAATACTGTGATAGATTTACTTGCCACTTTGGGGTTTTTTGTTGTTGTTGTTGTTGTTGTTGTTTTTGGTAAATTTGAATCTCTATGTCCATCAGTGGAATTGGACTGGAATTTTATTTTCTGGACTCCCTTTCACAATTTCACAAGGCTATGTTTGCCTCATAAAACACCCTGATTTGAGATAATTTATATGTCATAACTTATAGATTTCTTAAGAGTTGGAAATTCACTATAAAAATGCCTGGGGATTTTGACTTTGAATTTATTACTCTGAAAACATGCAATGCATTTGCAATTTATTCTAATGATGTTGGGAAGAAATATAAGGTGTTTAAATAGGTAGTATCATGCTTGAATCATTTGAAAGGTATTTTGCCAGTAGTACCATGGAAGAGAAATTCAATGGCAACATGAAACCTTTTGCCAGTGTAGGTATGGTCCTATATTTTTTGCCTGGCTGAATTACAGATTCTTGTTTCTTTATCCTTTTCACTGTGAGTGCCACAAGGCCATATCTAAGGATTCTAGTTATGAGCCTTATAACATTAATTTGATGGCTGAGACTTTCTGATTTGAACATTAATTATTCAGCCTTATTTTAGTATTTCTTTCATTTCTCATCTTATTCTACATATCACTGATTTTCCATTTTGTCATATTTTTATTATTTTTCTTTAGTAATGAAAATATATTTGAATCAACTTCTCAAATACTAATGTGTTTACTTTTCCTGCAGAAACCAATTCTATCCACTGTCTCCATCACTTTTTTCCTCAAGAAATTATGTCTCTCAACTTTCTAAAATGTTCTGGTTTTAAATCATCTCATTTCATGATCATCATTGTTTCTGTATTGATTTGATATCCCCTCAAATCTTATTGAGAATATGAATGAGCATGTCCTAAAGAGATGTCAAAGTTTTTTGCTTTTTCCATCCAATTTCTTACCTCTCACACACAATTTTTTGAGTTATTTTTTCCCCTCTTTTTTCATAGCCTTAAATTCCAGAAGATAAATGTATTTAATATCAGGAGCTGACACTGCTTCTACCAAAGATGGTGCATATCTGTCTATATAACATTCTGATTTTGACATTTGAAGTTAGGGATAATAAGGGAAAACTCACCGCCTGGGAGTTTGAAGCCATGGATTTGTGACCTACACTTGCTGGTCATTTCCCTTCTTTGAGCTCCTGGTTTCTTTCTGGCTCAACCAGATTAGGGCAAATGTCCTAATGCCCCCCCACTCCTTCCTTTCAGACTGATGGGATGGATCAGATTGATTTGATTTTTTTTTCATTTATACACTTGATATATCATTGGGAGTATATACAAGGAGGTACTGCAGTGTTACTGCAGTAGGGAACTATACTTTTCTGAAGAAATTTTCTTTTCCATGAGAAATTTAGGAGCTCTGTGTCAGTGGGCATTGCCTCACTTTCTCTAACTGACACAAGTACCAACAAACCTTTAGTACCAGCATTGACAGCATCCTCCCCATTCACTGAGTACTACATCCCTGCTGCCTTTGGTCCCTGGCATCCAAGAAGGTGAATGCAGCACTGACCAATAAAGTAGCCACTAGCCACCATGATGTGGCTATTTAAATTTAAATTAATTAAAATTCAATAAAATAAAAAATCCAGTTCCTCAGTCACACCAGTCACATTTCAAATGCTAAGCATCACATGTGTCTAGTGGCTGCAATAGCCAAGATGTGAAACGACCCTGAAAATGCCCTTCAGCAGATGAATGGGTAAAGGAACTTTGATATATACCTATAATGGAATATTACTCAGCCTTAAAAAAGAATGGAATCCTACCATTTGCAGCAACATGAATGAATCTGGAAGATATTATTCTAAGTGAAATAAGCCTGTGACAAAAAGACAAATTCTGCATGAGTCCACTTATATGAGTTACCTAAACTAGCCAAACTTATAGAAGCAGAGTATAGAATGAGGGTTTCCAGATGCCAAGAAGACAGGAAAATTGGGAGCTATTGCTCAATGGGTATTAAGTTTTACTTATGCAAGGTAAATAAGTTCTAGAGATCTGATGCATAATATAGAGTCTATAGTAAACAATATGATATCATGTACTTAAAAATTTCTTAAAAGGGTGGATCTTATCTTGTGTTCTTATTGCAAAGAAAAAAAGAGAGAGGAAGAAAAAGAAAAAAAAAGTGACACAGGAAACTTTTGGAGGTGATAGACATGTTTAATACCTTGATTGTGGTGATGGTATCACAACTATATGTATATATCCAAACTCATCCAATAGTATGCATTAAGTGTACGTTTTTTGATATATCAATTATACTTCAATAAAGCTGGGGTTTTTTTAATGGAAAGTGTCTATTAGAATATTCCTATCATCTCAGAAAGTTCTTTTGAACAGTGCTAGGCTAGAGGATTAAGTTTTAAACTCTTACCGCTAACTTGACCTCAGCCCAGGCAGTACCACACCTCCTGCTCTTACATCCTAAGAGTTTAGTGGAATTATAATGGGCACACCTCCTACCTACTCTCCAGGTGGGCATTTATATACTTCCCAGGTAATCTTGTAGAAACTCCTGAAAGCTTGTGCTAAGTGGATGGTCCTTTTACCTTACTTCCTCATCTCATAAAAATCTCAACGTATTTTAATGGGAACTAAGGCTGAAGAGGCCAGTTACTTTAAAATCTGCCCTCGAAATGATACTTCATCCTACAAATTAGTCTGCAAGGGAGAAAGAGGGGACATCAGGACAGCCAGTCAAATCCTCTGGTTGAGCTAAATGAGAAACCTAAAGTTCAAAGAAGTGATGTGACGAAGGCAGGGTGAGTGTCAGTCATGAAGGCAGACCTTCAAACTCCCAGTCACTGTACCTTCCCTATGCCATGTAAGGCTGAAGAGATAGGCTGGGACCACAAGATAAGAAGCTCAACTGTCCCATCTGTAATTTAAATCGTGTCAGCAATCCATCATAATAATGATAATATTAATAAAATATGTCACTTTTTTTTTTTTTTGCAAAGCACTTTCACATCTATTATACCGTCTAACCCTTAATACAATCTAGTAAGGTAATAGAAGCAGACAAGACTCCCCCAACTTCACAGATGAATAAGCGAGTCTCAGAGAGAGTGTGCGAATTGTTCAAGATCATGTAACAATTAAAGGGTCATAGAGTCAAAGCCAACATCTTGTCTGTATAAAGAAGCATGACAAAGAAAGACTGGGATAACAGAAGGAAAGGGGATAACAGGAAAGGATAAGAAAAGGATTGAAAGGAATCTAGGAATCAAGAACTGGAGGAACTTAAAATGCTAAACAAAGGAATTCTTCGTGTAAAAACTCAGAAACGAAAATATCAAGAGGCAGATGAACGGCAGGATGGGTAAAGACATCCTAAAAAGTGGAAAGGAGGAAGAATCACCTCACTGAATTAGGTAAAATCTTCATTTTTTTTGTCAACCTCCATAAGCACATTGGAGACAGATCTAGATCTAATACACATCTGGCAATGAGTCTAATCTAAAAGCTATCTCGGAGATTCTCCTTCCTAGGTTTTCATTTAGTTTTCTTGAGGGTGTTTAGGGAAGAGAAAGAGTGAGGACATTTCCATAAACCAGTGGTTCTCAACTGGGAGAGACTTGCCTCCAGAGAAAATATCTGGAGACATTTTTGATGGTCATGATTTGGGAGAAGGTGCTACTGGCATCTAATGGGCAGAGGCCAGGGATGTTACTAAACTCCTTACAATGCACAGGGCAACCCTCCACAACAGTGAATTATCCAGTCCAAATGTTATTAGTGCCAAGTCTGAGAAACTCTGTCCTAAACTGACAAAACCAGAATCATGTCTGGAGGACCCCATTGGAGCTCTAATTCTGGCTGAGCCCTGACTGTCTGAGGCAGGGTCTCCAGAGAAAGGGACAGGGGATGACACTAAGGACAAGATCCTTTCCTCAGCAACCTGGCTGTAGCACACCTTGAGAACATGTGCCCTTAACAGGATCAATTGATTCCCAGTATCAGAGAGAGTGTGACCCTCCAATCCAGTGCTGAGACGGGGAGCTCCTGGGACTAGGAATGAGAGGTAATTTTAATAAATATAGAATGTCCCATGAGAGAGCAGAGATGACTGCATGGGTCTAAAGCTCCTATAGTGAAAGCAGTAGGTTTTCAGAGGAGCCCTGGATTGGGAGTCCGCATGGCCATCTCCTGGCTGTGCCCCTAATAACCGAGGTGGTGTGAAGTGGATTAAAGGGTACCAGTTTTGGGAGTAGAGAGGCTGGAAATCAATTCCTCTCTCCTCTTGCTATTTTTGGAGCCTTAAACAACTCTCCTACCCACTGTCATTTTTTTTTTCCCTGTGTAGTGGGAAATAATAAAGTCATGACAATTTTCAGGGGAACATGAACTATACTAAGTCACATAAAGTTCATGATACTAATTCATGGTTTATCCCCATGACTTTTTCACCCTCTCCTTTCACTGAGTCAAAGGTTCTTTAATGTTAAAGTCAAATCATTGAGCTTATTCCTTTCCAAAATCCTCTCTAGCCTGAAAATTCTCAAATGTTATGAGACCCTCCTGGAACTGTTGGGCTTCTGGACTGCTGATTTTTAGCATTGTCATTCAGAGAATCAGAGCTCTCTATCTCTTACATGAAAGATTTTTTCTATCAATCAGCCTTGAAATTTTGCCGTACTCCAATTTGCAGGCTCTGATGCCAGCTACTACAACTAACTCAGGTGTGATCTATCCCTGACAGCTGTTTACATCACTTCTAGCCTATCTCGGGCCTGGTGGGAGCACACACCACATCTTCTCTCTGTTACAACCACATTGCACACTGCCACCTGAGTACCTGGCATATTTCAAATAGGAAGACCTTGTGTTACAGGAAAGAAGTGGATGATTTATTATAGGAGAGTAATTTTAATAGAATGAAGTTTTCACTTTGAAATTTAACACATGTAATTATTTTTATTATAGAGAATGCACATAAGGAAAAAGAAGAAAATGAAACTGTCCATAATTATACCATCTAGAGGTCACTAATATAATATTTATGTATAATTCATTTCAAGTGATAGATAGGTCATGCTGTACAGTTCTACAATCTGCATTCTCCCTTAGCAATATATCATGAACATTTTCTGTGTCAATTCATATAGCCCTGCTCTCACCTTTTAAATGGCTTCAGGATGTGCTTTTCTGGAATATGCAATAATTAATTTATCTAATTTATATTTCTGGCATTCGAGTTCTAATTTTTAGCTATCATCAATTACATGAAAAAATACCCTATACCTATATCTTTATATATTTGTCTAATCTTCTACTTAGGATAAATTCCCATTAAAATGGAAACTCCATGTGAAGAAGAAAGAGCCTTAAAAATCTTGTTCATCTTTTTATCTTTAGTGTCTATAGTATCTGGCATATAACACAATCTCAATATATATTTGTTGATTAAATAAGAGTTTTTGAAGTGGAATTTTTGAGTCAGAGGATATGCATATTTTGTATTGTAACATACATTGTCAAATTGTATATAGAAGAATTATACAAATATAAATCCATCAACAATATCTGGAGATACCTGTTTTTCTTTGCTCTTGCCAGTATTGGAAATCATCAATATTTCAACCTTTGCTAAAATTATAGGCAAATGATTATCTCACTTTACCCACATCTTAGATTTCTTGTGATATGAAATGTATTTGCTTATGTTATTTGCCCTGTATATATTTCATTTATCTTTTCATGTTTTTTGCCCACTTTTGTACTGAGGTTTTTGTCTTTTTCAAATTTATTTGTAAGTACTCTTTATATATTTAGGATATATTAACACTCAGTTTGTCATTCATGTTAAAGATATTTTACTTAGTGCTATCTTTTAACTTTATCATATTATTTTTATACATATACACACATTGTTTGAACTAAAATATTTTCATCTATTTCTTTGTGCTTGGGGAGTGGGCTGCATAAACTTAAATGCCTTCAGGACCAGGCCAGTAACAGAAATGTGTAAAAGGACTATATGTAAGACCACCTAATATTTTGTTACTGAGACAAAGGAGAAATGGCTTGCCTTTGGGTCTTCCGTTTCAATTCTTTTATTTCCTTCCTTCCTCTGTCTCTCCCTCTCTCCCTCTCTTTCTTTCCTTCTATGTTGAAATTCTTCTCCTGGCCAAGCTGAATGCATCTGTGGGCAGAATTTGAGTCAGGCAACATTAGCTTGTGATGTCTGCTTTCATGACTCCTTGGATTTCTGCCCTGCTATGAAAAATCTTACCCCATCCAGGACTGGGGAGATTAGATATAGATATAGATATTTATATATATCCACATCCTCATAATGTAGATTTTGATATTTTTTCTCTTTTTAGATTCATACTTTAAATCCATCCAAAATTCTATTTAAAGGACGGCATGATAGATGGATTTGACTTTGGTTTCTAAATGAGTAGTCATTTGCCTCATTACCATTTTCTGAATTGTCCCTCTTTCCCCAGGGATTTCAAAGGCCTGCTGTTACTCTATACCAATTTCTCATACACACAAAAATCAGTTTCTGTGTATTCTGTTATTTCCCATCAATTTCTCTATCTCTAACTTTGTCCATGCCACCACCTCTCTATTCTATTTGCTATATCTCTACAGTACATCTTCATTAGAGCAATTCCTTAAGTCACCCTACACAGCTGGTATTGCTCATGGGAAAGCAATCATCTGTTGGTTTAGCTGGGAGCCGGCTGGACTAAGATGGCCTCAGCTAGGCTTGTTCACATACTGGTCATGGAGTGCAACAGAAAGATCAAAAATAAGATTTCTTTAGGCTTGGGCTTGGAATTAGCAAGACATCACTATTGCCACATTCTAGTGGTCAAAGCAAGTAAAAACAATCTAGCCAAAATTCAAAAGGAAGAGAAAGTTTTCCTGGCTTGGCTGGAGGAGATGTAAAGTTGAACTGCAGGTAGAAGAACACAATTTCAGACATTTTGGCATTCAACTATTATACTAAGTAATGAAGAAATGACTCATTTCATATATACACATACACACACACACACACACACACACACATTTTATGCAGTCTTGAACAGCTGAGATTATCTCTAAAATGCCCCATGCTGCTGTTTTCCAACACAGTTTAGTGCCATCCATGCTGGAAGTCCATTTATTGCTTTTATACATTGTTTCTTCAGTCTGATATGCTCCTTATATGTTTTCTCAAAGAGCAATATTTGAGGACTTCCACTTCTGGGAAGATGGAGTGAGTAGATGTAATTTTTCTTATTTCTTCTGCTAAGTACAATCAAAAATAAAATACTTGTGTGTAAATCTAGCAAAATATGTGCAGGACTTGTATGCTGAAAACTAAAAAATGCTGATAAAAAAATCAATGAAGTTTTATATAAATGGAGATGCATATTGTGCTCATGGATTAAAAGACAACATAGTGAAGATGTCAGTTCTCCTCAAACTGATGCACAGGTTTAACATAATTCTTATAAAGACAACAGCAAGGTTTTTTATAGATACAGACAAGATTAGTTTTACATTTATGTGGAATGGCAAAAGAGCTAGAATAGCTACAACAATTATGAAGAAAAAATAAAATAGGATTAATCACTCTACTCGATTTCAAGACATTATATAACTACAGTAATCAAGATTGTGTGGTATTTATGGAGAGACTGACATTTAGATCAATACAACAGAACAAAAAAGCTAGAAATAGCATCTCACAAGTACAGCCAAATGACTTTTAATACTCATTTTGTGTGACAGACTATTAATATCCTAAATATATTAAAAGTAATCACAAATGCAAGATGCAAAAGCAATTCAATGGAGGAAGGATAGCCTTTTTAACAGAAGGAACAATTGTACATTCATAAGCAAAATAAATAAATATGTACTTTTGAACTATAACTCATACCTTTTATAAAACCAACTCAAAATGGACCACAGATTTAAATGTAAAATATAAAACAGTAAAAAATTTAGAGGATATTATATGGGAAAATCTGTGACCTAGTGTTTGGTGAAAAGTTCTTAGACATGACACCAAAAGCAGAATCTACTTTAAGACATTTATAAAGTGAAATTCATCAAAATTAGAAATGTTTTCTCAGTAAAAATTCTGTTAAGAGAATAATAAGTCAAGCTACAGACTGGAAAAAATATTTGCAAACCACATATCTGACAATGGACTTATATATAGAATACGTAAATAACTCTCAAAGCTCAAATGAAGAAAACAAACTATCCAAATAGAAAATGGGCAGAAGACATATCTTTATCAGAGAAGAGACACAAGAAAAATAATCACATAAAGATGTTCAGCATCACTAGTCATTTGGGAAATGTAAATTAAGATCATAATGAGATACCACTACACACCTACTAGAATAACTGAAATAAAAAATATAGTGACACTACTAAGTGCTGGTGAGCAGGCAGAGAATGTAGACCTTTTATACATTTCTGGTGCTAATGTAAAATAATACAGTCACTCTTGAAAACAGCTTACAGTTTCTAAAAATATTAAATGTACATCATTTCTATGATCCAGCAATTGCACACCTGACATTTATCCTAGAGAAATGAAAACTCCTATCTAATCAAAGACCCTGTAAATGATTGTTCATAGAATTTTTATTTATAATAGTCCCAAACTGGAAATAACCAAATTTTTTTTCAATAGGTGAATGGTTAAGTGTGGTATATCTATACCATGTGCTATGGACTGAATATTTGTATCCCCCCCAGATTCATATGTTGAAACCCTAATCGCCAATGTGA
Source organism: Eubalaena glacialis (assembly GCF_028564815.1). Lineage (NCBI taxonomy): Eukaryota > Metazoa > Chordata > Mammalia > Artiodactyla > Balaenidae > Eubalaena > Eubalaena glacialis. Next base: position 42,683,491 of record NC_083720.1, read on the forward strand.
TGGTATTTGAAGATTCAGCCTTTGGGAGGTAATTAGGTCACAAGGGTAGATCCCTTATGATGGGATTATTTCCCTTTTAAGAAGAACGAGAGACTTGCTTCTTTTCCTTACCCTATGAAGATTCAGCAAGGAGGCATCCATCTGCAAACCAGGAAGAGAACTCTCACCAGACACCGTATAGGCCAACACCTTGATTTTGGACTTCTTAGCTTACATAACTGTGAGAAATAAATTTCTGTTATTTAAGCCACCCAGTCTATGCTATTATGTTATAGCAGCCTGAGCAGACTAAGACACCATGAGTACTACTCAGTACTAAAAAGGAAAGAACTGTTGATACATGGGACAACATAAATGACATAAAACTATATGCACATGTAGCACTAATATCAGATTATTAGTTTTGATATTATGCTACGATTATATATGGTGTTACCATGGGAAATCTGGGTCTTTTCTGTATTACCTTTGTGAATCAGTAATTATTTCAAAATAAAGGGATTATATATATTTTTAATCTTGACTCATTAGCCCTGGGAATGGCTGGCTGTCCGATCCTACAGCTCTCATCTTCTTCCTGAAACTTATTATGTCTGTCTTGGCTCTGTGGAGATCAGCACTGTTCTCCAGTAACCATATTCTCTTCCCGCTGTGATAGGATGATGGGATAGATTTTAAAATCACTTTGGAGAGTTGAGTCTCCTTATGTTTGGACTCTAAACCAACAACAAATGTACCATCTTCTCAATGTATGTACCTTCTTATGTCATACAATTTATGGGCCCACTTGGAAGTAATGTACAGTTTATAACTGTTTAACTATATCAGGTCTAATTTTGTGTATATTATACTGCAGCTTGATGCCAAAATTCATGTTGTTTCCTCTTGCAGTTTTACATGTGCTACAGTCTGAGTGTTTGTGTCCTGCAAAATGTATATATTGAGTACCTAATACCCAATGTGATAGTATTAGGAGGTAGGGATTTTGGAGGTGATTAGGTCATGCATGGAATTTGTTCCTTTATAAAATAGATTCCAACGAGCTCTCCCACCCCTTCTGCTATGTGAGGACACAGTGAGAAGATGGTCATCTATGAACCAGGAAGCAGGCTTTCACTAGACACTAAATCTGCCAGTGCATTGATCTTGGACTTCCCAGCCTCCAAAACTGTGAGAAACAAATGTGTTGTTTATAAGCCAGCCAGTTTATGATCTTTTGTTACAGCATCCAGAATAGAATAAGACATCATGCTATGGTTCTCCTATAAAAATATAAAAATAGATAAAGGAAGCATCACAGTTTGTAGAAAAGGACACTGAACTAAAAATGAAAACCTTAAGTTCAAAACCTTTAACATTATTTAACTATATTATTGAAAGCAAGAGATCAACATATTCAGAATTTTAGAAAGATCACTCGAAGTATTTGGGGAAGATTCTAGAAGGGAAGAGACTGAAGACAGAGAAGGAGCTATGGAAAGAGTTCAGAAAAGATAACAATGGAGTACCCTTTATCTTTGCTAATGTTGAACTTCCTGTCTAGAATTTTCTACTCCATCTCAATTCAATTTAATATATGTTGAACAATGTGTCAAACACTGTTGGTTGCCTACCCAACAAGAATATCTGATTTTGTTTCACCCTGTCCCAGTGTGACTCAGAGGCAAATCCTGATTTATTTTTACCCAAACACAGCAGTATTTTCCCATAAACAATGATTGGTTTGAGGGAGGTCTATGACCCAATTTTAGTCAATGAATTATAGAGTACAGGTTTTCTGGAGGGTCTTCCATGAAAGTTCCATAATTCAGACATAAAGAGTAGGAATAAATAGTCCTTATTTTTCCACTGAAAGTGACCATGCAGGGTTCCGGTCAAGGACAAAGTCAAAGTAATGAAGATGGTAAAATTGAAAGATGGAAAGAACCTGGGTATGTGATGAAATTGTTGAGACATTGAATAACCATCCTTGGAGCCACACTATCCATAGACATGAGCTAATATATGCGCCCTACTGTTTAAGTCAGTTAAATTGAGTCTTCTGATAGTTGCAGCCAAAAACACCATTACTGATATAAACAATTACCACAAACCAGACACAGTGCTATATATTAGAAACCAAAGTAAAGTTGTCATAAGCCTTGTCCCCAGGAGCGTGTCATCTTTTGGAGAAGTTTATTGTCCAGGTGCTTAGTGTCAAAATTAATCCTCTACTTCCAAGCTGTGGGTAAATTTCTCTACCTCTTATAAGGCTTACTCACATTGATTTCATTTATTCATGGATTTTTCAATACCACTTTTAAAGCACTTATTCTAGTCTGTCTTGTTTTGCCAGTAAATAAACATTTCCCTCTGGTGGAGGACAAGGGTGAACCTATCTGGGGGTTGTGTATTGCTTTGATTTGATTTGATTTGATTTTGAGGTGGGGAATTCAAATTATACAATCATGTATAGCCTATACATAATCACAGCCCTGACTGTAACTCAGATGATTTAATCTTCTGGTCCTGACCACAGGTCTACAAATACCACAAATAAATATTTAATAAAGGAAGGGCTAACTACTCAGTAGACAATTGATGTTTCAGCTCTTGTTTCATTCCCTTTGAGGTCAGTGCCACAAGGTCATCTTCAAACTATCCTCTTTATCCCTCTGCACATTTATATGGCACTAGCTCTCTGTTGAGTGGAAATGAGCATTGTGTAGCCTCTTATCAAAAATACACATTTTATTCTGTTGAGTTCTTAAAGAAAGGGTACACGATCACTGATTCACTTCTGTTTTATGCCCAGGCTTACTCCATCTCACACAAGTTGGCAAGTCTGAGTTTAAGGAAAATCTATAGGAGTGTAGTAGTTTTACTGAGTATAATCATTCCATCTGCTGACATGGAAATCCCTGGAGTTTGGTTCTCATAATGAAATTTAAAGCCCAAAGCTATCAAATTAAAATGGAGAACTTTTTTGCTCTTCAGGTACAGGAGCAATTGTTGCATCTTAAATTGGGAGATCACCTAAATAAAATAAAACACTGAGCAAAAAATGCTATGCAAATGTAAAAAAATGGTTGTTTGAACTAAGAATATATCATTTTAGGAAAAGTTTATAGTGAAGATTTTTGCATCATAGAGTAAGCTTGCTCATTGTAAAGAGGAGGTTTTAGATTTGGACAATCTGGTTTGTTGTCCTAACGTGACCAGCACCACCAGAAAATCACCACATTCTCTGTGGTGTTGGTCATCATACAGAGCACTAACCTTGTGAGTCACTTAATTATTTTGCTCCCACAATGACTCCAGCCTTTGAGTTTAAGAATACATGCTTTTTTTTTTGCAAAAAATTTTCAAAGTTTCAAAGGTATACCTTCCAATCAGCAACTGTTCTTTGAGTTGCTCTACAAAGTGTGTTAAACCTGTCTGTAGTCTTCAATCTTACAGCGTCTCTGTGACATCTCCTGCAGCTGAACCAGAACTCAGAGGCCACAAGGGATCAATGATCAAAGTCTCTGTATATGGAAGTGCCAGGATTTCCTCTGCACGAAGCCCTGGGCCCAGGTCCTCCAAGATAATTGTATTTTCCCATCTTCCTTCAGCATCTACTCTGGGAAAGAAGATTGATTGGATGACAGTGAAAACCAAAGAGAGAGTAGAGAAGCAATCAGCCCCTAGCTTTTCTTCTTCCAGTTTAACTCTGGTCCTATCTTTTGAACTTGATATATGATCTGGGCCTGCTCAGCTTCCACCCTGGTACTCTTTAAAGATGGTGGCCAGATTTGCCATTTGATGCTCTCAATTCTGGTTGCCTTAGGTTTGAGAGACTATCTTTACTCCTGCTTGGGGACAAAAACACATGGCCTGGTTCCCCCAAGGACAATATTTAAATGGAAAAATAATTGATAAGAAACAAACAAGAAAGATGGTAAGAAATTGTCAAGAATGGAGTTGAAGAGACTCCATGCTGATATCATTGGAGGTCACCTTTGAGGGAGTATATTGGTCAGAATAGTTATGTCAACAGGCTTTAGTAGACACTTAGTGGACAAAGGTCAAAAGAATCAATGACTTATTTTGCAATATTTGTCTGAATCTCACTTCTTATTTGATTCTCTAGCCTGTCTTCTTCAAGAGTTCTCTCATTGCCATTCTCTTGTCATAAGCCACATTATATACTTAAGTAACTTTAGAGATACTTTTGGATCATGGCCAGGGGTCTGCATTCTACTCTTTGGAGTAAAGGGTTATATGGTCAGGTTGTATAGTTTTCCTATCTATACACAACCTATATGCAGCTTGTGGAGTTTAACCCTATATGTACAGGGCTAGGGTTTGGTTCTTGGGAGCCAGACTGGATTACAAATCCTACCTAAGGCAGCCAGGAATAAAACGAGTTAACCAAACAAAGGAATAAAATTTGTCAACTGAACACAGGATCAGTTGGAGGCAAACTCTTTAGACTGTGTCACAAAAATCAATGACAGTTGTCTAGTCCAAGGAAGAACATCTTTTTGGTTATCTACAGCTACAGAACCACCCACACCAAACTTAGTGGCTTAAAACAACAACAATCACTTATTTTATTCATGAATCAGCAATTTGTGTGGGGCTTAGGTAGTATAATGGGAGCTGAAAGATCCACTTCAAAGATAGCACATGCACATGACTAGCAAAGTTAGTGCTTGTGTTATAGGTTCAATTGTCCTCCTCCCCAACTTCATATGTTGAAATCCTAACCCTCAGTACCTCAGAAGGTGATCTTATTTGGAAATAACATCTTTACAGAGGTAATCAAGTTAAAACAAGGTCATAAGGGCAGACTCTAATCCAATAAGAGTAGTATCCTTGTAAGGGGAAATTTTGACAGAGGGAAGTCTATGAAGACACAGGGAGAAAATGTACATCTACAAAGCAAGAAAAGAGGCCTGAAACAGATGTTTCCCCTATAGACCTAAGAATGAATCAACCCTGATTTCTTGTTGGTCTCAAGGTTAGACCAACACCTTGGTCTCAGACTTTTGACCTCCAGAACTGTCAGACAATATATTTCTGTTGTTTAAGCCACCTGGGAGCCCTAGGATACTAACATAGTTAGTTATTAATTTCTCTGCAAATGGGCTTCTCCCTGGGGACACGAGCTTCCTCATAGCATGGTGACTGTTTTCCAAGAATGAGCATTCCAAGATCAAGGAAGTGGAAAATGCCAGTTTCTTCCAGTTTGCACCCAGAAACTGACATGGTGTCATTTCCTCTGTATTCTACTGGTTAAAAATCAAGAGGCCCGATTCAAAGGCAGGGAACATACTCCTTCCTTCTTGTTGGAACAAGCATCAAATAATTTGATGTGAAAACTGTCTCAAGCATTGAGACTGGCAAACAAAGTCAAGAATGGAGCATCTCGAACATGCCTTGTAAAAGATAACAGCTAACACTTACTGAATACTTACCAGGTCCTAGGCACCATACTAAATGCTTATGTGCTTTTTCTTTCTACTCTCCTCATAATCCTGTAATATAGATGTTGCTGTTATTATTCCCAGTTTGGAAGCAGAAAGATCAAGGAACTTACCCAGAGTCACACAGCTGATGATACTCAGAATTGCCATTTGAAACCAAAATGTCTGACTTCTGAGCTTACACTTTTAGCCACTGAGATACTGCTACATGGATCTTCCAGGATGACTAGACTAGGAGTTTCTATATTGGAGATAACTCTGACTGAGACCTTCAAACATGCAACTTCATGTTTCCAAGCTTCTCTTCCAGAACATATTACCCATATCTTCTGGTTTAAAAAGAAAATGCAGTGAGGTGGATGGACCTAGAGACTGTCATACAGAGTGAAGCAAGTCAGAAAGAGAAAAACAAATACCATATGCTAACACATATATATGGAATCTAAAAAAAAAAAAAAAAAAAAAAATGGTTCTGAAGAACCTAGGGGTAGGACAGGCATAAAGACACAGACATAGCGAATGGACTTGAAGACACGGGGAGGGGGAAGGGTAACCTGGGACGAACTGAGAGAGTGTCATGGACATATATACACTACCAAAGGTAAAATAGGTAGCTAGTGGGAAACAGCCACATAGCACAGTGAGATCAGCTCGGTGCTTTGGTGCTTTGTGTCCACCTAGAGGGGTGGGATAGGGAGGGTGGGAGGGAGAAGCAAGAAGGAGGGGGTATAGGGGTATATGTATACATATAGCTGATTCACTTTGTTATACAGCAGAAACTAACACACCATTGTAAAGCAATTATACTCCAATAAAGATGTTAAAAAAAAAAAAAAAGAAAATGCAATTCGGTTCTCCTCATTTCATTTTTACATAAAGAATAAGAATGAAGTCTAACAAGTTCTATAAAACATTCATAGGTTTAAAGAGGACAGATATAAGCCAGATGAAAAATTTGTTACTTTAAGAATAAACTCAAGTGCATCAAGTTTATAGGCACTGGTAGGAGAATAAATCAATTTAACTCTATATCCCATCATTCTTTACAGGTTTGTAACAAGGTGTACTTTGTTAGATTTTAATCTGCCTACATTTGAGACAGCAAAGCTCTCCACAATCATCTTTTAATGACATCGCAATTTATAGACAGTAACTAATTTCAAACTTCATAGCACTTGGCTTTTATGATTATTTCAAATCATTTAAATGCAAATGAATTTCCAGAGAGAGAAAACATCAAATGCCCTTGAGTGGCAACATGTAATCGAACCGTGCACAACAGCCACCATAGGAATCTGAAGCGGTTGGATAGGGTTGGATGGTAAGGCTGTATAAAATGTTTGCCTAAATCCAATTTACTTTTCATTCCACATTGTATTCTATTTACCCATTTTGTCATTTTAATATGACTTACTTAATCCTCCTCTGAAATTCCATCCACTCCTCACTGAAAACCTAACTTTGAGCTAGAAAAAAGAGGAATGGCAATGCAACATTCCAAAACAATAATTGATAACTCTTAGATACCTCCTGCTCTTCTAAACCTTTTTGCAGTTGATGATGTTACTGCATGAGGCAGCCGCAAACATCTAAGCATGCATCAAACTATTGCTCTTTTTTCAAACTGAGCATGTGTTTGCCTGCTTGATCAAGTAATATTTTCTGCACAGAATTGTTAAACAACAATGTACACATAGCGTTGGGACACAGAAGGCTGGCCCCTATATGAATTCATCCTACTTTGCTAGTTCATAAAAGCAGTGGAACTATCACTATCACAGCAGAGTCCACTTAGAGAAAAGCTGTGGATGGTAATGTGCCCTTCATGGAGGAGGAAAGATGATACTTCATTACCTCACTCTACCTAGTGTATATGAAACTCTGGATTGGGCGTTGGGGGTATAAGCATAAGTAATGTATTATCCCTGGTCTCTATGAGTTCAAAATATAATAAAAGAAAAAAGATGTCATTAAATAGCTGTATCTCAAGAGCTATACAGGTCTGCAGGGCCTTGGCCATCTCTGAGTCTTAAAGAACATGGAGGCAAAGAAGAGGGTGCATTATGTGGAAGATATTAAAGAGAACAGCTTGAGTAGGTCTCTATTTTTACTCCCAGTTTTGGGGACTTTCCCTTCACAATGCTCATCACATCTAATTTTTAATCATTTTTAACTACTGGTCCCCCTTCTAGAGTGGAAGTACCATAGAGACAAGGACTTTGTCTGTCTGCTCAATTCTGTATCTTGCAGCTTAGCACAGGGTCCTGAACGTAGTAAGAACTCCATCAATATTTGTTGAATGCAAGCACCAAAGTCAATGTTTCTTTCTACAAATTTTAGTCACCATCCTCACAATCGGTTTTCACACCAATCACGTGATCTCCTGCTTCTCCCTTTCCTGCCTGTGCTCATTCCCCCTCCTCCACGTTTGCCTCTTCTGGTCTTTTTGTTTGGACCACAGGCTTCACTCTTCCTGTGTGGTCCTTCAGTGACTATTTCAATGATTTGTTTTGATCATAAGACTGGCCTGATAATGCCACCTCTAATGATCTTTACTCCTCTGAATTTATACAACATGCGTTATCATTTTCATGTCTTTCAGCATAAAATTAGTGTGTTGTGTTTGGCTTCATGAAGTGTTTGTTTTTGTGTTGTGTGTGTGTGTGTGTTCAACACAAAAATCTTCATGAAACTCCTCAAAAGTAAAGACTATTAAGTCTTTTATGGTTTGTTCTCCATTGTGTAGAATATAGTGCCAACCTCTATAAAGAGAACATCCAGCCTGATAAGCCTCTATGGCCACCTCAACACTAGACATTGCTCTCCATTTTCTAGAAAAGCTGAATGACCATCAGAGCATGACGTGTCTTGCCCAGCATCAAATAGCAGGTGGAAAGGGAAGGATCCAGTATTCCTTCTCCCCAGTTCTAATTGTCACCATTCTTAGATACACGATAATGGAACATGTGAAATATGAGAATTTGAACCACTTAAAATCCATAGCTCTTCAACATCAATTACTTCCCTGATCTGGGCCTCCATCGGCTCACCTCCAAAATGAAAAGTCTGGATTAGGGGACTTTCTAAATCCTCTCACAACCCAGAAGCTCCAGTTTCCATTTTCTGAGTCAATTGTTTCTGCTGCCAAGGAAAAAGAATAAAAGATTCTGAATTACAAAACTGAACATTGCGATATACGACATAATAAGCTAACCTTCATATTATAACATAGTCACTTTTTTACTTTAACCTGTGCCCTAAAAATGAACTAGGTGGGGATACAGTATGTGGATATCACTTCTAATCTTTTCTAAGGAGCTTAGAATTCAATTAGATAGACTGACAAGTGACACAAAAATTACAGAGAGAAAGTGAGCCATCTATTCAAGGAACGTAGCACCCATGGGCAGGTTCATTGTGTGCAATGTGCCTCTTAGCAAAAACCCATCCACTATTTTGACAAGAATTTCAAAAGACTACCATAATAATATTTGGAAAAGATTGTGAAAGAAGATTAGTTGGACATTGAAAGCATTTCATTTGGGGTCACAGAACATGAAGGTTGGTATAGAATAACAGCTAAAAGCATAGACTATAGAGTCATCGAGATCTGAGTTAAATCTTGACTTCATAACTTCCAACCTGGATCAAGTTATTTAACATCCATAAGCCTCAATACATACATCTTCAGGGAAAGGTAAATAAAAATATTCCCCTCAAGTGCTTTGTGTGTGGTTTCAGTGATATGATTTCTGCAGCTCCCAGAGCATAGCAAGTGCTCAATAAAGTTAATATAACAGGAGATCAATATTTATTAAATTGAATTCGCACAGTTTTAAAAAGGTATATTGCTGAGACAATTGCCTCAAATCCTTTCTGGAAGTCAGATATTGTTAATAAACCACAAAGAATGGAAATGGAATGGAATGAGAAAAGGAAGTTGACTAATAATCATCACGAATATTTGCAAAGTTTTAAAAACCCTCTTCTGTGCTTATCTCACTGGATAGTCTCAGCAGTCCTTGAAGTGGGCAGAAAAGGGGTTGTGATTCTTACTTTAGAGATGAGGAAATTAGGTGTCATGGTTGCAGTCACCTAGTTACAAAGAGGTGGTGCTGGTTCTAATACCAACTAATTCTAAGTCCCCAACTCTTCCAAGGCAAATACCCTCAAAGTTTGTGTCAGGAGACTTTCAGGTAAAGAGCAAGGACTGGATTTCAACCAAGGTCAATAGGGGTTATACATAAAACTTAGAAGGGAAAGGATGATGAACTATAAAAAGGTAATAATTGTAGGACAAGTTAACACAAAATGTGGGTCTAGATGAGACATGAGAAAAGTGGCAAAAGAAGAAATTTCCAGGAAGCCCAATCCATAGAAAGGAACCGTTGGTTGTGGTTTCTATGTGTGCACTAGGACTTTTAATTCTCATTCTGGAGAATGAGATGTGAGCATGAATTTAATATCTGTTCCAGAAAGAGGGTTTTTTTCCTGACTTGAGATGGAGGAAGGAAAGTCTCCGTTCCCTGCCCCCATCTCACAGTGCATCCTAATACAGGCCAGACACTTTTTCAGGGGCTAGGCGTACAGACATGAGAAGCTAACTCTGTTAACGTTGTTAAGACCTAGTAGGGAAACCAAATAAGGAAAAGGACAAGTCTAATAATAAATGGCAAAAGACTGTAATAGAAAAAGGCACAGGGTTCTCTGAGATCAGAGTGGAAGGAATCTGTACAGGAAGACATCAAGGAAAACTCCCTTGACCAGTGATGGGTGGACTGGTACACAGAGGAGAACAAGATCAGCAGGGGAGGAAGCTGGAAAAAAAAAAGGTACATGAAGAAAGAGGACTCCAAGTTCCAGGCAAAGAGCACAGTCCATGACAGAGCATCACAGTATTGGGTGGGTTTATCAAGGTTCTATATGCCTGTTACTAGTCTGCATCAGGAAAGCCACTTCACTGGAGATATCATTGTTTCTACTCCACCCTTTGTCCTTCTAAAGATACCCTCTTCATACATGGTGAAAAACAGCCACTGTATTTTGTCCCACGTGGCCTGACCTCAGCTATCCACAGCCAATAGACCAGAGTGGGCACGAGGCCCATGGGCAGAATAGTCATTACATCTGAAGTATGACACATGGACTGGAATGAAAAGACAGTTCAATCTGATGCCTCATTCATTAACTTAATGTACCAAAATGTTCATTGCAGCTCTATTTACAATAGCCAGGACATGGAAGCAACTTAAGTGTCCAATGACAGATGAATGGATAAAGAAGATATGGCACATATATACAATGGAATATTACTCAGCCATAAAAAGAAACGAAATTGAGTTATTTGTAGTGAGGTGGATGGACCTAGAGTCTGTCCTACAGAGTGAAGTAAGTCAGAAAGAGAAAAACAAATACCGTATGCTAACACATATATATGGAATCTAAGGGAAAAAAAAACAAAAAACAAAGGGACCAAATTAGTGAGTGATATGAGTAAAAGCCATCTAGAATCATCAGAAAGAAGAGTCAGAGATGGAGGGATATAGGAAGACAAAGCCATACGGAAGGCAAAGTTATCAGGGAGAGGAGGAAACATGAACAAAGAAATTCAGCTGCTAGAGAGATAAAAGTAAAGTTATAAACAAAGAAAGATGTCAAGGTTTCATGTGAGAGGAAAGAGAGATCTGTTCCCTCTTAACCCCTGACATTATTACCACATTACATGTTATTGGAGATACAGCAAAAGAATGTGAAAATTACTGGGAAAATTCTGAGTCATCATTCTTGACAGTTTTCTAAGTAGAGCCTATATTTGGGGGCCAGACAAATTTACCACAAAAAGAGCATTCATGTGGCAATGTTAACAAAATGTAAGTGTAAAACAAACAAGTAAATGGGAAGCAAATATTTAAAGCATAAAGACTGGTAACTAATTTGCCCCTGAGCTTTCTGGTAGCCAGAGCAAAAAGTGAAGCATGCTAAGATACTAAATTTTATTAGCCTAAGAAGAAAAGTCCCAGATGCTGAAAGGAAACAAAATTTTCCTGCCTCAAACTTCAAAATGGATTTCCACGTGGTTATTCTACTGGCACTACTCACTTGTGCAGTAGACAGCATCCTCCATGATAAGTTCAGAGCAAATGCAGAAATGGTTTTGAAATCATGCATAGTCTTAAAGCATAACTAATTGAAAGGAATCCTGGGATGAAGTCATATGGCTCTGTAACCATCTGGTGACTGTCACTAGAACTCAGCATGTTCTGAACTCTGGCCAAACTCTAGCCTCATTCATTCTACCCTTACTCTTATCCACCATGCCCCAGAGGCAGGTGGGCAATAGAATGTAACCTTTAAGAGAGTAGTAGATTTTGTTCTGCTGAATTACCTAGTGCCCAGAATAGGCCCTGGTACACGGCTGGAACTAAGTTTATATGCACTGAACTAATGTGGAATGAAACATTCAGATCTCAACCTATAAACAGCAGTAGATTCCCTTGGCTAAATGTCCTAGCAAATATTTTTCATTCATTGAAATTACATCCTTGAAGCCATCCTTTCTGGAAGACTGTAAACTCTTTGAAGGCAGTGTTACTTCCAGCTGTATCCCCAGGCTTGGCCCCAAGCCCTGTATTTAGAAGATGTTCAATACATAAATGATAACTAAGTGACAATAGGAATGAATGGCCTGTGAGTCGCTATTGAATCATGTGATGCAGGTTCTAAATGCAACGTTTTTAGAGATTTAAAAAAGATGGAAGGATTTCAGGACAACTGAAAACAAAGAGAAGGGATGTAGTGATGATGTAGGAGAAGAAGGGTAACAAGGAGAGGTAAAAACAGGTCAAAGGCAAGAATAACCAGGATAGGGCTGTTGATGATGAGAAGTAGGGGGAACCAATATCTATCACCTTAACTGATTTTCCCAATACTGTGAAACCTGGATTATAACTCATCTTGTAGGTAAAGAGGCTAATAGTCAAAGGGTCTAAGTAAGATATATTCAATGAATTACACTGAATATATGAGGACTACTATTGTTAAAGCCTGTGCCAAAGAGCCACTGATTCATATTGGCAAGTCTTCAATTTTCTTGCTTGGAATGCTTTGGAAGGTTGCCGGACTCGTAGCAAGGATTGATCAGGGTGAGAGTAGATAAAGGTGCAGGACGTTGCTGTTTTCAGTTACTGCACCTTCTCTGCAGACTGACCAGGTCAATCCTGGGAGGCACACTGAAGTCAAGGGCCTAGTAAGTGTGACTAGCCCCCTTCCTCTGTAATTAACCACTGCAACCAACCCTGCAGAAAAGACCTGGAAAAGCCGAAGGTCAGATCAGCCAAAGACAGAGACAATAAGGCTGGCATTTGCAAGGGCGATCAGACTGCATGAAGATTTGTAAGAGGGAGGGCTTGTCTTGCAAAGGTCATGCATCCCAATGTTCACTGCAGCACTATTTACAATAGCCAAGACAAGGAAGCAAACTAAATGTCCGTCGATAGGGGAATGGATAAGGAAGATGCGGTAGATATATACAGTGGAATACTACTCAACCATAAAAATGAACAAAGTAACGTCATTTGCAGCAACATGGATGGACCTAGATATTGTCATACGAAGTGAAGTAAGTCATACAGAAAAAGACAAATATCGTATGATATTGCTTATATGTGGAATCTAAAAAAATGGTACAAATGAACTTATTCGCAAAACAGAAATAGAGTCACAGATGTAGAAAAAACACTTATGGTCATTGTGGGGGAAGGCTGGGGGACATTGCGATTGACATATACACACTACTATATATAAAACAGATAACTAATAAGGACCTACCGTATAGCACAGGGAACTCTACTCAATACTCTGTAATGGCCTATATGGGAAAAGAATCTAAAAAAGAATAGGTATATGTATATGTATAACTGACTTACTTTGCTGTACACATGAAACTAACACAACATTGTAAAGCAACTATACTCCAATAAAAAATTAAAAAAAAAAAATCAGCTACCTCATCAGAGTGGAAATGGCACATGGCATCTGATGCCAAGTGAGGGCTGCAGGGACCCTGACAGGTGGTCTGTTTGGCGTTAGTGAGAAAGGTGACCATCCCACACTGACACCCAACTGGAATCACACTGGGAGTCTGAGAGAAGGGACTCCACTCCCTGAGGAGATGCAAAAACTTCTCCCAGCTCAATACAGTGGCATTCAAGAAGGTAAACACAAAAGCATTCTGCCTAGAAACAGCAGCGTCCCATGAAAAATACAGTTCTTGTAGCATGTAGCATATTACTCACCCTCCTATATGTAGAGTTCAGGGGTCCTTGACATTTTGTATGCAACAAAACATTTTACTCAAGCAAAAGCTTATTACAAGCAGCAGTACATCAAACAAAATCTGAGTGCTGCTAACTGAAAGAGAAATGGGGACCAGAACCTTTCCTTCGAACCCCTTCAATCCTACAGGTGCTTCAGAAGCACTTCTAGTGGACTTAATTTTTAAAATACTGGTGTAATAAAAATAATTTCAATGTCATGCTTGCTTGTGTGATTATTTGCTTAATGTCTATTTGTCCCACTGTACTATCGCCTTCTCCAGGGCGTCAATCACATCTGCTTTTGCTCTACGTGGCATCGCCAGCACCTGGCACAGTGCTCAAAACAGTGCTTAAGACAGTGTGTGGGAAAATGGTTTGTAAATCCTAAAAACAAAACAGAACAAAACAAGACAGAAAAAAACTCTAAAAGGCTAGAAGGGAGTAGTCTCAATTCACTCATCAGAATCTATTTTCAGGATGCAATTATGTTCAGTCGAGTTGAAAGTGTTTTCTCAGGAGGTTCACTGGCTCCCAACAGACAGACAGAGAATTACAGTTTGACTGATGCCTGACAGATACTTGAAATGACTCCCAAGCCTACTGTGGCTTGTGATCATTTTAAAAATACACATCCCTCTCACTAGCTCCATGTTCCACAACTCATTGTTTGTGAGACATCATTGTCTCCAAGTTCTCTGTCTCAAACACCTGCTATAACTCCTTTCAAACTGCCACACAACAGCAGAATGTAATTGCACTTTCATCTTCCTTAGGTATCATGTCTAAAGAAAAATCTGCAGTGGGTCTATTCTTCTGATTAGATGAGCACTCCAGCTGAAAAAATAAATTGAACTTCTGTCTTTCTGTGAAATCCAATATTTCACAATATACTTTTTGACACAGCTCAGATTGCATTGATCTGAACTGGAATATTGTAGCCCACCAAGAGAACATTCCCTTTTATTACATGACATGGATAAAGAGAGGTTTAAAAGCCCAAGGCATAAACAAAATCTTGAGCCTCCATTGCTGGCTCATTGACATACTGGGTATTAATTAAATCTTCAGAAAATGTTTTGCTTCATGCATGAGCTGAAGTTACATAATGATAATGACCAGTAATGCTTGGGAAGCGTCTTATAGTGTCACGTGTCAAGAGACTTGCATTGGGAAATCCATCAGCCACGACTCCCAGCCCAGTGGGGAGACACACCCACACAAATTCTGTCTGTGGTCATTCCTTCCATGGAGGTGCCTTCTTCTTCTTTTTTTTTTTTTCAATTCTAAGACATTTCACTTTATTTAAAAGAAACCAATATACAGGATATAAAGTACATGATATTTACACCAGTACAGTAAACAGGTTGGTTTCCGGTAGGATCAGTAATCTTCAATGAGTATAAACCCCCCCTTCCCCTTGACGCTAGACCCAGCTGGCAGACAAACAGTAATAGTTGTTGGGATGGGACTTCAGGATAGAAAGTCTCCCTGGGTGGGGCTAAAAATCAGATAGACGCTAAAATGTCCAAGAAGGGGTCTGTGGCCGGGGATGACTTTGCCTCAGTTCTTTGAGGGCTTGGCAGAGGGAATGGTGAGGAATTCACTCGAGACTAACACACAGCCCACCCTGAGCCTAGAAATCTTCCACTCATGGAAAATTCCTTTCCAGAGAGAAACTGCCTTTACCCATACCCACCTGGCCACTTCCAGACTCCCCACTCTAGGAGAGTGCCCTTCTAGAACCAGAGCTTGGTGTCTTAAGGTGGAGGACCCAGGAAACTCCCAGCACCCTAGTTCCACATCCAGGTCCCTGGAAGAGCACAGCAAGGACTACGTCCTAGGCCGTGGCCTGGGGTTGGAGCAGCCAGGGCTGGGCTATAGGCATCTCATGGCATTTGCACTCCTGCTCCGGTTGCCTAACAACCTTGGACCCACTGAGACCCAGGCCCCAAGGAAGCTGTGGGCTCCCTGAACCAACAGCCCGTTGCTACCCATACTCTGCTGCTTCTTTACTCTCTCCCCAATACAGCTGACTTGGCAATGGATCTTGGCAGACCAGAGTTCAAGCAACTAATTAGAGCTCACACTCTGAAGCCGAGCTTGTCCCCTACCTAGTGCCCCCTTTCCCTCTCACCACCCACCTCCATTCTGAATTCTTCACTGCTCACCCACCATGGAGGCACCTTCTGCCTGGAGGTGACAAAGAAGACACTGCCACAGGGGAGGAAATGTTTGAAGGGAGACTTGAAGAGCCAGATGACTTCATTCGGTGGCACCAGGGAAAATACATTTCAATCAGAGGGAGCAGAATGTGCAAATGAGCAAACAAAGAATCTCTCAAGTGTCTCGTTTGTCCATATTTTTCCAAAAGGAACACAAGAATGGAATATTCCACCTGGGATTGTCCACAGTGAAGAAATGAGGGGTTGTAACAGTCAGACTTTGCTCTTTCAATCCACCACTTCTACTGGTGTACACAAGGCTTGCCACTCAGCTAAATCCTCAGTCATTTCTCAGTGAATAGTTGCCTGGTGAGGCCTCTGCACTCCTTCTTGCAGTTATGAAATGCAATTTTTAACCTTTTCTCGTGAGCAATTTCACCTTTACTATTTTTTCAGAGCATTCGTGCCTCTGGAGATTACTTTCACCTCATCTCTTTCGTTAATCACATGAACTAAGATCCCTCCTTCTTTTTGTCCTATTAGCAACTTTCATAAGCCACTTGTCTTCGTCTCTGTGCACATCCTTTAAAAAGTGTTGTCCATAATGGGATCAGGAAAGCCCTTTGGAACCCCAGCAGAGGGCTGACTTGGGGGTTGCAAAGAATTGTTCATGAGCAGACTCTGTGTAGTATTGACCTACATCTTGACTGTGACTTCCAATATTACTCTTTAATCACATGATTTCTACCAATACAATGCAACACAGTGAAAAAGCACCTGAGAACGAAACAGGACTTAAGTGTGTATTCTGACTCAGCCACTCTCTGTAGGAAGAGGGGCAAGGCATTTTTTTCTGAATCTCAGTATCTTAATCTCTAAAATGGGGACAAAAATATTTTCCTCTGATGAATGGTTTGAAAATGTAATTCACTCAGTATCTCGAGTCTACAGACCCACAAACATACATATGCCTATGGGTGCTCATACTAGTTCTGATACTGGCCCATGCCTAAAAAATAAACACTGCTTCTTCTTATTTCTCAGTGTTGAATAATTTAAAATATTTTCTTTCATTATTTGTTTAATCCCTCTGGGACATTTTGTCAGTGACCCCTTTCAAAACATCTATTCTATTTTGCAATAATGGCTTACTTCATTGTGGAAAAATGAGGGCTAACAAAACAGATTGTACCTATTCTTTCATCAGAAATAGATTGCTGTTCATGAGTACTTTGTTGGTTGGTTTCAGAGCTCAGGGAATGAGTGCTTGCAGACCATTCAAGGAATTGCCCCCTTCACTCGCTCCCAGCCCTCTTCCTCCTTTGAATGCCCAGGAATTGCAGTTGTGGTTGGGACAGAACCAGCTTCTTGTAAGGCAACTCATGAGCCATGTCAAAATCAGAAAACAAGTTTTATAGACAGAACTGAGATCAAGTTCAGGTCCACTTCTGAATCTGTGTGAAACCTTGGACCAATTATTTCACCTCTCTGAACCTTCTTTTTTTTATCTGGAAAGTGGGCACAATATTATCTACTTTTCATCATGGTTAAGAGAACAGTATTCTTCTTAAGTACAAGAATACACTTAAGAAGGTAGTTGCTATTGATAAAATGGCTTCTGAACAAATGTCACTCTCAGTACCTCTTGCCTAGGTGGGGAAGCTCTTTTCTAAAATGAGAGTTAATAAGCCAAACTATTGTTTATCGAGCTTTTGCTGTGTGCAGGTATCATATGCGGTGTTATGGGGAAAAATAAAACTCAAATCATGTCTTAAATGAACTACTGATCTCATACGGGGTGTTATTCCCAAGAAAGGTGTAGGCAAAGGACTGTGAGATTTAAGTATGGAGAAGTCTTCTGCTTGTGTGAGGCCATGAAGTTTCCCTGCAGAGAAAGACTTTGAACTTAGACTTAAATGGCAGGCAAGGATACACCTAAGGAGATGGAGTTTAAGGTAGGTTAAAGCTCCTTGGTTGCATGTACCAGAAAGCAAAGAAAATAACAATTCGATTCTCTTAAGGAAAAGAGATAATTTGTTGGAAAGATGCACAAAGGAGGAATTTGAATATCAAGCTTGAGGAGAGCCAGGAACCAGGCCCTGTGTGGAGATGCCAGCAACAGAAGCACATAACGCTTCTTTCTAAGATGTAACCGAGAAATAACTAGCTTTCAGCTGCATTTTGGAACTAGACATCTCTGCTCCTCTGTTCAAATTCTCAGGAGAGGAAATCCAACTGACAAAGAGTATATTAGTCAAAAGTCTCCTATATGGGGAGGGCATAGTCATTAGAAATACCTTTGTAAGAAGGACAACCATGTCAGTTTGTGTTGATCATGGATTAGAATAAAGGAATGCATTCCAGGGAGGGGTGAGAAAGCTCAAGAATAGAGAATTGGGTGAAGCATGGCCAGATTGTAGGTCTTGTGAAAGAGAGAACAGAAGATGTAAGCCTAGGATCTGCATCTATTCCAAATGCCTTTGAGATCCCATGAATAAAGAGTGAGCAAGAGACACGATCAGAAAGGAACAGGTGGCATTTCGCCAGATTATTGCAAAAATGTTTTTCTTGGTGGAATCCACTGGGGTAGTTACTGATCACTGGGACAAAAATTACTCTGGGAACACTGTATGGCAAAAGTAGAATGTGTTCGGTTTCATTCCACCTCATGGATTGAGTGCCTGCTCAAAGTAAAGAACGAAGTGCTTCAAACATTTTGAAAAACATCTCTTGAATTGAATTTATCATAACCTGAAAAAGCTTGTTCTGATTTTGTCTAAATTGAATACAGTCTTTATTGGGATATTTTATTTATTTCCCAGTTCTGTCTAAGTTTCACTCATTTGCTCAATGCATTCTTTTGAGAATCTGAGCATTCATTCATTCACTCAATAGTCAAGGATTGTCTGGTTCAAGATAGGGGACTCAATTCCTACATTTACCTTCTATCTCTCCTGAGACTTCACTGAAATAAAGCTCAAGAAATACATAAAGGAATACATTCATATCAGAAAACAAGGGACTGGATTATGAGGGGTCACTACTGATGACAGTGAAGAGATTTCAGCAAATTACCAAATAAAAAAAGATGGAGTTAATGGATGGATATTTAGATATAGTTACAATCCAGGTTACAGTGGAAGTGAGAGCTGATCTTCTCATAGGGTCCCAGAAAATCCATGGCTCAAGGTCAACAAGGACAGTGGAAGATAAGAATGAGAAGAGAAGATGAAAACAGGGGATAGACTGATGGTTTCCCATAGTTATGTAGTGGGGTCTGTTGTCTGAAGAGATTGGATAAACCATATGGGAAAAGCTAAGTTTTCTTATGTGGGTATTGGCCAAAAATAATTGCTTCCTCAACCTTTATTAAGAGCCCAGTAACCCCAAAGCCTTTCTTCTATGCAGTGATCCTAAAAATTTGTTTTGCCTTGATGTCTCCTTTCCACCCAAAGCTTCTACTCACATGTGAGACTTTATAGGAAAAAATGAAAAGAAAACCCGCAGTAGCTGCTCAGACCTTCTTCTTAAATATAAACATAAACTCAAAATCACTAGGTATATAAAGAAAAGCAGCAACAATGGGCTCAAAGTTCTAATGAAAAAAAGTCCCCTCTTTAACCTAAAAGATAGTTTAAAAAGTCTTTGTCCTTTAAAATGGTCATTTAACCCATTACATTTTATTATACTCACATTTTAAATTTATTTCTGCCATTTTAATTGTATTTGTTTTCTTTAATTATCTTGATTTCTGTTAAGAGAGTCATATTCTCCCCCCCTCCCTTTTTTTAATATTGCCTCTTCCATGAGAGCTGTGTAATTTACATTCCCATAGTAGTTCTGGAGAATACCCTTACCCTCCCCCTAACATAATTACTAGGGAATGCCAGTTCTCTAAATTTTTTTGATAAACTAAGAGTAAAATAATATATAATTTTATTGATTACTAATAAAAATTCATATAGGTCATTGTGTATTTATTTTTGGTAAGTTGTTCATATATCTTTTCCCCTTTTTTAGTTTATAAGTATTAACTTACATATTTTGTATATTAATTTTATGTTATTTTAAATAGTTTTTTTCTCAGGATGTCACTTATTTCTTAATTTTCTGTTTGTTGGCTTTTGTAAAACAGAAGTTTCTAAATTTTTAATAGGTAACACTTACCAATACTTTCCTTTATGTCTTCTGAGTTTTATGTCTTTGTGAAGGTTTCCAATTCCAAAATTATTTTTAAAAGTTACCTTCTATTTTTCTTTTTTTTCTAATACTTTTGTTCTAATTCTTATGTTTATTTTCCACTCTAAGATACAGAATCTGGCATTTATTTTTTATTTGTGTGAAGATCCATTCTAAGTTAATTTTTAATATAAATCAACTTTTCTAAAATCATTTTTAAACGATAATTTTAAAACATTTCTAAAATTACTTATTGACAAGTCCATCTATTCACCAGTAATTTGAAATTATGGTTCCCACATGAAATATAAACATGAAGTCTGTGGAATATATACATGAGTCTGTGTAGTCTCTATTCAGAATAGAGAGAAGAGAATAAGTCCATTGGTTTATTTGTCAATTCTTATGCTAATATCATATTGTGCTAAGTACTACCATTTTGTACATTGTGTCTTAATATCCGATGAAACAATTGCTTCTTTGTCTTGATTTAAGTTACATTTCCAGATTAATTTTAGAATTGACTAATTCTATATATTATCCTATTCGGTAATATGTCATAGGATACAGGTAAACACACAAAACTCAATCATTATTTCCTTATACTTTCAGTAATCTATCAAAAACCAAAATTCAAGAAACCATTTATAATCACTCTAAAAAACTGATATACTTAGGTATAAGTTTAACAAAACACAAATGAGATATATATCTAGAAAAACTATAAAATCTTGATGAGAAAAAGCAAAGATCTAACTAAATGGAAAGACACATAACCTAAATGGATTGAAAGAGTTAACATCATAAAGATATAAATTCTAACCAAGTTGATCTATAGATTTAACACAATTCTTACCAAAATCCTACCAAAAGTTTTATAACTGTAGGCAAAGCTTATTTTAAATTTTACACAGAAAGGCAAAGAATAGCTTAAGTCATTTTGAAGTGGAAGAGCAAAGTGGATGGAGTCACATTATCCAATTTTAAGACTTAGAATGTAACTGTCATAATTAAAACACTGTGATATTGATAGAGGGGTGAACAATAGACAATGGAACAGTGTAAAGAACCCAGAAATAGATCCACAAAACTCTTCTCCATTGATTTTTGACAAAAGTGCAAAGGCAACTCAATGGAGGAAAGATAGTCTTTTCAACAAATGGTGGTGGAACAATTGGACATCAAAGGAAAAAGAAACCTCAAACTAAACCTGATACTTTCTACAAAAAAAAATAACTCAAAAGGAATCACAGATCTAAAAGTAAAATGTGAAGCTATAAATCTTTAGAAGAGAATGTAAAAGAGAATCTCTGTGACCTAGGGTTGGGCAAAGAATTCTTAGACATAATGATGTATGAGAGATGTAAAAAATAAAAATGGATAAATTAGACTTAATCAAAATTTAAAATGTTTTCTCTGTGAAAAAGCTTGTTAACAGAATAAAAATACAAGTCAGTGAATGAGAAAACCTATTTGTGAATCACATACCTGACAAAGTACTTCTACTCTCTCTATATATATATATAATATATATTATGTATATATATATATATATATATATATATATAATATATACATACTCTAAACTTGATAGTAAAAAAATGCAATCCATTAAAAATGGAAAAAAAAGGCTTGAACAGACACTTTATAAAAGAAGATATATGAATGGTAAGTAAGCATGTGAAAAGATGCTCAACATCACTTGTCATTGGAGAAATGCAAAATAAAACTGTGGTGAGATACCACTAAAAATCTATTTAAATGTCTAAAATAATAACAACAATATCAAAAGCTGGAGACCATGTGGAGAAACTGAATCTCTCATACACTGCTAGAGGGAATGGAAAATAGTACAGCTACTCTGAAAAACAGTTTGGTACTTTCCTTTGAAGTTAAACATACATTTACCACATGACCAAGTAATGCCACTCTGGGGTACTTATCCAAGAGAATTGAAAACATATGTTCACACTATAGCAGATACACAAATATTCATAACAGCTCTATTTGTAAGAGCCCAAGACTGGAAACAATCCAAATGTCCTTCAATGGGTGAATGGTTAAGCAAACTCTGGTATATCACACAAGGGAATACTGCTCAACAATAAAAAGAAACACATTATTGCATGAATAGATCTCAAGAGCATCATGCTGTATTAAAAAAAAATCCACCTTCAAAAGGTTGAATATACTATGATTCCATTTATATAACAACCTCCAAAAATAAAAAATTATAGAGATAGAGAATAGATTAGTGTTAGTGCTAAAGGAAAGGTGTGACTACTAAGAGATAGTATAAGGGATTTCTTATGTAGTGAAAGAATAATCCTATGTCTCACCTGTGGTGGTGGTTATACAAATCTATACAAGTGATAAAAATTCATAGAACTTATACATATAAAACCATATACATATTTTTAAAATGAGTGCATATAAAAACTTGCGAAATCTGAGTCAGGTTTGCAGTCTAGTTGTATTAGGCCAATGTCAATTTTCTAGTTTTAATAACATTGAGAAAAGGCAAGTAATGGGTACATTGGATCTCAGTGTACTCTTTTGAAACTTCTTGGGAGTCTATAATTATTTATTAATGAAAAGCTAAAAATGTACATAAATGGAATTGCACTGTATGTATTATTCTGTAGCTTTTCTATCCCATCAACACCGTATGTGAGTTTTATCCAGGAGACTACCATAGCTCTTACTTATTCATTTCCACTGCTGTATAGTTGTCCATCATTTATCCTCCCAGTGATGTACTTTTAAGTTGTTTCCATTCTATTCTGTTGTTGTTATTGTTTTGCTATTCACAATGGCAATGCTATGAAAAATCTGGTGCATACATGAGATCATTTCTCTGGGGTACGTATTCAGGAGGGGACGTACTGGATCATACAAGATGGACATTTTGAAATGCACTCTCCGAAGTAGTTATACCAATTTGTATCACAACAAGTAGTTATAAACAATCCTCTTTTTCAACATATCAAGCTTTTTCGATCTGTTGCTAGTTTGAGGATGAAAATTGGTATCTCATTGTTGTTTACTTTTGCATTGTCCTTATTATGAGGATTGTTTCAAATATTCAGCAGTTGCCTCTGCCTGCCTCTTCAATCTCACCCCCTACTGCTCTACCCCATTACCAGTTATACTTCAGCAACCCTGGCTCCCTTTCATTTCCCTGTACAGGCAGAGAGGTTTTCTGCCTTAGGGACTTTGTACTTGCTCTTATGCTACTTAACCCTCTGCTTGGAACAGTCTGCCCTCAGGAAGTTGCAAGATCAGACTCTTCTTTCCTTCTGGTCTCACTTTACCTCCTCAGAGGGACCTGTTCTGATTACCTTCATATCACCCTCTAAATTTTTTTGAATGTGTTTCATTACTCTCTGAAACAATTGAGACAATCTTGATCATTTTTATGTTTAATAACTTGGCTTTCTCTCCTTCTAGAATATAATAATCTCCTTGGGAGGAATGACTTTGTAAATTTTGTTTATCACAGTCTCTCCTATACCTAGAATAGTGAAGAGGTAACAGCATGTTGGTGGGAAAATTATGAGGCTTGGAAACAGCTTGGCATGCTGGAGGAATGGAGCATGCAAGACCAGTTTGAAGAGTATAAAGTTGTTTTTGAATGTGGTGGTAACATTAAAAGAACATGAAAAGAGCATAAACAATCCTATATATATAACAAGATTTATGCAGTTCTTCTGCACAAGCCATAAACACTACATTTCTCATCATAGGCTTGTTCTCCCCTGGATCATTGGCCTCCAGAGAGGCTGAGCAGTGGCTATTCTGAGATTTTCTATTACTCTTCTATAATTTGGGCTCTCTGTCTCTGAGATTCCATAGCATCTTATTTGTTGCTTTATTACTTGTTTTCTGAGAGTTTATTTTCAAACTACTTTTCAGAAAAGATACCCTCCAATTTTTTTTCAGAATCCTTGCCTGTGAATTCTGTTCTGATTCGATAGTTTAGCAAGGTATCAAATAATAAGCTAAAATTACTTTTAATAGAAAATCAAACTGAAATGATAGAACACGAAATCAAATAAGAAGACAACACTAAATACTAAATTGTTGAGATGGTCTTAAAGGCATTTATTAGAAAACTGGAAAGACAGAATAAATGGTTAAACTATTCAATTCAACGTAGTAAATGAATACGAGAGTAAATAACAAAAATGGAAACTAAAGATAAAAACATGAACTATTAAAATAGAAAAATATAAAAGCTGAAAAAGAAAATAAGACATAATAATACCATGAGTTGAATTTCTGAAAAGTCAAAAAGAGAGAGAGAGAGAGAAGGTCTGATCAAATAAGAAGACACAGAGAAACACCAAATACGGAATATTGAGATAGGCAAGTGTTTCTAATTACCAACACAATTTTTTTAAATTACTTAACACAAATAAGCAAATTTATTATAAAAATTATGTAAATTTTAATATCCAAATCTAAGATTGTACAGATCACATTCTCTAATAACTACACCGTACACTTGGTCGTATATATATATACACACCCACATAGAAATTTTAAAAGATTATTTTAAATAACTCACCTAAAATTATATGCAATATTATATCAACTAATTCAAAATCTAGATTACATGTACAGAGTTCCTAAAAATTAGAAATTTCTGAAAATCCTTAGAAGGAACTGAGCTCAAAAATGACAGACTAGTCAGCAGCATCAAAAGCTTTACATTTCTTCTGGTCACAATTCTAGGTCTGCAGAATTTGGCATCCTTATGAGATGATAAAAAAGAAATTTCTTCATGTGCTTCAGAGTTACTCTTTTATTTTTAAGGATTCATTTTATAAACATCTAATCCCTTTTAATTTTTCTTGGCCAAGGATATGAATCCTTCTCTACTCCTTAACTTTTCTGTGTTAGGGAGCAAACTCTGTTCCCCCACTTCTTAAATTTCCTAATTTTTGCATAATTGAATAGGTTAGTCTATAATTTTTGAGTTCAGTGTAATGATCCCACTTGGAGATATAAGCCACTATCTCCAATATCACCTTTATTAGATAAAAGTGATATTTTGATTGCTTATCTCTCTTCCTTTTTGTTTTATTTTTAATAGGTTCAGAGCTTGAATAGAGGAGACAGATGTTGTTTATTGGGTCTTTTTGAATCCTCAACTACCGCTCCAGCAGTAAGAACAATAAAGGAAGGACTTTACCTGTCATTCTGTCTTAAAAAGGCAATTGCATTCAGTTGGGTTTGAAACGACCGGTTCACCAGGTATCTGACCACAAACAACCCACCTAGGAGGGAAGAAAGCAGAAGTGAAACTGGATGCACTGCTACATAAAAAAGAATAATTTTCTATTTATTTAAGCTATTAGACTTTGGGGACTCTACCCATCAGAAGCTGCATCCTGGTCATAACAAATGAGCTCCATGAATTAAATTATTTTTCAGTGAGATTTACAACTAGATAGAGGTGCAAAGAATTACCAGAGTTCCTTGTAGGAAGTCAAGGAGGCAATTGTGTAATTATTTCATGATAGATGTGTTAAAAAATATTTAATTATATTTATATTTTCTTTTCAAAGAATGTGAAAATTAAAACACAAATGTTGAAAAACAATTCAATTTTCAAGGTGAAAGAAGGTTCAGCAAATGGTGTATTATGCCACTTCTCTAAAGGAAAAAATGAGGGGACTTCCCTGGTGGCGCAGTGGTTAAGAATCCACCAGCCAATGGAGGGGACACGGGTTCGAGCACTGGTCCGGGAATTTCCCACATGCCATGGAAAAACAAAGCCCATGCACCACAAGTATTGAGCCTGTGCTCTAGAACATGCTTGCCACAACTACTGAGCTCACATGCCACAACTATTGAAGCCCATGTGCTTAGAGCCCATGCTCCGCAACAAAAGAAGCCGTGCAATGAGAAACCCACACACCGTAACGAAGAGTAGGTCCTGCTCGCTGCAACTAGAGAAAGCCTGTGTGCAGCAATGAAGACCCAACACAGCCAAAAATAAATAAATAAATAAACAAACAAACAAGTAAATAAATAAATAAAATTTATTAAAAAAATAAAGAAAGAAAAAAACGAGAAGGTACTTTAGCAAGTTTCCCTTTCTGAAGTTAATTAACACTTCCCAATGAATGGTTTGATCATCTTATGAACAGTTCCTTTGTTAACATACAGAGAGCTATTATAAAAAGCATATTCTTATGTGAATTACCTAGTTAACTAATCCAGGCACAATTAAGCCCCTAAATTCACATAGTATTAATTTTTCTTAACATGGTCTCATAGACATTAAATTTCTTTACAAGTTAACATTTACATGGGCTTTCCCACCATTTTGATATTTGGTATGGACCATTGAACTTTTAAAATGCACAAACTCAGAAATCATGAAGAGTTAGAGGCCTTTCATATAGTTTTATAAGTCTTATTTATCATAAGAGCTCAATAAATAATAATATCATCAAGCAAGTAACATTTGGCACTGCAAATAAAAGTACTTACACCTTCCTTTTTGGGCAACTAATAACATGACAGAGAAGAAGAAAGGAGAATAATGTGCTGAGTACATGGGGATAAGAGGAAACCCCCTTTGCAGATTGGAAATTTTAAAACTGAAAAGATAAGTGTTCCCTTTTCCTTCCTGGGGCCATTGATAGTGGTACAGCCAATGATGGTTCCACTCCACATATCAAGGACAAGATGGTGGGCATGGGATCATAACCTGACTAAGCACAAGGATTTCTTGAGGCAGACTCTACCATCCTTTTCTGGATCTCCCTAGAGGCATGGAGGAGATCTGAATAGTTTCCATGGACCATGTTCCAGGGATGAAGATGGCTAAGCATGAGAACCGGTATGACTCATTTAATAATGATAATATAATAATTGTTATAATATAATGTAAAATTATATACTCATATTATTTGTAATATATACACTATGCCTCATAGTATTATACTCATTTGCCAGAAAGTTACCACAGAAAGGGAACAGAGGCAGAGATTGTCCAAGCCACACAGCAGGTGGTGGTAGCAGCTAAATCTCAGAGCAGCAGCAGCAGCAGCTCCAGCCATATAAGAGGTGGGGATTGAGTCAACAAAGGAAAACGGCCAAATTCTCCAGGAGGCATTATGATGCACTATGTAACATCATGATGTCAAGGGACAAAATTGTGCTCTTTGATGGACATTTCTCATTGGTAACCTCTGCTGCTGTACTCATGACTTTTAATCCCATAGTAGGCAACTATGATGCCTCCTGGGAATTTGACTCAAAACTAAGTTTTCAACTAGCAAGTGATTGATTGAATTATAGTCTCACACTGTCTTGAAGAATAACTGGGGGGCAGAGTAAAGACGGTGGACTAAGAGGAGGTGGAATTCACGTCTCCACACAACTAGGGGACCTACTAGGCACTGGTGGTGGACCATGGACACCTAAGGGGATAGGAGGAACCCCCAGCGACCGGGTAGGACGTGGAGGGTAGAGAGGGGGAAGGAGAAGTGGAGGTGGGACAGGACCGGCATTCCTCAGGAGCGGCTGGGGGAGGGGGAGTGATCCCACAACCGGAGGGGAAAAGGGGGGAACTATTGGGAGGGAAGAGGATCCAAAGGATGCATGGCCAGTATTTCCGCTGCCCACTTGGGCCCCTGGGAGCCTGCTGAGATCCTGGGCCTGATCTTCTGCCCAACAAGGCCCCCTCCAGCTTCACGGGTCTGAGGGAGTGGGAGGGAGGGAACGGGGAGTAAAAGTGAAGGCGAGACCTATGGGACTGGCATGCCTAAGGGGTGTCAGAGGGAGGAGAGGAGTTCCTACACCCGGTAGGACCCACCCACAGTTAGGGATCCAGCTGCAACAGAGGAGAACCTGTGGGGGGAGCGGAGGAACAGAAGGGAGTACAGCCAGCACTTTCCCTGCCCACCTGGGCACTCGGGAGCTTGTTGGGATTCTGGGCCTAATCCTCTGCCCTCAGAGCCTCCATCCTGCTCTGCAGAGCCCAAGCCCCATCCCTAGACCCACTCCCAGTGCCCTACTTCTACATGCTGCACTCGGAGACCCCCTCTGAGACCCCCTTCAAATGCACTGGGCCTAAACCCCACCCAAACAACCTCACCCAGGGCCTTACCTCAAAAATCCAGAACTCCACACTCCAGAGACCTTCCTCTGGACGTGCTGCCTTTCTCCTTCCATGCATGTCCTAAGCCCAAGCCCCTCCTGACACTTGAACGTCGCCCTGCATAGGCCCCGCCCCCAAGGCCTTTTCCAGCTGCAAGGGTCCTGAGCCTAGGCCCTGCCCCACCTTAAACCCGGCCCCTGCCTAAGTTCCACCT
This sequence comes from Eubalaena glacialis, assembly GCF_028564815.1. Taxonomy (NCBI): domain Eukaryota; kingdom Metazoa; phylum Chordata; class Mammalia; order Artiodactyla; family Balaenidae; genus Eubalaena; species Eubalaena glacialis. The sequence continues at coordinate 42,711,930 of NC_083720.1, forward strand.
GCTTGCCTAGGCTCTGCCTCCCCATAGCCAAGGCCTTTTCCGGCCGTTTTTCTTTTTTTTTTTTTTTCCTCTTTTAGGTTGGGGAGGGGGGGTTCTGTTTTACTTTGTTGTTGTTGGTTCATTTATATTTTTATTTTTTCTAATACATCTTTTATTTTTCTAATTTTATTTTATTCTTTATACATTGTTATTGTTTTGCTCCTTTTGTTCCTTTTTCTTCTTCTTCTTTCTTTTTTATGTTGTGGTTTTGTTTTACCTTGTTGCAGTTGTTTCAATTATATTTTTTATTTTTCCTAATATATTTTTTATCTTTCTAGTTTTATTTTATTTTTTATTCTTTGTTATTATACTGCCCATGCTTTTCTTTTCTTTTGCCATGCCACATGGCTTGCGGAATCTTGGTCCCCAGACCAGGGGTTGGACCTAAGCTCCTGTGGAGGGAACACAGAGTCCAAACTGCTGGACTAACAGAGAACCTCAGACCCCAAGGAATATTGATCAGAGTGAGGCCTCCCAGAGGTCCTCATCTAGGCACCCAGACCTGGCTCTATCCAGCTGCCTGAAAACTCCAGTGCTAGACACCTCAGGCCAAACAACCAGTAAGACAGGAATACAGCCCTACCCATAAAAAAAAAAGAAAAGAAAAGAAACAACAAAAAAATATGTTACAGACGAAGGAGCAAGGTAAAAACCTACAAGACCAAATAAAAAAAGATGAAGTAAGCAACCTACCTGAAAAAGAATTCAGAGTAATTATAGTAAAGATGATCCAAAATCTTGGAAATAGAATGGAGAAAATACAAGAAATGTTTAACAAGGACCTAGAAGAACTAAAGAGCAAACAAACAGAGATGAACAACACAATAAATGAAATTAAAAATTCTCTAGAAAGAATCAATAGCAGAATAACTGAGGCAGAAGAACAGATAAGTGACCTGGAAGACAGAATGGTGGAATTCACTGCTGTGAAACAGAATAAAGAAAAAAGAATGAAAAGAAATGAAGACAGCCTAAGAGACCTCTGGGACAACATTAAACCCACCAACATTTGCATTATAGGGGTCCCAGAAGGAGAAGAGAGAGAGAAAGGACCTGAGAAAATATTTGAAGAGATTATAGTCGAACACTTCCCCAACATGGGAAAAGAAATAGCCACCCAAGTCCAGGAAGCACAGAGAGTCCCATACAGGATAAACCCAAAGAGAAACATGCCGAGACACATAGTAATCAAACTGGCAAAAATTAAAGACAAAGAAAAAGTATTGAAAGCAGCAAGGGATAAATGACAAATAATATACAAGGGAACTCCCATAAGGTTAACAGATGATTTCTCAGCAGAAACTCTACAAGCCAGAAGGGAGTGGCATGATATACTTAAAGTGATGAAAGGGAAGAAACTACAACCAAGATTACTCTACCTGGCAAGGATCTCATTCAAACTCGATGGAGAAATCAAAAGCTTTACAGACAAGCAAAAGCTAAGAGAATTCAGCACCACCAAACCAGCTCTACAACAAATGCTAAAGGAAATTCTCTAAGTGGGAAACACAAAAGAAGAAAAGGACCTACAAAAGCAAACCCAAAACAATTAAGAAAATGATCATAGGAACATAAATATCGATAAATACCTTAAATGTGAATGAATTAAATGCTCCAACCGAAAGACACAGGTTTGCTGAATGGATACAAAAACAAGACCCATCTATATGCTGTCTACAAGAGACCCACTTCAGACCTAGGGACACATACAGACTGAAAGTGAGGGGATGGAAAAAGATATTTCATGAAAATGGAAATCAAAAGAAAGCTGGAGTAGCAATACTCATATCAGATAAAATAGACTTTAAAATAAAGAATGTTACAAGAGACAAAGAAGGACATTAAATAATGATCAAGAGATAAATCCAAGAAGAAGATATAACAATTATGAATATATATACACCCAGCATAGGAACACCTCAATACATAAGGCAACTCTTAACAGCTATAAAAGAGGAAATCGACAGTAACACAATAATAGTGGGGGACTTTAACACCTCACTTACACCAATGGACAGATCATCCAAAATGAAAATAAATAAGGAAACAGAAGCTTTAAATGACACAATAGACCAGATAGATTTAATTGATATTTATAGGGCATTCCATCCAAAAACAACAGAATACACTTTCTTCTCAAGTGTGCATGGAACATTCTCCAGGATACATCACATCTTGGGTCACAAATCAAGCCACAATAAATTTAAGAAAATTGAAATCATATTCAGCATCTTTTCCGACCACAATGCTATGAGACTAGATATCAATTACAGGAAAAAATCTGTAAAAAATACAAACACATGGAGGCTAAACAATACACTACTTAATAACCAAGAAATCACTGAAGAAATCAAAGAGGAAATCAAAAAATACCTAGAGACAAATGACAATGAAAACACGATGATCCAAAACCTATGGGATGCAGCAAAAGCAGTCCTAAGAGAGAAGTTTATAGCTATACAAGCCTACCTCAAGAAACAAGAAAAATCTCAAATAACCAATCTAACCTTACACCTAAAGGAACTAGAGGAAGAAGAACAAACAAAACCCAAAGTTAGCAGAAGGAAAGAAATCATAAAGATCAGAGCAGAAATAAATGAAATAGAAACAAAGAAAACAATAGCAAAGATCAATAAAACTAAAAGCTGGTTCTTTGAGAAGATAAACAAAATTGATAAACCATTAGCCAGACTCATCAAGAAAAAGAGGGAGAGAATTCAAATCAATAAAATTAGAAATGAAATAGAAGTTACAACAGACACCACAGAAATACAAAGCATCCTAAGAGACTACTACAAGCATCTCTATGCCAATAAAATAGACAACCTGGAAGAAATGGACAAATTCTTAGAAAGGTATAACCTTCCAAGACTGAACCAGGAAGAAATAGAAAACATGAACAGACAAATCACAAGTAATGATATTGAAACTGTGATTTAAAATCTTCCAACAAACAAAAGTCCAGGACAGATGGCTTCACAGGTGAACTCTATCAAACATTTAGAGAAGAGCTAACACCCATCCTTCTCAAACTCTTCCAAAAAATTGCAGAGGAAGGAACACTCCCAGACTCATTATATGAGGCCACCATCACTCTGATACCAAAACCAGATAAAGATACTACAAAAAAAGAAAATTACAGACCAATATCACTGATGAATATAGATGCAAAAATCCTCAACAAAATACTAGCAAACAGAATCCAATGACACATTAAAAGGATCATACAACACGATCAAGTGAGATTTATCCCAGGGATGCAAGGATTCTTCAATATACGTAAATCAATCAATGTGATAAACCATACTAACAAATTGAAGAATAAAAACCATATGATCATTTCAATAGATGCAGAAAAAGCTTTTGAAAAATTCAACTCACATTTATGATAAAAACTCTCCAGAAAGTGGGCATAGAGGGAACCTACCTCAACATAATAAAGGCCATATACGACAAACCCACAGCAAACATCATTCTCAATGGTGAAAAACTGAAAGCATTTCCTCTAAGATCAGGAATGAGACAAGGATGTCCACTCTCTCCACTCTTATTCAACATAGTTTTGGAAGTCATAGCCACGGCAATCAGAGAAGAAAAAGAAATAAAAGGAATACAAATTGGAAAAGAAGAAGTAAAGCTGTCACTGTTTGCAGGTGACATACTATGCATAGAGAATCCTAAAGATGCCACCAGACAACTACTAGAGCTAATCAATGAATTTGGTAAAGTTGCAGGATACAAAATTAATGCACAGAAATCTCTTGCATTCCTATACACTAATGATGAAATATCTGAAAGAGAAATTAAAAAAACACTCCCATTTACCATTGCAACAAAAAGAATCAAATACCTAGGAATAAACCTTCCTAGGGAGACAAAAGACCTGTATGCAAAAAACTATAAGACACTGATGAAAGAAATTAAAGATGATACCAACAGATGGAGAGATATACCATGCTCTTGGATTGGAAGAATCAATATTGTGAAAATGAGTATACTACCCAAAGCAATCTATAGATTCAATGCAATCCCTAACAAATTACCAATGGCATTTTTTATGGAACTAGAACAAAAAATCTTAAAATTTGTATGGAGACACAAAAGACCCCAAATAGCCAAAGCAGTCTTGAGGGAAAAAAACAGAGCCGGAGGAATCAGACTCCCTGACTTCAGACTATACTACAAAGCCACAGTAATCAAGACAATATGGTACTGGCACAAAAACAGAAACATAGATCAATGGAACAAGATAGAAAGCCCAGAGATAAACCCATGCACCTATGGTCAACTAATCTATGACAAAGGAGGCAAGGATATACAATGGAGAAAAGACAGCCTCTTCAATAAGTGGTGCTGGGAAAACTGGACAGCTGTGTGTAAAAGAATGAAATTAGAATACTCCCTAACACCATACACAAAAATAAACTTAAAATGGATTAAAGACCTAAATGTAAGACCAGACACTATAAACCTCTTAGAGGAAAACATGGGAAGAACACTCTTTGACATAAATCACAGCAAGATCTTTTTTGATCCACCTCCTAGAGTAATGGAAATAAAAACAAAAATAAACAAATGAGACCTAATGAAACTTCAAAGCTTTTGCACAGCAAAGGAAACAATAAACAAGACGAAAAGACAACCCTCAGAATGGGAGAAAATATTTGCAAATGAATCAACAGACAAAGGATTAATCTCCAAAATATATAAACAGCTCATGCAGCTCAATATTAAAAAAACAAGCAACCCAGTCTAAAAATGGGCAGAAGAGCTAAATAGACATTTCTCCAAAGAAGACATACAGATGGCCACGAAGCACATGAAAAGATGCTCAACATCACTAATTATTAGAGAAACGCAAATCAAAACTGCAATGAGGTATCACCTCACACCAGTTAGAATGGGTATCAGCAGAAAATCTACAAACAACAAATGCTGGAGAGGGTGTGGAGAAAAGAGAACCCTCTTGCATTGTTGGTGGGAATGTAAACTGATACAGCCACTACTGAGAACAGTATGGAGGTTCCTTAACAAACTAAAAATAGAATTACCATATGATCCAACAATACCACTCCTGGGCATATACCCAGAGAAAACCATAATTCAAAAAGACACATGCACCCCAATGTTCATTGCAATACTATTTACAATAACCAGGTCATGGAAGCAACCTAAATGCCCATCGACAGACGAGTGGAAAGAGAAGATGTGGTACATATATACAATGGAATATTATTCAGCCATAAAAAGGAACGAAATTGGGTCATTTGTAGAGACGTGGATGGATCTAGAGACTGTCATACAGAGTGAAGTAAGTCAGAAAGAGAAAAACAAATATCGTATATTAACGCATATATGTGGAACCTAGAAAAATGGTACAGATGAACCGGTTTGCAGGGCAGAAATTGAGACACAGTTGTAGAGAACAAACGTATGGACACCAAGGGTGGAAAGCCGCTGGGGGTGGGGTTGGTGGTGGGATGTATTGGGAGATTGGGATTGACATGTATACACTGATGGGTATAAAATGGATGACTAATAAGGACCTGCTGTATAAAAAAATAAATAAAATAAAACAAAATAAAATAAGCAATGTGCTTTCATATATCTTTAAGTAGCTTTTGTTTCATTTGTTGAATTAACTGTATAAGGACACCATTTATCTTTGTTTTCTGCCTTCCACATCTATCATCTCCCTTCTATTTTCTTAATCTCTTAATCTTTTTTCTTTGTGTTTATTGAGATTATCCCAAGAATTGTTTTCTATGATTGACACTCAATTTTTAACCATTCTATTTTATTCTTTGCTGTTTCTAATTTATTTATTAGTTCTACAATATCTTTAATGTATGTGCTATCTTTCTTTCTGACTTTCTCTTCTTTTCACACTCATCTACACAAATCCATTTTTCATACTGAAGTTGGATGAGTCTCTCCCAGGTTGTCATCATCCATTGGCTAGAAAAATTTTCAAGAATACCCTTGCACTTCCTTTAACTCTCTGAGACTTTAGAAAATCTCTGTCCTTAGTCTCAGTATCCTCCCATTTGTTTACATGGATTCCAAGGAGAAACTTTCATGGTAATGGTGATGACAATGACAATGAGAATAGATAATAAATATTGATTCCTTGCTATGTGTTTTTTAATTATTGCCTAATTTAACCTTTGTAACAACTCTATAAGGAAGGTGCTAGTATTATTATTATGCTTATTTTGCAGATGAGGAAATGAAGGCACAGAGCAACTAAGGAAATTGCCCAAAGTCAAACAGCAATTTAAAAGTAGTTGCTTAACAGCAAAGTGTTTCTTTTCCTAGTATTTCTTAGAATTGGTGTGTCCTTAAGAGTACAAAAAAGCCACCTGCCTAATGGAAAGGAGCTCTCTGACTTACTGTACTTGTGGTGTAAATTTATTTAATAGCAAGCAACATCATTCACATCACAGTCCCAAACCAAGTCATTTTCTGCCTGGATGTCATAGACTTTAACTGGTCTCCCTGTGTCCAACCTAATCCCATACTAATTCATTCTGCATGTGGTTGTCGTTGTGGTTTCTTCAGAACATAGACTGGAGCATGTTACCATTCAAGAGTCCCATTGATTTCAGTATAAACGTCTAACTCTTTAATATGACTTAAATGATTCTCCATGACTTGGTCCTTACCTGTCTCTCTGGCTTTGCCTCCAGCAGCTTCCCATCCTGAATTTTCCCTGCAGGTAAAATAAACTCTATCCCATTTTTCTAATACGCTATGAACTCTTACACCTTTTCTCTTTTTCCCAATCTCCTGTTCCTTCTCCTCTGCTTTGAGTAAATACCATTTGTCTTATATACCCCAGCTTTACTATATTTTCCACAGGGCTTTCCCAGACCCTATACAGATGTCAAATTATATAGTCCCACAACTAAATATACAGTAAACATATTTTGTTGGAATTATTTACTTAATATGTGGACTTATTCACTTGGTTTCCCTAGCACTTAACATTGGGTCTGGAAATAATAAACTTAATATAAATGTTAGTGCATTTTTGAGTGAATGAATGAATATCATTTTAGAGTAAGAACTTAGAAGGTACCATAAATGAGGATGGTCACTATGAAAAAGAAATTAGATTAAAGGAGAAGGTATGCTTGATAATCTTTCTATGCCTTGCAAATATAGTATTATTTATGTCCATTATGTATTATGTAATTATTATGTCCATTTTCACCACTACATTGCGGGCTCCCAGGCAAGACAGATGACATATTACTCATGTCATATACTACGACTAGAAACATACTTCACTCTGGAGATGGTAATATATTTTTGTTTCCTTAATTGTCAGTGAGTGCCCACTGTCCACTGAAAATTACCAAAATAATTACAGAGTCAATTGGATGTCATTCCTGTATTGTCAAAAGGAGGATTCAGACTGATTTTTTTAGAAAGACATTCATTGCATAAAGTGAGATCCACCTGTATGCTTCTGTAAAAGGTTGACTGAGTCATTTTCTGTTTTCGAGTTTCAGCTGCTTTTTTTTTTTAATATCTTTATTGGAGTATAATTGCTTTACAATGCTGTGTTAGTTTCTGCTGTATAAAAAAGTGAATCAGCTATATCTATACATATATCCTCATATCTCCTCCCTCTTGTGTCTCCCTCCCGCCCTCGCTATGTCACCCCTCTAGGTGGACACAAAGCACCAAGCTGATCTCCCTGTGCAATGTGGCTGCTTCCCACTAGCTATCTATTTTACATTTGGTAGTGTATATATGTCAATGCTACTCTCTCACTTTGTCCCAGCTTACACTTTCCCCTCCCTGTGTCCTCAAGTCCATTCTCTACATCTGTGTCTTTATTCCTGTCCTGTCCCTAGGTTCATCAGAACCATTTTTATTTTTTTTAGATTCCATATATATGTGTTAGTATATGGTATTTGTTTTTCTCTTTCTGACTTACTTCACTCTGTATGACAGACTCTAGGTCTATCCACCTTAATACAAATAACTCAATTTTGTTTATTTTTATGGCTGAGTAATATTCCATTGCATATATGTGCCACATCTTCTTTATTCATTCATCTGTCAATGGACACTTAGGTTGCTTCCATGTCCTGGCTATTGTAAATAGTGCTGCAATGAACATTGTGGTACATGACTCTTTTTGAATTATGCTTTTCTCAGGGTATATGCCCAGTAGTGGTATTGCTGAGGGCAACACTCTTTCTGTGGTTCAGATAATGTTTGATTGTTAATAAACTCCTCCCTAAAGAAGGCAATGATCAGGTTTTGTTCCATTACAAACAGCATGTGATTTATAAAACCCATGATACCATTACAGCATGAAAATTGTCATATCTCTGGGAGGAAACTCTATATCCTAACTTGATAACAAAGACATTAGAAATGTAGCTGGTCCATGGTTCTTTCATACACAGGAGCCTCTCAGAGAGAGAAAACAAAAGATCTAAAAGCTGATGCCTCAAAAACTAGCCATCCGACAGCCCACAGAGATGATGAATGAGCTGTCAAGGAGATGAATAAACACTAACTCTGCCATCACATTCAATATTTTATTTTGATCAAATAAATGTCATTATAAAGTTACTTCATTTGAGAATCATCCAGTTGGAGAGAACCTTAGAAATGTTATTAATAAGAAGAACTAATATTCATTCAATATTAACTAGGGGCTTGGAAACTTAAGTGGACTACCATCTACAGTTCTCCCAACAACGCTATGAGATAGTTAAACTGATCCCATTGTTAGAGATAGGGTCACTGATGCAAAGAGAAGAACTAACTTGCTCAAGGTCTCATAACTATAAAATAGCAGAACAAGAATTTAAACCTAGACAGTTATAGTTCCAGAACTGTTCTTTTCAGTAAAGTTAACCCTTTACCTTAGAGATGAAGACAACAATGTAAGCATAGTTAAAATTGATGAATTCTTAACACTAGTCTCTGTATAAACAGCATACATTCATTATGTTGTTTACTTCCCAAAATAGCACTATAAATGTAAACCTAAACACCTAGCAGGGGAATAATTATGAAAAGTAATTCAGTTAAACCCAAAGAATCTCAGAAATGTTCAAAATTGGTGTTACCATGTACCATGGAAAAATTTTCACTACTCTTGTAAGAGACCAGAATTTATTCTTTGGAGAAATGAAAATCAGAGAGGTTTTGAGTGCAGAATCACTATGTATCTTAGGGGTTGCGGGTGAGATACTGAAAAATGTGGATTTCATGGAAGCCTGCAGAATGAATGGGTAGAACCCAAGTGCCAAACTTTTTTTAAAATTTATTTTTATTGTGATATAATTGATATATAACATTGTGTAAGTTTAAGGTGTACAATGTGTTGATTTGATACATTTTTATATTGCAATATGATTACCACTATAGCCTAAGCTAACACCTCAGTCACCTCACATAATTATCATTTCACTTTGTGGTTGGAACAATTAAGATCTAGTCTCTTAGCAACTCTGAAGTTTATAATATTGTATTGTTGTCTTTAATCAATATACAGTGCCTTAGATCTCTTCTAGTTGCAATTTTGTACATTTAAAAAACACATCTCCAATTTCCCCACCCCACCGCCAGCCCCAGCCCCTGGTAATCACCATTCCATGTACTCTCTGATTTTACAAGTTGGGCTTTCTTAGATTCTACATATAAGTGGTATCATACAATACTTTTCCTTCTCTTTCTGGCATATCTCACTTAGCATAGCCCTCAGGTTTCATCCACGGAGTTGCAAATGTCAGAGTTTCCTTCTTTCTCATGGCTGAATAATATTCACAGCATATCTACACTACATCTACTTTATCCATTGATTTGTTGACAGACACTTGTTTCCCCCCCTCCCCCATATCTTGGCTATTGTGAATAATACTGCAATGAACATGAGAGTGCATATATCTTATAAATAGATATATCTTTTAAATATCCTGTTTTCATTTCCTTTGGGTATATACCCAGAAGTGGAATTGTTGAATTAATGGTAATTCTATTTTTAATTTTTTGAAGAGTAACCATACTGGTTTCCATAATGGCTGAACCAGTTTACACTTCCACCAAGTGTACAAGGGTTCCCTTATCTCTGCATTCTCACAAACACTTGTTATCTCTTGTTGTCATAATGACAACCATTAAAACATGTGTGAGGTGTTGTCTCATTGTGATTTTGATTAGCACTTCCCTGATTATTGGTGATGTTGAGCATCTTTTCATGTACGTGTTGGCCATTGGATGTCTTCTTTGGAAAAATGTCTATATAATTCCTCTGGTCATTAATTTCCAAATACCAACAGAATGGAGGATGTGAGATGGTTTTACTTTCCCAGGTTGGCTTTAAGGCTGAACTTAGCTGGAACCTTCTCTCTATGCCTGTAGTCTTAGGACCTCTCCATGTGGTCTATCTAAGAGGGTATATTCAGGGACTAAGTCAGAAGCCTGCAGTCCTTTTAAGTGCTAGGCATAGACTGGCAAAGCAGCACTTCTCCCATGTTCCACTGATCAAAGCCGTCACAGGCCAGCCCTGGTTCAAGAGGAGAAAACAGACCCCACATCTCAAAGAGAGGAGTGTCACAAAATCTACAGCCATCTTTTGTCATCTATAGTCTACCTCTGATCACAAAGCACTTGCATATTATCTGGGTTCACTACATTAGAAAATATTCACACCCATATAGCTCTATTTTTGTTTGGCTATGAAGTTTCTATGGGACAGCATCTTTAAAATCGTTGAGGGTCCTCTTACATAACAAAGAGAGTCTATGAGGAATCCAAGAAGATCAAGACAAATCTTCCAGTCCTCCTAAAGGCTAGATCCAGAACTGGCATAACATCATATCTGCTGCACTCCAAGGATCAAATTTAGCTCACATTAAAGGAGGAGGAAAACAGATTTCACCTGTCAGTGGAAGGGGTATCACAGAATTTACAGTCATCTCTACAATTATTTAAGAGAACATAGGGTGAGAATAGAGATCTGTATATAAGAGAGTTAAATGCTCAACTACAGAGTCAATAGATAACGTTTACAATTAATAAAGAAAGAGAAGTATAAACATATTACTTAGAGTTTTTGAGGTAAATAAAAGAAACAATGAATTTAAGAGCTGAAAGTAGATCTGGGAAGAGGATTTGCAGATAGGGAGCGATGGACAAAGCTTCTGCTATATTTCACTTTAGCCTTTTTGGTAATATTTCATTATTTTCCCTATGCTCATGAATTACATGACAAAAATAAAATTTAATTTCAAAAGAGTAGTTTCTCTCTATTTTTTTCAAGTACAGTCAGAATTATACTTCACTGGTCTAAAATGCAATTGAATGAATTTGGTAGTGTGTTATTATTCTAAACTAAGTAACAAAACAATTCAACAGGAACCTCTATCTCTGCTTCAGGATAAACTCAGTAAGTTAAAATAATACAGAATACTTTTTTTTTTTTAATTGGAGGTGCCAATACTGTAGTTATAGAAGGAAAACAACTGAGATTATAAGTGCACATATCTCTTTTTGTAACCAATATTTTTCACACTTTCAAAGTGTGTCAAAATGCATGCTAATTTTATAGTTGAATTTCAAAATAACACTCTTGGTAATATTTGTGTGTGTGGCGCTATACCTTTGATAAATAACTTTCCTACACATATATATTTTTCACCCTCATAACATCTGTGTGACTTTTGTTGAATAAGCATTATTATTATTATCTTCATTGTCACAAGAAAGAAAGTGATGTTCACATGAGCTAAGTACATCACCATGATCCTGTGGTTACTAATTGTTAGAGTTGGTTTCCCTGTTCCAAACCTTAACCTCTTTCATCACAATTGGTACTGGTCTGTCAAATCTTTAAAAGAGCATATCCAGAGTGGGGGAGGGAAAGAGTACTGTAAATGTTCATCTGCATCTGGAAAGTAGGATCACATTTGGGCATTTCACAGGAATGAATATAGTCCTGATGCGTATAATAGCAATAGTAGTAGCGGTAGTAGTATTTATTTATGATTCTTAATCAAGAAGAAAAACAGAGTCTTTCTTGCTGCACACAATGTACAGAAAAGGATTCTAATTCAGTAACATTTTAATGAGATTGTTGAAAATCTTCTTCAGTTAGGAGAGGAACATTTTCCATAATACTTCCTTCTAGATAGTGTCAAAGCATATGTAATTTGAACTTGACCAAATTGTGAACTGCCAACAGTTCAAAGCCTGGTTTGAGGAAACTCTGACATGATTTTTAATAGGAATGAAAATGTGGATCCTGTATGGAAAAGTTTCAGAGACACATTTCACAACACAGGGGACTCAGCTGCTCCTCTTGCATGGACTGGTGTGACAGTCCAAACTTATTTTCTAAATAGGCTCAGCTCATGGGCCTGCAAATTTGGCTTTGAGGAACAGGGTTGCCATCTTGTATAATTGTTATGTGCTGTGTCTTTGATAAATAACTTTCTTATATACATTTTTTTTATACCCTCATAACATCTGTGTAACTATCTTTGAACAGGAATTATTATCTTTATTTTTCAAAGGAAAAAAGTGAAGTTCACACAAGCTAAGTTACTAGGAGGTGTGGGTTCCAAGCTCAGCTATGAGTTATCTGTATGACCAAGAGAATATTGCACCACTGGGTCTCAGCATTCTCATCTGAGGGCTGATTAAATGGCATTTTCCAAAGTGTGGTGCCCACACCAGCAATGGCACCCAAGCCAGTCTTAGTCAAGGTAGAGTTGAAATTTTAAATCATGATAGTTTTTGGTTATTTTAATATGGATTAGAATAAAAGAAAAACACAATATCTGTTCTGAAGTTCCACAGATATTATTGCTTGGGATGAGACTAGAGTAGGTAATTAAATTGTTGCAGTTAGTCAAGTTAAAGGAAAAAAAAAAAAAACACACAAATAATAATACAAGGAGCATATATAAATGTAAAATTCTTGAGATGAGGAAGAAAATGGTAAACACTGAACCAGAAGAGTCCAGTGTCTGAAAAATGTTATGATTTTTTCCTTAAAAGACAAGAAAAGCAACAACAAAACAAATAAATATAGTCTACATTAATAAAAAAAATGAATAATAACAGTTACAATTTATAGCAGCACTGCAAGGAAGGAACTATTATTTTTCCTATTTAACAAATAGACAGCAGTTCAGAGAGATTGAATATTTTTTGCCAGGAACACACAGCTAACACGTAGCAGTGCTAGGATTCAAAGCAGGTTCCTGATAACTGGGAAGTCCATGGTGATCCACAGGCTGTGGTAGAACTTGTTGGATAAGAGTTGGGAAGTTAGGACTTTGGAATCAAACTGTTCGAACTGGCATCTTGGCCTCACCATTTTCTAGTTGTGAGACTTTGAGCATGTTGCTGAACTTTTTGTGTCTTGGTTTCCACATCTGTAAAATAAGGTAAAGAAGAAGAAGAAGGTGCTGGTCAAAGGGTAGAAAGTTTCAGTTTTGCAGGACGAATAAGTCCTGGAAATCTAATGTACAGCATGGTGCCTACGGTTAACAATACTCTATATATATAGTTGACCCTTGAATAATGTCGGGGTTAAGGGTGCCAATCCCCCACCGTCAAAAATCCATATGTAACCTTATAGTCATCCCTCCCTATCCGCGGTTCCACATCTGCGGATTCAACCACGGAGAGTGTATTACCGTGGTAAGTATTTACTGAAAAAAATTTGCATGTAAGTGGACCTGTGCAGTTCAAACCTGTGTTGCTCAAGGGTCAACTGTAGTTGACATTTACTAAAAGAGTAGGTCTTAAGTGTTCTTATCACACACAAATCACAGTAACTATGTGAGATGATGGATTTGTTAGTTATTTTGATTGCAGTATTTCATAATATATATAAAAACATCGCATTGTTAAAAAATCCAATGTCTTGGGACTCTCCTAGTGTGAAAGACAAAAAAAAGTAAATAATAATAATAGTAAAGTGTTTATAGAGTTCTTATTATTATAAAAGAAGATATCCATAGTGAGCATTCAGCACATCACCTGATACATAATAAGCACTTGTTAATGTCCAAGCTGTTGTTGCTATTATTTCTGTGGTTGACATGCTCTCTTTGTAACTGAACTCCAAAATAACATCCTTGGTAATATTTGTATGATGTTATGCCTTTTACAGATAATTTTTCTATACATATTTTTATTTGCATGGAAAGCCTTCTTCTGCCTTTTACACATCCAGGTTTACTTATCTCCTTTTTCCCCAGGATCACTTTGTGTCTCACATTAGGCTTTGGATCTTACAATACTTATAAAGCTTCAACTGTCATATTTCTTAGGCTTGGTGTTTCCACCTTTTTCTCCTTCTTTCCCATAAGTGGCAGAATTCTGAAAGATGGTACCATGAAGGATAATAGCCGTCATTTGTTGTGTGCCAGCTCTGCAACAGCACTTTCCATACATTAACTAGACACTCTTACAATAACACTTGGTGTGGTTGTCTTCATTACTACTAGGAGATAAGGAATTTGGGGTGTAGAGAGGTGAAGTGACTTGCCAACTCTTACAGATTTTGGAATGTGGTGGGACCAGGATTCACACCCATTTCCACCTGGCTCCACAATGCATGGCCTCAATCAGCCAACACACTGCCCACTTTTGATTCAACTATGACCTGAAATCCCAGTGGTCTGGGACTTTCCTAGGGTTCACTCAGGAGCTGTCAAGTTTTGTTTACAAATGATTCCCATAACTCTCCTATCCTTTTACCAAGAATATTCTTATGTTGGGGCTCTAGGAACACTCCTTCCATCTTTAAACATAAATCTGGCAAAGTATTCTCTTAAGTCATCATCTGAGCAGGAGGAAATGTTTTGTTTGTTTGGTTTCAAAGTGGTGTCCTTTTTCCAGATAAATCTATATTCCCTTTGACTAGTTTAATATTTTCTAATTCAGACTTGATGTCTGGTAGCATTTGGTTATATACTGGGTCTTTTCGATGATCACAAATTGTTAGCAAGGATGCCAAACTCTCTGAGTCCACATTAGTCATCTCAGTCAAATCCTCAAATTTTGCAGGAGGATTCATTTTAATAGGGACCAAGATTCCCAATCTTCTTTATAGTTTTAAGGCTGTCAAGGAAACCTGGAACATTGGGGTAACATCAATCCCTGCAACACAATATCTGACCTGATATGGTCTTTCTTATGATTCAGCTCAGTGAAGAAAACTTCCAGGAAGAATATTCTGAATTATATTTCAATTTCTATTATGATTTTGCTGGTGATTAACGTTTCTCAGCTTGCAAAATGGCCAGTGGCACTGAAGATCATTTTAACTTACACTGACTGCCATTTTGAAAGCTTTCCTCCTAGAGAATTTTGACCTTAAAGGATCAACTGTTTTTACAGTTAATACACGTGAGCTATGATGTCTTACAGTATAGGCACTATCATTAAGCAGCATCAACCTGGGAGCTTAGCACCTTTATTCCTCTCTCTCTCTTTTGCTGTTGTGAACTTCTCTCCAGTGCTTTATTTATACATGAACATCCAATGATATTTGACATGGGGAGAGGGGGATGTACTAGAATTGAAACTGAATACAGGTACAGGAAAAGAGCAGACAGGGAGGAATTTGGGGGAATTATCACTTATGTGCTTGGCATCATTTTGAATCCTTGTGTGGATTCAATATGTGACATAATTTAGTCCTCGCATTAAAGCCACTTCTATTTATCTCTATCAGCATCTATCTCTCTATCAAGCCATCAGATCCTCCCATCTGTACACAAGCACAGAGTGAAACTTGAGGTAAGGTTTAATTAACACAAATGTTGACCCTTACTGGGTGTGAACATTTGGGTGTTTTCATTCTTATTTTCCCTTTGTACATTTTATTTTGGTGTGAATATTTTCAATTAAAAAATGCAGTGTTATCAAAGTTCTTATTCCTAAAATAAATAATAATCTGGGGTTTCCATAAGCAGGCTCTGAGATAGTTTAGAGTGAATGGAGTACCCTGAGGAACAGCCCCTGTGGAGCTGGCAGGGAAAGCAGAACAAACAGAGTGGGGTGAGTACGTAAACTGTGATGCAGACCAAAGAGCCTCTTAGACCCACAAGAAGGTCTGGGCCTGAAATAGCCCATCAAAGTTGTCTCACATGGGGCTAAAATGACCAGTCCTTTTTATCTCTGCCCATTAGCTGGATATGGTCAGCTCCTGGAAGTGTTGTGATCTTTTGTGAGATGGCTCTCTGCCACTGAGGCCATCCCTGTAGGCACAGATGGCTGAAGGCTGATCACCATCAGTGTTCTTTGCAACTGGGGTAACAAGTCATTCCTTAAAGGGAGACCTGGGTATCACCCAGGGTCTGCTTTATGGGTGTATGATCGCTGCCATCACTCAAGACCCTGTGCTCAGAGGAGCCTATGTTTGGTTCAAAGCTCTGCATTTCTGTCCTGAAATTCTTAATAATTGTAAAATGAATCCCTGCATTTTCATTTTGCACTAGGCCTTGTACATTATGTAGCTGGTCCTGAGTAGTACATCTCTATGTCCAGTGCAGTTCGTACTCTGTGAGATTCTGATGTAACCTGATGGAGTGGTCCGGCCATTGAAGATGAACTTCCAGAGTGAAACAGGAAGTTTTAGCGCATGTTGCTCCACCGCTGTGCTGATGCAGAAGAAAAATATTGAGATCCTCTGAAATGCAATTAAACTTCCATATAATTTAGCTAGTTAGGTCTAAGTAAATGTAATTAGAGGTTACCCAGTGAAATTAGGCAACTGAGTCAAAATGAAGTATAATTATTTTTTTCCCTCTTTTTTTGGTATAACTTTTTTTATGGTGGTAAGTGTTGAGTAGATAGATGCAGGGCTGATTTGTTTGAATCATCCCTTTTGCTCTCTTTTTTCCCTTAGGCTGTTGGTAACTGAAGCAGAAACAAAATAGATTACTAGAACTGGAGGCTCTCCAACTTCAGTCTTTCATAAGTTAAGAAAATGAGGCCCCACAAGGACCTTCCCTAAGGTCACACAGCTGCTCAGGGCCAATCCATGAACTAAACTCAATTCTCTTGATTTTAAATAGGGTATTTTTTCCACTATATTTGAGGTATAATTTTTTTCACTATGTTACATCACCAGTGATTCTGACATTAATTATCTGATGGGAGGCATTGCAGTCCATGCTTAATTTCTCAGTAGCTCAGAAAATTTCTAGTAAATCGAGTCCCAATTAAAATCTGTATACCAAAAGTGGGATGGCAGATGTGTGAGATAACTATCCAAGCTGCAAATGCTGTCATTTCTCTCTTGAGTTAGAGTTGTCAAGAGCTGCACCTGGTAGGTTTCATTCCAAATGGTTGCAGTGAATTCACTTCAAGGTGCTACCTGTTCCTCTTTGTATAAGCAGAGTTGTCAAAACAGGAAGTCCGATTATAATGGGGTGACAAAATCAGCCTGAGGCTGCATTTGCATATCTGGTAACTTTAAATATAACATCCCTACAGATGAGAACCTTCATAAAAATTTAGAGGGCAGAAACTGTGATTTTGCCTTCATACACAAAATGTGTTGATGGAAGGCTGATGGTTTGAAACAATGCCAATATGCAAAATTATGCCAAATATCATTGCTTTTGGGGTTGGTTGAAAATGAAAGATTCAGGCCAATGATTCCTTCCTGGAAGCTAAAATAAACCTGGAACAATAGAATATGATATTGGGGACAGGCCAGAAGCCGTCACAGAGCTTTGGGTAGCCAATAAGAAGTTACAATAAACTCTGTCTCTAGCATTTCCAATCACCAGCAATCTTAGGTGATGTTTGTGTATTGTTTTCCTGGTGTCTTAAACTTGAGTTTTACCTATATATTTTGCTTTGACTTCTCCTGAAGCTACACATGTTGCTTCCATCTTCAGTGAGGGGAAAAAAAATAAATAAGGTAACTCCTGCCTATGAGTAGCATTCTTGCAAACTCAGAAAGATTTAGATTGATGAATTAGGGTGGATACTTCTTTGCTGCCTCCCCTGTGTCCTTTCCATTCTTTTACTTTTGGAAATTCATACCCACCCAATTTTAGCCAATACATTTAAGGTGGATTAGATCTACTTCCAGAAACGAGGCCCCATTGGCCTGAACCAGTCAGCACATCCCATGCCTCTGGTCACAATGATTGGCTCAGACTGGGGTTCATACCAGGTTAGAGATTCTGACCCACTGTGACTTCTGCAAGACAGCAGTTCTCTCCTCTCTTCTGGTCCTGGTGGTGAAAAGATACAAGGCTTAGAGCCATTTTGCCGTAATCAGGTGAGCCAGGCTGGTGACTAAACCAATAGAAAAGAAGGAAGATATGATTTTAAAAAGCACTGATGGGACTTCCCTGGCCAGTGGTTAAGACTTTGCCTTCCAGGGCAGGGGGTGCAGGTTCAATGCCTGGTCAGGGAGCTAAGATCCTACATGTCTCAGGGCCAAAAAACCAAAACATAAAGCAGAAGTAATATTGTAACAAATTCAATAAAGACTTAAAAAAAAAAACACTGATGACCTAGCTTGAGCCATCTAGATGAAGTCATTCTTCTGCACTTTTCAGTTACTTGATCCTCTTTTTGGTTTTGACAATTTGAGTATTTGTTTGTCCCTCATAACATAAAGACCATTAAATCATCCATCACACACCAGATCCTTTAAGCAGACCCAAGCTTCCCACCAAAGCATCCCACCAGGAACTGAGAATATCCTAGCCTTAGAACTTGACCCCATCTCTGGATACTTGTCAGACTTTACCTACCCAGCTTTTACCTACTCAGTGAGGTGAAGAATGTGTTAACTAACATTATTGTGGTAAACATTTCCCGGTATACATGTGTATCAAATCATCACATTGTGTACCTTAAACTCACACAATGTTATATGTCAATTATATCTCAATAAAGCTGGGAAAAAAGAACAGACATGTCAGACACATATATAGGCACACAACAGCACATAGACCCATAAGAAATACAGATACTCAGTTGTCCTTAGGTACACCTCTCACAACTCAGAGACAACTGTAGTATGCAAACAAGAACATATGCCTTCAGTGATAAGGAATTATTTTTCTTCAAATAAACTTTGAAAATTTGTATCTGGGACTTGACAAATTGAGCTTCATATACAATCAATATAATGGCAAAAAATCCTTACTATCCATACTGCTGTAAAATTATAAGGCTCAGATGAATTTTTATTTTTCTATTTTTTTGAGATAGAAGTTTAGCCTGCTGATTTTCAGTCTTTTTTCTTTTCAGATATATGTTATACATTTCCATCTAAGATACAAATTCCTCTCTAAGGAAAGCTTTAGCTTTATCTCACAAATTTGGATAATGTAGTTTTTCAATAAACATAAAAATATTTTCTAACCATTTTTAAGCTAGGGTATTTAGAACTTATTTCGTAATTTTCCCAAATATGTGGCATTTCAATTTAAACTTTGTTATTAATATCTATCTTAATTGCTTTCTATACAAAGAACATACCTTATGTGATTTGCATCCATTGAGCTACAGTATACAGTAAGTCCCGTACATACGAAGCTTCAAGCTGCGAACTCTCAAAGACGTGAATGTGCGTTTGAATGTACAATCATGTAAGTTAGTTCAGGTGTCTGGCGTACATTGTCACGTGCAGCTTGCCCTCCATCTCCTATTGTTTATGATCCTTCAGCTCTACTATTTCCCACGTCCTCTCCCCCGCTCCAGTCAGTAACTCTTCTTGCCTGTTCACTCTACGCCACCCCTGTATGCCAGCTGTTGGACTGTACTACTGTACTTTTTGAAGTACTGTACAGTAAGATTAAAAATGTTTTCTTTATTTTTAGGTTTGTTTGTTTTTTATGTATTATTTGTGTGAAAAATATTACAAACCTATTACAGTACTGTATTACATAGCCGATTGTGTTAGTTGGGGACCTAGGCTAACTTTGTTGGACTTATGAACAAATTGAACTTACGAGTGAGCTCTCGGAATGGAACTCGTTCGTATGTAGGGGACTTACTGTACATCTTTATTGTGTACTCCTTTCTATGTATTTGTTACATTTCACTGTAAAAGGTTGAAAGACTAAAATGAGCTCTCATAATGTGTAATAAAATCATAGAATTATATTTTCCAGAAAAAAAAATACCAAGAGTTACAGACAGGCAGAGTTGAGCATATTTAGATTCAAAAAGCTTTTTAAAAAAGAAAAGAAGAAGGTTGGAAAAGTTTAAAGTCAAGTCAAAAGAAAACAAAAGAAATATATGGATATTCCTCTGTCCCTGAATATACATAGGTACATAGGTATATTCAGGGACAGAGGAAGTATAGTCATCCTTTACAGATCAAAAGACACACTATTGGGTTAGAACTTTAAAATTACACCATGCATTGCTTAGTTTTTTAATAAAATTATCATAATTGACATATTTAGAATTTTTTTTTTTAAACATCTTTATTGAAGTATAATTGCTTTACAATGGTGTGCTAGCTTCTGCTTTACAACAAAGTGAATCAGTTACACATATACATATGTTGCCATATCTCTTCCCTCTTGCATCTCCCTCCCTCCCACCCTCCCTATCCCACCCCTCTAGGTGGTCACAAAGCACCGAGCTGATCTCCCTGTGCTATGCGGCTGCTTCCCACTAGTTATCTATTTTACATTTGGTAGTGTATATATGTCCATGACACTCTCTCACCCTGTCACATCTCACCCCTCCCCCTCCCCATATCCTCAAGTCCATTCTCTAGTAGGTCTGTGTCTTTATTCCCATCTTGCCACTAGGTTCTTCATGACCTCTTTTTTTTTTTTTTTTTTTTTTTTCCCTTAGATTCCATATATATGTGTTAGCATACTGTATTTGTTTTTCTCTTTCTGACTTACTTCACTCTGTATGACAGACTCTAACTCCATCCACCTCATTACAAACACCTCCATTTCATTTCTTTTTATGGCTGAGTAATATTCCATTGTATATATGTGCCACATCTTCTTTATCCATTCATCCGATGATGGACACCTAGGTTGCTTCCATGTCCTGGCTATTGTAAACAGAGCTGCAATGAATATTTTGGTACATAACTCTTTCTGAATTATGGTTTTCTCAGGGTATATGCCCAGTAGTGGGATTGCTGGGTCATATGGTAGTTCTATTTTTAGTTTTTTAAGGAACCTCCATACTGTTCTCCATAGTGGCTGTATCAATTTACATTCCCACCAACAGTGCAAGAGTGTTCCCTTTTCTCCACACCCTCTCCAGCATTTATTGTTTCTAGATTTTTTGATGATGGCCATTCTGACCGGTGTGAGATGATACCTCATTGTAGTTTTGATTTGCATTTCTCTAATGATTAATGATGTTGAGCATTCTTTCATGTGTCTGTTGGCAATCTGTATCTCTTCTTTGGAGAAATGGCTATTTAAGTCTTCTGCCCATTTTTGGATTGGGTTGTTTGTTTTTTTGTTATTGAGCTGCATGAGCTGCTTGTAAATCTTGGAGATTAATCCTTTGTCAGTTGCTTCATTTGCAAATATTTTCTCCCATTCTGAGGGTTGTCTTTTGGTCTTGTTTATGGTTTCCTTTGCTGTGCAAAAGCTTTTAAGTTTCATTAGGTCCCATTTGTTTATTTGTGTTTTTATTTCCATTTCTCTAGGACCTGGGTCAAAAAGGATCTTGCTGTGACTTATGTCATACAGTGTTCTGCCTATGTTTTCCTCTAAGAGTTTGATAGTGTCTGGCCTTACACTTAGGTCTTTAATCCATTTTGAGTTTATTTTTGTGTATGGTGTTAGGGAGTGTTCTAATTTCATACTTTTACATGTACCTGGGCAATTTTCCCAGCACCACTTATTGAAGAGGCTGTCTTTTCTCCACTGTATATGCTTGCCTCCTTTATCAAAGATAAGGTGACCATATGTGCGTGGGCTTATCTCTGGGCTTTCTATCCTGTTCCATTGATCTATATTTCTGTTTTGGTGCCAGTACCAAACTGTCTTGATTACTGTAGCTTTGTAATATAGTCTGAAGTCAGGGAGCCTGATTCCTCCAGCTCCATTTTTCGTTCTCAAGATTGCTTTGGCTATTCGGGGTCTTTTGTGTTTCCATACAAATTGTGAAATTTTTTGTTCTAGTTCTGTGAAAAATGCCAGTGGTAGTTTGATAGGGATTGCATTGAATCTGTAGATTGCTTTGGGTAGCAGAGTCATTTTCACAATGTTGATTCTTCCAATCCAAGAACATGGTATATCTCTCCATCTATTTGTATCATCTTTAATTTCTTTCATCAGTGTCCTATAATTTTCTGCATACAGGTCTTTTGTCTCCTTAGGTAGGTTTATTCCTAGGTATTTTATTCTTTTTGTTGCAATGGTAAACGGGAGTGTTTTCTTAATTTCACTTTCAGATTTTTCATCATTAGTATACAGGAATGCAAGAGATTTCTGTGCATTAATTTTGTATCCTGCTACTTTACCAAATTCATTGATTAGCTCTAGTAGTTTTCTGGTAGCATCTTTTGGATTCTCTATGTATAGTATCATGTCATCTGCAAACAGTGACAGCTTTACTTCTTCTTTTCCGATTTGGATTCCTTTTATTTCTTTTTCGTCTCTGATTGCTGTGGCTAACACTTCCAAAACTATGTTGAATAATAGTGGTGAGAGTGGGCAACCTTGTCTTGTTCCTGATCTTAGTGGAAATGGTTTCAGTTTTTCACCATTGAGGACAATGTTGGCTGTGGGTTTGTCATATACGGCCTTTATTATGTTGAGGAAAGTTCCCTCTATGCCTACTTTCTGCAGGACTTTTATCATAAATGGGTGTTGAATTTTGTCGAAAGCTTTCTCTGCATCTATTGAGATGATCATATGGTTTTTCTCCTTCAATTTGTTAATATGATGTATCACGTTGATTGATTTGCGTATATTGAAGAATCCTTGCATTCCTGGAATAAACCCCACTTGATCATGGTGTATGATCCTTTTAATGTGCTGTTGGATTCTGTTTGCTAGTATTTTGTTGAGGATTTTTGCATCTATGTTCATCAGTGATATTGGCCTGTAGTTTTCTTTCTTTGTGACATCTTTGCCTGGTTTTGGTATCAGGGTGATGGTGGCCTCGTAGAATGAGTTGGGGAGTGTTCCTCCCTCTGCAATATTTTGGAAGAGTTTGAGAAGGATAGGTGTTAGCTCTTCTCTAAATGTTTGATAGAATTCGCCTGTGAAGCCATCTGGTCCTGGGCTTTTGTGTGTTGGAAGATTTTTAATCACAGTTTCAATTTCAGTGCTTGTGATTGGTCTGTTCATATTTTCTATTTCTTCCTGGTTCAGTCTCGGCAGGTTGTGCATTTCTAAGAATCTGTCCATTTCTTCCAGGTTGTCCATTTTATTAGCATAGAGTTGCTTGTAGTAATCTCTTATGATCGTTTGTATTTCTGCAGTGTCAGTGGTTACTTCTCCTTTTTCATTTCTAATTCTATTAATTTGAGTCTTCTCCTTTTTTCTCTTGATGAGTCTGGCTAATGGTTTATCAATTTTGTTTATCTTCTCAAAGAACCAGCTTTTAGTTTCATTGATTTTTGCTATTGTTTCCTTCATTTCTTTTTCATTTATTTCTGATCTGATCTTTATGATTTCTTTCCTTCTGCTAGCTTTGGGGTTTTTTTGTTCTTCTTTCTCTAATTGCTTTAGGTGCAAGGTTAGGTTGTTTATTCGAGATGTTTCCTGTTTCTTGATGTAGGCTTGTATTGCTATAAACTTCCCTCTTAGAACTGCTTTTGCTGCATCCCATAGGTTTTGGATCGTCGTGTCTCCATTGTCATTTGTTTCTAGGTATTTTTTGATTTCCCCTTTGATTTCTTCAGTGATCACTTCGTTATTAAGTAGTGTATTGTGTAGCCTCCATGTGTTTGTATTTTTTACAGATCTTTTCGTGTAATTGATATCTAGTCTCATAGCGTTGTGGTCGGAAAAGATACTTGATACGATTTCAATTTTTTTAAATTTACCAAGGCTTGATTTGTGACCCAAGATATGATCTATCCTGGAGAATGTTCCATGAGCACTTGAGAAAAATGTGTATTCTGTTGTTTTTGGGTGGAATGTCCTATAAATATCGATTAAGTCCATCTTGTTTAATGTATCATTTAAAGCTTGTGTTTCCTTATTTATTTTCATTTTGGATGATCTGTCCATTGGTGAAAGTGGGGTGTTAAAGTCCCCTACTATGATTGTGTTACTGTCGATTTCCCCTTTTATGGCTGTTAGTATTTGCCTTATGTATTGAGGTGCTCCTATGTTGGGTGCATAAATATTTACAATTGTTATACCTTCCTCTTGGATCGATCCCTTGATCATTATATAGTGTCCGTCTTTGTCTCTTGTAATTGTCTTTATTTTAAAGTCTATTTTGTCTGATATGAGAATTGCTACTCCAGCTTTCTTTTGATTTCCATTTGCATGGAATATCTTTTTCCATCCCCTCACTTTCAGTCTGTATGTGTCTCTAGGTCTGAAGTGGGTCTCTTGTAGACAGCATATATATGGGTCTTGTTTTTGTATCCATTCAGCCAGTCTGTGTCTTTTGGTGGGAGCATTTAATCCATTTACATTTAAGGTAATTATCGATATGTATGTTCCTATTCCCATTTTCTTAAATGTTTTGGGTTTGTTATTGTAGGTGTTTTCCTTCTCTTGTGTTTCTTGCCTAGAGAAGTTCCTTTAGCATTTGTTGTAAAGCTGGTTTGGTGGTGCTGAACTCTCTCAGCTTTTGCTTGTCTGTAAAGGTTTTAATTTCTCCATCAAATCTGAATGAGATCCTTGCTGGGTAGAGTAATCTTGGTTGTAGGTTTTTCTCCTTCATCACTTTAAGTATATCCTGCCACTCCCTTCTGGCTTGCAGCGTTTCTGCTGAAAGATCAGCTGTTAACCTTATGGGGATGCCCTTGTGTGTTATCTGTTGTTTTTCCCTTGCTGCTTTTAATATGTTTTCTTTATATTTAATTTTTGATAGTTTGATTAATATGTGTCTTGGTGTGTTTCTCCTTGGATTTATCCTGTATGGGACTCTCTGTGCTTCCAGGACTTGATTAACTATTTCCTTTCCCATATTAGGGAAGTTTTCAACTATAATCTCTTCAAATATTTTCTCAGTCCCTTTCTTTTTCTCTTCTTCTTCTGGGACCCCTATAATTCGAATGTTGGTGCGTTTAATGTTGTCCCAGAGGTCTCTGAGACTGTCCTCAGTTCTTTTCATTCTTTTTTCTTTATTCTGGTCTGCAGTAGTTATTTCCACCATTTTATCTTCCAGGTCACTTATCCGTTCTTCTGCCTCAGTTATTCTGCTATTGATCCCATCTAGAGTATTTTTAATTTCATTTATTGTGCTTGTCATCGTTTCTTGGTTCCTCTTTAGTTCTTCTACGTCCTTGTTAAATGTTTCTTGCATTTTGTCTATTCTATTTCCAAGACTTTGGATCATCCTTACTATCATTATTCTGAATTCTTTTTCAGGTAGACTACCTATTTCCTCTTCATTTGTTAGGTCTGGTGTGTTTTGACCCTGCTCCTTCATCTGCTGTGTGTTTTTCTGTCTTCTCATTTTGCTTATCTTACTGTGTTTGGGGTCTCCTTTTCACAGGCTGCATGTTCGTAGTTCCCGTTGTTTTTGGTATCTGTCCCCAGTGGCTAAGGTTGGTTCAGTGGGTTGTGTAGGTTTCCTGGTGGAGGGAACTAGTGCCTGTGTTCTGGTGGATGAGGCTGGATGTTGTCTTTCTGGTGGGTTCGTCCACGTCTGGTGGTGTGTTTTGGGGTGTCTGTGGCCTTATTATGATTTTAGGCAGCCTCTCTGTTAATGGATGGGGCTGTGTTCCTCTCTTGCTAGTTGTTTGGCATAGGGTGTCCAGCACTGTAGCTTGCTGGTCGTTGAGTGAAGCTGGGTCTTGATGATGAGATGGAGATCTGTGAGAGATTTTCGCCGTTTGGTATTACGTGGAGCTGGGAGGTCTCTTGTGGACCAGTGTCCTGAAGTTGGCTCTCCCACCTCAGAGGCACAGCCCTGATGCCTGGCTGGAGCACCAAGAGCCTTTCATCCACACGGCTCAGAATAAAAGGGAGAAAAAATGGAAAGAAAGAAAAAAAGAGGATAAAATAAAATAAAATAAAGCAATTATAATAAAAAATAAGAAAAAAAATTATTAAGAGTAAATTTATTAAGAAAAAAAAATTTTTTTAATTTTTAAAAATAGATTTATTAATTTTTATACTAAAAATAAGAAAAAAATTATTTAGAAAAAATTTATTAAGAAAAAAAATTTTTTAATTTTTTAAAATAAAAAATATGAAAAAACTTATTAAAATTTTTTTTTAAAATAGAAAATAAGGAAAAAATTATTAAGAAAACATTTATTAGGGAAAAAAATTTTTTTAAGCCAAAAAAAAAAAAAAAAAAAAAAAAAAAACGGACGGACCTAACCCTAGGACTAACGGTGAGAGCAAAGCTATACAGACAAAATCTCACCCAGAAGCATACACATCTACACTCACAAAAAAAAGGAAAAGGGGAAAAGTTAATATATCCTGCTCCCAAAGTCCATCTCCTAAATTTGGGATGATTCGTTGTCTATTCAGGTATTCAACAGATGCAGGCACATCAAGTTGTTTGTGGAGCTTTAATCCGCTGCTTCTGAGGCTGCTGGGAGAGATTTCCCTTTCTCTTCTTTGTTCGGACAGCTCCCGGGGTTCAGCTTTGGATTTGGACCCGCCTCTGCATGTAGGTCCCCTGAGGGCGTCTGTTCCCCGCCCAGACAGAACGGGGTTAAAGGAGCAGCTGATGCGGGGGCTCTGGCTCAGTCAGGCCGGGGGGAGGGAGCGGTACGGAGGAGGCGGGGCGAGCCTGCGGCGGCAGAAGCCGGCGTGACGTTGCAGCAGCCTGAGGCGCGCTGTGCGCTCTCCCGGGGAAGTTGTCCCCGGATTACAGGAGCCTGGCCGTGGCGGGCTGCACAGGCTCCCGGGAGGGGCGGTGTGGAGAATGACCTGTGCTCGCCCACAGGCTGTTTGGTGGTGGCAGCAGCAGCCTTAGCGTCTCATGCCCGTCTCTGGGGTCCGCGCTGATAGCCGCGGCTCGCGCCCGTCTCTGGAGTTCGTTTAAGTGGCGCTCTGAATCCCCTCTCCTTGCATGCCGCGAAACAAAGAGGCAAGAAAAAGTCTCCTGCCTCTTCGGCAGCTGCAGACTTTTTCTCGTGCACCCTCCCGGCTAGTTGTGGTGCGCTAGGCCCTTCAGGCTGTGTTCACGCAGCCAACCCCAGTCCTCTCCCTGGGATCCGACCGAAGCCCGCGCCTCAGCTCCCAGCCCCCGCCCGCCCCGGCGGGTGAGCAGACAAGCCTCTCGGGCTGGTGAGTGCTGCTCGGCGCCGAGCCTCTGTGCGGGAATCTCTCCGTTTTTCCCTCTGCGTCCCTGTTGCTGTGGGATCCGCGCTGATAGCCGCGGCTCGCGCCCGTCTCTGGAGCTCGTTTAGGCGGCGCTCTGGATCCCCTCTCCTTGCGCGCCGCGAAACAAAGAGGCAAGAAAAATTCTCTTGCCTCTTTGGCAGCTGCAGTCTTTTTCCCGGACTCCCTCCCGGCTAGCACCGAAGCCCGAGCCCCAGCTCCCAGGCCCCGCCCGCCCCGGCGGCTGAGCAGACAAGCCTCTCGGGCTGGTGAGTGCTGGTCGGCACCGCTCCTCTGTGCGGGAATCTCCGCTTTGCCCTCCGCACCACTGTGGCTGCGCTCTCCTCCGTGGCTCCGAAGCTTCCCCCCTCTGCTACCCGCAGTCTCTGCCCACGAAGGGGCTTCCTAGTGTGTGGAAACCTTTCCTCCTTCACAGCTCCCTCCCACTGGTGCAGGTCCCGTCCCTATTCTTTTGTCTCTGTTATTTCTTTTTTCTTTTGCCCTACCCAAGTACGTGGGGATTTTCTTGCCTTTTGGGAGGTCTGACGTCTTCTGCCAGCGTTCAGTGGGTGTTCTGTAGGAGCAGTTCCACGTGTAGATGTATTTCTCATGTATCTGTGGGGAGGAAGGTGATCTCCGCGTCTTACTCTTCCGCCATCTTGCCCCTCCCTCCATATTTAGAATTTTTAAGGGTTGAAAAAATGGAAAATTTCTGGGAAGACTGTTAAGGGTTTTTTTAAAGAATTTTCGTGCCCATTTTTGGATTGGGTTGTTTATTGTTTTGATATTGAGCTGCATGAGCTGCTTGTAAATTTTGGAGATTAATCCTTGGTCAGTTGCTTCATTTGCAAATATTTTCTCCCATTCTAAGGGTTGTCTTTTCATCTTGTTTATGTTTCCTTTGCTGTGCAAAAGCTTTCAAGTTTCAGTAGGTCCCGTTTGTTTATTTTTGTTTTTATTTCTCTAAGAGGTGGGTCAAAAAGGATCTTGCTGTGATGTATGTCATAGTGCGTTCTGCCTATGTTTTCCTCTAAGAGTTTTATAGTGTCTGGCCTTACATTTAGGTCTTTGATCCACTTTTTTATTTTTGTGTATGGTGTTAGGGAGTGATCTAATTTCATTCTTTTATATGTAGCTGTCCAGTTTTCCCAGCACCACTTATTGAAGAGGCTGTCTTTTCTCCATTGTATATTCTTGCCTCCTTTATCAAAAATAAGGTGACCATATGTGCGTGGGTTTATCTCTGGGCTTTCTATCCTGTTCCATTGATCTATATTCTGTTTTTGTGCCAGTACATACTGTCTTTATTATGGTAGCTTTGTAGTATAGTCTGAAGTCAGGGAGCCTGATTCCTCCAGCTCCGTTTTTCTTTCTCAAGTTTGCTTTGGCTATTCATGCAGCTCAGTATCAAAAAAACAAACAACCCAACTCAAAAATAGGCAAAACACCTAAATAGATATTTCTCCAAAGAAGATACACAGATTGCCAACAAACACATGAAAGAATGCTCAACATCACTAATCTTTAGAGATATGCAAATCAAAACTACAATGAGGTATCACCTCACACCAGTCAGAATGGCCATCATCAAAAAATCTACAAATGATAAATGCTGGAGAGGGTGTGGAGAAAAGGGAACACTCTTGCACTGTTGGTGGGAATATAAATTGATACAGCCACTATGGAGAACAGTATGGATATTCCTTAAAAACTAAAAATAGAACTACCATATGAGCCAGCAATCCCACTACTGGGCATATACCCTGAGAAAACCATAATTCAAAAAGAGTCATGTACCACAATGTTCACTGCAGCTCTATTTACAATAGCCAGGACATGGAAGCAACCTAAGTGTCCATCGACAGATGAATGGATAAAGAAGATGTGGCACATATATACAATGGAATATTACTCAGCCATAAAAAGAAATGAAATTGAGTTGTTTGTAATGAGGTGGAGGGACCTAGACTCTCTCATACAAAGTGAAGTAAGTCAGAAAAACAAATACTGTATGCTAACACATATATATGGAATCTAAAAAAAAAAATGGTTCTGAGGAACCCAGGGGCAGGACAGGAACAAAGACGCAGATGTAGAGAATGGACTCGAGGACACGGGGAGAGAGAAGGGTAAGCTGGGACGAAGTACGAGAGTGTCATGGACATATATACACTACCAAATGTAAAATAGATAGCTAGTGGGAAGCAGCCGCATAGCACAGGGAGATCAGCTCGGTGCTTTGTGACCACCTAGAGGGGTGGGATAGGGAGGGTGGGAGGGAGACACAAGAGGGAGGAGATATGAGGATATATGTATATGTATAGCTGATTCACTTTGTTATAAAGCAGAAACTAACACACCATTATAAAGCAATTATACTCCAATAAAGATGTTAAAAAAAAAAAAAGAATTTTTGTACCTTTTTCCCCCCAGAAATAACCTAAAAGTCCTTAAGAAATATTTTCAAAATAATCTAAAATTTATTATTTTTTCCTTCAGGGCTTTCACATCTCTAGGATGAGACTACCACCAAGGTCTAATCAGGCAATAAAAATTTTATGGTTATAATAAAGTGCAAAATGGAATATCAAGAGCCAAAAATGTATGCTCCAGAGACCAAGTATGAAGAAAAGTCAGGAAGGAAAAAGATAATTATTGCCTGAAGTCATAGAGGCAGGGCTCATGGAGGACGTGGGACATGAGCCATATCATTATGGTGGATATCTGGGCGGGTTTTTTGTTTTCTCCCCTTTTTGCCTGTCCAGTGCCATTCTCCCAATTCTGTTTTTCTTATGGGAAACTTCCACAGTCCCACTTCATTCATTTAGTTTGGCTGGGGACTAACCCCATCAAGTGCCCCCAATCCATGGGGTGGGCTCTGGTCTGGGGCTTGGCCAATACATAGATTTGTTCAGTGTGTATAATAAATTTAGGCCAGTAGAGTGAAACATAAGACTTTTACTAGATCATTTGGGAAAGAGCAATTCTCTTTCTACTGGAGTTGCTAAGCTGGTTAGGATGAAGTCTGGAGCTACGGATGATGAAACTGACAACTCATAGGAGAACTTTATAGACAGAGACCCAGGACACAAATTCCTGACATGGTATAATGAGTTCTTAGGTCAGTTCATGTCTGGAGGAACTAGACATCCCCCTGGACTTTTCACTTATTCACAAATTCCTCTTATGGTTCAAGCCAGACTGAGGCTTTTGTGTTCCTTATAACTGAAAGAATCCAGACTAATACAGGTAAGAATGTGAAATTGGATTAGAATAGATGGAGACAAACAATGAAGGCATTAAAATGAACCACTGTCCATCATGAGCAAAATCAAGGTGTAGGAGCAGGAGCAGTATCTACAATGGAGAGAAGACTGGAAATAATATGTTGAGGCAGAAAATGAGATAAATGTTCCTATTGTTCACATGGGGCCAACAGATGGAAGACTTTAAAACACATTGATGAAAAACCTTATGCCATTGCTGTCAGGGACTCACTGAAGAATTCTGAGCAGTAGCCATAATGATGAGATTAATTTATACCTCCATAGTGTTTTACAACTTCCATAGTGACTACTTATGCATCATCTTTTTTAATGATCTTTTGAAGACATTAATATTATTATACCTATTTTAAAGGTAGGAAACTGGGATTTAGCGAGGTAACATAAAACATACTTAATATCACACCTCTGTTGTCTAAACCCTTCAGCAGCTTTTTATTATTCTTAGAAAAAACTCAAACTCCTTACTAGAGACTACACGTTCCTGCAGGATCTGACCTCTCACTTCCTCTCTGGTTTTAGTCTACTCCTGGCCTTTTATACACTCCCTGCCTTGTCACAGTGCTCCCAGATACTGTGCTGTCTTCCATTTCCTCAAAAGCACCAAGTCTTTCAGGACTCAGAGCCTTAACACATGCTGTTCCTCTACCTGGAGGAACACATAAGTAGTGGACACACACCTAGTTTTAAACTTTGTAGTAACCACATTAAAGTAAAAAGAAGCAATGAAGTTAATTTGAACAATGTATTTTAAATATCTAAAATACTTTAAGATGTTATCGATATAAAAATTATTAAATAGATGTACATCCTTTATTTTTCACACAATGTAATTGAAATCTGATGCGTACTTTACACTTACAGCCCATATCAGTTTGGACCAGCCAAATTTCATGTACTCAAATAGGAATATGTGGGTAGTGACTACCATACTGGACAGCACAGGTTAAAAGTATTTATTTGACTGAATTTAGATTGGACTAAATCTAATTTCTCCCCTGGACACCAGTGCATGGACTTTTAGCAGGAAAAGTAGAACAAATGCAGAACAAATAAAGGAGTTACATTCTGTCTAAATATCTGAATTACAATGTGAGTTAAGAGTTTCAACTCCTTCAACCTCCCCATATTTATAAATCACTTAAAATATTGTCTGGTACAAAGTAAGAACACTTTGTGTTCTATTTTTATTATCTTTAATAGCAGGGACAGAGTGAGGGCCCAAGTCTCCTGACTTCTAGCCAAATGCCCTTTCCAGAATCCCAGGGGGCCTCCCATGTTAGCAATATATGCTAAGAATACAATGTCATGGGTATCTGCCAGCATTATGAAAACTTGCACACTGGATTCCTGGTACTGTAAGATGTGAGATGCTTCAAATCACCTGCTTGCAAAACAAAATACTGAAAAACAAAACAATTTCATTTTCCCAGATTGACCTTTAATTCTATGCGTGCTGCTTCAACTCTGCAGCCCTGGCTGCTAAGAACTCTGATGTTCTTATTAAAGATTCAAGATCAGGCTTGTGAGCAGGAAGAGCTGGATGCCTGTCATGGATGAAAGTCGGTGTTAGGAGGTTGAGTTTGTATGTGAATTTACTCCCATCAATGAAAAGACTTAATGAAGCCAGAGTTGAGCAGCATCCCACTAATGAATCAACTGAGAAAATGAAGACAAAATACTTCATAACCATCTTTTAATAACATCCTCAGAACTGACAACTGGGGGAAAAATGCATTTTCTTAAAACAACAACATCTTGGGGACAACCATAGTAACCAAATCAAAGCCAGATTGTTACATGGAGGGGAGAGGATGATAGTGAATGGTTAAGTACCTAATTAAGTCTATTTTCTAGACATGAATCCCCAAGATACATTTGTTGTTCCTACTCTCTAAATATTTTTTAAAGGTTATTTGGTCTCTCAGGAAACCTATCCTCATATTAATAATTCACTGAAAGACAGAGATAGACACAAATGCTTGACAACTGATGTGACAGAATCATCAGTAGCCAAAGTAGGACCTTCACCCACACCCCTCCACAGCTAGTATGCAAAATCCACACTTTCTCACTCTGAGCAGAAAGCACATTGGGCGGGGGGGGGGGGGGGGCCGTGGTGTAGTGGATCAGACAGCTACTATCAGCAGCAGAAAATGGTGATTTGATTTTTTCCTTTATCACAATGTAGTTGCTTATCTACCATGGGCCAGGGACTATGCTAGATCCTTAGGAGAGAAAACAAAAACTGTCCTGCCTTCATGGCACTTACAGTCTTGTGGAGGGGAAAATAATGCATCAATAATTACATAATAATAAATAAACTTAATAATTTAGATAAGCACTTTGTTCCAAGACCTGTAATTGGTACTTAAGATACACTATCTCAATTAATCTTCCCACTGCAAATGAACATCAAATTGCCACTAAGGTAAGTGCTACAAAGGAGAGGAGCATGGTTTTGAGAGCACATAATAGGAGGCTTTAATCAATTTGAGACATCAGAAAGTGACAAATGAGCAGTGACATTCTGGTATAAGTTTAACAACCAGCTCTCTAGGGAGAAAAGTGCATGTGTAGTGTTTACCCATTTCCATAGTATAAATACCCCCACTGTGCCTTACTTTAAGCTACCAATGTGATGTCACTGAAGGGGAATTGGGAATAAATGTGTACAGTCAGCCCTCCTTCCTCCTCATGAGAAGATGCAGTCTAGCTCATGCATATCACTGCAATGAGCTACGATCTTCTCAGAGAAGACAGGCAGCAAATTGAATGGGTCCCATCCTCTCCCTTTGCCAGTGAGCACATACATCAGTTCTCTGACTCAGGGCCATGGATGGAGCTGGGGGTATCTGTAGAGTCACCATAAGGGACCCAGCCAGGCATAAATGCATATCTAGAATCTACCTGTAAAATGAACAGATGCCTTGCCTATAGAAATAAGCTGCAAATTTTCATAAGCAATTACATATTATTATAATTAATAAAGTAATAATACATTAAAGGCACTGATAAGTTCATTGTAGCATTTGTTCACAGAGTATTCTATCAACAAGGAAATACAACTTACCTAATCCAGGAAATGAGACATTGATGCTGCATCTTGAAAATGAGTAAAAGTTTTCTCAGTCATGAAAGGAGATAAGGACATTACACAGGAGGATCCTATTTACAGGTGACACAGGAATCTATATTTTGTTTCACTAATTTATGCCAGAGAGCTCCAGCTTAAGGTCTTTGGTTTAGAGAACAACAGGGGAGAAAATCCTATTTCCAAATGAAGGATTTGCAACAGACGGTTTTTGTTGTGACTGCAAGCAAAATAATGCTTTGCTTCCTCATTTTTAAAAGTTTAGAATTAGTATTTCTTAACATTTAAGATTTAAATCTGTGTGTGACAGAAAGAAATAAAGTCGAAGAGTGGAGTACATTCAAATGGCTGAGATCCTAATTGATTTCTGTATTTGATTTTTGCATAATGTTTAGCAAATCTAGACAGTCAGGCTTTGTTTAGACGGTGCTCTTAAAGGACTCTGCTTATGTGATTTTGTCCTCTTCAGGCACTATGGGTCACTTCTCTCCTTATGCCCATATCTTTTAACTTAAAACATTATAAAAATGATGGGAGGTTTTTCTGAGAATGATTGAACCCACAAACTGGAAAGAAAATTCTATACAGTTTCCATTTTGTAATATTAAAAATAGCTCATATCAACTTAGATGTCCTTCAGTAGGTGAATGGATACCCTGTAGTATACCCACACAATGGAATATTACTCAGTGCTAAAAAGAAATGAGCTATCAAGCCATGAAAAGACATGGAGGAAACTTAAATGTATATTACTAAATGAAAGAAGCCAATCTGGAGAGACCTTCAAATGGTGGAGGAGTAAGACGTGGAGATCACCTTCCTCCCCACAAATACATCAGAAATACATCTACATGTGGAACAACTCCTACAGAACACCTACTGAATGCTGGCAAAACACCTCAGACTTCCCAAAAAACAAGACAATCCCCATGTACCTGGGTAAGGCAAAAGAAAAAAGAAAAAACAGAGACAAAAGAATAGGGACAGGACTTGCACATCTGGGAGGGAGCTGTGAAGGAGGAAAAGTTTCCACACACTAGGAAGCCCCTTCACTGGTGGAAATGGTGGGTGGCAGGGTGGAAGCTTTGGAGCCATGGAGAAGAACACAGCAATAGAGGTGCAGAGGGCAAAGTGGAGAGATTCCCGCACAGAGGATCGGTGCTGACCAGCACTCACCAGCCCAAGAGGCTTGTCTGCTCACCCGCCGGGGTGGGCGGGGGCTGGGAGCTGAGGCTCGGGCTTCAGTTGGATCCCAGGAGAGGACTGGGGTTGGCGGCATGAACACAGCCTGAAGGGGGCTAGTGTGCCACAGCTAACTGGGAGGGAATCCGGGAAAAAGTCTGGACAGCCTAAAAGGCAAGAGACATTGTTTCGGGTTGCACCAGGAGAGGGGATTCAGAGCACCACCTAAACGAGCTCCAGAGACGGGCGCGAGCCGCGGCTATCAGCGCGGACCCCAGAGACAGGCATGAGATGCTAAGGCTGCTGCTGCAGCCACCAAGAAGCCTGTGTGCAAGCACAGGTCACTATCCACACCTGCCCTCCCGGGAGCCTGTGCAGCCTGCCACTGCCAAGGGCCAGTGATCCAGGGACAACTTCCCCAGGAGAATACACAGTGCACCTCAGGCTGTTGCAATGTCATGCCGGCCTCTGCCGCCGCAGGCTCGCCCCACATCCGTACCCCTCCCTCCCCCCCGCCTGAGTGAGCCAGAGCCCCCAAAGCAGCTGCTATTTTAACCCTGTCCTCTCTGAGCGAAGAACAGATGCCCTCAGGCGACTTACACTCAGAGGCAGAGCCAAATCCAAAGCTGAACCCCAGGAGCTGTGCGAACAAAGAAAAGAAAGGGAAATCTCTCCCAGCAGCCTCAGGAGCAGCAGATCAAATCTCCACAATCAACGTGATGTACCCTGCATCTGTGGAATACCTGAATCGACAATGAATCATCCCAACTTGAAGAAGTGGACTTTGGGAGCAACTGTAGACTTCGGGTTTGCTTTCTGCCTCTAATTTATTTCTGGTCTTATGTTTATCTTAGTTTAATATTTAGAGTTTATTATCATTGGTAGATTTGTTTATTGATTTGGTTGCTTTCTTCCTTTTTGTTTTTTTTATATATAGATATAGATATCTTTTTCCTTTTTCTCTTTTTATGAGTGTGTATGTGTATGCTGCTTTGTGTGATTTTTGTCTGTATAGCTTTGCTTTTACCATTTGTCCTAGGGTTCTGTCTGTCCCATTTTGTTTTCTTTTGATTTTTGTTTTTTTTTTCGTATAGTTTTTAGTGCTTGTTATCATTGGTGGATTTGTTTTTTGGTTTGGTTGCTCTCTTCTTTCTTTCTTTCTTTTTTAAATTACTTTTTTTTTTTACTTTTAATAATTTATTTTTTATTTTATTTATTTAATTAATTTATTTATTTTCTCCCTTTTCTTCTGAGCTGTGTGGCTGACAGTGTCTTGGCGCTCCAGCCAGGTGTCAGGCCTGAGCCTCTGAGGTGGGAGAGTCAAGTTCAGGACATTGGTCCACCAGAGACCTCCCGGCTCCATGTAATATCAAACTGTGAAAGCTCTCCCAGAGATCTCCATCTCAATGCTAAGATCCAGCTCCACTCAACGACCAGCAAACTAAAGTGCTGGACACCTTATGCCAAACGACTAGCAAGACAGGAACACAAGCTCACCCATTAGCAGAGAGGCTGCCTAAAATCACAATTAGGTCACAGACACCCCAAAACACACCACCAGACATGGTCCTGCCCACCAGAAAGACAAGATCCAGCCTCATCCACCAGAACACAGGCACCAGTCCCTTCCACCAGGAAGCCTACACAACCCACTGAACCAATCTTAGCCACTGGGGGCAGACATCAAAAACAACAGGAACTAAGAACCTGCAGCCTATGAAAAGGAGATCCCAAACACAGTAAATTAAGCAAAATGTGAAGACAGAGAAACACACAGCAGATGAAGGAGCAAGGTAAAAACCCACCAGACCAAACAAATGAAGAGGAAATAGGCAGTCTACCTGAAAAAGAATTCAGAGTAATGATAGTAAAGGTGATCCAAAATCTTGGAAAGAGAATGGAGAAAATACAAGAAAACTTTAAGGAACTAGAAGAACTAAAGAGCAAACAAAACAATGATTAACAACACAATAAATGAAATTAAAAATTCTCTAGAAGGAATCAATAGCAAAATAACTGAGGCAGAAGAACGGGTAAGTGACCTGGAAGATAAAATAGTGGAAATAACTACCACAGAGCAGAATAAAGAAAAAAGAATAAAAAGAATTGAGGACAGTCTCAGAGACCTCTGGGACAACATTAAAGGCACCAACATTCAAATTATAGGGGTCCCAGAAGAATAAGAAAAAAAGAAAAGGAAAGGACAGCTCCTTTCCCTCACAATCTTTGTTCTAGAACTACTTACATTTAATCATCTTATGGGTGTGCCAGACTCCTTCTTACCTCTGGCTCTTTACAAATGACATTTGATCATAGACCCCAGAGAAATGGAAGGCACCTTAGCCGTAGCCCCATATCTTCAACCTAACACATCAACATTGGCAAATTATCACCTTGAGTTACTTTTATATAATACAAACACAGAGACCCCACTCTTTTGTAGGGCAGACCAGTTGTCAGCAAAGTTATAAATATGGTCATGAGCACCAAAATCTAGTATCCTATAATTTTCATACATTTGCCCTAGTGTCCTAACTCTTTCAGTTCTGCTTTCTGGAGTTACTTAGAAGAAATCTTTTGCACACAATGTCATATTACTATATACTGAAAGTCAGCTCTCATATATTTTACATTAATGTTTATATTTAATCATAACTCTGTATGTATATGTGTAAGTTAGTGTGTGTGTGTGACTTTTGCATAAGAAGATGAGAGAAAGAGCTCAAGACACAAGGGAGACAGAGATGAGAATAAGCAGTTACATTCTGAGAGGAAAGAGCCAATGCTCTCACTTTGTTATGTAATATGGTTTCAAGATCCTATATTCCTCAGTCACGTCTTCTTGAACAAGGGTTCTCAAAATCTTATATCATCACCCACCAAAAATATGCATTCATATAATGACCCAGTATACACACACACCCCTACACCCCCCAAACACACATAGCACTTATTACCTGCAATGCTAACTCTCATGTTTTGTTTTGTTTTGTTTTATTCTAGTCTAGTCGATTTTTTTCAGATGCTGGTCATGACCTGCTAATGTGTAACAACAAGCAATTTGAAAAACACTGTTCCAGATGAACCCTATCTTCACCATGTACCTCTTAAAACATAAATTCAGGAAGTAAACCAAGGGTTCCATCACACTGTATCCATAATCACAAATCAGTGAATCCCACATGATCCAGAATTACATGGCAATATTCTAAAGCACTTAAGGTTCCTAACCTACTATAGTAAGCAGGACAGAGGACCAGGTGTGGGCTGCACATGTGGCAGGGAACAAAATAAGCAACTCTGAGATGAAGCCCACGTTTACTTGTTTCTAGGCTCAGTTCTCTCATTTGTAAAATAGAGAGAATTGTAGTCCCTACATTAAGAAATAGTTACAAGGATAAAATAAGGGAATATAGACAGTGACTTTTGCATAACCTTTGGGGGGTGTGCGTGTGCTCATGTGTGTGTATACATACATGGCTTTTGATAAATGTGAGCATTCTTATCAACTTACTCTCTTAAATAACTGAGCCATTTAAAAATATAAGTGAAAATGAGCTATGTCTCTGCTCCTTCCCAAAGTTTAAGATAAATTTTCCTTCCTGCTCAAAATAAAGGAAAATGAAATTTTGACAGTATGCTGAAGTAGGGGTAAAATGACATGGTGCTTTGTAATTCTTCACAGAGAAAGAAAAAAAAATTAGAATAAAGTAAATGTGACAAACTCCCAGCAACTGTAGGATCTATATGAGGCTTTACTGTACCCATAATTCTAAATTATTCTAAATAATTATAAACATTATACTAGTAATTTTTTCTACTGTTTTTGTATTTTTCAAATTTTTCATAATAAAAATTTTTTCTTAATTATCCAAAAATAAAATAATAAAGTCTTGACTGTTTCACAGTTAGATATGTAGACAACATATAAATAAAACTAGTTTTAAGAGAATCCAGGAACTTTACAAAAGAGTTGGGAGAGGGATTTGTGCACAGAGTTCATAGCAAGAACAAAAATTAAAAGAAATCACATAGTAAATCTAGTTTTTTGTCTGTTTTGTTATTCAGTTTGTATTTTCTTGAGAAAGAACGTAAGACAAAGCATCCAATCTTTAAGCGTATTATACATCATGATGTAAAACATCACGCTGCAGAATTCTGTCCTTGTGGAAATGACTTCGCCTGGAAATATATGAGGTCCTGTATATGAAGGGACATTTGGAGAAATCACTGCTTTTGATCTGAACTCTTACAAGAAGTTTTGGTTTCTCAAAAATGTGGCCTCTTGGAACCACAGGAAAGCTTGATCCAAAGGTCTCTGTACTGTGTCCCACAGAACTCTAAGGAATCTGTAAAGGAGGCTTATTCATTCAATAATGTGGCAGACACTGATGGAACTCAGTGAACACAGATATGATTCCTGACCCACCCTCGAATGAAAAGGGGTGGGTTCCCTGCACCACAATTGTTAATTATCTGCTGTAAGATTTGCTTTCTGAGTTAGTGGTCCACTATAAGATTTCTTTTAAAGAAGGGTTTTGGTAAAAATGAACCAACACTATTTAAAAAAAATGGTTTATTCTAAACGCTTACTTTAAGATTAAAAACTTATGGCACAAAGAGAGAAACCAGATTACCTGAGGTTGCATCCAGCTAGTGGCAGGACCAGGACTAAGACTCAACGCTGCTCGTTCCCAAGTGATTGCCTTTCTCACTCTCCCACTTTATTTTCCTGCTCTCTCTTTCCTTGGCAGAATGGCCTAATGGAAACTCACAGACTTGGAGCAAAAAGTTTGGAGTGTGAATTCCAGATAAATGAATTACATTTTCCTGGCCCTGGGTTTCCTCATTCATAAGATGAGGATATATGTGGTTTGGGAAATCAAATCAGGCAAAGTATTTTGTACACAATCTGTAAATTAAATTTGATATTCAATTACAGTAATTCTATACAGATGTTGACAATTATAGTCTGAGCCCCTAAGTCTTTTTACTGATATTCCTGAAAGCAAAATAATTGAGAAATGGAGTAATAAAAGCAAAATTAAAGGAAAATAAGACACACCAATTTGTATATGTATATATCTTGGGTTGCACCCTGGCCTTGCTGTTTCCTCTGTGACGTCAGTTGAAAGAGGCCTTGTGTGCTGTAGATGAGGCTTGAGCTCTAGAGAGTGAGATAGACTCTAGATTGGCTTAACTTCACTAATGCTGTATTGCTTCAACTGGAAAACTGAACTGAAAAAAACAGAGCTTATTACACTGGGCTGCTCTTTGAGATGGTGCTTTTAATGCATTTAGTATGATGTCTGAGACATAGGTGCTATTGAGTAGGTGCTAAATAATGACCATCTGTTATTGTTAACTCTAAAATATTAACTATTGCTAACTATTTCTACCTCATAGGATATCCATTAGAATTTAATGGACTAAGGATAATTGCATATCCAATAAGTGTCTGATGTATATAAGACATTGAAAGTATATTCTTTCCCTTCCCTTTTACCAATGTGTGAAACCAGCTACAAAAACTATACTTACTGGAGAATTGTAAGGGACATGCCATAGGTTCATTTTTCTAAGTCAGTGGCTCCAAATATTTAGTGTATGCCATAATCTTCTTGAGATTTATTGAAGAAAAAAAGCAGCATCCTTCATCCCACGTGCCCTGTGGAGAAGGAGCCCAGAAATCTGATTTTTAATAAATAATACAAATACAAATAGTACAAATGATGAGTTAACACTTCCAAAGTGGTTTAAGCCCTTGTAACTCAAAGTGTGGTCCTTGATCCAAAAGCATTGCCTGGGGATTTGCTACATAGAATCTTGACCCCATTCCTGACCTGCTGAATCCACATCACAGTTTATCAAGATCCCCAGGTGATTCCTGTGTATGTCACAGTTAAGATGTGTTAGTCTAATTTCTATCTCTGAGGAGTTAGCTAACTGATGGTCACCTGGATCTCATTTGCTTCTTTTCCTCTAAGAAAATATCTTCATTATATTTCATGATAAATGTCAGCTTTACAAAAGACTGGTAGAAAAAAAATGGGCATATTAAGACATCTCAACATTTCTAATGAGTTCTCTCAGAGACTTTGCCTATCATATTATTCAACGTCTTTTATTTAAAATAGTGCATAAGTTAATTTTAAAAGAATATTGCTTCTAAAATAACTCTCTCCTGATGATTTTAATTTTTATTTAAGAAAATGGGAGGGACAAATGATTAGGATATTTTTCATTGGCTGCTATCTCAAATTAAATTTGATATTCAATTACAGTAATTCTGGTAGCCTAGATTTTGGGTATGTTATTCTTCCTTGCATTAGCATACTTCCAACTTTTCTATTGCTCGTTCAAAGATTTTTTTTTTTTTAACTTAGGTACAATTTATATACGGTAAAGTGCCCAGGCCAATGTATTTTTGCATATGTATACTCCCATGTAACCAACACCCATAACAACATATAGAATATTATCATGTCCCCATAAGCTTACCTTGTGCCCCTTCCCAATCAATAGCTACCAACTCCAACTCATTATTCTGACTTCTGTCACAGAGATTACTTTTGGCCATTCTCAAACTTCATACAAGTTGAATCATCAAATACACTACACTCTGTGTCTGGCTTCTCTTACTTAATGTAAAGTCTTTGAAATCCATGCATGTTGTTGTATTTACCAGTGTTTGTCCTTGTTATTGCTGTGTAGCATTTCATTTCATAAATACATCACAATTTTTTACCCATGTTTCTGTTGATGAGCATATGAGTTATTTCTAGTTTAAGAGTATTATAAATAAAGCTGATATATTTGTACATTTATATATAATTATTTTAGTGAATATGTATGCTTATTACTATTGGGCATATACCTAGGAATGAATTTTCCTTTTAATAGTCTTTTATGTATATGAGTAGATTCTTTCTGACTATAAGTAGGTATACATTAGAATTGGAAGAAAAGACAAAAAGGGACAAGAAGGAAGAAACATGAGAGAAAAAAGGAATAAAGAAAACAATATAACAACATTTCAAGATTATGTGCTATATTATAGGGGAAGAGTGCTGGGTAAGCAATCTGGAACCCTGAGATTCTTCTACTTTAGGCAAATCACTTCTTCTTTCTCAAGGTTAGTTTCTTAGTTTAGTCATCCAAAAGATGACTTGGTAGACTAGATGTCTTAAATGATCCATCCCACCTTGATAATCTGGGAATGTAACCAAGAATTTTTCTTTTCTTAAGTGAATTACCTGGCTGTTTGAAAAGGGAATGCATTGAAGACTCTTTTGTGATTAATAAGTCATAGGAGAGTAGACATCTAGAACTTTTCCTTCAAATGTTGAAGACTGCTTTTCCTACCAGGTTTATCTGTCTCTACCCCTTCCTAAATCCTTCTTCCAGAAAGAGGTGTTGTTGAGCTAATTGATCAGAGCCCATGTATTCATTGGCCCACATTTACTCAAGGGCAAGGCCCTTGTGCCTTGTAGGGCAGAAACCCAGGTTTCCCCATCACTTTCTCTTTCTGTCTTGTGGTGCAATTAACTCTCCTGGGAAGGGCCTGAACTCTAGGGAGGCTGGTCTGCTTGTTAGTTTCCATCTTCTCACCACATGTGCTTGGTTGAGTAAATATATTCAGTGAAACTGCTGCCTAAATGTGTGCCTAAATGTTCCTTCCCCTATAGGCATGCTTTAGCCCATGAGTCCCAATCTTTAAATCTGGGGGGGAAAGACACACCACTTTATCCCTACTTTATCACTTTCAACTCAAAGTTATCCAAGATCTGTGTATTAGTGAGTACTAAATTCTTGACTATGAACAAAGAATTTTTCTTCCAGTTGAGGGTTGTTATTCTTTTTTTCCATTTTTCCCTTGAGTGAAACACTCCCTTAGTAAACAGTCCAAGAAGTGAAAAGGAAGAAACAGTGGTAGGATTACTCAGACTCCCTCAAGGCCTTCAGGGAGACGATA
Organism: Eubalaena glacialis; assembly: GCF_028564815.1. Lineage (NCBI taxonomy): Eukaryota > Metazoa > Chordata > Mammalia > Artiodactyla > Balaenidae > Eubalaena > Eubalaena glacialis. The sequence goes on from NC_083720.1 coordinate 42,754,932, forward strand.
TTGAGAGATCATAGAAATTCTATACCCAGGGCAGGCAAAAGTTGTACCAAGAAAAGAGAGTTGTTAAAACAAGGAGCTGTGGGGAGAATCCTGGCATTGATTGTGGCTGCCAAGGAGCCACACTCCATAAACATTCAAACCACAAACCCCAGAGCCACAGATCACGAAGGTCGCTTGGATTGGGATGCCTAATGGAAATAAAGGTGCTAAGGAGAGGCAGGACTCTAAGAATCACATCATGCTTCCAGAGTCACCTGTAGGAGGACACGGCATGTCATAGAGTGCTGATCTGGGCACCTGCCATATGCCCCACCGGATCTTTTCTCCTTATATAACACATTTATCTGCCTCTAACAGCTTTTATAATTATAAGGTTTTATATGCCCACTCCAGATGTAGGGGGGAAAACAGATGTTTAGAATAATCAAGTCACCTACCCTAGCACACACAGCGTGTGATGAAATTAACTTTAGTATTTGTCTGACTGAAAAAACCCACGAAAGCTTTGTCATGACCAGCTAGCTCTATCTATTATTCTACAAATAAAGATTGTAGCTCAGGAAGCCTATGTGAGTTGTCAGAGTCAGGACAGAAATCTGAGGCTCCTGACTCACTCCTGGGTCAGCTCCAGTTCTACTGCTCTGTCTTGCCCAAACAAAGCAAAGCCACACGTGGAGTTCAAGACATTTTCTGAAATGTTATGAAGGGATTGTTTATCATCTATCATTTAAAGACTCAGGTACTGGAGTCATGTTGTCTTGGTTTGGAACCTAGCTCTGCCATTTGGAGTGTCACATTAGCGAGTTAGTTTTTCTGTGCTTTAGGGTCCTTATTTATAAAATAGGGAAAATATCAGTCCTTTATATCTGGTGTTATGAAGGCTAAATGAGATAAGCAAGGTAATTAGCTTGCCATTAGATTGGACATGTCATTCACAACACCATAAGCAGTAGCCATTATTATTTCTGTTTTATTTCTGACTCATTATCAGGCAAGGCAGTTCCACTAGAAGATCAGAGGCTTGGGAATGGGGAGGGGGATCATTTGTCCTATGATATGGGTCTATGCAAAACACTTCCTTGGGGACTGGGGTCAGACCTACATCTTAGATCAGAGCAAAAGTCCAGTCTATGTCTCATCCTCATAATTATGCAACAGGTTAATTCACTGCAATGTGCCAGGCCCTGAGCTGGGCTTCAAGACTCTAGAGATGAAGAGGACAGAGTCCCTTCCTGACAGTTCAACTCGGGAAAAGCACGTCAATGAATGAAAACAGTGCAGGACAAGCCACCAGCAAGCTTCTTTGCTTTAGAATTTGATAGATCTCCTGGGAGGAATAAGAGAGAATATTCTGGGACTGAAAATCAAGCCTAGGAATAAGACTGAGGAACAGGACCAGGATTGCTTGTCCCTGAGAATGGCTCTTCTCTTCTCTGGGTCTTTGATCCTTCATCTGTAGAATGGGTAGATTCAACTGTAAGTGTTGCTATAAGAATTAAAGAGGAAATATTTTTGGCATGTAGCAAGTCATACTAAATATTAATTTAATGATAATAGTATACTTTAGTGTTCAAAAAAAGAAGGTTCCATTAAATTTTTTTCTGAATCAGATCTAAGTTAATTTGTCCCAAGACCCTAAAAAAAAAGAAAAAGAAAAGCCCATCAGAAAACTGAAAGTGTAGCACTCCTACATGGAGGAGCTAAATAGACAGTTGTAACCCCAGTGAAGTGACCTCCTCCCCAAACAGAGCTCAGAGCTGCAGTGAGTGTCAGGGTCTTGTGTCTATGGTCCCAGAGAGTTAAATCCAAGACAGAATCAGCAGGTCTGACAGAAAATGGAACACTTTACTAATCTCCAAGGAGAACATGTGAACCTTCAAGGACCCTGAAAGGGGAGGAAGAAAAGTTAAGGGATCGGGGTGATAGCAGCTTCTGAGTGTGAGCTCAGATTCAAAGATGACTTTTACTTACTACTGTATTATCATCCTTCCCCAAGCTCTGGTGTGGTATAGGGAAGCAAGTCTGTGTGTGTGTGTGTGTGTGTGTGTGTGTGTGTGTGTGTACTTCCCTCCAGAAATGACATATGGGCTAAAGTTGTAGGAGCACCAAAAATTAAAATATACACTTGGCTATAGGAGGTAAGGGAGTGAAATGGGGCAAGACTTTACAAGAGAATCACTTTTATCCACAAATATCCTCATAACAGAGACCATGTCAATCTAACCCACCAAAGGACATTAGCAAACATGATGCAAACAAAGGTTAAAAGTGCTTGCACACTAAAGATTTCTTTCTTGTGCCACATTCATAATTCTAAGACCACCATGGAACTGAGCTTGAAATAGCCTGCTAGAAATAGAGTCACAGATGTAGAAAACAAACATGTTTGCCAAGGGGGAAGGTGGGGGAGGGATAAATTGGGAGATTGGGATTGACATATACACACTACTATATATAAAACAGATAACTAATAAGGACTTACTGTATAGCACAGGGAACTCTATTCAGTACTCTGTAATGACTTATATGGGAAAATAATCTAAAAATAGTTTTATAAATACATATATTGTATATATAAAACTGATTCACTTTGCTGTATAGCAGAAACTAACACAACATTGTAAATCAACTATACTCCAATAAAAATTTTAAAAAATAATAAAATAAAATAAATAGGAAAACAAAGCCAAAGAAAGAAAGAAAGAGAAAGAAAGAGCCTGCTGGAGGATGAGAAGTCCCATGGAGGAGGCTGAGGCACCGATGTGAGCCACGCTACAAAGTGTCAGACATGTAAGTGTGACCAACCTAGCTCATCCAGCTTCTGGTCAATCCACCAGCTGAACACAGGTCCCTGGGAGGGCCCAGCAGAGATCAGCAAGGTGATTCAGGCCAGGAGAGCTGCCCAGACAACACACAAAATAGGAGAGTGATTAAAAAAAATTATTGCTATAAGCCACTAAGCAACAAAATTAACTAGTATAGAGTGTATCCTGAATGCTTAGTCCTCTGTACTCATACCAATATAATATTGGGCAGTAACAGACAAACAGAGAAACTGCACAAATATTCTAGAAATCAATCTCAGTATAAAAAAAAATTAATATATGGCAAAGGTGATATTTTGAGACAGTGGAAACATGACAGATTATTTAATAAATAATCCTAACACAGGTGATTACCCTTCTAAAAAAATAAATTTGGGTATTTACCTCACATTAAATGCAAGGGAAAAAAAAAGTAAATGGACAAGTTATTTAAATGTACAAAACAAAATACCAAGAGACCATATACATACACAACCTAGGGGTCGGGGAAGCACCAAAAAATAAATAAATAAACAAACCCAGTAAATTCAGAAGCAATAAAAAGAATATTGACATAACATCATAAAAATAAAAAATTACACATGCTGAAAGATATCATAAGGTCAATAAAATGGGAAGAATGGAGGAGAAATAGCAATGCAAATTGCAGATAAAGGCTAGGATCTGTAATATAGAAAGTTATCACATAATATCAAAAATAAAATAGCAAAGTATTTATGTAAATTGTAAGAGATAAAATTTGAATGGACAACAAATATATAAACAGATGCTCAAGTTCACTAGTAGACAGGGAACAACAAAGTATTATCTTACATATCCATCCACTGACAAGGGTTAAAAAGTAAAATAACACTGATAATTGGCAAGGATGGGAGGAATGTACTCACATACACCACTTTTAGAAAAGTTACTTATTACAGCCATTTTGTAGAGAAACATGGCAACATTTTTTCAAAATAAAAATTCACATTTGTCCCTGGAATCTCTTTCAACCCAGGAATCTTACTCTCAGGAATCTATCTTACAGAATAAATGGAACAATATGCAAGGGTGTTCTTTGCAACATTGTTTCACAGGGGCAAAAAATTAGAAACAAAAGACAAACCCATCAGTAGAATAAGACTGAATAGATTTTAGTTCATCTACATTCTTTCTGGAATACTGAGCAGCCATTAAAATGAATTGGAGCAATAAGAGTTAACTTGATGGGATTTCTATTAACTACTGAAAAGTAAGAAAAACAAGGTGTAGAGAAATGTATGTAAGATATACATTTATGTATTTTTTTAAAGCAAACGATGAACTCCCAAATCCCTTTGTTTACGTATTTATAAGCGAATAGATATCTATGTATTTGTAAATGGTTGTGGAAGCATAGAGAAACTATGCATAAAAAGATGCATTTCTGGTTGTTAGGATGGGTTGAGGGAGAGGAGAGAGGTAACTGTGTGGCAAGAAAAATAGCAAATATACAAAATAAAAATAGGAGAAAGGGTAGAAAAGAGGACACAATAAAATAACATATGGTATAATCCCATTTGTGAAAAAATAGCAGTTTATCTAGAAAAAAATTAGAACAAAAAGATTATGAGTGTGTGTGCACACACCTACACACTGATTTGGAAGAATATCCATTCATCAATCGACAAATTTTCATTGAGCACCTACTAGGTGCCAAACCTTGTTCTGAGAATATGACAGTGAAAAAAAAAAAAAGGTACAAAAAGTCCAGCCATTGTGGCATGGACAGAGACAAAATAATGAAAGCATTCTATCATACAGTATACTTATAACTATCATACTATTATAAATTAATAAGTCTGTGGGGAAAAATAAGTCTCAGAAGACAGGTACAAAATGTCATGGGTGCAGATAGTGTTGCAGCTTTAAAATGCGTGAGTGGAAAACTGTTCACTGAGAAGGTGATATTTGAATAAAGACTTGAAGGAGTTGAATAAAGGTGGAAGGAGGGAGGTCAGTGAGGATACTAGGGCAATAATACAGGTGAGAGGTAGTGGTGGCTTAAACCAGAATGGAGATGACTCAGGAGGTAAGAAGTGGTTGGACTATGAATATACACTAAAAGAGAGCCAAAAGGATTTACTGAAGGATTTGGTCCAGCATTAGAAAGAAAGAGAGGACTCACAGGCAGCTACAAGATTTTGGGGAGCTGAGCCAATGGAATGATGGAATTTCCATTAACTAAGATGGGGCAGAGCACAGGTAGAGTCAGTTCTGGGGAGAACATTAGGTTTTCCATGTTGGACATGTTAAGTTTTAAGTACCCATGACACAGACAAAGAGTGATGATGAGTAGGCAGTAGGATGTACAAGTCTGAAATTCAGACAAGGGTCCAGTACAGAGGTATAAATTTGAGAGTCAGCAACCTAGAGATTTGTAATGGCTTGGGACTGAATGATATCACCAAGGGAATAAGTGGACTAGAGACGAGGTCCAAAGACTAAACCTTGGATGATAATAGCCATAATTTATGTTATATATTCATGATATATACATGATGTATCATGAAATTAAAAAAAAAAAGGGTTCAAAGTAACACGTACAGTATGTTTCTGTTTGATGACAAATAAATCTAATAAATGCTTACATTACAATATGTATATAAGACAAGGGGGAAAATGGAAGGATACACATGAGTTAATTAATATTGGCTACGTCAGGAACATGGAAATGGAGGTATCATTGTGGAGGGGATCATGCCTTTATACATATTATTTTAAAAATTTTACTTGTTGAACAGACAATTTTTATAAAGTATAAAACCTGAAATAAAGAACAAAAGTTAAGTTTTCATCTCACCAAAATAGTAATTTCTGATTTCCCTCTAGGTGGGAAGAATAACAATGCAAATTCTCAGCAAAGCACTGTACACACATTAAGGCCAAATTGGAAGGTTAGAAAGCCTCTATCTGTTCTGTAATTATGCAGCACAGCAGCCAGAGCTTCTGAGGAAGGAAGCTGGCATTGAAGATTTGCCTTGAGCAAGAGCTCAGCTCCAGAAAAAGGTTCAACTAATCTTCTTTGGCTGTGGTTAACTGAGCCAGAGAGGAGCTGCAACCATTCTGAGAGTTCTGAGATAACAACTGGGAAAAGCATATCCATTTAGACAGGAAGGTTCAAATGGAAATCATAAGTAGCAGCAAGAGAAGAACCCCACCTGCTGGGTTGGAACTAGAGGAAGAGTCTATATTTCTACTGGTTTCCAGAACACTTACTGATTTGGAAACAGCTGTCAACTGGACGGTATATTGGATGAGACCATTGGCTCTGGACTCACCCTGACTTTACTCCAGTTCCAGCTCTGTCAGTTCATCATTTCACCTAGGGCAAGTTATCACACCTCTCTGTCCTTCAGTCTCCACATTTGAAAACGGTGTGATCATGATGATGACAGTAATAGTAATAATAATAACAGGGCTTAGGGGTGTTTAGATTAAATAAGGCAATATCTAACCTATAAAATACCTAACTCAGTGCCTGGTATATAGCAAGCCAGTAATAAATATTTGCCATTATTACATCATCATCATCTTCATCATCATTATTATTTCAGTAAAATCTATTTGATTAATGCTGTGGGTTGAATCATGTTCGGCACAAAGATATTTTCATGTTCTCATGCCTGGTATCTGTGAATATAACCTTATTTGGAAATGGAATCTTTGCAGATGTATACAAGTTAAGATGAACTTATACTGGATTAGGGTGGATTAGTGTGGATTGCCAGCAACCACCAGAGGCTGGGAGAAAGGCATGGAACAGACCATTCTTCAGAGCCTCCAGACGGAATCAACCATGTCAACACTTTGATTTCAGACTTCTAGCTTCCAGAATTGTGAGACAATAAATTTCTGCCATTTAAGCTACCAAGTTTGTAGTACTTTGTTACAGCAGATGTAGGAAATTAATACAGTTAAAGATATGAAAGAAATTGGTGAGCTTTGTTAACAGTTACCCCAACACCACAAAAACCACTTTGGTCTGAGGATTTATTAGTCTCATGAATTTGGATATGTTGATTACTGAATGTAAAGTGGAATATTCCTTCATTCCTTTTATTCAGTAAAACTTCAGATAGCTTATGGACTTCTAATTGGTCAAAGAAGACAGACAGCCACAGTCCTTCCTGGGAAACAAACTCTCCAGGCACAGTAAGCATTAAAATAAATGTCTATGGAACCAAGTGGACTGAATTGAATACCAACATAGAACAGGGTCTTGTTGGAGCCTTGAATGACCATTAAAAAATAAAACTAAAGGCCTATTTTCTCAAAATATATAACCAAAATACTAATAGACATCAACTGTTACACTTTCTAGGTGCCATTCAATATTCTAAGCATTTTACATTTATTAACCAAATTAACTCACTACAACCCTATTTAATAGAAATAAAGGGACTTCCCTGGTGGCACAGTGGTTAGGAATCTACCTGCCAATGCAGGGGACACTGACTGGTTCGATCCTTGGTCTGGGAAGATCCCACATGCTGCGGAGCAAGTAAACCCGTGCATCACAACTACCGAGCCCGTGTGCCACAACTACTGAAGCCCACACACCTAGAGCCCGAGCTCCGCAATAAGAGAAGTCACCGCAGTGAGAAGGCCGCGTACCGCAACAAAGAGTCGCCCCCACCCACTCAACTGGAGAAAGCCCATGCGCAGCAACAAAGACCCAACATAACCAAAAATAAAATTAACTAAATAAATAAATTTATAAAATAATAGAAATAAAGAACAGTTGATATTATAGCTTTTTACTTGTAGTAAAAATGTATTACATAAATGAACCTTGGAAAGTGCTCAACACATACCAATAATACAACAGGTTCAGACTACTAACTATTCATGTTCCCTTACTACGGTACAGAGTTGTTGTTGGGAAGTAGTTACCAACCCAAGGATTATATTTCCAAATCTCCTTTCATTTACTCTGTGTGGCACCTTGTTACTCATTTTTGAGCAGAAGTGACATGTGTCAATTCCGGGCTGAGGAATTTAAATATGATAGACATTCACCATGTTCTCTCTTCATCTGCTGCATCAAGCCTGGAATCCTAGTGATGGGTAGAAGGGCTTTCCAAGCTGGAAGGGGCCTGTATTCCTGACCTATTCTTTGGGGCTGAGGTACCCAGGAGGGCTGTCCCACTAGGAATGCCATTGCTAAGCCACCCTGGGCTTCTTTGTTATAGCATTTAATGCTTATCATTAGTGTCATCATTAGAATTATTATCTTATTACTAACATTTCATGTTTAAGAGAAAAGAATGGACACTTGAAACTCCACTGTTATACTGTAGACATCCCAACCAAAGAAACTTTGCAGCCTGGGAACTCACTGAAATGTTTCTAAGGTCTGAAGTTTAGGTCAAGAGAAAAATCTTTTCTGATGTTTTTGTTCATTTTATTTCCAGGTCCCTTCCAAACAACAAAGTGATGAGCTTATTTATCTTGAAGTGCTTGGAAATGACAATTTTGTTGAAGATAGCTGGCTTTCAGATTGTAACTCTCCACTGTGTAAGGGTGGCAGTTATGCCTAGCTGATCAAGGTCACCTAGCCCTTATCTGGGCAACCAAGGTGTCATAAATAATTTGGGAACATGTCTACATCACTGAGCAGCTAAGCAGATGAAAAACTTGTTCCTCTCAGACCGTAACTAAGTTTATAACTTTCCAATGTTCTCTGGAAAGAGAAAAACAGAGAAATGAGTAGGCACCGTATTGTGTACCATTTTGAAGAACATTCCTAAAAGCTAACTTTTTCTCTACTAATTTTAACTGATTGAAACTGATAAGGGGACATTTCCCTAGCATTTCACCACTCCATTTTCCCCCAGGGTAATATAGTGGATGTTATTTGATTTGTTTTTTCCCTAAATCTATCGTGTTGTCATTTATAGACTCAAGATCTTAATCCAAGTCAAGATGGTGGGAGCAAAGCACTTAACCCAATTAAATGAATAATTTGTTGTAAGAACTTTGTAAAAAATATTTTGCTTCCCTCTTATCACTCATCACCCATTGTCACAACTACTCAACTCTGCCACTGTAGCATGAAAGCAGTCAAAGGCAATATGTAAATGAATGGGCATGTTTATGTTGCAACAAAACTTTATTTACAAAACAAGCATTTCAAACAGCATTTCAAAGATATGAAATAACAAGCACAACAAACTTAAGGCATTAATGTGGGTGGCATGTTCAAAGGAAAGGTCAGCTGATCAGAGGTTAAGGAGCAAGGAGGATAGCAATGTGAGAAGAGGTCCAAGCGGTATCAGGGGCCAGATCAGGCAGCGCACTCTAGGCAACAATTTAGCTCTCAGTTTATGTGCTTCTGATGGATTAGATGTAGAGTGAGGGAAAGAGAGAAACCAAGGCAGATTATTAAATATTTTACTTGAGAAACAAGGTTGCCCATAGTAGGAGAGTGGGAAAGTGTAGGGAGCAGAACTCAAAAATTCTGTTTTGGTCAGCACATGATTTGTAAATCATTTTTCCTACAAAAAGCTGAAACAAACGTGATCCATTCATTCAGTCGTAAACTCTGGTTCTCATAATTCTACATCACAGTTTGGCATCCTGAAAGGAGGGTAGACTTCAGTGTAGACAGAATAAGGTTGAAATGCTAACTCTCACACTGTCTAGCTGTGTGAATCAGAAAAGCCATTCTCTCTGAGCCTCTGTTTTCTCTTCTGGGAAATAAGTTAATTACTATCCATCTGACAGAGTTGTTTCGAAAAAAAGTTCTTAATGAAGGATCTGGCATAAAGTAGATTCTTCATAAACATTGTTTCCCTTCCTTCTCATGTATGTATTCATTCAATAAATATTTATTGCATTTTGGGCCAAGTATGTGTCAGGCACTCTTCCAAGCACTCTGAGATGTGAGCAAGACTAATAAATCTCAGCCCTCATGAACCACATAAGAATTATTATTGGATATATATATGGATATGTATATAAATACAGATCAGTTATTCTCAACCAGAGGTGATTTTGTCCCCAAAACGACAGTTGACAACATCTAGATATACGTTTGATTGCCATACTAGGGGTGGATGTACCAGCATCTAGTGGGTAGAGGTTAGGGATGATGATAATATTGCTACAATGCATAGGATAGCTTCACCCACCACAAAGAATTATTCAGCCCAAAATGCCAATAGCATGTTGAGGAACTTTGATTTAGGGATGTGTGTTTATGTGTGTGTGTGCATGTATGTTAAAATTAAAAAAAAAAACAAAACAAAAAAACTATGAAGAGTACAAGAAGGAAAGTAATAGAGTGTTTTAGAGTTCTAATTGAAGAGGTGAACCTGAATAAAATAAAAGCTTTGTCCTGGTAAATTTCTGAGAAAAGAATTCCTAAACAGAAGGATGAGGACTTACAACTGACCACCAGCATAAATTTACTTACTTAATTAATTATTAACATCTTTATTGGAGTATAATTGCTTTACATTATTGTGTTAGTTTCTGCTGTATAACAAAGTGAATCAGCTATACATATACATATATCCCCATATCTCCTCCCTCTTGCGTCTCCCTCCCACCTTCCCTATCTCACCCCTCTAGGCGATCACAAAGCACTGAGCTGATCTCCCTGTGCTATGGGGCTGCTTCCCACTAACTATCTATTCTATATTTGGTAGTGTGTATATGTCAATGCCACTCTCTCACTTCGTCCCCGCGGAAGGGTAAGCTGGCACCAGCATAAATTTAAAAACCCTGATTCCAGCCATAAATGTGAATTCAAAGTCAGTCATTAGTTTTACTTTAATCTTCAAGGCTTTATGCACTTTCTTATTTTATCCTATTATGAGCTATGATGAGAAAGACAGTTTGGGAAGTTGAATAAACTTAGGACCAAATCTTGGATTTATAGCTTATTATATAATCTTGAGAGATCTCACTTAATATCATGTAGCCCTGATTTCCTTACCTGTAAAATGGGGTCAATAATAGAAAATACATAAAACAGAGTTGTTTCGAAAACTAAATGAATTAGTGCATTTTAAATGCCTATGTTAGTGTCAGACTCAGAGTAGGAATTCAATAAACAGCCATCCTCCTCCTACCCAACTGTCATGGCAATGAGAGTGGAGAGAGGGATGGTCCAAGGCCTCCTGGCTTTTTCTATCTCTGTTAATTACCACTAGTAAGTCTGTAGCTAAAATTTTCAGACTCATTTTTTAAAAATTTTCTCTGTCTTTCCCTCTCCTATAACATTATCTCTCTGAATCAGTCCCAAAGTCATACAGATTCAGTCTTTTTTGGTCGAAGTGGATGAGTTTTGTATATAAAAGTTTAGGAGCAAACCCAGGGAGCTGTCCAGCAGAAAGTTAGAAATTCAGCACCAGAAGATACAAGAGAAGTGAATCCTCTTGTTGATGTTAAGAATGTCATCCATCTTGTAGAAATACCCTAGAAGGAGAGATCCTCAAGGGAGAGCAAAGACGATTGAACCTTAGGGAAGACTTTCATGTAAAGGAAAACACCCATCAAGTTGACAGGATGACCCAGACAGAGAAAGAAGTTTCACAAAAGTCTGAAGAGTGGAAGTAGTCATCAAAATCAGACTTGCCGGAGGAGAATGAGGACAGAACAAACTTGGTAACTGTAAGGGTGCTGCTAACTCACCAATTCAGGAGAGCTGTGTGAGTGGAATTCAGATCACAAGGGAATCCATTGGGATATAATGACATTAAGGCAGTTTATGTATAGGACATTTTCAAGATGCTCATAGCAAAAGTAAGTAGAGAGATCTCCTTAAAAAGGAAATGTGCATGGTGAGCTATTATAGAAGTAAAATTATTAATTTGAGCAAACAGTGGAGGAGGACCAATGGAAGAGAGGGTATGTGAATATACAGAATAGCTACGAAGTACAGCAAAGATAACTCTTACCATATCTCACCAATTTTTCCAGTGAGGAAGGAGGTGAGCCAGTGGTGAGTGAGTAGGTAAAGAGTTTGGATGACAATGAAAAAGGTTTGAAACTGTTGCTTTGGGATTATATCAGATCCCCTTAAAGGAAGTCAAGGGCTGCTAAGCTGTGGGCAGACCCAAATTGAGATTAAATGGAATCAACTTGAAATGGATTCAACCATCACATTTAAGTGGATTTCTTCAGCAATGATGGTTGGCATGAATCAGAGCAAAAACAATAGACTGGGCAGTGGATGGCCTGGATCAGTATGTTGGGAGGATGAGAACATAGAAGGTTAAAAGTGGAAGGAAAAACCTCAGAATGGCAGAAGATGCAGGGTTGTTCTAAACACTGGTGTTCAGGTTGGCTGGGAAAATATTGTGAAAGAAAAGGAATAAAGGAAGAGGTTATTCTTTCAGTCAGTTATGCATCAAATATGTACATCTATGATGTAGAGCTATAAATGAGACATTAGGGAAACAGTTATGAGCAAAATACAACCTTGGCCTTTAAGGATCTCCATCCAGTGGGTAAAAATATAGTCATTACCTCAACTGTTTTCGAGAGCATCCGATTCCAAGGGAAATAAAGCCACTGAAATGACCTTAAGCTCACTAGGGAATTTATTATAAGGACAGGATATATCTCATAGAACCAAAGGGCAGGAAGTATAATTGTTCTTCACTAAAGATGAGAAGCAGGCATAGGAACACTCCAAGGCAAAGCAGTAGGAAAGCTCTACTTTCTCACTTCCTATTTTTGTTGAGTCCTGTCATCTCTCATATTGTTGAGTCTTCTTTATCAACAGTTTGGCTTTCTCTACTCTCTTGTATCTTCTCATTGGTGCTTTAGCACCTCCAGTTAAGAATACAACCAGAGCTGGTTGGGAAGATGGCGGAAGAGTAAGACGCGGAGATCACCTTCCTTCCCACAGATACATTAGAAATACATCTACACGTGGAACTGCTCCTACAGAACACCCACTGAACGCTGGCAGAAGACCTCAGACCACCCAAAAGATGAAAGTCTCTTGGTGCTCCAGCCAGGCATCAGGGCTGTGCCTCTGAGGTGGGAGAGCCAACTTCAGGACACTGGTCCACAAGAGACCTCCCAGCTCCACGTAATACCAAATGGCGAAAATCTCCCAGAGATCTCCATCTCAACATCAAGACCCAGCTTCACTCAACGACCAGCAAGCTACAGTGCTGGACACCCTATGCCAAACAACTAGCAAGACAGGAACACAGCACCATCCATTAGCAGAGAGGTTGCCTAAAATCATAACAAGGCCACAGACACCCCAAAACACACCACCAGATGTGGACGTGCCCACCAGAAAGACAAGATCCAGCCTCATCCACCAGAACACAAGCACTAGTTCCCTCCACCAGGAAGCCTACACAACCCACTGAACCAACCTTAGCCTTAACCAACTGGGGACAGATACCAAAAACAACGGGAACTACGAACATGCAGCCTGTGAAAAGGAGACCCCAAACACAGTAACATAAGCAAAATGAGAAGACAGAAAAACACACAGCAGATGAAGGAGCAGGGTCAAAACACACCAGACCTAACAAATGAAGAGGAAATAGGTAGTCTACCTGAAAAAGAATTCAGAATAATGATAGTAAGGATGATCCAAAATCTTGGAAATAGAATAGACAAAATGCAAGAAACATTTAACAAGGATGTAGAAGAACTAAAGAGGAACCAAGCAACGATGAAAGACACAATAAATGAAATTAAAAATACTATAGATGGGATCAATAGCAGAATAACTGAGGCAGAAGAACGGATAAGTGACCTGGAAGATAAAATGGTGGAAATAACTACTGCAGAGCAGGATAAAGAAAAAAGAATGCAAAGAACTAAGGACAGTCCCAGAGACCTCTGGGACAACATTAAATGCACCAACATTCGAATTATAGGGGTCCCAGAAGAAGAAGAGAAAAAGAAAGGGACTGAGAAAATATTAGAAGAGATTATAGTTGAAAACTTCCCTAATATGGGAAAGGAAATAGTTAATCAAGTCCTGGAAGCACAGAGAGTTCCATACAGGATAAATCCAAGGAGAAACATGCCAAGACACATATTAATCAAACTGTCAACAATTAAATATAAAGAAAACATATTAAAAGCAGCAAGGGAAAAACAACAAATAACACACAAGGGAATCCCCATAAGGTTAACAGCTGATCTTTCAGCAGAAACTCTGCAAGCCAGAAGGGAGTGGCAGGATATACTCAAAGTGATGAAGGAGAAAAACCTGCAACCAAGATTACTCTACCCAGCAAGGATCTCATTCAGATTTGATGGAGAAATTAAAACCTTTACAGACAAGCAAAAGCTGAGAGAGTTCAGCACCACCAAACCAGCTTTACAACAAATGCTAAAGGAACTTCTCTAGGCAAGAAACACAAGAGAAGGAAAAGACCTACAATAACAAACCCAAAACATTTAAGAAAATGGGAATAGGAACATACATATCGATAATTACCTTAAATGTAAATGGATTAAATGCTCCCACCAAAAGACACAGACTGGCTGAATGGATACAAAAACAAGACCCATATATATGCTGTCTACAAGAGACCCACTTCAGACCTAGAGACACATACAGACTGAAAGTGAGAGGATGGAAAAAGATATTCCATGCAAAAGGAAATCAAAAGAAAGCTGGAGTAGCAATTCTCATATCAGACAAAATAGACTTTAAAATAAAGACTATTACAAGAGACAAAGAAGGACACTATATAATGATCAAGGGATCGATCCTAGAAGAAGGTATAACAATTGTAAATATTTATGCACCCAGTATAGGAGCACCTCAATACATAAGGCAAATACTAACAGCCATAAAAGGGGAAATCGACAGTAACACAATCATAGTAGGGGACTTTAACACCCCACTTTCACCAATGGACAGATCATCCAAAATGAAAATAAATAAGGAAACACAAGCTTTAAATGATACATTAAACAAGATGGACTTAATTGATATTTATAGGACATTCCACCCAAAAACAACAGAATACACATTTTTCTCAAGTGCTCATGGAACATTCTCCAGGATAGATCATATCTTGGGTCACAAATCAAGCCTTGGTAAATTTAAGAAAATTGAAATCGTATCAAGTATCTTTTCCGACCACAACGCTATGAGACTAGATATCAATTACACGAAAAGATCTGTAAAAAATACAAACACATGGAGGCTACACAATACACTACTTAATAACGAAGTGATCACTGAAGAAATCAAAGGGGAAATCAAAAAATACCTAGAAACAAATGACAATGGAGACACGACGACCCAAAACCTATGGGACGCAGCAAAAGCAGTGCTAAGAGGGAAGTTTATAGCAATAAAAGCCTACCTCAAGATACAGGAAACATCTCGAATAAACAACCTAACCTTGCACCTAAAGCAATTAGAGAAAGAAGAACAAAAAAACCCCAAAGCTAGCAGAAGGAAAGAAATCATAAAGATCAGATCAGAAATAAATGAAAAAGAAATGAAGGAAACAAAAGCAAAAATCAATGAAACTAAAAGCTGGTTCTTTGAGAAGATAAACAAAATTGATAAACCATTAGCCAGACACATCAAGAGAAAAAGGGAGAAGACTCAAATCAATAGAATTAGAAATGAAAAAGGAGAAGTAACCACTGACACTGCAGAAATACAAACGATCATGAGAGATTACTACAAGCAATTCTATGCCAATAAAATGGACAACCTGGAAGAAACGGACAGATTCTTAGAAATGCACAACGTGCCGAGACTGAACCAGGAAGAAAGAGAAAATATGAACAGACCAATCACAAGCACTGAAATTGAAACTGTGATTAAAAATCTTCCAACACACAAAAGCCCAGGACCAGATGGCTTCACAGGTGAATTCTATCAAACATTTAGAGAAGAGCTAACACCTATCCTTCTCAAACTCTTCCAAAATATAGCAGAGGGAGGAACACTCCCAAACTCATTCTACGAGGCCACTGTCACCCTGATACCAAAACCAGACAAAGATGTCACAAAGAAAGAAAACTACAGGCCAATATCACTGATGAACATAGATGCAAAAATCCTCAACAAAATACTAGCAAACAGAATCCAACAGCACATTAAAAGGATTATACACCATGATCAAGTGGGGTTTATTCCAGGAATGCAAGGATTCTTCAATATACGCAAATCAATCAACGTGATACATCATATTAACAAATTAAAGGAGAAAAACCATATGATCATCTCAATAGATGCAGAGAAAGCTTTTGACAAAATTCAACACCCATTTATGATAAAAGCCCTGCAGAAAGTAGGCATAGAGGGAACTTTCCTCAACATAATAAAGGCCGTATATGACAAACCCACAGCCAACATTGTCCTCAATGGTGAAAAACTGAAACCATTTCCACTAAGATCAGGAACAAGACAAGGTTGCCCACTCTCACCACTATTATTCAACATAGTTTTGGAAGTGTTAGCCACAGCAATCAGAGAAGAAAAAGAAATAAAAGGAATCCAAATCGGAAAAGAAGAAGTAAAGCTGTCACTGTTTGCAGATGACAGGATACTATACATAGAGAATCCTAAAGATGCTACCAGAAAACTCCTAGAGCTAAGCAATGAATTTGGTAAAGTAGCAGGATACAAAATTAATGCACAGAAATCTCTTGCATTCCTATACACTGATGATGAAAAATCTGAAAGTGAAATTAAGAAAACACTCCCGTTTACCATTGCAACAAAAAGAATAAAATATCTAGGAATAAACCTACCTAAGGAGACAAAAGACCTGTATGCAGAAAATTATAGGACACTGATGAAAGAAATTAAAGATGATACAAATATATGGAGAGATATACCATGTTCTTGGATTGGAAGAATCAACATTGTGAAAATGACTCTACTACCCAAAACAATCTACAGATTCAATGCAATCCCTATCAAACTACCACTGGCATTTTTCACAGAACTAGAACAAAAAATTTCACAATTTGTATGGAAACACAAAAGACCCCGAATAGCCAAAGCAATCTTGAGAACAAAAAATGGAGCTGGAGGAATCAGGCTTCCTGACTTCAGTCTATATTACAAAGCTACAGTAATCAAGACAGTTTGGTACTGGCACAAAAACAGAAATATAGATCAATGGAACAGGATAGAAAGCCCAGAGATAAACCCACGCACATATGGTCACCTTATCTTTGATAAAGGAGGCAAGCATATACAGTGGAGAAAAGACAGCCTCTTCAATAAGTGGTGCTGGGAAAATTGCCCAGGTACACATAAAAGTATGAAATTAGAACACTCCCTGACACCATACACAAAAATAAACTCAAAATGGATTAAAGACCTAAGTGTAAGGCCAGACACTATCAAACTCTTAGAGGAAAACATAGGCAGAACACTCTATGACATAAATCACAGCAAGATCCTTTTTGACCCAGCTCCTAGAGAAATGGAAATAAAAACACAAATAAACAAATGGGACCTAATGAAACTTAAAAGCTTTTGCACAGCAAAGGAAACCATAAACAAGACCAAAAGACAACCCTCAGAATGGGAGAAAATATTTGCAAATGAAGCAACTGACAAAGGATTAATCTCCAAGATTTACAAGCAGCTCATGCAGCTCAATAACAAAAAAACAAACAACCCAATCCAAAAATGGGCAGAAGACTTAAATAGACATTTCTCCAAAGAAGATATACAGATTGCCAACAGACACATGAAAGAATGCTCAACATCATTAATCATTAGAGAAATGCAAATCAAAACTACAATGAGGTATCATCTCACACTGGTCAGAATGGCCATCATCAAAAAATCTAGAAACAATAAATGCTGGAGAGGGTGTGGAGAAAAGGGAACACTCTTGCACTGTTGGTGGGAATGTAAATTGATACAGCCACTATGGAGAACAGTATGGAGGTTCCTTGAAAAACTAAAAATAGAACTACCATACGACCCAGCAATCCCACTACTGGGCATATACCCTGAGAAAACCATAATTCAAAAAGTGTCATGTACCAAAATGTTCATTGCAGCTCTATTTACAATAGCCAGGACATGGAAGCAACCTAAGTGTCCATCATCGGATGAATGGATAAAGAAGATGTGGCACATATATACAATGGAATATTACTCAGCCATAAAAAGAAATGAAATGGAGGTATTTGTAATGAGGTGGATGGAGTTAGAGTCTGTCATACAGAGTGAAGTAAGTCAGAAAGAGAAAAAGAAATACAGTATGCTAACACATATATATGGAATCTAAAAAAAAAAAAAAAAAAATGGTCATGAAGAACCTAGTGGCAAGACGGGAATAAAGACACAGACCTAATAGAGAATGGACTTGAGGATATGGGGAGGGGGAGGGGTGAGATGTGACAGGGTGAGAGAGTTTCATGGACATATATACACTACCAAATGTGGAATGGATAGCTAGTGGGAAGCAGCCGCATAGCACAGGGAGATCAGCTCTGTGCTTTGTGACCACCTAGAGGGGTGGGATAGGGAGGGTGGGAGGGAGGGAGATGCAAGAGGGAAGAGATATGGGAACATATGTATATGTATAACTGATTCACTTTGTTATAAAGCAGAAACTAACACACCATTGTAAAGCAATTATACTTCAATAAAGATGTTTAAAAAAAAAAAAGAATACAACCAAAATAAATTAGTATCACCATATACTGATATCAAATGCTAGGGAGCAAACATGATCTGCTCAGCCTTGCCAAGGAATCAACTCAGTCTAGTCAGATATCTACCCTTCATTCAATGAGCTACAGCCAAGTGTTGCAGGGTTATGTCATTCAAAAAATAAGGACATGTGAATAAGGCAGAGACTGAAAAGTAAGAAAAAATGTGTTCAACAGGCCAGTCTCAGAGGGAAAATTCTAGTGAATCTTTTACTTATTCTCACTGAAAAGCAGTCGGTGTGTGAAGTAAACAATTATACCTCCTATTTATTGCACTACATACCAGGTACTACAATGTGCTTTAGTGGGTCAGGGGGCTTAGCCTGAGCTTCCTGAAAGTAGAGACTGAGGTAAAGGCTTGCATGCAGAGAGTTTATTTAAGAATGTGATCCCAGGGATGAGAAGGAGGGTGGAGGACATGAAACAAGAGAGGGAAAGCCAACTGGTCATCAATCCTGAGAGATTTTCTAAAGAGCTTCATGAAATATTTCTTAAGACTGTCTTCCCAGGGAATAGGTGGGTAAAACATTTATTTATCAGTTCCTGGTCCTATTGGTAAAGAATGCTCCCCCAGTCAATATTTCCTCCACACTTCCAGTTATGTGCACAGTGCATCCCAATCTTCAATGTCAGAGAATCTCCAGGACAGGAAGTGAGAGGTATTCAGTGCAGGTTTAGGTGAGATGTTGTCAGATTGTACCTGGTGAACCTAGTCCAACCTGCATGAAACTGGTCACTATAGCAGTGACTGCATAAAAGGTGGGACCAAGAGAATATGAAGTAGTGCACAAGGCAATTCCAGGGCAAGAAATGTCAAAAGGTAAATAGACTATAACATCAGGCTGCAGGAGTTGGCTTTATCGTCATCTGTACTGGTTCTTCATTAACTTGACCTCCTGTATTCATCAATGATTACCATGAATGAAGTAGTATGCTGAGAAATAAAGGTGGGAGAGACAGAGAAAGAGACAGAGAGAGCAAGCTATAAATAAGAATCCAAAAGGGAAGAAGAGGAATATTTACTGGGCTTCCATTTGCTACCATTCACATTATATGAAGAATCAATTTCCCCAACAGCTCTGTGGCTTGAATATTCATGTTTCCAATCAAACATAAACAAAGTAAAGTTCAGGTTAGCAAATAATGTGTACAAGTTCGCCTGACTAGAATTAAAATCTAGGCTCATTTCTCCAATTTTTTCTTCAAATGTTAATTAGACACAACTCCTGCCTTCAAGAAGCTTGCTGTCTGCAAAAGGAAAACAATATGTAAAACACTAGTGATCATCATATGGGAATCATCTGACCACTGACCAGGAAAAAGCCAATAATTGGACTTAGATTTCTAAGGGTTGGATAGATATGCTTCAAAATATTGATTATACCTTGTCATTAGATGACTGTAGGAAATCTAGGGTACAAAGCACACAGATGAGGATTTTTTTTTGGCTGCCATGCAACACAGCATTTATTAACATTTTGATAGCTTCAGCTATCATGAATTATAGGAGGAGGAGTGATTAAGAAAGCTCTCATTCAACTTGATGAGCCCAGTTGAGTTGCTTCTAGGCTGGAGACTTTGGCAGAATATCAGGACTAGGACCTCGTAGGCAATGAACACAGTAAAATTAAGGTGGAGAGTTCTGTATCTGTAAATGAGGAAGTCAGTCATTTACAGGGTTAAGATTTGCTTGCTAGGGCTCTCCTTTCATATAGAAATTTAATATTTGTAACATACTTTGCATGTTAATGAAATTGCTCCCCACAAATTTGTCTTTGGGGATAAACAAATGAGGAGTATTGGGGCTGCTCAAGACTGTAACTTGGTTTCTCAGGTGGAGTCATACCAAAGCAGCATGAATCGTAACAAAGCACAAGGATGGTAAACTGTGGGCAGAGCTCACAATTGAGGTTAAAGAGTATAGCTTTATTATGGCTTTATCCATGTAACCTTCTCCAGCAACAGTGGATGGCAAGGAGCAATGCAGAAGGCAATAGACTTGACAGTGGATGATGCTGGGAAAGATGTTGGGAGGGTAGGTTGAAGATGTCAGCCTGAGTCTTTGTGGCCATACATGTTTCTGTAGATAGATGGTGAGAATCGTTGATCAAACATTTTTATTTCTCTCCATTCTCCCCAACCTATAGCCACACACACACACACACACACACATACACATTTAAATAAGAATTTTGAGAAATATAGAAAAACAGAACACTGTGGAGATGAAAAGTCTCAGTTGGCCGGCATTGATTATTCCTGAGACAATTCCTTGAGGCTAACAATGTTAGCTACCATTTAGTCAGTACTGATGATGAACCAGGCTTTTCTCCCACTTAATGTTCAAAACAACTCTTTGAGGTGAGTATTGATTATGCTCATTTCACAGATGAGGAAGCTTCAGCTCAGGGAGATTAAATAACTTGCCCAAAGTCCTCAGCTGGTGAATGATGAGGAGGAGATTCAATTTTTGTGTCTCCCTGATTGAGAACTCAGATCTTCCTACTGTGTACAATTGCAATCCCCATTCTGACCCTGCCTTACATTCTTGTACTGAGGAGATTTAAAATGATCTATCAGCTTTTCTGTTCTGTTTCACCAGACATTGGTAAAAATCACTACCTTCAACCATAACACCAGATCAAGACTGAAAACTGACAAATCTCTGTATATCTTTCACCTAATTTCTTACTTCATTCTATTTTTATGTGTATAATGGTTATCCTTAAAGGATTTTTTTTGAATCATGGATCATGGTACCACTGCCCTAAATTTTTCATTCATTTATTCCACAAACATTTATTTTATTTTATTTTGAACTTTTGAATTTTATTTTATTTATTTTTTTATACACCAGGTTCTTATTAGTTATCTATTTTATACATATTAGTGTATATATGTCAATCTCTCCACAAACATTTATTATATTGAGCATTGTGCCAGATGCCTAGGACACACAATGAATGGGTCCCTAGCTTCAAGGAGTTGATAGTACAAATGAACAGGAAAGAAAAGGAGACATAGAAAAAGATGCAAACTAGAGTGTGATAAATATAGACCTTGACAGTCTATGCAGTGTATTGTGAAAGCCCAAAAATCTTTGCCAAAACCAAATAAGATATCCTGTGGGACTGAGTAAGATTTTTAGACTTAGCAAATGGAAGCAATGATCTATCATCCTCTGTGATGGGAAGGTGGCAGAGTGGAGCAGGTTGTAATGGTGGGCGAGGTGGGGAGATAATTGTCATTTTGAGTTTGAGTGGTCTATTAGACTTCCAAATAGAGATGTGAAACAAAGAGCTGAATATTGGGCCTGGGAGTTAGGAGAGAAGTCTTGACCCTTCAGCATATAGATTTTGTTTAAACCTTGATATTGGGTGAAATCATCAAGGACATAAAAGTATAAGGAAAGAGAAGAAAGGACAAGAACTGAGTGTGGGGCAGCCCCAGATGAAGAGGTCATGAAGACAAGGCACCAACAAAGGAAACTGAGAAAGAACCACCAGAAAAGCAGGAAGAAAATAGAGACTTTCATACAGAGTGAAGTAAGTCAGAAAGAGAAAAAAAAATATCGTATATTAACGCATATATGTGGAATTTAGAAAAATGGTACCGATGAACCAGTTTGCAATGCAGAAACAGAGACACAGATGTACAGAACAAATGTATGGACACCAAGCAGGGAAAGCAGGGGAGGCAGCTGGTGATGGGATGAATTGGGAGACTGGGATTGACATATATACACTAATATGTATAAAATAGATAACTAATAAGAACATGCTGTATAAAAAATAAATAAAATTCAAAAAAAAAAGAAAGAAAAGAAAATCAGTAGGCTTTAGAGCCCCGAAAAACCTAAAAAAAATATCAAAGAGAAGCAAATTGCCTGTGTCAAATGCTGCCGATAAATCAAGTAAGAGGAAGATTGAGAACTGACCACTAGATTTAGCAGTTTGTAGGTCAGTGGTGACCTTGAAGTGAGCAATTTCCATAGAGCGGTGAGGAGAAACCCTGCTTAGGGTGGTTTTAAAGAAAAGGAGGAGAGATTGAAAACATTGAGAACAGGCATATCTTTCAAGATTTGCAGTAAAGGGGAACATAGAAATGGGGTGAAGACTCACAGAAGAAGTAGAGTCAAGTGATTATTTTTAAGGCAGAAAAATCAGCATGATGTCATGCTGATTGGAATGATTCATTAGAGAGGAATGCTTATTGTGGATGTAACATATACAGGGAAGAACTGGTAAAGCAAGGTACCTAATAAGGGCTATGAATACAGGGACATGATATGAGGAGTTTTTGTTTGCTTCATTAAACATGGAGAAGGTAACCAGTTTGTTTGGTGCCTGCCATATGCTAGGCACCATGCAAATGTGCCATTCACTCTTCTAAACAATTTTTGTTACAACAGCTCTTTTAGACTATCCCCGAGGCTCAGAAAGATTCAATAGCTTGAGCTAGTGAACAGCAGGGTCAGAGCTTGAATCCTCACCTATCTTAGACCAGACACCATTCTCTTATCTTGACACATGCTACCTCCTTTGAAAAGGAAAATGAACAAGCAAACAAATAAAAATGAGCTTCTGGCAGGTGTAAAAGATGGACCAATTAGGAGGCAGGAAACCAATTAGGAGATTATTTTAATCATCAGCATGAGCAGTGGTGGCCGTAAGGACCTTACTATAAGTCCAACCGAGAGACCTATCTGAGGTGGATTCTCCTGGGTCTGGGTTGATGAGAAGGGTGGAGTGCTGTCAGAGTCAGCACAGGGGAGGGAAGGAGTCTGGGATGCCTTACAGCTTGCCCGTGTGGGCAGGTGGTTTTAGATGGTTTAACCTATCCTATGGGCTATGAATGAGAAGGAGACAGGAAGAGTTCTTAAAGGAAAAGAAAATATTAATGTGTGTGGATTCATGGTCTTCTTTTTCTCCTGCCTTCATTGCTGTAGTCCTCTCCTCTCTTCCACCTCACACTATCACCTCTAACTCAGTGACGAATGGTCAATTCCTGGCAGAAAGAACATTTTGGGAAAAGAAAAGTGGTTATAGAAAAAGAACCATGTTAGTATAGTGCTGAGGAGAGAAGCAATTTGGAAAACTGGATAGCAGGAACAGGAAGACTTGGAAAGGAGGAAGAGAGAGGGGTCCACAGGAATGGGTAAAGAGGAAAGAGAGAGTTGTTTTTATAAAATAACTGCCATTGTTAAAATTTACTGACAAATTACCATATGGCAGACGCTGGTGTGTGTGCGTGTGTGTGAGGGAGGGAGGGATGGAAAGAGAGAGAGAGAGAGAGAGAGAGAGAGAGAGACATGCGGGGAGGGGACTATCTTTATCCAATGAGGTAGGTGTCTTCACCAGATCCATGTTACATTTGAGAACACTGGTTGGCTGAAAAATAGTCACCCTAAAGATATCCACATTTGAATCCCTGGAACCTGTGAAGATTATTTTATATGGTAAAACCAGCTATGCACAGATGTGACTAAATTAAGGATCTTCAGAAGGGAAGATTACCAGGTAAGGGAAGGGACTATCCAGGTGGACCCTAAAAGCAAACACATGTATATTCATGAGGGAGCAGAGGGAAATATTACTGCACATAGAGGAGAAGGCAATTTGAAGACGGAGCAGAGAGAGATTAGTAGATGCTGGCCTTGAAGATTAGGGTGATGCAACAGCAATCCAAGGAATGCCAACAGCCACTGGAAGCCAGAGGAGACAAAAAGAAGACTATCCCCTAGAGCATCTGGAGGGAACTTGGCCCTGCTGGCGCCTTGATTTTGGTCTAGAGGTATTGTTTTCAGATTTCTGTCCTCCAGAAGTGTGAGGGAATAGATTTCAGTTGTTTTAAGTGACTGAGTTTGTGGGAATTTGTTTTAGCAATCATAGGGAACTAATACAGACACCAAGGATGGGAGAGTTTAAGTAATTGGCCCAGTAAATGGTCAAACCCTCTTACACCCAAGCAGTCTGACTTGAGTTGCTTTGAACTGCTTGTGGTCCCTCGCAGTAACTGGAATCCTTTAAATGTTTGAGAAAGACAAGAATAAGAATTGGAATTCCTGTTGGGTCTCCAAAATAATTACTGCAGAGTAATACCACTCTGCTACTGATCTTGGGATACCGACTGATAAGCATTTCAGTAGGAACTCAATAAAGTTGGTAACTCATCATAGCAGGTCTCCAAGAATGCCTTGGAACAGCTTTGGACAGGGTCTCTTAGTGGCTGGGTGAATAATGCCTGTGGTGTCTGGAGCTATACCATTGGCACAACCTTAGACCTCCAACCAGCCCCCAGAGCATGCAAGCCCAATCCCAGAGCTGCTTTCTGTCTCACCTTTCACCAAAGGGTGGGTGGAGCCTTGCCTTCACAGGAGGGAGGAGCTTCAGTCTTTCCACCAGCCCCTCACAGTCCCCCGTACATTTTCTCTGGGCATTTCCCAGCAACTACAGGAACCATCCTTCTGGAACGGATGCCGGGGCAGGAGAAACATTTGGTGAAAAATAGTTTTCTCCTCCCCTCTCCTTCTCTGAGCTGGGGGCCTTATTCAGTTAGATATTCGAGTAAAATTAAAAGTCATTCCAAAAGGTTTCATATTTCCATGAAAAATCTGTCTCTGAAAGTTTACAACGTCTCAGTACTGAGAATCTGGCCCCTCTGTGCTCCTCAGTACCATGGACAGCCCCTTACCTGATGCCTGGTACTAGGCCGTGAAGCCCATCTACTCAGTTTTATCCCAGCCACACCTTCGTCCACCCACACACGTTTTGTTCCAGTCACAGGATTCCTCACCTCCTCCTCTGCACAGGATGCTTCTTCTTCCCAAAACAGTCTTCTCTGAACCCTTTAGGAAAGGGGTCGCCATGGACCTATACCGGTCAGAGGCCTGTTAGGAACCAGGCCGCACAGCAGGAGGTGAGCAGCCGGTGAGCTAGCGAAGCTCCCTCTGCCGCTCTCCATCACTCACTTTACCGCCTGAGCCATATCCTCCTCCCTCTCCCCCACCCCATTCCCTGTCCCTGGTGTCAAAAATGTTGGGGACTGCTGCTCTAGGACATGCACAGCACTTCTGTCCTCCTTGGCTTGACTTAGTCATATTCTCAAGGGTCACTCTGCTGCCTGCCGCTTCCTCTAGGAAGGCCTCCTTGATCAACCTCCCACTAGATTTTGGGACTCCCCAGACACCTGTTCATATTCTTGCCACAACCTGAAACACTGACAGTATAATCATCTATTTCATTGTTTGTGAGTTCTATGGGCAAGGATATTATTTCACTTATTTCATCCAGAATCCTAGCACATTGTAGGGGTTTACTAGGATTTGTAAATGACTGGATGAATATTATAAACAAATAAATGGGTAGCTTTGAGTTTTTTGTGTCTATAGCCTCTTTGCTCCTCAGCAGAGAGTCCAGTGTAAAGATAATGCATCTTACTCTTCTGTCTGTCCTTCACAGGGCCTTGACCAGAGCAAGTGCTTGATACTGTGTTATTGATTGATTCCGATCAAAATGTAATCTTGATTGAAGAAATTTCGGATGTTTCTGATGGTATTAACCTGAGGGCTCTGAGTTCTAATAACCTAGACCAAGAATCCATTTTAAAACTGTATCCCTTACAATTCTAGTCCCCAAATCTTTTAACATACTGGACTGCTCACTGTTTTCTGACAAGACATACACTTGAATATCTCTGAGGTTTTATCTCTGCTGCTATCTCTACCTAGAATACCACTTCCCCTTCTGTCCAGTTAGAAAACACTTCTCAGGCCCCAAGGTCCAGCTAAGACCCCCTCACCAGCCAGATTTCTACTGGACTTTGCGCCCATTTCTATCATAGTATTTTCTACACTTAAATCAATATAGTTGTTTAAGTATTGATCCCAGTGTGCTGTGAGGCCCTTGAAAACAGAGTGATTTCTCACTGAACTGTACCCCAGTGTCTAGAGGTTATCTTGGGCCTAGAACATTGAAATTATCAATAAGAATGAATGTTTGACATTCAGCTGGACCAAACCAGAGGTGAGGAGGTCACCCACAATGACTACAGCTTAGATTCTTTACTTTCAGAGCCATTTTCCAGAAAAATTAACTGACACATACAAAAGGCAAATGGCCAAGTTCAAGAGCATAGAGTAAGTTAGTGAGGAAGGCAGAACAGGAGCTGAAACCTCCAGACCCCAGCCTGATGCCTTTCCACTTGTCAGCCCCAAGAGGGTCAGCTTAGTAATTTACCCACCTTCCTCATTACTGGGGCTCAGCTCTCCAAGGGCTGAGTGAAGGGTCTGGTTACCTAAGAGTCTGTGCCTTCCTTTGACACTAGGAAGCAAGCAGCCCAGCCAGATGTGTCCACCCTGGGGATGCTGCAGACAATCGTGATTAGCTCCCTCTCAATTTTCTATGAAATGCTAATGTGTTCCACTAGCACACCAGTGACATCCAATGTCTGCTCTGTGCAGAGGCCTATAATGTCAATTAAATGCCAAAGCTCACTAACAGGTGTGCTGATTG
Organism: Eubalaena glacialis; assembly: GCF_028564815.1. Lineage (NCBI taxonomy): Eukaryota > Metazoa > Chordata > Mammalia > Artiodactyla > Balaenidae > Eubalaena > Eubalaena glacialis. Next base: position 42,781,933 of record NC_083720.1, read on the forward strand.
TCTCTGCAAAATCATGTACTGGAGCAGCACTCCAAGTGTGAAGTAGACAAGAAAGAACTTTCGGTCCCTCCGTGTCCCCATCCCCAGCTCTGTTATTAGCTTTTACTTTTGGTCCTTGCTGCCAAGAATTAACTTTTTCCCCTAAAAACAAAATCAGAATCGTGCTTCATATGTGCAAAATACACCAGTAATGTTTCTGATATTGAACGCCCCTCTCACTACTGCCCCACTGCAGGGCTGACCCTGAGGTTTTTCTCTAGCTCCCCTCCCCCCCAATCCAACCACCCCACTCACAGGTCACTGAGTGATCTTCCTGAGGAGGAAAAGCTCTCAGTCTGTCATTTTCCCACTCAAAAGCCTTCAGTGACATCCCACTGTCTGTTCAATTAAATGCATATTCTTCAGATGGGCACTCAAAACCTTCTGTCTATTGGCCCCATACTATTTTTACAAAATAATCTCCCACTGCACATCAGCCGACCAAGAATCTTGTACTCTACTTTTCATGTCTGCTTCTTCAAGCAAAATTCTGTCTAAAATGCCTTTTCCTACGAACTCAGTCCAGTGAAATAACCCTTCTTCCAGAGCCACTTCTGTAAAAAAAAATTGTTAGATCTCCTTAATCAGAATTCTTTCTCTTTCCCCCAAATCACAAAGTTACCAGTGCAGAATTATCGATTTTTGAGCTTTTCCTGCACAGGTCAGACACATGCCAATTGTCTTATTTGCATAACTTCATTTCATCTTCACAAAGTGAGATAGTCACCTTCATTTCACAAATGAGGAAACTGAGTCTCTAAGGGATGAAGTAACTGGCCCTAAGTCACAGAGTTAATAAGAGGCAGAACCTAGTATTAACCTCAGAGAGGGGGCAATTCCATGCATAGGTTCTGATCCTGTATAGTATGTGCTGGCATCTTGAGTAGACTATTACTGATTACCATGTACATGAGGATTCATTTCTGTGACTACCTCTAATATCAAATTATAAATTCACCTGCATATGCCTCCTGTTCAAAAGCAGAAGCTCAGAAATGGATGTTGTTAAAATTTTTGATCCAATTCAATCTGTCCTGGAAGGAACATGTCTGTCCCTGGATCTACTTTTTACTTTAAGAGTGTCTATAGATTTGTTGCATGAAAATGTGGATTTAAATCCTCCTGGCATAGAGGCTGGGATCAGTGGTCATATTTATATCTAACGTCTATATGACTGGGAGCCACAGGGGTGATTTATTTAATGCTTACAGTCTGTAAAATCAAATGGTGTCAGCCTAAACTCATTAGAGCACTATCGCCTTTGGTTTCTGCACTCCACTAGCTCAGGATCCTACCCAGAGAAAAACTTTGCTCATTCCTGCTGCCTTCTGAGGTCTGGCTTCCTTCCCCCAAGTCCATAGTCACTATGACAGGCCCTGCTGCTCACAGATGGAGCTGCAGAGAAGCCTGCCCAAAGATAATTTTCATTTCAAAGCTCAAACATGAAAAGCGCTCCCTTGCTGGGTAAATGAACCCACTGTTTTCTTGTTAAATCAAGCTCTTTTGAAGAGAAGCTGGAGAAAGAAACTGGCAGAGGAATTGGGGAAAGAGGAAGTGGAAAACAAAACTTTAGTAGCTTTTTCTTTTTTTCAATTTTTCGGCTAAGCTCAAGTTGGTTGAGTAAATGAACTATGTTTTCCCAAGATGCATTGAGAAAGGTGAATAGTGGGCAGGGCTTGTTTAACCATAAGGCCTGGGGTCTGTGACCCTTGATCTAATTGAAATGGCTAATTAAACTGCTTAATACAACACCTAGACCACTGCAGTAGTTTGGACTTCAATTGCGGGGGAAGTTCAGAAGCATCCATCTTCCTTTTGTAAAAAAAGTAGAAGTTCAACTTTCTGGTGACCCAAATCCATGAAGTAGCAATTTCTTTGCTACTTCCAGAAAGCTGCAAAAGGAAAAAAAAAAAAAAAAAAAAGCTGGAAGTTTTTCATAGTGGGCAAGGGACAGATTCTCCCTCCCTTGAATCCCTGAATCTGCCATCTCTTCTACAACAAGCAGAAATGATTCTAATGGTTAAATGATTAGTAGAACTAAGCTACTCAGTTTCCTGACTAAGAACAGCCTTTTTCTTTCTCTGAGAATATCTGCATCTTCAGATGGTTTTAAGAGGACCCCGCGTACAATCAGGAGAAATGCAGGAGAGCAGGAGTGAAGAAAAGAACAATATCCAGGCAAACTGTGCAGCTGGGCATCCTGATGCCCAGAAAACAGATAGAGAGAGGTCTTCTTCGCCCTTACAGATGATGTCTGAGACTCTACTGAGGTTTAAGTCCTGTGATTCTGAGGACACACACTTATTACTCTTCAGATAAACAACAACAAACTCTTTCCACTATCATTTGACTCTTTTCCTTGGTCTTAGTAATAGGAGACCTCTAATCAGTTAGGGCCTCAGGGCTTTAGAAAATGCTGTTGCTTCAAATGTTCTTGTACAGCCACTTTCAGTTGTCTATCCCTTTCTTGCTGACTGAACCCATTCTTCCCATGGCTGTGAGGGAGATATGAGAGTACACACACACACACACACACACACACACACACACAGACTGGCTAGGGTTGAACAATTGCTAAGGGTTAGAGTGGACCTAGAACTAAACTCCTAATACCCAATGCATTTAAAGGGAACCCTGGACTGGACCACAGGGAAACTTAATACTTCATTAGTTTTCCAGGTCTATTTTACCTCCATAAGTGCTTAAATCCTAATCCCGAATGTTAAAAACACTCTGGGTGATTGCAAAGAACAACAAGAGAACAATAGTAAGACCTCCTTCCATCTGGGAACAAACCCAGCTCTCCTCACTTCAATTATATGGAAGACAATTAAAAAGATGAAAGAAAGGAGGCAGAGAAAAGGATGGCTGGACCTGTTCCCACTATAGTCTCTGTACCAATTTATCAGTGAGACCAAATGTATTGAAGAGGAGGAAGGAAGGTAGGTAGAGGTGGGGAGACCACCTTCTCTCTGGATTGTACTCTGGATCTTCATGCTTTGACAGTACAGAAAAGAATGTCTCCTCCATGTGCCCTCCTTACGATACACTGTGATTCTACTCTCTAGGGAACTAGGCCAATCAGTGACTTGAAGATGACTGGTGACATTAATGTCCCTCTCTTTAGGGCATGATATGGAGGGCAATGAAAGAGCCACATAAGAGAGAAAAAATATCCTGGATGTAACTGTGACATAATGTTATACAGAAGAAAATAGGAAAATTGAGGGGACGAGAAGAACAGTGGAAGAAATGTGTCTGAATGTTCAGAATACAATTTAAAAATGGGCAGGACACATACTGTTTCAAATATCACAGCCTCAAAGACAGTTTGAAATAGTGGAAAAAGCATAGGCGTTAGAGCAAAGCAGGACTGCTGGTTCTGAATGTGTGGTAAACATATTCCATTTTCTTTTGTCTGCTAATCAAAAAAAAAAAAATCTGGACAAAATGTGTAAGTCATCAGTAGAAAACTCTGGAAGGTGGAGAAAAGAAGGATGACTGGCTAGGGACCTTGGGACTTGAGTAAGGACAAAGCACCACTCCTGGGTAGAGCCTCTGGGCACAGTTCTGATTTCCACTCCACTCCTGCAGTAACTAGATGGTACCTTCCCCCTGCCCAGTCAAAGCCAAGGAACTGTAGGGTGGAGTCCTGTCATCTGGGTAACACACAAGTTAAGCAGACCAGAATATCACTTCAGACTGTAAGCACTAAATTTGATATTTAAACCACAAAAGGGAGCCAGGACATGAATCTAAACCTAAACAGGATGGCTACCTACTCATTATGGACTAAATATTTGTGTCTGCCCGAAGTTCATATGTTGAAACCCTACCCCCAATGTGATGGTATTAGGAGGTAGGGCCATTGGGAGGTAATTAGGCTTAGATGAGGTCATGAGTTTGGAGCCATCATGAATGGGATTATTGCCCTTAGAATAGTTGAAAGAGAGCTTGCTTCCTCTCTTTGCTCTCCATCATGTTGAAGTTGACAGTCTGCAACTTAGAAGAGGACTCTTACCAGAACCCAGCCATGCTGACATCCTTATCTCAGACTTACAGCCTCCAGAACTCTGAGAAATAAATTCTTGTTAATTTTAAGCAACGCAATTTACGGCATTTTGTTATAGAAGCCCAAGGTGATTAAGACAGTACTAAAATAGAAGATATAGATAGGAATAGGGGGTCTTACAATACTCAAAATGTTCATGACACAGTCCAAAATATTCATTATACCAAGAAACAGAAAAATTTTAACTTGAATGAGAAAAGACAATCAATACCAAGATGACATAGAGGTTGGAATTACCATACAAGGATTTACGGACAACTATAATTAAAATGCTCCAATGAGCAATTCCTTGAAACAGCAACAGCAAACTTCTGCAAAGAAGAGAAGACATGAAGAAGAATCAAATAAAATTTTAGTCCTAAAAAATAAAATAACTGACATAGAGTTAAAAACTTCCAGAGTTTGATGCAGCTACTTAAATAATCTTGTGATTCTGTTAACATAACAACCTTTTAGAACTCTAGCTTTATGAATTCCTCTCCCTGAGCTTGGGTTTAAAATGAGGATAATTCATAACGTCTCAGAGATAATTTAGTAAAAGAATGAAATACTATCAAACAACAATTTTTAAAAGGGTATTAATGTGGCTTCAAACAACAAAAACATTTTCTTTGCTCGTGAATTGAAATTTTGCAAAAGCCTGAAAGGGATAGTCCATCTCTGCTCCATTTGGCTTCAGACAGAGTGGCTAGAAATTTGAGAACGGGAATCATCTGAAAGATCACTGATTCACACAGCTGGCACAAGGCTGGGATGACTCCAGCGGGTGAGAGCTAGGACTCTATGCAGTGTCTTCATGTAATCCCTCCAGCATGGCAGTTTCAGAGTAGATGAACTTTTTATGTGTAAACTCAGGACTTTCAAGTTGTGTGTCCCAAGAAAGGCAGGTGAAAACTGCCTCATCTTTTTCTGATTTAGCCTCAGAAGTCATACCCCACACATCTGCTGTAGTCTGAGGAACACTCAAATTCAAGGGGAGGGAGTGTACTGGATGCAGGAATGTCAATAAAATATTGTAACAGGAGCATTTGAGATGGGATATACTGGTGTGACCACCTTGTAACATACCATCTGCCGCAGTATGTGTAAGTCCTTTGTCTAATATTGTAAACCATGGATTGGCAAACTACAGCCAGCAGGCTAGTCCAGCCCTCTGCCTGTTTTTATAAATAAAGTTTTATTGGAACACAGTCCAGCTCATTTATTTACATATTGCCTATCACAGTTTTCGTATTACAGCAACAGAGTTGAGTGATTATGACAAATACCATCTGGCCACAAAACCTAAAATATTTACTACTTGGCCATTTACAGAAAAAGTTTCTGACCCCTGTCTTTAATTGTGACATGCTTCTAAAATCTGCTACCTGCTCCTAGCGCTTCATAACATTTTCTCCATATTCTATTGGATTTGGAATTATTTGTGTAAATGTTCCAACTGGCTCTTGTTTAGGACCTTTGTTATGGATGCTTCTTCTGGTAAAAGGTGTTTTTTTATAACTCTTCTAATGGGTGGCTCCTTGTCAACATGAGGTCTCAGATCTTATGTCATCTCCTCAGAAAGGCCTTCTCTGTCCACCCAATCTAAGGTAGTTCCCCACCCTCATTCCCAGTTATTCTATCCCACTGTTGTCTTTCATTTTCTTCATTACACATGTCACTATTAGAAATTGTCTTGTTTACTATCACCCCACTCTTCACAATAGTACAAATTTACTAATAGTAAGTAACATCTGTTTTTTGTTTTTGTTTTGTTTTGTTTTTTAGAGCACCCTTGGGACATTAGGCTCTCACTTAATATCAGTAGAATTGAGAAAACATGTCAGTTTTGTACCAACAGACTCTTGAATTCTCATCAGAGTACAAGATGTATAATATGTGCACTACAAGTAGCTTCCAAGCACATGGCCACTTGACAGGGCTCTTAGAGTCTGCATCACAGTGAATTCTAAGGAACATTCCAACAATCTCTGGATATTTTATGAGCTTAACTTGTATCTTTATTTATGTCACCAGCTGTGACATTTGAGGACAGAGGTGGTGTGTTTACTTCTTTATGGCCATCATCATCATTGTCAACATATCCATATGTGTCCAGTTTGTCTCAGCCATAAAATATAGGGTCAGGGTTGAGGCTGAGTGAAGACAAGTGAGTCAGGACAAGTAAGATGGATTTATAGCATGAATGAGTTCAAGTGCCATACCTGGAATTATTTTGAGATTTACCCAAGACTAGCATAGAGCTAGCAAAAAATTTTTGGTAGCAGCCAGGAGATCCAGAAGATAAACTTCTCATTGTTTGTTTTGTTGTAATTCTTGATGAAAATGGTATTGAAATGTTTGCACTAGACCAACCTAAATGTATGGCTAGACTTCACAGCAGATTCAGACTTTATCAGCGTGGAGGGTGATGGGTTGGTTGGATGAGACTCATAAGCCTGGTTTTGAATCTTGGGTTTCATTAGTTTACTAGTCATGTGACTTTGGAAAAGTTGCTGAAACTTTCTAACCCCAGTTTCAACATCTATTAAATGGAGCTAATATTAGTTCCCAGTTCCTGGGACTAGTGTGAGGAGTAGATGAACGTAAGCCAGACCACATTTACCCTTGATTGCATACATTAGCAAATGTGAAGTATCTTAAGAGATGTCCTGCACATAGTAGGCAGTATAAATAAGTAAACTGAATAGGAGTTAGTATCCAGTATTACACCTGATATAAATCATACCCAGAAGGAATACATCTGGCATTTTTATATTCAGATGACAAGAATGCAAAATAGTTATTTGGCAAGAAAGGAGAAAGTAATCTGGAATTGAGCAGCTCTTTTAAAAAGATAAAAATGATAATAATCAGAAAAAGACAAAGGTGAGCTTCTTTATTATCTGTCTTAAGTGAAAATTAGAAGGAAGACCACCAGTTTCCAGAACCAAATATTTTTCTCAACTCCTGTGTTAGAGAAAAGGAACTCAATTGGCAGGATTGTAATTCAGACTACGTAATTAGATGTTGAATGATAATTAATCTTGGACCCTGAATAGGCTCCCTGCCAGTATGTTTCCTTCCTCTGTTCCAGTTCTCCAAAGCCCAGACTCCCTCCCAATCTCAAATCCAAAACCACTAATTTTAGTTTGGCTTAATTAATTTCCCCTCCAAAGTCTCACCTATTGCCTTTGCTCTTTGTTAAGCATCTATTGAATTTCCCCACTGATTATAAATGTTTCCTCAGAGCCTGGAGGAAGGATAATAAGTGTAATTTCTCACCCTTTGTAACAATCTTCAAGGACGTGGAAGAGAGCCCCTCCCCCTTTTCATTTTTGCTAAAAATATGCATGAAATTGACATTATGCACATGTACACAGTTTGTAAAGGACTGCCAAGAACAAAACCCAAAGGAATGGATATGGTTTTATTTTAAGTTCTATTTTGGGTAAACAAGGTTGAACATGCTTCACTGGTTCCCACCCTCACCAATGACACCTAAATTATTCTTGGTCAAGCTCTTGCTGATCGATCCTCATGTGAGTCATGTAAAGGAGTCAGAAATAACAAGATTTAGACACTGACTGGAAAAGTGTTGAGAATTACCACAGGTTTTTGCTTTGGTGCCAGGATGAATAATGAAGGCATTCTCTGAGAAGGGCAACATTGGACAAGAAGCTAATTTGAGGGAAAAAAATATTAGTGGGTTTAGTTTTGGAAATTTTGAGTTTGAGTTGCCTTTGGGATTTTAATAATCTTAACCTCAATTTATTTTCTTTACAGAAAAACTCCTTGAAAGAGATATTTATATGCACTGTTTTAGGTTAGGATTCACTGAAGGAGACCACGGGAGGAGGATTTGTGTGGAAATGACTTATTAGGAAGTGTTCATCAGGCAGATTCCCACAGAGGGTCACTTAGGCTCAGCCCCCCAAGGAGCCATAAAGATGGTATAAGCCACCAAAATCACCCAGAGTGTCCAAAATGGGGGATGGGCAATGAAACCCCAGGGCTTTTGCTTTTTCATTTTCCCTACTTTGTATGCTCTCCTCTTAGATTTCTGCAGGGCTAGCTCCTACAATTCAGACCTCTACTCAAATATCATTTTCTCATTGACTACCAAACCTAAAATAGACATCTACCACTGCAACCACCATCACCACCACCTCTACTCCCGCCCACACAGCCACCACCTCTTCCCCTGGCCACCATGATCATTGCCACCTCCATTGCACCCACTGCCACCAACATCACCCTCAATGCTACCCCCCACCACCATGCTCACCACCATCGCCATCATTGCCACCAACACACACATCATCACCACTACTACCACCAGACCCCTGTTGCTGGTCTCCCCAGCTTTGCACTACTTGATGATATATTACATATCATCGACTTGTTTAGAGCTGTCTGTCCCTCCCCTCTTAAATATAGCCTCGTTGAGAACAGGGACTCATTTGCAGCTGTATCACCAGGGTTTCGAACATGCCTACCACATGGTTGACATGAAAATGAATAGACTGGTTGCCTATTTAAAGAATCCCTAGTGAGGAACTAGAGAGAGATGGAATCACTATGGAGGAACAACCTGGGAGAAATGAGGAGGAAGTTGAAGTAAGAACCCAGGAAAAAAAGTGAAGTTACCCAGGGAAAGGGAAACCTCTCATGGTGCTGCTGAAGGTAAGGAGGTGTAGGTGGGATTTCAGACCTGACTGGCTCCATTTTCTCTGTGAAATAGGACGTACCTTAAACTTTTTGTCTACCTCAGCCCCAGATAAGCTCATTAAACATAGTCTAGGGAAACTTTCACAGTCTCTATTGGTTTCATTTCAGAATCTCATTATATGAGCTTATCAATTAATCCAGTGTGCTTCATTCATGTTTGACATAAAATGCCTTTATGTCATTTTAGGTGCTTTAAACTAGAAATTTAGAGGGAAAATGAGATCCAGGATGGAGTCCTGGGGTTGCCAGTGTCTTGGGCTAACCAGCTGCAGAAAGCCCTCTCGGAAGGCAGCGGAAGAGAAGCAGTTGAGGAAACACTTCTCAAAGCCTCACACCCTGACTTTGGCATCGGCAAAGCCATTTATTGGTATCATATTTGATCCCAAGAAGTAATGTATTTGGAGGAAGGAATTTTAGATATTGACTGGGATGCCCACCTCCTAGTGGTCACGTTGTCTCAGGCTAATGATTCCTTGTTTCTGAGCTTCAGTTCTTTGTGTCTAAATGCCTAGTGAAGTAAGCTGGCCTCCATGGCCCCTTCTGGCTATTGGGTCCTTACAGCTCTACACACTTTCTACAAAAGAGGAAACGGGCTCAGGGACGTGAAGCCACTTGCCCAAAGCCACACAGCTCCTGAGCAGCATTTAAACCTAAAGTCCAGATCTGCCCAGTTCTGAAGCCAGCCTCCTACCCTCCTGGCCACACTGCCTTCCAACCACCCAGCCACCACCAGGGCTTCAAGCAGAAAAGTCCACAAAATGACAGCTGAGGGTCCCAAGTTCCATGCTGGGTCTGTGGTTGAGAGGGAGGATGGTTGCCCTGGACTGGACATCTGCACTAACTTGCTCAAGCCTCCCTCCTCAGCTCTACCAATTCTTCATTCCACCAAGATGTGCCAGGCTCTCCATTCCAGCCCCTGGTGGCAGTGCTTAGGTAAAAACTGTCAAATGGTTCAGGGAAAGGGGCAAGAAGGTAAAGGAAATGACTGAATGAACACAGTGCCAGATTAGACTAAAGGCCTTTGGGACCCCACCATGACCATCTTTGGGAACAGTGTGGCCAGCTGCCATTGGTCTCTGAGCACAATTGACTTCACTCCAGCTTGCTGCTTCATGGGTGGGTGGGCGGGCAAGGCCATTCCCCTCTCCATGCCTCAGTGTTCTCCCTATAAATGGGAAGAGAAACATCAACCTCACAAAATTATAATATGAATCAGAGGGGGAAAAAAAAGCTTACACAATGCCTAATACCCTATAGGTGTTTGATAAATGGTGGTCATTATTATTTTCCCCTGAACCGAGCAAGATGGGGCTCCTTTGAAATGGTAGGAGTGCAATGAGCTATTTGCTTTCATGAGCAGAGGGATGTCTTTAGACAGATGGCAGCACCTTCCTGGGGCACAGCATCTCTTCCTGACACCCCGGCCCGACAGGGTACCACTGCACAACCCAGGCAGGTAATGCGGTAATGCTGATGGTTGCCATGGTGATGGAGTTCTGTATTTAGTCCAGCTTTGGTCATCCAGGACATACAGGATGCAGGTCAACAGCTCTTTGTTTGGAATGGAAATGAGGCTGTTAATGATGAGGGAGGCACAGGATAGTCAACAGACTCAGGACTGTCACTAACTCACTTGACTTTAGTAGAGCTTGGGTTCTTCCTCTGTAAGAGGGAAATATTAAAAATTTCCTTGAAGCGTTGTCAGAAGACTGAATTAGGTTGTGCATGTGATACCACCAAGGACAGTGCCTAACACATAGGTGGCGCTTGTTGAATGCTGGTTCTCTTCTTCCTTTCCTGATACTTTTCATGACATAAGAGGGAAAAAGGAGGATGAAAAGGAAGAGACTGGGAAAGAAGGATGAGGGAGAAGGAGGAAAGAAGAAAAGGATGAAGAACAAGAAGAGAAAGAAGAATAACCATAACCGCAGCAAAAACAATAGCATTCAGTGTGCCCACCCAGTGTGCTGTTGTTCCAGGTCATTTGCATATGTAGTTAACAATCTCCACTGTACTTGTTTACCATCACTGCAGTAACAAATGATCACAAAGGTGGTGGCTTAAAAGAACACAAACGTAATTATCTTTTTGTTCTAAAGGTCAGAAGTCTAAAAATGTGTCCACGGGGCAGTGTTCCTTCTCGGGCTATAGGGGAGAATCCACTTCCCTACCTTTCTAGTTTTTAGAGGCCACCCTCATTCTTTGGCTTGCAGCCTCCTGCACAAGCCCACCCCCATAGCCTCACTCTAAACTTTCTTTCCTTGGCCACATCTCCTTTTCTGACTCTGCCTCCCTCACCTCCCTTTTCACTTATAAAGGTCCTCGAGAATACATTGGGTCTACCTGGATAATTAGCAATAATCCCGCATTTCAAAATCCTTAACTTAATCTCATCTGCAAAGTCTTTTTGACCATGTAAGGCAATATGTTCACAGGTTCTGGGGATTAGGATGTGGATTCTTTTGGGGAGTGAGGGAATTATTATTCTACCTACCACATCCACGCAGGCTACAAGGTGGGTATTATCACTGTTTCTTTTTAAAGGTTAAAACTATTATAATAACAAAAATATGACTCAAAAAAATTAAGAAATTCTCCGAAGGTCACACATTTGTAAGTGCAAGAACAAGGATTCAAACCACACTCTATTTGACTCTGCAGCGTTTGTTCTTTCTGTAGAATTTACTGGAGAGACTCAGTTTCTTCTAAGTCCAAAAGGGTTGTATTGAATGATCTTTGAGGGTCACCTTCTGTCTAATATTCTATGGTTCTCTGCTCAGGGAAAAAAGTAAAGGCTTAGTTCTAGCCTGTCTTGACCACTGTTTCTCTTCTCTGGCTCTAAACTAAAGGGGGAAAGTGAGAATCCTGGGGCTTCCACCTTAGAGAGTGATGGGGAGTGAGCATTTCCTAAGCAAGACTTTAGAAAAATGCAGAACAAGCTCTGCTCCTATATATATGACCTTGGAATAATAAATACAAAATCTGTTTAAGATGCTGAAATATTCTCCCATTGGGCTCTTCTCCTGGCAGCCCAACCGTCAAAATCAATGACAATCATGTTGGCGTTTTGCTAATTGAACCAAACAGGAGGTAACTGGTCTTGAGAAAGCCTATAATGAAGTAATTAGTTACTCCATCAGTAGACGGAAATAATAATCACAGATTGTTAAAGCTGAAAATAAACTTTCTGATTATAGATGGAGGACCTGTAGCTCAGAAGTGTCTGACACCTGACACAGATGTTAGGGACAGAGCTGGAACAAACACCTAGGTCTCCTGGCTGCTGGTTTAAGATTGTTTCCACAGGACCATCAACTTCTGCAAGTTTGAACATGAATAGGTGGTTTCCCTGTAAGCTGGAACATCAGAAATGAAATGACATAGTGCATACGGATGACAGCCCTTGCTGCAGGTGAGGGACGGATTGCTGAAAAGTCCAGAGTCTGTGTACAGCTGGGGAGAGTCTTTGGGTCACATGTATCCATTCACATGCCATCTGAAGAACTCACCAACACACTCAGCTCTCAACAACCACTTTTTTTTTTTTAATTTTAAGAATAATTGGTTATGACTAAACATAATTTGGAACATTTTAAAAGTTAAAGTAAAAATAAATCATCTACCATGAATTACACATGTTAATCACTATTAGTACACTATTAATATTATGGAGAATTTCCTTCCAACATTTTTCGTCTCTATGGCTACTCAACAATTCTTTGCAGAAACCAACCCCTCCCTTTATATAATAGTAATAAACATCACTGTGGCCCAGTGGGCCTCACCCTACTCTCCCCACTTTTAAATGAGCGTAATGAGCCCAAGTGATCTTTGCCTGGGCCACTGTGGTTTGTTCAAGCATGGCCATGTGAACCAAGCCCACCCACAGAAGTCTTCTCTGGAACTTTTGTTAGAACTGTTGGGAAAGGTGTCCTTACTCTGAAACATGAGGTCTCTGCATCAGGTTGGCCATGGAGTCTCACTTTCATGTGGGGAAAAGTTGTCTGCCTGATAGTAAATCCAAGCTGAAACAAACAGAACTTGGGGAGGGGGTGGATAGAGGAGGGAAGGAAGGAGGGAGGGAGGGAAGGGGGAAGGAGAGAGAGAATCCTGAAAGCTTCATTTCATTTGGATGCCTTTGCCTAAGTTTGCTTGAAACTAGCTTTGTCCAATAGATTTCCTAGTTTTTATGACCCAATAAATTGTCTTTTGATTAAGTCAGCTTGAGTGTCTGTCACTTACAATTGAAAGAAAGAATTGGCATCTGGTTGGTATGCCCAAGGGGCAGATGCTCAAACATGAAACTGGCTAGTTGAGGTGGGGTATAAAGCAGTGAGAGGGTGAGAGTCCCCCAGCCCCAAAGCAGAGGCTGAAAGTCCTTGTGCTAATGTGGACTTTATGTAGATATTTCATGCTGTACATAGAACTTTGTGCCCTGCTTTTTTTCACGTAGCATAATTATAGTGATAATGACAATAGTTTGTAATTATTGTACATTGAGAATTGTGTATTCTGTATTTTCCAGGCATTCCCTCTTTTATCACTCAGCTCCGTTAGGTATGTGCTATTATAATCAGTATTTGCAGGCCTAAAGAAGTTGAAAAACATGATTAAATTCAAACAGCTAAAAAGGATTCTAACCCTATTGTTCTGGTCCAGAATAAGAACTCTTAACTACTGTTTGTTTATTCTTTTCTATTTCATAATCCTGTTTCTATGGATTTCTTATTCTTTGTAAACATTTTTAACAGCAGCATACTATTCCACTGAGAACACGTAACAGTAATTTTCCTCTTTGGGAAAAGGACACAAATGAAGCCATAACAAGAGATGGGCCGAAGCTGCTAAGACAAGTTTTGGATCTTGTTGGCAAAAATGTTGATCTTCCCACGGAAAGCAGGTAACTTGTATCAGTTCCCTCCATCCTCACTTCCAGTGGCCCTGCATGGATAACAAGACATGTTGTAACAGCCGAGGGGGCCTTTACAGCTGGAGGTAAGCAAGGGAGCTAGTCACTCAACAAAGGTGTGTTGACACCTACTCTGTGTGACTGGGACTATAGCAGTGAACTAAACAGCAGAAATTCTTTTCCTCTTAAAGCATTCATTCTGCTTGGGGGAGAGTTGGTTAAATCAATCAATCAAACAAACGTATGATGTGAAAGAGGTTGATAAGTGCTAAAGAGTAAAATGAAACAGGGAAAGAGGATAGGGAGGTAGAAAAGGTTGCAACTGAACCGAGTCATCAGGGGAAGCCTTCAGTGTGGAGGTGACATTGGAGCAAAGACTTGAAGGTTGTGAGGGACTAAGCCATGTGGAAGAGAGCATTCCAGGAATGTGTTAAGGCAAACACAATGGCTCTGAAGCAGGAGAATGCCTCGTGCGTTAGAGGAAGACCCAGGAGCCTAGTGTGGCAGGAATAGAGCAGGTGAGGAGAAGGTATTAGGATATATGAGTTCAGAGAGGGGATGGGGTCAAGAGCAGACATTGTGGGGCACTGCACACCACGACATGTGAGTACTTTGGTGTTTGCTTTGAATGAGATGAAAGGTCATTTGAACAGAGGAGTGGAATAATCTGACCTCGAGTTTGATAGTATCCCTCTGGTCCATGTGTGAGGAATAGACAGTAACAGGCAAACCAGAAGCAAGGAGACCAACTAAGAGAGATGACAGTGAGACCTTCATTCTAGTAGGGGAAATAGACTAAATGGGGAAACATTATAACCCATTATAATACAATATGCTTTATGCTGAATATGTAACAACTGCTCATACAGTGTTCTTTGGGCAAAGAGGCTGCAATGCCTCTAGGTCACCACCACAACAGCCCCTTACAAGTCCACGTGCTTTCATGATGGTTCAAGTTCCCTCTGACTAATTGTCTACCATGCAACCAGTTTACAAATCTGATCATGTCTCTGCAACTTGTACCATCCAAGGACTTCCAATTGCTCATTGGATAAAGTCAATGCCTCATTCAGCATAAAAAGCCCTATAAGTTTTGTCCCCTGCATGACCCTGCAACCCTTCTTTAGCATCCATAGTCCAGTCAAAATATACTTCATTCAAGTCCTCAAAACACTAAGCTGTCACCAAACTCCAAACCTCACATATGCTGCTACTTTTGCCTGAAACACTGTCTTCCATCACCTCTCTTTGACGAAATCTTACTAAATCTTTAGGTCTAAGATAATGTCACCCTTTCTAGGAGACTTCCCTGAACCTCCAGGCTATTTCAAGTGTTGTTTCCTATGTGCTCCCAAAGCACATCTTTCTTACTCTAAAATAATATTCGTCACTGCAATACTCATCACTTCCCTCAAATTCCATATATAATAATTTGTTTCTGCTGCTGGGCTGTAAGCTCAGAGAGAAAAAGGTCTTGTTTGCTGTTATAACTCTGAAACCTGTTAGAGGGATCCACAAATTGTAAATCAGAAGAAGTATTTATGGAATGAATGAATGATGGATACTCATCAATTGATTAAGCCACCACTATTTGAGATGGTTAGTGGAAACGAGTGGAGAACAGGGGCTCGTGACTAGGACAGTAGCAATTTTATATATATTTTATATTTAGTATTAAACATGGATCATACTCTCTAATATCTTTGTCAGATAGTAACTATTGTTGAATATTAATAAACTCCATTTTCATCATGGAACCAACAAAAAGCTTTAAAATAACACATATACACACATATGCACATGCACACACACATAAAGATATTGCAATATTCCTTTCCTCAAAAGGGCCCATCACAGTCTACTTCATTTTAACATTCTCGTCCCCAACATTCTCCAGTTTTGAGCAAACCACTTAGTTTTCTGATCATTCCATATTCTTTCATCCATCAGTGACTTTGCATCTTCCCATCAGCTTTTCTCTTTCCAAAAGATGTTCCAACTACTTAATTTTATCACATTTCCTCCTTTTACCTTCCTGACTTAATTCAACTGAAACTTCCCCATTCCTCTATAGAATTCCTAGAAATGGAAGTCCATTTTTTTCTCATCATATACTTCCCAATTTAGCAGAGTGCTCAGGACAGATGAGAATCTTAGAAAAAAACTGAATAAATAAAGTAAATAAAATGAAAGAATGAATGGATAAGTGGTTGCATGGAAAGATAGATGGATGAAACAATGGATGCATGAATTAATTAATTAAATGAATGGATCTGTCCCGTCAAAATCTCTCTGAATTTTGGTAGGGATGAGGGCACATATGTCTGGCCTCACCTCATTGGTTAATAAATTAAATCTCAAAGATTTTATTACATGTGCAAGTGATCCAGCAACAAATGTCACAATGGGAGAAAATTCATTTTCCTAAGTTCACTGAAGGAATCTGTGTTTCAGGCTGAAATGTACAGCTTCTGCCTGACAACTTCAACAGAAGGTACCACTGAGTAAACATAAACTTCTCCCCCATTAAATCCCATATAACCTCGTACTTCAAAACACAGTGCTCTGGAAACTTTCCAGATGAAAAAGCAAACAGGTAACATAGGGGTTGAACAGGCAGGAACTGCAGGCAGCAGCTGTCATCATAGGGCTGGGGACACTGCCTGCAGCTGCTAGGGCAGTTGAGATCCATTGCTGGGGCCACATTGAAAAGAATGACAAGAAAGTATATAGAGCCAATCCCTTGTCCTGTTCTGCTCCCAAGTCTTGCTCTAGCACCCTTTAATGGTAGATCCTAACAGCTAGCAAAACAGAAATATAGTTTGCAGGTTCTTAACCCTGGCATTAAAAGGACTACAGAAGAATGGATTTAGTGCTGAGTTGTTGAGAGATGATAGCTTAATTTAAGGTAAATCTAGGTATCTTGCTGCCTAACAACTTAGATGCTGGCAGTTGTATAAGGGAGAAAAAAATACTCTTCAATAACACTGAGATCCTGCAGAAGAACAGTTAATAAGCAAAATGCAAATGGGAGACCTGGAAAGAAAAATTAATTTCATATTCTTGGAATGACTTCGGCAACCAATAGAAAGAGACCCAAGTGTAATATACCAGACCTTAGAAAAATGAAATGTTTACATGACATAAGTCATGCATCTATATAAAACAGCAATCTACATAAAAGTAGGGTGAAATCTGGTTCTTTCTGAACCATCTTTTACACCCAAGGCCCAAGAAATCCTCATCCCTACCCCCAGCTGGTCCAAAATGTTCAGTCATGCCCTGCTCTCCCTGAGTGACTTCTTCCTGCCCCCAAATCAAGTTCATATTAAACCCCATTAATTCGTCAAACAACCCATGAGTTAAACACAGATTAGAACAAAACAGAATCGAGTTCTTTCTTTCATTAACCCAAGCTGATCTTCAGTTTAGAGAGGTGCTACTGTGAGCACTTCCATGTTTTTTTCACTGATAAGCATTATAAATCTTCATTTTCTCTGCTTGAATATGAATTATTTGATTTTCTACATAAGGGTGTAAGAGTGGGGGAAATGAACAATTTGAACAAAATGATCTTTGTATTTGTGACAAAGATGGAAGAAAAATTATAGTCTGCTGATAAAAAACAATGACAGTATGTGATGAAAATCTCTATGAAACCAGAAGCAACCATAGAATCTGATCAGATTTTTTTTTACTAGATTTTTTTTTTTTTACAGGACTGAAGCAAAACAAAACACAATATCTGTTTGGCTCATTTGTCATTGATCCATAGAAAATAGTATGGAATTTACCCAAATTCAATTTGTTGACACAATAGGCAAAACTAATTTAATTTTGTCTCCAAAATTAAGTAAGGGTTTGCGACACTGGATTCTTCTCATAAATAGCATTACTATTTTCCCTTATTTTAACTACTCACAAGGGTCCTTCTTCCAAGGGTGAACATTCTATCATGGGCTATTGCAATTGTTTAAACGGGAGATGTTTAAAATGTTTTCTGTCTTCTTGGAATCCCAATGACTCTTCTAACACTGGCTCAGATATGAATAACCACAGCTGAATCTACTAATGAGAAGTGTAAATTACATCTCCAGATACAGGGAGTATTTCCCATCACACAACAATGTTTTCCTAATCTAAGAAATAATACTAATAAGATAGTTTGTGGTTTCAAAGCAAGTTTTTCCATGCTTGGAAATCATCTGAACATAGTGTGATCTTAATTTTTAAAAGATCTGTTTTGGAAAATAAAATAAAAGATGATGCGGAGATAATTGCTTTGGGATAAAATGTAAATATCATGGATTTTTCCAAGGTCATGATTTTCCCAATTGTTTGGTTTCTTATCTCAGTCCTGTATCTTAATTCCCATTTGCAGAGCATCTTTCAGTTATAATGCACTCTTATTGTATGATTTCATCATTTGGGTATCACAATAATATATGAGGAAAAAGTTACTTATTATTCCTCTTTTGTGGGTGAGGAAACCAAAGTCCATAGATTAAGTAATTTCTTGACCAAGGTCATACAGCTAGCAAGAGGCAGAGCTGAGAATGGAGCCCAGGCTGGCCTGGTGCCAAAACTAATGCCTTTTCTTGAAACCTCTGTTGCCACCAGTCCCTGATCTCCTTCTCTTTGTTAACCTCAGGAAACCTCCTGGAGAATTTTCCATGCATAAAAAGGTTTTCTAGTTTCATCCTCTGTAGATTTAGAGGACAGAGGCTAGTTCTTGTTACTCTCTACAGCCTCAGAGCCTAGCAGAGGACTGGAAACAGAGCATCCATCCATTAGAAAATCTCTGACTGAGGGATTGAGTTCCCTATTTAACCTATACTCTTAAGCCCTATTGGAGGGGGAAGCAGGAAACAGATATAAGGACCTATAGTCCAGTCCCTGGGCCCCAGTAGGGAAGGCAAAAGGGGAAAGGGAAGTGGGAAGGCATAGAGGCTAAGGATGGGGGCAGAGAGTCCCAATGTTCCCCAGAGGAACCCTCGTGACATATGATGTCCATAAAACACACTCAAGTTTTGGTCAACTTCAGAGAGGACTTTATGGGACCAGGATAAGAAGAGTAGTCCTGAAATAAAAAGCCATCAGGAGCAGAATAGCTGGTACAGAATTTTCTGGATATCAGCAGAACTAACAAGAGGCAGAGGAGACACACATTCTTAAAACTAACTTGTTCTACTCTCAGACTGTCAAATTTTACATCTTTAAAGATATTTATGAGGAATTTGTTAGTCTTAAAATCAATACTAACTAGCATCCATTGAGTTATTAATCTGGGTCAGACACTCAGCTAAATGTTCTGCCTGTGTTGCCTCATTTAATCGTCACAACAATCCTATGTAATAGTTATCATTATTCTCCCTTTTATAGGTGAGCAGGATGAATCTCAGAGAGGTAGGTAACTTGCCCAAAGTCACAAAGCAATAATTTTCTAAGCATCAGCTTTCTCTTCTGTATAACAGAGACTATCACAGCTCCCTATTGGGCTTGATGTCAGGATGAAAAGAGAAAATGTTTGTATTGGAACAGAGTCCTGCATACAACAAATAACAGATCTTCACTTGGTTATTTAAAGCAAAAAAATTGGGTATGGTATGAATGCAGGTGGCTAAAGTCCCAGTTTTACCAGCCGAATATAAGAGTTCAAACACTTGTTCTGGCATCTTCATCTGTATGCATTATCTTGTCTCTGTAAATTGCCCCTGGTTCCTTTTCTCTAGGTGTTAATAACAGTAATGAAATATGCCTTGTAGAGCTATTATGAGAATTAAAATTGATTATGCATTTTGGTAGGTAGAATTCCACCATGGCACCCATGATCTCTGTCCCCTGGTGTTATGCCCTGTGTGATCTCCTGAGTGTGAATGGGACTTGTGACTTGCTTCTAACCAATAGAATAGGTCAAAGATGATAGGCTGTCACTCCCATAATTAAGTTCCATTATATAAGACTTTATTTTAGCAGAGGAGAGAGATTTCCCTGCTGGCCTTGCAGGAACAAACAGCCATGTTGTGACTTGCCTCTGGAGGGGGCCGTAAGTCAGGAGACTGCAGGCAGCCTCTAGGAGCTGAGCACGGCCAGGGTCTTCAGTCATAAAGTTGCAGGGAAATAAACTGAGTGAGCTTGAAAGCAGATTCCTCCCTAGTCGAGCCTCCAGTTGAGACCACAGTCTGGTCAGTACCTTGGCTGCTACCTCATGAGTTCCTGAGCAGAGCACTCAGCTCAAACTCCTGACCCACAGAATCTGCTTTA
The DNA here is from genome assembly GCF_028564815.1 of Eubalaena glacialis. Lineage (NCBI taxonomy): Eukaryota > Metazoa > Chordata > Mammalia > Artiodactyla > Balaenidae > Eubalaena > Eubalaena glacialis. The sequence continues at coordinate 42,801,927 of NC_083720.1, forward strand.
AGCTAGTAACTTATGTTAATTTTATATTCAGCAAAAGACAACTCATGTTTGCATATAAAGCATTTGACACAGAGCCCTGCACGTGCTAAGCCTTCAAAAAATATTAGCTGTATTTTCTACATATATCAATAAACAAATGTTTATAAAGATTTTTACTTACGTATATTATATCTTTACAAATGACTACTTGAGTGCAGTTATTGGATCCATGCCTTCTATATACTTAATGAGAAGATCTTCTTAGAATTTCCATAGTTAACTTCTCCTGAATAAGGTCTAGAATTACAGAATTCTACTAGAGGCCCTGTTCAGCTGTATTGTAACAAGGTCTCAGAGAGGATGTGGGTGTGTAAGATTCAACTATATCTAAAATATTAAGGCCTTCAACAAAGAGGGATTCTGTGGAGTAGGTGGGTGGGAACAAACTGTACATAATAAGCCATGTTATTTCTTTTTAGGTTTTCATCATATTATTAAATTAAATGTCAATTTTGGGCAGATTGAATAACAATAGCAAACATTCAGTTTAACAGACATGATACAATATGCACATACTTTTAAGAGTCTCTCTAACAGCTAGGTGGAATTCAGCCTGAGACAAATTCATAAACACATATTATATAACCTGCTTAGTGGGTTATTAAAGAATGAGGCTGGATTTATCTGGCAATTATTCAATGAGTGAAAATAGAATGCCTTCAGAATGAAGGCTTCTCTAAGGCTGTTGATGTTTGGGGCTTCTCCCTAAGACTCCAGGCATCCTTAGAGAAGCTGTTGGCATAACAATGGACACATTGACAGAAGCACCAAATGACAAGCCAAAAGGAAGTCTCTGTTTTGTCCTGTCCAGAGTTCTCCTTGGTTACAACACTGAATGAGGACTCCATTTACACTGACTTTCCATACCCATTCTTGCATGTTTTCATTATACTAACGCTAAAAGAAGAAGAGAAATTTTTAAAATTAACTCATCCATTCTTTCAATAAATAACTTATTGAGTACCTATGATAAGTCAGGAAAAATAAGCACAGAAAAGTCTAAAGAAGTTTAGTTGATTCAACTAATCTTACACACTTGGAAAGCAGAAGAGTTAGGACTCAGACCCATGGTTCAGCTCTGTTAAGCTGCACCTGACATGTCTTCTGACCATAAAAGAATTTACTTGTTTCTGTCATAACGATGTAGTTGCAACTTCAATGGGAGCAAGATTTGGTAAGAAAGAATTAGCTCCAAAAGACAAACGATGACTTGTTATCCTGAAGGGTTTTGCCTAGGGCTGTAACCATCATCTGGGATGTATAGAGGTATGCTCCAACCCCAATACTCAACACTGATGGCCCCAGAGAGTATAACAGAGAAGCACCTCACCATTTACTGTCCAATGATTTTCAGATTGACCAATCCCTCATGTTGGGATTTTTGTTTATAATTGTATCACTCTATTATGGACCCTTGCTTTGAAGTGTGCTCTCCGAATATATTTTCTTAGAAGGCTATTGAGACCCAACAACAACACAAAAATCCCACACCACTTATTTCAAGGTCTTTACAATATTCTATTCTTTGTGCTAGCTGTACTGACCTTTCATTCTTTTATTCAACGAATGTCGATAGAGCATCTCTTATTAGGGGGCACAGTCAGGAAGGAATTGATTTCCACTTGGCAAGAATAACTCTCAAACACTTCCCCTTGTGTTGTATGCATCTTCCATCTCTTGCCCTCAGTCTTTGCCATAAGTTGTTTCTTATTTCTGTTGCAGTGCCCTAGTAAAAGCATTCTGTTATTTTCAGATGTTGTACACAGATTAACATGCCTGGCTACACTGACCAACTAAGCAGGCATGGAGAAGAATAACCAAAAAAGTAGGAACTCTTGAATCCATGGCATGTAAAGGTGGCCATGTAGTTGTGTGACTAATAAGATTGGCTCTGCCGCCAGAGCACATGAATTTGAAATCAGGCTCTGCCACTCAATAGCGTGCATGATCCCAGGCAAGCTACTCCACCTTACCTTGTCTCTAAAAGGAGAATAATAATAATAGTAATAATCATCTCATAGGGCTATTGGAAGAATAACAAGTGCTAACATAAATGAAGAGCTTAGCATGGTAACTAACATTCGGTAAGCACTCAATAAGTGTTAGCTATTGTTATTATAAAGAATATTAAGTATTTCTATCCAAACTCTCCATCTCTTTGTATAGCATGTGAATTAACTCTCCCTAGGACATTTGAAAGAACTAGCTTATAAAACCTTCTATACTTGGTGCTTTTTGTAGGAGCAATTCCAAAGTCATTATCATAAACATGGATTACTATTTTATTATCAGGGTAATAAGAAACAAATGTTATTTTTAAACTAAGATTTAAAACCTGCATTGGTTTTCTTATTCTGACTCCTTCTCCTCCTCATCTTCACAGTTAAAATTTGTTGATTCTTTTTTTAAGTTCCAGGCCCTATGCTAAGTTCCCTTTCCACTCTGAGTCCTGGCTCTTGAGCCCCATTATGTGGCTTTGTATTCTGGTTCTTCTACATCTTATCTATGAGAACATGGAGAGGTACCTAACTCTCTGTGCCTCAGTATTCTCATCTGTCAAATGGGGAAAAAAGTTGGGCCTAGTGTTATCAGGCCAACATAACGCTTTGCACATATAAGCTCCCATTAAGTCCTAGCTACTTTTACTACCCTGAGAGCATAAGACAATTTTAGACATCATAGCTGTTCAGTTAAGATATGTTGAATTTACATTCTATGAGCAACAGGAGTAAGGACTCAGAACTAGGAAATCACAGGGTGGATTGTGAGAAATAGAGAGTTCCATGTAGGTGGAGCATGTGTTACTCCAGCCACGAAGGCCAAAACTCTCTCCCAGATGTCAGAGCACTCCTGCTCCCAGGCGTAACCCAAAAGCCAGGCCTCTCCAGTTCACTTGGCAACTAAGGCCAATAAGCCACCTTAATTTGGAAAATTCCATTCACGTTCCTGGTCTCTGGCTCTCCACATGTCCCCAGAGGTTTTTGTGCCAGCCTTGAATCCCAAATGTTGAAGAAGAAGAAAGGAGGGAATGAAAAAAAAAAAAAAAAAAAGGTAGAGGAAAGGTCAGAAATTTAAACTGAATTGTTTGGTAATGGAAAGTCCCTTTCAAGTCTCTTTAATTCTTTATTTGGATTCCATTGAGTGTGTGCCAAGAGGGAAAAAGGAAAGGTTAAATCCTTCTATCAGATCTGGCAAAGGAGCTCAGTCAAGCAGCTTAAGAGATGGATTAGCTCGCCTGCAATGCAGAAGTGTTAGTATACAGGATGCCAGCGGGCCACACAGACCCCCTCCTCACAGGCCTTGGCATCCCCTGGCCCTTGGAGGGGGCCTGCAAGAAGAAATTGGCCCACAAAGTGGCAGACCCCCAAAGAAGTGCAAAATGGTCCCTCTGCACAGAGGTGAATGCGGCCTTAGGTATATTCACCCTTTTGAGAATGTGATAAAGCTTCATATCCTCCCAGAAAAATACTCAGGTATACAAGATTTTGCCAAAAACCTCAGGGCATTCAAGGACCTCATGTAACCCACTCACAAACTCCTGCCTTAAAACTTTGAGGACTTTTTTTTGCTAAAAATCTTATTATTTTTCACATGCTTCTTCTTGGCAGGCTTCTCTAGAGTCAAAACACTCTTTTTAATTAAGATCAGATCTTCAATTCAAAATCTGTTTGTCGGTGGCCCAATGTGTCTGTGTTTAATTCAATATAAGAGGTGAGTTTAGTGAAAGAAAAAACAACATCAAAAACCCCAGTCTTTGGAAGAAATACAGGGCACTTCGTTCCAGCAATCCCAAGCTGGGTGATGCTGGGAAAGTCACTTAGCCTTTCAGAGTTTCACTGTCTTCATGAATAAAATAGGGATTTACTAGTTACTTGCCAACCTCTTCAGGTTTTTGTCAGGTCACACACTTCTTGTATGGCAAAGTGATTTTCTAGTGATAAAAAAGAACATGTAAATATGAAAGGTTAGTGAGCAGCAATGACATGGCAGACACTGGAGATGCTGAGGTGAGAGGGATACAGGTTCTTCCTTCCCTGAAGGGGCTTCATGGAGTGAGGAGATGGACCAAGACTTCAGTGACCACAGCCCATTGCAATAATGTGCTGTGATAAAGCCTGTATGAGGGCTCACAGGGGAAGAACCCATCTCTTCTGAGAGGATCTGAAGGAGAAAAACATCTGAGCTGAATCTCCAAAGGCAGTAAGAATAACCAGCTGGAGAAAGAGGGATAGGTGTTCTCTGCCCAAGGAATCATCAGGCTTAAAATCGAAGAGGAAAAGCATGATGATAATTGCTGAGTATCTCATGTCATGCGGGCACGAGTACTGACAGTGTTGCTGGGGGTCCTGAGTTAAAAATGAAATTCTTAGAGGACAGTTCATGGCCAGGGGAATAGGGCTGAAGGGGGCAAAGATTTTTGAGCAAGTTTTCTTCTGTCTCTTCACTGCCCTACAGAAAGGCAGAAGTTGGCTACTGAGAAGAACATTGCTTTTCTCTGCCTCCATGGCTCCCCAGACCAATGCCCCCAGCTTCTATGGCTCTCTTGAGGGGAGGTGCCACACTTCCCCTCATGTTTCAGATTCTTTTGCCTTCTTTTGGGCCCTTTCCCCAAATTTCAGATTAGGGGAAATGCTTACTTCTTTGGGATCTTTGGGAGCCTATCCCTAAATGGGGGACCCAGGGTGGACATCAAGAGAGATGGTCTAGCTGACCAGGCAAAGGGAACTGGGGTGGTTTTCTGCTTGATTTTTCCTCTAAAGTGTGTATGTGAGTGTATGTGTATAAAAACACGAGGGATTTGGAAAAGCCAAGGCAGCCCCCTACCAAGTACTTTTCCCATGAAGTTTTAAGCTTGTGTGTGCAATGGGGGCTTCATAACTTAAAGAAGTGTTAGTCTCAAGGCCCTTGTCCCCAAAAGAACACCACTCTCTGATCTACTCACCTAAGTTGTCGGACTAATCTCGTTATTGTATTTTGCATTTGGGGGTCTCTAAAGATAAGAAAATGCCTTTTCCTGTTAATCTGTAGACCTTTGAATTTGATGAGCTCTTGCATTCTTCTCATGCACAGCCTATATCTTATTGAAATTATAGCCAACTGAAGGTTGGATCTCCCTCATGGCTTTACCTATTTGCTTACAACATCAAAGGCCATTCACTGACACCGACCCTGTAAATGATATACTTTCTCCACAGCTGCCGTATTTGATGAGTAGTAAATCCAATTCTCATTTATTAGCACTTCCTCATCAAAGCAGGTTCTTACATGGTCATGTTCATCTATGCACATGTGTGTGTAACACACACACAAATACATACATACACATATTCTATTATTGATTCTTCTATTCTTTTGTGAATTCTTATATTCTTAAAGTATGGATTTTGTATGAATTCTTTTCTCCTTCATCTCTGCCTCTACTCTTTCCTTTCTTCTTAGCACTTACCACTGACATTGACACATAATAAATACCCAATAAATAATTTTTGGCTAATTGATATACTGGACAAATTATAATAGGGAGGAAGATTTTTTTAAATCCCTTAAAAAAAACTCACAGCTGAACATTTAAAAACTGAAGAGTAGTTTTCTTTTTTAACTCCAGTTTTCACTAGCATTCCCACTCAACAGCCTCACACCATTTATAATCTGGAAAACTCTGTAACATAAAGCTGATTCTGTTAAATGGTTAATGGGACAAAAATTACAGTCTCTGTGAAAACTTTAACTTAGAATCCCCAGATCCGAGGATAATTAAAATCACAGCTTGAGTGCTGCAGGAATAACTATTTGAATTTAGTTTACTATTGTGCGCAATGTAAGGGCTGATAACTTTCCCCCCAGCATTTTGGACTTTGATATAATTTCCTTTTTGTGAGTTAAATTTACTTTGCAATTCAAGTATAAATTAACTTTATGTGTTTTTTTCCCCTAATAAAAGCAACATTCAACAAAATTGTAATTGTTCTCTTGTTGTGCTTCTATCAAACACTTTGGACCTGAGTTCTACTTTAGAAACACGTGTCTGTCAGCATCAGTAAACCCAGAGTGTTCCTAGATCAAGAGCCTTAATTATCAAGTGGATCCATTACAATACTGGTTTTACTCTTGGACTCCTCCTTCTTTCTAACCTGAGAATGCAATTCAGTGTAATCGAAAGAATATAGGGTCTTGAGAGCATTTGATTTGGAACCCAGCTCTCTGTGGGACATTGAATGCTTACCATGTGTCAAGCACTGTTCTAAGTACTTTTCAAACATTATCTCACTTAATAATTATAAAAACTTCTCATCTTCCCATTTTGCAAATAAGGAAAATTAGGCTTAAAAAGATGGAATAACATGCGCAGGATCACACAGCTAAAGAGTAAAATCTTGATCCTGATTCATTCAACAGAGTTCCAGGTTCTGCTGCTCTTAATCCCTACACATTGGATGCTGTAAACTGAAAGCGGCACCTTTGATGCAGGGACCATACAACTGACTCAAGCCCATTGTTATCAGTGGATCATTAGAGTCCAGACCCCTAAACTTGTCCTCTTTCAGACCTGAGCAAAAATCACCTAAAATCAGAGTGTCAGCACCTTTTTAGTGGCCCAAACTCACACAATCCTGCAAAATAAATATGGAACCAGCCACTAGGAGCAGTCTGCTTGCTAGGCTCACTCTTGGAAACTTGTCAGGCTAAGCATCCCAGGACAGCTCTGTAGTCACAAGTCCTGGAGCTCCTCATGGTATCTGGTTGACCACATAAATGAGGTTCAAAGAGTCAGGGAGTTCCCTAAGGGACATCACAACCAAACCTAGAGGCAAGAGCTCCGAAAGTTTAGCTATCCCTGATTCTCAGGGCAAAGCAGGAGCCCCTCTTGCCTGGGTCTAAGGACAATATTGTTCTCAGTCCAATGTCTAGCCATATGGAGGAGGTTGATCTGAGAGTAGAGAAGAGTAATGGAAAGATGATCTTGGCAGCATTCGCATTTCCAGAAGCCAGATCATTTCCCTGTCCTTCTACATTACATGAAACACCTTGGTGTCCTTGCACTAAGCTCACCTATTTTTGCTTAAGAAATTTTGAGACAAGTACCTGTCTCTTGAAACGAAAAGAATTCTGAAGATTGCACCAATGAACAATTTCATGCTGGTGATTTTTCCTGGGTTTGGCTTTGTTAAAAAATTCAGAGGGCTGAAGCCAATCAAGCTGAGAGCGTAAGATCATGAATTAGGGCACCGAGAACAGGTTCCCATCTGCCACTTCCTAATTGCATGACTGTTAGCAAGTTATTTCACTTTTCTTGTTCAGTTTACTCAGCTTGTTTAAAATTGCAAACACACACACATACACGCCCACACACACCAGCACTCCCTATCTTCCTTTCTTGTTTTATTTTTCCCATAGTACTTTTCATTTCCAATATACTAAATAATTTACTTATTCATTTTGTTAATTGCCCTTCCTACTAAAACACAAGCTCCATACAGATGCAGCTGGATCTCCCTGGTTTAGCATGGAATTCAATACATAAGAATTCAGTACCTATATGTGGCAGTTGTTGTTGAATGTATTATGTGAGTTGATTAGACCATATCAGTAGTTACCCTCTTGAGATCCTATGAACACTGTGAGTTCATGATGACAGTATTAGAAAGGCCTTAGGCTAATTTGAATATTACTAAAAGCATAATGGAGATAATACATTTCAACCATCATGGTGCTCCTCTGACTAACACATCTACTATTTCATTAAGCAAAAGAATTTAATGCTGCTTAAAATTGCTACTTATAATCGCTTTTCACTATCTTCATAAATTATCTATGTCTCCTGCTTAGTAAAAATGACAATGTCATTAGTATGACCTAAAGTGCAGTTTTTTGAGCGAGCAAAACAAGGGAGACAATAGAAGAAAAAACTGTAGAAGAATTATTTAGTTTGTGACTTTTCTCAACTTAATTAACCTTCTCAAACCATATTCCGCTACCTTAAAAATGGTTATGGCATAAAATAGCACATGTATATAGTTTAATGTGTGCTTAACAAATATTAGATCCTTATTCCCTTTACAAGGTGCAGAAGGTCCTTTTCCGTCCCTAGAATCAAAGATTCTAATTTGTTGGAGTTTCGCAAGTGTAAGGACATGTTTAAGTGCAGTGTAAGTCCAGAATTTCTAAAATGTCTTATTTTCAGCTTAAGAATTCTTGTTAAAAATGTTCAACAGATGCGTAAGATTCAATGAATCTCCACCAACTTGCCCTCAACTCTGATAACAACACTGCAAAATAGGTTGAGGGGAAGGGAGCTCAGAAAAGTGAAATACAGTTCAGTGGCAACAGCCTAGAATCAGCTTAACTCTCTGACTCTAAGGAAAAACAACCAATAAGGGGGAGTCCATTTGTTTGTTTATTTCTGATTACAAAAAACAAAGAGTGGGCACAGGTGGAGGAATTGGATATGGTCTTAGAAGAAGCAGAAATATGGACATTGGAAAAAGAAAGTGACAGAGCAAGTAGGTAACCAAGACTAAATTTTGCCATTTGCTAGCTTATTTGCAGTTAGCATCTGAGGAGGATAGGAAACAAGCATATTGCCTTTTTTTCCATTGATTGCTAAGTGACCATGGAGGAGGTCAGAAGAACAAAATTTTTTTTTTAATATTTATGGATTTATTTATTTATTTTTGGCTGTGTCAAGTCTTAGTTGCAGCACACAGGATCTTTGTTGCAACATGTGGGATCTTTTGTTACGGTGCGTGGGCTGGAAATCTTTTCAATTTCTCAACATTCCCCATGCTCCCCAGGGACCTTTTTATGGTTTTCTCTATCTAGGATCCTTGAGACTATGCACTGGATCTTGGACGTCAACATCATCATCATCATCTATCATTTTGAAGCAATTACTTTATGTTCAGATATTAACCTTGAAGCTTTGTACATATTACCTTGGTTAATTTTATTCTTCAAAAATCCCACAGTTATGTAGGTCTTTTGGTCCCACTTCTAGTATGAGGAAACTGAGGTTCAGAAAGGTTAAGAGATTTTATTAATGAAAGATAGGCTGAATTAACAAGCAACTTCCAAATCTCAGATTCTCAAAGCAACAAAGATTTATTTTTCACACAAAATCCTTGTGATCTGAGGCCAGGGCACTCTCCAAGACCGATTTTCTTCCATGTGTTGAACTGAGACTCCAAGGTCATCACACATCCTTTGACTCTGTCATCTTAAAGTGAGGCCTCTTCAATGACTATTGCAGTAGGAGAAGAGAAGAGAAGAAGTGGAAGATCTCCCACTGACAAATGCTTCTGCCCAGAAGTGGCCTGTGTCAATTCCACTCACAGCCCATGAGCAAGAACAAGTCTCCACTTAACTGAGGTCAACCAGAAAAGAAGAACTAGACACGATCAGCCCTCATGAACTTATCTAAGCACACACAAGGAGAAGACAAATTAGCAAAGACCCCATCCTAAGTCTTTTTTTTTTTTTAACATCTTTATTGGAGTATAATTGCTTTATAATGTTGTGTTAGTTTCTGCTGTATAACAAAGTGAATCAGCTATATGCATACATATATCCCCATATCCCCTCCCTCTGCACCTCCCTCCCACCCTCCCTATCCCACCCCTCTAGGTGGTCACAAAGCACAGAGCTGATCTCCCTGTGCTATGCAGCTGCTTCCCACTGGCTATCTATTTTATATTGGTAGAGTATATATGTCAATGCTACTCTGTCGCTTCGTCCCAGCTTACCCTTCCCCCTCCCCGTGTCAAGTCCATTCTTTACGTCCGTGTCTTTATTCCTGTCCTGTCCCTAGGTTCTCCAGAACCATTTTTATTTTTTTTAGATTCTATATATATGTGTTTCCATATGGTATTTGTTTTTCTTTTTCTGACTTATTCACTCTGTATGACAGACTCTAGGTCTATCCACCTCAATACAAATAACTCAACTTCATTTCTTTTTATGGCTGAGTAATATTCCATTGTATATATGTGCCACATCATCTTTATCCATTCAACTGTTGATGGATACTTAGGTTGTTTCCATGTCCTGGCTATTGTAAATAGTGCTGCAATGAACATTGTGGTACATGTCTCTTTTATAATTATGGTTTTGTCAGGGTATATGCCTAGTAGTGGGATTGCTGGGTCATATGGTAGTTCTATTTTTAGTTTTTTAAGGAACCTCCGTACTGTTCTCCACAGTGGCTGTATCAATTTACATCCCCACCAACGGTGCAAGAGGGTTCCCTTTCCTCCACACCCTCTCCAGCATTTATCGTTTGTAGATTTTTTGATGATGGCCATTCTGACTGGTGTGAGGTGATACCTCATTGTAGTTTTAATTTGCATTTCTCTAATGAATAGCGATATTGAGCATCCTTTCATGTGTTTGTTGGAAATCTCTATATCTTCTTTGGAGAAATGTCTATTTAGGTCTTCTTCCCATTTTTGGATTGCGTTTTTTGTTTTTTTGATATTGAGCTGCATGAGCTGCTTGTATATTTTGGAGATTAATCCTTTGTCAGTTGCTTCATTTGCAAATATTTTCTCCCATTCTGAGGTTGTCTTTTCATCTTGATTATGGTTTCCTTTGCTGTGAAAAAGCTTTCGTTTCATTAGGTCTGATTTATTTTTGTTTTTATTTCCATTTCCCTAAGAGGTGGGTCAAAAAGGATCTTGCTGTGATTTATGTCATAGAGTGTTCTGCCTATATTTTTCTCTAAGAGTTTTATAGTGCCTGGCCTTACATTTAGGTCTTTAATCCATTTTGAGTTTATTTTGTGCATGGTGTTAGGAAGTATTCTAATTTCATTCTTTTACATGTAGCTGTCCAGTTTTCCCAGCACCACTTATTGAAGAGGCTGTCTTTTCTCCATTGTATATACTTGACTCCTTTGTCAAAGATAAGGTCATATGCATGTGGGTTTATCTCTGGGCTTTCTATACTGTTCCATTAATCTATATTTCTGTTTTGTGGTGCCAGTACCATACTGTCTTGATTACTGTAGCTTTGTAGTATAGTCTGAAGTCAGGGAGCCTGATTCTACCAGCTCCGTTTTTCTTTCTCAAGATTGCTTTAGCTCTTTGGAGTCTTTTGTGTCACTGTTTGCAGATGGAATGGTATTATACATAGAGAATCCTAAATATGCTACCAGAAAACTACTAGAGCTAATCAATGAATTTGGTAAAGTGGCAGGATACAAAATTAATGCACAGAAATCTCTTTCATTCCTATACACTAATGATGAAAAATCTGAAAGAGAAATTAAAGAAACACGCCCATTTACTATTGCAACAAAAAGAATAAAATACCTAGGAATAAACCTACCTAAGGAGATGAAAGACCCATATGCAGAAAACTATAAGACACTGTTGAAAGAAATTAAAGATGATATATACAGATGGAGAGATATACCACGTTCTTGGATTGGAAGGATCAACATTGTAAAAATGACTATACTACCCAAAGCAATCTACAGATCCAATGCAATCCCTATCAAACTACCAATGGCATTTTTCACAGAACTAGAACAATAACTTTACTATTTGTATGGAAACATCCCAAGTCTTTTGATTACAAATTCCTGTTTTGTTGCTTTGTCAACCACCTTAGAAAGCATCTGTATTTAAATAGGAAACTCTAAATGTATAAAAGAAATATTCACAAATATTGATAAGTATTAGGAACTGTGAATGCTTAGAAGAGGTTTAGGGCATGTAAAAAGCTTCCTCCCACCTGAAATTGTATTCTAGTGTCAGCCAGATATGTAGAAAACCTCATATACCTCTGGAAGTGTCAAAAGAAGAAGTCTAGTCCTCCTCTCCAGTAATGCTGACATGATCACCTAAACACACTACACCAAATAAACAGCTTAAAGATAAGCATTACTATTGCTAATATTATTATAGCCTGCATTTGTTGAGCAATTTCTCTATCAAACACTCTTTTTTTATTAATTTTTATTGGAATATAGTTGCTTTACAATGTTGTGTTAGTTTCTACTGTACAGCAAAATGAATCAGTTACATGTATACGTATATCACCTCTTTTTTGAATTTCCTTCCCATTTAGGTCACCACAGAGCATTGAGTAGAGTTCCCTGTGCTATACAGTGGGTTCTCATTAGTTATCAATTTTATACATAGTATCAATAGTATATATATGTCAATCTCCATCTCCCAATTCATCCCACACCCCTTCCCCCTTGGTATCCATACATCAAAAACTCTTCTAAGTTCTTTACATGTATTCATTCATTTCATCCTCACAAGAGCTTAATGAATTAACTAATACTGTTAATCTCATTTTCATGTGAGAAAAGTGCTGCAAGGAAGGGTCAGATAATCCAAGTTCAAACTGTGGGCTTGTTATGCAAATGCAATTGAAGAAACATTCCCTACCTTTGTCTTTGGACCAGATTTCTCCTCCTAGGCATCTTATGTATACAAATTCTAGAGCTACCTCCATGTGTAGCCATCTCCAGGTAGGAATTAAACATGGAAAGTCAACATGCAAAGTGTCAATAAATCAGAGAAAGCAACTGACCATGTCTAGAGAAGCAGGTGCCAAAGTTCAAAGCTTTGGTTAAATACCTGATACTCAGGTTATACAAATCAGTTCTTAAGAAAACTCAGTGAATGAAAGAACAATAGGAACAAAAAGAGCAAGCATTGGTGGAACCTTGTTGGACCACTGCAGAGGGAGAATTCAGCACCCACTGAGGATTAGAAAGTCGATGAAGCAAGTAAAGCAGCTCCTCCTCCTCCTCACTTATTATTAGCAGCACTGCTTGAGGCTCACTGTCAGCTACTATGGAGCAAGTCTTCCCAGAGAACCCTCCTTCTCTGACCAATTTTTGTACAGAGGAAAATAATACAGTAAAATTGCTTTACATTTTCCAAATATAGCTGCTTTGGGGTGACAGGTGAGCACTGATCACGTATCTTCTATAGATAGATCATTGGATCAGGAGCTCTAGGAACATATCAGAAGGGATTCAGAGTCTCATCTTTCAAGGCCCAACTGTATCAGTGGTGGGAAGGGAACTGGACTCAGAGTCAAAAGACAGTATTTTCAGTTTGCTAACCATGGCCCCACGAGCAAATCAGTCGATGTTTTGGAGACTCATTTTCTTATCTCTTAATGGTAAACCTGCTTCTCTTACCCTCTAGAGTAGGGATGAAGGTCAAGAAATAGTGCCTATAGGAATCACAGGGTTCCCCTAAAACTCCAGATATGTCATTTCACCCCAGGGCCTCTGCAAGTGTACCTCCCTCTTTCCTGAGTGTCCTGCTCTAGCCCCTCACATGGCTAATGCCATGGTAACACGTACGATCCTCTACTGTAATGCCCTGTTTACATGTCTGTCTTCCAACTCTACTGTGTACTTTATGAAAGCAAGGATGGTATCTTATCATGCATAGTTGTAACATACATAGGAGGTATATTAAAAAGTCCTGCTTGAGACTTGTGATTCCAGAAATATGATAAACAAGGCATTCTAACATTGGAAACATTGAAAATTTTAGGTACAATATAGAAGTTATTCTTAAATGTATCGAGTTGACCAGGATGTAAGAAGACTTAAAGGTCAAAATCTAAGTGCAATAAGAGAACTCCAGAAAGTCAAGCAGAGCACTGAACTAAGCTCTCATTCAGGGGTGTTTGTTGAACCCCAGTGTACTTGGGCCCTGGTTAGCAAGGAGACAAATTACAAGGTTCACCCAAAGTAATGAGTCTTGTAGGAGATCCTCCACATGTATAGAGTTGGACCCCTCAAAAGCTATAAACAATTTAAAGGTGAACATAAAATGTACTCCTAAAGGGAGTAAAAGAGTGTTTCCCTCTCTCAAACCTCTAAACTAGGGGAAGAGGAAAAAAGTTCTTTGAAAATTCTTTACTACAATTTGGCCCCAATCAAATGTGTGGTCCCAAATCTCAGTAACTAGGTGGCTTGAAAACCTCTAGCTGAATATTGGTTTAAAGTATTCCCAAATTGGCAGAACCTGTCTGGGGAATCCAGCTTCAAATCAGGTCTCAAATAATTCTTCAGATCAGAAGTAAGAAAATAGCTTTCATTCAATGTTTGTTGGGAGTCCTAGGAGAACAGGAAGTCAAAAAAAAAAAAAAAAAACAGATGGTACAAGTTTATAAATATAAAATAACAAAACTCTGTTTATAGATAACATGATTATCTACACAGAAAAGCCCAAATCTACAGATTTATCATTTAACTCAATAGATATAGTATGAGATTCTTGATACAAATACAAAAAATTGAATAATCAGAAAATATATTTTAAAAGAGAAACAATTTGTAATGGCATAAAATATCAAGTACCTAGACATAAATCTAACAGAGCTGGGAAGGAGTTTTATGAAAAATCTTATAAAACTTTATTGAAAAACATTTAAAAAGAGCAAAATTAAAGAAGTTAAAAATTACATCATGTTCATGGATGGTAAGACTCAATATTAATGTCGTTTCTATGCAAATTCATCTATAAAGTCAATGTAAGTCTAAGAACATTCCAACAGGTTATTTTTAAAGAACTTTGACAAGTTGACTCAACCATTTCATGTGAAAGAGCAAATGACCAAGGATAACCAAAACACTCCTGAGGAAGAAAAATAGTGGGATTTGGCTTTCAAAATATCAAGCATTATTATTAGGTGACAGTAATTAAAGCAGGCTGGTGTTGGTGTGCACATAGACAAATAAGTAAATGAGAAGAAAAAAGAGCCCATAAACAGGTCCACACATTTATGGAAATTTGATGTATGACAGGGCCAGCATTACATCTCAGTGGCAAAAGATAAGTTATTCAATAAATGATCTTGAAGAAATCGGTTATATTCATATGGACGAAAATGAAATTTGACTCCTATTTCCTACCATATACAAAATAAGTTCCAGGTAGATTAAATATTTAAATATAAAAAAGTAAAACTATAAGGCTTAGAACTTAATACAGGGGAACACCAGAATATCGTTATGACTTCTGGATAGGGAAGGGTTTCTAAACAATAGACAGAAAGTACAAATCATAAAGAAATGATGAAGTACTCAGCAGTATTAAGAACATCTGTTCATCCAAAGACATAATATAAAAACTGAAATGAAAAACCACAAATTGAGAGAAGATATTTGGGAATATGTAATGACAAGATTAGTATCAAGACAGGAAATAGAATTTATGTTAATCAATAAATTAAAGACAAACAAAGCAATGGAAAAACAAATGGGCAAGTCTTTAATAAGCACTTCACAAAAGCAGAAGCTCTAATGACCAATAAACATTTAAAATATTTTTCAATTCACTAGTAATCAAAAAAATACAAACTAAAACCACAAGCAGGTACCATTTTTCATTCATCATATTAGAAAAAATTAAAGGTTGAGAATATCAAGTACTGGCAAGGATGGAAGGTAGAATTATAAATAAACTTTATATACTGCAGGCAAGGTTATAAATGGTTATAGTTTCTGTGTAAAACAAGACAATAGCATTATATAGTAATGTTGAACATGCTCAAATCTGGTTTCACTCCCAAATATCTATTCTACAAAGAATCTTGTCCATACACACCATTAGTTTATATAATATGTGGATAGAAACACTGATAGTAATAGGAAAAAAAATTTAAAGGAAGCAACTAAAATCTCCATCAGGAGAAAAAAGGATAAGTGAATTCTGCAATATCCATACACAAGTATACTCTACAGTACTGGCAAGAATAGATCATAGCTACATGAACAAGGTGGATATATCTCAGAATACAATGTTAAACAAACAAAGCAAGTAACAGAGGATTGATAGCAATGAGATTCCATTTATATAAATGTCAAAATCATGCAAAACTAAAACCTTCTATTGTTAAGATGCAAAAGTGAACGGTGTAACTATAAAGAAAAGCAAGGGAAGGTTCAACACAAAATTCAGAGTTTTTGTTGCCTCTGAAAGAAGAAGGACAGCATGTGGGTGCATATGGTGAGTTTCAAAAGTATTGGGTGATGGTATGTAGATTAATTTTATTGTTATTTTACAAAATGCATGCATACTTTAATTTAATATTTTAATATTATTTTATTCACTATTTAATATAAAAAAATTAAGACATTGAATGTGTGTAGGACTTAATTATATACTATCTTCTTTCATTGGAAATCACTAACTTGAGTCACCTTTTACTAAATATTTTAGCTAATGATATTAATAACTAGTACTGACTAAACCTTTACTACATGCAAGGCACTGAGTGAGTACCTTATATATATTATCTCAATCTTCTCAAAGCTTTCCATCTTTAGGCCATGATATAGATGGGAAGACTAAAGCACAAAGAGGTTAAATATATTCCTAAGGCCTCATAGGTATTGAAATGGCCCCTGTTGGCTCCCTTGAGCTCACCAAGCCTTAACTTTCAGTATTCCATGCAATATCTAGATATCTAGATGCTCAATACATATTCAGCAGTCAGTGGACTAGCAGTATGGTTCCTACGGCCAAGAATCTTGAAGAATCTAACTCAGTGATCTTCTGAGATGAGGCTTAGGAGTATGACCCCTGCAAGTAGAAGGCTGATAACTAGTGAAAATCAACAGGATTTATGTTACCCATCCTGGACACTATAAAAAAGTCAATACTTATGGTGAATACAAAACAGTACAGAAATTCATGTGTTTGTTTTCTAATAGGATTATTAAAATAAAATTAAAACAAAACAAAAACAAACAAACAAGCAAAAACCACCAAGCTTGCTGTTGGGGAGAAAAAGCAGAGTGAATCCACAAGTACGGAGTAGTACTTCTAGGTGATAGTCACTTTCTTTATGCTCTGTCATTTTATTTTTAAATCCATCATGCCATGGGCATATTTTATTTTATTGCTTTTATAGATGAGAAAACTGAGACACAGGCATACTTTCTGCCTTACCTTAGGGCACCCATCTAGCAAGGAAGAGATCTGTATTTGAATTCAGGTCTCTCTCCAAAGCCATCTTTCCTCTGCAAGAGCATATCCAGAAGGAAACACTGTGGTACCTCTGCTACATGTCAGTGTGTCCAATGCATACAAAGTGGAGGTTACTATAAAATCTCATGTCTTATAGAGCTAAATTACATTTCAGGTTTGAATACAAAATTTACATGAACCTTGATCGTTATAGTTCTCATCTGGGAAATTGTAATAATTAATAGTAATAATGATTATAATAACAAAACCAACCTTACAAGATCACCATAGTGATTACAAAAGCTAGTACATATAAAATTCTCCATATCTAATTAGCTTTTACACAGGTTTGTGCTCTTACTCATCCCACATTTCTCTAGGTAGGAAAATAGTGAGCTGGGCTTGGATTTTCCACTGAGTAGAAGAGAAGTCTTGTTTAATTGACTCCTCTCCTCTAGGGCTCTTTTTCCCCATCCACACAAGGTCAGTAGACCAGATGACTTTAGGAAGGGCCAACTCCCAAAAGCCACAATAGAGATCTCAAACAGGAGATGGCAAATGTCCTCTATCATGTGAGGGCAGCGAAGGGGAAGAAATGAACCCTGATCTATTCTCTGATACAACAGGAAACATAACCTTCACCACCCACCTCGCTGGGATCTGGGAAGGATTAATGAGACAAAATGCTCAGCGCTCTGCCGAGAGCTATTACTGCCTTACAGAGGGAAAAATCCCATTGTTGCCAGCAAACAAGACGGACAATTTGATGAGGTGTGAATATTTTTAGTGTAACAGTATGTAAACACTGCTTTTTTCATCCAAGTCATCACTCTGTGCACACACCCTTATGCATTTTTATGAGGCCATTTCTCCATGGCTGTAAATATTCTATGCTTGCCCTTTTCCAAGAGCTCGAAGAATGTGCTGATCAGGGGCCCCAGCTGAACCTCTGAGCTAATTCCTAAGGCTCACCACATTCTCTGGGAGAAATGTTAATAGGCATATTCACATTTCATGCCGATGTGCTTGCCTTTCCTCTGGCCAGTACAAATTGTATCGTGCAAGGCCAGGGGCAAAAGGAGGCCTCTGTGGGAGAAGGTTCAGCCATCTCATAGTGATAAATATGAAGCAGCATCATGAGTATCAAGACATAAAAGTGGGTAAAAGGCAGGAAGCCTGATTCCAAATTGTGTCCCTGCTACACTTGCTTAAACAGTCAGAAGCCTAAATCCTCAAACCAATACCTTTTCGATAAACAATTCCACCATTCATTCCTTTGACAGGTATTTACTGGGCACTAAGTGCCAGATCCTGTGTCACTTACTGGAATATAAAAGTGAATACAACTTAGCTCCAGCCTTTACGGTGATCATATTTTAGTGAAAGACTTGACAAGCACACGATGACAATTCAGGGGTAAGTGTTCAGTGCATAGGCTCTCTTCCATCCCACCCCTCTGTCCATCCAACCGCTAAAGTGTCATCTTCCTCTACAACATCTGGGAAAGAGGTGGTTTGTCTCATGTCTTCCTTGGAGGTGTACCAAGGAAGTTTGGCGACTGTTTCTGCACTTGATATCTGTGCCACAACTCTCACATTGTTTGGTCACATCTAAGACTCTAGGCCCCTGGTAGTCTGGGATCTCTTATTTCACTGTTGATGGGCTCGGGCAGTGGGGGTGAATGAGAGGCAGGTGAGACTCTGTCCCAACACTGCATTCCCCACAGTACCACTACACAAAGTTATATGCATGTGTCTAATGTCACTGAAGAATGACAACCATGGAAAGTAAAAATATAAAGCCATGCACTAAAACAGCAAATCCTGCCATGTCCACCTCAAAAACATCCCCAAATCAACCACTTCTCCTCACTGCCAGTGAGATCACCTTAATCCCAGCAACTCACAGTTATTTGTAATTTGATGAATGAAATAGGCTCATAATTTATTTCTCAGATTCTACTCTTTATCCTCCTACCCCCAAAATCTATTCTCCCTCAACAAACAGAACAAGTTTAAAAAATATAAATCAGATCTCATCTGTATTGCATGAACACTCTAATATTTCCATAGCAGCTAAAATACAAAATCCTCACCATAGTCTTCAAGATCTGTTCTTGCTGACCTCCTCCAATCTCTCTCTGACTTTTCTCCCCCTTACTATCTAGATCCAAATCAAGCCATTTCTATGCCTAGAAGGTGTTCAGTTTGTTTTCACCTTTGGGTCTGTGAATTTGTGGTTTTATTCTATCTGGAATCTACTACCTCCAAGTCTTCACATGGCTGATGCCTTTATATCATGTCTCAGCTCAAGTGTCGCCTCTTCACTGACTGTCCAATTTATCCAGCATCCCTTGAGATGCTCTCTAACAAAATACCCACTTTTATACCTTGCATAGCTATTATCATGATATTAACACATCTTGTACATTTCTTTGCTTCTGTGTTTATTGTATGTCTTGCCCCATGAGGTTTCTAAGTACCATTAGGAAAAGCATCTTGCTTTCTATAGACTCTGTATCTCTAGCATCTAGTACCTGCCAAACAACAGTGGCTCAGTACATGAATGGATATCCTCATAATACAAAGGAAACTTAAAGAAAAGTTGAACTGTTTACATTTCTCAGACTGTTCACCAATCTATAGTTCAGAATACCACCTCTTGAAGCCTTCAGTGCTGATTCCTAACCCTTTCACACAAAGGTTGGTCTGGACATAGAATCTATGCCCTACCAGTGCATCAAATGAAAGATATTAGATCAAGAAAATAAGCAAACACACATTTTCCAGGAATAAGCATCAATTCTCAAACACAGAACTGTCTAAATCCACCTTAAGTAAGGGGGATAAATATCCTAACAGCAATGATATCTTCTACATAGTTGTTATTGCCCATTGGTTATAACATCTTCCAATATTGTGGAGAGCAATGGCCACTTGCCTTCAGACTATGTCCTGGGTCCTTAGTGTTTTATGGGAAACAAGGCTCCATACAGAATCATCTGTTCCAGAATCATCTGCTCCATTGACTACCCTTTAACTGCCAATAGGCCAGTAAAAGATTTGAAACTATTTTAATGTTTTTTTTTCACTCTTTGATCCAGGGTACTTCTTTGGTAGATTGTCTTCCTATTCTCTTGGGACATAAAAAAGCTGTATGAGAATCCATCTGTCCAAACTAGGGAGGAAGGTTGTTTTCCCCAGGAGGAGTTTGTTGTTCTTCAAGGCACAGGTGACAGTGGTAAACACTGAGTTCTTGACTTCTTGGAGGAGAGACCACTGACACAGCCTAGGAGTGACAGTTGGGCATGGCAGAAATGAGAGTAAGGGGTTTGAGAAGGTTTCGCAGGCAGGTGATACTGGAGCCAACCCTAAACAGTGAGTAGAACTTCTAGGCAAGAAAAGAAGAAGAGAATTTCAGACAGAATCAGCATGGGCAAAATCCTGAAGGCAGGTGAGAGCATGAAATATCCTGAGACCCAGGGAATTTCACAGCCAAAGCAGAAGGGAGGAGTAGCAACAGATGCGTCTAAAGAAGTAGGAAAGTTCCTGTCATAAATAACCTAGTGACTCATGATAATATGTCTGAATACCTCTGAAAGCAAAAGCAAAAGAATGAAAGCTTTTAAGCAGGGGAGGATGGAGTTTGGATCTCAGGATTTCGTTTCCACACTAGAGCTTGCAAAGACGATAGCCCTCCACTGTTGGTGGGTATTATGCCAGGCCCTGTTCTCCTCACTGGCTTCCTACACCTGAGCACTGAGTCATCACTAGGTACTAGGATTTCTAAGAACGTCAACCACAAACCATTACCTGAGAAACAGGTTTGTGTTCTTCACTACGGGAGAGACCTAACTGAAGTTCCCAGTGATTAAAATAAGCAAATGTTACTTCCATAATGGATTGTTAATTAAACTGCTTGCGTTTCTGAATGTCTTGTTTAAATAGATTGTGATATTTAGAGGGGATTTTTGGTGTCAGAGGTGTCTCTTCTGCCTTATGTGTGACTGTTGATCCTTATCCAAAACAAATTGAAGTCTGCTGGATAATGTTTACGTGATAGGTCTGACATTTTCATTCCTAAGGTTATTAATCAGTTGCTGTATACCAATTCAGGTTCATGTGGGAAAAAAATAGCTCTTACATATTATCCACACCTACTCTTCAAGGCTTCTAAATACCACTTGTGTGCTGAACCATTGTCCTTCTGGATAATGTTCCCATTAAGCCAAGTGAGGAAAAGATGAATGTTTAGCTATGTTAACCTCTCTCCACTCACTACACAGGTAAAATACATCTCTGTTGTACAAATGGGAAAAATAGTGATAAAGAGTAATTAGAATATCAGTTGCTAAACTTTAGAGGCCCTGCCAGATATGAACATTGAAGGAGAGATCAGAGTCTTCCATTTGCACCTAGCTCTGTTTCTGTGTGGTATTGTTACCTTGGATAAGCTTCTTAGCATTTCTGAACTCTTCCTCATCTGTAAAATGGGCTGCATGAATGGGGTTACTGGGAAATTTCTCATCAAGATGGAAAGCAAGTATCCTGTTTAGGAGGTAGTGCTATTACTCTTAACATCACCACCACTACATTATTGGGTTAAAAAAAAAGAATGATTATTGGAAGCCAATTTTTATAGTGTTTTTATTGTCATATGCAGTAATTTGGGGTTTGTTTGTTTCATTTTGCTTTTAGTAGGAAAGAACACTGGATTGGGAGCCAGACAGAACGGGGCCCACATTTACCAGCTGTGTGTCCTTAGCAAAGTTTATCTCTCCGTAGTCTCTATTTTCTAATGAGCATAATGATATCCTCTACTACAAAGAGCTGTTATGGTGATGAAGGAAGCCCCTGCATAAGGCTTAGCTAATGCTTTGATAATGCTTATTCTCTGTACCCTATAGAAAAACTGCTGATATTTTCCACTGGAACAAAGAATTTACCTTCAGGAAAGGCCAACGGGATTGGGAAAAATAAACAGTACCTTCACCTCTCTGGAAAGCCTTCCCCAACCCTCCATTTGTCCTCTGAATGTCCTTTGAAGTGTTGCCTCAGGACACTGAGCTTCCCTTAGAGTAGGACTATTCATGTCATGTTTTTTTATTAATATATAACTGACTTACAATATTATATTAGTTTTCAGGTGTATAACATAGTGATTTGATATTTTTGTTCATTACAAAGTGTTCACCAGTGTAAATCTAGTTACCATAGAAATTATTGTAATATGATTGACTATATTCCTTATGTTGTATATTATATCCCCATGACTTAATTATTTATAACTGGAAGTTTGTACCTCTTAATCCCCTTTACCTATTTTGCCCATCCCCTCACTCCCCTCCCCTCTGGAAACTACTAGTTTGTTCTTTGTTTGTTCTTTGTATAAGTCTGTTTCTGTTTGTTTGTTCATTTGTTTTAATTTTTGGATTCCACATATAAGTTAAATTATAATGTATATATGTGTATGTAGATATATATTCCCTTTCCATCCATCTATTAGCGGACACTCAGGTTTCCTCCATATCTTGGCTATGCTGCAATGAACATTGGGATGCATGTATCTTTTCAAATTGAGATGCATGTATCTTTTCAAATTAGTGATTTAGTTTTCTTTGGATAAAAACCCAGAAGTGGAATTGCTGGATCATACGGTAGTTCTATTTTTAATTTTTTGAGGAACCTCCATAGTGTTTTCCATAGTGGCTGCACCCATTTACATTCCCACCAATAGTGCACAAGGGTTCCCTTTTCTCCACATTCTTATTAACACTTGTTATTTCTAGTCTCTTTGATGACAGCCATTCTGACATGTGTGGTGTGATATCTCATGCTATGTTTTAATCTACTGTTTATTGGGTTGTATCCTCAACTGGACTGATAGCTCTTTAAAGAAAATCACTGTATTTTTCATTATTGTCCCTTCAGGACCATCCACATTGTCTAGCACGTGTTCATAAATATTGTGACTAAAGATAAAATGAAAGAAATACACTAAAAGTTGTATGTCTCCATGTGGGCCATAAAAGATAATCAAGATATGTACATTTATCAAGTGTACACTTATTTCAGCCATTTTTTTTCAATTCCTGCTATGTATCAGACATCTTAGTAGATTCTAAACTGTTTTTAGAGGTGAGCTCCATAAACAATGAGAAGGAATCTTATAGTTACAACATATGAAAATCAGAATATGTGGTTCAAAAAAGAGTTGAAGCTTAAGGATCAGGTATATGAAAAAGAGTTCCAGCCTTGAGCCTAGCTAGCAAAGGAATGGAACAAGGTCCTCTTTGGAAAGAAGGATAGAAAATATTATGAGTGGAAGCAGGAAAAATACATTTGGGCTGCATCAGAAAAGGCTCTAAACACCAGTCTAAGGAATTTCAGCTGTAAACTGCATAAAGAGGAGGAACTCTGAATTCCTGAGCGAAAGAATAATATTGGGAAAGCACACTTCACAGGCCCTTGCCAGGCACCCCCTTGCAAGTACAACCATTGCCTAAGATGGCTTGCTTATGCAACTTGGAAGTAGATGATTCTGTGGGGAATGTCTCTGTGATTTCTCTTTCCTTTATTGGAAATCTGACCTATAGTCTCATCCCACCTGTTGGTTACTGTTGTATCACCTGGAATTCAGCTCAGACCTGGTACTTAAACATAAAATAAATCAGAATTTTTTAAAAAAACAAAATATAATAAAATAAACACCCCTCTCCAAAAAGAGAAATCTTTCCTTATCTGACAACTCCAGGCTCCTGCCTTTCTCTCTACCCACTTCCCCCACTTCCTTCTCCCTGTTAAGAAGTGTTAATGGACTGTTAGAGATAAAATGGGCCCAGCTGTGGACCCAGCCTTACACTACCCAAATAATTGTGCAAATATATCACTGCAAATTTTGATGATGCCATGAAGGAAGTGTTGGGTACTAAGAAAGCATGTAACAAGATAATCTAATCTCTTCTCAGAAGTCAGGGACATTTTTACTGTGAAACGGTTGCTTAAACCTCAACAATAAGTACAAACATCATTTGTGTGTATGCTCATGTGTGTACTCATGAGGGTACTGCCTCCTTCATACACAGGTACTCATGCATGTGTATGAAGGAGGCAGATAACATTCTTAGGAAAGGACAATGGCGTGTATACATATCCCCAGGCATGATGAAAGATGGTTCTCAAACACTTATAGGATCAGGTAATATTCAACAAACATCTGTGTTGTGCGCTAGGACTTTCAGGCAATAAGAAGAACTCAGTGCAAAGTCTCCAATCTTAAGAAAAGTACATTAAGAATAATAAATGATCAGAGGCAATTGAGATGAAACAAAGTGATATAAAATAATAACAAATTTGTTTGACTTACTGTACACTTGCTACATCCCAGATAGCTCTATAAGCATATTACTCCACTGTATTATTTCATTTTCATTTATGAAAGAATCCCAACACTACAGATGAGAACACCAAGGCTAGAGATATTAATGTATGTTGTCTAAGTTGGCATGGCTAGTAAATAGTGAATATGAGATTCAGTCACAGAAATATTTGAGTTCAAAGATGCTATCAGAAGCATGGAACATATATTCTTCCAATAAATATTTATAATCTATGATGTGCCAAGCATACTTGTTCTAAACATTACCCTCAAGACGTTACATTATGGGTTCTAGTGGAGGAGACACACAATAAGGCAAAACATAAATAGGTTAATTATTTTAATCAGTTTTAGGTATAATTTAAATATAATAAATGCCCCAATATTAAGTTTAAGATTAGATGAGTTTTGACAAATAAATATAGTCATGTAACTACCACTACCCTCATGATTTAGGACATTTCCATTGTTCCAGAAAGCAACTGCATGTCTCTTTCCAGTCAGTCTCCTACTCTACCCATGGCTCCTAGCAACCAGTGACCAGCTCTTTGTCACTAAGACTTTTGCTTTTTTGTATACTATTTTTTTGGGGGGGGTCACACCCCGTGGCATACAGGATCCTAGTTCCCTGACCAGGGATCAAACTCACGCCCCCTGCCGTGGAAGCACAGAGTGTTAACTACTGGACCGCCAGGGAAGTCCCAAGGCTTTGCTTTTTTGTGATTTAATATAAATAGAATCACACAGTGTGTCATCTTTTTTTGTCTAGCTTCTTTTGCTTAGCATAATATTCTGAGATTTATTTTATGTTGTTGCATATACCACTAATATCTTCCTTTTCATTGCTGAGTGTTATCTCATAGAATAAATATACCACAATTTGTTTCTCCATTCGCCAGTTAATGGTCATTTGGGTTATGTCCAGTTTTTAGTTATTATAAATAAAGCTACTATGAACAGACAAATATTTGTATGGACGTATGTTTTTATTTCTCTTGAATAAATACCTCGGAGTGGGATTGTTGGGTTGCATAAATTAGAGTATATTTTACTATATAAGAAACTCCCCAAGTGGACCTGTCATCCATCAACCAAATCCTTCCCCATATCTTCAACTTCTTCTCTCTGTTCCAGTTACCTTCTTCCTTTAGCACATACTATAGGACCCAAAGAGGATGTAGAAAATTCTGTTTGCTCCCATTGCTCTTTTCTTGTCCCTCAGAAACTCCAGCTCCTCCTGAAGTGCACTCCATCAAACTCCACTTTCTTCAACACATCCGTGCTGCTCTCATCTAATATCCTCCTGATCACTTCTCCTATGTCATGGAAGGTGTAAATGTCTGCACTTTTTTTTCCTCTACCATTATTCTTTTCACCGTATATTTTTCACTCAACAAATACTTACAGAGGACTTATTTTGTGTCAGGCACAGCCCTGGCTACTGGGAATACAGCAATAGACAAAGAAAAGATCAAAATCCTAGCATGCATTCTTTTGAGGAGTTACATACATACACACACACACATACATACATGCTATACTTTTCCCAGAAAATTAAAGCTGAAAAGGTGGGTAGGCAGCTCATGGAGGAGTGAGAGGTAAAACTGTTTTAATTTTTAATTGGATATTAAAGAAAGATGCCAAGATGGTGACAGTTGAGCAAGGTGACCAGTGACAGGAAAGGTCATGCAAATGTGTGGGGAAAGAGAGTTCCAGGCAGAATCAATCACAAATACAAAATTCTTGAACCTGAGCATGCCTAACATATTCTAGAGACAGTGAGAAGGCCAGTGTGGCTGGAGCAGAGTGAGCAAAAGGGATACAGAAGATGAGGTTAGAGAGATGAAGGTAGGAGGCAATCAGTAGGCCATGGTAAGGATTTGGAAGTTAGTTTAGATGGGATGTCAAGTCACTGTTGGGTTTTGATCAGAGGACCAACATGGTCAGTCTTATATTTGTAAAAATTTACTCTAGCCTCTATGTTGAGAATAGAAGATGACAGACCAGTTGGCAAGTTAATGCAATAATTTGGAAGACAGATAATTGAGGTGATAGTGATTGGAGTCTGTGTATATTTTTAAGGTATAGCCACCAGGATTTGTTGAGTAAATAAATATGGGATATGAAGTTAAAAAATACTTCATTTATGCTCCAAGATTTGGTGCATGGGTTAAGTAGAAGTATGGAGACACCAGTAACTGAGATGGAGAAAACTGCAAGAGGAACAAATTTGGGGGGTAAAACTGGGAATCCAGTTTTAGATGGCTTTTCTTGGCTGTGTGTAACACTCTGACTTCCCAGTTTCATGTTACCCTCATCCAAGGAAACTTACCCTCTGCTCTGCCTATGGTGCTTATCCCTAGGGCATGGTCCTCTGGTCATTTCCTGGGTCTTGTCATCATCAGCTATTGCTTCACCTTCAAAGGATGATTTCAAGCATCCAACTCTCTGGTTACCACCTTGTAATCGCTAGCTCACCCTGTAATGCTCTACTTCCCCTTCTCTTTGGCCTCACTGGGAGATTTGTTCCATTGACCTCACAACAGTGTTGCTATTGTCCTGTGCTGCTCTTCAAGTTTCCACAGCCTTCCTTAGACACCTTAGATGCATGCATGATCCATTATGGTACTGACACCATTGTGTGTTCATTTAGCTCACTTTCTCCTCCTTCTCCTGTCATACTCCTTATCACAAAACTCTGGTCCTATTAAATCCCAATTTCCCCACTACTCCGTCACTATACTTGAATATATCTGGTGAAAAAATCAAAAGTGTGCTGAGTAGTCTAACTTTAAACTTATGATCACAAATATCTGATGGCCACTCAGCCCTGTTTAACAACCCTAATTTATGTCCTTAATAAATTTGCATGTTCATTCTTTGAGATGACCATTTTATATCTTCTCAGATCTCTTCAAATATGTTAATTTTCCCTTTCCCCTATTTTCAGCTTATGGTCTTGCTTCTCATTAAACTGAGAAAACAGAAGCAGCTGTGGACTTCCTTGTCTCTCTAACCTCAAATCTATCACCCTGTCTATATTTATACCTGTATATTTTGACTTGCCTCTAATTAACGTGGGTGAACATCTCTGTTCCTACGTGAAGTCAAGTCTCTAAACTGGATTCTTCATCCTCTCACCTATTAAAGATTTTTGTTCTTACAATTATGTATTTTTCCCACCTGAATCTTTATCCTCTCATCTACTAGACTTTTCCTGACATCATTCAAACATACTATAATAAAAAAAAATCCTAAAAAAGTTCCCTCTTACCCTACATTTCTATTTAGCTATTTCCCTATTTTCCTTTAACACATTTTGATTGGAAACTTTCCCACCAAGCTACTGAAACCACTATTTTCAAAATCATTAACAATCTCCATCTTTCCAACTTCAATGGCCAATTTTCTGACTCGCCTTACTCAAAATATTCACAGCATTTGACACAGTTCGTTTCTTCCTCTCTTTAAATACTTCCTTCACTTGGTCTTCAGAGTACCACCCTTTCCTAGATTTTCCTCCTACCTCATTGGTGACACCATCTCAGTCTCCTTTGCAGAGTCTACCTTGAAGTACCTCAGGGCACAATCCACAGGCCTCTTCCCTCTCCACGGGTTTCCTTGGTGATCTCATTCTACTCCCATGATTGCAAATACTACCTGTTTGCTGAGTGCTCCCAAGCACCACAATTACGTGTTCAGTTTCCTACCAAGAGTCTCTAATTGAATGTCTAATGGGCTTCTCGGTCTGTACAAGGTCATAACAGAACTCTTGATTTCTAGCCACAACTACCACCCCACCACCCCACAAACTCAGACCAGTTTTTGTCCCAGTTTTCCTTTAATAAATGGCACCATTACCCATTCAGTTGCTTCTTTAGTTTGCTAGGGCTGCCGTAGCAAAACACCACAGAATGAGTGGCTTAAACAACAGAAATTTAACTGTTCCAGAGGCCAGAAGTTTGAGATCAAGATGTCAGCAGATTTGGTTCTTTCTGAGGCTTCTCCTCTTGGCTTACAAATGATTACCTTCTTGTGGCATCTTCGCATATTGATCTCTCTTTGCATGCACATGTCTCATATCTTTCTGTGTGTCCAAATTTCCTCCTTTTACAAGTCACATTGGATTAGGGTCTACCCTAAAAAACTCATTTTGACTTAATCACATCTTTAAAGACCTTATATTCAACCATAGTTACATTTTGAGATACTGGAGTTAGAACTTCAACATATGAATTTGGAGGGGAGGAGGCCAGTTAAATCCACAACAATTTTTTTTTTTTTTTTTTATTGAAGTAGAGTTGACTTTACAATATTGTATTAGTTTCAGGTGTATGGTATAGTGAGTGGTTCAGTATTTTTATAGATTACATTCCAATAAAGGTTATTACAAAATAATGGCTATAATTCCCTGTGCTGTACAATACATCCTCCTTGCTTATTTATTTTATACATGGTAGTTTGTATCTCTTAATCCCATACCCCTATCTGGCCTATCCCCCACTTCCTTCTTCCCACTGGTAACCAGTAGTTTGTTTTCTGTGTCTGTGAGTCTATATCTGTTTTGCTATATGCATTCAATTGAGGATCAGACATAGAATGCCAGAGAATTACAAAAGGAACAACTTAGTCTCTTGCACATCTTTCCTCCAATTCACCACATCACTAGAAAGAAAGGGAGAGTAGAATATAGATAACACTAACTTACAGTTCAGTAAAGAAGACTAAATGCTAATATTCAGAAGCTAGGGGAGGGACTTCCCTGGTGGTCCAGTGGGTAAGACTCCACACTCCCAATGCAGGCGGCCCAGGTTTGATCCCTGGTCAGGGAACTAGATCCCACATGTCACAACTAAGAGTCTGTATGCCGCAACTAAAAATCCCGCATGCTGCAACTAAGACCCAGCACAGCCAAAATAAATAAATAACTAAATAAAAATAATCTTAAAAAAAAAAAAAAAGAAGCTAGGGGAGAGGCATAGAATTCTTTCTCACAGTCCTTATACTATAGATAATATAGATAATATACTATGCGCTGTGAATCATTTCATTCAATTCTTGCAATAGCTGGTGAATAGTATTCCTATTTGACAAATAAAGACATTGAGATAAAGATAAGTAAAGTAAAATATTCATTGGCAATGTAATGGAAGAGTTTTAATCTATTTCCATTTTTTCCTGACTCTAAAGCCTGCTTAATGTGTATAACCTTACCATGACTTCCATGTTCCAGAAAAGAAACATCTCTGATCTCTATGCTTTTACAGTCTAGCTGGTAAGACGAGGCACTTGAAAAACCAAAGATGAATACAAAATCATATATCAACAAGACCAAATTTAAAGTTTCTTGATAATAGGGACATTGTCTCATTCACCAATGTAGCCTCAGCACATAGTAAATTGCCAAGAACCAAGAGTACATTCAGTGCACATTTGCCAAATGAGTAAGTGAATGAATGCATGAACAAATAGCATGTTGGATACTACTCATTCAGCAAGCTATTTAATGAGTGCTTACTGTATACCAAGTTATATATCTAGTACTGCTTACAGCGCTGGCACTTACAGTGGTAAACAGAGCAAAGATTGCCTAAATTCCATGGGGAAGACAGGCATATTCCCAACAGAGGCAAATGCACATGCCCTAAAAGAAGAATAATCCAGAGAATGGCTCAAAGGAGGGCAAGATCCCCCATGATTCACATGCATAAGAACCACCCCAGCCTTACTTGTGAGAATAAGATACCCACTGTTTTCTGAGAACTGTGGAAAATCATTATTAAAATAGCTAATACTTATGGAATGTTCACATCTTGAAAGGCATTGTTTTAACAACATTCATGTATAAATGCATTTATTTCTCACAACATCCTCATGATCTGAATACTATTATTACCCCCATTTTACAGATGAGGAAGCTAAGGCACAGAGGAGAGTAGCAACATGCCTAAGGACACAAAACTAGACAATAAAGCCAGGATTTGAATTCAGAGAAGTTAGTTCCAGAGCTCTTACTCTTGTAGAATGCAGGAATCAACCTCTAGATATGAAGAAATTAAAAAAATTTGTAAACCAAATATGGCAAAATGTAAACAGTTGTTGAATCTAGGAAATGGGTTTATGGGTGATCAATGCACTATTTTTTCTCAACATTTATGCGTATTCAAACATTTTCATTATAAAACAGTTGAGGAAAAAATACGGTTTTTGAGGACTTTACAACAATGTGATTAAAGAGCCAACACACACACACACACACACACACACACACACAGTTCGGTAAAGGAGAGTAAACGCTAAGAACCTAAGGCAGAGCAGGATTTATCTGTTGGTAGGTCCATGTCTACCCCACTCCCAGTTTCTGATCTCTTTGAGGGTAAGAACTGTGCCTTGTGAGCACTGCATCCAGCGCCCAATGCTGGATTTAGAACATGATTGATGCTTAATGAATGCTCAGTGAGCAAATGAAAGAAAGAATGGAGATGGGAGATACAGTCTGATATAGGATAGGGAGATGGTTAAACTACAGCATGTCAGTTTCTTAGGGGCTGTAACAAAGCAGCACAAACTGGGTGACTTAAAAGAGCAGAAATTGGTGGTCTCACAGTTCTGGAAGCTAGATGTCCAAAATCATGGCATCAGCAGGGCCATGTTTCCTCTGAAAACTGTAGAAGGGATAATCCTTTCTTGTCTCTCCCTAGCTTCTTGTGGTGGCTGTCATTCCTTGTCATTCCATGTTTTGCAGCTGGATCACTCCAATCTCTGCTTGCATCATCTCATGGCATGGCATTCTTCTGGTATGTTTCCCCCTCCTCTTCTTTTAAGCACACCAATTATATAGGATGAAGGGCCCATCCTATTCCAGTATGACCATATCTTAACTAATTACATCTGCAACAACCCTATTTCCAAATAAGGTCACATTCTGAGGTACTGAGGATTAGAACTTAAACATGTCTTTTGAGGAGGTACAATTCAACCCATACACAGGTACAGGGAGAGACGCATGGAGCGAGAACATCGATCCTAGCATACTTTATCTCTCCAAAATGTCCAGGAGGACACAAATCCAACCAGAATGTTCCAGCATGTAAGATGGAGAATGAACATAATATATATTCATTGACAATACAGACATTGCAAGGAATTTTACAGCCCCTGCCAATTGAATGCCAGCAACAGCTGGCTCCCACCAGCGCCAAGTCAGCTTTTCCTAAACAGCTTATGACTGGCTTCTCAGAGGCTGTTTATGTTTTCAGAATATTAAGCAGTGTTTAGTCACTTTCTCAGGGAGGGCTTCTCAGTGCGGTTTCTAAAAATGTGCTGAATGTGTTTCCAAAGAGGAAAGGCGCCAGAGGGCCTTTGGTGGGGCGTGCTGAGCCTTGTAATCACAAACAGATGACAGAGCTTCCTGGCTCTGACTCTAGCTAGTGAGGGTCCTGAACACCAGCTCACAGTCAACCTGAGTGTAATCCCCATGGTTTACCTTACAAGAACTGTCAAAAATCGGCATGGGCTCTTCAGTCCTATCGAGTTCCTGACTCTCCAGGGGACTCGATTTTCTGATATGGTCAGGGGGCCCAGTCTTCCTAGCCCTGTGATTAAGAATCCATAGAAGGCCTGCCATGGCCTTGAGGAGCCAATAAAGATAGCCTCCCCCCCCCCCACCCTGAGGCTCTTGCCCTGAACCAAGCCAGGGCTTCGGCGCTGCACCTCTGCATGATCCACCAGCACCTATGGGCTCTTCTTTCTGCTAGGGTTCTTGGAGCACAAGCAACAGAATCTTACTAATTTAAACAAAGGGAAGAAAGGGCTTATTGGATGGATGCTGGGTGCCCGGTGGGAATACGGGAAGCTTGAACAATCTCAGGCCTCAGCAGGGCAGGAACAGGGACATAGTTAGGGACAAAACAATGAGAGAGTTCTCCTCACAGCATCCTTAAAATGGATGGATACTAGAACCCTGGGTGCCTGGTGGTCTCTAGTCAAGATACCAATTTCTAACCTAGCTGGACTCATCTACCCTCCTGGGTGAAGCATAATACGGGGAGGGAGGCGCTCTTCAAATGAAGGAGTGCTTCAGAAGAAGGGAGAGGAAGTAGTATGCTGGGCGGAGAGCAGCAGTTCCCATGGGTGGACTGAGGCATATGTGTGAAGAAGACTCACAGCATCTGGCCCAAAGGCAGGTCTACCACAGCCTGCTTTCTCAGGGTCACGTTCTGGTTTCACTGCAAGGTCGGCAGGCCCTAGGTCTGTCTTATGCACCCAAACCATGGACAATGAGTGTCAGAGGAAAACCCAAAGAGAAAGATGTCTAGATAGGAATTCCTAAATGTAAGCCTACAGAGCGAAAGAAAAAAATATTTCATATCCCTGTTCTTCCATCTCAGTCTAGATGGAAAGCGTAAGAAAGTGCAAGAACAGTGAGCCATCCTGTAACTGTTGCAGGAGAGAGATCAGTTTTCTTGGTCTGGCATCTAAGACTCTCTGCAGCAGCAACTTTCTACTCTCAGGACACTTTCCAGAATGTTCCTTGTCTTTATTCTGGATTTCCGTAATACATTGTATGTGGAATCATCTGCCCTCAACGCACTAGTTATAGGTGCCGATATCTAGGAGTCCTCAGCAATGGCAAGGCTTCCTTGAGCAAGAGGAATTCCCCTACTTCTCCAAGTACTGGCCATTATATGGGCAGAGCATGGAAAGAGAGCACAATCTGGAAATCACACAAGGAAAGTTCAGCAGCAGAAAGGAGGCCTATTAAGGGCAATGTGCTTATTTAGAGGAATAAGAGGAAACTTTAAGCATGATTTAAAACTGTAAATTATTTGTAAAATAATAAATGTGACTACATTTAAAAGTAAAAACCAAATTTCTAAATGCCTCCCCACAAAAAATCCAGAAATAAAATTAAAAGACAAAGAGCAATCAGTGAAGTAAAGACTTGCAACAACCATATCAAAGGGTGTTAATTTTTCACTCCCTAAGATTTCTTTTAGATTAACAATAAAAGGAGCAGTTGTAAAGGCAGTGTATTTAATTGTTCAACAAATATTATTGTACACCTATTATTCACTCGGTTTAGAAAAACAAATACAAATTGCTTAGAATTATATGAACAGAAGTCTAACCTCACTCTGTGATTTAAAATGAGAGCTAAAACAGCAGGATATTGTTTTTAATTTTACCTATCAGATTGGCAATGATTAAAAGGGATTACAAATATGGTTTGGGCAAGATTGGGGGAAAACGGATATTCACACGGTGGTAATGGAAGTAGAGATTGGCATAACCTTTTTGAAGGTCAATTTGGCAAAGGGTCAATACCTATTAAAATACCCTTTAACACAGAAATTTCACTACAAAGATTTTTCTTTTTTTCTATAGACATACCCACACATGCTCTCAAAGATATATGGCTGAGGATATTCATTGTAGTATTGCTGGAAAAGAAATACAAAAAATAAAATTCTCCAAACTGGACAGAATCTACATGTTCATTAATAGCTAATTGTGGATATAAATCATGGTACATTTATAAAATGAAATACCTTGAAACTATTAAAAAAGAATGTCCTAGAATGATATAAAAGGAATGGTAGCTACCAATATGAAAACTTCCACAATATATATTATTAAGATTAAAAAAATGGAAGGTACATACCAGTGTTTATAGAGCCCTTTCATTTGTGTGAGTGTATCAGATGTGGAGGCAGGGGTGTGTGTGTATGAGTATCTACATTCTAGTCTATTTGCATAGGTTATATGTGTGATAACTTCTATTTCTTTTTTTTTTTTTCTATTTTCTATCTATGTGTGAAATTCATGTCTTGCAATCTACAGATTTTTACCATAGTAATTTGTTTTTGGAGCACTACATCCTTGTAGACTATTTTTCTTTCTCTGGAGCCTCTAATTGTTTTTTATTCTTATTTCATATTTTTATCAAATCCTCACATTTTAATCCAGCTCTCAAGCATATGACACATCCAATAGAGATATCCTTTTAATCTCCTTATATCCAGGAAGTTTTGAATAATTTGTGAATTTTTTATCATTTAAATAAGAGATCTTTGTGTCTGGATTATTAACTCCAAGAACTGGCTGTCCTGACAGAGAGAAACAGAAAGGTGTGCTTGGGTCTTTCCCCAGGGACAGAAAGGCAGCTTCCTTTGAGAAAGAGAATTCTAATCCTTATGCCCTAATACTCACACCACCCCCAGGCCTGATACTCAATGAACAAAATCCCCAAAGTTGGACTGGTACTATCTATTGTGTCTGGTCCGTCTTTCTGGTAAGCATATCCCAGGTGAGAAGGCAATATAGTTGGCTAGTCAGGTGAGAGCAGGTCACTGTGGTCCTAGAAAAATGGTTACCAGAATTTAGAAACAGATAAAGCATCCTGAAATGCCCTAGAAGCACATCACTTCCGAGTTATTCATTCTCTGCTTCAGCTTGCCTCCCAGGTTTAAGTAAAAGTCTCCCAGTTCACAATCTTTGCACAGGACACTCCAGAACACTTTTTTCAGGAGTTAGGGAGTTCCTCAGACACAGGTAGTCCTGCTGGAAATGATTACCAGTGGGGCAAGAGGCCCATGCACCTGCTTTGGCTGCAGCATTCTAGCCAAAGAGAACCAGCAGACAGAGACACACACACCAGGGACCACAGAGACATTTTTTGAATTAGAGCTGGAGGTCATGACTGCAAATTACATGTTAGCACTTTTCTTCCAGACTGTGTTCTTATTAATGGCCATGAAACATTACAGCAGTCACCCCACATCACCAAAAAGCCTTCCTGTTAGCCAACACGGAAGACAGTTGTCTAATTAGAAACATAATATCCTGGCTCAGCCAAGATTTTGGAAGTCACAGCGGCAGAGAGTAGAACAGTAATACAGCCCAGGAGCCATGCACCATGAGTAGGAGACAGTCATCCTGGTAGTATCATTATGCCTTTTTGGAGGGGAGAGGTCCCATTTTGAATAATAAAAAATAGTAGCAGCAACAAGCACTTATATCATGCTCACCATGTGACAGAATCTATTCTAAGTGCTTTTATGTGACACTCATTTAATCCTCACAACAGCTCTGTAAGCCCTATCCTTGCTATTGCCACATGTCGAGCCAGAAAGCTGAGGCACGGACAGATGTAGCCACATGACAAAGGCAAAGGCACCCAGAAAGTCAGTGTGGAGGTGGGGTGGCAGCAGAACTCAGGCAGGGTGACTTCAGAGCCATCAACCTAATCTCTCTACTATGTTACCTCTCTGTAAT
The DNA here is from genome assembly GCF_028564815.1 of Eubalaena glacialis. Taxonomy (NCBI): domain Eukaryota; kingdom Metazoa; phylum Chordata; class Mammalia; order Artiodactyla; family Balaenidae; genus Eubalaena; species Eubalaena glacialis. The sequence goes on from NC_083720.1 coordinate 42,837,569, forward strand.
TTAGCTGGGTGCCTCTCCACCATCCTCATGTCAGAGAAAGTATAATGACCACTGATAATGGCCTCTAATTGATAATGGCCTCTAATGTGTTTGAAATTTTACCTATTACAACTTCATTTCTATTGCCTCAATTGCTTTGCATAAAGTAGAAAAATCACAGGCAGGTGTTGGAAACAGATCTCTGTTTGGAATTTTCTCAGTCATTTGCTCACTGTGGGACTTTGAGCTGGGTATCTATTATCTCTGGTGACCCCATAGATAGATATTAGATTATTATAATATTTTCTTACCTGGAAAATGAGACTAAGAACACTCATCTTACAGACTGTGAGGATTAAATGAGACATTTGTAATGCACTCAGTGGAGGGATACAGACATAGTAGGTGCTCAATATATGTTGGTTCCTTCCTCTGTCTTAGCTCTTCCTTTTTCATAGTCTCCTGTCTACTCTTTTCCCCCTCAGAATGGAGAGATGATAATAGAAAACCACCTCCTTATTCTTCAACAGCCCCAGACATTCCTTGGTTTGTAGTCACAGCATTTCAATCTCTGTCTCCATGGTCACATGGCATTCTCTCCTGTGTGCCTCTGTCTTCACATGGTGTTTCCCTCTTCTTATAAGGACTCCAGTCATGTTGGATTAAGGCCCACCTTAATAACCTCATCTTAACCTGATTACATCTGCAAAGACCCTATTTCCAAAATAGATAACACTGACAGGTACCAGAGGTTAGGAATTCAACATATCTTTTGGGGGGATACAATTCAACCTATAAGAGGGGTATAAGATTGAAAACACAGAGTAGCATAGCACTGCTCCAGGGGAAACAGAGAGCTGAGGCGCATTCTTGAACTTTTGGTGGATTTGCTTCTTTCAACCAGGAAACGAGTCACCCACCAACGCACTCTATGGGGAAGATAACAGTGGATCAGTAGGCCAGAGGTGTTGAGGAAAACTCCTTTCTCATAAGAACAGGAGAAGTAATCTTCTCCCCCTAACATCTACTATGTACTGAATCCACCCCACTCCACATCACCTCATTTATTCCTTCTAAGAGGTTACAAGTGAGGCAAGTGAACTGACACTTATGAATGATTAAGCAACTTGCTCAAGGTGAGACCACCGGCAAATTTCAGGGCTGGAATGTGAACCAAGCTCTGTCTGGCTCCAGAGCCTGAGAATTAATGAGAGCCACTAAAGGGAAAATCCATCATAGCTGTTCAGTGTTGTACACACGAAAGGAATTAAGGTCATTGCATTATAATATCAATGTGGGCCTATCACTATTATTACCACAGGGAATTGGCAACCACTCATTGTGGACAAGCTCACAGAGGGGATCAGAGTTATTTACTCAATTGACCTGATTTCTCTAACCATCTTGAATCCTCCTCCTCTGTCCTCAGATCCCATCTTATCTCTGGGTCCAGATGGGGGCAATCCCTGAGGTGTTTGTGCAGCTGTAGCCCATTAAGATTCCCACAAATTGTCCACAGAGTGGAGTGCTAAGATGTTGTGCAGAGTCTGAGTCTACCACACCTGAGTTGACAAGCCTGCGGTCCTTAACTAGCTCTGTGACATCAGGTGAGTTACCTAATATCATGGAGCTTCTGTTTCCATAGCTGTAAGATGAGGATAATTATTCCCAGTCATAGGGTTGTTGCAAAGATTAAATTAAATGTGGCGACACAAAGAAACACCTGGTATAACACCTGATACCTAGTATGGGTTTAAATAATTATAGCTGATATGATAACATTCTTACCTCTGTACAGCAATGGGTTCTCCTATATTTTAGCTCACTGCACTAGATTTCTGTAGTCTAATCCAAATGTGAAAGGAGTAGAAAGAAAGAGCACTGGAATAATAAACACAAACCCAATGGGATTTTGCCCAAGGGCAGACACATTTCAAACCAGGTGGTGCAGGGTACAGGAAAACACAGGGACCATTAGTTTCCTGGGACAGCCATAACAAAGTGACACAAAATGAGTGAGTTAAAACAACAGAATGTATTGTGTCACAGTTCTGGAGGCCAGAAGTCTAAAATCAAGGCGTTGGCAAAGCTATGCTCTCATTGAAACCACTAGAGGATAATCCATTCATGTTTATTCCAGCTTCTAGAAGCCTCAGAAGTTCCTCACCTTGTAAATACATCACTCTAATCTCCACGTCCATCTGCACATAACCTTCTCCTTGTGTCTCTGTCTCTTCACATGGCTGTCTTCTTTTAAGGACTCCAGTCATATTGCATTAGAGGCCCACCTCTAATGGTATAATATCATCTTAACTAATTACTACTACAATGACCCCATTTCCAAGCAAGGTAACATTCTGAGGACTTGGAGTTAGGAGTTCAGTATATCTTTGGTGGGGGACACAATTCAACCTTTAATAGACCATGGGAACCAAATTCTAAGAAGATGGTTTTCCACTCTCCCCTCCAGGGCCCAGGCTACAATCTGGCTGATGAGACCATCAAACCCTCAGACTCAAGAGAACTCATGCAAAACTCTTTCCATTTCTGCATTCAGTGATGTCACAGTGATAGTTTGAGATCAGCCACGGTGGGAGTATTCACACCATGACAATCAGCAAACACTACTCAGAGAGGCTGCTGTTCGACACTTACCAGCCCACAGCTGCCTAAGGGAGCCCATTAGTTCATGTGGGATAGAAAAGAGCCAAAATGTGTGGGCTTCAGGAGATTAGAGTGGGCAGTACTGAGGAAGATTCTCTGGAAAAGATTGAGAAAGTCAGTTCACTTCTAGTAGAAAGTGTGTAATGGAGGTCAGGAGTCTTCCGTGCTTCTCCACCAGCGTGCGGTGAAAATTGAAGGAGGTAAGGGCTTGAAATCCAATGTGTTTTTAATAAACATGGGATTATGCTGCTTTGTTCTGGCAGAGACTTGTTTTATTCATCTTAAAAAATACAAAAATACTTGGGCGTGGCACATGATAGGTGTTCAATATTTGTTAAATTGAAATATTATCATTCCAATCAGAAAAGCAGGTTTTCTGTACCTTGCCCCAGTTTAGTTTCAGTAAAAGTATAAGTAGGTCTAGAATACTAGCCAATTGTTAAGCCAGAATGACTTCATTTTTTGTCTTCCAGTTTTATTGAGATATAATGGACATACAGCAGTGTGTAAGTTTAAGGTATACAGCAGAGTGATTTGACTTACATACATCATGAAATGGTTACCACAATAAGTTTAGTGAACACCCATCAACTCATATAGATCCAAAAATAAAGAAATAGAAAAACAGTTTTTTCTGTGATGAGAATTCTTAGCATTTACGTTCATATATAACATACAGCAGTGTTAATTATATTTATCATGATTTGTATTACATCCCTAGTACTTATTTATTTTATAACTGGAAGTTTGTATCTTTTTATTGCCTTTGTCCAATTCCCCCTCCCCCCAACCCCTGCCTCTGGTAACCACAAATCTCTTTTTCTATGAATTTGCTTGTTTTTGAAGTGTAACTGACCTACAACACTATGTTAGTTCCTGTTACACAACATAGCGATTCAATATTTCTATACATTTCAAAAGTATCATCATGATAAGCCTAGTTAGGAGATACCACCATATTAAGATATTACATAGTTATTGACTGTATTCCCCACACTGTTCATTTCATACCTGTGACTCATTTATTTTGCAACTTGTAGTTTGTAACTCTTATCTCCCTCACCTATTTCTTTCCTTCCCCTACTCCCCTTCCCTCTGGCCACCACCTGTTTGTTTTCTGTATCTATAGCTCTGCTTCTGTTTTGTTATGTTTATTCATTTGTTTTGGCTTTTTAGATTCCACATATTTGTGAAATCATACAGTATTTGCCTTTCCCTGTCTGACTTATTTCACTTAGCATAATACCCTCTAAGTTCATCCATGCTGTTGCAGATGGCAAGAGTTTGTTCTTTTTTATGGAGTAATATTCCATTGCATATATATATATATATATATATATATATATATATATATATATAAAATATGAATTCATCTATTGATGGGCACTTAGGTTGATTCCATATCTTGATTATGTAAATAATGCTGCACTGAACATAGGGGTGCATATATCTTTCCTAATTAGTGTTTTTGCTTTCTTTGGATAAATACCCAGGAGTGGAATTGCTGGATCATATGGTAGTTCTATTTTTAATTTTTTAAGGAATCGCCATACTGTCTTACATAGTGGCTGCACCAATTTACATTCCCACCAGCAGTGCATGAAGTTTCCCTTTTTTCCACATCCTCACCAACACTTGTTATTTGTTGTCTTTTTGATAATAGCTATTCTGACAGGTGTGTGGTGATATCTCATTATGGTTTTGATTTGCATTTCCATGATTATTAAGTGCTGTTGAGCATTTTTTTTCATATGCCTGTTGGCCATCTGTGTGTCTTCTTTGGAAAAATGTCTATTCAAATCCTCTGCCCATTTTTTGATCAGGTCATTTCTTATTTGATGTTGAGTTGTATGAGTTCTTTGTGTATTTTGGATAATAACCCCTTATCAGATTTATCACTTGCCAATATCTTCTCCCATTCAGTAGGCAGCCTTTTTATTTTGTTAATAGTTTCCTTCACTGTGTAAAAGCTTTTTAGTTTAATGTAGTCCCTTTTGTTTATTTTTGCTTTTGTTTCCCTTGCATGAGGAGACATATCCAAAAAATAAATATTATTTAGACTGACATCAAAGAGCTTACTGCCTATGTTTTCTTCTAGAAGTTTTATGGTTTCAGGTTTTACATTTGTCTTTAATCCATTTTGAATTTATTTTTGTACGTGGTGTGACAGAGTAGCACAGTTTGATTCTTTTGCATGTAGCTGTACAGTTTTTCCAACACCATTTATTGAACAGAATGTCTTTCCCCCATTGTATAGTCTTCCTTCCTTTGTTGTATATAAATTGCCTATATAAGTGTGGTTTCACTTCTGGGCTATTTGGCTCCATTGATCCATGTGTCTGTTTTTGTGCCAGTACCCTACTGTTTTGGTGATTGTAACTTTGTAGTATCATTTGAAATTAGGGAGCATGATACCTCCTGTTTTGTTTTCTTTCTTAAGATTGTTCTGGCTATTTGGTGTCTTTTGTGTTTCCATACACATATTCAAATTATTTGTTCTAGTCCTGTGAAAATATGCTATTGGCATTTTGATAGGGATTGCACTGGATCTATAGATTGTTTTGAGTAGTATGGTCATTTTCACAATATTAATTCTTCCAGTCCAAGAACACAGTATATTTTTCCATCTGTTTGTGTTGTCTTCAATTTCCTTCATCATTCTCTTATAGTTTTCCAAGTATAGGTCTTTTACCTCCTTAGTTAGATTTATTCCTATATATTTTATTCTTGATGTGATTGTAAGTGGGATTTTTTTCTAAATTTCTCTTTGCAATAGACTGCAGTTAATAGAAATGCAACATATTACTATACATTAATTTTGTATCCTGCAACTTTACTGAATTCATTGATAAGCTCTCATAGGCTTTTTGTGGTGTCTTTAGGATTTTCTATGAATAGTATCATGTTATCTGCAAACAGTGACAGTTTTGCTTCTTCCTTTTCAATTTGGATTCCTTTTCTTTCTTTTTTTTTTTTTTGGTCTTAGTTGTTACTAGGACTTCCATACTATGTTGAATAAAAGTGGTGAGAGTGGGCATCCTTGTCTTGTTCCTGATCTACAGGAAATGCTGTCAGCTTTTCACCATTGAGTATGTCACCTGTAGGCTTGACATATATGGTCTTTATTATGTTGAGGTATATTTCCTCTATAACCACTTTCTGGAGAGTTTTTTTATCATAAATCCATGTCGAATTTTGTCAAAAGCTTTTTCTGCCTTTACTGAGATGATCATATGATTTTTATTCTTCAACTGGTTAATGTGGTGTATCACACTGATTGATTTGTGGACATTGAATCATCCTTGCATCCCTGGGATAAATCCCACTTGATCATGGTGTATGATCCTTTTAATGTATTGTTGGATTTGGTTTGGTAATATTTTGTTGAGTTTCTCTGGCACCAAGTCCTTTTCTGCCCATACCCAGGATTTGTCACACAAGCCCATCCAAATTTCACTTCTCCAGTTGGGTTTCTGTGATGGAAATGAATCCTGACTAGCAGGACAGCCCTTGGCTCTTTGTCCCTAACTTGCTCCTCCAGCCTTGCCTGTTTCCCTTCCCAGTGATCTGTATTGTCATATCACCAGTGGATTCCTGGTCTCAGATTATGCCATGCTCTCCATACTTCCACATCTTTGCACAATCAGATGTTCCTTCCTGGATAAATGTCCCTACCACCTAAACAGATCTGAGAACATAATATATGCACAGTAAATACTTTGTTGAACAAATGAATGCATTTATCCTCAAAATGGGGAGAATGTGGTCATGATAACAGATCACAGACTTTGATGTCATAACCTTGCTAGACTTTAAACTTGCTGAGGACAGGCACTGAGACTTACCATTTTTAAAGCCCCAGCCCTGTATTCAATGTCTAGTACATGGTGAGTTACCCAGTAAAAGTATGCAGATTGACTTAGCCTGTAATCTTTGGGGGCCTGGGGAGAGCCCCAGGAGCCCCTAAAATCTTGAGGGCACTCATTAAACCTGTGTTTGTACCTAGGTGAAAATTAGTGTAGCTTTTCTTTTCTAACTACTTTCCTACCTTTTTGGAAGAAATAATACAATACTTTATTTTTGGTAATAGCTTACATTTATTTCTTACTAAATTCAAAGTATGTTTTAAGTCATTTAGTCCTTCTGAGAATACTACATCATAACTACTATGGTTTTCCCCTTTGTACATATTTGGAAAGTAAGGCTCAGGACTTTTAAGTGATGTGCTCAAAAGTCCACGGCTGTAGTTGTCAGAGCAGGACTGGAACCCGGGGCCATCTGACAACACTGCCTGTGCACTTGGTCACTCTGCCATCACCTTCACTTAGCTGAGACTTAGCAGCAGGCCATGTGTTCACATTTAGGACAGAGATGTCAATGGGACACCACCCAGCCTTCGAAGGGCTGGGAACTCCAAGGAGAGCAGATGATGCCATGTAGGTAGGCACATCAGAGTAAGATACAGGAAGCAGAGAACTAATCTAGGCTGAGGACAGTGGGTACAGGGGAGATCAGAAAAGGCCATGGGGACTGAATTCAGAAAAATGAGTAGGAGGTAGCCAAGAAAGAAAGCAGAACGGAATAGAGAAGAAGGGAGAAGAATAGCATTCTCAAAAGAGAAAACAATGGCAAAGGGCTAATAATAGAACTGTGCATAGTTGGTAAACAGAACTCGAAGAAGAGCAACATGTGAGGCTGGGAGTGTGGAGGGGGAAGGGCTACATCATCAAGATGTCAAAGGTCATGGGCATCTCACCAGGAAGTCAGCCTACCCTGAAGATTCATACATAAAACCAGTATAACTCAGCATCTTAGGCATAGGCTTTTGAATTGGACAGATCTGTGCTGTCATAGACTGGGTTCCCTGGAAAGCAGAGCCAAAGATAAGGGCCTATGTGATTTTTTAAAAATTATTTATTGCAGAAAGCAGGAGGGAGGGGGAAAAGGGAGGTAACAGGAGGGTGGACCAATAAAAGATGCTTTCTCAAGCTGGCTACGATGAGGTACAACTGGTTGCTTGATCCTACAGAGTTGTCTTCCAGGAAATATATAAAATGCATCTCTGCACAGCCTGTCCAGGGGAATAATAGGGAAAAATCAATTTACCTGATTTCACCTCCCATTGGTCAAAGGTTTTCCCTATGGGGCATTAATTCCCTGATTATTCTGGGCTGGGTATGCACAGGTAACTAGGGGTGCTGTGGATTTGAGTTCACAAAGAAGCCCCAGGTCAGGAAGCAACAGGCACGCTGCAGGAACTCACGCTGAGCTTGTTGTTATAGCAGCCCCTGGAACAAAAACCAGGTGAGGCTGAGAGGATCTGAAGAGGTACACAAGTTCAATGTAGAATCTCTCATCACTTACTATCTGTTGTATCTTGTGTGCTGGTTAAAGACTACTCTGTGCCTCAGTTCCCTCTGATGAAAATGGGAATAGTAGTTACTTAGCTCGTGAGAAGTTCTTAGGATTGTGCCTGATACCTAGAAAATGCTCAATAAATGGCAGCTACTCTTACTATTACTGTCATCACCGACAACAACAGTATAATTGAACAAACTTTCCTTGAGATTTCTACTTTAATCATTGCTGGGTTTTAATCTATTATTATATAGACAGTAGTTTATCATGAAAAAAGCAAGAGTAACCTTGAGTTGTAAAAATAAAAACGCAGCACTTGATTTTAAATCTCTTTGATCTCTGTCCCTGGAATCAAACTGATCCCTCTTTCTGGAAACCTGACGTAGAAAGCACCATGAATGAGGACCCAGAAGGTATGGGCCTCAGTCACACCCTTGCACACAAGCTGTGTGTCCTTGTATAATTCCATTTGCAACAGCCCACCAAAGGCACTGACCCTGGGCAGGCCCCAGTCTTCCCCTGGGGATCAAAGATCAATCTGGCTCTGCCTTCTAAGCACAGAGTCTAAAAGGCAGATACAGACTCAAACAGCTGACTGGTATCAGGCAATAAATTCTTTACAAACATTACAGAGAACCAAGGAGCAAACAGAATCACACAGGACGTCTGGAAAATTGGTTTCCCTATTGGTCAAAAAATGCACCAGTGTGTCCCAAAGTGTAGATCATAGACGTCTAGTGAAATTGAGATTATTTAGATGGTACATAGATGGGGCTTTAAGTTATGTTGAATAATGTAGTGAGAAAGTTACTCTTTTTATGAACCTTCTTGTTCATCCAGGAGAGAGCTTCAATCTGGGCCTTGCTAATCTTCATTTTTAACAAGAAGAGGGCAGGTCAATGGCTCAGAGCTTTTTCTGGCTGACTCGGTATCCATGTATAATTGATAAATTTGTTTGATTTTATTTTATTTATTTTCTATGCCCTTTATAGAAGCTTTACTTTCTAACTGAAGATTTTATTTTTAAAAAATATTTATTTAAGTCTTAAAAAGTAAGTTGATTTAAAAACATATTATGTAAAAACAGTAGAGATGGTATGTAAATGTAAGGAAATAAGTTTTTTACTACATCATTCAATACAAAGTAATCACTTGGATGGATAGCATGCAAATATAGCAAAAATCATGAAGGTGGGATGAAAATGTTTAAAGTTGAGGAAACACTGGAAGGGACTTGCAAGGTCTCCTGCTTTTTAAATATCCTTTTGTCCATTGCACAAATACATATGGAAAACACTTCTTGGATGAGTGCTTACAGGGAGCTGACTCAGCTAAGATGACTTATTCACCTGCTTCATCCTTCCATGGCTTAGAATGAGGATATGATGACTAGAGCTAAAGCAGCCATTTTGGACCATGAGGTGATCTTCATGATGAATGCCAAATTCTAAGAATAGAATGAAAGGGGCCTGGAACACTGATGAATGTAGAACCACTAAAGCAGTCCTAGGCTATCTACTGCTAGACTTCTTGAACATGAGACTGAAATAAACTTCTTTCTTGTGTATCCCACTATAATTTGCCATTTCTGTTAGATGCAGCTGGAGCTAATCTAACTGATGCAGAATTTAGTTCTTACAAGAGAAGTGCTAAAGAAACAGAACCTAAAATGTGGCATTGCTTTATAAGATAAGGCATTAGAGACAACTATTAAGGACTAGGATATTGCAGGCAAGAAATCGGATGCCCCATGCTATATTATGACAAAATTTTGGCCAACCTAGTTCCTACTGAAAGTTGGAACAGAGCTCACACACTCACTGAGGCTGCAACATTAAGATAAAAGAGAGGAAAATTCCAGAATATTGGTGGATTAGGTCTCTACTGCATAACAATTATCCCCAAAACTTAGCAGCTTTAAACAGCAAATATTTATTATCTCACAATTTTTGTGTGTGGGTTAGAAAGCCAAGCACAGCTTATCTGGGTCCTTCTTTTTTTTTTTTCTTTTTCTGGCCACACGGCATGTGGGATCTTAGTTCCCTGACCAGGGTTTGAACCCGCTCTCCTTGCATTGGAAGCGGGGCATCTTAACCACTGGACCACCAGGGAAATCCCTGGGTCCTTCTTTATCAAGGTTTCTTTTAGGGTTGCAATTAAGGTATCACCTGGAGTTTCAGTCTCATCTGAATGTTCCACTGAGACACATTTACAAGTTCACTGACACGGTTGTTGACAGGATTTAGTTCTGCAAAGTCTATTAGAATAAGAGCCTCAGTTCCTCACTGGATATTGGTCAAATGCCCCCTCAGTTTCTTGCCATTAGCCTCTCTAGAAGGCAGCTGGCCTCAGAGAGAGAAAGTGATAGAACAAGAGAGAAAGAGAGAGAGAGAACACCCAAATCCTAATGTCGCAAGTGCATCCGTCACCTCTGCTATTCTATTAACCAATAGTTACTAAATCCAACCTGCATTTAAGGGAAGTAGACTATATAAGTAAATACCAGGAAGTGGCAATCATTGGGGGCCATCTTAGGGGCTGCCTACCGCAGTTGGTATGGGACAACATTGACACTTTTAGCAAAGTTCCACAAGAAATAAAGTCAAACAACATCTCTCCATTTACAAGAAGAAATCATAGGAAATACAGTTTTGCTTTGCCTGCAGACTATCATCTAGACTAAGAATCTATAATTGGAGACCTTGAAAGATTATTACCTAACTTGAATCTATTCTCAGTATTAAATCAACTTTCTGGTAAAATGGGAATAAGTATATTGCTTCTTGACCAAAGTTTCACATGGCCATCAGGTTGGGGGAGAAGACTAGACAGAACACCGACATCTCTAAGTAAACTCCAAGAGCCCTCAGGTTTAAAACCTCTAGCTGGACAAGATTTTTGGCTGTGGTCACTCGTACATAGAACTTCCCAGGAGTATGTAGAACAGAAATCTTCTAAGTTGTTACACAGGGCCTGCCTTGCAGGAGGTGTCATATTCCACGGACTGGTGGCTGTGGTGTTTGACCCATCCTGCCGTTTACTGAATGGGAGTTTTCTCTGCAGGTGTGCTGTTGGCTTTAGCACTAAGTATTGGGTGTGCAAAGAGTGTGAAGCAGACAGGTTGTCCCAGTTTATGGGTCACTGGGGTTGAAGGAGACTCCATCAGTTCTGGTGGAGAGAACTGCATATCTTCCGAGATCCTAGACTTCCAACACAGTATGGTACCTAGGGGTTATGATCTACATAGGGAAATAGGCAGGTTTGGATGTTGGGAGCTAAAAAGATAAACTGACAGGGAATGTTTGATGCCTACCCATATCTACTGTTCCCTTTTGCCTTAGTAGAAGACCCCAGTTTATTCAAGGTGGTGACCGACCCATATAAAAGGATACATTCCCCAGACTTCCTTGCAGTTAGGTGGACAAAGTGACCAGGTTCTGTCCAATAAGATGGGAGGTTAAGTAGCATGTGGGATCTCTGGGAAAACTCCTGAAGGAGAGCTAACTCACCTGGAAGGTACATCTTTACCCCCGAATACCTCTTCATCTTCCTACTGCATGAGATATGGACATGATGGTTAGAGTTCCAAGGAACATGAGGTGACCTTGAGGATAGAAACTAGCATTTGAATGATGAAGTAGAAGGAGCCTAAGCCTCTGATGACCACAGAGTAGCCACACCCACCCTGGGTTTCTTACCTCTGGACTTCTTTTATATAAGAGATAAGTAAACTTCTACCTTATCTAAGCTACTGGTATTTTAAGTTTCTACTGTCACATTTTGCCAAACTGATACCAGCACCTAGTTAATATCTAGGCCTGTGAACAGAAGTTCTCAGAGAAGTGTCTGGCACCCAGTAAGTGCTTAATAGCTATGAGCCATCATTACTACTCTAATGCCATATATGGATGGATCTATTTGGCCAATAACCCTAGGGCACGTGTACTTTGTTACTGTCTTCATTTTACATATGCAAATCCCAAGGCACATTAACTTATCCAACTTCACTCAACCAGTTAATAACAGAATAGAGATTCCACCCAGGCATTTGGGGACCAGAATTCCTGTCAATAAAGTTGAGCTACCACCATCCACACAGTCTACATGTCCGTAGATCACCCTACAATTTCTATGAATCATAGTGTGTTACTTTGTAGTTGGGAGCTCTTTCTACTTGCTGATTGGACTGTAAGGGGTTAAAGAAATATGAACTGCAGGACCACGGTTCCTGCTATCGTGGAAAACACCCTTCCCTTCTGCACACATTCTATTTTCCATTCCCAGCAAACCCGGGTTCTGTCTCCTTTTGATCAACCCAGAGCTGGCTGCAGGGAGCTAGCTGCCTTCTCTTCTCCCCACCCTAAGCCGACCTGACCCTTGGCTATTCCGGAACCAAAGTGAGAAAAAGACAAGGGAGGGGCAGCTAAACTGGTACTAATCTAATTAGGTGTCAGGGTGGAGGCCAAGGTAGGGTTGTTGTAAGAGAAGAAAGGAGAAAAGCACAGTCTAGTTCAGACTGTAGAGCCTCCAAGATGAACTCCTCCTTGGAAGCTGCTGCCTCGTTCACACCTTTGTGTCAACTGTTTTGCTTGGTTGATTCCCCTCACGCCCAGCAGAAAGGACTGAGTTTTACAGAAGGAGCAAAAGTGAGTCAGAAACCATTGGAAATCAGAGAAGGGGAAGGAGACTCGAACAGTTAAAGTGCAGCTGGAAGGCCAGGGGAGAGCAGCTCCCAAAGGAGGTTGAAAATGTTGCACAGACAGACTGCCCATTTTGCAGTGTTTTTGATTCTTAGTCAGGAGGGAGATGTGTCAGGCAAAATTTCAAAACTGATTAGGAAGTTGGAAGGCTAAGTTCTCCCACGGTTGATGTGGTCTCTGTGTTGCAGAGAGGAAAACTAGAAATAGGAGAAAGAAAGTGAAACAGAAAAAGTATGAAGAGTGAACAATACCCAGCAGAGACTGACAATCCACAAAGCAGGATAATGGTGATTACTGCTGTGATGCAGACTTTGTGTGGGCATTGTTGTAAGCACTTTCTAATCACTTAACCTTCTCAGCAAGGGATACCATTTATCTTCATTTTACACATGAAGAGATTGGAGCACAGAGAGGGTAAGTAACTTGCCCAAGGTCACACAGCCAGGATGCCAATCTAGGCATTTAATCTCTAGAGACCATGAGTTTAATTACTAGATCCTCTGAAGAAAAGTTTTTTTGAGTCAGCAATGGAGGGAGGGAATGATTCAATTAATGAAAGAACAAAATAATGAATAAGTTAATTATTGAATAAATAAATTTACAAACAAATGAATTGAATAAACGAATCAATGAATGCCACCAATTTTATGAGAGTTACATAGCATTCATCAGGTCTCCTTAGGGTCTTTATCGTGAGAATACATTCTCCAAGAACTCTTTGAATCTGATCAAAACTGCCGCAAAGAGAAGGCAGACTGTTATTGGTGTCTTTGTAGGTACCACAGGGGAGGATATCCAAATGCAGGAAAGGAGAAGCTTCATTTTTCCCTCCAAGACCAGCCTTGGTGTCTCCTGTTCCCTAGAGGCCAAATCACCTGTTAGTTACTTCCCAAACAGATTGTAATTTTCTCCTCCAAAATGCCATTATTTAGAGAATTATTTGTGTTTCATTAAAAAAAAAAATAGGGTGGAAGTGTGATCAGTCACTCACACTTCGGTATTCATTTGTTTATTCACTAATTCATTTGTACAACATTCACAAAGTCCAAGCGTCTACCAGTCTTTGTGCTAGACTCAGCCCTTCACTGAGAGGGGAATCACTGATTAGTTTTGATTCTCCTAGAAGCAGACTCTGAGAACAGGATGGATGTGCAAGAAGTTTATTTGGAGGCAATCCCAGGACAACTGGTAGATGAATGGGGGAGTGAGGCTGGGCAGAGAAGGAAAGTAATAAAGGCTGTGTTATCATGCTGGGGCTCGGCCCTGTCTGAGAACTCTTGGATGTATTGAAGAACTTGTCTCCTTAGAGATCTTGCCAAGGGGTGATGAAGGTGGGTTATTTATCACCTAACTCTCATCCATCACTGGTTAAGGTGAGGGCTGCTCCCAGGGACCCTTAACCCTCTTGTACTTCTGGTTTTCCTTGCCTGTGGCTGCAGAAAAACTGCTCAGGTGGAAAGTTGCATGTGCCTGTAGTAGGACACTGTGTGTGTGCACTAGGATAGTGGCTGCTACAAGTGGGTTCCATCAGCATCTGCTAGAAATGGACATATAGGTGATTAATTAAAGCAGGAGCTAGAATAGAGGCATGACCCAGGGGCTATGAGAGCAGACAGGAAGGAATGTTTAACTTTTTCTCCACTGGGCTTCTCTGATCATCCTCCAATATGTATACAAGCATACACACACACACACACACACACACACCAGCTTCAAGGCTGATTAAACACTTCTCCTAATTTCTTTCACAGCTCACAAACATTCCTTATCAGAGCACATAGCATAACTACTTATGTTCTCCTTTATACTCAGATGAAGGACATTTCGAGATACTGAGACTTGGAAAGATCGTGGTTTCTTTTCTTCTGAAATATAATTCAATATAAAAACACTCCTAAACTACATGTAAGGAAGTTCAAACCAGTTGTGATCTTTTCCTATGTTGATAACATAGTTATGTATGTGTAAAATCAAATTATTTCCAAACAATTTCTTAGTGTCCTTTCTTTGTTGGTGCTCCAGGCACATACCCATTAGGTAGTCCCTACACCGTTCCCAAGACTTAAGTATCATGAGGATGAGGGGAACCTTGTCTCCTTTAAGATCAGTGGTATCCCCAAGATCTGGTAACATCAAGCACAATGTAAGAAGTCACCAAATGCTGGATGGATGGATGGATAGATGGATGGATGGATGGATGGATGGAGATATGGAGAGATGGGTGAGTTCTATTTGGATAGAAGTCCCAGGACACATCAGAGGTTTCAAAGGGTTGACTCTGAACCCAGTCTTGGAGGATGATCATTGGAAGTCTTTAGATAGAGATTCAGAGTAGGAGGCAGGGATAACGTAACATATATTCTTCAGGTGTTATGAACCACCTTTTAATTTAACTTTGTTCTACTCTCACGTTGGAATGCATCAGGCCTCTGGGGTTACTGCCTCTCAGGGCTTTCTAGTCAGCTTGATATGGAAAGACCTCATGGGTGGTCTCTGAAGTTGTCAGCAGCTTTGGTCACTGCCACAAATAATTTATTCCCTCTGCTTCCGTTTTTGCTACTGAGAAGGACAGCCTAATTGGGTCTTCCTGGCAATCCACATCAGCTAGAATCTTCCTGCTAAGATCCCTCTACCTCCTTTCCAACCATTCTCAGTGCCAAGGCCTAACAAGGATGAACATTTATAAAGCACATGCCTGCTGAGAATACCCTCTAGTGATTGTTTTCCCCAATCCAGGCATTCCCTGCCAGCCACTTCAAAGGCTTTTGAAGTCACTGCTAATTTAAAAGCAATAATAAGATTGACACTGAAATGCTTCCCAGCTGGTTTTTCTGGACAATAATTCTCACCAGTTCCTTTACAACCTGCTTTCTGTTACAATTTGAGGCTTGCAAAACATGACTTTTAAAACACATTCAAAACAGAACATGTTTTAAAACAAAGAACATGGTCCTAGCACAGATATAAGTGTTTTCTTCTCCATTTAGGAAATATTTCTTAATAATGAACCTGAGTGAATTCAGGTTTGGAGTCCGTGAGTCCTAGGTGCAAAAGCCGACTCTTCCGTTTATTAATTGGGTGCTCTTAGACAAGTTATTTACCTCCCTGAAACTCTTTTCTAAAAATAAGGCATAAAATTATCTTTCTTGAAAGCTGGTTAGGGAAGTGGAGGCCCCAGGGGTGGAAAATGCTAGTATAGGTTGCAGATCAGACCTGAGGTCAAATCTCAGCTCTGCCACTTTTCAGCTGGTAACCTTAGGCTTAGCTGATTCACCTAACCTCCCTGAGAATCTGTTTCTTTACCTGTAAAGATCATATAATAAGATATATCTCATATGATAGATATAAGGATTAAATTTTTATGACGTATAAAGCACAGTATCCGGTACAACGTAAATATTCAACAAAATGTTAGCTTTTATGGATGTGGAGATGAAAGGAGAAAAAGTATGCAAGGCCCTGGTACAGTTCCTGGCACTGGACAGCATGCTTGGCAAGGATTATCTACTTGAAAACTGTTTTCATTGTATCAGCTATTGCTTCATAAACAATCACCCCAAAGCTCAGTGATTATTTTATCATTGCTTTAATTAGTTTTACAGTGATTGTATCACTGTAAATATTTTATCAATGTTTAAGCTCAGGCTTAAAACAATAGCAGTTAAATATGGTTCATGAGTCTCCAGTTCAGCTGCAGGCTGGCAGTTCTCCTGATCTGGGATGGCCTCGGTTGCAGGGGTTGGTTTCTGCCCTGCACAGTTTCTCATCCTCCATCAGGCTAGCCCCAGCTTGTTTACACAGGACCAGGCAAGGTCTCAAAGAGAGTGAGCAAAAGCCTAGAACTGGCTCTTCATAACTTCTGCCACATTCATTGTCCAAGGCACATTCCAAGCCAGCCCAGATCCAAAGGCTGGGGGAAAAGATTGCACCTCTTAAAGAGCCAAAGAACACGGATATGGTGAGAGGAGAAAATTGCGCCCATTTTTGCAATCTACCACATTGCCCCCAAATAAATTGTAGTAGACACTTTAGGATGAGTTCATCAAGAGAACTCATATGCTCTGTTTTCAGGCATAGGTTCAGAAACAGACTTTCAGCCTTTCAGAAGTTACCAGTTACAAGATTTTCTTTCTGAAAAAAAAAAAAAAAAACAACCTGTTCAACAGGTAGTTTGCATCATATGTCCTTGGGAGAACTAACCTGGCTTTATTCACAAGCCATCAGTAAGATATTTTACTACCTAATGGCACCTTCCCTTGCCTGGAGCAGGAGGGTGGTGAGAGGCCATGCTATGGATTGTCCTTATGCAGCAGTTGTGATGCTCTTACTAAAGCTAGCATAGGATAATGGGCAGGATGTGCTTCCTGAAAGCCAACCTTGCCACAGGCCCATTTGACCATCTAATTCAGAGTGGGTAGCTTTGCTAAGGATCTAAAATTTATTGGGGCTAAAAGAACGGGTAGAGCCAGGGCTTTCAGGGATGGGAGAAGATCAGAATACTAACCTTTTTGCCTTCAGGGATGGGAGAAGATCAGAATACAAACCTTTTCCATCTCAGTCATAGGAAGGGTAGAAAATCCAGCTTACTCAAGGAGGAAAGAAGATAGTTTCTAAAATCTGGTCTCATTTGCAAGGCTTTATAGAGACTTTATTTTTAAAGAGCCTAGAATTTAAAATCAGAACTTGGTGTGAATCCAAGTTCTGCTATTTGCTGATTCTGTGACCTTGGGCAAATTTCTTACCACTCCTGGCTTCCATTCTTCCAATCTCTAATATAGAGACAATAATACTAAATTTACAATGATGCTATGAGGAATAGATTAAAGAAATACCATATAGAAAGGGCTTGACACAAGGTGGGTTTTCCATAAATATTTAGTCCACGTTCCATCCTTCCAGCAGCCTGCAATAATTGAATATTAGTAGAACAAATCAGAGTGAGATCTTTGAATAATGAATTTTGCATGCCTTCTTTCTGAGGTGGTAGGATCTATGCACTAAAAGGGATTCACATTTAAGACTTTAATGAACCAGACTCATATAAATGCTGTCTCCACCTTCCAACCCATTCCCCCCATTCGAGGCTAGGTGACCTCAGTTTTTCTCTTCTAGGTTGATCTGAGTAGTCAGCTTCTCCAGAATTACCTGTATGACCATGAAGAACATGATGAGCTGGGGTTCTGAACCCCAGCCTTTTGTTCCCATATCTAGCTAATCAGGATGGAGAAAGGAATCAAAACCACCTCTAATACAGACCAGTCCTAGAAGCTGGCCTGTCACAGACCCAGCCTCGGTCACCCAGGGTAGAACTTATACAGACCAAGGCTGGATTATCTTTCAGTCTGTCTGTGAAGAACAACCTAAGAAAACTTTTTAGCCAAAATTTACCCTGGAAGATGAATTTTTTAATATGATTCTAAATAATTTACTGAATATGTAATATGTACAAAACTAGGTGATGTTACAATACTAATAACTACTATTAGTGTCATTTGGTGTCTACCATGTGTCAGAAACAATATATATATGTGTATTTTGTGTGTATATACTGGAGAAAACTCACAGTCTATGCCATTGATACTAAAACCCCAATATACAGAGAAGGAAATAGGCTCAGAGATGTTGTCACTTGCTTAGCTGGTAAACGGCGAACCCAGATTTGAGCCCAGGATTGTGTGAGTTTTTATACCTCATTCTTTCTACTAAATTATATTGCAAAAGTCCATTCTCTCTAGGGGAAGACCATAGATCACATCATTAATGAGTGGGGTAGTGTAGCAGAGTTCCAGAAATGCCCCATCCCAAACTTTTCACTTTCTCCTTCCATCGTTCTACAGCAAGGTTTATGATTAAGGATGATTGTATCATTCTACTGTCAGTGACACCATTTACTAGCTGAATGATCTTGGAGAAAATCACTAATACTTGTTGCTCTTGAGTCTCCTCATCTATAAGATGAGTATAAAATGAGTATAATAATATTTATCTACTAAAGTCAAAATCCAAGGCTTTAATATATGTGAAAGCAATATGCACATTTTGTTTTTTTATATAAGGCACCAAGTATGTTATTTTATATAAGTGAGTTCTCAGAAGTGGAGAAGATTTATTTCTATTTGGATTGATCTTTAAAGGCTTCATGGAAGCAGTGGCATTTTCATTTACTTGGCAGTCAGGGACTGCAGAGGAAGGTGCTCTAGGTAGAGGGCACCCAAGATATAGGGACACAGAGTTGGGCAGAACATGGTGTTTGAAGAAGAGTAAAGAATAAAAGGAGACTAAACCCCTATGAATCTTTGGTGAAGGGCAGTTATCCTCGCAATTATGTGGCCACACTGTGGGTGACCTTCCTATCAAGGTCAGCTTATGGTCATGGTACAATGTGGCTGCTCTAGCCAGCCTGGGCATCATTGTCCTGCCCCAGGAGTCTTTCTGAACAAGAAGAGGGAGCTAAATGGGTAAGATTGTGGAAACCCTGGCATGTAATTCTAGAGTCCATTCCCAGAATAATATGTAAGATATGGATCAGTGAGGGATACAAGAAAGGATCCAGGAAAGAGGAGATCTGACTCCACTTGCACATCAGCGAAGATCAGCATTATGCTGTATGTAGATGCTTTAAACAGTCCCATCGTAATAGTAGAAGGAGGAGCTATGACACCATCCACAGTGGCCAGGAAGAGAAAAAGTACCACATGGGACACGAGGGAGGCGGAAGAGCAGGCAGGCTGGGCCCAGAAGCCAAGGGATAAGTTAATGAGTGGCTACTGCGTTTTCTAGTGCTGGACCCTCCTGAATGTATCCCCAGCCTTCTATTTTAACTTATGGCTAAGATGCATGGTCAAGTCAAATGTATGCCTACACTTCTTTCCTGAGGCAGAGGGAAGGTTCCTGGTTGTGTGGGGCCTGAGACTTTGCAATTTGGGACCCTCTTTGAGGAACAGAATACAAACCGAGGATTATCAGATGAACTATGAAGCCCTGGGAGAGGCTTGTACAAATAAGATGAAGGGGGAAATTAGGTAAAGAGAACACCAGACAATAAGAAAATATTAACTGGGACAACGGACTCTAGGCTTGGCTCCATTATTAACCAGCCATGTGATAATGGACACATCACTTCCTTCTCTGAGACTCAGCTTTCCTTCTGTAAAATGAAGGTGCCCTCCATTGCCACCCCATCAGTTAGGGTCATGGCAGGAAATAGATGACTCATAATAGGCCATAGTAGAAAGATTTATTAGGTGAGGGATGGGTGAGGGTAAAGCATAAGGGGGGCTGGTAGAGTACCCAGGTCTTGCACAGTAGACAGCTGTCACCAACACTAGGTCTGAAACGACAGGTACTAGACCATAGAAAAGGTAAGTAACTGTTTAGAGAGGACCCCTTGACAGTGGCTTAATAGTTGCAGCAAGATTTCTGTAAGAAATGAGCTCAGGGAATAAATACCCTATCATCACTCACTTCTCATCCACCAATTTCTGCCAGGGCTCCCTGTTGGAGACACTCACCCAGAACTTAGAGGGCTGGGGAACCCATTGATGTGGTCCATACAGGTCAGCCTTTTGAGGCACAGAGGAGGAGAGATAGGATGGAGATGGGTCTGTAGGAGCAAAGACATCAGTAAAGGTTCCTGGGTGTCTTCAGATCTGATATACTGGTAGGCTGTCTGTATGGAAGTCCTCCAGAAGTTTTCTGACTTAAAACATGAGTTTGATAGATTTATCTTTTTATTTTCCCTTCCCCACTATGGAGCACTAGTGCTTTAACTTTAAATTCTAGCTCTGGGCCCATCATGCCATTTCTCAGAGCCTTGGTTTCCTCATCTACTTCACAAGATTGTTGTAATAACCAACTCCAATCATGATTTTGTGCTTTGTAACCTGTAAGTTGGCATACAAAAGTCAATCTCCTCATCAGAACTAAGTAACGATAATAATATGTAATATTTTTTGAGGTTTGCTCTATGCTCCTGAACTAAACTCTTAAAATGTGTTCTTCCAAATAACCCTATGAGGAAGATAGTATTAAACCCCCATTTTACAGATGAAGAAACTGAGATTGAGACAAGTTACCTAATTTGCTCAAAGTTTTATGGGATGAACAGTGCCTCTCAAACATTAATGCACCTCGGAATCAACTTGTGTATGTCAGAATCAACCAGTAAAATGCAGATTCTGATTAAGAAAATCAGGAGTGGGGCCTGAGATTCTGAATTTCTAACAAGGTGATACTGCTGGTCCATCAATCACATCCTGAATAGCAGGGAACTAAGAAGGGGAAAGTAGAGACACAAATCCAGTAATCCAGATCAGTCTGGATATTAAACCATTACACAAACTACAGCATTGACACCCCTTCGAATTTAAAGGGCCTGCTGGAAGAGGTCAGGCCTGGGGACATTGGTTGTATGAGCACTTAGGTGACAGAATGTAGGGGAGGATGGGTGTGAGGGAAGAGCAGATTATACAACCAAGCCTGAAACCTGGGTGGGATCGAGGCCCCCATTGCCTCCCTCACCCCTTCACACCAATCAGGCTCCAAGTCCTAGAATTTCCACCTCTTCTTTTCCACTCCCACTGTCATGGACCTACTCTGGATCTTAGTTTTCTTCAGCCAGCCCTCCAGGTTCAAATCCCAGCTCTGCCATTCATTAGCTGGGTGACCTCCTTATCCTCTCTTTGCAAGATGAAGGAATACCTTCCTCCTAAGATTGTTGTAGAGGTTAAAGTAGTGAATACATATTGACAGTGCTTAGAATGATGCCTGGCATATAGTCAGAGCATAAACTAGTCAAAGCATCATCACTGGTGTCCTTGATTCTAGGCCAGTTCAGATCCACTCACTCCATTAAAGCTTGAGAAAGCCTTCTAGAACCTGGATCTGACCCTGACAGTCTCTGGCTTCAGACCCTCCAGTGACAACCTCTGACTTCAGCGTGGCATGCTTGCTCTTTCCCCCGGGTCCTGGTCCCTGCTTGATCTTATACTCTGATCATATCAAAGGACACACCAGTCCCTGAAATGGGCATTTTGCCTTTGAACCTTTGCATGTACCATTCCCTCTGCCTGGCCTGCACTCTTGATTTTTCAAGATCAAACTGAAACACCACACCCTCTGTGAGACAGTCCCAATCCTCCTTCTTTGCCCCCAGATGTGACCAATATTCCAAAAGAGTGCATTGCCCCAGAACACACTACATCCTCTGTCATGGAATATCAGAAGGTGACCTTTCCTCACCTCTAGATTCTGAGCCCATATCATGTAGCCCCTGGACCTAATCCAGGTCCTGGAATGTGATGGAGTGTTGCTATGGGTCTGATGAAAGATAAGGAAAACAGGGAGCGAAAGAAGGAAGAAAAGAGAACGAAGGAAGGGGATTGAAGAGGTCGGGGAGATTTGTGCTGCTCTGGAGCTGGGTTTCCTGAGCTGCAGAGGTGACACACAATGACCCACCAACACTAAGATTCACCCTTCTTAGAAAAATATTTTGTTTGTAAAGCAAAAATGTCCTGGTAGTTTGGGCTGAACCCACATACTACCCCACACACACAAGGCTAATCTGCAGGTTTAGGGTGGTGATGTAAGTCAGGGACATTTATTTGTGGATTAGACTCATAGTGGTTCTGAAAAGCCTTTGTCCTCTTTCAAGTCATGGGGCAAAAGACTGCTTCTGGGGGGAAACACCTTCTGAATAGCAACCACTGAGCTTCTAGGAGGTGGAGGGGTTGGGGAAGAATAAAAGACAGGGGTGTTCTCAGGGTCAAAGTTGGGGAGTAAATCTTTACCTGCAAAGTATTAATTCACTTAATTTGCATAATAAAAGATGCCTTTTACCTGCCTGTGTGTCTGTAGAGCTGTAAAAGCCTGTTATTGTGGCCTTGGATGTGATATGTAATGAAGATTCTGTGAACCGAAGGGACTCTGGGTGCTGAAAAAACTTGAGGGATTAATATCTACTGTTTATCTATCACAGCAATGTTGTGGGATAAAGACTGGTGACATTATCATTCTACAGAAGCAGTTGAAGGATTTAGATTCCATAGTCATCAGCTATTAAGTGGTTCCCACAAAAAAAAAAAAAAAAGGTCCATGATCTAACATACAGAACCTGCGAATGTGCCCTCGTTTGGAAAAGGGTCTTTGCAGGTGTGATTATGTCCAGGACCTTGAGATGAGGGGATCTCTGGGACGATCTGGGTGGGTCCTAGAACCAAGTGACAAGTGTCCTTATAAAAGACACACAGAGGAGAAGGCAATGTAAGATGGAGCAGAAAGAGAAGTGGCCACAAGCCAAGGGATGCCAACAGCAGCCAGAGGCAGGAAGAGGCAAGGACAGGATTCTCCCCTAGAGGCTCCAGAGGGCGTACAGACCTGCTGACTCCTTGATTTCAGACTTCTGGCCTCCAGAGAAGTTTGAGAGAATAAGTTCTGATCTTTTAAGCCACCAGCTTATGTTCATTCATTATAGCAGCCTCAGGAAACTAATACAGTAGTGAAGCCAGGATTCAAACCCAAGCCTACCTGGCTCTGCTCTGTAACTTGGGACAGGTTATTTACATTTCAAAGACTTCATTTCTTAAGCTGTGAAAGGTGGTTAAAGCAAAGATTAAGTGAGGTAATGTGCTCATGTCAAGTTCCTGACATACTGCCTAGAAGGGAGCCCTCAGCCATAACTTACTTGGAGCTTATGGATCAAGGAGGGCACAGAAAGAAATGAACTTCGGGAGGCCATGAAACTTGGGTTCAGAAGACCTGACAACCTTCTCTGCCATTTCCTAGCTGTGTGACTTTAGTCAACTTATTTAACCTCTCTGAGACTGAGTATCCTCATTAGTAAAATGGAGATAATATCTATCACCATTTAATATCTGTTACAGATATTAAATGAGATCAAGTTGAAATCCGGCATAATAAAAATTAGTATAGTTAGTTTTCTTTTCTTCCTTCTTAGTTGCTCAGAATTAGAGGCAAAAGCCCAGGTTCTCTGCTTAGGACAAGTTAGATATGTATAAGGCAGGATGTGCCTACATTGTTTTTAAATATTCATTGAAAAGTCCAGTTCTTTAAACCTCAGACGGTGCCCACAGTGAGCCTACACTGGGCTATTTGCTTAAGACTCAGAGTTGAATACGGATGAGCAGAACTCATTTTACCAACTTAAAATTCTCTAAGAATTCATGATTTGAGCACTCTGAACTTGAACCCTTTGGCATTCGAATTGGCTTATACAGTTTTGATCACAAGAAAAGAGAATTTTTAAAAGTCATTAAACAGGGTGAAAAGCCTTATTGGACATGAATTGGCTCTTAAAGAATATTACAAAGATAATAAAACTCAAATGGGTCAGAAATTTATGAAAGTCATTTCCCTTAAATAAAACATGACGGTAAATATTCAAGGGAGAACACTTGCAAATGCATTTGGTGTCTTAAAACATCTGAAGAACTGCAAGAGTTTTTGCTCATTGCAAAGACATTTTGCTGGATGTCAGGGCAGCTACATTAGAACTGAGGGCTCCACTGGGGCCAAGGCTTATTTGCCAAGCAACCTACAGAGCCCCGCTGGTCTCAGGACAAAGCCACAGTGACCACTCCTTGTCTGCCCAACCAAGAGGGCTACTTAAATCTTGGGCACTGAACACACAGATTGGGAGCCCCACTATGTATTTATAGTTCTTTCTAGTTAACAAAGAAATCAAAAGCAACTTGGGGTCAGAAAATCTATGCCCCCATCTAGAATCCGACACCTCCAGGCCATGTGGCTTTGGCTAAGTCACTTTACCTCTCTGAGTTTTGTGTCATTATTTCTAAAATAAAGGTGCAACAATACTGTTAGCTGACTATCAAACAAACATTCCGTCTTTTCCTTGCTAACAGTATTTTCATTTGATTCAGAAGTAATTTGCCTAATCCCAGAGGGTAAATCATGATTGGTTTACGGCATAGATCTCATTCATGTTTGCCAAGGACCCAATTCTGGTCAATGAGAAATAAGGAGAAGTCTAGAATTTCTGGGGATAAAAATAAACAGCTGACTCAGGAGAAAGCCCCTGGGCCATCACCCCTTCTTTTCCCACTTTGAGTTGTGTTATATGAATCCTTGAAGCTTGAAGCTGTAGCAGCAGCTATTTCATAACCATGAAGAGAAAGACAAGGAATTTCAACAAGGCCGACCCATACTCTTGATATTGCTGGGGCTGACAGTTCAAATGCTGAATCTGCCTACTTTCATCTTCTTGCTATATGAGACCTGTGAAAAATGGGTATCACATACCATACTTTCCATATGGCAGGCACTGTTCTACATGAATTAACTCATCTAATTCTCACAACTGTAGTTATTGCTAAATCTATCTCACAGATGAAAACAACAAGACAGAGAAGTTAATAAACCTGCCCAAGGTGACTGCTAGTAAATGGTAGAAGTCGGATTTGAATGTAGGCAATGGCCATTCATGTAACCATTCTATCATACTGCTTTCTCTTGTTTACTAATTGTTTAATTTTGGATGCAGCTAAAACCATACCAAGTTATGCAAAGCCTATCTTTCTATCTTGCACAATTTTTGTGAACAAATATTGGTGCCAGTCTATCACGTAAACTTCAACGCAACTCTAAGAAATATCTAATATTATTCTCAAATGTAAAAATTAGGAAAATGATGACTACAAAGGTTGAGTCATCTGCCAAAGTCCACACAGCAGGTAAGTGGCAGAGCTGGGATGGACGGAGCCCTAGTTCCCCTGGCTCTGAAGCTGATTCACTTTCCCTTGCAATGCCTGCCTCCCTATGAGATGCTCATTTCTTTGCACAATGATAAGGAGGCCCAAAGGAGTCCTCAGTGATGCTGATGAAACCCGAATCCTAGGCTGAAAATCGTCCAGCAGGCCAGTGAAGGGATTTGGGAGCAAATCCCAAAGGGGTGTTTAATACTTTCAAATGCTCCTTCAGTCTACTCTCCTATGATCCAACTCCTGAAAGGTTACCTCTTTCTTCAGCTTTATGACTCAGAAAAACACATTCTCCCTTTGGGACTTAACACTTACAGTTTCAGAATTCATATTCTTTCCCCAGCATGGGTCATTAGAGTCTTGCTGCTGAGAAAGCACTACCAGAACCCATCAAGTCTATAAACTGAGTTGGTCTTTGCAATGCCTTAAGCTAAGTCTGTTGCATTTGGAAGGAGCTGGGATGGAGAGAGAGGGGGAATAAGTCAATGGAGAGCCCACGGGGTGGGGAGTGGCCAAAAATCAGCGACCTTGTGACCTGGAAAGCACCAAAGATCATCTGGTTTAACATCTTCAGTTTATAGATAGTGGATGTGAGATTCAGAGATATTCATTAATAATTGCAAATTTCATCCATATATCATGTACTGTAATGTTTGAACACATTTAATCTTCACAAAACATCTGAGCGATAGGTGATATCCCAAAGACAAAACAAATGCTCAGAAAGAACAGGTGATTTACCCAAGGTCACAGAGCTGATAAGTGGCATAGACAAGCTATACAGGCAAGATCTATATCCTCAGACAACTGCTCTTTGCAGTTCCTCTGCTTCTTGAAGCCCCTAAGGTAAGGAGGGGCTGACATTGAAAAAGAAATCAAGGAGTGAGGCAGGAAAAGTCTAAAAGAACACTGAGAAGGGAGGAGGGACTCAGGGGCTGGTTGATGGAATGTACAGCCCCTGAGCAATGCAAGCAAAGAGATGTACCTGTGTGCATGGTTGGAGAGGAGGAAAGGGACAAAAGCTTTAGCTTTATCAGATTCTCACAGCCATCTATTAAGGTTTGTTAAGTACCACTGGTTTGGTGAGATTAAGGGTTGGGGGCAGCAATTAGGGCATGTCTCCAAGTCACAGGACAAAGTAACGATAAATGAAGGGATTACTGCTTGCGTGTGTGTGTCCTGGCTTTTCCAGCACACACAGTCTGTGTTTTTCCTATTAGGTGAAGTTTCCTCACAGTTTTTGAAAAGTTTTAAGAAGTTACCAGACAAAAGAATGGAAAAAGAAATTGCAAAGGGAAATACTAGCACCATGAAGTTCAGAAGGCACCATTGTGCCTTAGTTGTGAGTGGCTGGTAGGTAGAGTGTTTGGATCCAGCTACACACTTTTGATGCCTTTGTTGATATAATGAAGCAGTCAATCCACCTGTGAGCTTCCCACCCACTGGAATTACAAGCTAACTAATAGCACCCCTGCCATCTCTTTCTTCTCCCTAAGACAAGTTTAGCAGGGAGGGAAGACATCAGTGTGACAGAATTTGAGTTAACTATTAACTTCTGAGTACTGCTTCTCCATGCCCTTGTGGTGATATTGGTGACCCATGCCTTACTCTGGCGTTGCTTTTCCATCTGTAAAGTGGGGTGGATGGTAACCACACCTGCTGCCTTTCTTTCCTCTGCTCTTCAGCCCTGCTGGCTTTTCTCGACCATGACCTCCGATTTTAGCCACTGGCTTTGGTACACACTGCTCCTTCAGCCTAGAACTCTCCCCAGCTATTCCCTCATCCTACAGTTCCCTAGACATGTCTACAGACCCTCATAGACCCAAACAAGTTG
Source organism: Eubalaena glacialis (assembly GCF_028564815.1). Classification (NCBI taxonomy): domain Eukaryota; kingdom Metazoa; phylum Chordata; class Mammalia; order Artiodactyla; family Balaenidae; genus Eubalaena; species Eubalaena glacialis. The sequence goes on from NC_083720.1 coordinate 42,864,838, forward strand.
CCCTTTTACATTTAATACAGTGATGAACAACTCTTGATGTCATCTCTCTCCCACATCAAGACTGAAAGTTCTCCAGAGGTAAGGGATCATGTCTGCTTTTGTTTGTCATTATAGCCCAGAGCTCAAGCCCTGTGCTCCACACAGAGTAGGCACTCAAAAAATATATGTTGAACTATTGAGTCTCTTTCAAAGGGTTCTCTTAAAGATCAAAGAATTTAGTGTATCTAAAGGAGTTGTATAAAACCCTTTACTTTTTTTTTTTAGCATCGAACAAATGTGAATTACGATAATTATCTTGTAGAGCACATGTACACAAATTCAGAGTCATATGGGGTGGGGTGGGGTTTTGCCATGCGCAACTTACTCTCCCTCTGTGCCTAAAGTCAGATGGGGATTCCTAATTCCTACTTCCTTGACCTTGAGCAGGTGAGGCAACCTAAGAGAAGGCACATAAAGCATTCTCTCATTGCCTGAGAAATTGTGGTATCAATTAATGATAATTTCTTTCTTTCCATTTGGTTTATGGGTCATTGTGAAGAAAACTGGAGGCCATGGTCATAAAAATTCTTTATAGAGTGGAGGTATCATTTGACATTACTCATTGTTTTCTGGGGACATGCCAAACTGTCTTTACTTGATTTCACATGATTTAACAGAGACTGTTTCACTTTATTTAGCAGATAGGAAGACCTCGTCTCCATGCTCTGGTCTCTTGCTCTACCTTTACTTCTCTCTGAGGTATAATCATTTACCTGTTTGATAGCAGTAGTCATCGGTCAATTGGGTGGAGCTAAGCTACAAATATAACAAATCCTGGGGATTTGGTCTCTCTCATCCCTTCCCCACCTGGACCAGTGAAAGGAGTAATCTAAATTAGGAGATCTGGGCTGTAGACTCAAACATTACCAGGGTGTGCTATGCCAAGGCTAAGACAGGGGTTTGGAAGTTAGTAGCCCATTTTCAGTCTCACTCTAAGATAGGTTCTTTTATATAGACTTTATCAATAATAAATCTAACATTTTGGCTCTCCATCTACTATTTCTCAATTGTTTCAAAACTGAGGCTGTGAAGAGGGATACTAGTTATGGACCCAATCATAGACGCCCAAAACTGCCCCTACCCCTTGTATCTCATTTTCTAGCACAATGCTAGATACATAATAAGCACTCGCTTCAGGAATAAATAGTATTATCTAACATTTACTAATTGTTTATTGTGTGCTAGGCACTGTTCTAATCACTTCACAAATTTTATTCTGTTTTTTGTTTAATCCTCATAACAACCCCTTGAGGCTGATTTTCATTTTATCTTTCTCATTGTACAGAGCAGTAAATGGAGGAACAGAGTTTATGTTACTTGCCCAAAATCACAGCATCAGTAAGTGGCAGATGTGGGATTTGAATCTTGTCCACCTGGACCCACTGAATGCATGTTTAGCCACTACATACTAAAGCTAGTTAAAGAAAATACCTACAAATGCCATTTCCCTTCAGTTATAGTGTAAAGGCAAATGTCATTTCCCTTCAGTTATAATGCAAAGAATCTGTAAACATGCTAAAGAAAAAGAAATCTTGTTTTTTTTCACAAACTTGAAGACTCAGGAATTGAGGGTGAGAGTAAAGCATCTAGTTATTTAACATAAATTTAAATGTTAAATTTTGATGCTTAACATTATGCAAAATGGGGTAGTTGAGAAAATAGTCTCTGTTTTACATTCATGTATTTAAAAGTTGTATGTAGAAATAATGGGACATACCAGGAAAGGTAGAAGTATCTCCACACCTCAGAATTACTGAGAACATCAGAAGTAGCTTGCTTAGGAAAATACCCTTTGGATCTGCTCCTCTCTGAGACTGTGTGCTTTGAGTCTCACCCCAAGCTTGTCCTGTGCTCAGGCACATCCATGCTGAAAACCGTAACCACGTACCTGATCACTTTCAGGCAAGGTCATCTAATGTCTGTTTCACAGACGATCAGGCCAACTGTCAGCCATGCTTCATCCCTTTGCTCTCCCAACATTATCTCTTCTTAAGACTCACTCATTTATTCCCAAGCTTGTTTAAATCAATCTTTTAAAAAGATCTAACGTAGTGGGTTTATCTGTTTTATTGTAAGATTTTAAAAATTAACAGGTGTTCCATTGGTCTCTGATCTTTGTGTTGAGTCCGAGGGAATTAACTCCGCCAAAGAGAATCACAAAACAACTGGAAGGCAATTAAATGACTTTACACTTGCCAGGCTTGCTTATTACTCTAAGAGTTGGCATGAGTTTCCACAGGCATGAAGCATTGAGCTGCATTCTGTTAAGTCTGAAGTCCCTGACCAATTGCCAGATACATGGATAAACTTGACTATGTGGTTTCAGAACTCTCCTTGGTTGTGAAATTTGTGACATTTCACCATGCTTACTTTGTATGCAATGCGCAATTGTAGCCTGACCTTCTTTGGACTCTTTCCCTGGGATGAGGGAGGCATTATCCTTCTGGGCTCATACAGCAGGGGCAGCTTTTAAACCTTTGGAGGATCTGGGTAGTCTTGTTTTCAGAGGAACTCTGCATACTTTATGACAATAAAATGTATCCATACCCCATGCTAGTTATATTGCTTCATTTAGGAAACTGCTAAGGATTATAAAGCTAATTCTGAGTTTGTTTTGTTATAAATTATTGACTTTTTCCTTGTGGTTTAAGATATATATATGTACATATATATACATATTATATATATATATATACATATTATAAATATAGTATTGTGTATATGTGTCTGTATGTTGAGTAGGCCAGCTGACATAATGTAAAGTTTTATGACCATTCAACTTAGCATATATTCATTTTGAAGTTTTCTTCTTGCCCTTTGGAGGTGCTATTTCTTTCAGACATCAGACATTTTTATTTAAACTCATGAAAAACTCATAGGCCCCAAACTCTCTACTTCGGGTGTCTAATGGATAAATTGGGTCAGACCCCGCCCCTTCCAATTGGTGTATTGGAGGAAAGTACATTTTCATGGAGGTCTCCTCATCTGACGCAATCTTTCAGGATAGGACCCCTGCTAAAGGTGCAACATCTGTGCGAGCAGGGGGCCTCCACATGGTGGGGCCTCAGACATTGCAGAATTGAGATCCCCCCAACATGTTCATATTACATTCTCTATGAGAGATCACTTCTAGTTTTCACCAGATGGGAAGTTATGAAAACAAAACAACACAAATCCTTGTACCTGCTTTCTTCTTTTCTCCTTCAGCAAAAACTTCGTCAACTCAAACGCCACTTCATGATAGACTTAAAATGTTCCTTTAAATAGGGTTGCAATGTGAAGGTTGGTGAAGAACTTCAAACTTAGAATGTTATTTTCTGCGGCTGTAGCTCAGCCATAAAATTTTGGTCCAGGCAGATTTCAACATGTTAGATCTGAACTGAAAGATGAATGTTTCATGTATTTATTTCACTTTAAAACCAGAAGGTTTTTTTAATATTATTTTTCTGCACATGAAAGCTGGGCAAAGACAATTCTCCCACAAGATTCTCTTTCAAAATTGGGTCCAACGGGCAGCCTAGAGTGTTCAATCTAGTCTCCTTTATCATGAGAAGAAAACTGACTTTGTTGAAGAAAGAGTCTGAGAGGACCTTCAAGATGGCAGAGGAGTAAGACGTGGAGATCACTTTCCTCCTCACAAATACATCAGAAATACATCTACATGTGGAACAACTCTTACAGAACACCTGCTGAACGCTGGCAGAAGACCTTGGACTTCCCAAAAGGCAAGAAACTTCCCACATACCTGGCTAGGACAAAAGAAAAAACAGAGACAAAAGAATAGGGATGGGACCTGAACCTCTGGGAGGGAGCTGTGAAGGAGGAAAAGTTTCCACACATTAGGAAGTCCCTTCACTGGTGGAAACGGGGGGTGGGTGGGGGGGGAAGCTTTGGAGCCACAAAGGAGAGCCCAGCAACAGGGGTGCATAGGGCAAAGTGGAGAGATTCCCTTACAGAGGATCAGTGCCGACCAGCACTCACCAGCCCGAGAGGCTTGTCTGCTCACCCCCTGGGGCAGGTGGGGGCTAGAAGCTGAGGCTCCGGCTTCGGGGTTCAGATCCCAGGGACAGGACTGGGGTTGGCTGCATGAACATAGCCTGAAGGGGGCTAGTGTGCCACAGCTAACTGGGAGGGAGTCCAGGAAAAAGTCTGGAACTGCCTAAGAGTCAAGAGACCATTGTTTCAGGGGGCACGAGGAGAGGAGATTCAGAGTGCCGCCTCAACGAGCTCCAGAAAGGGGCGCAAGCCATGGCTATCAGTGCAGACACCAGAGACGGGCATGAAATGCTAAGCCTGCTGCTGCAGCCACCAAGAAGCCTGTGTGCAAGCACAGGTCACTATCCACACCTCCCCTCCCAGGAGCCTGTGCAGCCCACCACTGCAAGGGTCCTGTGATCCAGGGACAACTTTCCCAGGAGAACACATGGTGCGCCCCAGGCTGTTGCAATGTCACTCCGGGACCACAGGCCCGCCCTGCATTCCATACCCCTCCCTGCCCCCGGCCTGAGTAAGCCAGAGCCCCCTAATCAGCCACTCCTTTAACCCCCTCCTGTCTGGGCAAAGAACAGACACCAGAGGGAGACCTACATGAAGAGGCAGGACAAAATCCAAAGCTGAATCCCAGGAGATGTACAAACAAAGAAGAGAAAGGAAAATTTCTCCGTACAGGCTAAGGAGCAGCAGATTAAATCTCCACAATTAACTTGATGTACCCTGCATCTGTGGACATAAATACCTGAATAGACAACGAATCATCCCAAAATTGAGGTGGTGGATTTGGGAGCAACTGTAGACTTGGGGTTTGCTGTATGCGACTGGCTGGCTCCTGATTTTTATGTTTATCTTAGTATAGTTTTTAGCACTTGTTATCATTGGTGGATTTGTTTATTGGTTTGGTTGCTCTCTTTTTTTTAATTAATTTTTTAATTTTAATTTTTTTTATTTTAATAACTTTTTAACTTTATTTATTTATTTTTCTTTCTTTCTTTTTTTTCTCTCTTTTCTTCTGAACCATGTGGCTGACAGGGTTTAGTCCTCTGGCCGGGTGTCAGGCCTGAGCCTCTGAGGTGGGAGAGCTGAGTTCAGGACATTGGACCAGCAGACACAACCCGGCCCCAGGTAATATCAATTGGCAAGAGATCTCCCAGAGATCTCCTTCTCAATGCTAATACCCAGCTGCACTCAAACACCAGCAAGCTCCAGTGCTGGTCACTCCATGACAGACAACCAGCAAGACAGGAACACAACCCCACCCATTAGCAGACAGGCTGCCTAAAATCATACTAAGTTCACAGACACCCCAAAACACACCACCAGACGCTGTCCTGCCCACCAGAAAGACAAGATCCAGCCTCATCCACCAGAACACACACACCAGTCCCCTCCACGAGGAAGTCTACACAACCCACTGAACCAACCTTACCCACTGGGGGCAGACACCAAAACAACGGGAACTATGAACCTGCATCATGCAAAAAGGAGACCCCAAACACAATAAGTTAAGCAAAATGAGAAGACACAGAAATATGCAGCAGAAGAAGGAGCAAAGTAAAAACTCACCAGACCAAACAAATGAAGAGGTAATAGGTAGTCTACCTGAAAAAGAATTAAGAGTAATGATAGTAGAGATGATCCAAAATTTTGAAATTAGAATGGAGAAAATACAAGAAACATTTAATACGGACGAGAAGAACTAAAGAGCAAACAAACAATGATGAACAACACAATAAATGAGATTAAAAATTATCTAGAAGGAATCAATAGCAGAATAACTGAGGCAGAAGAACAGATAAGTGACCTGGAAGATAAAATAGTGGAAATAACTACTACAGAGCAGAATAAAGAAAAAAGACTGAAGAGAATTGAGGACAGTCTCAGAGACTTCTGGGACAACATGAAATGCACCAATATTTGAATTATACGGGTACAAGAAGAAGAAGAGAAAAAGAAAGGGTCTGAGAAAATATTTGAACGGATTATAGTTGAAAACTTCCCTAATATGGGAAAGGAAATAGTCAATCAAGTCCAGGAAGTGCAGAGTCCCATACAGGATAAATCCAAGGAGAAACATGCCAAGACACATATTAATCAAACTATCAAATATTAAAAACAAAAAAAAAATATTAAAAGCAGCAAGGAAAAAACAACAAATAACATACAAGGGAATCCCCATAAGGTTAACAGCTGATCTTTCAGCAGAAACACTGCAAACCAGAAGGGAGGGGCAGGACATATTTAAAGTGATAAAAGGGAAAAACATACAACCAAGATTACTCTACCCAGCAAGGATCTCATTCAGATTCGACACAGAAATTAAAAGCTTTTCAGACAAGCAAAAGATAAGAGAATTCAGCACTGCCAAACCAGCTTTACAATAAATGCTAAAGGAACTTCTCTAGGCAGGAAACACAAGAGAAGGAAAAGACCTATAATAATAAACCCAAAACAATTAAGAAAATGGTAATAGAAACATACATATTGATAATTACCTTAAATGTAAATGGATTAAATGCTCCAACCAAAAGACATAGACTGGCTGAATGGATACAAAAACAAGACCTGTATGTATGCTGTCTATAAGAGACCCACTTCAAACCGAGGGACACATACAGACTGAAAGTGAGGGGATGGAAAAAGATATTCCATGCAAATAAGAAAAGAAAGCTAGAGTAGTAATTCTCATATCAGACAAAATAGACTTCAAAATAAACACTATTACAAAAGACAAAGAAGGACACTACAAAATGATCAAGGGATCAATCCAAGAAAAAGATATAACAATTGTAAACATTTATGCACCCAACATAGGAGCACCTCAATACATAAGGCAAATACTAACAGCCATAAAAGGGAAAATCGACATTAATACAATCATAGTAGGGGACTTTAACACCCCACTTTCACCAATGGACAGATCACCCAAAATGAAAATAAATAAGGAAACACAAGCTTTAAGTGACAAATTAAACAAGATGGACTTAATTGATAATTATAGGACATTCCATCCAAAAACAGCAGAATACACTTTCTTCTCAAGTGCTCATGGAACATTCTCCAGGATAGATCATATCGTGGTCAAAAATCAAGCCTTGGTGTATTTAAGAAAATTGAAATTGTATCAAGTATCTTTTCCGAACACAATGTTATGAGACTAGTTATCAATTACAGGGAAAAAACAGTAAAAAATACAAACAATGGAGGCTAAATAACCTACTACTAAATAACCAAGAGATTACTGAAGAAATCAAAGAGGAAATCAAAATATACCTAGAAAAAAATGACAATGAAAACATGATGACCCAAAACCTATGGGATGCAGCAAAAGCAGTTCTAAGAGGGAAGTTTATGGCAATACAATCCTACCTCAAGAAACAAGAAAAATTTCAAATAAACAACCTGAACTTACACCTAAAGCAATTAGAGAAAGAAGAAGAAGAAGAAAAAAAAAAAAACAAACCCAAAGTTAGCAGAAGGAAAGAAATAATAAAGATGAGATCAGAAATAAATAAAAAAGAAAAAAAAAAAGAAGAAGGAAACGTTAACAAAGATCAATAAAACTAAAAGCTGGTTCTATGAGAAGATAAACAAAATTGATAAACCACTGGCCAGACTCATCAAGAAAAAAAAAGGGAGAAGACTCAAATCAGCAGAATTAGAAATGAAAAAGAACAACTGACACTGCAGAAATACAAAGGATCATGAGAGATTACTACAAGCAACTATATGCCAATAAAGTGGCCAACATGGAAGAAATGGACAAATTCTTAGACAAGCACAACCTTCCGAGACTGAACCAGGAAAAAATAGAAAATATAAACAGACCAATCACAGGCACTGAAATTGAAACTGTGATTAAAAATCTTCCAACAAACAAAAGCCCAGGACCAGATGGCTTCACAGGTGAATTCTATCAAACATTTAGAGAAGAGCTAACACCTATCCTTCTCAAACTCTTCCAAAATATAGCAGAGGGAGGAACACTCCCAAACTCATTCTACAAGGCCACCATCACCCTGATACCAAAACCAGACAAAGATGTCACAAAGAAAGAAAACTACAGGCCAATATCACTGATGAACATAGATGCAAAAATCCTCAACAAAATACCAACAAACAGAGAATCCAACAGAACATTAAGAGGATCACACACCATGATCAAGTGGGGTTCATCCCAGGAATGCAAGGATTCTTCATTATACATGTATCAATCAATGTGGTACCCCATATTAAAAAATTGAAGGATAAAAACCATGTGATAATCTCAGTAGATGCAGAAAAAGCTTTTGACAAAGGTCAACACACATTTATGATAAAAACCCTCCAGAAGTAGGCCTACAGGGAACTTACCTCAACATAATAAAGGTGATATATGACAAATCCACAGCCAACATTGTTCTCAATGGTGAAAAACTGAAAGCATTTCCACTGAGATCTGGAACAAGACAAGGTTGCCCACTCTCACCACTATTATTCAACATAGTTTTGGAAGTTTTAGCCACAGCAATCAGAGAAAAAAAAGAAATAAAAGGAATCCAAATCGGAAAAGAAGAAGTAAAGCTGTCACTGTTTGCAGATGACATGATACTATACATGGAGAATCCTAAAGATGCTACCAGAAAACTACTAGAGCTAATCAAAGAATTTGGTAAAGTTGCAGAATACTAAACTAATGCACAGAAATCTCTTACATTCCTATACACTAATGATGAAAAATCTGAAAGTGAAATTAAGGAAACATTCCCATTTACCCTCGAAACAAAAAGAATAAAATACCTAGGATTAAATCTACCAATGGAGACAAAACACCTGTATGCAAAAAACTATAAGACACTGATGAAAGAAATTAAAGATGATACATGCAGATGGAGAGATACACCATGTTCTTGGATTGGAAGAATCAACAATGTGAAAATGACTCTACTACCCAAAGCAATCTACAGATTCAAGGCAATCCCTATCAAACTACCAATGGCATTTTTCATAGAACTAGAACAAATAATTTGACAATTTGTATGGAAACACAAAAGACCCTGAATAACCAAAGCAATCTTGAGAAAGAAAAACGGAGCTGGAAGAATCAGGTTCCCTGACTTCAGACTATACTACAAAGCTACAGTAATCAAGACAGTATGGTACTGGCACAAAAACAGAAATATAGATCATGGAACAGGATAGAAAGCCCAGAGATAAACCCATGCACATATGGTCACCTTATCTTTGATAAAGGAAGCAAGAATATACAATGGAGAAAAGACAGCCTCTTCAATAAGTGGTGCTGGGAAATCTGGACAGCTACATGTAAAAGAATGAAATTAGAACACTCCCTAACACCATACCCAAAAATAAACTTAAAATGGATTAAAGACCTAAAGGTAAGGCCAGACACTATAAAACTCTTAGAGGAAAACATAGGCAGAACACTCTATGACATAAATTATAGCAAGATCCTTTTTGACCCACCTCCTAGAGAAATGGAAATGAAAACAAAAATAAACAAATGGGACCTAATGAAACAAAAGCTTTTGCACAGCAAAGGAAACCATAAACAAGATGAAAAAACAACCCTCACAATGGGAGAAAATATTTGCAAATGAAACAACTGACAAAGGATTAATATCCAAAATATACAAGCAGCTCATGCACCTCAATATCAAAAAACAAACAACCTAATCCAAAAATGGGCAGAAGACCTAAATAGACATTTCTTCAAAGAAGATATACAGATTGCCAACAAACACATGAAAGGATGCTCAACATCACTAATTATTAGAGAAATGCAAATCAAAACTACAGTGAGGTGTCATCTCACACAGGTCAGAATGGCCATCATCAAAATATCTACAAATGATAAATCCTGGACAGAGTGTGGAGAAAAGGGAACCCTCTTGCACTGTTGATGGGAATGTGAATTGATACAGCCACTATGGAGAACAGTATGGAGGTTACTTAAAAAACTAAAAATAGAACTACCATACAACCCAGCAATCCCACTACTGGGCATATACCCTGAGAAAACCATAATTCAAAAAGAGTCATGTACCACAGTGTTCATTGCAGCACTATATACAATAACCAGGACATGGAAGCTACCTAAGTGTCCATCGACGATAAATGGATAAAGAAGATGTGGCAAATATATACAATGGAATACTACTGAGCCATAAAAAGAAACGAAATTGAGTTATTTGTAGCGAGGTGGTTGGACCTACAGTCTGTCATACAGAATGAAGTAAGTCAGAAAGAGAAAAATAAATACTGTAAGCTAACACATATATATGGAATCTAAAAAAAAACAAAAAAATAAAATTTCTGATGAACCTATGGGCAGGACAGTAATAAAGACGCAGACGTAGAGAATGGACTTGAGCACATGGGGAGGGGAAGGATAAGCTCGGACGAAGTAAGAGAGTAGCATTGACATATATATACTACCAAATATAAAATAAATAACGAGTGGGAAGCAGCCACATAGCACAGGGAGATCAGCTGGGTGCTTTGTGACCACTTAGAAGGGTGGGATAGGGAGGGTGGGAGGGAGATGCAAGAGGGAGTGCATATGGGGATATATGTATATGTATAGTTGATTCACTTTGCTATACAGCAGAAACTAACACTACATTGTAATTATACTCCAATAACAATGTTAAAAAAAAAAAGAAATAGTCCGTTATCTTCTTCCTAATCTTGTAACAACCTTGAGGAGTGTAGATAACATTGTCCCCATTTTACAGATGAGGAAGCCAGGGTTCAAAAAGATTAAAAACATTGACCAGAATCAAACATAAAAGACTCATCAGAGATAAAATTTAAACTCAATTCTTGCCATTCTACAATTGTACAAAGCTGCCTCAAGAGCTGATTGAGGAAAAGAAGACTAAAAGGAAATATAGTCTGTGTATTGTGCCTACTGCTTGTGCTGGTTCTGGGAGAATTTTCCCATCAAGAAAATTAGATTTAAATGTGCACTGAAGATACAAGTCAGAGGTCTGGTTTTTGGTGACCTTGTTGTCTATATTCATTGTGCCGAAAGATTGTCTTATTTGCCATTTTGCAGTGGATTTGCATCCAACTGTTAAGTTTCCCTTCCTTCCTGTTCTAATTCTTACCCCCTCATTCCTAAATTCTTGCAGTGATGTATGGTTAACCTTCTTGATTCCAGTACTTTCTCCATCTCCCTTACGTCAGTTTTAGTTACCAATTTTAGGTTAGTCTTCTTCAAATATCCTACGGAGGCCCTATCTGGTGGACACTGTCACATCCTGCCCGGATGCCCCTTCAATTGCTGTCCCAGACTGAGAGTGATAGGCACAGACACCTGTAACTATCTGCCCCTTCAGGGTTGTCCTGGGTGCAGAGATGTTCCCTCAATCAAGGTTACACTCCTTCCTGGGAGCCCCACATCCAATGATGGGTCAATATGTGAATACAAAAACTCCCTGCCATCTTATCCTAAATCAGGACAACTCCAAAGAGCCATTCTAGCTCCAGAGGCCCTCATGGGGTTGGATGAGGCTGTCAGTCCTGCATCACAGCTCAGCTCCTCCCCATACCCAGTCCTGCTTCCTTCCTCTCCCTCCCCCAGGTGTTCATCCCAAGACAATGCTTCAATAAACATCCTGAGTGTTCAACTATTTTTCAGAATTGGTTTCCCAGGGAACCTGACCTGCAATGCCTTGGGTGGTGGGCAGGAATAGAGGAAGGGAAGAAGAAAGTGGAAAAACAAGCAAGATAGAAAAGGAAGGAAGGAAATTAAGCAGGATTATTTATTTTAAGTAACTGGATTTGTCTCTCCTTCCAGTCTTCCCATCAGCTTCACTGTTGCTACTATTTCTAGTGATATTTGAACATTTGATCAAAAACAACGTCTGTGATAAGAACCTTAACTGATCTGTTTAGAAATAGGATTCATAGACTAAAAGACAGCACTATGAAAAGATATTCACAAACATGGTCTGCTCAGATGATTTTGCCCACACTGCCTGCCAGTTACCTGATCAAAATAGTTAAGTGGGGTCTACACAGTTCTAGACACACATATCTGTGTGGATCCTTTGACACAGATATTATAACAACAGCACAGGTTTACTTAAGAATCATCTAAGTCTACACTGTGGAGTAAGGTACATATAAATCTATTTCACTGAACTAGTGGCTTAGGCAATATTATTCACTCCAAACTACTGATTACCTACAATGTGGTCTAACATTTATTTCTGATTACCACTCAGAAAAATATTTAGCCAGGTGTGACAGAGAGAAGAGTATCTGTTTTGACTCAGACTGAATTGCTTTTCCATTTTGTATTGACCGAGTTCTGCTGGTCCCTTTCTGTGACCTCATACTGCTGTGGCCATGTGACCTGTGGTGTCCTTTCCTGGTTTCAAGACCCATATTCCAAGTTTTTGGCTGTATGTTTGCTCCCAGTTTAGTTTACAAGTCATCTTAAACAATTGGATTAAGTAGCTTGGTCCACGCAATGCTCAACAAATATCTGCCCGTAATTGTCCCTTGGCCGGAGAATGTCTGTTCTGTTTGCATGGCCTTGCAGCCCACTGACTGTATCTGTCTCTCTGATCTGAGCACTCTGTGTTCTGAGTTCTTTGTGCTTCATGCCACACCTTTGGGTTCCACACACATTATACACATTGAAGTGAGTCAGTGCTGGGTGCCTGAGTTCATAACATGTCCTCTATAGATAGAAATAGATGCCATGACACTTTGAGTTTCAACATTTGTACCCCCAGCTACTAGGCTGGGGATTAGCTTTGTCTGGGTGCTCATAAACTGAGGAAATCACACCCTTGACTGTGTAGGCTATACTGGTTTACAGTTCCCACTGACCATCCCAAAGGACATTGATTTTTGTTTGGGTTCTCCCAGGTTCTCAGCTTGAATCTTCTGCTCTTGGGTTACTAAAACCCCTGACATTCATTGTCATGTGGTTTTCTACTCAATTTAAATGTGATCTTATCTAGGGTCTTTAAGAGGAACCAATAAACAGCTATCCTCTTTCTTGTTTAAGTTCCAAATCAATGGAGAAATAAAAGAAAGAAGGCAGGCAGATGTGGTCAAACTTTGACCACTCTTAAGCTGATATTAGAGAATTTGGACTCTAATTAGACATTTGGACTCTAATTAGACATTTGGACTAATTAGAAATTAGACATTTGGACTTCCTAACCCTGAGTCCCAGAATTGGTCAGAATTACCCACCAGCCACATAGCTCTGAGCAAGGGCAAATCTGATTCTGGAGGAACTGGGTCAAACACGTGTCCCCAGGAAGCCCCTAAGAGACAGAGAAGCTTCTACACATGGCCATTTTATCCCTCTAAACTCTCCAATGAGTTGAGTTACTCCTCTCCTCTTGGGGGAGGAGGTCAGGAGTGATATAGTAATGGATTTTTCTCTACATGGATTAAAAACACCAAGAGCAGCTAATGCTAGTATTCAATAACCATTCCTGGATGCATCCTATGTGCCAGGCACTTTTCTAAGCCCATTACATTTTTTAACCTATTTAATCCTCCTAACAACCCTATTAGATAGGGGCTATTCTTAACCCCCATTTCAACAGGTGAGAAAACTGAGGCACAGAGAGGTTAACAAGTTTGCCTGGGGCTCTCTGCCAATAAGCAGTAGAACTAGGATTTGAACTCAGAAGTCAGATTCCAGAACCAAGATTCCTAACCATCAAGCTATGGCAGGTTCAAAATTGACCAGTGATGCAAAATTGCTCTCCCCTAACACCTCTCTTCTCTGCAGTCCAGCTTTGTCCACCCTTCAAGGCAAGGCACAAGCTCTAGCTCCTCTGGGTCTTCTTGATAACAAGCTCCTGAGGGCCCCCCTCACCTATTAGTTTTGCAGGGTTCTGGATCCACATGAGTGGCCTTCACATTTAAATCTGCTCATCAGCAGCCTGAACACTGTAGCCTTTGTTCAAGCATGGATAGAAACCAAGGGATGCAAAGGTGAAGCTAGAGATAAGGTCTGATTTGTTCTGATCAGTGATTAGATAACTTTGAATGAATGAAATGATGTTGAGAAAAAAGGGCAAAAAGTAGGATCTGATTTGTATCTTACAACTCACATAGCACTCAATTATCTACCACCTCATGGTATTATTATGAGATCCTGCTCTGTGCCGGGCACCATTCTGAGTCCTAGGGAAAGAGAGCTGAAAACAAAACACACAAGCAAGCAAACAAAACCTCCCTGCTCTCAAAGACCTTATTGGCTAGTCAAGAGGTCCAACTCTAATTCAATAATCACACAAGCACACAGGATTAAGTATTAGGAAAAATATAGAATCGTGGTATGTGAACCAAGGTTAGGGGAAGTGATTGTGTCTAGGGGGCAAGACAACCTTCCCTAGGGGTCATTTAGCTGTAAGTTGAAGGATGAGTAGTTACTCACTGTTTTAAAATTGGTTAGAGCTGGGGTCACCTTCCAGGCAGAGGGGAGCTAATGTATAAAGGTTTTGAGACAGGAGGCAGCCTGGAATGACAGGCGGATCCAGGGGCTGGTGCCAAGAAGAGGTGGAATTAAACAAGGCTAGAAAGGTATATAGAGCATGTGAAGGACCTTGGGATTTATCCTAAGAGCAATGGAGGCTTTGTTTCGTGTGTCATTCATTCACTGAATTATCCATTCAACACACATTTTTGCAAAATCTACAAGGTGCCAGGATCTGTGCTGTTTCTCGAACATTACAAAGATGAACAAGACAGAATCCCTCTATCTCTCTATCCATTTGTCAACTGTGGGGAGTAGATAGGGTAAGGGATAATTATAATACATTTTACTGTGGTGAGACATACTTTGTCTCAAGTACTACAAAAACACAAAATGGACTTTGAACCACATTCACTAAAGGAAACAATGAAGGATGAATGAGAACCAACCAGGCTATTCCTAGCAGAGGGAAGGACATGTGCCCCAAAGAGCATGGTGGGTCGGGAACCCCAATTATGAGTGGGTAAAGGGCTGTGGATTACCTGTCAGGTAAACAGGAATTAAAAGGAAAAGAGCCTTACATGCTATTCTGATGTGTTCAGACTTTATCTCATTGTATTAGTCTGCTCAGACTGTTATAATAAAATACCACAGACTGGATGGCTTAAACAACAGAAGTGTATTTTCTCAGAGTTCTGGAGGCCAGAAGCCCCCGATCAAGGTCCTGCGGGTCTGTTGCTGGTGAGAGCCCTGTTCCTGGCTTGCAGATGGCCACCTTCTCCCTGTGTCTTCATGTGGCAGAGAGAAATAGCTCTCTGGTGTCTCTTCTTATAAGGTCATCAGTCCTATCAGATCTGAGCACCACTCGTATGATCTCATTTTATCTTAACTAACTCCTAAAATCCCTATCTTGAAAGACAGTCACATTGAGGGTTAGGGTTTCAACATATGAATTTGAGAGAGACACAATCCAATCCATACAAACCATGGTCAGCAAAGAGCCACTGAAAGATTTTAAGAAAATAAAAATCAGACTGTTAATTTAGAAAGGTCAGACTGATGGGTGGGTTGAAACTAGATTAGAGCAAGGATGAGACAAGATTGGGAAGGAAGAGAAACTGTAGCACCATTTCTTCTTCTAGGTAAAAAAAAAAACAAAAATGATGATGACGTGGTGACAGAGAGGAGAGGCTGAGTAGAAAGGTTGATGAGGAGGTGGGAACTGGTGACTCCCAGGTTTCCAGCATGGGTAATTGGACATAAGATGATGCCACTCACTAAAATTAGAAGCACATATGAGGACTTCCCTGGTGGCGCAGTGGTTAAGAATCCGCCTGCCAATGCAGGGGACACGGGTTCGAGTCTTGGTCCAGGAAGATCCCACATGTCGCGGAGCAACTAAGCCCGTGCATCACAACTACTGAGCCTGCGCTCTAGAGCCCAGGAGCCACAGCTACTGAGCCCATGTACCGCAACTACTGAAGCCTGCACACCTAGAGGCAGTGCTCCACAACAAGAGAAGCCACCGCAATGAGAAGCCCACGTACCGCAACGAAGAGTAGCCCCTGCTCCCTGCAACTAGAGAAAGCACGCACGCAGCAACGAAGACCCAACGAGGCCATAGCTAACTAAACTAACTAACTAACTAACTAACTAACTAACTAACTAAATAAATAAATAAATAAATAAATAAATAAAAGAAGCACAGATTAGCAGATTTGGAGGCAGTGGTGAATAGGTGATTAACTTTGAAGCATCCATTCTTGTACATCAAGATCATAACTGGATATAAAGTCAAAATAAAAATAATAATTGGAGATTTATAAAGTAAAAATAATAACTGGGGATTTGGTTGGTTAGTCAATTGAGTAAACTTGAAATTCATAAGGGGTAGAGGCTTATCTAAAAGTGTATTTCTGCAAAGAATATCTCGTCTCTTAGGGCTGATCCTGATTCTTGGTTCAATCAACATGTTCCCTTCTCATCAAAACTCCACTTTCTCAAGTTACAGTTTTTACTAAATGATACTGCATTAACACGAATTATATAATTCCTTTCTAAAGTGTGTTCAATGGCTTAGTTCAGAGAAATAGAACTGTAGTAGGCTTGGTGACATGTAGCTTTCGAAGAAGGTATTAGTCACCATTTATAGTACTTCTACCACTGGGCACGTCTCTGGTTTTGAATCCTCAGAACAACTCTGTAGTCAGCTAATCTCTGAATTTAGAGATAATCAATGGATGATGAGCATCTTAATCAGGCAGCTTGCATATGGTATTTTATGGATGAAGAACCTCAGACCCAGAGAGATTAAGTAACTTGACCAGATCACAGAGCTAAAATAATGGAGTCAGATTTTAAAACCAGATCACTTGGTTCCAAAACCGATGCTCTTCCACCTTCCCAAATTAATCCTCCTAGTAGAATTTTTACTCTCCACTTTGGAAAATATTGGTTACCACTTTTCCTATTTTTATTGTGTTCTCCTGTGCTTGGATGGGGCCTCCATACAGGGTCACCTGTATACACTCCACTCCCCCAATTCAAATTCTCTGATCAGTTTCCTACCCTTCCATCCCTGTGTAATGCCAAGTATATTAGTTTCCTCTTGCAGCTGTAACAAGTTCATACAAAGTTAGTGGCTTTAAACAGCACAAATTTATCATCCTATGGTACTGTATGTCAGAAATCCAACACAGGTCTCACTGGGCTAAAATCAAGATGTCAGCAGGGCTACACTGCTTTCTGGAGGCTCTAGGAGAGAATCTGTCTCCTTGTTGTCAGCTTTCCTCACCTCATGGGCCCCTACTGTCCACTTTTAAGGACCCTTGTGATTACATTGTGCCCACCTGGATAATCCAGGGTACGCTCTCTCTCTTTCTCTCTCTCTCTCTCAAGTCAACTAATTAACAAACTTAATCCATCTTCAACCTTAATTTTGCTTTGCCATGTAACCTAACATATTCACAGGTTCTAGGGATTCGGGCATGAACTTCTTTGGGGGCCATTATTTTGCTGACCACACCAAGTATTTCCAGGTTCTCTGTTCCAGCAAGGTGAGAGGCTGTGTTTGCGGACAGGCACCATGGAGATGGTCCTGATTAACTTACTACAGAAAAAAAAAATGGCGGGGAAGGGAGAAGGCTGTCTAAGGCACATAGGATGGGCAATGTAGATGGGAAAAGGGAATTAACTTTAATAAGAAGTCACTAGATTTCAGGGACCAACCAGGCTCTTTTAGAGTCTGTCCCCAGCCCTACCAGGCCAATTTTGGTTCTCCTTCCCAGAAACTCCTGTGGGTTTTCTGAATTTGATTTAGGAAGATCCCTGCCTGCCACAGAGAAGGGCATAGACTTATTGCTGGATATCCAAAGGGTCTCTCACATCCCATCAGATGCCTCAGGAGGATTCTCCTTCCAGGTCTTTAACACCCATTTGTAGATCCTGAAATCTCACTGAAGATATTTGTCATTAAACTCTCTGATTGGGAGTAGCCATCAACACCCCCCCCACACACACACACACCATTCAAAGCTGTTTCTTTATGAAATCTTTCTTTCATTACAGGTTTCCCTTTTTTCTGTAAACCCAGTTTCCCCCAGGTATACATGCTGTGGAGAGAGGAAGTCTGATTGGAGTCAGGTTGACTTACTAAACCAGGCTCCACCCACATGCCACTGTGTGACCTTTGTCTGACATTTAACCTCCCTAGGGTTCAGTTTCCTCATCTTTAAAGTGGAAATAATAATACCTACTTCACATGTTGATAAAAAATATTAAATGAAATTCTATATATGTAATTGTTTAACCCAGTGCCTGGTGCATATTTGCTATCAATGCCCTTTAGTTTCTGTTCTCATCAGAAGGCTCATGAGATAATAATTAGATAAACAACTCAATAGTAGCAAACGTTGATTAGGTGTTTCTATGTGCTGGGCACCACCCTAGGAACTTTACATGCATCGTCACATGTAAACCTTACATGTAGCATGACAATCTAATGATGTAAGCCCCCCTGTTGCACCCACTTAAAAGATGAAGAAACCAAAACCCAAAGAGGTTAAATAATTTATCCAAGGTCATAGTTAAAGGAAGGTGGAGGGGCATTTAAACCCAGCTGGGTCAAACGATGAAGATGGCATTCTTAACTTACTTAGAAATAGGCTGGCTTACAGATATGAGAAAGAAAAAAAGATTTAAAAAACTTTTAAACTTCCCATGCCTTTGCTAGCCTTTCACCTATAATCAACACTCCAGTTTCTGACCACCAACCAAGTCATTTTCTCCCAAGCTCTTCTACCACCTGGATTCCTAAACCCAGGAAAGGAGGAAGAGTGCTGGCCTGAGTAATCTGTATGGTCACTAAAGCTTCTCCCATCAAAGGGCTAGCGTTGCCAGTTCACAATTAACACCTAATTCACAATTGCTGATATCTCAACATCTGTTCTCTGGACCTGCTGATGGTCCCTCCCCAACTCCAGCCCATCAGAGCATTTTATTGTGGACAACTACTTTGGAGGCTTTCATGAAGTCTGGGTGTTAAAGTTCTGGAAGGAGCAGCATTGGGCTAACAGATGGGAAGATAATCTCTCTGGTGTCTTGCTTGAGCTCAGCTCTGGCAGAAGCCACTGGCACACCTTTAACCTCGGAGGGAAATCACATAACTGATGAAAACCCAAGACTGGCAGAGCAGGTAGGTCCCAATGACCTTGAAGGTCTGTAGTCTTTGGTCTGGCTGCATATTAGAATAATCTAGAGAGGTTTTAAAAAATATTGACGCTCAGGTCCCAGTACAGAACAACTGAACTGGAATCCCTAAGGGTGGACCCAGCTGTCACTAGTAGTTTTTTGAATTCTCCCCAAGTGATTCTGGTGTGTTACTGGAGTTAAGAACCAATAGTGTGTCCAACTGATTCTTTCACAGATGAGGAAACTGAGGCCCTGAGGAGTTGTACTTGCCTGGAAGTGGCAATTGTCACCAATTTGAATTGTAACTTCAGTTCACTAACGTGTAACCAACCTCAGGAATCAATAAATGATGGAAGAAAATAAAACAAAGTTAAATATGAAAATTAAGGGAAGCAAACAGATTACTGGAAGGAGCTGCATTTTGCAAATGCAACTACTCTAAATCTGATTGCATTATATGCTCTTTACCTGTTCATTTTTCTGAATCATCCCATTAACCCCTTAGACTGTATTGGCTCCAAAGCAGAACTATGACTCCTTCATCTCTGCATCCCTGCTTCTAGCACAGTGCCTGGCTCAGTGTTATGGGTTGCATTGTGTCCCTCAAAAATATATGCTTGAGTTCTAAGCTCTGGTACATGTGGATGTGACCTTTGGAAATTAGGTCTTTGCAGATGTAACTAAGTTAAGATGAGGTCATACAGGATTAGGTGGGCCTTAATCCAATGTAAATGGTGTCCTTAAGAGAAGAGAAACAGAGACACACCTTGTGAAGGTGGAGGCAGAGATTGGAGTGATCTGTCTAGAAGCCAAAGAACACCAAGAACTGATGGCTACTACCAGAAGCTAGGACAAGGCAAGGAAGTAATCTTCCCGAGAGCCTTCGGAGGGAGCATGGCCCAGCTGACACCTTGATGTCTAACCTTCAGAACTGTAAGAGAATAAATTTCTGTTGTCTTAAGCCACGCAGTCTGTGATTGTGGCAGCCCAATAAGCCAATATAGCCAGTGTCTCAACAGCGTTCCTGGATCCATCTTTGACAATGAATCCTCGAGATAAAATGTTGGGGTTCACAAGCCTGCTTCCCCCCTTATTAGCTGTGCAACCTTGAGCAAATCATGTAAGCTCTCTAGGCCTCAATTTATCTACCTATAAGACGAGAATAAAATAGCACATACCTCAAAGAGCTAATACATCGAAAGTGCTTAGCACAGTACTTGTTCCATAGTAAGTGTTTAATAAATATTAGCTAATATTGTACTTGTGTAATCCGAGAACTCCTACACAATCTCCTGGTGATTCTTCTCTGTGCCTAGCAGCATTTCTCTAACAGTTAGCCAGGGCCTTCTGGACCACATGAAATGTGATTTCACTTCCTAGAGGTTCATGCTTTATCCCATCACCAGGCAGAAAGCTGCTCTGTGTAATAGGTGCTATTGGTGCCTCATCCATGTTGCCTTGGTCCATCCTTGAGGTCACCTACAGACAGTTCAGTGCACACTGAGGGGGTCCTAGGCCTCTCTGACACCTGAGGGTGTTTTCTGACCACAGAACATCCCCAGCACTCCTGGGGCTGCATGGACTTGGGGTTAACCAGGGGGAACAAGGAAGCAACCCTCCAAACACTGAGGGAAGGGATTTGACAGAGAAATATGCCAGTTCTTTTCTTCTCAGTAGAACAGGTCTGAGGAGGTATGTTTGCAGTGGGTCCCTAATGTGATTGAGCCCCAGTTGGCAGGACCTTCTAGATCAAGGGTCAGCAAACCATGGCTCATGGCCCCAATTCAACGTGACACCTGTTTTTATAAATAACATTTTATTGGAGTACAGCCATGTCCTTTTATTTACACGTTGCCTATGACTGCCTTCAGGCTACAGGAACTGAGTTGACTAATTGTAACAGAGCCATATGGCCCACAAACCCTAAAATACTCTCTGGTCCCTTACAGAAGAAGTTTGCTGAACCCTGCTAAAGATGAAGTACACTTCACTGGGCTCCTTTCCTTCCCTGACTCACTTCCCCACTTGTTTACATTGCTTACTGGGCTTATCTCCCAAGTCCAAGTGCTGTTGTTGGTTTTTGGAAGAATCCAAACTAAGACACTCTGTTAAAGTATCTTCCCCATCTCAACATTCAACTCAAAAATGTTCTGTATAAATGAGTGGATGGAAAGTAGAAAGAAGCTGCTAGGTCCCCAATTAAAGAACCCTATTAAATGGGGCAATATATCTAAGAGGGACCTTGTGACAAGTTAGAAGAAAAGACAAAGATTTGATACATTCCAGGTGCCCCTTCCTTGCCTACTGACCACCCCTAGCTTTTGAAACCCCAAGATCTCTACCTCATAAATAAACTTGCCTCTTGCAGTCACATTCTCTGAAAGGGTAAATAAATACTACTTCCAAGATTAGGTATGTAGTACACAAACCCTAAGTCTGGGTCTTAGGACAGGTACTTTGATAAATTCATTATCTAAGCAAATGAAGATGACTGGGAGTAAAGGGGAGCCGGTACAGAAAAAAGAAATACCAGGGAGTCACACACCCAGTGTCTGGCACTGATGTCTTGATGTCTTGTTTTATCCTTTTATCAGCTCTCAGTAGTAGGTGAAAATATTTTTAAACATTTTCCCAGAGGTATATAGTAGGACCAGAATCTAAAGCCAGGCACACTCCTTCTGTCACACTTGAGCCCCTTCCAACGTATCTTCCATGTGCCACTCATTGCACTCAGCACCATCTCATACTTTGACAATGTGGAGGCTTTGTCTGCTTCTGTTTGATGTAGAGGGACCCTGCCTCCCATGTTTAGGGGATAGTATATCACTTCATTCGAGTGGTAGACAGTCACCTCTGTGTGCCAGGAGCTATGTGAGGCATTGTGGTACCATGAGGACATACTCACTGACCTCCTACAACTACAACTGGGAGCACAACTGACCTTAGACCCCAGCTGCAGCACCTGAAATCCACCACATTGATGCCAAAACCATGCCCTTCACAGGCTGCCCCTCAAATGACTGGCTGCTGCAGGGGCTCTAAGCCTGACTCCTTCCTGGGACACTCAGGACTCAGGGACTCCTTTATTAGCCAATGTAGGCTCAAGGACTTCCCAGCAGCTTTTCCAACCCTCCCTTAGACTAAACAGTGGTCTGGGATGCTTCCATCCAACCGTTTCCCCTCTCCCCTTCACAGGTCCAGACTTAGATTGGCCTCTGAAGCTCTCCCAGCCTTTCCATACTCCCTCCTTATTTCCTTTCACATGGGCATTTCCTCCACTAAAATCTTTGCATGTTTAACCTTGTCTTGGCTTCTGAGTCTTGAAGGACCTGGACCAACGTGGGTTGGTTCACTCAAGGTCTCACAATTTCTATCTCTAGTTTTTAGATAAAGTACTGAGAAATTCACTAGCCCACAGTCAAGTAGCCAACCAGGAAAGGCTTAGTGCTTAAACTCAGTTTCTTCTGACTCCACAATGTATATTCTCTTCACTGGTCACTTTCCAGAATGGATTGTCTCCTTCCTGCACAGAAATCTTCATGGAGATTAGCAGAAGGCATAAGCACTTCCTGCATTACTCATGAAAAACGTAGAGGCTAAGAAGAAAATACACAGTGCTTTGAGATCATGTACAATGAGGGTAAAAAGACAAGATGAGGGTTTTACAGGTGTCTCGGGACATGATTCCATGAGGGATGGAAGAAAAAGCCCCAAGACACCCACTAACGCAGGATGACACAGTGACTGAGACGCTCAAAGCTGTTGGGGGCGGGGCATTCCATTTAATAAGAAACTGTAAAGAACTAGCTGTGCAGTTGATGGAAAAGAAAACCTTAAAACACTACTTTTAAAAAGCAAGAGAGGGAAAAATATAACCAGTTAGATTCAGGTCAGCATCTCCGGTGAGGGATTTAGGATTTTTGTGAACCTGGTGACTTTATTCTAAACCTCACAAATGGCAAGATGATAGCAGAAAGGAAATGCAGGATAGAAAAATACAGACAGCCTCTATATAGTTGGTAAATAGCTACTACCCCAAATGACTGTGCTCAACTCCCTCGCTCCCAGTCTCATCCCCCAAGGCTCCTGGGAGCCAGCAACAAAAGAGTTAATGCATGGCCTAACCATAACCTCCAGGAACTAGGTCCATGTCCTTGATCAGAACCTACTCTTATTGATCCAGAACCACTGTAAATAGGAATGTGTCTATCAGATCAGATCATCTTCAGTAGGCAATCTTCCCAACCCCCTAAATGGTGTCAGCTGCCCCTCCCTTTGCCCTCCACCCCATAACTCCTCCACTATTTCCATCATAGTCTGTGCCACTGTGTATCACCTACACATTAAGCACATATACATACTCACACACACACACTGGGCAGGATTTACATCTATTATTCACTAGCACCATGTTTGGCACATAGTAGGAGCTCAATAAAGCCTAGTTGAATGGTTGAGTGCACAGATAGAGGGAGGGCCTGATGTATCTATGGCGATTGAAAATTTTTTTGCTTTTATCCTGGTCAGTATAACCAAGGCATTTTCTAAAGTGGTTAGAACACATCTGAATATATCTTTCACACTTAGTCAAGTATAAAACAGTTTCCAATATACCTCACTTCTGGTTATACCCATACTAGTTGTGTGTCTAAGAGTCAATGACTTAACCTGTCCAACCCTCACAGAAGCCATGGTATAACCTAGACTTTAGAAGAGAGCTCACTCACAAGGCCCCTAACAAAGTGACAGCAAAACTGTGAAAGACAGGTCGCAGCTAAAATGTCACTCCATTGGTTTGGGATGGGAAAAAACATTTGCTGAGTCCTTGCCATGTGCCAGAAACATTTTACTTGTCACATCACTTTATTCTCACAAGAACACCGTGAGGTAGTTATTATTATCCCCATTTTACAGATGAGAAGAACAAGGGGCTTGATAAATCTTACCCAAGGATACAAAGTTAATAAGAAGTATGGTCAGGATTCAAACCCTGGACAGCCTAACTCAAAGTAAATGACTTTCTACCTAACCCCCAAATCTGGCCTTTTGACTCAAGATTATGGTTTGATTTTCTCTCTGAGAAGTAGGAGGCCAGGGATCTCAGGCTCTCCTGAATGTCCACTAAGGAGTGTAGACCTGCAATTGTAGGTCTGCATAAGGGATAGGAGTGAACAGGATGATTTTAAGAGATGTTACCCAAGCACACTGGGCTGGAGACAAGCTGCTAGCATCCTGTGTGATGTCCAGTGCCAAGAAATACCCCAACATGTTTTCTTTACAGCCTGGAGTCAGGCAGAATTCAGAGATACAAGACTGTACACTCCCTGAAGACTGGGACCATGCCTTGCTCATCCTTCTATCATAGCTACCAGGCTTAATAATTGTCCATGGACTTCAACCAAATTGTATTTTTAAGGCAGTGCTTTTAAATTTAAGGGCATTTTTTTTTTAAGTATTAAGGAAATGGGAGAAGGAAAAAAAAAAACTATGAAAATTGGAGAGGATCCAAAGTATGAAGAGATTTATTTAAGAGATAAAAATTAAATGAACTAATACGTACAACTTGGCTAGCAGACAAAATATAACAAGTATAAGAGCCTATTATTTGAAAGGTGCAAACAAGATAGAGAGCACCATTTCATACTGTTTTTAATATGGTATAAAGGTGAGAGTAACTAGAGAAAGTAATCTGGGCTAGGAAATGAGCCTGCCAGCAGGGTCCAGGACCAAGCTGAGTCAGAGAAATGGTTTGGGATGGGGAATTTAGAATCCCAAGGCTGCAGATTTAACTCTTGAAATGGTCTTGGTGAACCACTGCACTCATTCATTCATCTATCAAACTAGTATTCATGGAGCACCTGCTATGTACCAAGAGCTCTGCACATAGTGGCCAGGTTACCTGCCCTAGTGAAGCTCTCTTTCAGAGAAGAGAGACCGTAACAAGCAGCACAGAGTGGAGGGTTTTATGAAGGGAGCTATAGGAGCATGTACAGAGGTCTGTCCTGGTTAGGAGACAGGGAAATCTCCCTGGGAAAGAGATGGTTTAAACCAAGAAGAATGTAAGAATTGTAGAAGAATTGTAAGAATGAAGAAGTGGTAGAGAGGCTTCCAGGAAGACAGAGAAGCATGTGATAAGGTGCTATGGACTGAATGTTTAGATCACCACCACCCCAGTCCACCTACCGCCCCCCTCCCTCCACCAGATTGGTATGTTGAAGCCCTAACCTGCAAAGTGTTGGTATTTTGAGGTGGGGCCTTTGGGAGGTAATTAGGTTTTTAGATAAAGTCATGAGAGTGAGGGCCCCATGATGAGATTAGTGCCCTTATAAGGAGAGGAAGAGAGACTACAGCTCTTTCTTTCTCTCTCTCCCACCTCCCCCTGCCTCTCTGCTGTGTCAGGACACAGCCAGAAGGTGGCCATCTGTAAGCCAGAAATAAAGCTGTAACCACTATCCAACCATGTTAACACCCTGCTCTTGGACTTCCAACCTCCAGAACTGAGAGAAAATAAATCTCTGTTGTTTAAGCCACACAGGCTACGGTATTTTGTTACAGCAGCCTGAGCTGACTGAGACAGAAGGGAAGGAGGTGAGAGAGGGAGCAGTCACCAAGGAATTGAACCAAGTTTAGAGTGTGAGAGGGGGGCTGGTGGGTAGGATTCAAGAGAGGGGTAGGCAAGAGACAACCAGAACTGGCCCATATGCCGGGCATCTCAACAACAATAGACAGCTACTAAAGGTGGGATCAGATTTATAATCTAGAAAGGTCTTTGGGGCAGAAGTGTGAAGAAAAGATTGGATAGATGAAGGTGGATTCAGGAAGAGTAGACTGGAAGCTGCTCAGTACTCTGTGAATAAATAATTTAAAACACTTCCCTATGACAGTGACACATGATGTCAGTGGATGAGTAGAAAATTGTGAAGGGAAATCCTGGCAGATGCACAGCCATGGCCGAGGCAAGGCAGGGATCATAGAGGACACAGAGTGTCTGGGAGCAGCAAGAATTTCTTGTGGCCTCAATGTGACATGAGTGAGAATGAGTGACAGGGGAAGACATGAAACACGTGTGTTCAGCCAAAAGGTAGAGACTTTCCTCCATAGGCCAGTAGAGAGGAGCAGTTAAGGGCAGAGGTTTGGGATCAGAGCAGTCAGAGTTCAAACTGCCACAGCCTGTGTGCCCGTGATCAGGTGATTTATGTCTGAGCCTCAGCTTCCTCATCTGTAAAATGGAAACACTGTATTAAGCCAAAGGTTAAGTGCTCAGTGAGTTGTCTTGATGACATGATAGGGGTTTCTGAGGGGTCTGGAGCAGACATGGAAGCAATGGGGCCACATTCTGGGTATTCTTTGGACATCATATAAATGCACTCTTGCTTTTCTTCTCCAGAGAGCCTCAGGGAGGTTAACCTTAGACATGTCCAAGGAGGTTGAGTGGCCAAAGCACCCAAAGGCTCATGTCATACTAAAATGTAGTTTTTCTTAGGACACAGAGCCAAACAATATGGAAGGTCTATGGGGTCTCAGATTCTCTGTTCCATGTCTTCTTGCACTTAAGGTGCCTCAACATCTTTTCTTGGAAATGACCTGCCTCTTCATACCCACATACCATCCTGTGCCAATAACAACGCATATCATTGCCTGCATGAGAATGCCAGAAAAGTGGCTGGTGACAATCAGGTGTGCCCTTTCAACAGGGCACCCCTCTTCCCCTCTCCCAGGCCTGGCTGAAGGCAGTGTTCTCACTTGACCCTCCCAAGCTCCAAACAGGCTGGGAAGCCATGACCCAGAGAAGAGGTGCCATCTGCCCTTGGCCTCCAGCAGGTGTGGGATGGGCTCCAGATGAACTCAGCCTGTCTGCCCTCTGGACCAGTGTTTGCCCTGCTTCACTGGAGGTCTTGCAGCCTGCAGTCCGATCGTTTACGTGGCTTGCTAGGTAAGTCCTGTGGCTAAGAGGCAGCCTCAGAACTCTAACCATTGTGATCAAAGCCCATTTCCACTTAGCGGCCATGTGGCTGTGGCCGTGTTACTTTCTCTGGGTCCTGTTTCCTCATCTGCAACACAGGGTTAATAATGGCATCTGCCTCATAGGTACTTGTGAGGGTCAAATGAATTAATATGTGTGAAGAATTTAATACATGTTTAGTACTATTATGATGATGATGGATGATGATGATGATGATGAGTCCAGGGGCCGCTAGGGGTTGACGAAGCTGCGTTCTTCTTTGGAAGAAACCTTAGTGGGTTGCACAGGGAGCCCCTGCCTTGTCATGTTTCACCAGTTGTCACACACTGGAATGTCCTGCCTGTGACCTCTACCATCTACATCGAGCTAATGCAAAAGGCAAATCTCTACAAGATGGTCATCCATGGTAAGTTTCCCCAACCTTCTGTGAAGCCTGCAGTATTAGAGCAGAAAGAACGAATCCAGTCTGACACCCTCATCTTAGACTAAGGACATCCAAGGACAGAGAGCGGCAGTAACCAGACTGAGGTCACACAGCTAATTGGTGGCAGAGCTGGGTCTACAGTCCTGGACTCTTGAGGATTAGCCTCATGCTATGCAATGAATCTGCAGTGATGGGATCCACAAAGTTACCAACGTTCACTGACGACCTCCCATGCACCAGGGATGAGACTTCACATTCAGGATCTCATCTCATCTTACAAGGACCCTAAGAAGTGGTTGTCGTTATCCCCATTTATGGGTGAGGAAATAGTAACCAAAGTCATGACCCCCTACAAATGCCCCCTACGGGCAAGGCCCTCTTCGTGTGTGTGTGTGTGTGTGTGTGTGCTCTTTGGCTCATTTGATGCTCATAACAACACTTTGAGGAGGCACCATATTGCTCCCATATTACACAGGAGGAAACTGAAGCCCAGAACATTAAGTAATGTGTCCAAATCACAGAGCTGGTGACAGAGTTGAAATGTGAATCTAAAAAGTCAGTCCCTAGAAACCATTTCTCAGCTGAAGGAGGATGAAGTTCTTTCTCTTGCCTGTGTAGAGCCAGGATTCGGCCTAAGCCCAAATGACTCTGAGTGCCAGAGTCTTCCATCACCCACACTTATCCCTGGCCCCTCCTGGTGTCTGGCTATGTCCAAGGCCCTGGGGCAGCCAGTGGCATTTCAAGGGGCTTCCCTGAGCCGTGGAGCCAAGCAGAGTAGCATTGACAAATCCTGCAGAGCTGAGACCTGCCGGGTGCCGCTGGAACTGCACTGGGGATTAAGAGAAAAGAACGCGATTTTGTTCCTGCCTGGCCCCTGGCCAGGATACTGAGATTAGTAGAATAACTGCCAGATGGGTTACTGAATCTCTGTGCGTTCCAATTACCAACATCTAAGAGCCCAGTTCCCATTCCAAGCTCAGAGCAACTCTCAGCAAATGTCACCCTTGCTCTGAGAATGCTTGCCCGGCAGGTCACTTCAATTTCTGAGCTGGCACATTAGTGTGGCGGGCACTTTCTTCCTCCTCTCCTGGCCCTTTATCTTTCTGTTTTCATTGAGCTAAGCTCTGTGAAATGAGTGGCTGCTCCCCACCCTGCCCATCGTCCCCAACACCCTGTGCTCCACACAATGGACAAGGAACAATGGTTCCCCTATCAGCAGAGCCCGAGGCGCGGCCGGCAGGACAGGAAACCTCTGCAGTGGACTCCCGCACCAGCTCCACCGCGGCCACCTCCCCAGTGCACCGGCTGAGGCCTTTCACTGAAGTCAAAGCACAGCATCTCTTTAGAAAGCAAAGCCTGCCCAGTCTTCAGGCCCACTAAGTCCTGAGAAAGGCTTTCTTCTCCCGTGGCGCCGGGCCCACACTGCTGCATTTGGGGGCCCTCAGACACTGGATTCCAGGCCTGGAATGAAGGGGGGACTCCTTTTCATTCCATTTTAACAAACACAGCACATTTATTAGTGCTTGTGCTTGGAAATCTGGGTGAAGAGACACCAATGAGAACATCTATTCTTGCTGTCAAGATACCCATTATCTGGGAAAGAAGGGTAAGGCAGGGAGGGAAACAAGGGCCCCAGAGAAAGACAGAGACGGTACAAAACAACCTAAAGTTTGTTTAAACAAAAAAGTGATAAGAATCATAATCACTACATAGAACAGCAAAGCATGGCAGATGCAGGTAGGGGGTGCAAATCCAGTCTGCTGTTTTTTGTTTTTTATTTTTTTATTTTTTTGCTACCTGTTTTTATAAATAAAGTTTTATTGAAACACAGCTACACTCATTGGTTTACACATTGCCCATGGCCATTTTCACCATAAATTGGCAAAGCTGAGAGACCACATTCTCTGTAAGGGTAAATTATTTACTGTATGGCCTTTTACAGAAAAATGTTACTGACCACTAGTCTATACGGGTATTTTACATGTTTAGTTCCACTTAATCATCACAACAACTCTTATCCTATAAGTATTATTAACTGCACTTTGAAGGTGGAGGCAAAGAGAAGGTAACTGCTAAAGTTCACATAAATTGAAGAGAAGTATCTGGGTTTGACCCAAAGGCACTGCTTTTTCTTCACACCTGTAAGCTGAGACTTGTGCTCAACCTCTAAGTTGGCAGATGATTTTGATTAATGGCGAGGAGTTGGAGAAAACATACCAGAGAGGAGGAGTGGCTTAGGGGACAGCAGAGTGGCAGGAAGGAACACAGCCAGCAACAGAGGCGACCTTGAGAAAGAATGCTAGAACTGCAGAGCCAGAAGGAGCCTTCAAGATCAAGCTCATAAAACCCTTCATCTTAATCAGCTCAGGCTGCTGTAACAAAATTCCAGAGACTGAGGGTCTTGAGCAACAGACATTATTTCTCACAGTTCTAGAGGCTAGAAGTCCAAAATCAAGGTGCCAGATTCTGTTCCTGGTGAGAGGCCACTTCTGGCTTACAGATGGCTGCCTTCTCAGTGTGTTCCCACACAGTGGGGAGAGAGAGAAAGAGTGAGGACTCTTGTCTCTTTTCCTTTTTATACAAGGACACTAATCCCATCACAGGGGCTCTTCGCTCATGACCTCATAAACCTAATTACCTCCCAAGACCCACTCCAAATGGCATCACATTCTGGGTTAGGACTTCAACACTGCATCTGAGGGGCACACATACATTCAGTTCATAACACCGTATCATACTACTCTGGAGACCAGAGAAGCAAAGGAATGTATGCAAGGTCACACAGCAATAAAGACCAAGTTGTAAGCAAAACACTCTTAAAGCTTTGCAGAGTCTGGGCCCTTTCTGGGCCAAATGTGCTTCCCTATCAGATGCCCTGTGTTTACTCTGGGCTGATCACAATCCCAGGGAGCACTGGAGCCATGCGTCCCTTTGTGCTGTTTGGAGTCAGAATCAAACCAGTGTGCACTTGGTGTTTGTTTTACCTGCATGCCTTCATGTGACACTAGTTTCTGTTTGACCAGGTGTACAGAAAGGACACAGGACTGGAAATCAGCCGACCTGGCATCCTGTTTGTCACCGGCTCCATGCGTGACCTTGGACAAGTCACTTAAGTGCTCCAGCCCCCATCTCCAACTGTGTAAAATGTGGGAGCTGAGACAGACAACACTTTCCTTTTGGCTCCAATTGTTCATATCGAATAAGACTGATTAACACAGAAATCGTTAAAGGACCCAAAGACCACATACCAGTCGGCTGGCCATCCTTGTTTTTCTGTCACACTTGATCTTACCAGATCAAGAATCAGGAATGTATTATTTGAATTTGTGAGACATAAAATATCTACAACTAGAATTCAAGCATGCATTGCACAAAAAGTATTAATTGAGCTTAATTTTTGTCAGGATTTGCACTTCATGCTAGGATGGAGCTATGAATAAAACAGAGGGGTGACCAGACAGTGTGATGTGGCGTGAGAAATGCCACACACAAGAGGAAGGTAAAACTAGGTACACCAAGGAGCTCCAGAGCCAAACAGCCTGGGTTCAAAACCTGACTACACCTAATTATCTGTGCAGCCTTACACACGTTCTTTAACTTCCTTCACCTGTAAAACAGAGATTAAAAATGAAGCAGACTCACAGATATGGAAAACAAACTAGTGATTACAAGTGGCAGGGCTTGGGGAGGGGTAGTGGGAGGT
Organism: Eubalaena glacialis; assembly: GCF_028564815.1. Lineage (NCBI taxonomy): Eukaryota > Metazoa > Chordata > Mammalia > Artiodactyla > Balaenidae > Eubalaena > Eubalaena glacialis. The sequence continues at coordinate 42,896,108 of NC_083720.1, forward strand.
CCAAATTATTGGCTGTAAGAACGGCTACAAAGATGTATTGTACAACAGGGGGAAAAGAGCCAATATTTTATAATAACTATAAATGGAATATAACCTTTAAAAGTGTATAAAGAATTTTTTTTTTTAATGTTTAAATGGTATTCATCTCGGGGTTGTTGCGGAGGATCAGCTGAGTTCATTCTTGTAAAGTTCTTGAAACCATGCCTGCACAGGTGAGCACATCAGCTATTATGCTGGTGATGGAGACATACTGGGTGACAAAGGAGAAAGGAGAAAAGACTCCTACGTGATTCAGGCCAGGGTTGGGGGGGGTGTAGTAGTGAGGGCTTCCCAAGGGGAGTGACATCAAACTGAGGCCCAAAGAATGAGCTGGAGTCAGAATGGTTGAGGGTGAGGGTGAGAAGTCTCCTTGGGCAGTGGCACTCTGGTGTGAGAAGTCCCTCAGACAAGGGTGAACGGGAGTCTGGGGGGAACCAAGAATTGGAGGAATTCCATCCCTGCCTTAGGGGCCACATCAGCACTGCAGGTTGGAGTTTGGTCAAGCAGGATTTTTTTCCAGAAGCCGCCAGGGACAGAAGAACTCAGGGTGAGTGCTGGCTCTGTGCAGTCCGGCTCAGCCCGGGAAGCCAAGGACCAATGCAAAAACCAAAAGAGCTGGGGCAGCTGGAGCTGAAAACAAAGTTAAGAGGGCCAGAGGGCAGCCAAGTAGACACTGGAAGAAAGCAGAGAGAGAGAGATCACAGGTAAAGCAGAAGTAATAGGGTTCAAGACAAATGACCAAAGAAGGCCGAAATGCCAGCAGCCTGTGTGTATGGGCCTGATCACAGGGTATGCAGGTAGACCAGCCTGGCTTGATGGTCAAGGGTCTGGATGGATGCCAGGCACCCTTATGCACTAACTAGGCTAAGAAATGAGTAGTCCAGTCAAGGTGAATTCGGGAAGATCTCCATAGACTCACACCTGTGCTCAAATGTTGCCCTCTCTTGCCCTGGTTGGGGTGAGAGGCATTCATGGGGAATTTTCAGCATCATCACTCCAGTGTGTCTAGGAGGAAAGTGTAAGGAGAAACAGCTTTCAACAGCCTCTGCTCTAAAGCCAGAAGGTCTATGATCACCACTGCACCTCCATCTCATGTACTTGTAAGTGCAGATAATAATGGAGCTATTAGGTTATTTTTTAGGAGGATTGCATATAGGCAAAACACTTAGTGCTTAAAACAGAGTGAGTATTCTATGTTATTAATTAATTTGGTTTTGCTTTACCTACTCATTTAAGAGAATTTACCTAAGCCTATATTCTAGGCTCCACGTTGGCTGCTCAGAACAAGAAGAATAAGGCATGGTCCCTGCCTGCAAAGAGCTTACAGTCTAATGAGTAAACCGGGCAAGTGAGGGATGAGTTCTAGTGGCTCTGGCAGAGAGAAGCCCATGATGCTGGGGGAGGCCTGATGAAGGGAAAATAGATTGGGAACAGAAATATAGATGGTAAATGCAGACTGATCTGTCCTGATCACTCACACTTCTAACAATGGCCCAGGGAGCGAAGAGGAACAAATACCAACAAAAGCAAGAACTGTGAAGATAAAGTAGTGACAATGCCCTGAGAAGGTGCAGCCTCTCCATATCACCAACCCCCAGGCCACCTATTAGAGAAGACACTGTTCTCCATTATTAAAAAGATGCTGATGTACTGTACTTTTGTGGCTCAGAATAAACATGTATTTCAGAGAGTTTCCAACAAGTTGTGACCAAGTCTCCTTTTCTTCCTGATATTTAGGCTTCTGGGTTTATATTGTTCCCCATCAATTTATAATGCAATAAAAAAAATATGGAAGGCAATGGATTTGTCTTATGGAAAAAAGAAGACATCAGCGAGTTTCAAATACATTCAAGGTTTTATTTCTATTTGAGTTTCATGTTTTGAAAAATAAATATATTAAGGGTTAGGACAACTATCATTCTTAGTGGCTCCATCATCCAAACATTTAAAACAAGAAAAAGATATCTTTGCCTACAAAGTAAAGTGAGAATGAAAGCAGTTACCAGAATAATTCAAGGCTACCTAATATCATTTTTGTTCATTTTTTGCCAGTTTTTGGTAACTCTGACAATTTGATCCAAATCATATCTTGACAGATGGATCCACTTTCCATCTGCTCCCAGAAAGACATTTGAGTGCAAATGTATATGTGTTTCTTCTGACTGGAATATACCGGAGTACTGTTAGGTCAAACTATTCTGTTTTAATCTGATTTTAAAACCATACATGCTTTTGGTAGAAAAATGTGAAAGTATAGGAAAACTTAAAGAAGAAAAACATAGCCCAGAATTACAATTCCTTGTGGCAATCACGGTTTGCCACATTTTGCCACTCCACACATTGGAGTGTTTCCAGTGTCTTGCTTTGATACAAATTTTGTTGTTTGTCTATTTGTTTGCTTTAAATCATTAAGACCTTGAAGTCTTAAAAATACTGACTGTCCTCCAGCCATGGCACAGGCTAGACTGGAAAAAGCAGCAGGACCAGCCCAGGGAGCAGTCACATGGGAGGAGACACAATAGTTTAAAAAAACAAAGCAAAACACTCAGGTCTACGGTTCCTGGGAGCCAGGTAATGTCAGATCCTCTGGGAGCACCTCCAGGTGCTCCCCGCCCTTGTCCAGGCTGACAAGTAAGACAGGTGTCACAGCTACTGTTTGGACATGTCAGGCAGCGCCCCCTCCCTCAACAGCCCCCCACCGTACACTGAAAATGACAAGGGTCCTACTTCTAAAACCTGGCCCAGGCTCTCTGTTAATTGACCAAGACAGGACTTGGCGACTGTTTTCTCTAAAGGACCAGAGAGTAAATATTTAAGACTGTGTAGGCCACTTGCAACACCGTCACATATTCTTCTTTTTCTTTTATTTGTTTTTTAAAGAACATTTTAAAACGAAAAGAAAAGTTTTAGCTGGGGCTGTATAAAAACAAGCCACAGGCCAGAGTGTGTAGACCCCTGGACAGGGATTTCTTTCCTTTCTTATTAAAATATAAAATAAAATAAAATAAAATAAAATAGAATAGAATAGAATAGAATAGAATAAAATAAAATAAAATAAAATAAAATAAAATAAAATAAAATAGAATAAAATAGAATAAAATAGAATAAAATAAAATAAACAGAGATCCTGAGAATTGTTCCATAATTGCTAAGAAATATGACATGGAGGTTTGTCCAATTTTTTAATCAAAGTATAGTTAATTTACAATTTTGTGTTAGTTTCTGGTGTACAGCAAATACAGCAAAGTGATTCAGATATATATATATATCTGAATAACTATATATATATATATTCCTTGTCCAATCTTAATTGATATCCTGAGAGATAGCACAGGCAGTTAAACATTCTGTGATACACCTCCAGTTCCTCTACAGGAACAAGAGAGAGTGCCCAAGAGTTCTGAGACCACAGGTGTCAAATGTTCTATATATCTTTGGGAACTCACAACCATTATAAGGTTTAAGAGGATGCCTTTCCCAGAATCAGAAAAGGCTAATTATTGCCATCGACAAATGGTTTGTAACGCTGATGAACTGTAAGATAAAAATTTTGAAAAGATATGTAGTTTCATCTATTGCCGTCTTTACCAAGAACACAAACCATGATCCTGCACACACTCCCTTGATTTGGAGAACTTTTGAATTGAGTTGAATTGAGAATTTTACCCACATATTTAACAAGGATGAAAGACTGAATATACAAATGGGCAATGGCCAGACCATACACAAAGACAGAACTCTGACCCAAAACCTGCAGCAACCAGCCCAGGAAACCAAATGCTTATCTACAGTAATCAGCCGAGGAAGCCAGCCTGCTATAGGTCAGACTTGCTGTATCTAGTAACAACCCAGGAAGCCAAAAAATAACCCCTGTAACAATCAACCCAAAATGGCCAGGATTTGATTAATAACTGATAGTGTCCCTAATTTTTCTCCTTGCTTCCAACTTAGGACCAACCAGAAAAAGCCAAATTATTGCACCCCAGCCAATTACATAGGATGCCCCGCTTCTAATTATCTTACTTACAGTTTCCCCATGTCAATGGCTTCCAAAGAGGATTACATGTAGCTTTTCCTATTTTCCTCTATAAAGCTCTCCTACTCCTCTCCTTGACTTTGACTCTCTGCCAAAATGCAAGTGATGGTGGCCAACTCCCTTATTCTAGCAAGCTCTGAATAAATAGCCTTTGCTTTTCTCATTTGGTTAGCCTTCACTTATTTCCACAAGGGTATACCCCCTTCCTCTATTTTGCATATTTATATCATAAAACTTCACCAACTTTAATGCCCCAATTCATGATTACAAAGAATTTAAAGGTAGTGAATAATGTAGGGGTTCTTTTATTTGGAATCTTAAAGTTATAAACGAGGAAAGTAAACTACAGAGGTTTTTGATCCAATGTTCCCTCCATGACATTACACTGCCTGCCTGAAGGTGGGGCCATTTCACCTGAGGCTGAGCTAAAGTGCTCTCTCTGTGAAGTAGAACACAGAACCCAATGAATTGGTTGAGCAACATTTGTTTTGCTAAGCACCTACTATGTGCCCAGTGATATGGCGGATATAAAGGGACATACAAAAAACCTTGAAGATTCAGTGAAAAAGTTCATTCACAAAAAATTAGGAAATTATATAAGATGCACCAAAAAGGAGCAAATTACATAAGATGTCATTTCCAAATTGTGTTCCAAAGAATAACTGCTAAGTGAAAAAAAGAAATTTCTATCTCAAAAGCATTCAGAAATTAAAATTCTAACAAGCTATTTTGTGGATATCAACAAACTGATTCTAAAGTTTATACGGAGAGGGAAAAGACTCAGTAGTCAACACAATATTGGAAGAGAAGAACCAAGTTGGAGGACTGAGACTACCCAACTCTAAGATTTACCATAAAGCTGTAGTAATCAGACAGCATGATATTGGTGAAAAAATAGACAAATGGATCAATGGGACAGAATAGAGAGCCCTGAATTAGACCCCTATAAATACAGTCAACTGATCTCTGACAAAAGAACAAATTCAAAACATTGGAGCAAAGATAGTCTTTTCAACAAGTGGTGCTAGAACAATTGGACATCACATGTAAAAAATGAATCTAAAATGAATAAACCTAAATGTAAAACACAAAACTATAAAACTCCTAGAAGAGAACATAAGAGAAAACCTAGATGGCATTGGGCATGGTGATAACATTTTAGATACCACAACAAAGGAACAATCCATGAAAGAAATAATTTATTATCTGGACCTCGTTATAACTAAAAGGTTCTGTTCTAAAAAAGACAATGACAAAAGAATAAGACAAACCACAGACTGGGAGAAAAATACTTGCAAAAATGTACAAGGATCAAAAACGCTTAAAACTCAACAATAAGAAAACAAATAACCAGACTGAAAATGGGCCAAAGACCTTAACAGATACGTCACCAAAAAAGATATACAGATGGCAAATAAGCATATGAAAAGATACTTCACATCAGATGTCATCAGGGAAATGCAAAGTAAAACAACAACATGATATCACTACATACCTGTTAGAATGGCCAAAATCCAGAACGCTGACAAACCAAATGCTGGTGAGGATGTGGAACAGCAGGAACTCTTATTCATTGCTGGTGGGAATGCAAAATGGTACAGCTTACTTTGTAAGACAGCTTAGCAGTTTCTTTCAAAACTAAACATACTCTTACCATACAATCCTGCAATGGCACTCCTTATTATTTACCCAAAGGAGCTGAAAACGTGTCCACACAAAAACTTACACACAGATTTTATAGCAGCTTTATTCATAACTGCCAAAATGTGAAAGCAACCAAGATTCCATCAGTGAGTGAATAGATAAGTAACTGTGGTACCTCCAGACAATGGAATGTTATCCTGCACCAAAGAGAAGTGAACTAATAAACCGTGAGGAGGCATGGAGGAAACTTAAATGTATATTACTAAGGGAAAGAAGCCAATTCAAAAAGGCTACATACTGTATGATTCCAACTATATGACATTCTGGAAAAAGTGAAAAACTATGGAGAGAGGGAAAAAAAAATCAGTGGTTTCCAGGGGTTGCAGGGACGTGGAGGATAAGAATGAATAAGCAGAGGATTTTTAGGGTAATAAAAATATTCTTGTATGATATAATAATGGTGGATACATGCCATTATACATTCGTCTAAACCCATGGAATGTATAACATTAGAGTGAACCCAAAGGGAAATTATGGACTTTGAATGAGTACGATGTGTCAGTGTAGGTTCATCAATTGTAAAAAACGTACCACTCTGGTAGGGGATGTTGATAATGGGGGAGGCTATCCACGTGTAGGAGCAGGAGGTATGTGAGAAATTTCTGTATCTTTCTCACAATTTTGCTGTGAACCTAAAACTGCTCCCCAAAAAAGTCTCAAGGTTTTTTTTGATTAAACTTTTTTTTAAAGCATTCAGAAAATGCTGTGTGAAATCAAAGTTAACAAGGTTTTTATTACAATACTCTGCTAGCATTTAATTTACAAAGAGGAAGAAAGTATACGTGCATTTCCAAAACATAATTGATCCTAGAACTTGTTTTGAACAGAGCGTTTTGGCTCCAAGGTACAGGGAATACATCCTGGGAAATGTTATGGTAGGAGATGGTCTAAGGTGTTTGTGACATCTTGAAGACTGAAGACTCATTGAAAGGGAAGTCACTTATGCAAAAGAAGATGCCAATCACTTCCTTACTAATATCTGAGAGTCTGTTAAGGACTTACCATGTTCCAGGCATTGGGCTAAGTTATTTACGTATATTATTTCATTTAAATTTTACAATATCCCCATGAGTTGGGTACTATATTCTCATCAATGAGAAAGAAGGGAACTGAGAGGTTAAGTAACTTGCCCAAGTGTTGCCTTTCCCCAGGAGGAGCTCACTAATGACCCGACCACCACTGTACTAGTCTCAAGAGGTATTGCTCCCCTTTCATGTCGTGACCCAAGGAAAGACAGAGGGCCCTTTCACCTCTGTGTGTACACCGTGAGGCAGGATTCAAATGTTTCTCCTAAAAGAATTTACCAAAGGAAAGTCAACATCAGTGAAATACAGATTCCAAATACCCTGGTTATTTAAACAGCTGAGAGTATGGTTTTAGGGTGGGAAGCACAGGATTCAAATCTCAGTACATTCACTTACTAGATGTGTAACCTTGGGAAAGTCATTTAATTCCTCTAAACCTCAACTTTCTTGTCCGTAAAAACAACAGTAGCACCTACTGATCTTTCAGAGTTGTTATAAAAGTGGATGAGATCACTCACTGACCAGAATGCCTGGATGTAGTAAGTGTTAAATCAGCATGAGCTAGGACTTCCCTGGTTGTGCATTGGTTAAGAATCTGCCTGCCAATGCAGATTCAATCCCTGGTTCAGGAAGATCCCACATGCTGCGGAGCAACTAAGACCGTGTGCCACAACTACTGAAGCCCACGCACCTAGGGCCTGTGCTCTACAACAAGAGAAGCCACCACAATGAGAAGCATGCACACCACAACGAAGAGTAGCCTCCGCTCGCCACAACTAGAGAAGCTCGCGCACAGCCAAAAATAAATAAATTAAAATAAATAAATTTATTTTTTTTTAAATCAGCATGAGCCATCATCACTATTAGCAGTCATCTGCCTCCCCAAGTGACAGAGCCTGTTTTTAACCCTCACTACTTGAAAATGACCCCATAGGTACCTGGATGCTTCAAGCACAGGTCAAGAAGAGAAGACAAGAGCAAACTCGTTGTTCACGTAAGCCACACACCCATTTTTTAGTCCCTGACTAAGGATCCACCCAGCCCAGGTTGTTGACATTGGGAATGTCAAAATGTTCCCTACCACCAGGGTGTGTTTGATCTTGACCATGCAGCCCACATGTATCAAAATGCTTTCGTACTGGACACACAGAGAAGAAATACACACATCGGTAAAAGGTCGAGAGATGGTTGGCTTCCTCTTTAAATAAAAATCAGTTTTATTCATTAAGGTAGGTCCTCAAAGAGCTATCAGTTAGTACAGATGACATGATACTATACATAGAAAATCCTAAAGACACCACCAGAAAACTACTAGAGCTCATTAATGAATTCAGTAAAGTCGCAGGATATAAAATTAATATACAGCAATCTGTTGCATTTCTATACACTAAAAACAAAGTATCAGAAAGAGAAATTAAGGAAACAATCTCATTTACCATCACATCAAAAAGAATAAAATATCTAGGAATAAACCTACCTAAGGATGTAAAAGACCTGTACTTGGAAAAAGCACAAGACACTAATGAAACAAATTGAAGATGACACAAACAGACAGAAAGATATATCCTGTTCGTGGGTTGGAAGAATCAATATTGTTAAAATGACCATACTATCCAAGGCAATCTACAGATTCAAAGCAATCCCTATCAAAATACCAATGGCATTTTTCACAAAACTGGAACAAATAATTTTAAAATTTGTATGGAAACACAAAATACCCTGAATAGCCAAAACAATCTTGAAAAAGAAGACCAGAACTGGAGGAATGACAGTGCCTGACTTCAGACTATACTACAAAGCTACTGTGATCAAAATTGTATGGTACTGGCACAAAAACAGACACATAGATCAATGGAATAGGAAAGAGAGTCCAGAAATAAACCCGCACACTTATGGTCAATTAATCTATGAAGAAGGAGGCAAGAATATACAATGGAGAAAAGACAGTCTCCTCAATAAGTGGTGATAGGAAAACTGGACAGTTACATGTCAAAGAATGAAATTAGAATATTCTCTAACACCATATGCAAAAATAAACTCAAAATGTATTAAAGACCTAAATGTAACATCAGATACTATAAAACTCCTAGAGGAAAACATAGGCTGAACACTCTCTGATATAAATTGCAGCAATATTTTTTTGGATCCATCTCCTAAAGCAAAGGAAATAAAAGCCAAGATAAACAACTTGAGGCAAATTCAACTTAAAAGCTTGTGCACAGCAAAGGAAACCTTTGACAAAATGAAAAGACAACCTACTGAATGGTAGAAAATATGTGCAAATGATATAACAAATAAGGGATTAATATCCAACATATATAAACAGCTCTTACAACTCAACATCAAAAAAATCAAAAAGCCTGATTAAAAAATTGGCAGAAGAATTGAGTAGACATTTTTCCAAAGAGGAAATGCAGATGGCCAACAGGCATATGGAAAGATGCTCAACATCCGTAATCATCAAGGAAATGTAAATCAAAACTACAATGAGATATCACCTCACACCTGTCAGAATGGCTATCTTCAAAAAGAACACAAACAACAAATGTTGGCAAGGATGTGGAGGAAAGGGAACCCTTGTACACTGTTGATGGGAATGTAAACTGGTACAGCCACTGTGGAAAACAGTATGGAGGTTTCTCAAAAAACTAAAAATAGAACTATCATATGACCCAGCAATTCCACTTCTGGGTATATATCAGAAAAAGATAAACATACTAATTGAAAAAGATACATGCACCCAAATGCTCATATCAGCATTATTTACAATTGCCAAGATATGGAAGCAACCTAAGTGTTCATCAACAAATGAATGGATAAAGAAGATGTGATGTATATATACATACATACATATATTTGTGTGTGTGTATATATATATATATATACACACACACACATACATACAATGCAATACTACTCAGCTGTAAAAAAAAATGAAATTTTGCCATCTGCAGCAACATGGATGGACTTGGAGGGCATTATGCTAAGTGAAATAAGTCAGACAGAGAAAGACATATGCTGTATGATATCACTCATGTGGAATCTAAAAAGTACAACAAACTAATGAATATAACAAAAAAGAAGCAGACACAGATATAGAGAACAAACTAGTGATTACCAGTAAGTGGGGGGAAGTGCAAGATGAGGCAGGGGACTGGGAGTTACAAAGTACTGAGTGTAAGATAGGCTCAAGGATATATTGTACAACACAGGGAATATAGCCAATATTTGGTAATAACTATAAATGGAGCGTAACCTTTAAAAAATTTAAAAACCCAAATGATAATAAATAAATAAATAAATTTACCTGTACCATAGAAATAAGGTACTGCAATTTTTCCCTGTAATACTAAGAGTTTAATCTGCTACCTGGTAGCTGTAAGAGGGCAAATGAAAAAGTTCCTCTGGGGGTATTTGCACGTTACAAGTGTCTTTCTGGCATGCTCCAGGCATGAAATCTCTGTTTCTGCTTCTTTTATTTTACAGCTGAAAGGAAAGTAGACCAAGAAGGATGTTTCACCAAAGTTATATCCAAAGAGGAAATCCACTGGCCAGTTTTGAGAGATGTGTAACAGATGTCAAAAAAGACCCTAAACATTTCAAGCTATTATTGAGGGCCTGTAATTCTAGCTCAGTTAGTTCTCTTGAGAGACAATTTTTTTTAAGATAGTAAGAATTTATTTTATAAAGATATAATTTCTCTGAAAACTTATTATACATACAGCATAATTTATAATCAACATTGAGAGACTTTCAAAGTAGGTTAACATCTCATTTTATGGAACTGAGTTTGGTTCTGTGATGGCAGTGTGTTTATGGAAGACCAAAACACTAATAAAATAATTTTTATCTTATTAGTGATGGCTAACATTTCTTTGTATATTCTATTTGCTAGTCAAGATTTTTCATTTATGCAATTAACATTTATTTAAGAGCAATTATGTGCTAGACAACAAAACAGAACAAATGTTCAGCTCTCATGGAGCTCACCTTCCAGTTAGGAAGACAGACAGTAAGTAAATTATAAGATGCTAAAGGTTAGAAAAGAATAAGTTATGGGAGGGGAATAATCAGTGCTGGGTGCAGGGGGGAAGGGAGGTGCAATTTCAAATAGTGGTCAGAAAAGTCCTCACTGAGAAGGTGACATTTGGCAAAGATTTGATAGAGAAGATAAGGATGCCATTATTATTCTTACAGCCATTATCACATTTAATCCATTCTATGACTAGGTATTATGATTATCCCCATTTTGTACATGAGGAAGGTAAAACAGAGAGGTTAAATATCTGACTCAGATCTTGAAGCAGTGAACAAAGCCAACATTTGAACCATGGCAAATTTGAGTGATCTTAAGGCCAGACTCTTACCTCCACTATGCGACAGTGCTTCCTAGAAATCAGAGAGCTGGCCCCCTTGTGTTTCAGCTATTGTTTCTCAGGTCCAAACAGACCCTTCTATATTCTTCTTTGGGGATGCGAGGGTTGGGATTCTGCAAACCACAATTGTTCTTTGCCAGATGACTGTGCTTATAGATGCTGCCAAACACAAGAACTAGAAAGAAGCTAGAAGCCCCAGAAGGAAGGGACCTGGCTCTTCACCCCAACAGCAGCATTTCACCAAAGTAGCAACAGCCATAGTTGCAGTCTCCACCCCTGTTCCACGGTTCCAGAACCAGTGGTGTGCAGAAAATTTGCTCCAGAAAAATCAGTAACATTTGCCTATTTCTATTGTATAAATACTCCATCATGGGTGACCTCAAGCTACAAAAGTCTCAACAATTGGCTCAAAAAATTCCTGGAAATTTAACAGTTGGTTCTCCTAAGCCCCTGCTACCCAACTCCAGCCCTCCCCTGGCAGAACCAGACTTTCTGTAACCTCTCAGATGTCCCAGAAGCACCCAGGCAAAACCCTTCTTCACTGTCTGAGTCCCAGCTCCTCAGGAACATCTTTAACTGTCTAATTTCTAATTACAGTGGCCTTCCATATCCGTGTGTTCCACATCAGAGGATTCAATCAACTGCAGATGGAAAACATTCAGGAAAAAAAAAAAAAATTCCAGAAAGTTCCAAAAAGCAAAACTTGAATTTGCCGCACCAGCAACTATTTACATAGGATTTACATTGTATTTACAACTATTTACATAGCATTTACACTGTATTTACAACTATTTACATAGCATTTACATCGTAGTAGGTATTATAAGTAATCTGGAGATGATTTAAAGTATACAGGAGAATATGTGTAGGTTATGCGCAAATACTATGCCATTTTATATTAGGGACTTGAGCATCCAGGATCTTGATATCTTATGGGGCCCTGGAACCATTCCCCATGGATACCCTGTGCCCCCCAGTACTTAGGGTGGTTGCTGCTTCCTGCACTGACCATCTCTGTTACCTCAGTGTTTCCGTTTTGCTTTCTTAGCCCTCCAATACCTGCTTTAACAAGTCCTCCACAGTGGATGCTTGTTGTTAACATAATTAATGTGATTTCTGTTTTCCTGTCTGGAACCTGATAAATATTCAGCCAATTTCACCCTTTCAGGATTTTTTTACAAATTTCCCCAATCAGATTATTCCCTTATGCCTCGATGCCTTTAAATTCACTGGTGCTTCTGCCTTAAATCCCATCCCTTAGCTCCTCAATCCCATCAATTCCGTCTCAGAACTCAAATAGCAGTAAATCTGCTGTGCTATTAATTTTCTTCTCTGCGCTGTAAGCATCTTGAAAACAGGGACTGTCTTCTTATCTTTGCTGTGTCCCTGGATTCCCAAAGTTCTGAGCACCATTCCTAGAATATCACTGTATTAGAGAAATAAAACCAATAGGTTGTAGGAGATACATGTATTATAAGGAACTGGCTTATACAATTATGGAGGCTGGCAAGTCCCAGGATCTGCAGGGTGAGTTGGCAAGTTGGAGACCCAGGAGGGTCAATGACTCCAGTCCAAAGGCTCTCAGGCTCAAGATCCAGGAATAGACAATGTTTCAGGTCAAGTCCAAAGGCAGGGAAAATTTCTTTTATTTGGAAGAGGGTCAGCCTTTTTGCTCTATTCAGGCCTTCAACCCCTTAGACACGGCCCAACCACATTAGGGAGGGCAATCTGCTTTACTCAGACTACTAATTTAAGTGTTAATCTCACCCCAAAACACACTCACATAAACACTGAGATTAATTTTTAATCAAACATCTGGGTACCCCATGGCCCAGTCAAGTTGACACATAAAATTAGACATCTCAATTGTAAAAGTTCACTGTACCGTGGTTAAAAGTTTAGGTATGTTATAGAATGGTATGGTATGACCAGAGTAACCTGGATTCAAACCTGAGTCCATGTCTTTCTAGCTTGTGTGACTTGTTTCCTCATTTGTAAGGTGGGAATGGTCATGCCTGCCCCTCAGGGCTATCATGAGAATTAAAATTGTTCATGGTAAGTGCCTAACTCATTTTCTAAAGCAGAGCAAACAATGCACCTGTGTTTGTGCCCTCACCGTGTGGGAGAGAACTGTGAAAGTTAACCCCATATGCTGGCTTATCACACATCGCCTTCTCTAAGCTCCTGGTTAGACGTGCAGTTACTCTTGACCAGACTAATAAGGCAGATTTCTAGGACCCTGGGCCGAAGGAAGTTTTTCAGATTGATCTTTATTCTTTGGAGACCAGGAAATATTGCAGCCCAAAGAAAGGAAAGATTCCAACCAGATGGGTGCGGTGGGGAAGGAACCTTGTTCTCCACTTAGAACGAAGTCATTCAAGGTCTTAGGAAACCATAGGCCTGAGAAATGGTACACAGGCTTAAGTTTCTGATCAAAATAAGATAACAGTTCTGCTAGGATCTCACCAACAGCCCAAAGGCTCTCAGTCTTGCTTTTGACCTAGTAAATGTCCTCAGGTGTCACAGAAATAAGATACATAGCTCTCTCTTTGCTGTTCTTTTGACAGTGAGGGAAGTGGGTGGGTTCCTGGCCCCTGGCTCTCTTCACCTCCAGTGGGTCCAGGATAAGTCCATTTCCTCCTGCCTGTGCTCTTCTCTCGGGAATTTCTGTTCATTCACTTTGGGAGCAGGCCCAGGTCCGATCATGTCTCTCAGCAGCTCAGCTGTCTGGCCTTGTTGGGTAAATTGTTTTGTTTTATTTTCTAGATCCTCAGTTCTTTCTTTTGTAAAATAAGATAAATAATACATACTTCCCTAAGCTTTATTAACAACTGATATGTATTGAATTCCTACCCCAGAAAGGTCATAACTTTTGAACAAGGTGCCCCACATTTTCAATCAGTATTAGGCCCTGCAAATACTGCAGCCAATCCTGGTTCTAAGAAACAGGAATTACCATTACCCTTATCCTCCTTTTACAGATGAGTAAATCATGGCACAGAAAGGTTCAGTTACTTGTCCAAGGTCACACAGCTAACAAGTAGCAGAATAAGGAAGTCTCCTTTAGACCCATGTTTTTAACTACTTCTGAATAGTGCCTAAGTAAGAGAACTCTATAAAAAGCCTTTAGTTAGTGCTTTATAATTCTGAGTAATTTGCTATGATTAGACTGAGGGACCTGCTACAATAAAGTCACTGCCCTGTAAGTTGGGTTGAAGCAGACTTTCTTTAAAGAGAAATAGTGGTGGGATTGGGGTGGTTGGGAGAGGGAATACTTGATATGAATCAGAAAGTGATTTGACCACAGAATAATCACTGGGAAAGAGACAAGAAATCAGAAAGTGACCTGACCACAGAATAATCAAGATATCTCCCTATTTTGGGGCAAAGGGGTAGGGGTCGGGGTATGCCAGTGAACTGTGAGAAGTTTCCTTCCAGAAAGGAACAGGACTAGACAGGTGGGACGAAAGAGGTGGCCAGGACACAGAAGGGGCCTGGGCTGCTGTACCAGCTGTTTGGGACTTAGAGAGCAAGTCTCCACAGGCAGGATTAGGAATGGATCAAGGCTTGCGTACCTGGAACCCAGACTTGGTTTAACCCTATTTTTTTTTCTTTTTTAATTTATCTTTGCTTTGCCTCTGTATTTGGTATGTTCTGTTTGTTTTCATTCCAGTAAGTTCAACTATGCTTAAAAGCATTAGGAGAATGGGCTTGTGACCACACACGGGCCAGAGTTTAAGGGAGAAAATAATATATGCCTACTGACTCTGCCATGCCTGGTGGTGGTGACTGAATAACAAAGTTATGGTCAGGAGGAAGGGGAAGTTCCTTTAGGTTAGCTGGGTATCCCCTGGATGGGTCTTCCACTTCTTTAATATGCACTCACTGAATCACCAAGACATCTCGCAAAACAGGCACGCAGACTCCGATTCAGGAGGTCTGGGTGGGGCCTGAGACCCCTCATTGTTACCAAGTTCCCAGATGGTGCAGGTGCTGCTGGTCTGCAGACCATATCTAGAGCTGCAAAGTCCTAGAAAAGGGCCAGCCCTTAAGCTCTGAGCCACTAGGCAGATATGTTTTATTGTGAACATGTAAAGAAGAGAAAAATGCCAGCACGCTATTTCTGGGGAAGAATGCATCCCTTCAAACAAAACCTGAAAGCTCTTGGGGTGATCACTGCAAAGAGGATGATTAGGAAGAAAGAGAAGCTGAACATTTTCACTGACAAGTTTAATTTCTTTTTCATAAAGTTTAGTATGATTTTAGGAATGATCAGGAGCCCCAGATGTATCTAGTACCCCTCTTGCCTTTGCAGGGCGTCTGAAATTCCCACCGTGAGGAAAAACTACCATGTTTTATCCAGGCAGCATTTACTCAAGAATGTCCCACTCAAAACAGTTGTGCCAAGGTTGTTAATTGATGTTATACAAAAAATGAGTGTTCTGTGATCAAATTAATTAAGGAAACACTGACTCAACAATAAAGTTGAACACATTACTTTATTGTGGGACTCTTCAGAGCGTGTCCATTGTGATTAACTAAGATAGGAACGCGACATACAGCATTTCCTAATCTTGTTTGACTATATAAACCTCTTTTTCTCTCTGGATCCCTCCTTCTCTTTCTTTATTAACAATTAAATGAATGCACCAGTTACATCAAGGAAATGCTGGGGGTGGGGAGGTTCCTAATTTGTTTCAGCAGAGATTTGTTTTTTAAGTATTCAATACAGGTGGCAGTGCAGTGAAATGAGCCCTTATATACTACTGATGTGGATTTAAATTGGTATAAGCCTCTTGCAAAGTGCTTTGGAAGAATGAAGGAAGAAAAATAAAAATATTTATAAACTTTTAAACAATACATTCACTTCTGTGATTCTATATTAGGATTTTTAAAATAACCCCAAATAGAAAGGTTTGCTTCTCACAAAACTGTTTGTTGTGCTGCAGCAAACACAGCAGAAAATCCTAAATGACTTAAAATATGGGAATGTTTAAATTGTCTGTGATGGTGTCACTCAGTGTAATACTATGAAGTCATTATATATGTCTATGAATTAATACAGAGTATGCTTATGTTATTCAGGGAGAGCAACTGCAAACCAAACTCTAGATACAATTCTTCACCCCACCTTCTATCCCTGACCATTGCAGATGACTAGCCTCTTCCCATGGAGCCATGGAGGCTACCTGCCCAGTCCTCGAATCCAGGTTGGCCTTGTGACTTGCACTGGCAATAACCATGGTGGCAATAATGATTGGCCTGGTCTGCACCTAAGCCTCTCCTGTTTCTGCTCTCTCTCTTGGAATTTTGCCAGCATCACAAATACAAGTCCAGGCTGACCTCCTGGAGGATGAGAGACCAAGTGTAGCAGAGCTGTGAACCCCCAAACAAGTGAGATTGCCCAGCCAGGATCACTTGATGACAGACCCATGAGCAAGCCCAGATGAGACTAGAAATTGAAGAAACTACCAGCAAACCTTTGGACTCATTAGCAATCAAAATGGTTCTTATTGTAACCCACTGAGTTTTGGGGTGAAAATAGATAACTGCTAGAGCTGTAATGTAATATGAAAAGAAAAAAAAAAAAACCACAGGATATAAAATTGTATCAACTAATAGGAAATAATTATAAAATAATTACATAGAAAAAGAAAATTGGCATATATGAAAATGTAATAAATTGTTGTTTTAAGGCAACAAGTCTGTTGAAATACTGATGTATTTTCTTTATCTTTCTACCCTTCTGCATTTCCAAATTTCCCCTGATGAGTGTGCATTACGGTCATAATGTTTGCATATTATAAAAATGGTTCACTTAAAATAATAACTCAGGAATCTTATGTATAGTTGGCAACTGCCAGATACTATAGAATCTACACTGGCCTAAGGAAAAGTATAGGTGTTCTGAAAATCATAAAATATTCTAGAACCTGTAGGTATCGTAGCTTTTGTTATGGTACATACTTTCATAATTGCCAAATGCTCTTATATGATGCAACTCTTTTTGCTCTAAAATGAGTGGGGTTTTTACATTTTATTTTGACTTGAGGTAAGAATGTGAGTATTAACCCTAAAAAACCAAAAAAGTAACAACCTGAGAATTTGAGCCAACTTCCTTATCACTAACACACAATATCAATAATGTCCACATCACCTCCCTGTATCACACAGCTACTTCTCACGCTAAATAAAGCTGAGCTTTCATCTCGAATGGTAGCTTTGGAAACACAGCAAGTATGTAGCAATCTTTGAACTGTTTACAGAGACAGTAAAATGAGGAACACATCCTCTCAGGATAAAAGCTGTTTTATGGTATATAAAGGAAGTCCCTCTTTGAAAGTACGGCTAAAATTGAGAAGAAGACTTTGTAGTTCTATAGCAACTTTCATCCAAGCATCTGAAAGCATTTTATTGACATATACCTTTAATCTACACAACCTCCTAAGGGTAAGTAGTAAGTTTTACTATTCCCATTTTACGGGTAGAAAAACCAAGGCAGAAAGATACCAGAAAAGGATATGTGTTAGTTAAATGTCTTTGGTTGCAAGCAACAGAAAACAATTGGCCAATATAAGCAAAAAAAAAAAGCATACACACACACAAACACGTATATAGACATACACATTTATACACAATATGATTATATATATACACAATATGATTATATGTGTGTGTGTGTGTATATATATATATATGTGATATGGGAAAACACATGACTATGAAGAAAAGAAGCTGTGCACCTCCAGGGCCCTAGGCTCGAGGAACCAAAGGAAAGCCTCTTCAGAGTGCTAGATGAAGCAGCTACAATCATTTCTCATCACTATGTCACTCCATTCAAAAGTCAAATTCTAGAGACAGAATGCCTGACCACTCTGGTTTGGATCTCAGGCCAACCCTATGAGTGTTGCACAACATGGTTGAGGGGTAATTCCTAAAAGGAAAATCAAAAGAAAGAAAATGAATGTGGGACCGGCAAAAAAACGACCTATACTTATTATACGATGGATGAAAGTAAAGGAAAGCTTTTACAGATTTCTACCTGCCTGTCACTCTGCCCTTCCTGGAATCACACAGAAGCTTCTGGAAGCCAGGGAGGGGGCACATCCTTGAGCCTATCCCATGGCCTGCCACAGAGTTGTGCTCAATAATGGCTGAAACAATGCATGAACCATTTGGTATCTGTGCCTTACTTGACAAACTATTGAGGAATGGCACTCGTCAACCATTTCTCTCCCCCAAGTTTCCACACACTTCAACATTCCAGGCCATTTTCTCTGTTTCCAGGACCCTTCCCAGTGGTCAGGGATTGTTTTCCTACCCACCACATCCCCCATCTCCCAGAGTTGTTCATTCCCAGGGATGTGTTTAGAGTTACTTCTAGTGTTGTACATCCAGAATCAGTTATATCTTAAATCCGAGGCCTCTTCTGACTCAATTTTCTTGCTTGTCAAATGGCAATAGATAATAATTCTACTTTGTAACATTGTTACGAGGATTAAGAGAAATATTTGTAAAGCACTTAGAGTAATCTTGGCACATACTAGGCACTGTCTGTTACCTGCTGTCATTATCATCATCATCATCATATTACCATTATTCTTGTTATGGACACTGCATAAAACCACTGAGGTTTCAGGATTTATTTATGATAAGACCTAGCATTGCATTAATTACTCTATGTTTCTAAAGCTGAAATTTGACTTGCTTAAAACCCTCCGATTTCTGCCCATCATCCTTGGGATCTAGTCCAGGGTTCTCTGGCTCTGGACCTGTTTAACATTCTAACCTCATCTTCCACCATTAAGGTCACACATTTCATTTTCCCGTAACATCCAAGTACATATAAATGTCCCCACACCCAGGACAGTTCATACAAATTTCTGTCACTGTCTCCTTGATGTTTGGAATACCCTTTCTCTTTTTTATCAGTAATTTAGTTCATTTACCTCCAAGAACCAGTTCAAGTACAATATATCCTAGAAAAGCTTCCCTGCCTCCCCAGTCCAGGCTACGTTCCCCTCCCTTCAGTGCTTCCTTCTACCTCAACATACAACAAATTATATTGAAAGTCCTGATTATGTGGCCATCTGGTCTACCTCACAGATTGCAAAGGAACATCATGGGGAGGGTCCATGGCTTATCCACCATGATATTCTCAGCCCCAAGCCTATGGCTAAGTCTCCATACACGCTTATTGGACTGAAGTCTTTCTCATTCCAGCTGATTCATTTGCAAGGCTAGTGGTGTATTTTTTTTTTGTTCACAAGGCATCTTCATTATGTAGAAGTATTTCCATAAAGCCGTTACTTATCAAAGAAATTCAATCTTAGCCATACCCACACCAATCCCTCTTTCCCATTGGGATCATATAAGAATTCTAAGGCTTATTAGATCCAGGAAAATAGTGGAGAGAGAGTGGGGTGGTAAGGAGACAACAGCCTCAGTCTTCATTTCCAGTCCCTAGTGTTGCTGTTGCTGTACAGAAGTCCTTGTTCAATTGTCATGGGCCACCAGAAAATGGGTGGTTGTGCTAGCGATCCCCCTCCCTCTGTACCAGCTCAGCCACAGGGAACTCTGTTAGGGCTCCAGAGGCCATTGCACTTAGCACTTAGGCACAGGCCACCATGACGGCTACCATGACCTTTCAGTTGAAGTGGTTCTCTAAACATCCCCACAACCATGCCCTTGACCCAATCATCTCACTGATTGTGCCTCCACTTGCTTCAAACCTTGAAGAGGCCCCATCTCCACTTTAGACTATACTTCAGTGGGTTCCTCACTTACTTTTTTCAGCCTTGAAGCCCAAAAAGGCTATTGATTGCCTTTATTAAGAGCAAAGGAAATACAGATCTCAGTTACACAGTAAGGGGTATCTTTCCTTCATTTCCAGTGAATCTGCAGTCATACAAAAAAGAGACACAGGTAAGTTTCTCAACCATCCTGCTATGTCACCCATTATTTTTTAACACCTACTATGTAACTTGTGCTAATAGGGTCTTGTCCCTTGAAGAGCTCATTGCATGTATTAAGATAGATGGTTAGATAGAAAACCAGAGTACAGTGAAGTGCAGTAAGGTCTGAGCTAGAAGGAAGTCCAAGATGTGTAACAAATGCACACAGTAGGCACCTGGCTCAGCCTAGCAAATCAGAAGAGTCCACAGCAGAGCTGAACCTTAGAGATCAGAAGAAGCTGGGCAGGTGAAGCAGGGAGGCAGTGGGAGAGAAGTGGGTTTTATTCCTTTTCATTTAAACTATATAAAAATTCTTCCTGTTGTTAAGTAGAGGTTAAAAGGAAGTCATTAAACATCTTAAGCATGAGAATGACATGATGATGGGGCAGGCTGGAGGGAAGCCAAGCCGGAGGCAGAAGGACCAGTTCCGAGGCTCATTCTCTGCTTTCCTCCAGAATGAGCTGTCTGCTAATTATAACCTGCCCATGAAGCCACAGGCCCAGTAGCCCGTGATGACATGGCACTAAGGGGTCCCTGCTTTTGCTGGGATTCCTAATGAGCTTCACTTAAGAGAGGACTTGGTTTCCCCAATTTCTCTTTTGCAAAACCCCAGAATTCACCTGAGGTCTCAGCCCTGGAGCATATGTGACCTGACCTCTGACCCAGGAATGCCTCCTTTACTGACAGCCTTCTCAAGGTGGGACCAAGGAGGGAGCAATTAGCTGAAAGGAAAAACCCCACAGAGGCACAGAGTTCCCATTGGCTGAAGGAGAAGGCGTGCACCAACAACAATGGTGAGGCTTAAAGAACTATGGTGCTCCTTGACCTTGAAGGACTGGGTTTAAATTTATGGTTCTTTTGAGCCTGTCAGAAGCCAGAATGAGTCATAACCCAGCTTGGCCTGGTGGGGAGGGGCAGGCAATGGGGTGTGAGTCACAGTGGAGAGAAGGACTTGTTAGCATGGGGCTCGAGAAAGACCTGCAGCAGATGGCAGTGGCATCTTCTGTTTTCTCCCATGTTTCCTTTACGATTTTGAGCTAATCAGGGGTTACAAAAGGAACTGCATGGTGGCCTCTAATTAATGAGACTAGATAATTAGAGAAAAAAGAAAAACACACCAGGAACAGGGCTGACCTAGGAGAACCAGAACTCCGGGTCATTTTTTGTGTGTGTGTGTTTTTTTTTTTAACATCTTTATTGGAGCATACTTGCTTTACAATGGTGTGTTAGTTTCTGCTTTATAACAAAGTGAATCAGCTATACATATACATATATCCCCATATCTCCTCCCTCTTGCGTCTCCCTCCCACCCTCCCTATCCCACCCCTCTAGGTGGTCACAAAGCACCGAGCTGATCTCCCTGTGCTATGCTGCTGCTTCCCACTAGCTGAAAAGTCAAGTTTTGTCTTTCTTCCAAAAAATGCAACTTGGTAACTGCATGGCACTGCAGGAAGTGTATGTGTGACCTCTGGAGCCCGATTGGTCTGTGTTGGACTCCTGCTCTGCCACCCCTTAGCTACGTAACTTTTCAGGTAAGTTGTCAAATCTCTCTGAGCCTTACCTTCCTTATCTATTAAATGGGTTTAAGCAATAGTATTAATGGCCACCACTATTGAACAATTACTGTGTGCCAGGCAATGGACATAGCATCTTACTTACATCATCTCAGATAATTCCCATTTCTATTCTATAATAATATATTCATTTTAGGGTTGCTGGGAGGATTAAATGAGTGTCTCACTGCCTAGCACAATATAGGGGCTAAATAGATACTGTTTACCTTTTAATCTCTAAGGAAGATTAACTATCTTGAGCCCTAGGTTTTCTCCGGACACGTTTACTTTAGTTAAATCTGTACAGGTTTCCCTTGGGAAAAAAAAATACCTGTCTTTTATTTTGATCACTCTTGTACTGTACTGCTTTATTTGCATTTTTTCACCAATGTGAATGTCACATACGTCACCCTGATTCTGATTTGTAACGTGATATCTTAGAACTTACTTAGGACATCATAGTGAAAAGCCAATCTGTTTAAGCAACAAAGACATTGGAATAACACTGTTGTAAATTTACCTATTACTGTGAGACCTTGAAGGTAGAAAGAGACAGTTCATTTGTCTTTGCTAAACTGACTTTCAGATTGTACAAATCAGGTCCATTGACACTGGAAGCAGCATTTAAATGCAGATTCTAACAAAGGAGAGCATGAGAGGGAGGAAGAGGGAGGAAGCCTCTCCTTTGGATCCAGATTCCTCCTCATTTGAAGTGGGGATTCCTTAGGTAAGTCTTGTTTCTTATAGAAGACAAAATTATATAATAATTTATATATTATATATATTATTATCAATATCTATTACATATAGTATCTCCCTAAAAGCAGGGATTGTGGATTGTTCTCGTTAAGCTCTCCATGATAAATAATGTACAGAAATTGTCCCACAAATTACTGATAAATGAAGGAGGGAACAAGAGAGAAGACGGAATGTCAACTGTACATAAGAATTGCTGATTCCCATCTGCCCAGGAGCTAAGAGAGGCATAATAAGAAGAGCACTGGCTTCAGAATCAGACAGTTCTTGAGTAAAATCCAAGCTCTGCCACTGTCTGACCTGGGACAAGGCACATCATCTCTCTGAGCCTCCAATTCCTCAACTTTAAAATTGGGATAGCAATACTTCTGTGCTGTGCATGACTGTGTCACCTGTATATAACTCTAACACTCTCTCTTTCTCTTTCTCCTTCCCTCCTTCCCTTTATCCTTCCATCCATCTATCCATCAATCAACAAATAAGACTGAGAAATTTCACTCCTTTACTGACGAAGGAATTTGTTCTTCATCATCACCATCTTCTTCCTGCATCCATTTCAGCAGCCCTATAGTATGGAGTACTTTGTCTGTTCACTTGCCCCCTAAGGGCAAGTGATAATGGACAGCTTAGGGAGGCCAGATATGACAGTGGTTAAGGACCTGGGCTCTGGAGCCCTAGAGCTTGCGCTTGACTCTTGGTTCTGCAAACAACTAGTTTTGTGACCTGGTAAGTTAATGAACTTCTCTCTGCCTCAGTTGCCTCCTCTGTAAAATGAAGACATAAAACACTTAGAAGAGTGTCTGGTTCATAGAAAATACTCACTGAATCTTATCACCGATCTCTCTTGTTGACCTCATTTTATGGACAAGTAAATAGGCTCAGAGAGGCTGTGACTTGCCCAAGGTTACACAGTAAGGAATGAGGGTAGAGTTTATACTTTCTGCCTCAGCTGTCATCTCTTCCTAGTCCACCACACTGCAAGGGGGTGGGAGAAGAGGAGGAAGTTTCCATGAGAGGCTTGTAAGCAGAGACGGGACAGCCTTGGGAACTAACGTGGAAATATGTGCAGCTCTGAGACTGGATTGCTTGTAAATTCCTGGAGCATAAGAACTCATCTTAATCCATTTCATATTCCCAGTGCCCAGCACAGTATCCAGGCCAGAGGAAGCACTAAGGGAATATTTGTAGAATGAATTGATAAAGAAGTATATGAGAAAATTTTGGGATGGGAATAATAACAGTTTCCAGACTTCTGAACCCTAACGAATGGGTCCAGTGGGTAGAGAGAATCTTGATTTCTAGGGAAAGAGGGACAGGCAGCCTTGCCCCAGGAAAATCCAGTTCAGATGCAACCTACTGGAAAGACAGGGGTACACTGTCCTTGATTTTGAAGATTGGGTCCATTATGGGGTATGTCCAGGGAGGGGGGAGTATAGCTCTCAGAAAGACCCCACCCCTGACATCCTCCCTATACCCACTTCCACTCACGCCTGGAAAGGGCTTGGTAGAAACTGAGCAGAAATCAAATGGTTGGTCAGGAAGAGCAATTACCAAAGTTGCCCTAGTGAGAAGTGTTTTTTCATAGAAGTACCTAAGTTCTCTTCTCACATCAAGTTATAATATAATCATCATATTTGCACTTCACAAGGCATATTCCTGATCTCGGTGGAGCCCCTCAAGGCTGCTACAAGGTAGAAAAGGTAGGGTCTATTGTCCCTGTTTCACAGGTGTGAACACTGAGGGCCAAGAGAGCAGGAGAGACACACTCAGGGACGAGGGTCAGGAGCAGGCCTGACACAAGGACCAAATCCACACCCTGGCCTCTCCAGCCAATTCATCCACGCTCTGGATGGACACGTGGCGAATCTCATAGCCCAGGCACCTAGAGGACTACACAATTCCCTCTCCCGATTTCATATTCCACCCTCTCATCCCACCATCCAGGTGTGAGGATCAGGGAGGGACACTGGCTCTCTGTCTCCCAAGGTTGGCGGGAGTCTTGATTTGAGCACAGTTATAATGGCCCTTTGTAAACTAGGGGTCATCTGGGTAGTTTAAGTGGTCAGGAGGATGGGCTCAGGCAACTGCCTGGATTCAAATCTGTAGCTGGCCCCATACTGACTGTATGGACCTAGGCAAGTCACTCAACCTTCCAGGGTCTCAGTTTCTTCATATTTACAATAGAGAAAATGTTAGGAGATTTTAGCTCTATTTAAAGGTTTCTCTGAACAATTAGAACTTTCCATGATATATAGGGCCGCCCCATCAGGTAATGAGCTCTCCATCACTGGAAGTTTACAAGCAGATTGGTACATACAAGCATCTGCTCTTAAGGAGGATGCTGTATGGGTGAGCACAAGATAATAGGTAGACAGGACCACTGGTTCCCAAACTACCAGCTACTTCAGAATCGCCCAAAAGACATTTAGTAAATGCAAGTCCACTGGCCCCACCCCTGGGTATTCTGACTACAAACATGTCAGACAGAGCTCAAAACCCTGGATTTTTCATAGGAGGATTTGGGTGTATTAGTTTGCTAGGGTTGTCATAACAAATTACCACAAACTGGGTGGCTTAAACAACAGAAATTTGTCTCATAGTTCTAGAGACCAGGAGTCCAAGATCAAGGTACCAGCAGATTTGGATTCTTCTGACGGTATGAGGGAAAATCTGTCCGTGTCTCTCTCCCAGCTTCCTGTGGTTTACTGGCAATCTTTGGCATTCCTTTGTTTATAGATGCATCATGCCAATCTCTGCATGGCAGCCTCCCTGTGTGCGCGTCTGTCTCTGTGTCCAAATCTCCCCTTTTCATAAGTCATAACGGATTAGGGCCCATCCTAAGATCTTGATCATCTGCTAAAACCCTATTGCCAGACAAGTTCTCAATCACAGGTACTGGGGGTTTCTACTTCAACATCTTTTTGGAGGACCCAAGTCAACCCATGATGCCAGGTGATTCAACTGTGCAGTCAGGGTTAAAGACCGGTATAGTAAATTAGAGCTCTCCAAATGGAATGTGGGAATCTTAAATAACTGCAGATTCGAGTCATAGGGTCTGGAGGGCCTGAGACCCTGCTTTTTGAATAAGACATGCTGATGTCGCAGGTCCAGGGACCACTGCTTTGAGTAGTGAGGTCCTTTCCCATTTCTCTGCAAAAAGATTCCCAGGAAATCTAGAAATGATTACCAAACAAATAGAAGCTCATTTTTTGCCCCATGTCTCTAATGGAAAGAACTGCCCTTTTTTTTTTTTTAATTCAATCTTTAAGTGAGTGCACAGGAAAAAAACCTGCCAGTAGAACTCTGGATCCTTCTTGCCTGATGCCTGTTCTGGAGGGAGCAGCCTATAGCAGGCACACCAGTCCTAGGGCGTGGGAAAAAACAACTGGGCTCCCAAACTCTGGGAAGATCTTCCTTCATGCCTGTGCCCCTTCTCCTTGCTCTGTTTAAACGTACGTATTCGGGGTTATTTCGTTGCTCTTGTCTTTTTGCCCTATCCCCGCCGCCCCCAGCCCCGCCATCCCAACACCACCATCTGTTAACTCCGCTCAGCCTGAGCCCGGGCTGGGTGCAGCTGGCTCTCGGGAAGTGACTGCTGCCTGGGTAACCTGTACTGCCCGAGACGGAGGCCGGAAGCTCCCAGCCAAACGAGGCCAGTCCACAGCGGCCGAGAAGCCCACCTTTGGTGTCAATCCCCGAGGCCCGCCGGTGAAGGTGCGCCCCGCCCCGCACGCACCACCCTGCCCTCCGGGTAATCGCAACCACAATGGAGCAGGCCCGGCCGGGCACAAAGACGACAGCTGTGCAGCAGGGCCGCAGCCAGAGGGGCCACCACCCGCGCCTCGTAGCCTCCTTAATTTATTTATAGATGCGCTGGCTCTTTCTGTGGCCTAGTTAAGGATGCCTTTCCATAAATACATAGAAACGGATGTTATTCTAGAACCCACCAATAATAGACACAGCTGTAGAGATTGTTGCTGGATTAAGAGCCCCATCTCCCTCTCATCACCCCCTCCCCCCAAAATAGAAAATAAAATTTAAAGTGCATGTGGGTTTTTTAAAGCATTTGTATGAAAGAGAAATTCTACTTAATATTGAGATGTTTCTTTGAGAGCAAAGACAGGATTTCTTAGGAAACAGAACATTATGAACAAAAGCTACATCTTTGCCAACTAGCAACATAGCTTTCACCTTCCCCCTCCCGTGAGAGTGATATTTGGGCCCTCTGCTTTCATCTTTAAATGTGAGCATCTGTTTAAACCCAACCAGAATCCTCTTGTTCCAGAGGCCACAGGTGGTTCATTTCTCTGCAAAAATATGATTTGCCAAACATATGATTTGCCAGCTCTTTCCAATGTGATCAGTTGTTTGGGGCGCTGGCCCAGTGACTGCTCTTGGAGTCAAGGGGCAGAGAAAGAATCAAATCTTTACAGAGCTGTGAATGAGTCTCCAGCCCTTATCCCTTTGTTACTTCTCCCAGTTTGTTCTACAGACCCTTAATTCTATTATCCAGCTGTAATTTGGCTCTGTGTCTCTCCAACATTTTTTTTCTTTTCTTCTGCCCCCTTTCTTTTTAATCGATTGATTCATCTATAATTGGATTTTCTCTGGCTCTTACCAGCTATTAAAAGTAGCTATGTGTGTGTATGTGAGTGAGTGTGCGTTCTAACTAGGCCACACTTTCAAATGCCTTGCAATCCTAAATCTTGCTCAGGTTTCTTAGTATGAATTCAATTCCCTGCTTCCTTTTGAAGAAGCAGGGAGTCACAGAGGGAACACAAGCTTTGGAAGCAGACAAATCCATATCGTGTTTTGTTTTGTTTGTTTTGTGTAAGGCTGACATTTATTGAGCTCATACTACACGCCAGGAGTTCTTCCAAGCACTTTACAAGCACTAATGACCCTCACTGCATCCTTTTAAGGCGGGTACTATTATTATTCCATTATACAGATAAAAGCATGGCAACATAGGAGCTTAAGGTACTTGCCCACAGTCATAAATGAGCTCTTGATCACGATGCAATTTTCTGAAATTCTACCCCTTTATACCTGTGTAACTTTGAATATGGCTTATTTTTTCTGCCTCAGTCTCCACATCTGCAAAATGAGTAAGAGTAGATCTCCCTCGCAGGACAATTGTTAGAATATGTGAGAGCACAGGGCCTGACTCGCACTGGCGGGGGTAAACACACAGTAAATCCCAGGGTCGGACACCACGAAGGAGACCAGTAATTCCTGGCTGTGATGAGACCAAGGACTAAATGAGGGAACCCTGTGAGCGTGGAGAACCGAAATAGAGTGTTGTCCTCTGATGCTTGCTTCCTAAGCCATCACAGTCTTTGCTTTGGACAGACAAACAGAAACCAAGCAGATCACTTTATAGAATCACTATAAAGATTCTACTGCTGGCAAGCAGTGGGCCTTACACGAGCATTTCCACCCTCCAGGCCTTCGTTTTCCCAAATGTAAAATGATGCAGTAGAGGTAGCTGGCCAGACCTCTTCTGTAACAATCTCAGGGGACAGGCTCAGTGCTGTCACCTCGAGGCCGGACCAGCTCTGCCAGGGTGATCGTACTGTGCTTGAGCACTTATCAGTTGCATTTAATATAGTGATTTAACTCTCATCACAAATGCATACAGGTGATACTGTTACCCCCATTACACAGATGGGGAAACTGAGCCACGGAGTGGTTAAGTAACTTGCCCAAGGTGGCATGGTAAGTGGCAGAACTAAGACTCCAACCACTACACTGTCTCCACTAAGGCACAGGGAGGCGCCCCTTGTTGTTTGGGTATCGGACCTCAGGGAAGATCTGAAGAACTTGACTTTGTCATTGAGACAGGGTGGGGCAGGTTCAGGGGGTGAGTCAAGCACTGGGAAGGGGTAAATTGCTGAGGATCAATGGACCTGCCAAACTGACTGCAGAATAGCTTGTGGTTTGACCATCATTCAGGTTGTGTAATACTTCCAAACTCCATTTCTTAAACAATCTTATCGATGATTTCACAAAGTTGTTGAATGAACTAAGGCACAAGAAACACTTAGCGCAGCAGCTGGTCCTCGTAGCCTCGTGACTTCCTAACTCGTGGGAGTTATTATAATAAAATTTATTGTTATTGAAGTGAATTTTCAAATATGGTCTATGTATGCAATGTTTTTAAAATATAACTACCAGATTCCTTTTGTATCAGATTAAGGTCTATTTTTTTAAGTCAAATTTTAAAAATCACTCCTAGAAACTATGAACAGAATTGTTTCTACCCCACACCCCTCCTCCTGCCCTTCTTTCTACCAGATCGTAAGGCTGCTCAGAGATACACAAAACACAATTTTGACTGTCACTCTAGGAGGAGGAGTCAGGAATCATCCTCCATAGCGAAACTGCAGAGTAATATATTAGAATTTCACAACTCTAACGTCTGGCAAACTCCACAGGCAGTGTTTGCAAAAGCAATTTTGCAATGACCACACTCGGGAAATCCCGAAAGAATGTTTATAATTCTACAGATTTAGAGATTTGTTTTAATTCTAAATTTTCCCCAAACCACATCATCCAAAAATGTAACACTCCTTTTTAAATTAAAACAGCATGCGTATATTAACTCTGACATAGCTCAAAAATATGATTTAATTGGACCGAAATTTCACAGACTGATCATTACAATATTTTTTAAAATCATACATAGTCGTAAGCAATTTACATATCCAATGGTGAGGAACTGTGTCAGTAATTCATGGCATCTCAATGGTACCATAGTTACTATTAGCCAGGGGCTAGAGGAAGGAGCAAACACTGCAAGCAGATATGTGCTTTCTTTTGGGGGTGATGGAAATGTTCTTGAGTTAGAAAACAGCTATGGTTGCCCAATCTTGTGACTACACTAAAAACCACTGAATTGTATACTTTAAAAGGGTGAATTTTATGGTATGTGAATTATCTTGATTAAAAAAAAAAGGTAGTGGAAAAAGATTAGTAGACTTCTTTGTAAATTGAGTCAATAAACTATGATTGAAAATCTGGGGAAAATCATGTTATATAAATGTAGTTACTGACATACAATAAAATCAACATATTAAGTGGGGGGAAAAATCAGGTTGCAAGTGACCAAATCTGACCCACTTTGATGAAAAAATAATATCTGTCTAGATGGATCTAGAACATACACCAAATTGTTAAGTGGTTATTTCTGGGATTGTAGGTAGGTTTTGGTTTCTTTTTTGCCTTTCTAGGGATATATTATTCTTTTTTAATAAAGGAAGGGAAAAGAAGAAAACAGTTGGGTGGGAGGAGGGAAGGCAGATGATGCAGAAGTTTTACTTTAGACCTTCAAAGTACCCAAACTGCACAAGCTTCCACAATGTTTCTGGTGAACTGACAATATGTGCTGTGTTAGAAAACAGCCATAAACTGCCAGCTACACAATGACAAACAACAAACAATGCTTCAATGTTTATTAGTTGACTGCCCTCCCCCATCTCTTCTATTTTGATTTAGAAAAGTGGGGACTGTTCTCCTCCTGATACAAGTCACAAGCAAAGCCAACCTCACTTATCAACTGCTTTTTGGTAAACAACTTCCTTTCCCCTATTATCAAAGAGACCTTATTCAGTATGTTACGAACGATTTTTTGGTTGGTTGGTTCTGTTTTATTGGCATCATGTACTAAGTCATACTCATTGAGAAGGAGAAGAGAAGAAAACGGTATTATGGGACCTACTGTACGTCAGGTGTGTTTCAAGCAGTATTGATGGCGATATTTCATTAACCCCAACAATGGGCCCACAAGGGGGGGTGATGTGATCTCTACTGTTAGAGATAGAGAGATCCTGGTTGACCAGCCTGAGGCCACCTGGCTGCTAAATGGCAGAACCAGGGTCTGAATGCCTATGTGTCTGACCCCCAAGAATCAAGTTCTAATCCTCTACAACCCTCCCGCACACTTGGTCCCAAAAGCTCCTTACAGCCAACTAATTATCAAACGGAACCCTACGAAATAAAATTGATCAGCGGCCAAACAACTCGCTTACTAAATTGCCAGTGCTCAGCCCTGACCTTCCTCACTGAGGATGAAGCCCCACGTGCACACATACACTCCATATGCTAGAAACATCATGTTGGAGGGGGAAGGGAGAGAGGGGAAGGAGGAGGAAGCAAGCCGCTTTCTCTGGCTGCTACTCCACCCATCAAGGGCTCCCCCGGCCCCAGCTCTGCAGTTGGTCCCATTAGCATTTCCACCCCAGCTAATTATAGTCACTGATTACCTAACAGCAAGCCCCACTGTCACCTGCTTTGGCCTGACAGATTATGCCATCTGGGCCACGTGGCCAGGGTCCGAGAGCCACGAGAGGTCACAGAGAGGGGCAAATGGCTCTGAATGGAAAGAAATGTGTTTACAGCCCTGACAGCTGACTGGGCCATTAAAGGGGCTTTAGCTGTGTGTGCCCAGCTGAAACTCCTCTCCAGGGCCCTCGCTATTAGCTAATGGGATGTGGCTGCATATCACTCCAGTTCCAAATGTGGACATGCTAGGGGACTGCGTGTGCTCCTAAAAAGGAGAAGAATAAGGACTCAGGAGAAACATGGGAGCTCACGGTTGTTTGGGATCCTTGTTGAGTGGACACCAGAACATGCCTTCAGAGTCCATGCTCCACTGCTGGCAGTATTCAAGTGCATTTTCCACTTCCTGTACTCGTGTACGTTAAATCAAACACGTGTATGAAACCCCCTTTGTGACATTAAATAAACTCTGTAAGGCGACTTCCATTTCATTAAGAACTTGTGTGTCCTTAACAGCAGTGCATCGATCTCAAAATTTAATACTCCTGTGTTTGACCTGGGAATCTTATTACAGGGCAGATATCAAATCAGTGGACTGGGGGCGGGGGGCGGGCAGGTGGGGTGCAGATTCTGTATTTCAAAGGAGTCCCTAGAAGATCGCTGATTGCCATTGGTCCTCGGACCATGCTTTGAGTAGCAAGAAACTAGTTAGTTATTGAATGAAATTAAACAACTGAATCGACATTATATAGAAAACCTATAAAACAGTATTTCTCAAACTGTGTATTACAGAACGAGAGTCAGCTAAGAAAGATGCCTCCACCCTAACAGATACTCAGTGGATTAAGTTTGGAAATCACTGTATACTCTGAGTTCCCCTGGGAACTCTCAGTACCCATCATTAGCATATTGGAGCTGAGGAAGCCCACAGTGATCTGTTCCAATTTGGATGTGAACAGTTTGCATTCAACTACAAGTTTGGTACTCTATGCCCTATTTTTTGTTGCAATCCTTGCTGAAGATGTTATATTATCCGGACTGCTTAACCTGTCCATAAATTTCTTGATTTGAAAAATGCCTTCTCAGCCATACAGGATTATTCACATGAAACACACACACACACACACACACACACACACACACAAGCAAGAAATGCTTTGAGGCTGTGAAGCAGGGCTCATAGGAGATACTGTCATGAAGTGCAGGCGTTATGGAGGTTAGTTTCCTCTGACAGCTTCTGAGGCCAGTGACCACAGCTTGCCCGGCTTCCCCTACCCCAGCTTAAGGAAGCAGAATGGACAAGAAAACAGTCAGGGAGAAGCAGCCAGGAGGTGGGATCCTGAGGACTGGATATGTCGTAGGTCTGGAGGCCTGATGACAAAGGCCAGTCCTCTATGGAGATTAATGCTTCAAGACTGATTTGCTTAAAATTTAACTTAAAAAAGCAAAGTTTACCAAACCACTTTCTAAAAGTGTTTTTACATGACATCATAAAATGCTCACCATATAATATTAAATAAAAAATAAAACAGACAGAAAAATGTAAGACATAATGTAATCACAGCTTGTGTGTCTATGTGTGTGTCTGTGTCTATGTATCTGTGTTTGCAGCCTGTGTATGTAGCAGGTGTGTGCATGTAACTGCACACACGATTTTGAAGGCATATAGAGAATCATAAAGAATGTTAGCTTTGGAGTCAGGCAATGTTAAGTTCAAACTGCAACTGATCCAAGTTTCTTAACCTTCGGTTTATATCTTCTGTGAGGTGGGGCTGATGATTCCCACCTCAGGCTTATGTGGGAATTAAATGAGATAATGTCTGGCAAGTGCTTAGCACATTGCCTGGCTCAAATTAAGCACTCAGCAAATGGGAATTATGATTGTAATTAACATAGAAAAAGGCTGGAAGAAAATGTACAAAATGTTAACAGTGGGTCCTCACTGGGTGGTGAGTTAGAAGTGATTTTGATTTTCTTCTTTGTACATTTCTACATTATTCAAAGAACAAATATCATTTTAAAATAAAAAACTAGAAAACAAACTTTATGAAGTAAAATGTTAACTGTAGTTTTCTCTGGTAAAATGTGGGTCATATTTATTTTCTCTGTTGTACTTCCAATGTTTCTCAAATTGTCCACAACTCATTAGTCTCAATAATTTTTTAATATGAAAGCCATGCCCATCCATTTTGGACATTTTGGATAAGTGCAAAAAAACCCTGAAAAGAAAGTAAAAACTATTAACAGTGTCATGATTTCTCTGTATTTGTTATTCTTTGTTTAAATTTATAAAGTACAGATCCACATCTAAATGAATGGTCTCTAGAATTGTGCAGTGCACAACATGGACAACCATACTCAATCGTTCTGAAATAGTACACCCCCCACTTCTCTCTCCACTCCCCAGAAGAAGCCACAGATAAGTTTAATATGAATTATTTCACCTATATATACATGTAAATAACTGCTCATATGATTAGGTAAAAATGTCTATATAAGAAAATTTGAGGGACTTCCCTGGTGGTCCAGTGGTTAAGAATCCACTTTCCAATGCAGTGGAGGTGGGTTCAATCCCTGGTTGGATAACTAAGATCCCACATACCATGGGGCAACTAAGCCCACGTGCCACAACTACTGAGCCCACATGCCTCAACTAGAGAGCCCGCATGCCGCAAACTACAGAGCCCACACGCCCCAGAGCCCATGCACCACAACTAGAGAGAAGCCTGTGTGCCACAACCAAGACCCGACACAGCCAAAAAAAAAAAGAAAGAAAATTCGAGCAAGACTTTAGAGGCCCTGTAAATGTAATAGATATAATTAGTCCCTCAAGACCAACTCTAGGAGGGAGGCACCTTCTCCATATTCTCCATGTGTGAATATACTTTACCAAATGTGCATGAAGCAACTACTCTATTCCCTATGCTATTTACTAAGGAAACAAAAATGAAGAAGATACAAGCTCTCTGGCCTCAGCAAGCTTCTGGTCTATCATTGAGATGTGCATATTACAAATGTTTGCAGTGCCAAGGGGTAACTAAAATAATGGAAGCTGATAACAGGTCCAGAGGCTGTAAGAAGAGGGATAGTGAATCTCTCTTGTAGGGATTCTGGAAGACTTCCTGGATAAGAACTCATCTAACCTGCATTTGAAAGGTTATAAATTCTGGTTCCTATCACACCTACACAACTTGACGTTTTCCCTCTTTCATCGTGTCCATGCAGGTCTCTGGTCTTGGGCTGGAACATGTTCCCACAATTCTCCTCCTGGGCAAACCTACTCATCTTTCAAAAGTTAACCACAAGTGACTTCCTGGAAGCCTTCCATAACTCCCCAGAGTAGAGGAGACCCCCCTTCTTTCAGTGCATGTGTCTTTATCATACACTTAACTAAATAACTTACAGACATGGAAGTCAGTAGTTTGCCCTATTTTATTGCTTTGCATGACAGGGCAGAACTGAACACTGCACCCTGTACACAGTTAATGCCCAATAAATGTTTCCAAAAACAAACAAACAATGCAGTGCTAGAGTAGCACTACATTAGACCATAACACACATGGGCTCTGAAGGCACAAAGTGTCATTTAGAAAGCAGCTCCTTTGAGCCGAATCATTAGAAAAGGAGCTTCCTCTGGGAGCACATGTTTCCTCAGGCCACAGCTTAGCACACAGACCATACCTTTGTGCTTATTGAAAGAAGTCCCTGCTTCATCCTGGCTGCTCCTCCAGGCTGAAGCAGCCCCGACAAAGCAGAGCGGAGGTTGCATTCCTTCAGCTGCAGGCCACCATCTACGGCACCACCATCTACGGCACCACCATCTACGGCAGCCCCAGCGATACGTGGATGAACAAGATACACTCCCTCCCCACAAGGAGCTGAAAATCTGTTCAACGACCAAGTAAACGTACATAGTGTGTCGTGCTTATAAAATGGTGAGCAAATGAGTAAGCGAAGGAATGAATGAATGTTAAAAAAAATAGATGAATTTTCTCAGACCGATTTTGATCAGATTCAGTTAAGTTCACCTGTGTATTTGCTTTGTGCTCTTACTAAGATCCCCTTTGATTGAATCCTGGGAGGTTCTAATTCCTTTTCTTCCTAGCTAAAGGCCATGGAGGCCTCTGGCTGGTTTTGAACCGGTTCAACGGCCCGGTGCAGGTTGAGGACCTGAAGGGCAGGTGGAGCCTGACGCAGCACAGAGAGGGCTCCTTCAGGTGCCTTTATGTAAACTGACTCACCTCCACGTTGGCCAGGGTGCTCATCAGATGCCTCGTCTCTTCCCCTGGCTTCCAAGCACAGTCTTTAATACACATGCACACTGTTTGACGCGGGCAGAAGCAGTGATTAGTGGCAGCCGCGCTTGGGTGTTTCACTGGGAGGGTGGTGGTGGGGAACAGGCTCTGCCCCCAGGGTTACCCACAGCCCTCTGCATGCAGGAGGCATTCCGAACGTCCTGAGGGTTTCTATGCTAAAACACCTGTTTGACTGAGTGAATAAGATGAATCAATCGTGGAAAACAAGCCCAGGAAGCTGCAAGAGCCTCCCAAGGCTACTCGCTGCCAACAGTGGGGCAGGGCCTGGCCTGAAACCTGGGGCTCCTGACCTTAACGAGGGCTCTTTCAGTGCCACACACAGGCCACTGGCCACGCAGGGGGTGACTCTAAAGCACCTCTGAGGTCCCCAGACATCAGTAACAGCAGGATCAGCAGTGTCATTAAAAAGCAAATTATAGCCCAAGGTGGCTTGAAATGCCTGTAGGATGGGTCCTTTGCTTTGCAATTACACAGCCACCACTCTTGTCTCCTGTCAGGACTGTTGCAAAAGCATCCTTACTGGGCGTTCCAGACATGTCCCCTCCCCATGTTCAACCCCACCCTGAACTCCCCAAACAACACTGTAATCAGACCACCTCTTTGCTAGAAGGTGATCAGCTTCCCTCAGACCATCCACCAGATGCAGCCCCACCCAGCTTTTCAGCCCAGCATTGAAGAGCGTCCTGGACGCCCCTCCCCAGCTCCTGGCCCCTTGCACATTTACCCAATACCCCTCTCCTCTCCCCGGATTCTCTGCTTCAGCCAAAGGGATCGTTTTCCTGGCCTCTGACTTACCCAGGGCCTTCCCCTCTACCAGTGCTACGCTGGTGAGAACCCTGCTCAGAACAGCCTTTCTTTCTCTTTACTTGTGCACATCCTTTTACCCTCTGTAATTTAGTTTGCACTCCTCCTGTCTAGTGAAGCCTTCTTGGACTCTTGCAATTGAAAGTGTGATAAATTGGGAGATTGGGATTTACATATATACACTAATATGTATAAAATGGATAACTAGTAAGAACCTGCTGTATAAAAAAATAAATAAAATAAAATTCAAAAAAAAAAAAGAAAGTGCTGGTTCTGTTTCTTGTTTCCCACAGCAGCCTTGGAATCTACCTTGGGCGGGGCCTTTAGCATATCTCTATGATACAGCCATCCCTCTCTACCTGGATAAAGTCACATCTCAGCTGGACTTAAGTTCTCTCAGCATGAGAATCACATCTTCTTCAGCATAACATGGTGGGCAAAGTCTCAGGTCCTGGAGTCACAGGCCTGGTTATAACCCTTTAACTGCCTTTAACTATCTTGCCTGGAGCAAGTTTCCTTTCACTTCCAAGTCTCAATTTTCTCATCTGTAAAAGGGGGATATAGTAATGATCACATGGGTAGTTCTAAGGTTTATTAAAATGCAGATTGAGTGATCGGAAAGTACCTCACAGAGCGAGTGCTCAATAATTATCAGTTACTGTTATCCTATGAGAGGGTGGGATATATTAAAGAATGAGCATGGTTCACCGGCAGCCGGACTTTGGCTGTGAGGGCACAGTGAGTGGAGACAAGGCTGGAGAGCTCAGCCAGGTCCAGGTGATGAAAAGCCCCCTGAGCCACGTTTGGACTTACCCAGAGGACAAGAGAACTCGTCAAAGAGTTTTAAGCAGGGGAAGGACGGGTCTGATTAGAGACTTTCCTGGCTCCGATGGGGAGGATGGTGTAGAGACTGAGTAAACCAAAGTCAGAAAAATTAGTTAGGAGGCTGTTGTGGCCACCTGGATGAGGGCAGAAGAGCACCTGAGCTGGTGGCCCCATGTGACTAGTCAAACAACACCTTCTGTTCAGAAGTTAGTCATTAAATGTGCCAAGGTAATCAGATTCAGCCCCTGACTTCAGGGAGCTCATGGTCTACTGTGGGGAGACAGGTAAGACAACTAAGAAACTATAATAAATGGAAAATGATGGGAAAAGAAATGTGTACCACTTGGAAGCAAAGAGGAAGAAGCACCATCTGCACCTGACGGGGAGGGATGCTTGAGGAAGGTTTTAGGGAGGACAGGACCTGTGAAGGCTCCATCTTTTAAGAAGGATAACTTATGCTGTCTTTCGGTTGACCTGGATGTTTGGAATTCTAATATGGTCCCATGTCTCCAGGAAAGGAATTCCCACCATGTATAATGGATGAGAAGAGAAGATGGTGAAGATCCCTTTCAAGGATAAGATACCAGGTTTTTTTTCTTTTATGTCTAAATTCCATTTTCATCACTATGCTTTGAATCTTTAATCTCCCCTTTGTGCTGCAATGTCAGTATTTTGGATTTTGGAAGGCAATTATTTGAAGAGGGACAATCACTTGCTCTTCTGTTCTATTTATTCATATATCTATCAGCCTATTTATTTTTAAAGATTCCCTGGAAAAAATTTAGAGGAAAACAGGAACTCTGTAATGAGCTGAAATTTAATGTTGTTCCATTAACATTTCAGAAAATTCCAGCAAGAAGCTTGAGGAGATAATTACATACCAGGGGAGAAAACTGGGTGTGCATGCCAGAGGTCCACCAGAAAGAAAGTGTTTCAAAGTGGGTGGTGTCACCAAAAATTACTTGGACTCAACAATTATGAACTAAAATAATGTTTACATTTGGACAAATAATTTCTAATTGGGTTGTCCATTACGTGACTGAGTGCAGGAGTCATGATAAAATGAAACCTAATTTGAAAGCCTCAGACAGGAAGGCAGTGATTAGTTGTGGAAGGTGAGAAATGCACAACTTCTGGGTCCTATCTACCTTTAGCTGTTCCAGAAAGGGGTGGCGTGGCCAGGAACTAAGCCAGCAATGCCCAGAGCGCCAATGAAAGCCCACTCCTTCATAGAACTTTACAAAGCACTTTCCCATGCACCATCTTGTTTGATCTCACCACTGCCCTGAGAAGAGACAGGGCAGGTGCTCTTGTTTGTCCCTGTTAACAGCTGCAGAAACCAAGATTCAAGTGACTCTCCTAAGGTCACAGAATGAGGGCAGGAAGGGGACACAATTCAGGCCAGGTCTTCTGACCTTCAATCCTGTGTTCTGGCCACCTGGCCTCTCAAAACCTTCCAATAGTGACAGCTCATAGTTAAGAGCCTAGGCAATGAGGGCATGTGTAAATGTAACTGGTACACTAATGGGTATAAAATGATTGCACAAAAATGACCTGACCTACTGGAGCTCAGGGAGTGGGCATGGTGATGCTGCTGGTGAGGCCCAGGAGGGCAGCTGCTTGCAGCTCAGGCTCAAAGCTGCCAGTGCTTTACTTGCCCCTCCAGGCAGGGGGAACACAGAAAACGAGACCACAGAGTGGAGGCTGTCACATTAGGCAGACTAGAAGCAGAGTGACCAGGAGAGTTCAGTTGATGACGTCTTGGTAGAGACTATTCTTTGAAGAAGTGCATAAGGCAATAATTAGAACCCTCCTGTGGTTAGCATAAACGGATGCAAAACAAGAAGCAGGCACCCAGCTCAGACTAAGAGACTCGAGGCCAGGATGGGACATGCAGACCGGAGACAAATCTCTCTGGTGCCAAACTGATGAAGGGGCTCACTGGTCCATTAGAGAGGAGAACTGGTAACTATATCAGACCGACTAACCCTTTCAAAGACTTCCTCCGTTGACCTGAGGAAAAAATACAGATTTCTTAGGAGGCTTCTCAAGACCCTGTGAGGTCCCACCCTTGATTACTTCTTCAACCTCAGGTCTCATCACACTCCACACCTGGCACATACACCCCCAAGCAGCTCACACAAAGTCACCACAGCTATCCAAGCATTTACTGCTTCACCTCCTTTGCTAGAGCATATTCTCTCTCGTCTAGGCCTCGCCCCATGCTATTCTGTGTACCAGCTTCATTTCCTCCTTCCTGTCCCAATTGCTTAACTCCTACTCATCCTCCAGGTGTCAGCCTAAAGGTCACTTCCTGCAGGAAGTGTCTCTCCATCACCTCTACCCTTACTAGGCTAAGTTGGCCTGCCATGCTCTCCCATTTCAATCTGAACTTCCTGAAACCTCACTGTGAGTGCTTGATTCATAGTCTGTCCTAACACCTGGCAGTTACTTGATAGAAACAGGGATTGCTAGCATGTTCACTATGGTAACCCCAAGCCAAGCATTGCAGTATTTGTTGAATGATGGGATAGATTAATTCTTTAATTAGTTTAGAGGATAGTAAAATCTGGTAAACAAAAGCATTTCTCCCCAATAGATGGTAAGTTCAGCTAGTTTCAGCTCAACAAAGCTGGACAGCCCCTCCATGGAATGTTACATAAACACCTGAACAGACCTTGAGCCAAGATTCTGCTGCCAAAGTGAACAAGAGCCCTATTTTGAAAATTCTGTCTTAAGAAGGCTTATTTCTGTCTGGGTGTGATCCAAGTTACTGAGGGCTTTAAATAATTGGGAAAGACATTATCTTTGGAAACTCTTTAAAATCTAACCTCTGTCCCTTGGTTCTTGCGAAATATCTCCCACAACTCACATTAAATGGATTACTCTGTCCTTAATCACATACTAAATGTCTGCATCTGTGTTTGGCATCAGCTGGCTGTGAGGCAGCTGCAGTCACCTCGTACACGTCCTGCTATTAGAACAGAAGAAATATTAGATAAAGAGCTCCAAGTAGTGGGTGAGAGCAAGATCTTCATTCATTCATTCATTCAGTCAGTCAGTCATTCAGTCAACTCTAGTTAAGGGTCAATTATATTCTAGGTACTAAACTGAGATAAGACATATTCCCTTTCTCTAGAAGAGCTCTCTAAAAAAAGTAGAGAACTAAAAATTTCTTATAACTGTGTAGTCTTTGCTTCTCAAACTTTAACGTGTATTTGAAATCACCTGGAGATGATGTTAAAATGAGATTCTGATTCAGTAAGTTTGGGGTGGAGCCTGAGATTCTACATTTCTGACAAGCCACTGAATGAAGCCAACACTGCTGGTCTGGGGACCACACTTTCAGCAGAAAGCATCACAATATGGTTTATATAGAAAGACAATAGCCATATCCTCATTACCTCATTTGATTCTCATAAGAATGCTGGGAGTAGATAAGGGAGAGACTTTATGACCCTTTCACAGATAAAAACATTGAGTCTAGGAGAAATCACTATTTTTCCCAATGGTATCACTAGGTATCAATCAATGGTTAAGACCACAATTCATTTATTCATATCCAGGACCTCAAATCCTCAGCGTAATCCTCTACAGACCCCCTACCCTTAGCTGCTGGTCACAGCCATGATGCTCTTCTGCCTATTGACACAGACCTAGCATCTATCAGGTGGCCTTTTAAGCCCCAGGGCAGCACAATGGCAACCATAGCCCTCTCCTCTGTGATTGGTCTTGGCTGACCATCGTGAGTTTAGCCGCTCCCAGGATAATGGACAGAGGACACCAGAGAGCAAACTAAGAAAGGATTTATATTCTAGAAGCATCTATTACCTCTGGGTCTCAGCAAGGTCTCTGAGCACATAACATTTCCTTCTCCACACTTCTGTGGTGTCCCTACTCAAGTT
The DNA here is from genome assembly GCF_028564815.1 of Eubalaena glacialis. Classification (NCBI taxonomy): domain Eukaryota; kingdom Metazoa; phylum Chordata; class Mammalia; order Artiodactyla; family Balaenidae; genus Eubalaena; species Eubalaena glacialis. The sequence goes on from NC_083720.1 coordinate 42,936,681, forward strand.
ACCCACAGATGACAAGCCACCTTCCTAAGGGCAATGGAAGAGAACGGCCCTTGATGACCACCTACTGTGTGTAGGACATTGCTCAGGTATTTTCCCTGAGTTATCTCATTCAGTAGGTGCAATGTGGGGAAATATCTTCACTCGTGCGTGCATTCATTCATTTTACACTATTTAAGGACCACCTGTGCTCTAGTTACTGAATATCGAGAAATATAAACAAGACATATTCCTTCCCTTCAAGTGATGCTCAAAGAAGGTGAGTTACATGCCAAAATTACCCAGCTAGGAAGTGCTGCAGCAAGGGCAGGAAACCACTGTCTCCCCAGCCTAAACTCATCACTTTTTCCAACCCCAATGAACTTTTGAGAATAGCAGCCTTCATCATCTGGGGAGTCTGTTAACAATGCAGAGATTATGACTCAGTAGGTCTGTGAGAGGCCCAATAATCTGCGTGTTCACAATCACACTAAGAGATTCTGATTCAAGCAAACTTCAGATCACACTTTGAAGACAGTGACTTCAGACCAACTATAGAAGTTAGATAGGGGCACTGGCTATTGAAAGGCCTCCCTGGAAACCTGCGTGGCACAGAGAGAGGAGATATGCTCCCACTTTGGAGACATTGAGTTAACTGAAAAGAAGAGTGCAGTTATTGCATCCAACCATATTTGGAAGCAACATAACAAGGGTTACGTGTAAGGCCAGGAATGCAGCCATGCTATAATGCTGCGGGGCTGGCAGGGTGTGTGGAAGTAAGGCAGCTCACAAGTATCACCCCATGCCGCTCACATCACATCATGTTATTATGACTGGTGTTCCTTCGTGTCAGTGACCTGCCATGTGATTATTGCTTTATGGTTTTCAGCCCCACAGTATTAAGGGATGGGTCACTTGGGTACTTAGGTAGGCAGATGCCCTGGATAAACACAGAAACACACTTTCCTAGTAACCATACAGCTAGGGCTAACCCTGTGCTCATAGACCCCAAGGTAATCACCTGCAGCCACCAAGTTGGACACAGAAGGGGAGCACAGTGAACCCATGTTGACAGATGTGCTGAACCCAGCTTAGACTGAGGGTAACTGAGGTGGTGGGAAGAGCACTGGGCTGAGAGCTGAGAGGCCTGCATTGCAGACCTAACCATTACCTGATTGCAGGAGCCTCAGTAAGTCATGACTCCACTCGAGGTCATAGTGTCCTCATCACTAAAAGGCTTTCAGCTCTGGTTTTCTGATAGTCCTCAACTTTGCTAACGGAAAAAAGCACTTTCTCAGCTTGAAATGGCAAGCTTGAGATCCATTCCTGGCTCTTTTCTCATTATATCTTTCATCCCTGGAAGACTGGTCCACTCCTGTCCCCAGAAAGCATCTGAGTCTCTCTCATCCCAAACCCCACCTCGCCCCACTCCTCCTCTTTGCAAGGTTACTGGGCTATGTCATAGAATCAAGAAGTTTTGACTCAGGAAGGGAAAGGAAATGGACATATTTCAACAGAAAGAGTTTGTAGCTTTTCTTTCTAGGATGTTGCCATTAGCTTGAGTCAGTATCACTACCTTCCAAATTCCGTGTTTTTCTATTTTAATTCTTAAATTCTAGGAGAGGGAGAATCTCATTGGCCCAAGTGGGGCTGGATGTCTACTCCTGGCTCAATCAGGTGTAGCCAGGTGGGCAGGATCACTAAATGGAAACATGGTCAGTTATACTCCACTGCATGTGAGATGCAGTGCCCAGGGAAGGAGGCAGCCACAGCAGGGCTATTCGTCGTGAGAATTCCTGGAGGATCTGAACCTTTCCTGTCCTTTCAAGTATTTCCAACTTCTACTGGTACTCTGTACTTTCCCTGGCCCACAGGTCAAACACCAAGAGCTGAGCCGTTGTAGGATACAAAACTCATAGCTGTGCCATGATCACCAAACGGCATTCAGTGCGCCATCCTTGATTCTCCACAATTCACACTTGAGCAACTTCTTCCTCCTCTTCTTCTCTATCTTATATCTTATCTTATGTCATTCACTCCATCCCCAGAGGTCAGCCTTCACTCAGATCTCATGAATTCTGGAGTTGGGTAGAACACACTGGCTATGATCCACCCCAGCAGAATGTCAGCCCACTGCCACCTTCCGGAAATCCTGTAAGTAAAACTTTAGGCAATATTTATTATAATGCAAAGGGCTGTGCTGGGTGCTGGGAATAAAGATAAGCCCACATGTACATAATCTTTGCTTACAAGAGGGACATCAGGAGAGAGACTAGAAAATAGGTAACAACATAACAAAACAGCTCCCAAGTGCTTTCAGAAGCCCAGTACAGAAGGCAGAGGATGAACTTCAGGCAAGGGGAGAGTCAGAAAAGCATTTCCAGGGAAGGTGACACTCTCCTAAACTGTGTCTTGGAGAAGAAGTAGAAGTTATCCAGAAACAAGTATAGTATAGCAAGTACACTAGGCAGGAGGAATAGCATGTGAAAGGCTTAGAGGCTTTCCACAATACAGCAAAGGAGAGGAGCATCACGTCTGAGGCAAGGGTTCCAGTGAGGATGAGGCTGAAGGACTGGGAAGGGGCTGGACCGTGTCCAGCTGAATGGACCAGGCTGAAGTCTGTGAAGTATGGAGGAGGGGGTGGCAATGGGAGACAGGGAGGCAGAGAGACCAGCAGGGAGGTGATTACAGTCATCCAGATGAGAGATGATAAAGATATCCTGCCAGGTACAGTTGAAGCCAAGACCTAGAAGACAAGAAGGAACCAACGACAGAAAGATCAAAGAGAAGAATAGTCTAGAAAGAAACAAAAAATCTGAAGTCCCCAAGGAGGAAATACGCGTGGCTTGTTGAAGGAATAGAAAGTGGGCTAGTGAGTGGCAGAAGAAAGCAAGAGCAGTGAGGTCTAAGAGGTACACAAAGACTGAAGTTGACCCAGTAAACCGGAGAAGAAGTTTAGATTTTCTTTGACATTTTAAACAATCAGTTTACATGATCTCATTAACATTTGTTTTTTAAACTTCTCCATCTTATGCAGACAGTGGACTGAGGGGGGCAAGAATGGAAGAGAGAGAGCAGAGAGGAACTACTGACATATTCCAGGAAAGAATGAGGATGCCTGGGATACGGATGGTGGTCAAGTGGCAGGGCAACTTGGGCAGATTGGGAGAAGTTTTGGAGGTAGAATTGACAGGACTACCTGATGTCTTAGACGAGAGGTGGTGAGGGAAGGAAAGAAACCCTGTCTCATTGGCAAGGGCAACTGAATGCATAGCAGTGCCATTTACTGAGATGGGAAGACTGGCAAATGAATGAGGTTGTATTTTGGGGGGGGGGAATGGAGGTAATATGGAAATCGAGTTCTTTTTTGAATGTGTGATGTTTGAGGTGCATTTTAGATATCTAAGTGGAGATACCAGGTAGAAGGTGGTTATATAGGCTTCCCTTTGTGGCTAGAGACATAAACTTGAGTTTTATTAGCCTATAGATGGCATTTGAAGATATGGGATTGGATGTGATTATCCAGATACTAGAGTGAGACAGAGAAGAAAAGGAGATGTGGGACCAAACCTTGGGAATGAGCAACATTATAAGATAGAGAAGAAGAGGAGAAAATCGAGGAGTAACAGTCTGTGAGTTAGGAGTAAAGAGAGGTGTGGTTTCAGGGAAGCCAAAGCAGGGATGAGGGTAAGGGTTGGGATGTAGCTAAGAAGAAAAAATGGCCAATTCTGTCTAATTTTGCGGAGAGGGCAAGTAAAATGAGGACTGAGAACTAACCATTAGATTTACATCCCCAGGCCCTGGGACCACAACTGGCACACAGTAGATGCTCAATAAATGGAAGTTGAACTAATTAACTGAAGACTGTAGCTCAGGGATGACAAGTACAGAACATTTTTGGTTTTGAGGGTACAACTCCTCATCCTCCTTCCTCTGTGACAGACATTGATAATCAATTACTGCTTTTTTTTTTTTTTTTTTTTTTAATCCAGATTCAACCTTGGAATCCTTCAGCTCTAGGCAAGCACTGTCAAGTAATTGGAACTGTTATGCAAATTTAAGCTGATTTGCCATTCCTGGTATAGACTAAAGAGTCTGGACCTGACTTTATATCAGAGTTATTCAACAATGGAGCCTCATTAGGGCAGCTTCAGGAGGAACCACAGACCATCTGCAAAGGGCAATGCAGAGGGAATTCCTGCTTAGATGGGGATTGAACCAGGTGATGGATCGCTAAGGCCCACTGAAGAGTCCACAGTTCAGATGGTGGTTCTCCCTCTCCCCTCCCCCTCGCAGCTGCTCAAAGCACACAGAGGACAATCCCACCCAGCCTAGGTTAATACGTGGAAACTAAATCTTTCTTAAAACTTCCTCCTATGCGTTTCTTTTCTCTCTTATCTTTATTGGCCTCCTGAAATGCCTTATCTGCAGTGGCATGATTCTGTTCTAAATCTCTGTCTATGAACACAATTACCAGTTCTGCTTCGTCCACAAGGTAAAAAATGAATCACTGGATGCAAGACATTAACTTAACTTATCCACCCAGCCATAGGCAGACTGGCTTCATCTCCAAATGATGTACTCCCCCACGTAAAATAAAACCAGACGGCTCGATTCTTCAGTCCAACGCACTAAGCATTATGGAGAGACATCTGCTGCAGACAAATCTTGGGTCTTTGGCGCCTTTATACTTTAAAATTTATTCCTCTCCACCACCTGGAGGCTCCTGGGTCCATTTGTGGACTTTTCCACCTCATGCTGCCTTGCAAGCTAATGAGCAGTTGTTCATAGACTTGCAAGTTGTAGCTCTTCCGTTAAAATTCCTACATCCATATTGCAGCAGAAACGGCAGAGAATTTACCATCAGGAGCCTCTCAGTACCCTCCATTTTTTCTCACCTTTAGTAACTGCGTCAACAAACACGTCTGTGTGCCAGATTCTATACTGATTTCTAGCGTAGAATTTAGAGGTATGACAAGGAATAAGATGTAGTCTCTTTTCCCACCTGGGGCTCAGGAATAGACTTTAGACATTCTATGCACCCCTCTGAAGTGATAGGCAAAATGCTGTGTGTATGTGCACGTCTATATATGTCTCCAGTGGCTTGCCTATAATTTTCACTGGATTCGGAATCCAAAGAGATTAGGGATCAATGGAAATCTAAAGGCAGCTTTGACAGCTCCCTTTCCTTAATCCCCAGTCACATAGGAACCAATCAACAAGCTTGTCAGTTTGTTTGTTTTTTTTTTCCTAAATTGCTGTAGATCTAGCCCTTTCTCTCCATGCCCCTACCCTACTCCAAGCTGCCCTTATCTCCATGGGCAACTGAAAATGGCCTCCTCATGGTCTCCCCATGGTGTCCTTTCCCTTCTCCAATCTGTTCTCCAAACAGCGGCCATCACATATTTTCAGATCTCTAATCTGATCATTTCAATCCCTTGCTTACAGCATTTAATGACTTCCCGCTGAGCACCAAAGACAAGCAGTAAACTTTCACATGGTCATTAGCCATCACATCACCCTCTACTATTCTCTCGCTCTGTGAACTCCAGCCTCATCAAAGCTTTTTCACATCTTCATATTCTCCATTTGCTCTCCTGCCCCTGAGTCTGTGGGCATTCTGTAATCTCTACCTGAAAGCCTTCTAACCTCTCTCCCTTCTCCAAGTTGTATGGTAATTATCACTTCTCCTCGTTGCTTCCCCTGACCTCCCTGACCAGGTCAAACACCCTATTGTAAAACCTCATAGTTCCATGAACTTCATAGCCTTTTTCCAAGCTAGAATTACGCCGGCTTTATAGGACCCATTGATTAATTTCTGTACCTCAGCAAACCGGACAATTGGTCATTGTATCCCCAGTGCTTCGCAGAGTGCTAGGCACAGGGAAGGCGAGGACTTGATTTATACCCAGTGAATGAACAAGTGAATGATGGAGTGAGTGAATAAATAAGCAACGTGGTACATGCTGTAATACAAGAAAGCGCTAAGTACTACTGGGGTTCAGAAGAGGCGGAGTCTCCACAGTAGGTTGGGGGTCAGGACTGTGTCTCATTGATCTTCGGTATCTAGTCCGGGCTTATCACATAGTGCATGTGAGCAAGGTGCATGGACTGAGCATGTGACATAGTGACTGACTGCGTGGGAGAGTGGGCAGGGGCTTCCAGGGGAGTCAGCAATTGACATCAGTCACAGAGGGAAACTGAAAGTATCAGATCAAAGGGAGAAAGCAGCAGGCAAAGGGCATTTCCAACAGAAGAAACAAGTACAAAGGCATGAAGCCACAAAAAAGGAGTAAAGCTTCTATGGAGGTAAAGGAGGGTAAGTGTGGTAGACGTGGAGATGTGCCCCCGATTCTCCTTCTGGGAGGGAAGGACTCCTTGCCCTGCTGCAGGCTGTGCTGAGGACAGACACCTGCAGCTGTCAGCTCCTTAGCAGTGGCCTCTGCTGCAGAGAGCCACCTGGCCCAAGGTGACCTGATCCAGGAGCACTGGCTGAGATGGGGGTACAAAGGCTGGCTATTTTGGACAAACAGGGGACCGCTCTGGCAGCTTTTTATCTCCTGTGCTCCCGGTGGGGCTGGCAGAGGCCGCCGTTGGCCCTGCATCATCACAGCTTAACTACTCTCTCTGCCTCCCTCCCACAGATGTTGATCTTCCCAGAGCACTAAACTCTGTATCAGAGTCAGCCTGCGTGAGGCTACGAGAGTGGGTTTACACAGGGAAACCAACTAGAAAGTGAGTTTGCAGCTAGATGGTGAGGACCTCCAGTGCCGTGCCAAGGGGTGGCAGTTTTTCCTGCAAGCAGTGAGAGACCAGAGGCTGCTGAGAACTCTCCAGCGGCTGCGTGGTCACAAGCTGGAAGGAGGCAAAGGGACTTGGTGGGAGGCCCCCGGGTCAATTCAGGAAAGAGAAAAGTGAGGTCCAAGCTGGAGAAGTAGTGGGTCATGATGAGGAAGGCTGGTGTTGAGAAATGTGGGAGGAAAAATCAATAGCCCCCGTGACACGTTGACTACGGGCAGAGTAAGGGATGAGGGAACAATGATACTGAGGGAGTATGTTGATTCCCAGCTGTGGTGGGGGAACACTGCTAACTTGAGTTAAAAGTAGCATCTGTAGTTAACAATGCTGTAGTATATAGCGGGTTGGCCAAAAAGTTCGTTCGGGGTTTTCTGTATGATCTTATGGAAAAACCCAAACAAACTTTTTGGCCAGCGCAGTACTTAACATTTTGCTGAGAGGATAGCTCTTATGTTAAGCACTTTTTTCACAAAAAGTAATAAATAAAAGGGAAGTCGGAAACACTTTGGAGAGGATGGATTACAGTAGTGATGGTTTCATGGATGTACACTTATCTCCAGACTCATTCAATTATATACATTAAGTATGTACAGCTTTTTGTATGTCAATTATATCCAAATAAAGTGGTTTTTAAAAAATGTATAGCAACCTGGGGGAGGAACTCTTTTTCCTAATGCCTTTTTCAAGGCACTCCCAGTTAGTGGAGAGTAAAACAGTAACTGGAATGTTCCAACAGCATTTAAATACATAATCAACCAGCAACGTTTTTTCATGAAAAGAGTCATCATCAAAGTTTTTGTTTGTTATGATCGTGTGGCTTTTTGTTTATATAATCAGAAATTATGTTGCTAAAGAACATTTTCATGTCAGAGAGGTCTTCAAAGAAGAGAAGTAGCAAAGGTATGAATTTGCAAAAAAGGAAGGCCAGTGCTGAGTGAAGAACTTGGCTGGAATATTATTCACTCAATAAATATGCAGTGAGCATCTTCTACATGCCAAACACTGTGCTAGGGGCTGTGAATAGAAGGATGAGTAAAACCCCACAGATTCCATGTCAGGAAGCAAGCCATAACCGGGGAAATTTAGCATAAATAAATGATGTGTTGCTGGGCCCAGCATGGCCCAGCGCATCAGTCCAGTTCAAACATCCTCTTATTAGGCATTTGCTGCTGTGTTATTTTTGAAGTGGAATTACTTTTCATGCTTTTTTTTTCCTCATTCTTCATGATGTAGTAGTAAGTGTAGACAGACATACCGGTCCTGATCTGAACACTTACTAATGTGTGACCTTGAGCAACTTACACATCTATCCAATGGGGACAATTACATTCATCTCTTGAAAATGCACTAAAGTACTGTGTATAATAGTTATTCCACTACAGTGACATATCTTAAAAACATTTATCTTGTATGAATTCAACTATACCAAATGGGAGTGAAAAGGAGTGGAGGGAAACAATTTAAAGATATGACCAGGACTGACTATATCATTTGTGGGTCCGAGAGAAAAATAAAATTGAGAGGCCCCTTGTTCAAAAATTATTGAGATTTTCAAGATGGTTAACAGCAGAGCTTTGAGTCAAGTGCATAACTACACAGGAAGCCCTCCCTGGATACGATTTTCCCATTCCTACTCTTTCAGTTGTTCTTTGTCTCCATGTACTTCTAATACGGTGCACATGTTGTTCTATGATGAATATGATTCTGGTGTAAAAATATATGTTTGTTTACCTGTTTTGTGTTTACACTTGCCACTAACAAGAAGCAATCTGTGCGTCTACATAAAACCATATAGGCTGACCTTTAATTTAAGGGATTTTCGAGGGTGGATTTTATTTTATGTTTCCCTTTACACACTGGCTTTCTAAAACCTGTGGAAGATGATAGTCTGCAGCTGTCATTTCTCCTGGGTCTTCTAGAATAGGCACCAACCTTGAGCTAGGGTCTGGATTGACTGCTTTATATACAGAACCTCATTCAACCATCCAGCAACCCTGTAAGGTAAATATTACCATCCTCATTCTCTAGAGGAGGAGGAAGCTGAGACCCAGAGCAGGGAAATGATTTGCTCAAGTTACCCAGCAAATAAGTGGCAGATCTGGGATTTAAATATGGGTCTTTGGACTCCAAGGTCCATGCTCTCTCACTGATGTCAATAAATGTTTGCTCCTTCTAACTCTCTTTTCTATAAATCTTGCCCCAACCTTTTGAAGTGGAGAATTGTTTGGTGAATAGGCAATATGCTTTTCTGCATCCTCATAGCAGAGGATGGTTCACCAATTCAGTTCAGGCACATAAGTTGGGAGGCAGAGCCACAGGAAAGCTTGAGAGTCTAACCTGTAGTTCCAGAGCTCTGATTGTCAGATGGTGAAATTCAGGGCTGACATCACCGATCTTCAGCCACCCAAATGTGAGCCCATATGGAGAGAATGTTATTAGGAGGAAAAATCATAAAGGTCATTTTAGAATGAGTGATAGATGTAATTAACCTTATTGACAATGAAAAGTCTCAGTTGCTGAGAGACAGCGGTAAGCTTGCTTTCTAAACTACATGCTGTCTGTTTTTGCTCAAATACTTACCCCCCCCAAAAATATTTCTTGATCAACACATATAAAATTTGGGGTTGAAAACACTATGTAAGAAGTAGGAAAAAAGCATCCAGTGTGTTATATTTTCAGTGCACGCATGTGCACAAACGCACGTGCACACACACACACTGATCCATGTGCATAATTCTGGGCTTGTCATTCCCCTTTAAGAGTTTTTTTTATTGTCTTCTGTTAGCATTAGGTCTTTCATAACCCAACCCCAGTTTGCCTCCCTGTGATGACCCTCCCTAGTCCCTTCACTAAATATCCAAATTCTACTCATCATTTCAGAAGCAGCTTTACCTAGACGTGAAGCCTGCCCTGGTCTCCGAATCAGAAATGCAGGTCATGAAAGGGCAGGACCTGTTTGCAGAACAGTAATGTGTTTCCCAGTTTCAGTAGAGAGTGCCCCTCTGTCACTGCACCATCTGGCAGGCATGTCATCTCCACGTTGCATTAATCTCTCCCTTCTCTGAGAGTCCTCAGCACTGCGTTCACAAATCTATTATAGGGCTCGACATCATGCATTGCATTACATGTATTTCCATCCTCCTCATAAGCTCGGAAAATATTTGATGCATGACAGAATGGACACATGGGAGTATCTTCCCCGCTAAACCATGGGACTTGTGAGAACAGCATCCTTATATTGCTCTTTTTGCTCTCCTCTCTGTGCTTGGCATATTGTTTTGAACAAAGTAGGTGCTCAATAAGTATTAGAGACGTATTTGCATCCATCAGATTGCTATTAATGATCACGAATTTGTCTCATTCTACATGACATTTGGTGCCTCTTAAAAACAGAAGCAAACTAATTATTTGATAACACAAAGATCTTACCAGACTGCAGGAGGAGTGTGAGGAAAAATATGTGCTGGACTGACACAGGTGTGGCTGTATCAAATTATTCAAGAATTTAAAACTGCATAGGATGTAGAACTGATAGAGCATCGAAGGCAAGAGGACAATTCAACACCAGTGGAAAAAGAATCATCTGGCTCATTTTGGTGAAGTAGAGTCATTAGTCTTGACCCTAGGAATTAATGTTGACAATAAAAATAGCTACTGCCTTTCAGTGATTTACCATGTGCCAGATGCTTGCTAAGCCCTTTAGAATAGTAGCACATTAAATGCTCTCAATAACCCCATGAGGAAAGAATTATTATTATTCCCATTCCATATCCTGATTTGGAGATTAAGCTTCAGAGAGGTACAATAATTTGCCCAAAGCTGCAGAGCTAGTAGGTAGAAGAGCTGGATTCAAATTCAGATCTGTTGCTCTCAAAGCCCAGGCTCTAAGCTAGTCTGCTCTGTAAGGTAAAATAAGGATATCAGGTGATGCTTTTAGTTGAATTGAAGGGGAGATCATCTACTACATAGACTCTAGTCTCATTTCACAAATTAAAAAAAAAGAAATCCAGAGAGATGAAAAAAATGCAGATCTTAGAATCTCTTGAGTGGAATGGACTTTAAAATTCACTCAAACACCCTTATATCCAACTGCTGACTTAACATCTGCTTTTATTTTTAATAGCTTCATTGAGATATGATTCACAAACCATACAACTTACCCATTTAAAGTTACAATCCAATGGCTTTTAGAATATTCACAAAGTTGTGTGACAATCACCATATTCAAATTTTAGGACATTTTCACCCTCTCCAAAAATAAAACCTATGCCCATTAGCAGAGAATCCACATCCCACTCCCAGCCCCAGTCCTGGGCAATCCCTAATCTATGAATTTCCTCATTTGGATCATTTCATGTAAATGGAGTCATACAATATGTGATCTTATGTAACTGACTTTTTTTACTTAGCATAACATATGCTTTTGAATATCTTGAAGTCACCTCAAACTCATATGTGTAACAAATTAGTGGCGGCAACAAGGAATGGTCGAGGGGAGAGTACATTTTTTCACTCAATCTTCATTAGCCCCACCCTATAAGCTACCCCCAAATAAACAAAATCTAAGTTAGAACAGCACGCTTGATATTTATTATGTGTTGAACTGTGATTCTCCCCCCAAACTCATATGTTGGAGTTCAAAACCCCAGTTCTTGAGTTCATTTGGAGATAGGGTCTTCACAGAGGTAATAAAATTAATAAAATTAAAATGAGGTTATTAGAATGGGCTCTAGTCCAATATAACTGGTGTCCTCATAAGAAGGGGAAATTTGAAAATAGACACACATACAGGGAGAATGATGTGGGAAGACTGAAGTTATGATACCACAAGCCAAAGAGCTACCAGAAGCTAGGAGAAGGGACTGAAGTCTTCTCTCAGAGCTCTCAGAATGAACCAACCCTGCCAATACCTTGATTTTAAACTTCTACCCTCTAGAAATGTGAGATAATAAACTTCTGTTGTTTAAACCACTCAGTTTGTGGTACTTTGTTACAGCAGTCTAGTAAACTCATACAGTATTTAAACACAGCTTCTACACAAGTCTTCTAGTCAAGTACCTTGCCACCCTTAGCCTCCTCCCCAGCTAAAACCTGAAAAATCAACGTTTCTCAAAATTGAAATCCATGAGATTTTCACCCAATCCAGGCCTTCTTCCAGAGCTCCCTATCTTAGGCAATGGCACTACTATCCAAACAATTGTGCAATTCAGAATTCCAGAAGTCAGCATTGACTCCCCACCCCCCAAATCTCTCTCTCTCTCTCTCTCACACACACACACACACACACACAAGTGCATACACACACACACACACACATAAACACACAGAGGTCTATTCTAAGAGGTTCAAGAAAGGATTCTAACAAGCCTTTGAAGACAAATAATTCCCCAATATTGTTGAAAATATTCCAGATCATCAAAACTTAAACTTGCAAATGTCTTCATATGTAAAATCAGCAAATTATTATCAGAACCTGAAAAAATATAAAAGGAATTCACAGAATCTCAGCAAAGAATATCCATACAAACCTTAATTAAGATATTAGGCTACTTAATCCATGGCCATATGAAAGAATAATATATCATGAACAAGTGCAAATTTGTTCAGGACTGCAAGTCTACTTCCTCCCAGTCTACTGGCCCAGAATGTTATCGTACAAGAAAATTCGAATAGACCAATATGATTTGCCTGTTAAAACCCTGTATTGCATGTTACTAAGTAACCTAATTTATTCTCAATATTTCTAAATGTTTTTTTCATGGTTTTTTTTCAAGAATTTTTATAAGTTTTTTGGCTCTAGACACCATGTTTTTCCCTTTTTTAAATACACTAATGGTTTTGCCAAACCTTAATCTAATGAAATGTCTATCTACACAGAGCCTTTTGCCAATATAGACGCAGAAGAAACCCTCACTGCCAACATTTAATGCAGGTGACCAGTTACATAATAGTCAAAAACAATGTTTCCCGCATATGAATTTAAATTTTAAAGCCAAAAATCCACTTACTGGAGAAAAATTTCCTGGAAAAAATCCTTTAAGTCTGAAATTCAACCCAACTCAATGTCACTGTTATGATTATCTATTGCTGTGTAACAAAGCATCCCCCAAATAAAAGAATACTATGATCTTTCATGGTCCAGTGGGTTGAGTGGGCTCAACTGGTTGGTTCTCTCACTGGGCTTCTCATGTGGTTGCAGTCTGTTGACAGTTGACCTGTGCCGATCTAAAGTCTTGCCTGGGTTGCAGGTCCAAGTTGATTCACTCACGTGACTGGCAAGTGATGCAGGCTGTTGGCAGGGGGATCAATGCGGATGGCTAAGACACTCTTTGCAACTCAGATAGTCAGTGCTGTCAGAGAGGTAAGTCCAGGGACTTTAACAGACACAGCAGCCAACGGCTGGCTGGAGCAGCCTACTGTCAGCTCCATTATAACCTCTACAGCACAGAGACACATCATCAGAAGCCCTTTAAAGTCATGGAATGATCCTATGACATTTGGAAGTCTGGTTCTCAGTCCTGTGTGGAGACATCTGGAACACCACTTCTGACATCCTTGGAGTGAGCACTTGGCTTTGAGTTGGACAAGCCTGGGTTCCCAGTTGAGTAGACTTGGCAAATTTCTAAACCTCCTCTTTTAAATGGAGACAGCATTTTCCAACTTGCAAAGTTGTGGTGAGATAAAAAAGGTTAATATGTGTGAAGTACTTTGTACACTGCCTGGTATATGGTGGGGGGTTAATGAATGATAATTATTATCATTACCATTAATATCATCATTTTGCAGAGAAAAGAAAGGTTATATTTGGAAAAAAAGAAATAATTTTCATATTTGGAACATCTATAGAATAAGATGCCATATTTTGCCTTTCTTTTATTTTACCATAGGCTTTATTTTCATATAAAAAGTCAAATGGACTATTGGAACTACACTCTTTCATTTTGTTTCTTGTCTGAACACATTTTCACTCTATGTAAGGTAAAAAACTAGTGTTAGAGTATGTGTGGGTGTGGGTGTGTATGTAAGCACAGGAAAAGGATTGGAAGAATATATAACAAAGTGTTCAAACTGACCATCTTTGGATGATAAGATTAGTCACACTTTTATAATTTTCCCCACATTACAAAATGTTTATAAAAAACAATACTCTTAAACCTAAAAGAAAAAAGAGTGCAATGTGTTCCCATGTATGTCAGACCTCTTGGCTAGATTACAAAATATAAAACACAATGTAATTATTTTTACTGCTGCCTTGTTGAGCCTATAAACAATGGAATGTAGCATTTCTGTGGCTAAAATGGCCATTCATTTATTCTCCCTCATTTCTTCATTTACAGTCAACAAGCAGACATTGAGACTTACAATTTGCTGAGCATTTTGACAGACTCTGAAGATACTTAGATGAAATGAGACCTCTTAAAAACTCCACTCATTCCTGAAGCTTCTCCTGCCTGTCAACTTCCGGTGCAACCTTCCCTCAGCCCTCCCTACAGGTCTCTCCCTCTTTGTTGCCCCCAGAGTATGACTACACCTCTGCCCAACTCTCACTACAGTTTGAGCTTTGTCAGAGGAACCTGGGCATGTGTTCTTGCTCCCAGTGGACCATGTGCTCTTTGGAGGCAGGGATTGACCCCTCTTTGTGTCTCTCTTCACTCTGATCCATCTACTAGCACTAGTGGGACCCAAAAAGTTGAATGTTGAATTGAACATTACTCAAGTCCCTCATTTTATAGTTAAAGTAACTCTAACCAAGGCAGGTTTGTGACATGCCTGGAGTCACACAGCAGAGCCAGAGCTAGAATTTTGGCTCCTTCCTCCCCAGCAAGTACCACTGTGTTCCACCAGCCAATGCTATGGCCAGCTGGGACATGTGGGACTCATAGATGGTGGGACATGAGGAACAAGGTACACATCTGTCCGTGGGATTACAGGCAAGTTCTCCAAGGACCCTTCTTCACAGCTGCCTTTCCCACCAAACCCTACCTGGTGGTGTGGCCCCACTGGGGAGGGCCTGACCTACTTAGATGAGGTAGTTTTACAGCTGAAAATCACAATGGCACTAATACATCTTGGAAGTGGCAGAGCAGAAAGTGTTAGCTCTGGGTTAAGCAGGCTTGGGTTTGAACTGTATTTCTTCTGCTTACCAGCTGTTTGATCTTGGGTAAATCACTTCTTTTTTCTAAGTCTCAGTTTTTTCATATGTTAAATAGGAGTTATAGCATCTACCTGGAAGGCACAAAGCAGGTGTCCAGTAAAGGAGAGCTGTTATGTATTATTAATGTTTTTGACAATGATATCTTGCCCTGGTTGCCCACAAATTTAAGTTCCCTGTCACACCAAATACCTACCCACAATTGCATCTTTCATCCTCTTCCCTGTGGATGAGGGTCTGGGGCCTGAACTCCATGTTTCCTGCCTGGATAAGACCTTTTCCTCGAGTTCTTAAGGAAGCACATTTGGAGAGGCTCCAGATGTCTGGGGTGGTATCTCTCAACCTTCTGGCTAATTGGGGCTCCCACACAGTCCCTCTCTGCCTCTTCCCTAGAATCCTGTCTGCTACATATTTGCTTAAAGAAAACATTCAAATAAGACAGTACATCAAAAGACAGTATATTCATTCAGTGTATTCAGAGTCCTCATTTTTACTTGCTCTAGGTGCCCAGAGAAGAGAAACATTAGTAGGATTTAGAAGTGTTTAGTATTTCCTGAAAGAGATGATACTTGGGCTGCACTTAAAGGAGGGGTACCCCTCGGATCAGGGGGTTGCTCAACTCACACACGTATACCTAGATGACATGAATGGGATCCAGCATAGATACTGCAGAGAAACAGCATGGTGTTACGTGTGGCATGGGTATGGTGATAGGCAGACGCTGTTAAATTACAGTGTTCTCCCCAGTTCTCCCCGCACCCTGTCCCCATTCTCTCTGCATGCAGTTTGCAGTGTTGTCTCACTCTGAGCTAGCCTGGACGTGCTCATGTGTGATGACAGAGGCATAAGAGAGCAAAGCCCAGAATGCAAGGTCATTTCAAAACACTACTGTGTCAGGTCTTCTAACCTCTTATTGGCCAAAGTAAGTCACATGGTTAAGTCCTCTCTCAAAGGGCCAGGCAAAAAAGTGACATGACTAAAATAGCCTCTAAGAGCCAACAGACTTGTATGCAATGTCCCAGAGAAGAAGGAGATGAAAGCTAGGGCAGCCCCTATGGCCCACCAGCTCCTGTCTTCCTGTCCAGTCAATCTCTACCATGTCTGCACAATAGAAATTAAGAAAAGGGCATGGAGAAGGATTGCTGGTCCAAGTCCCTGTTCTCTCACACACTGTGACTTGAATAGCCACTGCATCTTGCTTGTTTTCCTCCAGTAGAGAGTGGTGAAGATGCAAACCCTTGCTCTAAACTCTTCCCATGTTTCATTTTGCTTTCTTTTGTTTAAGAAGATCTTATTGAACACAGGACACTCAACAAAGAACTTTCAGTGGCTCCTCATGGCCTACCAATAAATTCCAAACTCCTTAGCTAGACATTCAGTGGTCCCCATGATCTGAAGACTTTCTAATTCCTAAACTATTTACATTCTGCTTTGTATTGGGGCTATTTCTGCAGGAATCTTATCTTGACTATTCAACTGTGAGCTTCTTTAGCACAGGGATTGAGAGTTATCATGCTTTTATCAAAGAGCCTGGCTCATAGCAGGCACTTAATATGTGTTTGACTGATGTTGAGATAAAGCATTAAACAACTCCAAGACATGGCTAGTATAATCATCTCTGTAGTGGAAAGAGCATTGGATGTGGAGACAGAAGACCTAGTTCTAGGTATTAACTCTGCTTCTTGCTGCTGCGTGACCTGGGACCATTGTTTATTCTCCCCCAAGTATCATTAGTCTTCTCTGGTAGATGGGAGTGATAGTATCAACTTTCTTGGTTATTTTGGGGGAAAATAAAATTGCAAATAGAAAGGAAAAAAAGTGTAGTACAACCTAGAAAGAAATGTTACTAGAGTTATTATTTGAACCAGAGCCTTCAAAGGACTAAAGGCTGTCACTATCAGACCTATGACAATGCACAGTTTAACAGAGTTTTCTCCCCACTAATCAACTAAGTAAGTGTTGTTTTGCAAAACTACATTAAAGTTACATTTTACTTCAACAAATTGTATATCTTAAAACTAGAGCTGACCTCACTGAGTCAAAGACTTTAGATGAGATAAATGAATGGCTTTGTTGGAAGTACAATGTAAGAGGTAATAAGTATCCTTATACCCATTTTACAGCACGACCACTATGAACCATGGAGGCCAAGTGATTTGCACAAGTTAATAAGCTATGAATCAAATATTAAACAAAATATACCAGGAGGGAAGAAAAATGTATCTATATTATACACACACATAGAGCTGGGTTTAGTTACTCAAGTCACGGGAACATTTTCTGGGAGTGCTCCAGGCTGTCAAGATATGGATCTCTCAAAGAATAGTGTTGAAGTGAAGGGAGCTTTCACTAAGGGCAAAACCAGCCAAGAATTTCCCATGTGAAAACTTATCAGTAACCAACACAACTTGGCACCATTGCAGAAGTGAAGATTTTACTTCTTCTATCATACAGTCAAGCTCACTAGCAGTTCAAACCTGACTCCATGGGCAACCTGGAGCTCATCCACAATGGAGACATCCTCTGTCTCAGAGACTGTTATTGCTCTGAGAAGAGACACAAGTGCTGAGAAAGGAGGAGGCGTGAGTGTAGTGGGAAGCTCCACCTTCTACTCTGGGGCCCCTTCCCATTCAGGTTTTGCAGGTATCTTGTTGGAAGTTGCTTCATTTCCTCATGCAGCCTCCTCCTAACTGCCCCTGAAATCCTTGCCAGCAAAAGAGGGGGTGGCCCGAAATAGTCGTCATCCTGCTTACTGGCCATTCATTTTTTAAACTTAAACTATGGCTACACTCCCAGCCACTGTGGCCTGGCAACTTTGGGTTGCAGTCAGCCTTGCCAGAAAGCAAAAGAAGTAGCTACCTTCATGGGTACAAGTGGGAGAGCTGATTAGGTCTTTGTTTAGGAAACATTGCCTTTTGACTTAAGTCTGCCTGAAATTCTTTCACTCAATATTTACAACTTCTGTTTGGCTTCCATGAGAATCTGACAAAAGAATATCCTTGGGTGAAGCTTCCCATGGGGACACTGTTAAGGTATCCTTAGAGGTTGCAGATAGGAATGCAGAGGTCCAGAATGGTTAAGGAACTTGCCGAGGGTCAACCAGCAAGTTAGAGGCAGAGTAAACATAGAAACCAAGTTCTCCAGCCCACTTTCTACTGGGCCATACTCAGCCCCTTAGCAACATCCCAGCAAGGATTGTTGGGGGGCATAAGCCACCTCCCTGGCCTTAATACTGGAAGGAAAGAAGTGAGTAGGAAGCTATTTCCACTCTGAATATTCTCTCAGTCCAGACAGAGAGACACGGTCATAAAACAAAGACAAAGTAATCCAGGGGAATATGTGCTTCAATGGAGTCTTGCACAAGGTGCAGGGGGAAGAACAGAAGAGAGGGAACTCCCTCTGGGTTGATAGGGTTGGAGAGGTCACTCTGAAAAGATGACAATTGGAAGAAAGAATATGATTTGACAAGAAAATGAAGGAATATGTGTAACACTCAAGTCATGTTCCAAGAACCCTGAGAAGGGCCTAGATCCTATACAGGCTGTTTCTAGGGGACAGAATGGTCTAAGAAGCTAGAAAACAGGCCAGAACCAGATCCTGGATGATAAAGGACAGGGATTTTACCTAGTAGGCAATGAGAACTGTACTAGAAGTGTGCTAGGGCTGCTGCAACAATGTACCACAAACTGAGTGGCTTAAACAACAGAAATTTGTTGCCTCACAGTTGTGGAGGCTGGAAGTATGAGATACAGGTGTCCACAGGGTTGATTTTTCCGAGGGTTGTGAGGAAGAATCTGCGCCATGCCTCTCTCCTAGTTTCTGGTGGTTTGATGGCAATCCAAGTGGAGATATTGAGTAGGCAGTTGGAAGTACATGAAAGAATGGGATTTTCTTGACACAACCATTTCAAAAGACTACTAAGTGATTGGCAGTCTTCTGGAATTTGAGATACAAATGTGAATTACAGAAGACATTCTTGGTTGCATAACAAACCCCCTAACTCTGCTTCCTTCCTCCTTAATGGAAAATCCTTGATTTTTGTCATGTTAATCTTCCCATGTTTTCAAGGAAAATGGCTCCAGGTTAGACCCAAGAAATGAATATTGATCAGTCCAAGCCAATAAAGGCAATTCTATTCCTCTTGGCAGGGCTTGATTTAGGCATGACAATGTGATACAACCTTGGCCAATGAGGCACAAAGGGGAAGTCCATTGGGGGCTACTGTAAAAGATTTTCCTCCCTGATGAAAAGAGATAGGTCAGTAGAAACTTGTTTTCTTCTTAACAACTTGTGTGAGAATGTAAGAGCTGGCATTACAGCAGCCATCTTGATATCATGAGGGCACACACCTTGGATGAATGCCAACAGGCTGCAGATGACAAAGAGGAGTGATGGGAACATCTTCCTCCCTGTTGACACCTTGCTCCATTGGATTAAATAGCCTGAAACCTCCTACCTTCCAACCCCTCTTTAGGTTAGATAATAAAACTTTATCAATGTTTAAGCTACATTCATTTGGATACTATCTTACTTTATAGCTAAGGATATCCTAATTAATACCTGATTATGAAACACCATCTCATTTAAGGGGAATATAACAAACACATGTGCAAATACAGGAAAAGGGAAGGCAAGGTTAAATGTGAAATTGTAGCAGAGGTAAAGAGGATGAGCTGAGCATTCAGGGGAGACAGAAGATGAAACATCTCATTCTATTAATGAAGATCCAGAAGGTTTCATTATACACTAATATTTAATAATATAACTGATATATACTCATTAAGATTTTATATACAAAGCAGCCACATAGCACAGGGAGATCAGCTCGGTGCTTTGTGACCACCTAGAGGAGTGGGATAGGGAGGGTGGGAGGCAGATGCAAGAGGGAGGAGATATGGGGATATATGTGTATGTATAGCTGACTCACTTTGTTATAAAGCAGAAACTAACACACCATTGTAAAGCAATTATACTCCAATAAAGATGTTAAAAAAAAAGATTTTATATACAACAGTGTCTCATACATTTCTTGCAACTATCCCACAGAGAAGGTGCTATTATCATCTCTAGTCTATAGATGAAGAAGCTATAAGGTTCTTGGAGGTAAAGTCACAAGGCAGCCAGTGGCAGAGCTCGATTACAATCCATGTCTTTTTAGACCCAAAGACACTTAAGCTTTATGCTACAGAATGCTTCTAATCTTGTCCTCCCAAAGGAATCAAGAACTAGTGGAGGTTAAGAAATGGGTCTCTCATTTGTCTATATTATTTTCAGCACTAGCACAGTATTCTCATACTACGGATGAATGCAGAAGGAAGAAAATTTAAAAAGAAGGAAGGGAGGAATGAAAAAAGGATGGAAGGGAGGTAGAGAGGCAAACAGAGAGGGAAGAAGAAAGAAGGAAGGAAAGAAGGAAGGGAGGGAGGGAAAGAAAGATGTGGAAAGGAATGGAGAGAAGAAATAAGAGGAAAGATTAGAATAAGAGAGGAAACATAAGAAAAGAAGTGAGAAAAAGAAAAATTAACACAAAGACTTATTAACCTATGAACCTGATGAAATCTCAAGTGAGCATCTGATTTGGCCCTCAGATTTCAGAGAGGTCAGGCATTATTAGGCCTATTTTAAATTTTCATGTGTGCAGTTATCACCCAAGAAAAGACTTCCATTCTACTTTTTCTTTAGTCATTCTCTTAACCTATCCTCCCTGCCCTGCCGCTCATCTGTTGTGTTTTTTCCAATTTATAAACATTCAAGTGTTCTCTTTCTCCACTTCCCCTCCCTACCTTCTTCCCCCTTTGCATCCACTCTCCCCTCCTTTCTTCCTTTTCCATCTCTCATTCTTCCCTATGCCACTTTCTTCTGCACAGCTGCTGTCCTCATGGTTTACAATATTCAATACCCCTTCAAGATGAAAAGAATTCAGGGAGGAGAGTTTAAAACTCAAACACAAAGTGTGATTTATGCATTTGGTTGAAATACTGACTACAAAGCGGTGTTTGGGTAAGATTGAGTCAGGTGCAGTCACTCTTCACTAATGAGGAATCCACAAGTTTGGGTTAGAAAATACATGGAATTCAGGCCACTCTTCTGTCCCTTGCTTGGTGTGGACCTTATTAATTAATCATGGTACCCGTATCCATTTGACACTAGAACTAATCTTGAGATCTTTCTCTTTACAAGCCTTTAAGTAGCAATTAATAGTAGTCAATTGGCACACAAGATGAAATCTATTTGCCATTCTGGACCCAAAGTCCTGGGGTAGGCTCAAGCTCAGGTGGTAGGTATTAATGTGAGAGTCAACAATTGGGTTGAGGTGATAAAGGGATTGTCTATAAAATTATTCATTCATGTATCCATTCTACAAATTTTTGTTAAATATTCTCTCTACAGTCTGGACACTGTCATGTACAAGACATAGGCTTTCTAGGAACATGTGGCTAGTTATTGAGGTAGGTAAGTTAAATAATCACATCCTTAATTGTAGATGCTTTGCTAGAGTTAACCTATGGAAGCTCTGGAAGCACCCAATAGGTGCCACAAACCCAGCCTTAGTGGAGTTAGGTATGAAGGGTATCCTCTGTAATCAGGCAACACAACAACCCTGACCTGTGGTCCTGCACTGGTCCACATTATAGACTTGGACTGAGTGCTTTCCCACTTCTGTCCACTGCTGTTGGTAGAAGGCTAACACCCTAGGGTTTCTTTCTGTCCATTTTATGCATTTTTCACTGCAATAAGCTCCATTAGTTTCTTTTGTACCTGTTATTCATTCAATAATTCATTCATTCAGTTGATCATTCTGAAATGTTATTGAGTTTCTATCAGGTGTAAGATACTGTGCTGGCCACTGGGAGTTCCTTACTGAGCATTACAAGCTCTCTGTTCCCATGATACTTACATTTTATTAATTTTATTAATTAGCCATCACGCCTGTCATGTTTGTGATACATTCTCCACCACATGACCATTTTAGTCATATTACTATGACTAATATAGCAGTACTGGCCTGGATGCATTAGCCACAAGAGTCTCACTTTTCCAAGATCATACTAACTTAATTCTTGCTCTTAGTCTTATTTGCTCCCCTACCTATTCAATAGGTGAGGAATTTTATCTTTTCCTGGGGTTTTGGTTGTGTTCCACAAGGCATCAAATAGGTGTTCTGTACCCCAAATAAGGAAAGTAGAAATGAGGGGCTTCTATTGTTCTATACACTTGGAGAACCTTATACAGGTTTCTTTACTTCTGTATTTATTTACCTCTAGACATACCAGAGCCACTAATAATATACTAATGTGTTAATACATGTAAAATACTGTAAATGGTATCCAGCACATAGTAAGTTCTCATTAAATGTTAGCTATTTTATCAGTCGGGATGAGCCAGGTTACACTTCTATAATGAACAAACACAAAATCTCAGTGGCATAGAACAGCAAAAAGTTACTTCTTGTTTTTCCTATATGTCCATCCCATGTTGGTGTTGGAGTTGGGTGGGGGTCATCATCATTTAGGGAATGCCACCAGTCATAGAAGCAGGGAGAAAAGCAAACTGAAGAGGTAAATGCTAGCAATTACACATGTCACTTCCACTCACATTTCATTGACCCAAGCAACTCATGTGTCCACGCCTAACTTCAATAGCAGGGGAGATTCATTCATTCAGTATGCCCAGCAGTGGAGAAAGAAGGGGTATTGGTGAATGGTGGCCAGCAATCATCTATATATCATTTTTATCACTATCATTATTTTTATCATTATTATTATGTTTATTATTATTCCTATTAATATGGCTTTCTAAGAATCAAGTTACATATTTTCAGAATTACTCAACAAAAGAACCATTTTCTCTTAGAACACTGATTAATAAGAAACATAGCTTGGTTAATGCTCTTCTCTTAATCACTCAGAATGACTCCCACACTACTCCACTCCTCCAGCACTTTGCTTATACTTGTCTTACCTACTTGGTCCTGAATTCTGACCTCTGTGCCCTGACTTGAGACCTCTGATTTGGAGGCCATCTAGCATCTCCTCTTGGCACTTTGGGTCTTTGTCCACCAATCATTTTTCAACCTTGCCTTTGTTCCACCTCAGCACCCACCCTGCTCTCTGGTCCCACTCCCATCTTCTCTCAGCACCTCCCACCCAACCCCACACATACATCTCCACCTTGTTAAGCTCTATCTCCAACTTCAATAAAAGAAAAAAGAGAGAAATTTGGGCAATCAGCCAGCAGCAAAGATTTTGTTGTTATGTGTACAGATTGAGGATCACAAAAAGAGAATCCAGTGTATCTTCAAAAAAATTTCAGCTTCCAGCAACTTCCTAGAATAATAATTGGGTCTCTATGGGGTGGGGGATGAGAGAGTTTACGTCCCTCATTTCCCCTTTGCAGTTGGCTATTCTGAGCGGAAAAGTTGAAGGAAATGACTATAACGCCACAATGCTGGCCCACTTAAAATTTCTATTATGAAACAGTTGCATAAGCTGTAAGAGAAAATAAGTTATATTCTCAGGAACAAATTCTAGTGAATCAGCTCATTTTAGCCTCATATCTTCATCTGTCTCTGAAGTGGCTTATTTAAATTTTAATAGAAAGTGTTCGATGTGGGCTCAAATGGAGGGAATGAAAATAACACTGTTTATCCCCAAGCTAAAATTATGTCAGGAGCAAAAAAGGAGAAAAATATCATGCTAATTTCTTGGAAACAAACCTCCTATGTCCCACTTCGTAGGGACTGGACAAAGCAATATAAAGTCTATTGTACTGAACAAAAGCAATGATGGTACATTTAGAGACTCACTGTCCCTTTTTATTTGGCTTTTTAAAAAATCGTTCCAGTATTGAGGTTCCTTAAAAAACTAAAAATAGAACTACCCAACGACCCAGCAATCCCACTACTGGGCATATACCCTGAGAAAACCATAATTCAGAAAGAGTCATATACCAAAATATTCATTGCAGCTCTGTTTACAATCGCCAGGACATGGAAGCAACCTAGGTGTCCATCATCGGATGAATAGATAAAGAAGATGTGGCACATATATACAATGGAATATTACTCAGCCATAAAAAGAAATGAAATGGAGGTATTTGTAATGAGTTGGATGGAGTTAGAGTCTGTCATACAGAGTGAAGTAAGTCAGAAAGAGAAAAAGAAATACAGTATGCTAACACATATATATGGAATCTAAGGAAAAAAAAAAAAAAAAAAGGTCATGAAGAACCTAGTGGCAAGACGGGAATAAAGACACAGACCTACTAGAGAATGGACTTGAGGATATGGGGAGGGGGAGGGGTGAGATGTGACAGGGTGAGAGAGTGTCATGGACATATATACACTACCAAATGTAAAATAGATAGCTAGTGGGAAGCAGCCGCATAGCACAGGGAGATCAGCTCAGTGCTTTGTGACCACCTAGAGGGGTGGGATAGGGAGGGAGGGAGGGAGGGAGATGCAAGAGGGAAGAGATATGGGAACATATGTATATGTATAACTGATTCACTTTGTTATAAAGCAGAAACTAACGCACCATTGTAAAGCAATTATACTTCAATAAAGATGTTTAAAAAAAAACAAACAAAAAACAAAACAAAAAAAACAAAATAAAATAAAATAAAATAAAATAAAATTGTAACATCAAAAAAAAGAAAAATCGTTCAAGGAAGAAAAGCACCCTTGGGGGAAAGTGAGAAAAACTTGCAAAACAAAGCTTTGCCACCATAACAGGGTAGTTGCAGGGGAAAAGGAATAGGAGATAGCATGGGGGTGATGGGAAGGTCTTGCATTGGCTTGAAAGTAAAAAAAAGATCTGAGTTCAAATACTGACTTTGCCACTTACTTGGTGTGTGACCTTGAAAAAGTCATTAACAGTCATTAACAGTCATTAATAGTGCAGATTGCTCTCTCTAACAAAAAGAATCCTAACAGCTACTTCATGGTGCTATCATGAAAAGGAAAGGAAATGATTACGTAAACAATTATTTACCTAGCCCATCCTCCTCCAGAGTACCATATCTCAGTGACCTTCACACTCTCTAGACCAGGAGTTGGCAAGCTACAGACCAATCTGGCCTGCTTCCTGTGTTTAAATCAGGTTTCACTGGGATAGAGCCATGTCCATTTCTTTACTGTTGTCTATGGCTGCTTTTGCACAAAAACAGCAGAGTTGGGTAGTTGCAAGAGACCATATGGTCCATGAAGTCTAGAAAATTTATTATCTAGCCTTTTGCTGAAAAAGTTTGCCAACCATTGCTCCAGAGAGTCATGAAATTTGGGAGTTATCTCAGACAAACCCGTCTTCTTCAGTCCCCACGTCCAATCAATCACCATATTTCATGGATTCCATCTCCAAAATATCTCTTGAGTGTTTACTTGTCTCTCCATCTCACAGTCACCACCCCCATCCAAGCCACCATCATGACTACATCAATCTCCTGCAAGAGCTCCCAGAAGCCACCCCTTGCTCTCCTTTCCTGCCTACACCACAACACACACACACACACACACACACACACACAATTCTTCAAATAGCAGCCTAAGGAAGCTTTTTCAAGTGAAACTCATGCCAACTCCCTGCTTAGAACCGTTCAAAGGATTCCCTTGCACTTAGGATAAAAATCACAAGGCTTTTTCAGAGGCTCTGCAAAACCACTACCTACTTCTCACATCTTTGACTTAAGCAACACTTCCTAACACTGTCTTTGTGTCACACCAGCCTTCTTTCTGCTTATCTATTGCCGCAAGGCCTATACATAGGATGATTCCTAGTCTAGGAACAGACTTCTCCTTACATCCTCCATCTTCCTCACCTGGATAACTCCCACTCATCCTACAGGTCACAGCATAACTGTCACCTGCTCAGGTGCAACTGTCCTCAGCCCCATCTGCACTCCAGACCATGTCAGAATCCCCTGATTTACACTTAATTTTGTGCATGTTATTGCCATTTTAATATCTATCCCAAGAATGTAAGCTCTCAAGGGCAGGTTAAAGCTATGCCCATGGCTGCCTCTATCTCCAACACATGGCACACACCTCTGTATATGGCAGGATAGTGTCATGGTGAAGAGTGGACATCACTGCTAGACTTTCTGGATCAAAGTCTCCACTGCTTACCAGCTGTGTGATCAAACCATTTAACGTCTTTGTGTCTTAATCTCTACATATGTAAAATGAAAATGATAAGAGTATAGTATAATAGTATATCATAGGGTGTTGTGAGGACGATATTATTTAACATATGGAAAACACTTAGGACAGTGCCGGGTAAATGTTAAACACTACGTGAGTGTTCGCCATTCTGACTAGAGGAGGCTCTCAATAAAAATGGAATGGAGGAATGATTAATTTTTCCAAGGGAGCATGTTTTTGGCGTTTGCTATTTAATCTGAAGTTCATATCCATGCTCCAATAATACTAGATATTTGACTTTCCCAAATACCATCTGTATTGTGCCCCCTACTAGCTTTTGCACAGGCTGTTCTCTCATCATCCCCAGTCTCTCTAGTGAATTATATTCGCTGATTACAATTCTTTGCAAACACTACCTTCACCCTGAAGCCAGTTGTTCCTCCTGCTCCCAGAACAACCAAGAGAAATTATTCTCCTTTTCCCCTGTGCTATAATGAGACAGATAGATGATAGATAGATAGATAGATAGATAGATAGATAGATAGATAGATAGATAGATAGATAGAATGATATATTGATCTTCATTATACATATGATTTATATTCCATAATGTTTAAGTCATAATTATTCTGTAATGCTTTCAGTCATTTTTTTCTGCACAGGGACCATGGTAATCAAAATTGATACCACCTCAGCGTTCCCTAAACATAGTGTTTGTACCTTTGCTATAACACTCAAGCTATTTTATTTCAATGTTTGTAGTAATCTATTTGTATCTTCTCCAGGAAATTTTAACCTATGAAGGGGCAGGGACCACATCTTGCTTTGGAATGCCCTCTTCTATGCATGCAGTAGGTATTCAGAAAATGCTTAGTAATTTGTTACCGATGGTTGAATTAACTTCTGTGTCACCAGCACCTACTGTGACATACTAGGCTTTTGAGCAAATGTTTGTGGAATTGTACCGAAATAAAGAGGTACCTTTGGCATTGGCCTCTTACTTTCTGAAATTAAACTTCAAGGACCAGCAGCAATGCAACCCAATGCAAGATAGACAGGGGTTTGCCATTTACTGAGCCAGAGGGATAAGTAAGGAGTATGTCCCTGAAGGCCAAAGCAGTAAAGAGTCAGGTAGACCCAGTGTAGAAATGGATAGAGGATACCAGCTAGAGAAGGCAGTGAGATTTTCAGATCCCCCTCCAAGGTCAAATTGACACCCTGTTTCCTGGGCATCTTAGGGCTTGCCCTCAGTGAAATATTACTACACACTGTAATGCTCCCATTGGGCCGTTTGTTTCTTTGTGGACAATATATGTGTGTAGGACGTCAGGTTTTCCTGACATCCTACACACATATTTTGGACCCACCATGTGTGGGGCATGTAGCTACATGCTGAAGATGCAGCGGTGAAAGTCCTGTCTGCCAAGGAGCTCATAGCTTAAAGGGGAAGACAGAGAGAGAGGTCCAGAAAAGTCAGGAAGCCTCACACAAAAAGATTAGAAGTCACTGTGCATAGTTGTCTGTATACAGAGTCGTCTGTATATAGAGTTGTCTGTATATACTGTTGGGTGAAAAGAGTATGTTGCAAAAAACTCTGTTGAAGTAAATATTTTTTGTTTATATGTATTTTTTCTATAGGAAATCACGTTATAGGAGTGTGTGTGTGTGTGTGTGTGTATCAAAATGTTAGTTCTACTTCAGGTGAGTTGGTTTGGGGGCTCTCTGATGAAAAGGAATTTTCTGTAGAGTTTGATATATATTTTTAGCAACAAGCATGCCCTTTAAAAATAAACTTTTGGGGGGGATAATTATAAATTCACATGCAGTTATAAGAAATAATAAGAGAGATCCTATATGTACACTTTACCCAGTTTCCCCCAATGATAACTTCTTGCAAAACTACAGTACAGCATCACAACTAGAATATTGACATTGATGCAGTCAACATGCAGAGCATTTCCATCACTTCAGGGATCCCTCCTATTGTGAATGACTTATTTTTGCAAATAAAAAAAAATATAATTCTTAGGAAAAAATTTAATAGATCACTGGTGCCAGAAAACAAGATCTTAATTCATTTAGATTAGATGCTTTTTAAATTTTACATTTATTAAACTCCAGTACTCCCACTAACTATTGATTTGAGGGAGTAAAGAGTCTGGCAGTTTTGGTGGTGTCTGAACTCCTGTAGCTGCCCAGCATGCAGACACCTTTCCTTTTTTGGGAATACCAAGAAGAGTGGGATCAGGGCAGCGTCTCCAGGGACAGAAGCCAAAGGAGAACAGATGCTGTCTCCACTTTTATGTATTGAGGGTACCAGCACACAGGTGATGCTCACAGCCCTCAACCCCTAGGACTTTGAACCTTGAACGAGTGACTTAGAGGCACAAGGTGATGGAAATTATTTGTCAAAGAAGTTGATTCAGGAATCCAGTGGTGTGATAGTAAGTGACCAGTTCAGAGATGCTAGAGTGGGCATCCTAGCCAACTGGGTCTGTCATGGGTTGGTGGCTGGGCCTTGCCTCCTTTGGTCCCTGTCCATTTTCCAAGGTTTCCCATTAATTCTGTGAGCCTTCCCACTCAACCTTCCATTTAATTCATTTTCTGCTTAAATAAGCCAGAGTTTCTTTTTGTTGTTTGCAAACAAGGAACACTGAGAGGGATAAGTACTTACTATGTAGAATTAACTGTATTTCCATTATCTCTTTAACTGTCAGAACAACCTTATTAAATGGGCAGTATTCCAGTATGGAACTGGTTTTTTTTCATGGATTCTAAATGTTAGAAGCACCTAAACAATAGAGTTGTTGTAACTAATAGGATTATTAATGATCATCCACCTATTAAATCATCTTCTAATAATGAATGAGTTTGCCATGACTCACCATGCGTGGGAATAATGTGACCCAATGGACTGAAAATACTTGCTGTGTGATGACTTGATGGCATCCTCATGCAAGCCATGAGGGTTCTCGGTCATTTATATGATTTGGGACAGATTAAAACTATTTTGAAGCATTGAATTACAATTGTGTAACTAGACATCCAATTTCTAAATATCCCTAATAAGGGAATATCTAAAAAGCCAATAAAATGTCCCAAAAGAATGTACCTTATAAATATTGAAGCTGTATCAAGTCAGTCTCTCTCTTAATTATTATTTTACTCTTTTAGTGTTAATAAACCTAAATTTCAGAAATAGTCCTACAATGAAATATATCAAATCCCAGACATTCTTGACAAATAGCCTCCTCTCTTTCTGTTTTATAGCTGAGGAAACTGAGGGCTCTATAAAATGTCTAAGATCTGACAGTAGTAAATTTGAGACACAGCACTCACATTCATATTTCCTATCTCTTTGTCTCTATAAAAGAAATTTGTATAAATCTAACTTCTAATTCACTCCCTCTTTCTTCGGATGTGTTTGCAAAGAGCTTAGAAAAGTGCCAGGCATATAGTGAGTAATATATACCTGTCAATTGTCCGATCATCATTATGATTCATCTCTTCTTTAATCCACCCATTGGATTTTAATTCCAATAATTATATTTTATCTCCAGAAGTTCCCTTTCATTCTTTTACCTGATCTGTTTGGTCATGATTGATAGTCACTTTTTTTCTTGCTATTTTTATTCCATCTTTTACTTCTTCAAACACGATTGTATCTGATAATCTCAATGTTTCTGCTGACCATCACTCATGATGGCCTGTTCCCACGCATATTTGGGTATTTAGTCATCTTTCTTTAGGAGTTTATATTTGGTCGAAGTTAACCTGTGGGCATCTTGAAGACTCCAAGTTGAAAATGCTCATCCCTTAAGAGAATTCGCATATGGCATTTCTGGACACCAGGGAATGCTCTCAAGCTGGGGCCACTTTAATTTTTTGGCTTTATATTTCCTGATGCTATGAATGGTACAAAATAATCTTAGATCTACATGAGAACAGACCCGGTCTGGAGTTAACAAACTCCAGGGGAGACAAGTGTTATGGTTAATTCAGTTCTATCCAGAGTCACAGCAAAGACAAACACACTTTCTTGTCAGTTGCACGCAGATGGTTTTTTTTTAGTCCAGCTTTTCACTGACTACATAGGCACTTATAGAGTCATGGTTTATGAGGGGATCTTAAGTCCAGTACCCACCTTGTTGCATGAGCCCCAGATCCATTTTCTCATAGTCTGTGTGATCAATAGTCCTCAAAACTTCAGGTACCTGGTTGTGTCATTTTACCCAGGATGACTCTGCCTTCATGATTACTCACCTCTCTGGTTTCAGTTTGTTAGTTTGCAGTTTCGTCCTTTAGTAAATTCCATACTTTCCTGTGGCTTCAGTAACACACTGGAAAGTGTATGGTTTGTTTGTTTGTTCTGTAATTTATTCAACACATAGATATTCCATAGCAGAAAATTTCTCCAGGCCATCTTGCCCACCACATGGCTGGAAGAGGAAATTCATACAAACCTCATGGATGACTGCAATTGTAACAACTGTGCTCTGGGCCAAACCAGCTTGAGAGAAAGAGGACCACACATGAACTTTCAGCCCTCTTATTTCCCCCCTGTCAAGTGCCCCCAGAAGAGTTCTGCCAGGTGCTAGGAGGGTGTATCACAGGTGCTCTGAGAATTACTGGACTTTTACCTTTTTCTCTTGTCCTCTCTGGATCACGGTGCTGCTATTACTGGTCACCAAAGATACCAAAAGTGGCCACTCTCTCCCCCTTGTCCATGAAAGGACCCTCTGCCCTTGCTGCTGCCACCCAAGGACGAGGATACTGACTTTAGGGCCAATAATGCCAACGCCAAGGGTCACAGCACCATCCCACTCACCCCAGCCAGTTCACCCTTGTGACCAAGGCCACTGTTTCAAGGCTATTGGCATCTTGGTCCTCAACCTCTACAGTAATCATAGAAAGATCACTTTTTAAAATTTTTAGCAGTGAGGGTGATAGTCAAAGACATTCACTATCCTTGTGAATAACATTTGCTGAGCATGCCAGGCACTGTGTGATTTTTCTGTACACATTATCTCATTCATCCCATGACAATCCTCTGGTCTCCAACTAGGATCTGACAATAGGGATTGTAGGTGTCTCCTACTGTTTTCAAATGAGCACCTAAACCACATTATGGTTAAGAATGTTGGTTCTGGAGCCTCACTGTGTATGATTAAATTCTTTTTCTGCTGCTTATTAGATGTGTGACTTTGAGCAAACTACTTCATCTGTCTCACAGGCTCAGTTTTCCCATCTGTTAAATGGAGCCCATCAGAGAATATGCCCCATAGGGCTGTCATGAGTGATAATATGTTTGGCTCCATGCCTGGCATGTTGTAAGTGTTAAATGCATTTGGACATTTTTAATGTTTTGCTATTACTATGTACATCAACGTAAAAATTAATCGATTCAGGTTAGATTTTGCTCATGGTGACTTTTTCATTGAATGGATACTAGAAATATAGTTAGTGGACAATGTTGACACTAAAAGGGTGGGGGCAGGTCACAGATTCAAAAAGATTGTAAACTACCAGCCTATGGAAATCTATTCCTACCACACAGGGCTGTTGTGAGAATTAAAAGAAAATAGAACTGTGAACCACAGGTCCAGAGGGGCCACACCCACCCGTGCCCTGAATGGAGATCAAGGCCATCAGGACCCGAGGGGCAGGGTCTGGAACAAGGGCAGTCTGTATGACAATGATGGATGGGGGACTGTGCCATATCTCTTCCCATACCCCTGATCAAGGGTTTGACAGGCCAGACCTGCCCATGTGTTAGAGTTCTGGATCTGTTGGGAGAGGTTAAAACACACAAAGTCAACATTTCCTAAGCCCAGGATCTCACAGTGGGTGACAGGAGAATGGCTTGAAGGAATCTCTTATGGTTTCTGACTTAAATAAAAAAAAAAAAAAAGATATATATCAAAATAAAACATGAGAGAAGAACAAAGGGAAACCAAATGAATGGCACAGACTTGAAGATAACAGCAGGGAGATCGTATTTATATCTATATTGATATCCACATCTCTACCATATCTATATTTATGTCTGTGCTTTTAATCATCAATCTCATCTTTCTCATGCAATTAAGAGTTGGCAAGGGAGACGCAAGAGGGAAGAGATATGGGAACATATGTGTATGTATAACTGATTCACTTTGTTATAAAGCAGAAACTAACATACCATTGTAAAGCAATTATACTCCAATAAAGATGTTAAAAAAAAAAAAAAAAGAGTTGGCAAGCAGCATGAGATACAAGGATGGCCCTGAAATACAAAACCTACAGCAATAATTGCTTACTTTCTCCCTCTCTCTCTTTCTCTCTGCACACACTGCTTGGATTTTCTCTTTCTTGGGACATGGAGTCCTCATTTATACTCATTAAAATGTGTTAATGAGAACTTTGCAGAGAGAAAAATGAAGGAACAAGCAGAAAGAGAAAAAAAGACACATCAAGAGAGTTTAGGTTCTAGTTAATAAGCAAGACAGAGCAAAGTTGTATCTTTTGGCCATGAACATATTGTTTGCTCACTAAAGATGCTTATTACTCCTTCCCTAGCTTCTCTGAGTCCATAGATCACTCTGTAGTGGCATGAATTGGTTTTCAATTCAGTAAACCTAGTTTTGAATACCTACTGGGCAGAAAGCACAGAGCTGAATGTGCTGGGAAATACGAAGCTCAAAAATATATCTCTTCTTTCTGCCCATGTCCACTTGGGTCGGTCAACCATAATCACCCTCCCAGGCTCCTCTGTGCAACCTTCTCTGATACACAGTGTTTGGCATATGCTAGCTGCTTAATAAATATTTGCTTAGTGAATAAATAAATAAATCTACCTGGATACCCAAAAACAATCAAGGCACACCACAGTCCCAGTGGGCAGGGTCATGCCTCTTTCTTTAAAAACAACTCAAACCTGCCAGACCATGACTATTTGTATGAAACCCTGTGTTCCCTTCCTCTGAAACATCCCCATTTGAGGATTCCTCTTACTTCATTCACCTTGGTCCTTCCTTGTTTCCCACCTCAATTCCCCACTCCAGTTCTGGTACCTTCCCACAGTTGCGCCCCATTAGCACAGCTATATCAGTTGATTCTAAATTTGCTGCATTATTTCACGTCAAACCTTCTGGACTGGATCTCAGGTGAACTGCCAGCAGTTGAGAAAGGAACCTCCAGCACACGCCAGGTTTCAGTCTCACTCAGCTCTGCCTTTCCACTTCATCCTATTGTTTTTTTAAAGGTGGTATTGACATGGTCAGAGCTGTGTGCTTTGGCTAAGATTACCCTGAAGGAAATGGCAGATGAAAGGGAAATTAGAGTGGTGGCAGAAAGTTAAGAAAATATTCAGTCGTCCAAGTGAAAAGAAATGAATGTCTGAACTAAGGTAGTGATGAGAAAGAGAAGGAAGAAACGTGAGATACATTATGGGAGACAAATGGCCTGGAAAAGGGATTGAATGAGATTCAGGCTCAGTGAGCTGTGGTGAACTGGTGATCTGTAAAGCATGTGCCATATCAGAGAAAACAGCCTTTACGGGTAAGAGCTGCCCAGGGAGGTGCCTTAGAGTAGATGACAGGGGAACTGAGTCCTCAGTGACAAAGAGTCTACACTGGCATGGAAGTGAATAGGATGGGATTTCAGGTGAGAGACAGTGAATGAGGGAGCACCTGGCAGAAACCACAGAAATATCTTGGATATTGCGGTGTCCTTAACGCTAAGACTGATAGATAAGAGTTGACCACTCCTTTACCCTGGCTTCCAGAGTGAACAAATAACCCAGGCCTAGCTAATGTGAGGATTCTACCACCCTGGCCTCAATGATCGGCTCATTTGGGCAATTGGCCCAAAAATATCCAATTAGAATTACTTAAAAGATTGAGATGACCCATTCCCTGGCATTAGGATTAAGATTCCTTTTTCTAGTAGAGTGTGAATACACTCTATTTTTCCCAATCTTCTGCTCTACACAGCCACTGGTGCAGTCACAGGGATCTTTCAGTTGCATGTAATAAAAACCCAATGCCAACTAGCTTAAGAACAAAAAAAAGTATCCAGATTTCCCAGGCTAATTTTCCTTCCACTGTGCCCTATCCTCATCATCCTCATAGAGATTTCAGCAGAGTTGTCCAATTGAGACAGTTTCTCTCTTCTGAGAAAAGAGATTTGTTCTGCTAATTATATAACTGTCTTCTTGACATTTCTGCTCTGTTACCTCTTCACACCAGTTTTTAAAGAT
This sequence comes from Eubalaena glacialis, assembly GCF_028564815.1. Taxonomy (NCBI): domain Eukaryota; kingdom Metazoa; phylum Chordata; class Mammalia; order Artiodactyla; family Balaenidae; genus Eubalaena; species Eubalaena glacialis. Next base: position 42,970,983 of record NC_083720.1, read on the forward strand.
ATAACAGAAGATGATGTTACTTTATATCACACACACATATAAACCCATGCCTTTGAAAAGTGCTACTAGCTTCTACCTCTGGCTGTTTGGCTGTTTTTTACATTTCTCTTCCTTTTTGTATGCTGGGTTTTCCCAGGCCAAAAAAATATATATATATATATCAGTCTTAGAATTGGATAGAGGTTAGGGATGAACAGATACCACCCTATTGCTGTAGAGCTGAGGAAACTGCATAGTAAACACCTAGTTTCTATGTTGAAGACACAAGGCTGTGCTAGATCCTGGAGCTTGCAGAATTACTGGGAATCAATCCATACTTACTAGGCACTTACGTTCTGAAAGGAACCAAACCTGTCTTGCTCAGTTGAGGTGCTGGAAGTTTCTTCTAATATCACCTCCAAGTATAACATAAGGTGTGTCTGTCTCTGGACACCTTTCATGAGACAAAGCGATAGGTCTGGTGTTCACATGGCCAGCAAAAACCCATTATCAATGGAATGAGTTTTTACAGGATTTTTAGAGAAGCACATTTAGAAACTGCTTGAAGTGATTTGGATATGAATGTTTAAATAAAACCCGATTTTTAAAACTCTGTTAACTAAAAAACTTATGCTAGTAGACTTTTAGGGAAGAATTAGAAATTCACAAGAAAACTTGCTGAAGTCAGGGATTACCTCAAAAAAATTTTTTTTGGAAAAGTCTAGGCTACTCACATAAATAGTTACTCATATTCTTCTAGGCTTTTACCATTTGCAGAGATTTCACTCATAGACTTTAACTTGAGTTAGGGAGAGCAAGCACCTTTATTTTTATCCCCTTTTGACAGCTGCTAAAATTGAGGCATAGAGAGGTTAAGCAAATTTCCAAAGGTCAGACTAATAAATGGGGAAGGTGTGAGTCAAAGAGCATTCTGCCTCTATGTCCAAAAGGCAGCAAAAAAGAAGATGGGATCTAAAATCAGAGCTCCCCAGACATTTACTAACCCTGTGACATTTGTCCAGTTACTTTATAATTTTAACATTTATTTTTATTTTATTTTTTTTAACATCTTTACTGGAGTATAATTGCTTTACAATGGTGTGTTAGTTTCTGCTTTATAACAAAGTGAATCAGCTATACATATACATATATCCCCATATATCTTAATTGGATTCCTCATTTATCAAATATGGATAACACTTATATGGAAGTCTTATTTTGGGATAATGTAAGATAATGTAAGTTAGACACCCAACCTGTAGTAGGTAGTCAATGTTAGTTCCCTTCTTCTTCCTTCTCTTGGAGTACATTGTAAATTCCATGTGTACTACCATGTAATTCCAAAGCTATGATCATATGTAGATGTTCACACATTCATGATAAAAACTATGAGGGAGAGGCCCTCAGCCATCAGTGAAATATTTATTCACACTCACTATCTCCAACTCCACCCCTGCCTCTACCCCCAGTTGTGTACCTCCTTTATTTCTTGTATGAGCAGTTCCCCAAACCTGAAACCTGCAAGGCAGCCCATGATCCTCTTTCCTCTTGCCTTTGACATCCTATTAGTCACTGAATCCTACTCACGTCACCTCCGAATAATCTGTTAAATGTGCTTTCTTTCCTCCATCACCATCTCCAGTACTCTAACACACATCCCATTTATTGCTATAGGATAGTCTGCCTCTGCTCTCAACCCACGCTATTCTATCCTCCAGGGTGCTTTCCACTGTGAGTCTGTAAGAGATGGATCTGATCATGGAATCACCTGCACCAAGTCATCCAAACTCTCCAACGGCCTGAGGCATCTACAGTCTCTGGCCTGGAACATAAGGCCCACCATCAGCTATTCTCCACCTTGATCTTCTATCACACCTCTCATCTTTCTTTCAGAACCCCTTGGGCCATGTCTAACTATTGAAATTCCCTAAAGGTGCTTTGCTCTTTCTCACCCTCTGTGGTTGATCTCTCTGCTAGGAAAATTTACCCCACTTTATAATCTGGAAAAGTATGTTCATCATTAAAAAGCAGCCCAATATCCATCATCTCCTCTGGGATAATTTCCCTGATACTCACTCCCCAAAAGCTGGGTTATATGCCCTTCATGTGCTCCTATAGCCCTTTATGTTTGCCCCTTGTTTTCAAAGAACATTTCAGAGTGTAATGTAACTGGTAGTTTATATATCTCCATGAAGATAGAGTTTTGAGATGCAATATTCTAGTAAGGTTGAAAGCAAATTCTAAAGCTGCCTGGGTTAAGCTCGTGTAATATCATTTACCAACTATGGGATCTTAGGTAAGTTTAATCGACCTTTTTATGCTTTGATTTCATCTTTGTTAAAAAGTGTGTATTAGTTTCTTTTGGCTGCTGTAACACATTACCACAAACTCAGTGGCTTAAAACAACAGACATTTATACTCTTACAGTTCTGAAGGCCTGATATCTGATATTAAGGTGTCAACAGGGCTGTGCTCCCTCTGAAGATTATAGGAAATGATCGGTTCATCATCTCCTCAAGGAGGCACAGGGTGTTCCCTGACTCATGGCCACACAACTGCAACCTCTGCCTCCAATGTCATGTGATCTTTTCTTCTTCTCTATTTGTCTCCCCTCTGCGTATCTCTTATAAGGATATTTTTCATTGGTTTATGGCCCATCTTGATAATCCAGATGATATCCTCATCTCAAGACCCTTAACTCAATTAGATCTATGAAGACCTTTTTCTAAATAAGGTCACATTCATAGGTTCCAGGGATTAGGACATAGACATATCTTTTGGGGGACCACCATTCAACCCACCACATGTTTGTCTAGCTTTTATGTTTCTTGGGAATACTGAATGAAATTATGCATGTAAAGCTCTCAGAACAGTACCTGGCAGAAAATAAATGTTTAGTAAATGATAGCTATGATGGTGACGATGACGATGATGATATGATGTTGTTTTATAGTAATTATCTCAGAGGCTGGCACATACATAGTCCTTATGTGCCTGGTTTCTTATTTTAAAAAACTGTCTTTCTTAGATCAAAAAAAGTTAACTAGTACACTTGAGACATATTGCTAACAGCAAGGGTTTATATAGGTTTTTCTAGCTAATCTTCATTTTAACAGCAACAACAAAAAAATTCAATTAACCAGAGTTCTCATCCACCATCACACATGAACCTTGGCCGTGTTTCCAGTATTAGCTATCTCCCAAAGAGAGTTATACATGCCAAAGGCACAGAGTTCTTTGCTATTTTCCAGCACCCAAAAATGAATGACTTTCTCTGAAATAAAGTTGGAGAGATCATGTGTATGTGATTATAGACTCAGAAAGTCTAGGAAAGCAACCATCAGATAACCATCCTACAAGATGTCAGATGTGAGGATACCAAGGTTGGCAAAGAGACGACTTTCCCCAGGTCATTCATCGAACTGGTGACAAAGCAGAGACTAAGACCCAGGTCTCCAGATTCACCCCAGTCTTATTCTCACCAATGATCTGCCTCATGTTTTTGACACTATTTAGTGCAAGAAATTAATATAAATAATAAGGTCAGGTGTTTAAAAGGATGGAGAAGGTCAAGAACCTTAGCGGAGTCTTATTGTCATAAGCTTTCAATATTCTATTCCAATAGACCCATGTAACGGTATAGATAATACCCAAATAAATTTATATTCCACTTTTATTTGGTAATAACAACAGAGAAAAGCAGTGTAGTGTATTCCAGCCACCTCATTTTGACACCAAAGGTCCTCTATGACTTTCCTTGATAATACAATCACCTTCTTCTCCGCTTCAGGAACCTTCTACTCCATTAACTGAAGTGCTGACTCCATACCTAACGCATGCTTTCTCTAGTCCATGTGTTGTTCCAGCTCTTGTTCTTTGTGTCCTGAACACCTTCTCCTCTATTTCTACATCTCCAAGGCTTGCCATCCTTGAAAGGCTCAGTTCAAATGTTATAGGATCTGAAAAGCCTTCCTTTTTGCTTCCACCTGGCAGTAACATTTCTTGTCTCTGAATTCCCATTTCATATTTTTTACACATCTTTTGCAGCATTAGTCATTTCTCAATTTATATTTTTATAGTTTTCCTCTTATTTTATTAAGGTCTCGGAGACATCCATAAAATGAGAGTTAAACAAATAATGTTTGTGTTAGAGAGATTATTACACACTGGAAACCCCCTCTTACCCAAGGACTTTCTGAGAAAGGTTCAACACATGTTCCTGGTACCATGGCCACAGTTAAGTGGACCAGGATGGGAACCCAGTTCAAGGCCAGACAATCCCCAAACTGACCAGAAACTGTGCAGTGGCAGATGGGATGAAAGTGATGGGCAGGAACTAACTCATACTAGCTCATAGGATCCAAGTGCTCAATTCTCAGGATTCAAGGAACCAGGTGACATTGTGTCAGTAGGTTGAAATCAACCATAGTGGGAATATTTGCATCATGGAAATTGACAAACTCTACAAATCAGGATTTCCTCCCACCCCAATCTCCTACAGATAGCCAGTTATTAAATATTTACCAGCACAACACTAATGCTAATAAACTGAATCTTCTTCCTTGGTTGTTTGAGAGTGAGACCTACAGAAAGAGTCAGTGGTCCTTAACAGTGGTCCTAAAGCAGAGTAACTTAGAGGAGATGGCTGTGAGCTATGAGGTAGCAAAAGCCATAAAATGGAGAGACAGGAATAGAAATAAGTTAATCAATAATGGCAGGTTCAGCATAAGCAGAGGCAGAGAGCAGTGAAGTTGTTATGATGACATAATCTTGAAGTAGGAAAAACAGATGCCCCCACCTTGGGATGGTGACTAATCCTGGTTCCTGGACTTTTGCTGGATCCCATGTGACCTTTTCTAAATCCTGCTTGTCTGTGAGGCTGGCTCGGCAGTGATTCCTGTTTTCCTCACTTCCCTGTCTCTCCTGAAAGATAAATCCTCATCCCAGAGGACTTGCAGCCCAAGGAGCAGGACAGAGTGACTACGACGCTTTGTGGCTCATAAAGGGCTTTCACATCCATCCTCAAACATAATCCTCACAACAGCCTTGGTGGTTACACAGACCACCAGCTCTTGTTGGCACCAACCAGCCCATGAGACAAGGAAGCTGAAGCTCAGAGAATCTGCAGGTCATGTCTCTGAACAACAGGCTTAGTCAACAATCAGAAGGAGCAAAGAGGAAAAGCGAGAGAGACAGACAGAAGGAGAGAGACAGACAGAAAATGATTTGAAAGTTCAGATGTCATATACAGATAACATGATATAAAGGTATACACACACATATACACATATGTACATGTAATATCACATAGATTATATTTCATGTATATTCTGTAGCATCAAACACACCTGGGTTAAAGGTTTAGCTTCCTACTCATTGGTCATGAGAACTTGGGCAAGTCATTACCCCTCTGAAACTTCATTCATAAAATGGATATTAAATTTCTCTGTCTACTCCATAAGATTCTGATAAGGCTTAAAGAGAAATTACATGTAAACCATTTGGTGCAAAGCTTGCCATGGAATATTTGGTATATTTGGTGTATAGTCATTATTTTAAGTAAAATAATAAAAATAAGAACTATAATAATTTTAATTTATCTGATTTTAATTAATCTTTAATTAATTTTAATTCATCTTTTAAATTTTTTAAAAAGCACTGACTGTTAATGAAATGACTGTTACACATAAATCAGTGGTTTTTTATACATGTACACAGTCTGTTCTACAAAAAAACACACACACACACATTGGAAATACACAAGGTTCAAAATTAAACATCTTTAAATAAAACATAAAGCAAAAACATCTGCTGCTGAAACTTGGTCCCTAGGCAGATTTGATTTTTGAAAATGACAAAGAGACCAAATTGTGCTTCGATTTCTGGTTTGTGTGAGAGTAGGGAAGGTGATTGCTTCCCTGGAGCTGACAGCCTGCTTGAGGGAAAAATGCAGATGCTTAAACAAAGGGTATTGTATGCTGGGCTCTCTGGGACCCTCAGCCAGCAGGGAATTCTGTAGCCACATCACAAACAGTGTTGCTGAATTTCCTTCCATTTTCTGAAATAGCAACCACCACAAGTGAGACACCCTAACAGGACCCATAAATGAGAAAAGAGCAAATTCATTAGGCTGATGTAGGATAACACTCTTTGCCATCGGCAGAGAAATCATCTATATTTCTAGAGACTTCAGTATGTGGCCTTATCATTTCCTAATAGAGCCTCTGCTAATATATTACAAACCAAGACCAATTCCTCCTGGGAGATGAGTTTCTCTGGCCGTGACCTAGAAATCAGACCCAGGATGTCTGTCAGAGATCTTTTTGAATGTAATTCAAGTAGAATTCTTTTTACAATAATTTTAAAGTTAGTAAAACAAAACCAAAAAAGAAAGAAAACCCACGTAGTATAGAGGCAAGAATATCCACCAGCAAACACATCACCCTAACATAATTACCTCCTTTTACGTACGTTCTTTCCAGCCTTTTTTTCTCACGTGGTTGTTTTTACAGAATTGAAGTGAGAGTATCCACATGATTTTGCAACGTGAATTTTCAGGAACTGGGCTGGTGTTCCTTGAAGTGGAGTAGGACAAGGGAAGGTGACTTGAAGTGTGTCCATCTGCTTCACTCACCTGCCAAGGGTCCAATCAGAAAGTACCCCTTGGAGGAGATTCATTTCTTTGAGGAGAGGATTATGGATTCAGGTGTTTCCCTCCCATTGGGATGGGACTATCCCAGGAGTGAGAGTGAGAAACAGCTCCTTTGTCGTAGCCCCAGATTACCTTTCCTTCCTTCCCACGTCACTTTCTCCCTCACACCCAGTGCTCCTGGCTCAGGGGACTGATTCCAGGTTTTTGATCACCTCTCAAGGTGTTCACTCCACCTGAAACTCTCCTGCCCACCCTCCAGTTTACCGCTAACCCCTTCGACCACTCAGGCCTCCTATTACAGGCCCCTCTGCTAGAAAGCCTTCGCTGAACCTCACCTGTCCCACCACCTCGGACTCGGGAGGTGGTGATTCAGAGCACTGCAGCCGTCTCTTCATGGAACTCTTTACACTACTCTCAGTTTGTTTTTCATGTCAATCTCTTTCCTAAGGGAGAGACATGAAATCACATCGAGGAGAGAAGTAAAGGACAAGGAAGCCTGGCTTGTGCCACCACCCACAGCGTGCAGGGGGTCATGGGGATATTTGAGCAGCAAGAGCCTCAGCCCGAGTGTGAAGCATGAGCAGTGAGGTCCAGGGGCAAAGCCACTCTGGAGACTGCAGGTATGTCCATCCATCAGGACGGGATGCTCCTTCCCCACAGCTCCAAAAGGGCTTCCAGGCTGGGGTCAGTCTTTAAAAGGGCCACCCCTGAAGAAAAGGAATCATCCACTTGGAGAAATGCAACCATGATCAAAAGGCCTGAGACTCAAAGAGGAGAGGGGCCAACATCAGTCCTCACTGTCAGAAACATGATTCCAGGGAGGAGTGAGAGGAGGAGGTGACTGAAACCCCCAGCAGGAGCCCTCAGAGGAACTCCAAGGCCCTGAACTGTCACAATGGAGCAGAATGACATGAAGCCAAGGCAGAGAAGAGTGGTCAGCCATGGCACTGCAGATCACAGGCCTGTGGTCAGAGAAAGAGGCCAGAACAAACACAAAGCTATGGTCTGCAGAGCTGAGGCTGTCTATGGAAAAGGAGATTAGAACAGTCCTCTGTGGTCCCCAAGGGTAGAATTTCTCTAGACCTCCAAAATAGTTTATCTGTACACTTAAGTGATCTCTCCTAATAGCACCCAGAACAAGAGCTGGTGGATGAAGTATGCTGGTAAATATTTGTTGGATGGATGGATGGATGGATGGATGGATGGACAGATGGATGGAAGGATGGTTGCATGCATGCATGCATGAATGCATGGATGGATGGATGAGTGAGTGAATTGCTACTGCAGGATTTCACAGAGATAATTGTGTCTTAGAAAGTAATAAAAAAATAGTATCACTCAGGCAGTCATCTCCTTAGCCAGGAATCTGAAAGGACAAATCCAGAGGCAAAACAGGACAGATGCAGAAGCAAAGAGGGAAGCAGCTTGCAAATACACAAATGGAAGCCTCCCTGGCCACGATTCAGCTGCACCCTGCTTCTTGACTAGGTACCACTTTCGGAATACTCAGATAAGGGTTCCAGCATCCATATGTACAAATGAGGAACATTGTGGAATTTTAGAGTCCCAAAGGACTTCAGGAGTACTGAAAGGGAGCTTTTGCAGTCTCCAACCTATTTCGATAGTTCAGCTATCCTTATGGGTAATTTACATTGATTAAATTATGTTCACATGGGCCAAATATGCTGGTAATCACAGAAATGTAAATAAGTTAAATTCCTCTATTAAAGGACAGAGTCTGAGGTTTTTTAATACAACTTCATGTATCATAATACACACTCCTAAAATAAATATATCAAATAAAATAAAAAATAAAATATTGGAAAATTATATGATAGGCAAAGGTGACAAAAAGAGAAGCAGCTATAGCAATATTAATATCAAGTCACCTAATTTAACTATAAAATTGCCTCTTTGCTAATGATTGGGATTTTATCATCACAATGAGGTCATCTCCTGCTACAATAAATTAATACATGTAACACTATCACTTAATGAAAATAAATAAAATAAATTAATAAAATAAATATAAACCAATAGAAAGTAAATACACTCAATATGTTTGGTGAATAAAATTAAGATATGGGTTCCATGTGGCAACAGTAAATAAAAGGGGAGATGCTCTACAGAGAAAAGTATGGGCACCCCAACTTAATTCAAAGTTCTCAAAGGACTGAAGCTCTCAGAATGTCTGGAATCTGCCCATGGACATACCCCTGGGCCCTTTGACTCCAACACTTGTATTCTTTTGTACTCAGTCAGTTCTCTCCTACAAAATGAAAAGCCTGTTGCAAAAGACTGAGTGGCTAAAGACACTGCAGCCTTGCTGCTTAGCCCCAGCCCTACCAGCTTGACATCCAGTAGGCAACGGTGTGGAGTCTCCCTTTCCAAGTCTGCAGTAAAACAGCAGACACCCTTCTAATACCACTTGAGTCCAATGGCTGGAAACTCAAACAGGATTTCTATGTTACAATCTGGAGACCAAATTCCTTCTTTGGGAAAACACAATCTTTGCTTGGAAGGCCACTAGTCACCATAGCCTCGCCAAGTTGACTCATACAATTAGCCATCACAGCCATACTTCTATCAGCATTCAGAAAACTCCTGCAGCAGAAGAAATAAAAGGCTCTTGGCTTTGGAGATGTCAACTCCTTTGACCTCCTTTCCAGATTCTGGCAAAGAGGAAATAACACATTCTGGGTGAGAAAATTACCAGTTTTTAAAATGCTGACAAGGTACAAATCAGCCCAAATGGCCTTCTAACTGGGTGATTAACACATGCAGGGCAGGGCTACCTAGGCACCACCTTCTCAGTACATTTCTGCACCCCAGGCACAATCCACATGCCCATGAGCCCTGCACCTTGTGGGGAGTGGGGAAGACAACTACACACAATGAAAAGGAGTTCTTTATCATTAGATGCGACTCTTGCCCCAACTTGCCACTCTTAGCTGGACTGGGCCAAATGGATTCCATTGCCAGGTTGTCATAAATGTCTTTCCAGCCCCAAGCCATGTGTCCTTTCTGCTTAGCTGCATTTTGGTGTCATGGGAAAGCATTCACACACCCCTTCCCTCTGTAGGCCAAGGAGAAGCACCCACAGCAGGCTGTGGGAAACCCTCACTTGGTGTCCACATCCGCATGAGGGCTGGCACTGACAGAGGCATTGGAAAATTTGCTGGTTTGACTCATTGACTCAATCACGCCCAGGCCCGAGAAATCAAGCTTTTCTTTTTATCATTTCATTTTTATTTTTTTAGCAAGGAATTTGTTGTCTTTTACAGATGTGAACCTTCTTTCTGCTTTGGAGGTTGCCTGCACCCCCAAAATAGAATTGGCAACAGACTCATTGCTGGCTACTTTATTCTTGAGTCTCTCTCATCTGGGAAGCAGGAAGGTTAGCACCAACCCACAGAGTCCTTGTAAAGATCACATGAGATACTGGATCCTAAGTGCTTGACTCCAGTGTGCATTGAACAAAGTCTCTTTCCTCTTCCCTATTATCTACGGAATGTTCTTGTTACAACGCAACTCCCCACATGTTGTCCCATTGGGCCACTCGACGTTCCCATGAGACAGGTGTTGATTATCCCCAGCTGGCAGAAGTGGAAACTGAGAGTCAGTTTGCCAGCCTCCCAGCATTGGGGTGATGGGTGGAGGCCCCACTGTGTTTCCAAGTTCATCCATTAGCGACCGCAAGCCTTTTTGTTTCACAACATATAACAGATCAGGGCAAACAGGTGTCTGAGAAAATAACAATAGCCAACAGGGACAGGCAGGCAAGAGAGAGTCTGGGGGCCACTGTGGCAAGGTCCGGGGTACACTGTGGGCCAGAGCAGAGGAAGGAGTTAGGATGTGCAGGGCCAGTTTCAGGGTGCATGTGTGGGAAGCTGGGAGGAGAAAGAGCGAGGATCTGAGCCACATGGTACAGGGGGAGAAAGAAAAGGTCACCTTGCACTTGACGAACCAACTGTCTGAGGTTCTGTAAACATCAGTGAAAGACAGGCCATCATCTGGTGAGAGAAGTATTAGGAGAAAGGTAAGCCCTCAACTCCAGCTGCCATTTCGAAGCCACTGCCATCTCTAGCCTGGAATACTGCAACAGCCTCTCATCTGGTCTCCTGCTTCTGAACTTGACTCCTTCAGCCTAGTCTAGGCTCCATATGGCAGCCAGAGAGAGCCTATAAAGGTGTGAGTCAGCTTATGTCACTCCTTTGCTCAAAACCCTGCAGTAGTTCCTGTCTCAGAGCAAAACCAAACTCCTCACAAGTCCTTGCAATGACCTCTGTGGTCCACTATGATCTGCATTCCATCCCTGACCTCTCCTGCTACTTCCCCATGTGCCTACTCTGCTCCAATCAAAGCAGCCTCTTTGCCTGTCCACACACACACCAGGCCCACGTCCACAGTCTGGGGGCCTTTGCACTGGCTGCTCCTCCACCTAGAAGGCTCTTTCCCCAAAGATCTGCTTAGTTAACTCCATTGCTCAAATCTTGTATCAACCTTGCTCAAATCTTGTATTCTCAATGAAGCCTACCCTGAACATTCTATTTCCTACTACAAATTGCCCTCAGTCCCCACTGTCTTAATTTCCCTTCCTTGTTCTTTCTCCTTTGTGTCCACATGTTTTTTTTAAATTTAATTTACTCTTTATCATCAGTATTTTGTCACTTGAATATCAGCCGCACAATAGGAGCAATCTTTCTGTTTGTTCGTGACTATATTTTAAGGTCTGAGAATGACCCCCTGACAAATACTGGTTGATCCATAAACATTTTTGAATAAATGAATGAATGAATGAAAGAAAATGGACTTCGGAGCCACAGACTTAGGGCTTGAATCTACCTCCATCCTGCCCATCTTTGGCGAGTAGATTTAGCTTTTTGAGGCTCAGGTTCCTCATCTGTAAAATGGGAATTATAGTTTATACCTCATAAGATTGCTATGGGGATTAATTAAAAGAACTTTATATAAAGTGACTGGCCATCAACAAAAGCTAATTTTCTTTAAATATTTTCAGAGATTTTCAGCACCAGAGTATCTAAGAAGAGAGGTTGCTTATTTTGATATTCTGAGCTGAAAGAATCAATAAAAATTTGTGAACACCAACCTGTGCCAAAGCAGTATGCTAGTCTAGTGAATAAGAACAGATAAGAAAGCAACTGTGCCCTCAAGGAGCGCAGAGTCCTTGAGAGAATCCGATCCAGCAGTTCTAAGTATGACATGTTCTATTAAAAGCATTTCGAAGGTGTTTCAAGAGGACAAAAAGCAGCAGAAATTAACTTTTTTAAAAACTTACTTTGAAATAACGTTAGACTCGCAAGACATTGTCAAATAATGCAGAATTCTGTGTATCCTCCCCCCAGCTTTCCCCTATGGTAACATCTTCTGTATACCTTATATTCATCATCAAAACCGAGAAATTGACATTGGTCAGTTTCAACTACAGATCTTATTCAGATTTCACCAATTTTTAGATGTATTCTGTGTGTGTGTGTGTGTGTGTGTGTGTGTGTGTGTAGAGCTATGAGATTTTGTCACATATATAGAAATTAACTGTTAAAGAAAATCAGAAAGCATTTCACAAATAACACAGTATCTTGGTTTTTTTCTCATAATGTTCTGGATTTAATATTTCCATTTTACAGGTAATATAATGAAGCTCAGAAAAGCTTAGTGACTTGCCTAAGATGACATAGTTCCTAAGTGGCAGAGCTGGTACCTGTAATTTTCTGACACTCAGCATGTGTTGACATGAAAAACCTTAAGGTTGGAGGTTGGGGTGCAAGAGCATTAGAAGGAGTTATCAGTGCTTTGTCTTCAGACTGAACTTGCCATAGACAAATTTGCTGCTACAGAATGCTGTTTTGTAAGTACCAAATTGCTATTTTCTTTGATTTTGCCCCAATATCTGGGCTCTGGCATATAAAATACAAGAAATTTCAGTATTTCCTGAGGAAAGGATTCCTCAGGACTCTCCCACTCTTACACTTTCCAGTCAGAGTCACTTCTTTGGGCTGTCAGTTAGAATCCTGCAAAGCAAAGAAAGCAAAAAGGTTTAAAACAGAGGACATGGAGAGAGGCTTAAACAGCCTGGGAGGAAGCCTGCTGAAAGAAAGTGACTGTTGTCCTTCCCTCTGAAGCTCCTTTTTGTTGCCCATTCTTGCTGATAGCAGCAGGGTCTGAATCTCAGCCAAGGGAAAAAGGGCTTTTTTGGCTAAGAGAAGTAATTGTGGTCATGATGGGCCAAAACAGGAGGGAAGTATTTTACAGGGTAACAGGGCTACCAAATGTCAGAATTGGTGCTGCAGGATATACATTACTTCTGCAAGCAGTCACTAAGTACCTTCTTTGAGCCAGGCATGCTCACATAATAAAGAGACAACCCAAGGTCTCTCAGTGAACTCTCAAACTAGTAGAAGAGTCACTCATTTTGTTCATTCATTCCCTCATTTAATTCTCACTCCTTTAGAATATAATTTAGGTATTAAGAACCTGGCCTTAAATAAGAAAGTTTCATTCATTCATTCATTCATTCATTCAATAAATATTTATTCAGTGCCTACTAAGTGCCCAGCACTGCTCAAAGCACTAGGAAACAAAGATTGACAAAATATAGATCCCTCTACAGTCAAGGACATTGGTTGGGGACTGAGAGAGAGTAAGACAATGAACAAGAAGCATAATAAATAAATCATATAGTATATTAGAAGCTGGTAAATGCTATGGGAAAAAGAAAACATAGAACTGGGTTAACGGCCTGGAAAATATGTGGCAAGGAAGTTTAGAATGTAGTATTAAATAATGTTTTCAAGCTAGACCTATTGAGAAGATGGCATGTAAGCAGAAACCAGAAGAGGGTGAGTAGGTGGGCGACCATGTGTATATGGGGTGGAGGAGGGGAAGCAATGCCGGTAGGGGAACAGATACAGACAAGGCCCTAATGCGGGGCCCAGCCAGATCTGTCCAGGAACAGTAAGGAAGCCCACAAGGTTAGGTACCAAGAGACAGGGGAGAGGAGGAAGAGAGTTAAGACTGGGTAGATTATACAGGGCCATGATGGCCACAGTAGGATTTCTGCCTTTATTGAGTGACATGGGTAGCCACGGCAGGGTTTCAGCAGAGAATTGCCATTATCTGTCTCATGTTTCAACAAGAACACTCCAGCTGCCATGGTGGGAATAAACCTTAAATGTACAAAGCTAGAGGCAGGGGGAACTGCCAGGAGATCATTGCAGTTATCCCGGGGAGAGATGACAGTAGATGAGGCCAAGATGGTAATCGTGGAGGTGATGAGAGGTGGCTGGATTCTGAACCTATTTTGAAGGCAGAGCCAAATTCCTGATTGATTGACTGTGGTGTCCAAGAGGAAGGGAGGAGTCGGTGATAATTCTAAGGTGAGTGGCCTGAGCCAAAAAGGATTATTCAGAAGTCGATTAAAATTGTGACACTGGGCAAGTCTCTAAACTTCCATTTTCTTCTTTATAAAATGGAGAATAATATCTGCATTATAGGGTTGTTGCAAACATTAAAAGAGACAATACCTGCAAATCATTCCGCTTGTGAAGAGAGTACACAACAAGGATATATAATTAACTGAATCTTATAGAATGTGAGAATGTGAACAGAACATCGTGTTGAGGAATTTTGAGAAACACTGCGTATGGATGGGGTGGAGTAGAGAGTGACTGAAATGAATGAGGAGCCTGAGGTTTCATTCTCATAACAACTACTGTTATATTACCTTAAGTAAGTCTTTTAATCTCACTCTACCTTTATTTCTTAACACGTAAAATGAGTGGAGGGTTGCTAGAGATCAGGGTCTATAAGCAAATCCAACACATGTTTTTGTAAACAAAGTTTTATCGGAACACAGCCATGCTCATTTCTTTCTGTATTGTCTATAATAGCTTTTCTGCTACAGTGGTTGAATAGCTGTAACAGAGACAGTATGGACTTCAACTTTTTAAATATTTATCATCTGGCCCTTTACAGACCAAGTTTACAGACCCTTGATCTTGATCTCGAACATTGCTTTTCACATTAGTGTAGACATAGAGGCATGAAATCCTTTCTTCAAATGGCATCTTAGAAGCCTAATATTGGGTTGGCCAAAAAGATCGTTCAGGTTTTTCTGTACCATCTTACAGAAAAACCCGAACAAACTTTTTGGCCAACCCAATATATAACACAGAATCCATGTGGATCTGGCTGGTTGAAGAGTGGGGTGGGGGTAATATGGGAGGTGTCTATTCCCACTCAGGCACTCACCACTCTCACACCTAAGGTAAACTGTGATACACCTCCTCTTCATCCCTGGGGTTCCTAGGAACACAGTTTGAAAAACAGGACTCTAAAATCATCTCTAGGGGCTCATCTAGGTCTATAATTCCTATAATCCACAGATTCAATGTTCAAACAAAGTCTAAATAGACTCAGATCAAAAGTGAACCGAATAAGAGAGACAACCATCTTCAGCAAGGAGACCATACCAAATAAACTTTATAAATCGGCTAAACTAATATTTGTATTGAAAGCCTCAGAATTGTTTTTTCTCATTCATGGGATATTAATGCAAAGCCAAATTTCAAATCTTGTCATGACAGATACTTTCAAAAGTTAGACAGGTAGCATTTCCACATTCCTGGCTTCTCCTCTATGATCAATTAGATTAAATGTTTCTCTTTCTCTTAATATTATGGGAATAACTAAAAATTTTCAGCTGCAATCACTTTTGCCTTTTCTGATTAAACTTCTTTAAGAATTTTCTCTACCCTGACTTTAGCTACTTTCTCCTTGACTTGAATATCTGTGCATTAAGGACTGAGTGTTTATGTCCCCCCAAAATCATATGTTGAAGTCCTAACCTGCAGTGTGATGGTATTTGGAGATGAGGTCTTTGGATGTAATTAGGTCATGAGAGTGGAGCCTGCATGAATGAGATCAGTGCCCTTATAAGAAGAGATAACAGAGATCTTGCTCTCTCTTTCCTCTTGTCAGGACATAGTGAGCAGGCAGCTGCCTGCAACCCAAGGAGACCACTCTCATCAGACGCCAAATTGGCTGGCACCTTGATCATGGACTCTGACCTCCAAAACTGAAAAAAAAAAAGAAAGTCTGTTGTTTAAACTATGCAGTCTATGATATTTTGTTACAGTAGCCTGAGGTAAGATGCTGTGTCTCTAGTTTCTTTAGCTCACCGATCAGTCTCCGACATCCCCATTCAAATAGTCCTTATAAATCCACCTCTTACAAGAAACATTACTGATGTGACTGATGCTCTTTCCTCAACGCTAGTCCATAAACAAGAACCACCTGTTGGTCAACATCAACAGTCTATCCCACACAAATATCCTATTACTAACATCCAAAATAAATTTAACTCTCTCCCATTTCCTCCTCCATACTCATCCTCCCTTCCTCACTTATATTAATGTCACCATCATCCTCCCAGTCACCCAAGTTAACAAACCTGACTCTATATTTGTTGTCTCTTTGCTCCACAAATCTAATCAATTGACAGTATCTATTATCTTATCTCCATAATATATTTTGCTTTCATCTCATCTACTCCATTTCCATCACCATTTTCTAGCTCAAATCCTGGTGACTTCTCCCATAGATGATTACACTTCTCACGTAATTAACTTCCCTGTTTTCAGTTACTCTCTCTTCAAGACCATCTTTTGCAGGACTTCCAGATAAATGTCATCTATGTGCAAATCTGATCATATCCCTTCCCCTACTCAAAACCTATCAATAATTCTCCATTGCTGGTAGAATAAAGTAGTCAGACAGTTGTTTTTCATTCCAATTTCTCCTCAAAATTTGGATTCTATCCACCTTCCTATCTTTAATTTTCTCGATTCCACTTTGTACCCTCTGCATGCAAGTTTAAAGGAGGTAATCACTCTCTACTAAACACTGTCCTTACATTTCTCTGGCTTCTTCTACCTCCAGTAAATACCTCACCCAGATTTGCTAAGTGTCCAAATTCTTCAAGTTCCAGGCAAAGCTCTTATCTTTGATGATATCTCTTCTGGTCCCCTCTTTCTCTCTCTTATTTATTTATTTTTTTAACATCTTTATTGCAGTATAATTGCTTTACAATGGTGTGTTAGTATCTGCTTTATAACAAAGTGAATCAGCTATACATATACATATATCCCCACATCTCCTCCCTCTTCCGTCTGCCTCCCACCCTCCCTATCCCACCACTCTAGGTGGTCACAAAGCACTGATCTGATCTCCCTATGCTATGTGGCTGCTTCCCACTAGCTATCTATTTTACATTTGGTAGTGTATATATGTCCACATCACTCTCTCATTTCGTCCCAGCTTACCCCTCTCCCTCCCCACGTACTCAAGTCCATTCTCTACATCTGTGTCTTTATTCCTGTCCTGCCCCTAGGTTCATCAGAACCTTTTTTTTTTTTTTTTTTTTTTTAGATTCCATATATATGTGTTAGCATACGGTATTTGTTTTTCTCTTTCTGACTTACTTCACTCTGTATGACAGACTCTAGGTCCATCCACCTCACCACAAATAACCCAATTTCATTTCTTTTTATGGCTGAGTAATATTCCATTGTATATATGTGCCACATCTTCTTTATCCACTCATCTGTCGATGGACACTTAGGTTGTCTCCATGTCCTGGCTATTGTAAATAGAGCTGCAATGAACATTGTGGTACATGAATCTTTTTGAATTATGGTTTTCTCAGGGTATATGCCCAGTAGTGGGATTGCTGGGTCATATGGTAGTTCTATTTTTAGTTTTTCAAGGAACATCCATACTGTTCTCCATACTGGCTGTATCAATTTACATTCCCACCAACAGTGCAAGAGGGTTCCCTTTTCTCCACACCCTCTCCAGCATTTATTGTTTCTAGATTTTTTGATGATGGCCATTCTGACTGGTGTGAGGTGATACCTCATTGTAGTTTTGATTTGCATTTCTCTAATGATTAGTGATGTTGAGCATCCTTTCATGTGTTTGTTGGCAATCTGTATATCTTCTTTGGAGAAATGTCTATTTAGGTCTTCTGCCCATTTTTGTATTGGGTTGTTTGGTTTTTTGATATTGAGCTGCATGAGCTGCTTGTAAATTTTGGAGATTGACACTTTGTCAGCTGCTTCATTTGCAAATATTTTCTCCCATTCTGAGGGTTGTCTTTTCATCTTAAGGTTTCCTTTGCTGTGTGAAAGCTTTTAAGTTTCATTAGGTCCCATTTGTTTATTTTTGTTTTTATTTCCATTTCTCTAGGAGGTGGGTCAAAAAGGATCTTGCTGTGATTTATGCCACAGTGTGTTCTGCCTATGTTTTCCTCTAAGAGTTTTATAGTGTCCGGCCTTAAACTTAGGTCTTGGATCCATTTTGAGTTTATTTTTGTGTATGGTGTTAGGGAGTGTTCTAATTTCATTCTTTTACATGTAGCTGTCCAGTTTTCCTAACACCACTTATTGAAGAGGCTGTCTTTTCTCCATTGTATATTCTAGTCTCCTTTATCAAAAATAAGGTGACCATATGTGTATGGGTTTATCTCTGGGATTTCTATCCTGTTCCATTGATCTATATGTCTGTTTTTGTGCCAGTACCATACTGTCTTGACTACTGTAGCTTTGTAGTATTGTCTGAAGTCTGGGAGTCTGATTCCTCCAGCTCCTTTTCTCTTTGTCAAGATTGCTTTGGCTATTTGGGGTCTTTTGTGTTTCCATACAAATTGGAATTTTTTGTTCTAGTTCTGTGAAAAATGCCATTGTTAGTTTGATAGGGATTGCATTGAATCTGTAGATTGCTATGCGTAGTATAGCCATTTTCACAATGTTGATTCTTCCAATCCAAGAACGTGGTATATCTCTCCATCGGTTTGTATCATCTTTAGTTTCTTTCATCAGTGTCTTATAGTTTTCTGCACACAGGTCTTTTGTCTCCTTAGGTAGGTTTATTCCTAGATATTTTATTCTTTTTGTTGCAATGGTAAATGGGAGTGTTTCCTTAATTTCTCTTTCAGATTTTTCATCATTGTTGTATAGGAATGCAAGAGATTTCTGTGCATTAATTTTGTATCCTGCTACTTTACCAAATTCATTGATTAGCTCTAGTAGTTTCCTGGTAACATCTTAGGATTCTCTATGTATAGTATCATGTCATCTGCAAACAGTGACAGCTTTATTTCTTCTTTTCTGATTTGGATTCCTTTTATTTCTTTTTCTTCTCTGATTGCTGTGGCTAAAACTTCCAAAACTGTGTTGAATAATAGTGGGGAGAGTGGACAACCTTGTCTTATTCCTGATCTTAGAGGAAATGGTTTCAGTCTTTCAGCATTGAGAACGATGTTGGCTATGGGTTTGTCATATATGGCCTTTACTATGTTGAGGTAAGTTCCCTCTATGCCTACTTTCTGGAGGGTTTTTATCATAAATGTGTGTTGAATTTTGTCAAAAGTTTTTCTGTAACTATTGAGATGATCATATGGCTTTTCTCCTTCAATTTGTTAATATGGTTTATCACATTGATTGATTTGTGTATATTGAGGAATCCTTGCATTCCTGGGATAAACCCCACTTGATCATGGTTTATGATCCTTTTAACGTGCTGTTGGATTCTGTTTGCTAGTATTCAACCAGTCTATGTCTTTTGGTTGGAGAATTTAAGCCATTTACATTTAAGGTAGTTACCGATATATAAGTTAGTATTACCATTTTCTTAATTGTTTGGGGTTTGTTATTGTAGGTCTTTTCCTTCTCTTGTGTTTCCTGCCTAGAGAAGTTCCTTTAGCATTTGTTGTAAAGCTGGTTTGGTGGTGCTGAATTCTCTCAGCTTTTGCTTGTCTGTAAAGGTTTTAATTTCTCCATTGAACCTGAATGAGATCCTTGCCGGGTAGAGTAATCTTGGTTGTAGGTTTTTCCCTTTCATCACTTTAAATATGTACTACCACTTCCTTCTGGCTTGCAGAGTTTCTGCTAAAAGATCAGCTGTTAACCTTATGGGGATTCCCTTGTATGTTATTTGTTGTTTTCCCTTGCTGCTTTTAATATTTTTTCTTTGTATTTAATTTTTGATAGTTTGATTAATATGTGTCTTGCCATGTTTCTCCTTTGATTTATCCTTTATGGGACTCTCTGCACTTCCTGGACTTGATTGACTATTTCCTTTCCCATATTAGGGAAGTTTTCAACTGTAATCCCTTCAAATATTTTCTCAGACCCTTTCTTTTTCTCTTCTTCTTCTGGGACCCCTATAATTCGAATGTTGGTGCATTTAATGTTGTACCAGAGGTCTCTGAGACTGTCCTCAATTCTTTTCATTCTTTTTTCTTTAGTCTGCTCTGTGGTAGTTATTTCCACTATTTTATCTTTCAGGTCACTTATCCGTTCTTCTGCCTCAGTTATTCTGCTATCAATTCCTTCTAGAGAATTTTTAATTTCATTTATTGTGTTGTTCATCATTGCTTGTTTGCTCTTTAGTTCTTCTAGGTCCTTGTTAAACATTTCTTGTATTTTCTCCATTCTATTTCCAAGATTTTGGATCACTTTTACTGTCATTACTCTGAATTCTTTTTCAGGTAGACTGCCTATTTCCTCTTCATTTGTTTAATCTGGTGGGTTTTTACCTTGCTCCTTCATGTGCTGTGTGTTTCTCTGTCTTCTCATTTTGCTTAACTTACTGTATTTGGGGTCTCCTTTTCGCAGGCTGCAGGTTCGTAGTTCCCGTTGTTTTTGGTGTCTGCCCCCAGTGGCTAAGGTTGGTTCAGTGGGTTGTGTAGGCTTCCTGGTGGTGGGGACTGGCGCCTGTGTTCTGGTGGATGAGGCTGGACCTTGTCTTTCTGGTGGGCAGGATCGCATCCAGTGGTGTGTTTTGGGGTGTCTGTGACCTTATTATGATTTTAGGCAGCCTATCTGCTAATGGGTGGGGTTGTGTTCCTGTGTTGCTAGTTGTTTGTCATAGGGTGTCCAGCAGTGTAGCTTGCTGGATCTTAGCGTTGAGATGGAGATCTCTGGGAGAGCCTTCGCCGTTTGATATTATGTGGAGCTGGGAGGTCTCTGGTGGACCAATGTCCTGAACTTGGTTCTCCCACCTCAGAGGCACAGGCCTGACACCTGGCCGCAGCACCAAGACCCTGTCAGCCACACGGCTCAGAAGAAAAGGAAGAAAAAAAGAAAGAAAAAAATAAAATAATAAAATAAAATAAAATTAATAAAATAAAAAATATTAAAAATTTTAAAACTTAAAAAGTAAGAAAGAAAGAAAGAAGAGAGTGACCAAACCAAAAACCAAATCCACCAATGACAACAAGCACTAAAAACTATACTAAAAAAAAAAAAAAGGACAGACAGAACCCTAGGACAAATGGTAAAATCAAAGCTATACAGACAAAAATCCCACAACGAAGCATATACATACACACTCACCAAAAGAGAAAAAGGAAAAAAATATATATATCTTTTGGGAAGTCTGAGGTCTTCTGCCAGCATTCAGTAGGTGTTCTGTGGGAGTTGTTCCACATGTAGATGTATTTCTCATGTACCTGTGGGGAGGAAGGTGATCTCCACGTCTTACTCCTCCACTATCTTGAAGGTCTCTTGCCGCTGCCTGCAGTCTGGTCCTCGGTCACTGTGGCCGTCCGTTGGTCCTGCGAGCCTCAGAGGGATGACCAAAGAGGTGTCCCTGTGGCTGGGACAGGCTCTCAGCAAGGTGATGGGAAGGACCTGAGTCCCCTGAGGAGCCGAGGTGGCTATGGCCACTCCCCCCGTGGATGTTACCGATTCCCCCTGGCCAGAAGTGTCAGAGAAGTCGTGTCCTTGGGATTGTGGCACCTGGAGCACAGCACTCGCCTCTGGTGTGGTGGCTGAGCCTCTCTCTCTTTTTAAATTCCCTCAACATTTTAACTGGACCTTTATAATGGCCTAATTTTGATAATGTTCTAAAATTTACCTAACTGTAGTTCATCCGTGGTACCTTCAGCATTTAGCATATTCCATTTTATTAGGATAATACTAGATGCTTTAACAAATAGACCCTCAAATTGGCTTAACACAATGAAAGTTCATTTCTTTCTCAGGTAAGAGTCCAGTGTGGGTGTTCCTGATCAGTAGATAACTTTCCTCCACATGGTGATTCAGGAACGCAGGAATTTTGCATCTTACAGTTCTGTCACTTCTTAATATCTCAGAGTCCTCTGCTTCCAGCTAGTAGAAAGGAAAGAGAGGGGAGAAAAGCCATACTTCCTAATCACCTTTACCTGGACATGCATAACTTATTTTCATATTCTACTATGAGAACCAGGTACTTGGCCCAAAAGGGAAGGAGATGTAGTCCCTGGTTTGGCAACTTTTTCCCAGATATAACTCTATCCTATAGAAGGAAGAGTGGAAAATTTGGGTGGAAACTTAGTCTTCTCTGCCCCATAAGAGACACTTTACATCAAAAATACATAGTTGGAGACGATAATCATATTTTAAATGATCACGATTTATTGATTACCTATAATGGCCCCCTTTGTGCTAGAAATGATATATTTCTTATTTTCAACAATAAGAAGAACAATTGTTCTATATCAATACGAATATAGTAATCATTATTTCTGAGCTGGGGAAACTTTATTTCAGCCCAATTAAGGAATAATAATAATAACAGCAGCTCTTTTTGAGCATTGATTTTGAAATGGCCTAAGGACTTCACATACAAGGTTACTCTAGGTTATAAGATGTTGAGCAAGGTTTTAAACCCAGACTTGTCTGACTCTAAAGTCCATGTTCCATCCATTATTAGTTCAATCTCTCTCCTTCATTTTCCATAGTTAAAATGTCTATAATAATCCAGTTTTACATTTATGGAGTGCTTCCTGTTTGGCAGGCTCAATTATATACATTTAATACATATTGATGTAATATATAACCATATAAACATATTATAATACCAGTATATTTACATACAGAACATACAGAATATAATATACATACATACATATATACAGCACACATATATACAGACTGCAACATATATACATATACATGTAGATAGATATAGCTAGATATAGATAAAATATAGATATAGATATAGCATATATACATATACATATAGATACATATACATATATCTGTGAGTGTGAGTGTATATAAAACATATGTACAATATATATATAAGTACCATAATAAATCCTGAATGTATATGTGTGTACATATGTATGCCTGTACATATATACCCTACATGATACTGTTATCATGTCCTTTATACAGATGAGGGAACTGAAGCACAGAGAGGCTGACTAACTGTTCACAGCCTCACAGTGAATAACAGCTCCTGCAGATGTGAACCTGGGCAGCTGGACGCCACAGCTAGAGCTCCAAGCACAAAGGTTTGCCACCTGTACTAATTCTCTTGATTCACAGTCTGTTTGTCCTCCCCCACTCCCGACATCAGACTGTGAGGGCTTAAGCACAGGAACTGTGCTGTATTCATCATCACACTCCCAGTACCTAACACTGCCTGGCACACTTCAGTAAATATTTATTGAATTGAACTAATGAAGTTCTGGGAAAACTGCTACCAGGAGTAGGACTGTGAGGTTAGAGAAGGCACAACAATTTCTGCCAGAAAGAAAGAAAATAACCTGACATTTCAAGAAGCAAATTAAAGTCCAAGTGTTTGGTGAACTTCTCACTGTTTGTCTTTCTGGTGAACTTCTGTGCTCTTGGCAGTGGGCCCGGGCTGGAGAGCTTGTGCAGGAAGGAGGCCATTCTACTCACCCAGCCTGCTGAGAACACACTTCTAACCCTCGTCTCGTGTGTCTCTTGGCCAAACATTGCTCAAGGACTCCAGAGACAGGAAAATGCTTTTCTGTTTGTGTTGGAAGTTCAGGGAATGTGTCTGAGACAGAGAGAAATCCCAGGTCTTTAGAAGTTCATCTTTTATGTTTGGGACATCAGTAAAAATAGGGGCGGTGTGAGGCAGGTCTTATAGAATTTCCTAATGAGGTGACATGGACACCTAAACATAAAATAAATAATTAAGATTTGTGAGGGGCTTTCGGTATTACAAAGCACAGTCATATACAGTATCCTGGTTAATCGATCCAAATCAGACTCAATCAACTCTTACCACTTTTTACCAGGTGAAAGGGCATGGGTTTTCCTTTGGTTGTTGGCTTTTGTTTTTGTTGCTGACATCTGGTTAATTTTTGATGAATCAATATTTAGACTTTCTGTGATGATGGTGTATTGAATTCATACTCTGTTCCTCTGCTCCAAACAAATAGAAGTGATAGGGAAAAAATAAAATAAATAAATATATATACAATAAATATATACATATATAGAATAAATGTGTGTAGATGGATAGATAGATATACATAAAAAGATATTTCTAGGAATAAAGGGAGAAAAAGATTATCTTTCTTGAATGAGGAGTGGAACAAAGACACAAATGAGTGAGAGGGGCTGTAGCCATAAGGCTCCTGAGCTCTGAGTCTGGAGTGGGGCTGAAGATTCAGCTTCTGCAGAGTGACTGAAATAAAACAAGTCACAACCCAAGATGGGGAGCCAGGACAAGAATGGATACATAGGGTTTTCCCACCTATGAAAAAGGGGAGGAAATGCCTGCTGCCCACTCCCATCTGGAGCTACAGATTTGAGCAAGCTTCAGGCCTGAGAGAGCCCAGAGGACACAGGCACTACCTCTCAAGTAGGAATGGAATCAAGCAACATGCTGACAAAGAGACCGGATCTACAACATTCCCATTAATGTTGTATGTGGAACAGGATTCCTAAAATGCTAGGGTGAAACCTAGGGATCTATACACGGGTCTGGGAGCAAAAGGAAGGCAACTGTCAAATCATTAGGTAAGGTGAGATTAATACAGATGGAGAGAGAGAGAGAATAAATAAAATTCTCTCATTTAACCCTAAGCCTAAGCCTAGCTCTATTTCCTGGCCAAACCCTAATGGAATAGAAACCAGGACTTAGAAATGCTAGATATCTTTGAAGTTGGAGATATAGTGGATCAAAGACTAGAAGGACTGATTAAAGGTGTATATGTGTGAAAGAAGCAGTTAGACTCCTAGGGCACCTCCTGTAGCCAAAATGACATAATTACTCTTCCCTCTTCACTCACCCCATGGCCACAGAAGACTGGAAGTTTATCACTGAGGGCAGTGAACACTGGATTCAGGGGTACCAGGTATAGCCGAGGGAAGTGTGCAAAGCTAAAAATGCTGAAATGAGAGTCCAAAACCTTTCTTTTCCTCAACTCCCCGAAGCCCAGCCGCCAGGCTTATACCCACGGGCAAGAGACTGGAGCATACAGAAACTCCTCAGGAGACTGTAAGCCCAAGTAAAAAGACTACGATTGCTGGACAATTAGAAATTCTGCAAGAAAATTGCCTAAGAGTGAAGCTCACCACTCAATAAGCCTTGACATCATGTGTTGAGCTTTCAATAAGATTTTATGTGCCTTACTTTCAATATAAATGGACAGCAAAGAATCATCGGTTTTTTTAAGATCACTTATAATATAAAACAGACCAACACAATTATTTTTTTAAAAAAGAAACAAAGAAATAGATAAAATGCAGGAAGCAAAAGAAATCAAAGGGAAAAAATATTCCCAGAGAAGTAAAAGATATTGCATCCATGAAACAGGAGCACATGGATGGATCTAGAGACTGTCATACAGAGTGAAGTAAGTCAGAAAGAGAAAAACAAATATCGTATATTAACGCATGTATGTGGAACCTAGAAAAATGGTACAGATGAACCGGTTTGCAGGGCAGAAGTTGAGACACAGATGTAGAGAACAAACGTATGGACACCAAGGGGGGAAAACCGCAGTGGGGTGGGGATGGTGGTGTGCTGAATTGGGCGATTGGGATTGACATGTATACACTGATGTGTATAAAATTGATGACTAATAAGAACCTGCTGTATAAAAAAACAAACAAACAAACAAACAAAAAAACAACTAATACTAAACTTTCTTTGGGTTATTTGTATGGAAATATGTTAAAATAAATGTTTCAGACATTAAAAAAAAAAAGAAACAGGAGCAAATACGATTTAAATAGAATAGTCACAAAACAAGCAACAATAAAAAAATACCTCTTCAAAATTAAAAAATCAAAAGTCATCTGTTCTAAGGGAGGAAGGGAGACTGGATAAAGGTAGGCAACTAGGTAACAACAAACACCCAGTTCATAATAACATTCTAGAGGGATTTAGCTGTTAATCTCTGATTAATAAGGAAAGGAAATGGTATGGGAGAGGAACACACAGGGTGTTCATCTCTGTCTGTGATGGTTTATTTCTTAAAAAACATTTTTTGAAGCAAACATGCCAAAAATGTTAAGATTTGACAAAGCTTTTGGACACTGTCATATCATTCCTTTTCACATTTTCTGTATTTTAAATGTTTCACATAATTTTTAAAAATAAAGTTAATTTTTTGAAGGTCGATTTTTTCACCACAAGTCTATTTTTTTTTAAAAAAAGCATTATAAACACACACATATACAAACAATTATAAAAAATACTTAGAAGACATAAGCTTCACAACAAAACTGTTTCCTACCTGAGGCTTCAGTTGTTTTAACTTTCAGAATAAAACTTCAGATTCATCAAATGACTAGAGTTTTGACTACCCCTAATAAATTCTTGTCATTGCTATTAACTAGCATTAATTGAACAACTACTACATGGAGATAACTGTATCAGGCTTTCTTCCAGACAATACATTATAGGATATATTCCCAGTGTCAATTCATTTGCACTGTATTGGCTTGTGAATTCTGGATAATTCCCTAAATTTCTGATTCCCTGTGCAAAGGCTAACACATTTCGCTATTGATTCCAACTGTAGTTGTAGTGAGAAAAGTAGAAATAACACTCTTCTCAAAAGCATGGGAGGCTGTGAGCACATTCTTTCACTCCCCTTCCAAAAACGATCTATTGAGTAATTATAATCGAGCCTGCTAGCTCCGCAGACCTCTGCTTAGTTGAGAATTTTCACCAAAAAACATTTTATGACACCAACCATCACCACCAAACCACATAGGTTAAATTAGATGCTCCTTCTCTTAACTGCTATGGTACTCTGCTTGTTTGTATCTTAGAACTCTTCCCCATTCCGACCTCCTCCCCTACACTCTGAATGCCTGTTTACTTGTTCATCTACCCTAAAAGACTGGGATCTCTCTAAGGGAAGGTGCACTGTTTTGGTCACTGTGGTATTCCCAACACACAGCCTAGGGCATGGTGCATAGTAGGTGTTCGATAAATACTTCTTTGAATAAATGGGTAACTGAACGTCAGTCTTCTTTCTCTGCCATTGTCCTACATCCTGGTGTTGCTGCTTGGTCACAGCAGAGCAAAGACAATTGTGGTCCAAAGTCTTCCCTTATTACATCTATTTCATACAACTATAAAACACTGCAAAATGTACACCCGCCAGAAACTAATTCCTGTATGTTCAGTTTAAAGTAAGTGCTTTTGGAATTTGCCTCAACTGAGGTATCGGAATTTAAAGGTTTCAATTACTGGGGAAACAATTCCCATTACCAATAGAAGAGTCACAAGGAACAACATTCAACTAGACTGGCATGTGAACGACTTAGTGTGAGTAACGGATTATCAGAATTTCTACAACATCAAGAGAAATGGCAAAGAAGAACAAAATCTCTGTCCAAATGTTTGGGCACCTCATTCATTTCCTGTTTTTCCAGTAAATTTGCCTTAGACACAACCCTTAACATTTGCATATCTCAGTTCTCGTGGAGATATATGAGTCTTCCCAAAGCTTCACAAAATCAGAGCCTTAAGCATCTTAGGTTACACTGTTTCTTAACATTTTCTGGCTCATGCTCCTCAAAATCACACTACTGAAAAATCTGGGCCTCATCCACCTTTTATAAGAAGGCAATGAACAGCATACATTTAAAGAAACCATTATTCTATTTATCATCAATATTAAGAACTTAAAAATCACAAGAGTGATATTGTTGATATTATTATTGCTATTTGTCATGGGTTGAATAGTGTGCCCCCCACCCCAGAATTCATGTTCACCTAGAATCTCACAATGTGTTCTTATTTGGAAATATGGTTTTTGAAAATGTAATTAGTTAAAGATCCTGAGATGAAATCATCCTGATTTAGGGTGGGCCTTAAATCCAATAACTGGTATCCTTATGAAAGGAGGGAGGGTACAGAGAGATACACAGGGAAAGGGCTATGAGAAAATATGGAGACAGAGATTGGAGTTATGCTGCCACATCCCAGAAGCCACCAGAAGCTGGAAGAATCAACGAAATACACTCCCCTAGAGCCTTTGGAGGGAGTGTAGTCCTGCTGATATCCTGATTCCAGACTTCTAGCCTGTAAACTTTCTGTTGTTTTAAGCCACCCAGTTTGTGGTACTTTATTATGGCATCCTTAGAAAACTAAAACACTAATGGTTTTGAAAGCACTAACCTAATAATTGCATCACTGGTTGAAAATGGTAAAAATATTAGACTACTACAAACGATAATAAGAAATAATTTTGTCACTGAGAAGAGTATGAGGAAGCAGAAATTCTTAGGAAGCACTTGGAAAACTGGGTTCCTCTTGGTCCCAGCCAGGTCCCATGATCCGTGGTAAGTATAGAATAAAAAAGTACTGATTAGGTGGGTAATCAGTATTTCTCTCAATGACCAGCAAAAGTGGTCAATTATACACCATGTCAAATGCATTCTTTCAGAGAGTTTTTTTTTTAACTGATAGTGAAATTGGGAATTGCAGAACTCTATAACTATAGTGGACATTTTTATATAAAAATATAAGGTATTATTATATAAAAGTACTAGGTATTATTAGCACTTCTTGAGGGCTCACGTGTTTCAGACACTTCCCCCGCGTTGGCTCGTCGCCACCCTGTCCATTGGACACTCTGCTGCTTCCCGTTTCGCAGGTGGCACACACCAGACTGGAAGCTCCATGAGCACAGGGAATTTTACCCGTTTGTTTGCTGAACCATGCCTGGCACATACTGGACACTCAGTAAACACTTGGTGAATTAAATGGACCTGAGACTTGACCAAAGAAACACAGCTAGCAAGCAATGAAACCAGGACTCTAGGATTTGAACCCAGGAAATATGACTTCTAGAATTATACGGTCAACCAGCATCCCATCCTGCCACTGACAATGCAAGTGGAGACTTAAATTTCAAAATATTTAAATAAACCAACACTAACCATTTTAGAAAATTTGCAAAATAGATAAAAAGAAAAACATCACCCAGTAACTTAGCATTCAGTTGGTCAGCATTAACATTTTGTTAATATTTCCTCTTGGGGCTTTTTTTCTCTTTGTGTTATATATTTTTCCCAAAGTTATATTCAAACTCTAAATACATTTTCTGCTTTTAAATTTAGCATTCTAGAAAATCATATTTCTATGCCATTATAAACTTTTCATAGACAAAACATCATATATTGCATTGAGAGGTTGTTGCCTACTTTACTTCAAGTATTCCCTATTGTTCGGCATAAGTCATTTCCACTGTTTTTTTCTTTTTTTTCACTACAAATAGTTCTCCAGCAAATATCTTGGTTCATAAACTTTTAATAATATTTATGATAATATTTAACAATGTTTAATATATTTATATTAAATATAAACCTTAAATAATATTTACAATAATAAAATATCCTTAGGGTAGGCTCCAAAACAGAAACAGAAAAAAAAAGACTCCTGGGCCAAGTGCTATAAAAATTTTAAAGGCCATTATTATTAATACTGACTAAATGATTTCCAAAATGGACATACCAATTTATCCTCCCACCTGTCACGTATGAAAGTGAGAACAGAATATGGTGGATCTTCTGTACTAAATATACTGAAATATTTACTAATTTTATAAGCAATAAATGATATCTCATTATTTTAATTTGCATTTCCTAGAGGCTAGAATACATATATATATATATACATATATATATATATATATATATACACACACACACACTGTAACCCACCAATTCACTTCCAGAGAAACAGTCAGGAGAAACAAATGTGTGTCTACCATAGTTGTTTTGTTCATAATACCCAGACACTGGAAACAACTCAAATGTCCATCATCAGTAGAATGGATAAATCAACTGGAGTATATTCACAAAATGAAACACTACAGAGAAATTTTAAAAAGAATGAATTACTACATGCAACAACATGGATGCCTTTCACAGACACTATGTTACATAAAAGAAGTCAGGCACAAAGAAAATACTGTACAATTTCATTTCTATTGTGTTCAAGGACAGGCAAAACTCACCAATGATAACGGAACACAGAATAGTGATGGGGAAAGAGAGGGGTGGGTATTGACTGAGAAAGGCCATGAAGCAGGCTTCTGGGTGCTAGAAAGTTTCTAAGTTTTGATCTGCATGGTGGAGAGATAGACATAACACAGGTGTAGAAATTCATTGAGCTTAAAATTAGTTCAATTTATCATATAAAGGTTATACTTTTATATAGGTAAAAATGTAAAAATAAAAATAAATAACAAAGCAAGAATTTTGAACGACCATGTAAGAATACAGACCCTCCCGTGAAAGTCCTTTAAGCTAAATGCTTCACTGCTCCATTTTATGGGAGTGAGAATTGGCTTTTGGATAATATCAAGCTTTGCTGTTCAGGGAGTTAGATAACAGACTCACTGAACTATTTACACATATGTTTGAAGGCTATAGAAAACTGGAATGGTGCCCAAAAGACTTAAAGAGTAAAGGAAGTCATTTTAGCAATTACCATCTGGCAAATCTACCACTTCAATTATTATTTAAATAACACTTTTAGGGACAAAAAATGATAAGCATAAAAAGAAAAAAAAGTATCATAAAAATCTTCAATAACTGGGGAATGGCACAACACCACGAGTCAGAAGAACTGCATTTTAATCCAGGTTCTACAATAAATGATTTGTAACACCACGTTCCCCTGTTTTTTTCCTACCTTTCTTTTCTTTTCAGTCTCCTTTAGTGCCTCCCAATCTTCCTCTCTTCCTTTAAATGTTGGTGTGCTCCAGGGCGTGTCTCCCTAGATAATTGCATATAATTTTAGGACTTTAAGTACCATCTATAAGCCAACGCCTCCCAAATTTATACCTCCGTACCTGACCCCTCACCTAAACTTCAGACTTATGTGACTGCTAGCTTGACAACTCCATTAGGTGTCTAACCAGCATCTCAAATTTAAGATCTTGATTTTCCATACACACTCCACTCCTAGCTTCTCCACCTCAGGACAAGGTAACCCACTCTGCTCAAAACCCCAAAGGATCATAAAATGGGGGAGGCCCTTTCCCACTTTCTCTTTTACTCACAATACTTATCACCACTTTCTATGTCATATGTTAATATTTTTATTATCTGTCTCTCCAAAAAAGAATGAAAGCTCCATGAGGGCAGGGACTTTGTTAATTGCTGTTATCACCAGTGCCTACAACAGTGCTTGGCATGTTATAGGCACCTGGAATATGTTGGTTCAATGAATGAATGCTATATTGAACATCATATATTCCTGATTGAAAAAATTACTGAAAATAACATAAAGGACCATCTTTAGTAGTAGTATCATTTAATCATTGGGTTGTTGTGAGGTTTAAATGAGATACGCTATAGAAAATGTCTTTTTTTGCAATAAAATAGCAGATTGCTTTGCTGGTCACTGCAGGACAAGGGCCTCACAACTCTCACATTGGCTTTTGTAGGTAGATGTCAAAAGTTTGTGTTTAAATCCTGACTCTGTCCCCAATTAATTGGGGGCTCTTAGGTTATGGGTATAATCTCTCTGAATCTAGGTACTGTCATCAATAAATTGAAGATAATTAAACCTGCCTCACAAGGCTACAATGCAAATCACTTTAAATGATACAATGTTTAGGAGTATGCCAAGCAAGTACAAGGTCCTCAAAAAAAATGACCAAGAAAGCAGGCATCTGCATTTATGTAAATTATGCTATTGATCATTATGTTTTCTTGAGAGGCCAAGTATTATTTTAAAATAATATTTATTATCCTTCTTCTCATTATAAATGTATACTTACTGTAGAAATTGTGGACTGTCCATAAAAATATTTTTTAAATGAAAGTTACCTAGAATTCTGCCTCCCAGAGATAACCACTGCTAACATCTTGGTTGTATATTTTTCAAGACTTTTTAATGTATATATCTGCATTGTATGGTATTTTACCATACAATGGTAAAATATTTTACTCTATCTTTATGTTAAGAATGTCATACAAATTCTTAAAGCATTTCTTTCTTCTGAACTCTTATTGATGGTCTATTGGGTTGACTTACATGTGTACAACTATAATAATATTGTTAATAAATTTTTGTGATTATTTCCATGGGTGAAATTGCCAAATGAAATGACTGGATAAAAGGGGATAAAACCATTGAAGCTTTTGATGCATTTTGAGAAATTTCTTCAAAAAAAACTGTGCTAGCTTACACTAAACCCAACAGTATATTATTGCTTAATTCCTCACATCCTCATGAAATATTGCAGTGTGGAAAAAAAAAGCACGAATACCATTGTGGTAAATAAACAAAAATTCTTACTATTATTTTTATATTTAATATTATATTTTAATATCAATTTTAATAACGACATCATTATATTTGTAAAAATGTGTTCTATGATATTTTTGTTTTCAACAAAAATTTTAAATTCCACCATCCAATAACGGTGATTGTCAAATTCTTGCTGAGTACAATTCCAGAAATCTCTCAATGGATAGAAAGATACAAGGACAAGTAGGTAGTTAGTTAGGGAGGGAGACGAGGAAGAAGGGTGAAATAAGATTTTATTAGAAATACAGGCAATCCTCCTTATTTGTGGATTCTGTGTTTATGAATTTGTCTACATGCTGTACTGTGGTGATCATTTCACAATATATACAAATATTTAATCATTAAATTAAATTAAACATGCCTTTGCAATGCACACACACACACACACACACAAGCACACACAAAAGAGTACCAAACCATATCACACATGACTACAAAACCTCCCCCAGGTCTGGGACAGGCCTGGGCAGCAACAGCTACCGTTGCCAGGGAAAGTCAACCACCCAGGGAATACTATTTCCAAGTCCAGGGGCCCACACTGCATGGCACATATTTACAGTCTGAAGCTGACCTAGAAAAAAACAACTGCCTTGCTGTATTTCACTGATTCTAAGACACACATTATTTTCACATTTTAACAGCTCTGAAAATGAAGTGTGCCTTATAATTGATGTCATGTCAGAGTTTAATTGGCAGAGGTCTTTGTTTGTTTCTTAGTGATACATAAAAATGACGGCCCATCTTACAAATGATGGCATCTTTGAATTAACAGACTGCAGTGGCGTAGACCTGGAAAGGCAGCCCATCAAGGATGCTGGGACAACTGTGGGTTATTGGCAGGGAGAGAAGAAGGTTTGGGTAATTGGGGCAGAAAATGGCAAAGGTGAGTGAATAGGAGGATTCACAGTTATGGATGGGGAATATTTTAGTTGAAAGACTGCGCAAAGGTCACTTGTCCATAATCATCATCTTCAAACATTTGAAGGGCTGCCACGTGGAAGGAGAGAACACACCGGTTTTGCGCAGCTCCTGAGGGCAGAATGAGGACCAACAAGTACAGTAAATGATGCTGCTTTTGGCTCAAAAAAGCCAGGACTTAAGTTTCTGTTTTCTAAACGAATTGGATGAACCTCCATGTGAGGAAGTAAGGTTTATTGGAAGAAGTCAGGAAGAGGCATGCTGCTTTAAAAGGCATCCCGGCCTTCAATTTGAGATCTGATATTGCAACTTCTCTTCCAGTTTTAAGATATAAAAATTCTAGAGATTTATGCCCATTTTAGCCCCTACCAGGAAATTATTTTATGTAAATAATCAAAAAGAAAAATGGAGATATGTGTAGAAAGATGTTAATTGTAGAGTAAGAAAGATTCAATCAATATATCCATTCATTGGGATATGGTTCAATAAATACAATGTGTTGAAATATACAGCTGTTTAGGATAACCATTATGAAAACGATGTACCAGCGAGGAAAACTATGTGTAATAAAGTCTTAACATGACATTACATCTCCACTGATTGTAAAAATCTCACGTCTGCATATGGACAAGTACTAGATAGGAAAAGGAAAAGGAAAACAAGTGATTCTTCAAGGGGTAGAATTCTAGGTTAGTCTTTTTCTTTTTTAATTTTTGATTTCTGTTATTGTTGTGGTTAACTGCTTAAGCAATCCCTGTTGTGGGGAAGGTAGCTCCCCCTACCACTTTGAGGGACACAAGCTGGGGCCTCTCCAAAATGAAAAAATATACACTGTAAGCTCTTAGTGCTCCTCCCCAAAGCACTTATATTGATAAAGGATGATCTTAAGTTCTTTGGACCTAATTACTCAACAAACAGACCTGCTAGGTGTTTCTTTCAGAGTAGAGATTCCATAAAGAAACTACTGAGACAATGAGGGCAAAGTGAACCAGGAGATTTTTGGAAACTTCTTACATAGTCCCTACATTCAAAGAGTGTAAAAGGCAAAACTGGACCATTAAAAATCAATGAAACTGGTGTAATAAATCATATAACCTACATGAGGACAAGATTTGGGGTGGGAGAAGAGGGGAAGACAACTAATTTAGACTCTATGGGAGACATCAAGGAAACCTACACAGAAAGAATAATTGCTAAGGTTGTCTTATTTTATCTAAATAATAAACACTGACTTTTAAAAATCAAATAAAATTGTTTATACTGAAAAATGGTAATCTACTGCCCCACTCACCACCAAATCCCCAGTCCTACTCCCTAGAGCCTATCTCTTTCCACTGTTTTACCTACTTTCCCTGGTAATTATCTCCCTCTCTCTAAACTAGATGCTCAAACTGCTATATATTGCTTTATAAATTTAAGACCTTATATACTGACTTCCTGTTATAAAAGTTAAGTGTTCAGCTTTCTTACACCATCTTCAGCTTCTTAATTATATATCTGATATTGAGTTAGTCAATAATCAATATTTGCATCATTATGACTATATAAATATTGTTTATTACTAAACCAAGTAATGTACTGGCATTTCATACCCTTTATAATAGAACTTACTGTTTTTCTTAGGGTTGCTAATTGATTCTTTTTCATTTGTTCATTTTTTAATGTACTTATTGCTACTTTTTTCCCAACTATCCCAACAAATTTTTCAAAATCTATCAGTAATTTTCACAAATGCTCAACCACAGTTTCAAACGTTTTATTTCTGTCTCCTGCCTTCTCCTCTTCCACCCACCTAACCTTCATCCTTTTGCTCATTGACCTCAGTCCTCTGTTCCTATCTGGACCTATTCGTCTCCAAGCCTGCTATAAGTCTTGCACACTGGGCCTTATTTTCTCTACCCTCCTCAATTCCAGGCACTAAATGCCCTGGTTTTTTAAACCCATGTCTTCCTCTTTCTTGACTTCCATTTCTTTATTAAGTGATTCCTCATTTTATAAAGCACATCCTATAGTAGCTTCCTAAGAAAAGATGTGTAGTAGATAAAATGTTTGAGCCTTTCATGTCAGAAAATGTTTACATAATACCTTACATCCTCAATTGATAATTTGGCTGTGTATAGAATACTAGGTGACTATAATTATCTCTCCAAATTTGAAAATATTGCTCTTCTGTTCTATTATCCAGTGTCACTATGGTTAAGTTTGCAGCCATTTTGAATTCTGAATCTTGTCTCTGTCTATCTCTGTCTCTGTCTCTGTCTTTCTCTCTTGCCTTTATTCCAAGTGTTCTAAAATTTCACACTAATGTGCTTTGGTATATGGTCTTTTGCATACAGGGTGCTGAGCAATGAGGAGCTTCTCAATATAGAAGTTCACACACTTCAGTTAGGGGAGACATCCCTACATTAGTCCTTTGATAATTTAATCCTTTCCATTTTCTCTATCTTCTCTTTCTGAGTCTCCAATGTATAAATGTGGGAGTCCCTGGGTTGAGCTTTTAATTTTCCTGTATTTTCTTCCTTCTTGTCCATCATTTTTCCTTTTGTTGGGAAACAAAGTTACTTTTCAACATTTTTATGAACTTTTTAGTTTTTTGGGGGTTGTGAAACAAAAACATCATCTTTTTCCCCCAAGAGCTCTTTGTTGTTCTGTTTCCTTTTCCCAAGCATCCTATTGATATTTTATAGATATAACAAATTATCTTTCTGAAGATATACATTGCAGATTTTTTTAAGTTTTCCCCTGCTTCCAGCATTGTCTGTTTCACTGAGTTCCTTTTCATTGTTGTTTTCTGTTGGTTTGTTTATTTCTTTGTTTGGTTGTTTGGGGGGGGTGCATTTTCATCACTTTCATGTGGAAGGCCATCCTCAAATAGTTATCCTGGATTGCCCTTTTTTTTTTTTTTTTTTTAAGAGTAAAGCACCAAATGTTTATCTGAAGCACTGTGAGCATGGACAGAGACTTAATTGCTGGGTTTTACTTGGGGTAATGAAAGGGCACGCCATCCTGGTGGATGGAAAGCTCCATTTGTCTGTCTCTGGAAAGCTTTTCTTTGGAGCTACTTCATTTCTCCACAAAATGATCTTCCAATCTGCTGCTAGAGAGCTTCAGGAAAGGGATATATGCTTGGATGCTGGCCTTCTAAGAAATCAGGAAGGGTGCTGATGGTCTCACAGTTTGTTATATAGCGTGTTCTCAATCCTCTGTTCTAGCCCCATTCCATACCACCTTGCTCTTCCCAGACCTTGGTGTCCCGGAGAACAGAGTCCCACCTGTTTAATTTTCCAAAGGCAAGGAAGAAACCACCTTCTGGCTATGAAGGGTTAAGGAGGGAGCCAGGTATCTGCCAGTCCCCCAGTTTTTAGCCTGTGCCCCGCCTTCCTTCCACTGCTCCTTGCTCTTCTCACAGAGCCTCTCAGAGGCTCCATGGGCAAGTCATCTGAAGGCATTTAAGTGGGAACTTTCTCCGCTCTGCTAAGTTGTTTGCCACGCTTGCATCTGTTTCCTATCTTCAGAAAAGTGGTTGAACCATTCTATTCATTATTGCCCTTCCTTCTATCCTTTTTGTCCTTGAAGACCAGTATATTTACGCTTCTGCCACTATATCAAGAGTATGGGGAGGGAGAAGAGAAAAGCCTGTGTGAACCATCGCTATGATTAACTGGAAGCCTAATGTCAATTTCAAAGGAACAGTGGAGTTAGCCAGGTGGAGAGAATAGATAGGGCAGTCCAGGCAGAATTCTACATGATGGGCTTCTAGCAGACATATAAAATAAACTATCTATGGATAAGATTTGCCTGCTCCAGAAAAGACACTGAAGCAGCACAGCACTCAATTTTCAAGCTCAAGATCTGAAAGGATACAGACTTCATCCCAGGTCCCTTACTTAGTAGCTGTGTATCTATCAGGAAAATTTAACCCCTCTGGATTTCCATTTCCTCATCTGTCAAATATGGAGAATAATCAGACCTACCTCATACTTTTATTGAGCCAATTAAATGAGACGATGATTTGTGAAGAGTTTGGCACCATATCTAGCAAAAGAGTAAGTACCAAATAAACATAGACTATCATCATCACCATCAACATCATCATCATCATCTAACTACACAAATATACATTAATAGAAAAAATCTGACTGAAGAGACTGGCAAAAATAATTTAGATAAGCAGAAAAGAAAATTGTATGGAGAGTCAGTGATGGTGTGATGAAAGCCTTATACTGGATTCTGTTTCCTGAGAAAAACTAGAGTTATTCTGAAGGATTAAACTGTACATGAGTATTTGTATAAAATGCTACTTAGGAATCTCTCACATAGGCATGCATTAAGCGGTAGCTATTATTATTATTAAATGTGATACGAAAGGGACAAAGAAGACACCTTGAAAGTTCAGAAGTGGGAAGCTGGTATTAAACAACCAAGGAGATTGATTGTCAGGCTTAAAAACTGGTTTAGAGGAGCATTCTGATATGTCAGACAATCCCTGGGAATAATGAGGTGCCCCATATGTTCTCTTATAGGGCCTTATACTTAATACATCTCATTACCTGGTTTAATTCTCCTCTATATTCCCAGCACCTAGCACAGTATCTCTCACACAGTAGTTTTTGATAAGAACTGCAAACTGCTTAAATGATCTACATAAGCATTGTTAAGAGCAAGCATGAGGTGATAGGAGGGACAGAAAATGGCTGGTTTGGCATGCCTTTCATTTCATGCTCATGGCCTGACAAGTCCCCAAATATTTCATATCCAGATTTTTTTTTTTGTTTCTTATGCATAAACCAGGCACATTGAGCAGCACTGAAATAAACAACCCACTTTGACTCCACCTCTTCTCACAGATCTCCAAGGCTGGCAAATCCCACATGAGCCCACCTACCAGTACTGATTTCCCACTTTACAAAAGGGTTGATAGTAAAGTGTTTCAGGAAAGTTCTACAATGCTGACTGTATTTCTTTTTACCTCATGAATTTACCATACTTTTCTTATTAGCCAGACATTTTGTCACAGATTATTAAAATGAAACAATGCTTGTTAAAACAAATGGAAAAAAGATGCTCTCTGTAATGCCTTGAATTTTATTCTTTGTAGGCTTGCCAAATTGAAGGATTATACAATGTTTCCTGTCACCAAAGGGAATGAGTGACTTTTTCTGCATGGTACCCAGGGTCGAGAAGCATCCTATAATGAAACCTCATATTTTGAAGGCGCATTTATAGTTCTCAAAGTGTTTTCACACTTTATATCATTTGGTTCTAGCCAAATATCCATGAGAACAGTTCCGTTCTTGCAATGGAAAAACAAGGACTCAGCGAGGTTTAGGTTACTCAAGTCACGGTGACACAAGGGGTTGAGAGCACACAGCAAGGCAGAAGAGTAGCTGGACAGCAGCAGTTTGGGAAGGAGACCTGAGTTCTCTTCCTGGCCCTGAGTCTAATAAGCTATGCAACCTTGGGCAAGTCATCTCATCATTTTGGGTCTCAGCTTCCTTATTTGAAAAATGAGAAGGTTAAACTAAGAACACTCCCAATTCTATTACTCTGAATTATAGAATCCAACCTGGATTTTCTAAGCTTTTTCCATAGTACAGCTCAAGACAGATCATTCTCTCGGATTAAAACTCTTCTGTTACTAATGAACCCAATGGATCTTTGTTTCTCAATTTCCAGTTGCTTACTTTGAAAGAAAACAAACTATACACAAAGGGATTGAGCACATGCTATTTGTCAGGCACTGTACCAGGCAGTAATGATGCCAAGGTGAAGAGGCCTGGTGCCTGTCCTCAAGGAATTTACTGCCTAGAGGAGGCACATAAGCAGCTACAAAGCTATGCCATGGCTGCAGTAATGGAGACATGAAGTACAAAGGTGCCAAGGAAGCATTAAAAAAAAAAAGCAAACCCAGGTCTGTCTTCCTTAAGGAGTGATGTTTGGATTGACACTTGCTAATGGACGGAAACAAGACATTGTGGTGATATGGAATAGCAGGCACACAGTCAAGGCTTGATGTATCCAGAGACTAGCCAGTCATTCTGGAGTTGGAAAGGAGCTGGTAGAAGAAGTACACAGAGCAAGAGATAAGGCTGGAGAAGTGGACCAAGAGACAATCATGAATTACTCCTGTTGTTGACATGGGCTTCACTTTTTAGTCTGGTTTTATTTATTTCTGTTCTATCTTGCTCCCAAAGGGATTTGAGGTGGTTTAAAGGACAGTAACAACACCAACAACAAAAATAAAACAACAAAAATTCAGACTGGCTTAAATAATAAGGGGATGTATTTGGTTCTAGTAAGGAGAAGCCTAGAGACCAGTTAGACTTCAGGATTTATTAACACAGAGAAGCTAGCTCAGTTCCTCTGCAGTTTTGTGAACACCATTTTCTTGGTATATTTACTTCCCTCCAACTTCCAGTGGTTTCCTATTTGGAGATAGGAAATATCTAATGCAGAGACCCAAGAAACTTCCCCTCTTATCTCTATGGGCTAATCTGGGTACCATGCCCATTTATGAGTCAACCCTTGAGTCCAGGGATCTGCCAGGTGCTGACTGTCTTAGGCCTGGATTCCTGAACCACTGTGCCAGCATTGGAGGAATTATCCCTAGGCTGCTCACGTCCACCTCCTGAACTGAGGATGGAGCCAGACTCCCTGAAACCATGGGTTGTGATGGTAAGGAGTGGCATCAGTGAATGAACACAGGGATGGTCTACAAAGGGTGAAGAGACTGGATATGGGATATATAAACAGCAATGTCCACTGAACTTAGAATGCATTTTAAAAATGATAGACACTGTGATATAATATAATAGTATTATGATATTATTTTATAATATATATAATCATATATACTATATAACAATACATAATATTATTATAAGATTTGAAATTAAAAAATAAAGGTGAAGAGATAATAAAGGCAAAATGGGAAATTTACTAAATAGACTTCTACAGTAAATCCCTAGATACTAAAGATGAAATGGTAATTTAGTTTTGAGCTTCCTAGCAGCCAAAGCATAGAAGGAAGAATGATCAGTTAAAAGAGTCACAGTATACTTAGGAAGAGCTAAGTTATTTCTGGCCCAGAATCCTCCGAGAAAATATTTTTTTCTCCTGGGTCTTCATAAAAGGATCACTAAATGATATCACTAAATGGAACTATCAGTAACATCCCCACAGTATACATAACAGCAAGTTTTAAAACATCTAGCAACAGCAACACAACTTTAATTTAGGTTACTCTGAGATATTTAGTCCAAACCAAGGCAACTGTCAAATGCCTTGGATTAATCCAGGGATAAAATCTAGACTGATCAAAGCCATGTTTCTCAAACTGGGGTAAAATGAGTACCCTGGGGAACACAGTAGGAGGTGAAATGTTACCTCTTCCTGGAGGTAGGTAGGAAGCCATTTTGGCCTTGTAGTTATCTTGGTGGTAAAGGATTTAAAACATTAATTACATATTTAAACCAACACGAATATATACAGAATAGAATATAAGATGCATACACTCTTTAAAAGAAAGAGCATGAAACCTCAATGAAAGGAATGCCCCACTTGTGTGGACAGCCTTGGGTTTATATCCAAACCCCCAGAGGGGTGATATCACACTCTTCTATCCTTGGGGTCTGTTCAGCTGAGAGGTTTGAAAACACATTACCCTGAATTTCTTCCTCTGATCAACTCCTAGTCATCTCTTATAGCTCCTTGTAGTTCTCTAAGCACGTCACTCTCCACTTCTTATTGCAGGTACTTGTTTATTACCTGTCTTCTCTGATAGAGAGTAAGGAACTGACTGCCTCAACGCTTTAATTCCTGGCACAGTGTCTGATCTGGTATAAGGGACCAATAAATTAATAAGTGAATGAACTAAAGATGTCTGATTGTTATGGGTTGTTATGTGCTCCCCATTCATATGTTGAAGTCCTAACCCCCAGTACCTCAGACTGTGACCGTAATTGGAGTCTTTACAGAGTTAATCAAACTAAAATTATGTCATTAGAGTGGGCCCTAGTCCAATATGCTGGGTGTCCTTATAAAAAGGACAATTTGAACATAGAGACAAGTATAGAGAGAAGACAATATGAAGACAGAGCCAAGGAGAGAGGCCTGGAATGGATTCTTCCCTCACAGCCCCCAGAAGGAACCAACCCTGTAGATGCCTTGATCTCAGACTTCTGGCCTCCAGAACTGTGAGACAATAAATTTCTGTTGTTTAAGCCACTCCATTTATAGTACTTTGTTACCAGAGCCCTAGCCAACTAATACAGTGATCTTCAGATCCTTCAGATGACTGCTCCCCTCTGAGCATATGTTTCCTCTAAACAGGCATTTGATAAAATCAAGCCTTTTGTCCTTTGCAAGGACAGTAAAGATGACATTGCCATCGTTGTGGTGATAAAGGCCAGTCCTGTGTTGGGAGAATGCAGTGCGCTTTAGGCACCAGGAATGAGGCCTTCCTTCTCCCTGAGTTCTGGCCTTGTGTCTGACAGACTACCACAGACCGTCTTGTCTGAATATCAGCTCCAATGTTAACCAGCTGTGTGATCTGGGGACAGTCGATTAACCTCTCTCTGTTCCTTCATCTGAAGGAAAAATGACATAATACACTTAAATAAAAAAACAGAGTAATGCATATAGAAATGTGTCATATGGTGCCCACTACATAATAAGACTCCAAAAATGTCTCCCTCCTTGCTCTCTTGCTCTCCTCATAATGGAATACATATTTCCCCATAAAAGAATTAAGTAGCCTCTAAATACTTAACAATTTTAAGGTATCTTTTTCCTTTAATATTATAATTTGGCAGCCTTCTACATTAGGCAAAAAAATCAAGGACATGTTTAAATAAAAAGATGACACATTTTATTTTGGAAAGAATTAATTATTGTGAACTAAACATGCAAACTAGTACCTTAAATTTTTTCATTAAAAACAATCTCAGTCCATTGAGTTTACTTATAAATTTTGGCTTAGGTTACACTTAGAACAAATATTTTTAATTTCAATATACTACCAAGTCAACCAACTCATTGTATATGTAAACTCAGCCTCCATATCTTGCATATGTGTTTTTTTCTAGTGCCTTGCTCTATGTGATTTTCATTGTTTAAATTTTTTTTTTATTGCTTCTCAGTATCTGAGTGCCCCTTAAACCAAGCAGAGAAGACCCCCCCCAAAAAAAACCCAGAACATTCTCAATCATGGGTTTGAGGTCATTTGATCCTAGTGATCTTTGGCTTTCCAAAGATTAAAGCCAAATTTAAAACAGAGTGCTTTTCCAGAACTAGCAATAGAGAGATGGTTTTGGTTCAGATTTATTTGCTATGAAAGAATAGAGAAAATTCAGTACTATTATTTATTCCAAGCCCTAACACTTTTGCAAGAATACCAAAACTCCAGGTTAATATTCTGTTTCACTTAATATGACCCAGTGTTAACAATTATTAAACATGGCCAAACATGATGTAAGAATTAAAGAACTCTATACTTAGCATCATCTATGGAGAATTCAGGTACCTGCCACACATTTGGAATTCAGGTATAAATCATAAAGAATACAACAAATTTAAAATAAGAGAAGGCAAGCCAGGGTTGCTCCAGGCAGGGACATTTAGGGCAGGGAGGAGTGCTAGTTGACATCGTCACAACAAATGAGGAAGCAGGAAAACCATAAAAACTAATCGCAAGCCTATAAAACCCTAGCATTCATTTTTTTGTAGAGGCACAGAGTGTTAACTATACCATAGGCCCCAGGACATTACTATAATACAACCCAACAAAAAAAGACAGGGCAGCTGCAGGGTTTCCTCGAATGGTAGGGGTTCAGGAACCACACACGCTGAAGGGCCTCTGATTAGCCAGGTCATTTGGGAATAGTCATTTAATCTCTCAAGCCATTCTTTATTTCCAGAATGAAAATAATGATTCTGTCACTGCCTACTGCACAAGGTCGTGGTGGAAATCAAAAGGAAAAGAGCTGCATAAAGTCACTGACTTGATTTCACAACTCGACCCTTTCTTTCTCTTCTCTTGGCTTCCGGGACCTCACACTGTCCTATTTCCTTCTAATGTATTGGCTATTCTTGGTCAGCCTCCTATGCTAGTTCTACTCTTTGATCTCTACATTTTGAAGTACACCAGAGTTCGGTCCTCATTCTTTTTCTCTTCTCTATCTACAGGCTCTCTGCAGGTAATCTCAAAGTTTTAAGTATAATTCATTTTGCTGATCATTCCCACATTTATGTCTCTAGTCTTAACCTCCCTTCTGATCTCCAAACTTA
The DNA here is from genome assembly GCF_028564815.1 of Eubalaena glacialis. Lineage (NCBI taxonomy): Eukaryota > Metazoa > Chordata > Mammalia > Artiodactyla > Balaenidae > Eubalaena > Eubalaena glacialis. The sequence continues at coordinate 43,014,436 of NC_083720.1, forward strand.
TAAACTCAACTGCAAACTTGACATCTAACAGGTATCTCAAACTTTATATGGCCAAAATAGACCACTTGGTTGGCCATCATCCATCATCCAACCCTAATCTTCCCTATTTTAGTCAATGTCAGCCACTCAATTGCTCAAGTCAAAAAAATCTAGGAATTATCTTGAGTATTCTCTTTCCCTCTTCTCTCACATCTAATTTGTCAGCAAGACCTATCAACACTACCTCTGAAACAGACCTCAAATCTGTCCACTTCTTTCCACCTCCACCACCACACCCTTGTCCAAGCCACTATCTTTGCTCATCTGAACGTCCACAATCAACTCCCAACTGGTTGCCTGTTTACCTATTGGCCTATAAAATCTTGTTTTTTTACATTTATTATAGCCTTTATGTAAATTTTATGACATATAAATAATGTATAAAGGATAGTGTTTTTAATTAAAAATCCACCAAATAATAAAAATATACATGTGTATTTAAAAAATCAAAATTCAACAAAAACCTAAAATAACATACACAAAATCTATAATACATTTAACTGCTTAGAAAGAAAATAGGATAGGAAAAAAGGACAAAATGGACTTTACTTTTATACATAGTATATCTTTCTTTTATTAAAAAATATAAGAACTTGAAGTGAACATTTAAGTATATTAAAATGTTAATTCTTGGTTGGACATTTGGATATTGTTTTCTGTAATTTTTTCCTAATTTTCTCAAGATAAAAAGAAAATAAACACAGAGGAGGGAGGATAAATAGCCACAAAATAAGTAAAAAGGGAAAATATCCCTGAACCAAAGATTGCATTAAAAATTTTAATATATTCTATGCATAAACAGCTGGGCAAAATATTTTAATTTCATGAAAAAACGTCTTGCTCTATTTCTGATTTTAATTGGAGTGTTTCTATTTGCCTCTACACTGTACAAAATCTTGAAAATGTAAATCATATCATGACAACTTGTTTAAAGTCCTCCAATGGCTCCCAACACATTTAAAGTCAAATTCAAATTGCCTACCATGATACACAAAATCCTACCTGATCTGGCCTCTAGCCACCTCTCCAATCTCCTCTGCTGGCACCCTAATCGTCTAGGTCCCAGCCATTCTGCCCTTCCATCTATCTGTCAATCACAAGTTCTTTCTCACATGAAGCCCTTTGCCTTGGTCCCTTCTCTGCCTGGATAGCTTTTTCCCCTGAACTGAACTTGGCTGGAATCTTCTCGTCCTGAAAGCCTGTCCAAATACAGCTATGTCAAAGAGACTTTCCCTGACCAACTGATCAGAAGGAACCCCCTACACACTCTCGATCATCACCACATTATAATACTCTCCACAGCGCTGACCACAGTCTGATCTTTTACTGTGTGTTTATGTATTAGTCTTTCTTCTTTGCATCTCCTTCATCCCCTATCCTCTTCCCAGAATACAAACTCTATGAGTGAAGAAGCCATGTTATATCCCCTGAACCAAATACTGTGCCCGACACATAGAAGGTATATTAGATTTTTATTGTCGTGTAACAAACTACCATTATTTTAATGGCTTAACCAACACTCATTTATTAGCTCAAAGCCCTGAATGTCAGGCACCCAGGCACAGGGTGGCTAGATTCTATAACCTAGTCAGAGCATTAGAAGCTAAAATCAAGGTGTCAACAAGATTTAATTCTTTCACATGATGAAATGAGTCAACAGAGGAGAGTGTGTGCAGGCCTACCCTCTTTCTTGGAGAAGACTATACAAATGCTATGACATGACTTTGCAGATGCCTAAGTAAAGCAATGGATATCTACTACAGAAAAGGAAAGTCTGCTCTTAGGCAATTGCTTTGTACTGAAGGTCTGCTGACAGAACCAATCCTTAGACAGGATACAGCATGATGAGCTACATCCTTCCAGAAGATTACAAACACATATAGTCCCTCACTTAATTTTAATGACAGTCTCTGTAGTGGAAAGCAAATGGGCTTTGGAATGTCAAAAACCCTGGTTGCAAATTCCAGCCTTTGCTCTGAATGACCTTGAGAAAGCCATTTAATCTCTCTAAGCCTCGAGTTTCTAATCCACAAAACTAGGGTGATAATAATATTTACCTTCCAAGATTTAAGTCACAAATGTATTTAAGCACCCTAGTAGAGTCTTGACACCAAACACATGCTGAATAAATATACGGATGTACCCCAGTTTGTTTACCCATTCACCTGTTGAAGGACATCTGGGTCATTTCCAGTTTTTCCCAGAACAAATAAAGTTTCTTTGAACATTCATGTACAGGCCTTTGTGTGAACATAAATTTCCATTTCCCTGAGATAAATGCCCCAGAGTGTAATTGCTGGATTATATGGTAGTTGCATTTTAGGTTATAAAGAATTTGCCAAACTGTTTTCAAGAGTGGCTATACCATTTTACATTCCCACCAGCCACAAACACATGAACAGATCCAGTTTCTTCATATTCTTATTAGCATTTGGTATTGTCACTATTTTTTATTTGATCCATTCTGATAGCTGTGTAGTGTTATCTCATTGTGGATTTAATTTGCATTTCCCCAATGGCTAATGATGTTGAACAAATTTTCACATGCTTATTTTCCATCTGCCTATCCTCTTTGGTGAAATGTCCTTTCATGTTCATGTCCTTTGCCCATTTTCTAATCAGGTTGTTCATTTCTTTGATGTTGAGTTTTGAGAATTCTTTATATATTCTAGATGTTAGTCCTTTGTCAGATAAGTGGTTTGCAAATATTTTCTCCCAGTCTGTATTTTGTCTTTTTGTCCACTTAAAAATGCCATTCCCAAAGCAAAAGTTTCTAATTTTGATGAAGTCCAGTTTATCCATTTTTTAAAATTTTATGGATTGTACTTTTAGTGTCATATCTAAGAACTCTTCACCCAGCCCTGGGTCACAAAGCTTCTTGCCTATGTTCTCGTCTAAAAGATTAGTGGTTTTATGTTTTACATTTAACTATATGATCCATTTTGAGCTAACTTTTGTATAATGTGTGACGTTTAGGTTTTCACCTTTGTCAAAAATCAGTTGGGCAATTTTGTGTGGTCGATTTATAGATTCACACTCTATTCTTATCCATTGATCTATGGGTCCATCTCCCCACCAGTAATATGCAGTCTTGATTACTATAGCTATGTAAGTCTTGAGACTGCGTAGAGTGATTTCTCACACTTCATTCTTCCTTTTTCACAAATGTTTTCACTATGTTAGTTCCCTTATCTTTCCATGTAAATTTTAGAATAATCTTTCCTACATCTCCAGAAAATATTACTGAGATTTTGATAGGAATTTTATTAAATCTTATATCAGTTTGGGAAGAATTGACATTTTTACTATGTTGAATCTTCCAATCCATAAGCATGGCATTCCTCTTCATTTATTTAGATCTTTGATTTCTGTCACTAGTGTTTTGTACTTGTAAGCATGCAATTTCTATACATATTTGTTATATTTACACTTTACTCCTAAGAATTTCATTTTTTAAGCAATTGCAAATGGTATTATACTTTTTAATGTCTGTGTGTTTATTGCTGGTATATAAAAATACAATTGATTTCTGTTCTTTACCTTGTATCCTGTCATCTTTCTGAACTTACTTTTGAGTTCTAGGAGGGTTTTTTTTTTTGTAGATTCCTTGAGATTTTCTATGCAGACACTCATCATCTGCAAATAGTGACAGTTTTATTTTTTCCTTCCTAATCTGTATACCTTTTATTTCCTTTTCTTGCCTTAATTGCATAAACTAGAACGTCACTATTATATTGAGTAAAATGATGAAACCTAAAATCTATGTCTTGGTCCCAATTTTAAGTGGAAATCATTCACTCATTCACCATTATATATAGTGCTAAGATATTTTGTGGATGCCTTTTAACAAGTTGAGGGAGTTCTCTTGAATTTCTATTTTTCTGAGAGTTTTTTATCATGAATGGGTGCTGAATTTTGTCTGATGATTTTTTCTGCATTGATTGAAAAGATCATATGGTTTTTCTTCTTTACCTGCTAATATAGTGAGTTATACTGATTGATTTTTCAATATTGAACAGGTCTTGCATTTTTGGAATAAATACCATTTGGTTATGAAGTATAATTATTTTTATATATTGCTGAACTTTATTTGCTGTTATTTTGTTAAAGAGTTTTGTGTCTATATTCATGAGGGATAGTCATCTATAGTTTTCATTTTCTGAATTGTCTTTTGGGTTTTCATGTCATAGTATTAATAGCTTCATAAAATGAATTGGGAAGTGCTATCTCCTTTTCTTTCTTCTTCTTTTTATTTTATGGAAGATATTATGTAGAATTAGTGTTAATTCTTTTTCAAACGTTTTGTAGAATAATCCAGTGAAGTCATCTGGGACAGGAGATTTCTTTTTTGGAGTCTTAAAATTACAAATTCAATTTCTTTAAGAGCTGTTGGGCTATTCAAATTATCTGTCTTTTATTGAGTGAACTGTGATAGTTTGTGCTTTTTGAGGAAAAATTTGAGTTGTCAAATTTTTGTGTGTGGAGTTGTTCACTTATCTTTTAAATGTCTGCAGGATCTGTAATGATATCCTCTGTTTCATTCTTTATATTGGGCAATTTGTGGCTCCTCTCCATTTTTCTTTGTCAGTTTTGTTAATGGCTTGCCAATTATATTGATCTTTCCTAAAAACTAGCTCTTTGTTTCATTGATCTTCTCTGTTTTTTTTTGTTTTCAATGTTACTAACTTCTGCTCTTATCTTTATTATTTCCTTCCTTCTATTTGCTTTGGGTTTATTTTGCTTTCCTTCTTTTAATCTTTTGAGGCAGAAGCTTAGATTATTAATTTGAAACTTGTTCTGTGTTCTAATGTAAGCATTTAGTGCTATAAATTTTGCTCTCAGCACTAGTATAGCTGCATCCCACAAATGTTAATATGTTTTACTTTCATTCTCATTCAGCTCAATGTTTGTTTGTTTTTTTTTAGTTTCCCTTGAGAATTCCTCTTTGACTCATGGGTTATTTAAAAGTGTGTTGTCTAGTTTTCAAATGTTTGGAGATTTTCCTGTTATTTTTCTGTTAATGATTTCTAGTTTGACTCCATGTGGTCAGAGAACATACTCTAGACAATTTTAATTCTTATAAATTTGTTGGGTTTGTTTTATGGTCCAGCATACAGTCTAACTTGGTGTATGTCTCATGGGTGCTTGAAAAGTATGTGTATTCTACTGCTGTTGGGGGAAGTGTTTTATAAATGTAGATTAGATCTTGCTGGTTGATGGTGTTACTGAGTTCTTCAATATACTATGATTTTCTGTCTAGTTGTTCTGTCAACTGTTGAGAGAGAGAGATGTTGAAATCTACAAATATAATTGTGGATATCAGTTTCTCTTTTCTATGAGTTTTGTTTCATATATATTGCTGTTCTATTTGGTGCATACGTATTAAGGGATAGCTATGTCTTAAGTTGGTTGAGCCATTTTATCATTATGTTATATTGGTCTCTGTCTCTAGTATTGTTCTTTGTTCTGAAGTCTATTTTATATGATATTAATATGGTTACTATTACTTTCTTTTGATAAATGTTTGAATGGTTTATGTTTTTGCATCCTTTTACTTTCAACCTACCAATATCTTCATATTTGAAGTGAGTTTCTTGTAGACAGCATGTAGTGGAGGCATGCTTTTTAATCCACTCTGCCAATCTATGTCTTTTATTTGGTATATTTAGACCATTTACATGTAATGTAATTATTGATATGTTAGGGTTGAAGTTTGCCATTTAATTCTGTGTCTTCTGTTTGTTCTATCTGTTTTTTGTTTCTCTGTTTTCCTTTTCCTATCTTCTTGTGGGATACAGGAACCATTTTTAGAATTCAATTTTGATTTACCTATAATGTTTTTGAGTGTATATTTTTGTATAGATTTTTAGTGGCTGCTCCATGTGATATGTACATAATTTATCATAATTTACTGGTGTTAACATTTTACCAGTTAGCATGAAGTATAGAAACTTTATGTCCATCTCCTTATGTCAGTTTACCCTCCTACATTTGTAATATAATTGTCTTAAGTATTTCCTCTACATACCATCAGAACAATATCAGACAAATGTTATAATTTGGGGTTTTGACCATCAAACATAATTTAGAAACTCAAAAGGCAAAGGAAAGTCTATTCTATTTACCATATTTTTGCTTAATTCTTTCTTCTTTCTCAATGTTCCAAGATTCTTTTTGTTTAGAGAACTTCCCTTAACCATTCTTTTAGGGTAATTCTCCTAGTGACAAATTCCCTTAGTTTTCCTTCATCTTAGAAAGTCTGAATATTTATTTTTGAAGGATAATTTTAAAGATCTGGAATTCTGGGTTAATGGTTCTTTCCTTTCAGCCCTTGAAAAATGTTATGCCACTTCCTTCTGTCCTCTGTGATTTTGGGTGAGAAATCTGCTGTCATTTGAATGGTTTTTCCTGTATAGGTAAGGTTTTATTTCTCTCTCACTGCTTTCAGAATTTTTCTTCTTTAATTTTAGATGTATGACTATAATGTGTCTTGGCATGGGTTTTTTGAGTTCATCCTGTTTGGAATTCTTTCAGCTTCTTTGAACCTATAGGCTTATGTCCTTTGCCAAAATTGGGAAGTTTTTTGTCACTCTTTCTTTAAATACTTTTCAGTCTCAACCTCTTTTTCCTCTCCTTCTAGTATTCTAGTGACACAAATGTTAGGTGTTTTGTTATAGTCATATGGGTTCTTGAGTCTCTGGTCATTTTTACTTTCATCTATTTTCTCTCTGCTGTTAAGATTGGGTAAGTTCTATTGTTCTTTCCTCTGACCCCTCCTTTCATCTGTTAGTCCAACCATTGAGTTTTTTTATTTTAGTTACTGTATTTTGAAGTTCTAAAGTTTAGCTTTCTTTATAGCCTCTATTTCTTTGCTGAGACTTTTGTTTTTTTGTTGTTGTTGTTTTTCATTTGTTTCAATCATGTTTGTAATTGCTCACTGAAATGCTTTTATGATAGCTGCTTTAAATTTCTGACATCTGAATGGAAGGAATAGATAAAAGAATTAGTGAACTAGAAGAAAGAATAATAAAAATTACCCAATCTGAACAACAGAGAGAATAAACTAAAAAAGAGAGAGACAGACAGACACTCAGGGACCTGTATGACTATAATAAAAGTTGTAAAATTTGTGTTACCAGAATATGGCAAGAAGAGGAGAAAGAAGGTAAAGCTGAAAAAGAAATAATGACTGAAGATTTCCCAAATTCTAATATCTCTGTCATCTCTGTGTTAGCATTTATTGTATTTACTCTGCCATGTTGAGATTTTCCTGGACTTGGTATGATGAATCACTTTCAACTGGAACCTGAACATTTTTGGTATTTTGTTTAAAAACTACAGATTTTATTTCAACTTTCTGTTTTAGCTGTGTTTCATGATATTGCTGTGGCAGGGGAAGAGAGGATGTTGCCCCATTGCTGCCAGGTGGGGGTAGAAGCCCAAGTTCTTCACTTGGTCTCTGCTGACACCTGAGATGGTCAGGGGACTCCACAGTACCACTGGGAAGAAATGGGAGGAATGAGGCCTCCCTTCCCCGACACCACTCCGATTGGGAGGAGTAAGAGTGCCTCATTACTTCTCCACACATGTCTTCCTATGTCACCACAGAGCTTGTATGGCCCCATGACCACTGGACACTGGTAGTGAGTGTGAAAACCACTGGTAAAGTTTTGACTCATCACGAGGTCTCCTCTGACATCAGCCCAGTGGGGAGGGAGAGGGGAACCTCATTGCTGCAAGGTATGGGTGAAAGTCCAGGTTTCACACATGGTCCTCCTGACACTGTAGATGGAGTAAGGGACTTCATGACTGCTCAGCAGGAATGAAAGTCCCATCTCCCTACTCAGCCCTCTCTGACACTACCCGGGGGTGGAGAGGTACCTTGTTACAGCCTAACGAGGGTGGAACTCTAGGCTACCCTCTTGGTCTTTGCTGACATGGGTGAAGGTGGGGTCACAATTTTTTCTGTGGTGTTTGGCTCTAGTAGATTGGTTATTGTCTAAAAGCTTTCTGTGATGTGAGCCTGCCCTTTTCTTGGTCCTTTGGCTACAGAGAGCAAGTTTTTGTTGGGGCTTTTTTTTTTGGTCTGCACCTGTGGCATTTGCAGATTCTAGCTTCTCCAGCTCCAATTTTCAGATAGATAAGGCAAAAAGGACACCCAAGGATCTCACGACCTTATTGTTCCTATGGTTCCAAGGTTCCAAGACAGTTTGTCTTCTCTCTACCTTTTAGATGGTCTATGTTTACTTTATATGTAATGTCTGGGCTTATTAGCAGTACTTGGTGGGAAGAATAGGAAAGATCATCTATTCTATCTTCATGGAAGCAGAAGTACTGAACATTCATTTTTAATAACATTTTATTATAAAGACAATTTTGAGTGACATTAAATGAGATGTTAAAGCTAGAAAAAAGACTTCTTATAATGTTTACTAATATTAACATTGTAATTAAACACAAGATTAAGATTTGCAGGTGGTGTTCATTTGTCATATCTGTAGCAAAGGCATGTACATGTCTAGCTAAGGATCCAAGCTAAGGCTAGTCTAGTCTTGGTAGGCAGATAGATAACTGCCTATGGGTGTATGGTTTCATGGTGTTAAGTAAGCCAGACTTCCTCAAGTAAATCCTCTCTCTGGCTAGTGCATAGCATTACCAGGCTTAAACTTTATCCCATAAGCCTATGTCTATAATACCTGTTGAAATATAAACATCCATGGAGAATATACGGTTCTATTCTTGACCCCAAGAGTGTTGCATGCTGTGAGTACTCACCAGTAGAAAGGAACAAACAGATACCTAACAGAAACAAATAGATATGAAAACAGGTCATCACAACCCCCAAATATGTTCTTTCAGATACACACACACAGTCACAAATATACATCTCTGACAAACAACTGAACAAACAAATAAAAGTACCCAATTTAAAAGGAACTTTGGATTATAACTAATACATTTATTGACAATGACTTGATGTGCTGAAAAGGTCACAAGAAGTTGAGTACAATATATCTTCCCCACTAGCTGGAGGAGAGATTTGGTTTCCTCTGGTCTCCTTCTGCCATTCAGGAACTAAGCTTGGTAAGTATTTACTAAGCACTTACTATGTGACAGGCACCACATTATATACTAGGGAAAAGGACTTATAAGTCATTTGTCTATGCTTTCTCTTATAAAGTTATTAATTTATCTGAGATCACAGAGCTAGCAAGGGACTAAGGAAAGCTGATTGATAACAAGGAAGAACATAAGGATTATTTTTTATTTGAGAATCTGAGAATTTTTATTTGAAGACTCTTATACCAAAAAGACATTCCTAGGAAATTGGCTTTCTTTACCATAAATCTGTGTTGTATTTTAGAAAATGCTTTCCCTTATCTCCACCCATTAATTCTTAAAATAAAGTAGACACATAATCTATTATTGTCCATATTTAACAAATAAGGGCAATGAGGCCCAGAAACCTAAGTGTCTTTCCCACAGTCCCACAACAAGGAGAATTAGCCTTAAATAATGGTCTTCTGACCCCCAAACCCAGGATGCTCTTCATATCACACTTTGATAAGGCTCAGTTCCTGAGAGCCATTTTCCCCCAAAGACCTGCCAACCTTTGGTTAAAATCCTACCTTATGATTATGTTTATTTTTCTAACTCTTTCTACCAAATCAAAAACCCCATGAGAGTGGGGACTTTATTATTATAATTCACTATAATTTTATGCATCTGTCCTCGTTGGCATTCCATTGATATTTGTTGAATTAACTTGAATGACGCAAGAGAATCTAGATTCTCAAATAAACAATAATCCTTATGTTCTTCCTTGTTATCAATCAGCTTTCCTTAGTCCCTTGCTAGCTCTGTGATCTCAGATAAATTAATAACTTTTTTCTTAGTTTAGGTTTCTTTTTTGCAAAACGGGCATAATAATGCTTACTTTACAGGGTTGTTATGACTATAGGAGTATTCAGTAAATGGTAATTATTATTATAAAATATGTAAAATTCCAAGGATAGTGTTTGGCACGGAGCAGGCCCTCCTCCCCTCACCACTGTCCCCCCCCCACCTAGATAGGGAACTTCATGAGGAGAGGGACATGCCTATTTAAAACCAATAGCACATTTCTTTTTATGGCTGAGTAATATTCCATTGTATGTATGTGCCACATCTTCTTTATCCATTCATCTGTTGCTGGACACTTAGGGTGATACAGAAAAAATTAAAAATAAAAAAAAATAAAACCAATAGTACAGTGCTTTGTACTTACCAGACATTGGAAAGAGATTTGCTAAATGAATAGACAAATGAATACAATACTGTAAAAGGATGTTTAATTATCAGTGTTACAAAATATTTAATTTTACTAAGAGTAGGTTAATACAGTATTTTGGCAATATAGTAAATCTATATACATCTTCTGACTAAAAGAAAATATATGATCATCAATCACTCTGAATCATTTCATTTTAACACATTTACTCTATTATTTATTTTACTTTTAAAGTCCCCATCAGCTCCCTACTATCTGCCTTTATCATTTCCTGGGAACTAATTGTTCATTCATGCATGCAATTAACATTTACTGAGCTCTTACTGTCTACCACAAACCAGGCTGCAAAGATTCATAGGACTATCTCTCCATCTCTAAAGGATTTATACCCTACAAGGAAAAACCAATGCATAAACAATTTATAATTAATGGAGGTGTTATGATAAAAGTACAAAAAAGTGCTATGGTTATAAGAGTGATTCATCCTGCCTGGGGACTTGGCTTACGAGAGCGTACATGTGAGAAAGTGATTTTTCTCTTTGTACACTACATTGACTTAGTAGTAATAAAAATAGTTTCCATCTGTATAGTACTTTGCAAAGTGCTTTCACATCCATTTCTTCTTTTAATCCTCACAATGAAGGCTCTATAGTTTAGTGGGGGTTTTTTAGTATAGTCATCAAAAAAAGATAGCTATGAAGCCAACAGATAAATAATATGGAAATTCATTCTAAAGTCCATAGGTGGATGATATAAGCTGAAACTGGAAACACGACTTTGTTGGAGCTTCACAGAAATCATTCCAAGAAAAGCTAATAGGAGAGACCTGTTCCTTCCCCTTTGTCCTCAGTGTCATTGCTTACTTCAAGCCAGATCTGCCATCTTGCTCATAGATTATAACAACCTTCTAGCTGGATTCACTGATTTGTGTCTCATCTCCCTCCAAGCCATTGGCTACATTGGACACAAAATGATAATTTTTAAATGCAAATTGAAGCATGTCATTTTCCTGCTTAAAGCTCTTTTATCCTATAGAGTGCCTCACTTCCTATAGGATAAAATTCAAATGCTTTTGTATAGTATATAAAATTCTCCATTATATAAACCTATCAAATTCTTCAAGTTCTTTATTGGTCACTCTCTTCTAATAATTTTACTATTTGCTCAAAACTATCACACTATTTCTATTTCTACACCTTTATAGTGTCTTTGGCACATAATGCCTTTAACTCTCCATCATTCTGTCTGGTAAAATGACAGTGGACATAGAAACTGTGGCTTTCTTGTTGTTGTTTATATATAGACTTAACAGTAACAGCAAAATCTTGGCAACAGAAATTTGGCTCTTGCTTTCTTTTCTTAATTCATCACTGCATAAAACACAGTTTGGGAACCACTAGACTAGCATTTTCTTTTAAGATCTCAGGAAGAAATCACTATGTTTTTTATTACATATCAAAGAAAGATTCATGACATTTATATTCATTTAACATAGAACTAAAATATATTCTTTTGTGAGCATATTCTGTGCTATATGCTAAGGAACCAGTTGGAGATAAGTCAAAACAAGGCAGATAGGAGTCCATCGTGGATCTTACATTCAATGAAATAAATAGACAATAAAATAAGTGAATAAATTAAATCACATAAGTGATGATAAGTGCTAATAAGGAAATAAAGAATGGTCTGGGAAAGGAGGCATTTTGGAGAAAATGGTCCATGAAGGTCTCTGTGAGGAAATTACATTTCAGATGAGACTTGAAAGATGAGGAGCCAGCCATGCAGTTGGGGGAAGAGTCTGCTGGGCCAAAGAAGACTTTTGGAGTGGCTGAAGAACTGAACGACCAATGTGGTTGCACACAGTGAGAGAGGGGGAGAGTGATGGGAGTTGACAGTAAATCATACAGGACCTGGTAGGCAAAGGCAAGGAAAGCATTGAAAGATTTTTTTAGCAAGTGAATAGTGACCCTGACTGCAACACTGGCTTCAGGGTGAAAGGTGGAGAATGGATCATAAGAGAACAGGAAAGAAACAAGGAGACCAGTTATAAGGCTATCGTAATGGTCTGTTCAAGATACACTGATGAATGGACTATAGTGGTAGCAGTGGCTGTGTAGACAAGTGGATGGACTTGAGACACATTTTGGAGATGAAACCATCAAGCCCATTTTGGAGGACAGCAAAAAGAATCAAGGATGAGTTCTAGGTTTCTGGCCTGAAGCAACAGGATAAATGATGGAGCCATTTACTGAGATAAAAGAGACTGAGGGAAGAAAAAAATGGAGCAAAATTGAGAGTTTCTTTTTGGACATGTTATATTTGAGATATCTATGAAACATTTGGGTGAAGCTATCAGTAGGCAGCTGGATAAATAAATTCATATTTCAGAAAGGAGTCCTGAGCTAGATACATAAGCGTGGGAGTTTTGGGGTTTTTTTTTAACATCGTTATTGGAGTATAATTGCCCCACAATGGTGTGTTAGTTTCTGCTTTATAACAAAGTGAATCAGTTATACATATACATATGTTCCCATATCTCTTCCCTCTTGCGTCTCCCTCCCTCCCACCCTCCCTAACCCACCCCTCTAGGTGGTCACAAACCACCGAGCTGATCTCCCTGTGCTATACGGTTGCTTCCCACTAGCTATCTATTTTATGTTTGGTAGTGTATATATGTCCATGCCACTCTCTCACTTTGTCACAGCTTACCCTTCCCCCTCCCCATATCCTCAAGTCCATTCTCTAGTAGGTCTGTGTCTTTATTCCCGTCTTACCCCTAGGTTCTTCATGACCTTTTTTTTTTTTTCCTTAGATTCCATATATATGTGTTAGCATACGGTATTTGTTTTTCTCTTTCTGACTTACTTCACTCTGTATGACAGACTCTATATATAGATGGGTTGAGATGAATGAATGCATTAAATGTATAACTGAAATAATGCATGGAAAGTAGCAGACACTTCACTTGGCATGTAGCAAATATGTTCAAAGTATATTAGCTAGAGGATGCTGCTTACGGTTAGAAAATTCTTCACACAGTATAACCCAAATCTTTTCTACTAAGAATAAACTGCTTTTGTATCACTTTCTTCTCAGTAGTAATAGAAAACATACAGTAGTCTTAATAAGGTATTTACGTATTTGGAGACTTATTTAGAATGTTTTATGTATTCATATGCAGAAATACAAAAGAATAAAAAGTCTACTAATATAACAAATGCATGGCATATATAACAATATATTATATAATATAAAAATCTATGTAACAGAAAAAGTATATAACTACACATAATTTGGTTTGAAAAGTATTTTTAAGAAACTGAATGGAAAGGCAGTTAAATTTTTCAAATTTTCAGCATCTTAGCACCTACATGTAAAATAAATAGATTCCAGAATGCTGATCAACTAATTTATGATACAGTATATTAATTATTTTTATGCTATGGGATGCTCAACCACATTATGATTAAGAAAATGTGGTTTTACCTCATACATCCTGTCTCTGCTATTTATTAGCTGTATGATCTTGCACAAATTATATAACCTCCTGGTTCCTTCATCTCCTCATCTGTAAAACACCAATAATTATAATACCTATCTAATCAGGTTGTCAAGTGAAATGACAAAAATGTTAAAAATGATGTGTAAAATACGTAGCATAGTGCCTAAAGTAATCAATAAATGATCCATCTATATCAGTGGTTCTCAACCCTGGATGACATTAGAATCACCTGGGGAGTTTTTAAAATACTATGTCCAGGCTTCACCCAAACCAATTAAATCAGAATCTCTTGGAGGTACGTCTCAGGCCAACAATATTTTTTTTTTTAAAAAAAGCTCCCTAGGTAATTCTAATGTGTAGCCAGAGTCAAGAACTATAACTTAAAAATAAATGTCATATATAATATATGAGAATGTAATCTTTGTATTGAAATGTTTATAAAATATAGTGTGATGCCAGTTAAACAAGTGACCAAAAGAACTTCAAAACCTGTCTAATAATTTAGTTTGGAAAAAAAGTAAGTTGAAAGAGTAGATAAATGATAATTCAAAACAAAGACATGGTCTAGCATCTCTGAAGTAAGATGCCTGCACTCAACTCCCAGCTCCACCACTTACCAGCTTTGTAACTTCAGGCAAGTTACTCAACTACTGTTTCCTCATTTGTAAAAGAGCGATAATGACAGTACCTACCTCTTATTGTGTTGTTAGATCATTGGATGATTTAATATTTCTAAAATGCTTAGAACAACGCCTGGCATATAGTAAGCACTATGTATTGGTTTTAAAAAGAGTACTTGGATGGAAATATTTGGAATGAAATAATGCTGGCATTAATACTGAATCTTGGTAACATATTTTGCATTAAATTAGAACTGAAAACAGGTGTTATACAAAAGCTCTGGGGTGATTGTTAAAAAAAATTCTTTACACCTTATATCAAAGATCAAACTGATCTTAAGTTCACACTAGCTACTCTCCTCATAGACGATGATGTGTTAATCTTGCCAGGACGTGTATAAAATACCACAAAATACGTTAATAAAAGTATCCACTATCCCTGAAGCCCTGAAGTTCAAATATTATCTGATGAACTGCAGGGAATTTTTAAAACAAGATCACCATATACAGGTGTTGTGCTGGGTTTAGGTCCTGGAGGTGGATTTTTCAGTGATTTTCCTTTCTTTGTCATACCTGGTCTGGCCCTTGCCTACTTCTCCAGCCTTATTCTAATGGCCTCACCCCACACCCCTGCCCCATCCAGGAAATCTTCCCTCCACTTCCTTCAAGTCCTACTGTTTCCTCCTCCAATCCTTTGCTACTCTTACTGATGATCCCTCTTCCTGGAATGCTCTTCTCATTTTCCTCTGACCATCCCACCCCCAACCTACACATCTTTTAAAACTCAGTTCAAGTACTAACCTCTTCTATGAAGCCTTTCCCAACACCCCAGGTGGAGGTAAGCATTCCCTCTTTTGTACCTACTTACACTACGAACAGATGGCCATTTTCAATTTTTTTTTTTTTATCTGGCCACACTGAGTGGCTTGCAGGATCTTAGCTCCCTGACCAGGGATCAAACCTGGGCCCTGGAAGTGAAAGCACTGAGTCCTAACCACTGGATCACCAGGGAATTCCCCAGATGGCCATTTTTAAAGCCACATTTGAGTCTTTTTAAAGGTCAGGAACCCTTGTCTTATTTTATTTACATATGTATTTATTTAATCATCAACCCCTGGCACAGAATCAGGCTCGTTTAACTAATTTCATTGACATAGAGAATGGAAGGAAGGGAGAAAGGGAACAACGAAGGAATGGTATCCATTTGTATGGTGTTTGACTGAGAAGAGGGGTGTCATCAGTGAGCATGAATGAAGCAGTTGGAATCTATGGTTGCTGGTTTCAGTAAGACCAACAGGAAAACCATGCTAGCACAAAGCCATCAGCTTCTCATAAACCTAAGACATCATCATGCCTCTGCTACATCGAGAGACCCTGCTCAAGATTTCAGTGAAACCCTAAGGTCAGAGAGAAGTGGAAGAAGAATCCCTCAAAGCTACACAAGAGAGCG
This sequence comes from Eubalaena glacialis, assembly GCF_028564815.1. Lineage (NCBI taxonomy): Eukaryota > Metazoa > Chordata > Mammalia > Artiodactyla > Balaenidae > Eubalaena > Eubalaena glacialis. The sequence goes on from NC_083720.1 coordinate 43,030,317, forward strand.
TTCATTTACAAACTTTGTTAAGTTCTCTATCTCTCCGTTTTCCTAAATTTACTCCCATCTTTAGAAGATTTTTATAATGTCCCACCACTTCTCAGAAGTCTTTTCCAGTTTCGTGGAGACAAAGTCATTAGACTCACAACATTTTAGCACAGTTAAGATCAGGACCCCTGGGATTCTGGCTCTATCATTAGCTCTGCAGTTTTAAGCCAGCTGCTTAACAGTCCTGTGCCTCAGTTCACTTGCCTTTAATATGAAAACAATAATAGTATTTATCATAGAGTTGTAAAGTGGATTAAATATTTAGAATAGCACATTGCATGTAGAGAGTCCTAAATACACATTTATATTTATTATAAATTAATAGTTAATATTATATGTTAGTTAATACTATAGACAAGAACTACTAATTTAGTCCCTTCTTTAAACAGGAAAAATGTAGGTGCTTCTGTTATAATTATCAAAACAGCACTTATTTCAGAAGTTAAGGGACTAAATATATTGGTCACACTGAGGATATACTTTCACCTTCTGTATAAATAAACATGTCTACTTACAAAACAGGAGATGTCTCACCTACGAATCCTCTGTGGTATTTGCTGCTTCAGAGTCTATATTAGCAATGGTGAAACTTGGCAAGAAAACCAATCTTGTATAATGGCAGAGAAATGACAGGCCAACCTTGCCTAGGACTCATAAAATTCAAACAAGGTAGTATCTGTCAGAGGCACCGACCCTTTTCTTTTTCTAAACTGAAATGAGCTGAACACAAGTATGAAGCTTATTATCAATCTCATTTTCAGTTCCTTTGAAATCTTTCATGAGTCTCTCCTATCTAAGGAGACCAGCCATCAAAGAAGAGTCTATGTGTGGTAGGGGATTAGGTTAGACAAATGCCTATAGAAATTCAATATCCATCGTTCTCTTTTCCAGTCTCCTATTAAGAGGGCAAATCTTATCCTCCTTAGTAAATGAACCATAGAGGCCTCTAAAGAGGCTGGGGTGGTTAGACTGTAGAGGGATCCCTGACATTACACCTAAGGACAGATTCCAGGTTATGTCCCCAGCAAGGGTGAATAGATAAGTCAATAGATTACTTTTCATTTACATCTAAAATCAACAAACCAATCATTTGTTTACATGTGAGTTGTGCCTAAATACTGAGCATTCATGATTACTAATAAAAGAGACTATTCGTATTCACATTCACGTTAGCTTTCACAAGTAAGTCTGACCCACAAACACCTTATAGTCTTACCAGAACGAAGTTCCTAAATCCCTCAAGGAAACATGTCCTGCTAGTCAAGAGGTATTTCTGCTTCTTCCACAGCCCCCCTCTCCAGCCACCTGCTGATGCATTCTATCTTCTTGAGCAATAAGACAGACAACTGGACTCACAGGAAGCAAGACTGAAACGGAACACAGGGTTGTAACTCAGAAGATGGTGGCTTTGCTTGGTTTTGCCACTTACTAGCTGTGTTTCCTCATGAATTCACTTAACTTTCATTTACTCAGTAATAAGATTTTCCCCTCCCTCCATCTCACAAAGTTACTTTGAGGATATTAGAACTGACTATGAGAGCAACCCTAAACTGTAAAGTGCCAAACGGATGTCACTCTGACTATTCATTCCAGAGTATGCATGGGAGTTTTGTGCCGGCAGCCTCTGGTGTCAGACCGCCTGAGTTCAAATCCAGGCTCCCACTCACTAATTGTGACCTTGAACAAGTGCATGCTTCTGTTTCCCCATCTGTAAAATATGAAATGGAAGGGCACCTGTATGGCACTTAAAACAATGACAAGAACCTAGAAAACATTCCATAAAAAGTTAAGATTTGATTCAGCAAGGACTTTTTCTAATTTAATTTTTATTTTATATTAAAGTATAGTTGATTTACAATGTTATGTTAGTTTCAGGTGTACAGCGAAATCATTCAGTTATACATATACATATAACCATTCTTTTTCAGATTCTTTTCCCATATAGGTTATTATAGAATATTGAGTGGAGCTCCCTATGCTAAACAGCAAGGATTTTTTTAAGTGGCTACCCCTTGACTATGTATGAGCTTTGAGAACGCTGAAGAATAGACAAGATCTAATTCCCACCTTTGAAGGTCTCACAGACTTGTGAAGGGTAGACACTGAGGTAAACAAGTGTTGTGATGAAGATAAAATGTAGTTAAGCACAGGGCACAGATCCATTCCTAATCCCCTGCTCTGTCCTTTTGCCTTCCTCTGTTTCCCTGCTCTTCCTAGGCAAATTCCCCTGATAACTGCATCTACTTTCAGAGCTAAGACCCAGAGCACAGAACTCTACCCTCACTGCAGGATATCCCCATGTAGCTTACTCCCTTCCTCCACTCCTGAACCTATACCTCTTACAACTAATCCCTCAACCTAATCAATGACCAAACCATGATAAATTTGTCTGAGAAACATGCCCTATTTCTCAACCCATATACACATCTACTGCGTTCATCTTGACTGTTGCAGGAGCTTCCTATGCATCTCTGGGCCTCCAGTCTCAACCTCCCTACCCATCACTCATTCCCCATTCAGCCACCTGAGTTCTTCTAAAGCTTATATCTGTTCACAATACTCCCTGTGGTAAGCCTTCAGTGGCTTCCCATTGCTGACTCAATAGCATCTTCTTAGGCCTACAGGACTCTTAACTCAAATCTCGGGCTCCTTTCTACATTTATTCACACTTCTCAGGCCTCAACAAAAACCCAATGTACCTTTCCAGGACACACATGTCCCTTCCAATTCTCTCTACTCTTGCTCTTGTTGATCCTGTTATCTCAGATATCCTATCTGCCAGCTATCCATCCACCATCCTTCTTTTTCATCCTTCAATGTCCAGCTCAAATGCCAATGACTGCATATTGCTTTCCCTGATTAACCAGAATCCCTCAGGATTTCTTGCTCTTTATCCTAGATTTACACATACCGTGTAGATTGAACCATATGATTTACCATATTTTTGGTAGATCAAAAATGGCCAAATAACAGTAATTTCAAATAATTCAACCTATAAATTAGTATGTTTCTCTTACACCACTTACCCTGCTTCAGTAGACTTCTTTATACTCTGTCTTCTTCCTTGCATGCCCAGTGGCTAGCAGTGGTGGAAAAGTAGATTCTCAAAAAATGCTTATAGAATTCAAGATAATTGTTATGTATGGATCTCAGTATAATACTTCATTGGGTTCCCTTAAGTCTAGGTCTCAATCTTTCTCTCATTTTGCTGGAGTCTGACAAGGGTAAAGTTAGTCACCCAAGGCTGTCTTATCAAGTCAGGAGTGTAGGTATCCTTTCCTCATTTCCATCAGGACCCCACTCTCTCTACCTACCAACTAATAATTATCTAACCTAGAGAGGGAAAAATCCACCTCCAGGGTCATCCTTTCTTTAGGCAGCAAGTGTGTAATTTGTAATGTTAACCATTCAGGACATCCATTCATTCATTCAGTCATGGAGATGTGATTGGCATTGGGAATATAAAAGTAAATAAGGCAACCAGAGATGATGAATTTAGAGTGCCTTTGTTCTTTGACCTGGTCTTCAAACATTTTTCCTCGAGAATCACCCGAAGACATTTTGAACATTTAAACAATATTGTGTATTTTTGAACAGTTTTAAATGTCTTGTACATTTTAAGGTATCTAAAATTTTTATCATAAGTTGACATTGTCACAAAGGATGTAATTTTCAATATATATTTAATATTGTCACTTTAAATATAATTACTATATCATTTTAAATGTATCAAATGAAATTTGAATATTATAATTTAATACTCAAGACCAGCTATTTAAAAATATATGAAAAACTATTTTGTAATATTTGGGAATTTTAGGCCTTTCCTTTGTCTATTTCAACTCACATTCCCACTATACTTTCTTCCTGGATTTTATACATATACATTAAATCAAAACTGTGGAGCTGTATATTTAGGTCAATTTACAAAAATATCCATGGCAAACAATAAGCTGAATTACACTTTCAGAAGAATTCTGCTTTTATTATTTCAATTCAAATACATATGTTAATAAGCATTGCAAGAAACATTATAAAAACAATGAGAAATAAGTTGCAAAATGAATCCTGTAAGACAGATTATAAAAAGTAGTCAAGGTTAAAATAATATAGATCTAATATGAATGATTAATCCATTTTCATAAATTATAAAAAGAAGGTAAAGCAATATGTTAGCTCTCAGTATCAAATCTGTAATATAGCAATGAGTGTACAGTTTATGACATAATGATAATATCATTCCTCTAATAAGAATGTGTGTCTCTGTCCAGTCAAAAGGCAGAGAATGGTCAAATGAAGCAAACATGGTCCAACTACATGCCATCACAAGAGACATAATTGATTCAAAGACACAATAAGTTGAAAATAAAAGGATAGAGAAATATATCCCATACAAAGAGTATCCAAAATAGAGCTGAAGTGGCTACAGTAGTATAAGGCAAAATAGACTTAGAGACAAATTTTGTTACTAGTGACAAAAAAGGACATATAATAAAAGGGTCAGTCCATCATGAAGACAAAATAATTATAAGCAAAATGCATCCAACAAGAGAGTGCCCCAAAACATGACGTAAAATACATACATTAAAAGGTGACATAGACAATTCAACAATAATATTTGAAAACTTCAATACCTCATTTTCAACAATGGGTAGAACAACCAGGCAGATCAACAAGGAAACAGAAAACGTAAACACTGTAAACCAACTAAATATAACAGACTCCTACAGAACACTCCAATCAACAACAAGCAGAATACACATTCTTCTCAAGTGCACATGGAACATTTTCCAGGATATGTTAGGAGTATATGTTAGGAGGCCATAAAACAAACCTCAATAAATTTAAAAGTACTTAAATTATACAGTGTTCTTTGACCACAATGGAAGGAAATGAAAAGTCATAATAATAGAAGGAAATTTGAGAAATTCACAGATATGTGAAAATTAAATAAAACTCTCCTAAATAACAATTGAGTCAAAGAAGAAATCACAATGCAAATTACAAAATAATTTGAGATAAATGAAAATGAAACCACACATACCAAAACTCATGAGATGCAGCTCAAACAGCAATCAGAGGGAAACTTATAGCTATAATGCTTATAATTATAAGAAGAATAAAGATCTCAAATCGATAACCTGAACTTCCACCTTAAGAAACTAAAAAAAGAAGAATAAGCTAAAACAAGCAAGCAAAAGGAAGAAAATAATAAAGATTAGATCACAAATAAATAAAATAGAGAATAAAAATAATAGTGAACATCAATGAAATCAAAAGTTAGTGATTTGAAAAAGATCAACAAAATTAAACTTTAGCTAGCCTGGCCAAGAAAAAAAAGTAAGAACTCGGATTACTGAAATCAGGAATAAAAGAGGGGACCTCAGTACTAACCTCACAGAACTAAAAAGGATTGTAAGGGAATACTACGAATAATCGTATGACACCAAATTAGATAACCTAGATGAAATGGATAAATTCCCAGAAAAACACAAACAACTGAAACTGAAAAAAGAAAAAATTAAAAATCCAAATAGACTTATAACAAGTAAAGAGATTTCATTAGCAATTTTAAATCTTCACACAAAGAAAAGTCTAGGCCTAGATGGCTTCATTAGTGAATTCTACCACACGTTTAAAAAAGAATTAATGTCAATCCTTCAGACACTCTTACAAAGATTTAGAAGAGGAAGGAACACTTCCCAACTCATTCTATGAGACCAGTATTACCTTAAGACCAAAACCAGACAAAGACATGACAAGAAAAGAAAACTACAGATCAATAGTCCCTACAAATACAGATGTAAATATCCTCAACAAAATACTAGCAATCCAAATACAGCCATATATATATATATATATATATATATATATTTTTTTTTTTTTATATGAGTTTCAGATGTTAAACCAATCTTGCATTTCTGGGAGAAATTCCTCTTGGTCATGGTGTGTAATCATATATATATATGATTGGTTTAACATCTGAAACTCAATCAGTGCAATACATTATATTAATAGAATAAACCACAAAGGTCTCAATAGATGCTGCAAATGCAGTAATAACTTCTATATCGATTACACAATGAAATAATATTTTGCATATACTGAGTTAAAAAATATATTACTCAAGTTAACTTCCCCCACTTCTTTTTCCTTTTTTCAGTGTGGCTTCTAAGAGATTTCACATTACATATGTAGCTTGCATTTGTAGCTCACAATATATTTCTATTGGACTGAGATGATCTGGATGGATCCTAGTTTCAAGACCAGTGGTCTCATGGCGTTAGGTATTTTTCATGTTATTTATCAGAGGAGAAAACAGACTGACAATAGTTAACCTGCCCAGGCTAACACACTCCACCCTGTAGGTGTCAGAACTAGTACTGGAATTCAGTTCTGCCCGTAAAGCCTGAGTTTGCCCTGTTTACATCACTGGTTTTCCTTAGAGATTAAATAGTCATTGAAGACGTTTAATATTTAACTTTTAGAATTTCTTTCTTCCTTTCAAACGTAGGAAGAATTTAGCCTCCTCACCTTTTCCATTTTTCATTTGGACTTATCCTTCCATTTCTGTTAATGGGATTTTACTACCATTATCACCATCCATTTGCCTGTTTTTGGTAATTTTTTGCTTTTGTTTTTGTTATCAACCCCCCCGCCCCCCGCAGGACTACCAGTGTGTTCTTCTAGCTGGCCTTCTAGTCTACTCTTTACCTTACGCAGCATGGCAGATGATAGTCAAGATTTGTTTGTTTGTTTAAACATACATTCTGCGTCAAACGTCATAGAAGACTCTCCATTTAAAATATTGCTAATCATCTTCACAACAACTCCCACTTCACAGATGACGGTCATTGCTTCCTTCACTTCAAAGATGAGAAAACTGAGGTTCCCAAAGCTTAACTGCTGAAGTTACACAGTAACAGAAAGACTTGGGACTAAACGTCAGGTCTCTGACTCCATAGGCCCCACTGTGTGCAACATACCCCTCCTCCATGTCCCTCAATGTGAGTTAAATATGGATCAGCCTAAAACATAAGCATTTTCATATGAATGATTTATGCCTTTATGAAAATCTTCTAAAGTTTTTTTCATAAAAGTTTACCTATAATTTTTCTATTGAAAATTGACATCTATTTTTCTTTGTATTGTTATGGAATATGGTCTACAAACTTAATACAATGATGTACACTTTATAAATGAAACTTGGATGAAAGGTGACATAAAGTCCTAGACTCCTATGTAGACACAAAGTAGACAGTGAATAAAAGTAAATTGATAGCAATCAGGTTGATGTACAAATCTGGTCTAAAATCAAACAACCCCCTTTCTTCAGAATGCTTTCCATCCACCGTCGTTACACTTAATCAGCCCTTGCACAAAGGCTGGTATCAATGCCTCCTACCAAGTAAACCTCCTGTTTTTCTTTTTTATTGAACATTCATAGTCTCCAAAATAAACATTTACTAATTTTAATCTTCTTTCTAAGATCAAATTTGATAGACGTAATACCCTTCATCTATATAAAGGCTAAATATTTAGTATTTAGTCAAAATGCATCTTCACTTTTCTCTGCATAGAATAATTTATCAATAAAAAGAGTTAGCTTTCCAGAATGTGAAAGAAAAGAATTAAATGCAGTATGTCAAATATATACTGTCAGACCTCATTCTTCTAATAGGAGAAAAATGAGCAAGCACATTTGAGGACTATTTCTGAATTTTCATGGGATATGAATTTTGAAAATAAGATGCTTTCACTCTGAGTCACTACTGCCAATTGTTATTCATTTAGTTAGGTGTTACTGAGAATGCTTCAAGGGTTATCCTTTCCATCCTTTATTCTTTGGTAGACTAGCCACCAATGTTTTTAGGGCTTGTCACCATAGTTGTTTTGCTCAAATATGTTGCATATTTCGGGTGATAGCCTTATGTCCAAGTAATGAAGCAGGAGACTGAGAAATGGGGAGATGGAGGCATTAAGCCCAGGCTATGGAAACTACCTGTGGCAAATTATTTTGTTCCTGGGTTTTGGTTTTCCAACTGTAAAATAGAAATATTATTTACTTTTGCTTTATCTACTCACAAAATATACTGTGACAAGTATGGGAGAAAACAAATGAAAATCGCATTGCAAGCCAGCATTACAATGTGTTTCAGTGTGTGGTTTCTGCCTTCTTGATGAATTTGCCTTACCTCTATATCCCACATGCATCCCAGGGCTCCACCCATGACCAGACTAGCAAGGCGATGTTGCAGCACGTAGGACTCCAATTTAGTAGGTCGGTTTCAGCCTCGAATCTCACTGTTCATGAATCTGTCAAGATAATTAGGGCTGGCAATTATCATAACTAGTATCAACAGCAAACATTTATTTACAGTATCTCTGACTCTGCACAGAATAATATATGTGTCTTCTGTTTTGTCCATGGTTGTATCCCCAGTGCCTGGCAGTCTCTGGCACATAGTAGGCACTCGATAGTTAATGGATACATAAAAGCATCAAGAAGAACTAGGAAAATAAATATGTAAGGCCACTGTCTCCAAAGATTTGTAATCTAATCAAGTTGACTAGGCCTAAACATAAAAGGTGAGAATGGAACATTAAGTCAGTCTACATAAGTGCCCAATAGCATCATGGCAGGAATTACTGGAGAGATTGAAGTCTTCTTCCCTATATGGGAACACTGCAGTTGAATGACAAATCTCCCAGGCTTCAAAAAGGGTAACACCATCTGGAAAACCTTTTATTGTGTTTGGGGCTACACTTTATCATCAGGGGAAGATTGTAGATACTTCCCTTTGTCAAAATGGAATGGCAGAGTAAGCGTAATGAAGACTGTAATAACAAGAACGGAGCTTTGAGCTTCCCTGGTGGCGCAGTGGTTGAGAATCTGCCTGCCAATACAGGGGACACGCGTTCGAGCCCTGGTCTGGGAACATCCCACATGCCGCGGAGCAACTGGGCCCGTGAGCCACGACTACTGAGCCTGCGCGTCTGGAGCCTGTGCTCCGCAACAAGAGAGGCCGCGAGAGTGAAAGGCCCGCGCACTGCGATGAAGGGTGGCCCCCGCTCGCCGCAACTAGAGAAAGCCCTCGCACAGAAATGAAGACCCAACACAGACAAAAATAAATTAATTAAATAAAAAAAAAAAAAAGGAATGGAGCTTTCAGTTTAGTATTATCAAAGAAAATGCTGGGAAGGGGAGTGAGATTTTTTGTTATTTGTTATGGTCTGTTTGTTTTATTTTTTGTTCCTCCAGCAACCATAACTCAATAATGCTACAGTTTTCTAGAAAATGGTACATCTTCTTTTAAGTGTGCTTTGGAAACACTTTCCTCCTTCCCTCCCTCCCTCTCTCTTCTTTGCCTTCCTTTCTTCTTTCTCTCGTTCCTTTCATCCTTCCTACACTATTAATTGGGCAATTAATAATCAATAAAAATTTATTGGGAACCATGTTCCAGGTACTGTGGCAGGCAAGAAAGATGCAGAGATACATACAGAAAACCATGACCTATAGCAACTCACAGTCTAAAAGGGCAGATAGCCAAGGAAACATAATTGTTTCCTTGTTGTGTCCATGCGACACGTTATAACAGTAAAAAAAATTATTACGACCATGTTAAGAGTGTAGAACAGGCCTCAACTCACTGTCCAGGGGGAGTCAGGAAAGGCTATGGCATTTGGACTGGGTCTTGAAAGGAAAGGAAGCATTAGCTGATGAAAAGAGGCATTCCAGGAACTAGAAACATCACGTGCAAAGGCCCAGAATTATGAAACGACATGGCTGATTCAGAGAATCTGGTAGTATGGAGAGTGACAGGTGAAAAAGGCAAAGTGGCAAGTTGCAAATAAGTTCTGAAGGGTCCTGTCTACTAGCAAGTTTGGACTTGATACTGTGGAAGCTAGAGAATGATTATTGACAGGACAGTGTAACAGGATCATAGTTGTTTTTTGGGGACAATTAAAGGGAATAGATTCAGAAGAGGAACTGGTAGGGAAGCCAGCTAAGAGGCTGTGCAATAGAGCTGGACAGAGAAAAAATTCAGAGCTAAGACTTGGGTAGGGGAAAGGGCTAAGGGGTCTACCTTTGAGAAACATTTCTGCAGCAGAATTGACAGAGTATAGTAAGCAATTGTTTTTGGAGGGTGAGAGAGGGAAGAAGAGGATAACAAGTTTCCAGCTTGAGAAACTGGTTGCGTGATGATGCCGTCGGCCAGATAGGGAGCAAAGAGGAGGAGCGGGTTTGGGAGAAGACAGTAAGTTCAGGTATGGACACATTGAATTCATGGGTCTGAGACAGATGATATTTGAAAACATGATAGTGGATAAAGTCACTTAGAAAGAGTATGTAGAAGTAGAGAAGAAGACCCAGAATATAAGCTAAGGAACTCCAACATAAGAGGGATATGTAAAGAGAGAGGAGGGTAGAGGAGAGAATGAAGGAAGGTTTAGAAAAGTGGAGGAAGAACCAGAAGTAATTGAAGATGGTGTTACATTGGGATACTGTGTCAATAAAGCACCCTGAAGTTGGACAGGGTCAATGTAGACCTTAAGTTCTATTTTTTCCTCCAACCCAAAGCCAAGACTAATGAGCTCCCACCTACTGACTAATCCTTTCCCATCCTGTGGAGTCAGACACATTCACAGGCTGGGCAGCAATAAGAAACCAGCATCATGGAGGCTCAGCATCAAATTGGCCTCATTACCATGCTGCCTAAACTGGTTCACTGTTTCTATGAGCTGGAGTCTTGATTCCCTGTCTTTGCTCAAGTTCCTGTAATGAACCCCTGTGCTGGAGGCTACATCCTTCTCCATGTTCCTAAGACAGAAGTCTTGCCTCTTGGAGTCCAGGTTTATCTATTCCCTTGTGTTAAAATCCTGAGCTGCCCTGTCTGTCCTCACTCACGCATCCTGTCAATGCCTGTAACTTTCTGGCCTTGCTTATAATTCCTAAGAGTATCTGGGTGGTGTTTGGATAGCTCTTGCCAACAAACAAGCAACTGATAAACGGACTCCCATATTACTACAGTATATTTATAGCTATTAGTTCTTAAAACTGCTATTTGTTAATTCCACGATGCCTTCATTCAGTGCATGCATTTGACAACTCTTGGGTGCCTACTGTGTGCCAGGATTGTTCTAGGTGCTGAGGATGCAACTGTGAACAAAACAATGTATATTCCCTTATGTGGCTTGCGAACTAATAGGGAGGACAGATAAACAATTTAAGTACATAGTGGGCCAGATGGAGAAAAATCAAACCACCTACGGGGGGAGAAGGAGGCTGGAATGGAGGGAGGGTGCTGCTGTTTTACAATAGCGGGCAGGCAAGATATCACTGAGAAGAATGAGCTTGAGCAGAGACCCAAAAGAAGTGAGAAAGAGAGAGAGATGAGAAAACTGATAGAGTGAGCCCTGTTGGTATTGAGGAGGACAAGTATTCCAGACAATGGGAATTGCAAGAGCAAAGTCCCTGGGGCCGACTTGGCCTTGTACATTAAAGAAATAAGCATTCTATTGTGGGGTAGAAGTTGTTAGAGGGATTAGTAGGGGCAGGAGGCAATCATGAAGAACCTTTCGGTTATTGAAAATGTTTTGACTTTTATTCTGATAAGTATAAGTATTTCGTCAGGGGAGATGATGTGATCTGTCTGAAAGGAGCATTCCAGCTGCTTCATGGAGAACAGACTGTAGACAAGATCAGAAGCTGGGAAACTAGTTAGGAGTTGAGAGCAACAATCCAGAGGAGAAAAAATGGTGACCTGGGCCGGGTTGCTTGAGGTGGGAGTGGTGAGAGGTAGTTGGATTCTGGATATAACTTAAAGGTAGGACAAGCAGCATGTAATGATGGCTTGGATATCCTGTAACAAAAATAGAAGTCAAGAACGACTCCAAGGTTTTCGGCCTAAGCAACTAGAACAATGGAGTGGTGTTTACCCAGATGGGAATTAACAAGGTGGGGAGTTCAATTTTGGGCCTGTTAAATTTGGGATGTCTATGAAGCTGTGTCCTGAGCAAGTGGGAGGAGGAGCTGGTGTACGGGTGGAGGGGCTGGCCTTAGACGGGAAAGTGGGGTATGGACAGGCCTTCCGTGTACCAGGAAGGAAGGTGAGGTGTACAGGGACAGAGGCAGTGACTAGAAAAGGGAGCCGTGAGGGCCTGGGGAAGCTTTGTAACTGCTTCTAGTTTCTCAGTGAAATAGAAAGCCAGCTCAGCAGCTGAGAGTGAGGACAGAGGAAGGTGTGAGGAAGCTTTAAGATAGAGAAAGTGTGAAATAGCCTTCTATGACCGTGTTCTTCAATTTCAGCTCATGACACCTAAATGTGAGTCTTAAAATCAACTTAGTGATTTGAGATCAATTCAGTGATCAATTCTTTTAAAAAATAAAAATTTAAAAGAGCTTGTTGCATGTATCAAGAGTAAGAATTGCTTAATAAAAGCTTTATTTCAGGTGTATGTGTGTGTCCTGGGTTGCAGCAAAATATTTTTAAACACACTGGCCCAGGGCAGTGGGAGGAAATGAACAAGGGACAGTCAAATTAAACTCAGGGAACAAGTTACTGGTCATACAATTGACATATTTTCATGTAAATATGATTAGAATATAGATTCATAAGAACTTGGCTTTAGACCTGCTAGAGGGCCACAACCCCTCTCCTCCCACCCACCTCTACCTCCACTATAGGAAACCTTTATGTTGGAATATTTTCAATGATGGGACACTCACCAGCTTAAAAGTTCTAGATTTCAGAATATAACTTTCTTTGCTATAAAAAGCAGGACCGTCACAACACTCTCTCAGATGTTAAAGCAGTGAGTAGAGGATCTGGCAGTAGAACTTCAGAATTTAGTGTACTTAATATGAAGTTTGACCTTATTACATAATACCAAACTTGATGGCTTTTTCCGTTTTGGAGAGCTCTAAATGCTCTAAAACAAAACTAGTCTCAGCACACTAAGAAATCTTGTTTTTATTCAAACTTCAGCCCAGAATGGCACCTTTTAGCTTTTAAACTGTATGCTCTCTCTTCTTACATTGCACTAACTGCAATTTTAATGGATGATTGAGCTAATTTTCGTGCCTACATTTTCAAGATCTGTCTTTGGATCTGCAGATGAGTCCAATCAAATATAACTTTACTTAGAAATAAAATTCTTCATTTCAATACTTTATATGCCTCAGTTGCTGAATATTTTCCGTGCAAAATATGTTAATGAACAATAGTAATATGTCAATAGGTGCTGTGAAAATGGCCATTTATATTTTTAATTCTAAAGAGCTCAGGTTATTTTCTAGGCATTGTAATTTAGAATAAAAAAGGAATTCTCCAGTTTTATATTTTGCTTGATTGTTAAAAATGGTTTTGAGATTATTAACTCAAACCAATTTTCTATGTACCCACTGATTTCTAAACCATTTATGACTTGTTTTTAAAAAGTACCTTTTCCTTATTTAAAGGCAATGTCAAACTTAGTTTATTAGACAGGATATTAAACATAAACATTATACATGGAATGTATTTTCCCCTTGCAATGTTTTCCTCTTTCTTCTGTATTTATTCTGATTTATATAAATTTGAAACACTGAAGTAACAAAAGCAAAGTAAAAAGGAGATGAAATTTAACTAGTAGAGAATGAGGACTCATAAAAGTGTACACTCTTGCCTACATCAGTAAAAGTGTGCTAATTTATAACACTATTAATCTTAGTTCAGTTCTAAATCCAAATCAAATAGAATCTGAACCCATTTTCAATTGCTTTTGAGATTATTAGTCTGTATTCCAGGATTTTCAACAGTTTCACTTCTCTAAACACCAAGAAAAAGTTAAAATTGCAAAACAGGAACATGAAATCCATATCTTACTAGTATGGATCCCTCTGCTATTCCTTTAGCTAGACCCTCATATATATATGTTTTCTCTATGTAAAATGTTTCTTTAGGAAATACACAGGTTTACTTCCTCTTCTGTTGCTTCCAACAAGAGCTCTACCATGGAAAGCTCTCTCTCCCCTTCCATTTTGCAAGCCTCAACAAGTCTGTTGCTGAGTCAGAACCTCCTTTCCCCCCTGATGTGAGAAATCTTTCTCCCTTGGAAATTCATAAAGCTTCGGAAATGTTTAAATTAGAGTCTCCCTAGGGGAAAGGGGCGGGGATGCCAGAATGAATGTGGTGGGGAGGAGTCCCACACACTGCAGTCCCGACGGCAGCACACGAAACGCTTTCTGAAACAGGAGGATTTGGAGTGGGCCCAGGGTTACCAAGGGAGCTCGCCTCGGAACCCATTATATGCATGTCTGTGTGTAAATAACCGCACGGAGCCGCGGTGGGTTCCAGGGACTTTGTTCCTCATTACTTAAGTGAAAATGTATGGTATATGGCCGGGCCTTCGTGTTTACCCTACAGAAAACAATTTCACGCGGCTGCGGTAAGGTGGATAACAGTACTCGGCACGAGAAGCTAAAAACAGAAACCGGAGCGAAAAGGAGGCGCTTTCTAAGGCGACGAGGAGGGCTGCGAGTCGGAGCCATGGTGGGGCCAGAGGTGTAGGCGACGCGCTCCGCAGTCGGCAAGGCTGGCGGAGCCCCGCACAGGCGAGTCGGCCAGAGGCCTCCTGCCCCGAACCCGGAGGGCGGCAGGGGCCGGGTCCCCGCTCCCTCGCGCTGCGGGACACAAGCGGCCGCCGACATTGAAAGCCACTAACCGGCCTCAGTTTCCCCCGCGAGCCAGCGCCGCCTAGGGTAGCCCCTGTCCCTGCAACCAAGGCTCCTGTGACCGAGGACGAAGCAGAGGTGACAAGGAGGCAGGGCCCCGAGGGCGACTGGACGGGGGGAAAGTAGCGCGTGCGACCTGCTGCAGGTTCTGCGAGGACCCAGCGCCGGGAGGGGCGGTTGCCCAGTAACCGTCCGCGCCCCCCGCGCCTGCTCGCCCTCGTGCGTTCGTACCGGGCGCACAGGCCGCTTCGGCCGCCCGCCGCCTCAACCGGCCTCTCCTTTCCCCGGGCGCAGGGGAAGCCCGAGGAACGCGCCGCTCGCGCCCGCGCTCTCTCACCCTCCCGAGAGCGCTCGCGCGGCCCCGGCCGAGCCTGCATATTAATAAGGGGCGGGACGGGGGCGGGGCAGCGGGGGCGCCGCGGCCTCGAGCCCGCGCGTGCCGGGACGCACCGCGGGGGGCGGTGCGATTGTGAGGTGGCGCTGACGCACGTTCCGGGGTTCTTAAGCGGCCAGGGCGGCGGCGGCTGCGCCCGAGCAGGTCTCGGGAGGTGGCGGTCATTGCCGCGAGGGGTGGCGGGGCCGAAGTCGGTGCCCCTGGCTCAGTCACGGTGTCCCTCTCACTGACTCCCCCTCCTTCCACCAAGGCCGCACCGCCCCAGATCCGGCGGCTTCTTAGGCGGGGCAGCGGACGGGGTGCGTCTCCTCCCGCTGCCGCCGGCCTGATAAATGAGGGACTTAGGGTTTGGGGTGCTGCAAACCGCCCGGCTCCGAAGCAGCAGTCCCGGGTCCCTGTTCAGCGGCGGGGCGTACCGTCCCTACGCCGCTGGAGCCGCGGCGGCCGCCGCCCCGCTGCCCTCCGCCACGCCTTTCGTCCCGATCTCGCCGCCGCCGTTGCCTGTCACCGGCTTCTCGGAGGCCTCCTCCCCCTTCTCTATCCCCTTCGGCTGCGGCGGCGCGGACAGCTCGGCCGCCACCGCTTCCTCTTCCTCCCCGTTCCCGGCGCATCAGCAGACCATGCAGGATGAACTGCTGCTGAGGCTGACACAGCAGCCGGCGCGGCCACTCTCGGGGGCGGAGGCCACGGAGAAACTCCCCAACCACCACCCCGGCGGCGGCACGAACGCGGGTGTGACCCACCTCCTCCCCTCCCAGGACTTCAAACCGAGTCTGCACCACCCCTCCTCCTCCGCCTCCTCCTGCTGCTGCTGCCGCACCTCCTCCCCGCAGGACTTCAGTAAGCGGCAGCAGCAGCAGCTGAGCAGCCAGAAGAGGAAAGAGTTCAGCCCTCCCCGCCTTCCCCACCCTCCGGACTCGAAGCCGCCGCCGCCGCTCCACTGCCCCGGCCGGTTCGGCTCGCCGCCGCCGCCCGGCCAGCTCCTCCAGCCGGCGCAGCTCGCCCAGCGCCAGCAGCAACAGCAGCAACAACAGCAGCAGTTCAGCCTCCCGCACCCGCAGCACCTCCCGCCGCAGGACTTCGCCCCGCAGCAGCGCCCGGCCGACCTGCCCCCGCTCCCGCAGCTCCAGCCTTCGCCGCCTGCAGCCCCGCGGCGCCGTCACGGAGGCGCGGGCAGCCCTCGCAAGACCCCGGCCGTGGGCGAGGGCAGCGCCGCCGAACCCCCCAATGCGGGCTTGGCCCCCTCGACGCCGCCGGTGAACCCCGCGCCGGGCTCCATGGAGTCCCCCAACCATCCTCTGCTCAACAGTCCCAGTAACCTCCTGCCTGGCGGGGCTCTCGGCGCGGGCGCCTTCAGCAGCCTGCAGAGCCCGGACCTTCCGCACCCGGGCGGCGGCGGCGGCGGCAGCAGCGGGGGCGGGGGGCCCCCCGGCGGCGGAGGGGGAGGTGGCTCCGCGTCGCCGCCGCCGCCGCTGCCCGGCTTCGGCACCCCCTGGTCGGTGCAGACCGCGTCGCCGCCGCCCCAGCCCCAGCCGCCGCCGCCCCAGCCGCAGCCGCCGCCGCCGCCTCAGCAGCCGCCGCAGCCGCAGCCGGGCTCGTCGGCCGCCACCCCGGGTGGCGGCGGCGGCGGCGGCGGCGGCTCGCTCAGCGCCATGCCGCCGCCCAGCCCAGATTCGGAGAACGGCTTCTACCCCGGGCTGCCGTCGTCCATGAACCCGGCCTTCTTCCCGAGCTTCTCGCCCGTGTCCCCGCACGGCTGCGCTGGGCTCAGCGTGCCGGCGGGCGGCGGCGGCGGGGGCGGCGGCGGCGGCTTCGGGGGCCCTTTCTCGGCGGCCGCCGTGCCCCCGCCACCGCCGCCCGCCATGAATTTACCTCAGCAGCAGCAGCCCCCGCCGCCCGCGGCGCCGCAGCAGCCTCAGAGCCGGAGGTCACCCGTCAGCCCGCAGCTCCAGCAGCAGCATCAGGCGGCCGCGGCCGCCTTCCTGCAGCAGAGGAACTCCTACAACCACCACCAGGTACGGCGGGCGACGGCCCGGCTGCGCCGCGGGGCCGCCGCGGGCGGGGGCGGCCGGAGACCGGGCTCGGCCCGGCGCGGCCCCGAGGGGCAGCGGCGAGGGCTCCTCGCCCGACTGAGTAGGACCCGGAGGGCGGAAACGGGCGACGGGACTCGGGACACCGGACCCCGGCGGGGCGGGAGGGCTGTGGCCACCGTGGGCTGTGGGGCTCCAGAGTCGGGTCCCGCTGGAAGTGGCCCCGGCCGGGCGCCCCCTCGAAAG
Source organism: Eubalaena glacialis (assembly GCF_028564815.1). Taxonomy (NCBI): domain Eukaryota; kingdom Metazoa; phylum Chordata; class Mammalia; order Artiodactyla; family Balaenidae; genus Eubalaena; species Eubalaena glacialis. The sequence goes on from NC_083720.1 coordinate 43,047,742, forward strand.
CCCCGGCGTGGCGGTGGGTCTAGGGCAGGGGCGGAATGGCGCCGGGGACGGGGCGGGGGGTGGCCGGGCGCGACGTCCCTCTCGTCCCTCGTACGGGGCGACCCCGGGGCCCGGCCGGCGCCCCCTGGCCTAGTGAGCGGCCGTCCGGCTTCCTCGAGCCCGGGAGACACGGCGAGACGGCCGGGGTTCGGGGGTCGGAGGACCTGGGGTCGGGGACGCGGGACCAGTGGGCTCGGGCGGCGGCCTCGGGGAGGGGCGGGGAGCGCCCGTGGGAAGCGAACCCGGGAAGGAGAAGAATGATTACCGGAGACGGTGCGTGTAGGCAGCCCGTGACCCTTCGCCGTCGTCCAATGAGGGAACGGGCGGAAAAGCTTTTTTTCTTTTGAGTTTGTTTCATTCTTAATTGGCCGGCGAGAGCTGTCGCGGGCGAGGCAGTGGCCGTCCGCACAACCTACCGGGACCGGGGTCGGCGAGGAGCGTCCCGCTCGCGCTCCTCCTGCCCACCTGCCTCCCGACGTGGGTCGGTCCCCCGAGCTGTCAGATGGTTGACTGAGATGCTCCAAGACGGTTTTAGTTTCTGTGCTTTTTAATGTTTGGGTACTATTCTGTAGGTTTTAAAACTAAACGAGTCTGCTATTTGTGTGTTACCTTGAAGAGAAGACTTTCACTTTTTTTCTTTTCTTTTTTTTTTTTTGGTGGCCTTAACCTTATCTTGAATGATAGGGTGTGTGTATTTTAAGTGGGTAGTATAATTATGAAATCACAGCAGGCAGGTTTTTTTATTCATCCGGGTCCTTTCTGATTCAAGGTCTGTTTTGTTATCCTCTCAAAACAACGTTTGAGTGGCCGCTGGGTTGGTTAATTGACATTGAAGGAGTATTTTGTTCTTTTTTGATCTAGTCAGCATTTGTTATAGTGATCATTCTGTCTAAGGCCAATTTCGTGATTAAAGATTGAGAGGGAAGCAAGATTGGACCTTAACCACTACTTACGTACTCATATAGCTTTTTCCATTGCCCACTTAAAGTTTTTAAGGGTTACCCTTTTAAAAAGGTGAATACTATCTAAATTAACCAAAGTTAATAGTTAACAGTTTATTTAAATTAACCAGAATAACAACAGTTTTTGTTGAATCACTGGCTTCTTCCTGAGGAAGGAGAATGTGGCCTATAAGGGTTGAAAATAGGTAATTTTGAAATAGTATTCCCCTTTTCCATGATTTACATAATCTTGAACAACTGTCTTTTGGGTGTCAGTGTCTTCGTTTTTTAGCTGGAAACTTGCCACAGAAAATTATCTGTAGGTATTTTTGTATTCTTAAGGCCTTAGTATATCATTAGAAGACCATATACCAAGATCCATATTTAACTATAAGCTGCTTTTTGTCAAAAGATGGGTCTTGCAATGGAGTGTAAGAGGTCACAGCTGTTATATGGAATTTTAGGTCACTGGAAGAGAACTTTGAACACTGCATCAGTGACGAAAGTAAGGTCCTGAAGAGTGGAATATGTCCGTGGTCCCTTAGCTATCCTTTTGAACTACATAGAGGGGGAAAGGGTAGTATATATTCATGATTATATTAGCATTAAAAAAACATTTTTAATAAGTAATAGGCACTATAGACCAGGTTTACAAAAAAAAAAAACAGAAGCAGGTTTAATATTAAGAGTGCTTGACTTAAAGTAACCTATTGACTTATAGTTAAGTGCATGACCCATACTCCCTTTGGCTAAATGTTGGCACAAAATTATTAAATTATAAGCTTATTGACAATAAAATTGCTAGCAATTAATACTTTTCAAAATCTACAGTTGTATCCTCTTGGTGAATTTTTCGTTCTTTGATGACTTCTCTTGCTATTGGTTCGAGTTTGGAATATTACTTTACTTTTGAAAATGAATGAAGTTAATGAAGACTTTTATTGCTAAGATCTTTATTAGAATGATCAAAGTATATAGTTGTTTATCTTAGTGTATCCACCTATGGGTAATAGCAGATAATTATTTAACAGTTCATGGATAATTAAGTGAAATAAAAACTACAAAAATTTAAAAGAAACTACATTAAAACTGGAATAAAATATCTTAAAAGTTGAATAAGCAGTGCAAAAAAAAAACATATTTGCTATATTTTCCCTATCTCAAAAGGCATTTTTAATCTGTGCAGTAGAATAACACCAAATGGTATTATCCACTTTTGCAGTGGTACAGTTTGTTTTAGAAACCTAAAGTCTAGATATTTCACTCATATGATTGGTATATTTTAATTGATAAAGATCATATCTTTAGTTCTCTGCTTAGCGGAACATGGTTGCTTTAAGATCATAGTGTAGGTTATATTTTTAAGGATCTTCAAAGTTAATTTCAATTTTAAAGTATTTATTTTTTTCTTCATATCTGTCATTTATATAGTTCTTTCTAAAGGGGAAAAAAAAGTAACTGCATGGTTCTATTTTAATGAGTGTCATGAAATATCTGCTTGATTCATTATAATTTATAGTAGACAAGAGTATGAAAACTCAGCTAGCATTAAATGAATATGTTTTCATAAGCAAGATGTCAAGCCTATTACTTTTTATAAACTAGTTATGATATATTCTGTTGCCTTTATATATTTCATTTTTTTTAATTCTTAGCTCACGCCTAAATTTGAATTTGAATTATAAACTCTTTAAATGCCTATAATTTAAATAGATGTATTTTCCCCAGCCTCTTCTGAAACAATCTCCTTGGAGCAACCATCAAAGCAGTGGCTGGGGCACTGGAAGTATGTCGTGGGGAGCAATGCATGGCAGAGATCATCGTAGAACTGGAAACATGGGAATTCCAGGAACTATGAATCAGATATCTCCATTGAAGAAACCGTTTTCTGGTAATGTCATAGCACCGCCGAAATTTACTCGCTCTACTCCATCACTGACTCCAAAATCTTGGATTGAAGATAATGTGTTCAGAACAGACAACAATAGTAATACGCTCTTACCCTTACAGGTAAGAATGGTATGTAAATGGCCTTATTTCTAATGTTAATCTTTCAAAATAGGAAATTGGGTGGTGGCAGTAGTAATAGTATGGTAAAATTAACGGATTAAAAAAGAGAAAGCTCCAATTTTTAAGCATATAATTTGATTATCAAAGGATAAAATACCTATACAAAAAAATTGAGACTAAAAAAATCTCTAAACACATAATAGAAAATAAGCTTCATAAAGTGTAGAAAACCCTGCTGTATTTCTTAAATTCATATTGAAGCTTTTACTTAGCAGCTCCTTAAGAATGCCTTAATTCATTAATCTTTAACAGGCCACCAAAATGAGTTTCTTCTCCAATATAGCTGAACTAAAATGTTTCGTAATTGTGCATAAATATAACTATGGTCAGCTGTATGTATATTCAAATGTAGTTAGTACAGCTACGATCATGAAAAAATAACATTAGGGCTTTTTACATCGAATTAAAATTTGTTCACTGGTTCAGTGACTATTTTTTTTCTTAATGTGGCCTAATGCTTATAATGATTAGACATTTTTTTCAGGGCTTTTAATATTTTACTGATATTATAGGTTAATAAAGTCCCCTTATGACTATTTAAAATGAGATATTTTTCCCTTTAAACTGTTAGAGGATCGAACAAGGATACAAGATAGAAAAAACTTTGATTGTTTTTTTCTTTTCATTCTTCTTTTTTTTTCTTTTTTTGTGGGTGGGTATGGGGAAGAGAACTGCTTATTTCTGATGAAAACTTCTATGCTATTGAAGGTGAGATCTAGTTTGCAGTTGCCAGCTTGGGGCTCAGATTCACTCCAAGATAGTTGGTGCACTGCAGCCGGAACATCCAGAATAGACCAGGTAGGCTGCACAGTGTATCTTTTTCAGGATTTTGGCTAGGAGTTTAGTATTTGTATTATGAGTAGGATTTATTATTTATTTTCTAATTATACCTATTTAAGCATATGTCAGAGAGCATTAAAGCAATTTATTTTTAAAGGGTCACTTAAACTATTTAATATAAAATGCTTCATTTTTAAATTTAAAAGTAATTCATAATCATTTTGTATGTCCTAAACATAATAAATTTGTTTTTGGAGAAAGGAATCATATACCCAAGAGCACCTGACTTTAAACATCAGTCAAACTGAGCACATTTTATCTCTTTTCAGAATCATTTGCAATTAGGTATAAAATCATATGTTTACTTAACATCTAATCTTACATTTCATAAATGATTTATAAAATTTTTTGGCAAACTTTTTTCATGAAATCTGCTGTATTTGTCTTGAGATGTATTTCTAAGAAAGCCCTTAGTTCAGGTTTTTACCTTTATAAAAAACTTTATAGTATTTCTCTATTCTAAATTTTGTTACTGCTATTATATACTGTCTTCTTCCAAATAATCAGTTTCCTATGGAAAAGCTCTGAGTCGAAAAGCTGAGAGTCAGTCTTAATCAAATTACCTTCAAGTCCTTTGTGGTTACAAAATGCTATCTCTCTTCTGCAGATGAAATTTGAATGCATACTGGGTACCAGCTGATGAGAATTATTACAGGACAAATAGAACACTCAGTCCTCACATAAGAGGATTCTTTCCTACAGAGCCCAAGTTTGAATGAGCATAGACTTGACATTGTGGGCGTCCACTGAATGGAGCTCTGTTATCCTTAGTTACTTTATCAACATGAAATCATTTTACAAGTAAGGACTGTATAAACAGATTAATATTACATTTGTAAATAGCATTCTAACCTGGCAGGTTGGCAGTAACTTCAATAATCAACCATTAGCACTAGTTTTAAACAAGTCCTACCTACTTACCAAAGTAGTCCTGCCAGGGTCTCCACTTAGAAATAAGTAATTGTCTCATATAATTTGTAATTTATTGTCTTGTTAATGCTGTAATGTTATCCATATATTTCTTTTCTTTTCTCTACTCTGCCTCAGTTAGGCCATATTAGTGATATTTTTATGGTAGCACTTTTATGGTGTTCAAATTAAATACATAAATGCCTAGGAGATGGTATGTTAGAAGAGGAAAATTATGATAATAATTTTGAAGGTGGCAAGGGACATGTTTTTAGACAGGAAAGGATATAATTATTTGAAAAGGTTGTGCAGGAAGAAGCAAGAGGATATGTGTGAGGGATATATATCTATGGAGAAAGAAGATTAGCTGCCATGAGGATCCATGGGGGTGGGGGGCAGATGTTGAGAAATTAGGTTATTAAGATGGCTTCAGTTGGTAGAATAATGCTAGAGTAGATAGAGGTGAAAATGAAAGGGAAATTTTCAAACTGAGCTCTGCAGAGGTGCCCCTGGGGCTGCCACAGGATGAGGGCCACAGGATGAGGGTCAGCCCTTCCACTTAGACTTCAAAGCCTCTCTGCTCTTACCTATTTTATAACCTAGGATTTTAGGTAAATTAATTTTAGGAAAAAGGATTTTGATGCTAAAGGTTAATTTTTTTTGGTAAACCGCTAAGATATTGGCATTCCCTGTGGACTCTTGATCCAGAGATGTGATGATGAAGTTGAAGAGAATGGTGAAGAAAAAGATAGTGGAAAGTGAACTGAACTAGAAGGAAAGGAGGTCTGAAACCTGAATCTTCTTATTCTTCCTCTCACAATCTTTGTGACACTGGATGACACAGTCTATGGGCTTTCATCTCTTGGGGTCATAGTTTCCTTATCTATAAAAGGAAGACCTTGAACTAGATCATGTAAGGCCTTTTTAGCCAGCTCTTATGAATTCTTTCATCTATTGTGGCCATTTCTTTTGCTCCCTGCTTCCTGCTCCCCCCTCCTTTATTTTTAGATTACAAGGGTCTTGGTTTATTGGGGAGGAAGCAGCGGGCATTGGTCCCAAGCAGTGGAGGTATCCTGTATGACCTCCCACCTGGTCTTAAAAGCAATGTTGTTGTCTCCTTTGAGTACCCTAAGGGTACTTATTATACAAAATTTGTTCTGTGTTTCTATCTTTCCATAAAAGGTTGAGGTATTTGAAGTTGAGGTTCTTAGAAATACAGCAAAAGCTACAAACTGCATTTGGTATCTTAAGCAGTTGGGTAGTTCCTCACTATTTGACAAAGTTAAAATTATAGAAAATACTTAGATGCTTAAATATCTGGGTAGATTATTTTCATTCCTGATATTTTTTCGTCATATATAACATTTTAATACCAATAAATTTTAGTTAACAAATACATTGTTTAAAAACATTTAACTTTTCTATTTCTTTTGGTCTCGAATTGATTTAAGCCTAAAATGTACTAAATTCTAGAACTAAAGTCTTAATTCTTGTACCTGGCCTTAAATATACCAAGAGCTGGACATGTAATTGAATTTAGTAAATGGGAAAGATTTTGTAGTTTTGTAGCTTTTATTTCAGTTGTATGTAAAATTTTTCAGATTGGCATTTCCTTATTTAAAATGGCCTATATTTTTTATGGAAAAGCTTTAAATTTAAAACTTTTTAAAAACAAATGTAAGTTGTTATACACACTTCTGACTTTAAAATGAATGTTAGATAGTCTTATTAATTTCTTTAAGGCTAGCTAAGAATTACTTTTCTTTAAAATGCTATTAGCTAGTTACCCTTGCAAGAAGTCATACTCAAAAGTATAAATTCTAAATTACCTTAAAATTGAATTTTTCAGGTAGATAATAAGGCTACAGCATATTTATTCATTAATACTTGAATATTTTAAATCAAGAGTAAATATACTAGTAGTTGAGGTTATTACTTAGAAGTTTACATATGGCGTATCAGTTTTCTGTAAACAAAGCAACATGATGCCTTCAAAATTGTAATATAGCCTGTGAAGCCTATGAGTGTTGGCCTGCTCTCTAGCTGGGGAATTATCTATATATTTAGCTCTAGACTTTTGGTCTTACAGAAGTTCTGCTTGCAGTTCCTGATCATGTCACATAAACTATCTTGAATTAATTGAAGATATTTTCTGCTAATCTTTAATATCCATGCTATTATGATAACATAATAAATGATAATATGGGGACCTCTCAGAAAAATACATTATTTGGAGACTTTATTCACCTTATACAAAAAAAAACAAGACCAAGTCCAATTTTTCATTTAATAAAACATTCCTTAAGTTGTGATTCTTAAACTAGATTAGTTATAGGGACATTAGTTGTTATCAAACTGTCACACCTACTGAAAATGAGACAGAATGGGATCTCTTATACCTGCTTAAGTAATGGATCCTTTTTATGTTTCCTATCCTGTGTTCAGTTCTTTAATTGTACTTGATACATTCGTACCCCAAATATTTTCTACTTACCTTTCCATTTTATTTAACCATTGTGGATACTAGATTAGCTTTGGCCATTTTGGGCTTTAAAAATTTTTTTTTAATTTTTTTTGAAAATCACTGTTATAGTACTTTGTTGAGGATCAGAATAACGAAGGAAGGTCGAGAAATGTATATTCATTGTATATGTGGTAGTACTTTCATTACCCTTAGGATATGTGGGGGAAATAGTGTTCTTTGCCTTTGAGAAGATCAAAGTCCAGCTGGATGAGTAAGAAATATCTGTGTGGAACAACTAGAGAGTATGAGATTGAGAGCCACATTGTACAGTGAGGCAGAGCAACACATCATCTGTTAATTCAATATAGTGCAATAGCAGAATGTAATCAGAAACGTATAATCAGTGTTAAAATTGAGAACAATATTAGTACAAATTTGCTTTTTTATTTTAAAGGAAAAATTGGATGACTAAATACAAAAACACAACAAAAGTTGATCTTTCTACCTAGGCAGAAGAATATATGACCAAGCATTGGTATAACTTTAAATATGATGATGCAGGTTTTTTCTATAATCCACCTCCTTTTTCTTAGGAAGGATACAACATTGTCAAAAGGAAAAGCTTCTACTTAATCACTTCTTTTGAAGTAAAACAGGATTTTGGATATGTCAAAGCAAAAATACAGCATCCCATAAAAAAGTTCCCTTTTAATTAAGTTCAAATTCCTTTTGTTGTTTTTTAATATCATTGTTGAACACATTAGTTATTTTTCAGCATTTATAGTCTTTCTCAGGTCATCCTTTTTAAAATTAGGATGACTTTGTTCTTTCTATGTTTTTCAGTCTTTCTAGGACTTCATTGTTGCTTCCATAAGTCTTTGCAAATGTCTGGGTTGAACAAAATAATAAAATATTAGAATATAAGAAATTACAGTTTTTCCACCATTGTGTTCTAATTTTTGCCTGTTCATTTTTGTTGTGGGATACTGTAATCTCAGTTTCTGAAAGCCCATTTAGTTGATTCTTTGCCACATAGCTTTCATACTTAAAATAGATTTGGGTAAACTTTTCCTGATAGAGATTCTTACTTTTGTGAAATATCTTGGCTGTTTTCAAATAGCTATGTAGTAATAAATGTAAGTTACATTGCCATGATTTTCCATATTTTTTTAATGGTAATCAGTGTTGGTGCATTTATGGTTACTTTAAAATGGTTTCAGGATTTCCATTTAGTTTTTGAACCAATAGCAGTTTATGTGAACACAATTTTTTTCTAATATCCCTATTTCAGAAGAATGCATGAGTGTTTATCTTATCAGATTTGTTTTTGTTTTTTTCAGAAGTCATATTTTAATCCCCACATTTTACTTAATGGAATTATCTGTATGTTTTTAACATGAACCTCTAGGTTTCATTATCCAGAAAGTGACTTTTGAGATGTCATGAGCTCTTTGCCTGCTCAAGGCTATTTTGTGTTTAGTGATTTAAAAATCATGTGGGATGCAGCTGATACTTAATAAAGTATAACTTAGTTAACAGTTTTAAAATAGCTTTGCTGTTTTCTTTGCTGAAGTAGGAGTTTGTTTCATGATGAAAGACTTGATATGCATAGGAAAATAAAGGACCTTATAAGTGGGCATCTCACTATTTCAGTTGGATGTACGCATTAAAGCTAAAGCTATAAATACATGCAGCTTTTTTTTGAATAAGAGTTATCAGAGTTGACATATAGTGGTCACTGATATTTATTGAATAGCTTGCTTAAATATTTTCTTCTCATACCTTAAATATTGTCCATGGCATTGACAGTTGTGTAGGATTCTACATTAACTTTGCTGTGCTCTAAAGCAAGAGCATACTCTTTGGAATGGAAGTAGTGGCTGGCCAAAAAAATAAATAAATAGAAGTTGTGTGGGAAGTATCATTTGGGTGGTATTAATAGTCACCATTAATTGAGTTCATAGGTTGACTAAAGACAAGGCATGGTCTGATTCTGTTCAGAAAATATCAGCCTGAGAAGATAGCTCTGAACCATAGCACATTTTCTTTGTAAGAATTTAAGTTAAATAGAATATAAAGTATCTAGAATATACTCCATCTTAGAACCTATATGATACAGTATACCTTTTGAGATTTTTTTTGCTCCATTACATGAACAATTTTTGTCATGACAGTTTACTTTTTAAATTCTATTTTTTTAAAATATTATTTATTTATTTTATTTATTTGGCTGCGTTGGGTCTTCGTTGCTGCATGCAGGCTTTCTCTAGTTGCAGCGAGCAGGGGATACTCTTTGTTGCGGTGCGCGGGCTTCTCATTGCGGTGGCTTCTCTTGTTGCGGGGCACCGGCTCTAGGCGCATGGGCTTCAGTAATTGTGGTGCACAGGCTCAGTAGTTGTGGCTCGCGGGCTCTAGAGCGCAGGCTCAGTAGTTGTGGCGCACGGGCTCAGTTGCTCCACGGCATGTGGGATCTTCCCGGACCTGGGCTCAAACCCGTGTCCCCTGCATTGGCAGGTGGATTCTTAACCACGGCACCACCAGGGAAGCCCCTAAATTCTATTTTAAGTACATTTTGGAGCTTTGAATATAGTAGTACTTAATCTTTCATTGTGTGGTTGGAAATTCAAGTTGATAGCAAGGTCACATTAATATCTGATACTTGTCTCAGTTTAGTTACTTAACATTTGAGTCCCTATTCCATGGAGGATTCTGAGAAGGCTTTATAGTCCTTTATAATTACCATTTAAAAGGGCAGTCTTTGCCCTCACTGAGCTAAACTTAAACATTTTTGCAAAGTTTTTATAGTAAAGATAAAGTACTATTCATTCAACAAACATTTGAGAGCTAGCTATATTCCATAATTAGAAGGTCCCTACCCCTAATTAGCTTAGAAGTGTAGTGGCAGAGGCAGGAAAACCAACAAATTAGCTATGAACAAGTACAGTAGAAACACAAAGGTGGACATATTTGCTCATTTTTGCTCTTCTCTGTTCCAGTTTTATTTATTATATACCACTTTGAGTCTTTTGCTTTTCTATTATTTCTATTATTCTTAAAGTGGCCTTTAGGCATCGGCTAGTTCGACATGATTATTTTATTTTCTAGAAGATGGCACAGAGCCTAAAAAGGTTTAGTAGCTTCAGGTTAAGAAGCTCAGTGCTTCTTAAAGTATGGTCTTTGGACCAGTAGTCTCAGTATCACCTGGGTACTTACTGGAAATACAAATGCTCAGGGGCTACTCCAAACTTATTGAATCAGACTGTTGATGAGTCCCAGCAACCTGTTTGTTTAACAAGCCTTCCAGATGTTTCTGAAGCATACTCAAGTTTGGGAACCACTGTTATAGCTCAGTGATTCTCTGTGCCTCCCTCACCAATCAAGATCATTGTTCTAGTGAACACCTATTACTGATGAGTGTGTTATATCTCAGGAGTCTTTAAGTAAAAATAAGTAAGGGGTACTAATGTAGGTAATTAGTGATAAAACTCCAGTAAGATCCTCCAAGTCTAGCAGTCTTTCCATTCACTGTTACTTTTTTCACACTTTCAAATTCTTTGACAGCAACTTGTTTAGTATACAGTAGTGATTCTGTCCCCCTAGCTTTTAAAAGCTCCCAACCCTGATTTAAACATCAAAGTAGAATAAAAAATCAACATATTCTCAGGAAAGCTTCTTATGTTTTTCCTCAGCTTTCTAAAAGACTGGTTCTGGATCTTCTCTGGATTGTGGACTCCTTTGGAAAACTAATGAAAGCCATAAACCTTTTCAGAAAAAAAATATGGGTACATGCCTGTACAGAACATTATATATACTCTCACAGATTTCGTGGTCCTTCTTGAAGCTCAGAGACCCATTTCTGTGGAAACGTTTTTTCCACTTTTCTGGTTCTTCCTTTTCCTTTTTCTATGTTAATCATTTTTTGAGAGTTAAAAATGTCCTGCCCTGCCTCTCCTTCATTTACATACACTGCACAAGCACACATACACGCACATACCTAAATGAGTGGGGGCTGGCACTGACATATTTTGGGAATAGACTGCTTGGTGATTTGAGGAGCACAGGCCAGGGCTTGCTGTAATGGTTCCCTATATATGTATTTGTTCAAGTATATTGAGTGTATATTGAGCAGAATACAGTGTATATTCATGAGCATTAAAGAATCAAATTCCTTCTAGTAAGCAAGTTGAGGGATATAACATTCAGCAAAGAAAACTTCCAACTACACACAAGACTTCGTTCTGAGACTTGATGATATAGGAAACTTGCTGCAATGAGAATTCTTTCACCCTTTTCTCCCCACCTTCCTTTTTTGCAGGGGTGGGTAGAGGGGAGGGAAGATTTAGAAATGCAGAGGCCAATATGTGAGGATTTCAGAGAGCAAGATTTAAATATAAGTATTCTAGATGTTAGTCTTGGTTCCAATATTGGTATTTAATGTTTTTGATTTTTACTGTTTAAGATGTTTATGCATTCATTATGAAATTCTGACTATTAAATAACATATGATGTTTGATAGATGTTTAAAGTATGGTGCACTATGGAATTAAGCCCTTTCACCTCAAATATTTATTTTTCAAGTGCCAGTGTCTGAATTCCTAGATATATGTGAAAAGTTTAAAAGTTAAATAACAACTAAAAATGCTTTCTGTGCGTATAACATTTCAGAAATGTTTATAAGTTGAGAATGATAACAACAGAAATTATTTTACTATATTGCATTAATACTGCCAATGAAATAAGATTGCTTTTGATATGTGATTTTGGAGATAAATGTATGAAATATATTGTCCTCTAGTACAAGAGATGTGTTGCTCATGAGATCCTTAGGTATTGGTATTGTCTTGGGATGCAAACTGACTAGTAATATTATATTAGTCAGAAGTCCTATTTTATGTAAGAAGATTTAGATAGTATTTAATCATCACTTTCTGAAAAAATTGCATAGATTATATTCTTTTTTTTCTTCTCTTCTAGGATCGAAGTAGAATGTATGACAGTTTGAATATGCACTCTCTGGAAAATTCCCTTATTGATATTATGAGAGCAGAGCATGATCCTCTTAAGGGTAAGTGATTTTTATTTTCTTATATTATCCACCATTTTGTCTGCTTATCATTTTTCACATGAAAATGAGCACTAAGTAACACCTATCTCATCTATAAAATTCTGTTTGTTAACAAGAACCCTTGTTTTTATGAAAGGTCATACTTTTTCCTTATTTAGCTTTATGTCAATTTATACAGAGAGAAATGTAAACCTACGTCTCTTGACTTGTCGTTTAAGAAAAAGCCACTGTTTAAAGATGCTCGTCTGTTCACCAAAGGATGAAGAATGGATCTAAAGGTGTTATAGTCACTATTCTAGAATTCTTTCAAATACAGAAATATTAAAAAATAATAATAACTTTCTTGGAATACTTGCATTCGCAGTTTGCAGTAATTCCATCCTAAAATTGTTCTAGGTTAACTTACCTTGTCGTTTTTCTTCTACGTGTCATATCATAGGGATTTGAAAGTGTTTCAAGGTAGAGAAGCTATTCGTAAAAGTTGGAGCAGATTAGGAAAAAGAATCAGCCCCACTAATCTTACACTATCAGTCTCATCACAGTTACAGTTAACTGTATCTGAAGAAATTCCGTTAACATACTTGTTTTCATTTGTCTGCACATTACATGTTAGTAATTATTTTATATTTCTTCATAAAAAGTATCTCCTTGCCTTTTACATTAATGGTGAAAATCTAGCAAACTGTGTGAACTTGTGATGAGAGATATTAGTTGTCTGTTGCTGCCTAATAAACAATCCCAAAACTTAGCTTAAAACAACAATAAACATTTATTACCTCACACAGTTTCTGGGGGTCGGGAATTCAGGAGCAGCTTAACTGGTTGGTTCTGGCTCAACATCTCTCATTGAATCAAAACCACGGGTTACTTTGTAATCGCTCCATTTTTAATTCTGTAAAGCCAAGAATTACCTTACAAGAGTTAGCCTAAACACTCTAGAACTTCAGAGTTGGCAGCAAGATGATGGCTCTGGCTGAGTTGGCAATATTGATCGGATATCTAAACATTTTTGTTCTGATTCTGGATTTTGCTTGTGAAGGGGTTTGTCTTTCTATTTCCTTTATTGTTAGAGAAGCTCAGGGGATCATTGGTGATTGTCAATGATGTGTGATAATGTTAATTCTGCTCACAAACTAATAATGATATTTTGATTTTTGTTTTTCATTTTTTTGAGAGCGGTTGCTTCTAACTAATATTCAGCCTAGTTTTTTGAGTATCTGTAGTTGAGGGCTTGTTTTTTTTTCACTGTTATCCCAACAGTTCCAGCGGCATTTGTCTTGGATCCACTGTTTAAGAATAGAAACCGGCAAGCAGCTTGTGATTATGAAGAATTTCCCTCTGTTTATTTCCTTGCCTTCTGTAGATAGAAAACCCTTAGAAATTCTAATACAAGATAAAGTCAGTATTAACTGTTACCAGTGAATAATTAAAACTTTTTCATTGTTGTTTCTCCCAGTCTTCCTTAAAAAAGCCCTTTGAACATGTTAAGAGAAAACATTAATTATTTCACTATTAATTATCTCAGTTTTTCTTTTTTTCTAGCCTGTTTTATAATAAAAGTGGAGGGAAACCTAGAAAGAAGACTTTGAAAAAGAAAATGGAAGCAGCATAAGGCTAAGAGGAATTTAATAATTAAAAAACTCAAGTTAATTAAAAATTCTTTTGTTAGAAAAATTATCTTTGGATGTGGGAAGGGGAAAAACATGCTTATCACCACCTTTAGGAATCATGGTGACAAATCTCTGTTTCTAATTGGAGTATTTTATGTTCCACACTTATTATGACAGGGAACAGAGAAAAAAAATAAAAGAAAAAAAATTTTGAGAATGCTTCTCCACATAGAATTAAGAAATAAGACTGGTACTTCTGCCAAATTGCCATCATATACCTTTTAAAAATTATCTTGATACCAAGTGCTTCCACTTGGTTTTTTCTTTTATTACTAGTACAAATTTCCCTGCCTCCTGGGATATCATACTGTTTATCTTCCTCCCCACACTCTGATCATTACAGATCTTCTTTGTGCTGGGCCTCAGTAAAATCTGTGAAAGCAAGGTTATGACAAATAGGCGAAACCAATCCCTGAATTTGTTTCTCCTCCCTTCCATTCCTGATCTTTAGGTCATCACTTCAGCCTCTATCCCATCTCTCTTATCTTTTCACCCCTTTCAGAAAATTCTATTCTCTATTTAATATAAGGAAATTCTTTTCTTTTTTCTAATAAACAGAATGAATCTTATTTTATCCTTCTAAAATATTTTCAAAAAAACCAACCATTTGCTTTGTCTTTCTTTATGGGATCTAATGAACAAGGAGAAGGGAGTTGTGGGGTAAACTTGAAAAACCAAAAATAAAAACGAATTTCTTATTTCCCTTTGTGTTAATGGTGAAAGTTTCTAGAAAATTTTCTGTGTGAACTTGAGTGATGAAAGATTATATTAGTTATCTATTGCTGCATAACAAATTACCCCCAAATTTAGTAGCTTAAAGCAGCAATAAACATTTATTGTCACATGCAGTTTCTGTGGGTTAGAATTCAGAAGCACTTTGGCTGGTTGGTTCTGGTGAGGATCTCAGGAGGTAGCAGTCAGGATATCAGTGAGGCAACAGTCATCTGAAGGCTTGACTAAGGCTGGAGAATCCTTTTTCAAGATGGCTTACTTATGTGGCTGGCAAGTTAGTGCAGGCTGTTGGCAGGAGAACTCAGTTCATCACGTGGACCTCTCCACAGGACTGCTGGAGTGTCCTCAGAGCATGGTGCTGGATTCCCCCCAGAGCAAATGATAAAGCTCAAGGCGAATGCCCCAGTGTCTTCAATGATTTAGCTTCAGAAGTCTCACACCATCATTTCCATGACATCCTACTAGCGACATAGGCCAGCCCTGCTCAGCTGGGGAGGAGTCAGCTACTCAAGAGCTGTGGCTACTAGGAGGCAGGGATCAGCGGAGGCCTTCATGGAGGCTGCCTTCCACAGAGATGAAAGGCAAAAACTAAATTTGCATTTGGTTCTGCTTCTCTAAAGGAAAAGAGAAAGTACTTCAGGTGAGAGTTAATGTTGATAGACAGAAAAGCAATCAAGCAGCTCTCCGGAATCCAAAGAAAGTCTATGGCAGGTTACTGGCATGACTGATAACTGACTAATTATACTAACAGAAGGACCCTCCCACCCCCACGTAAGCCCACAATGCAAGCCTGATGGTTTTTACAACTCAGTAGGTCATTGTTTAATGTTAAGGTCTTTATAGTCTGGCATAGCAGGTGGAAGGGTCTTGTCAAGGCTCTAAAGATGTGAAGTGATGGCAACCAAAGATGGGGCTCTGAATGTATTTTATTCCACTTTTGTTCCTTTTATTCTACTTTTGTACCAGGCAGTGTCCAAGACCCTGCTGTGCATTATGTGAAACAGACGTGGTCTCTGTTCTTGTGGAATGTGGAATGTACAGCCTAAGGGGGAAAGAGAGACCTTATATGTGTAATATACATAGATACATAGAATATACTAATATAACATGATGTATACATGCAGTACATGCAGATTATGTATAGATATAGCTACAAGTTTTAGAAATAGTATGGAGAGAGGTTATAAAGTGTTCAGGGAGGTAATAGGTGGAGGTACCTAATGTAGCTATGGAGTAAAGAAAGCTGAGACCTGAAACCTGAGCAGCACAAAGATGAAAATATATTGGGGGGAAAGTGTCAACTAGACAAAGGGACCAGGTTGTATTTAAGAGCTCATCACAACTGAGGAACTGAAAGCAGACTAGTCCTGGCATAGATTGTTCAGGGCTGCCTGATGCTGGTTGGGTATAACACCGCTCAGCCAGTCCAAGGGTTGGGGGGAGTTGGGGGGGGGGTGCTGCTGCCTTTTCCTCTGTACTGTGAACAGTAACACACTGTTTTATACTTTCCTTAGTACGAGTGGCACTGACTGATCTGTTTTATTTATTCTGCAGTGGTTTCTCACCATGAACATCCTATTTTCTGATGACTGTCTTGATTTTTGACAAATATTTTCCTTTTCAAAGAAAGGACAAATATAAATTCTTTTAATGGTTAAAGTAAATCATGCTTTGCCAAGCGCAGTTCTGTGATTTTACAGTTTTGTGTTTGCATACCTATTTTAAATAATCTGTGATCTTTTTATGTATGTGTGGGTCAGTTCATTCCCCTTTAAACAAAAGAACAAGACAGTGATTATTGTTAATCTCTCTTCCCTCTCTGCCCTCAGCAATTTACAAAAAAGGTCTTACTGTGTAAGCATTTTTTTACCAAAAATTGCTTACCCCCTCCTCCAAAGCATAAGGGCAAACAAAAAAATTTAATTTAAGCACATAAAAGATCATTTGAGAACAGTAGGAAGAAATGTAGCTTATATAACAATCTTAGGAGGATCTGTCTCAGCAAGTCACAATGCCTTTACTAATGTTCCCTGAACAATTCAGGGGAATTCAGGAAAAAGGATTTAGAGCGTGATTTTACAATACCAACATATTTTAGAAGTGGATGCCTTTAAAATGTTTTTATTTATTATGTGTTTTTATATATATAGCATCATTTTTATTACTTGACTGCTAAACTCCTAAGACTCCTGAAGTAAAAATCTCTGCTTATTTTAAGGAAAATAACCCCTGAGAAAATAAGGAATGACTTCTATAAGGTGCTAAGTGGTCCTGGTGGTACCAAGTAAATTCTTGCTGCATTTCTTTGAAGAAGACACTTCTCTTTTCCCTCTGATTCTCTTCGCCTGCCTTAGTATAAAATTGAAATACAGAGTCACAAAATAACTTGTATAAATTTCTAAACGTCTGGTGTGAGAACTTACATTTTGAACTTAAGAACTTCTAAGCTGGACAGAGGTTCTCAAACTTGGAGAGCATGTTTAACGGGCAGGTTTCAGGGCCCTGCTCCTAGAGATTGTGCATTGCAGACTATGTAACGAGTACACTTTGAGAAACTCTCGTATAGGAGAACAAGATCAAGGAGATCTGTGAAGAATTTTTAAAATTTTAGTGGAATTTATTAAAATACAGCAGAGTGAATAATAAAACTGATACCAATAATATCCATGCCAAAGTAGTTACATGGCTCCTCTTAAACTGCCCTAGCTTATTCACTCTGACAGAGAGAGGCATGCATTTCTCAGAACAAGTTTTGCTTTTCTTTAGCCACTTGTGGTTCCTGAGTCAAAATTTTCACAAGTGCCAAAAAAAGTATAGACAAAAATCATTTCATTAGAATGTCTTCAAAAAAAGATAATTAAGGATGGATTGCTATGTATGCTTTCAGTTTTTAAATAAAATGTTTCCTTTTATTTTAAAAAGGAGCAAGTAGAATTTACATATTCTTTTCCCTTTACTTCATTGATTTTTTTTTTCTTTTTCCTGTAGCTCACTGGCCTTTGATAAAGAGAAAAAATCATTATCTTTGGAATAAATTATATTTACATAGAAGCCATATACATTTTATTATATGTATTCTGACTTTAAGAGTTGATCACTGTTGTGACATACCTGATACCTTTACCCCCAACTACTCAGAATTTAGTTCATCTTAAGGAAAGTACGATTTACAAGAGTTTACCTTCTGTCGTAATGCCTGCAGATTGAAAAGGAAATTTTGAAAGTGTGGCTGTAAAAGTTCTTGTTTTAGAAGACTTATTTGAAATACGGTATCATGGATAGAGATTTTAAATTTTTATTTCTTTTTAAGTATGTGTCTTAATTAGCAAAAATATTATTAAATTTAGAGTACAGTTGAGTTGTTATTTCTTCCAAGCATCTTTGAATATTCAACTAAATGATCTGAGTTACATCAGACTGCAGTTTCTTTTTTAAAAACTAAAACCCATCACACAGAAATGACAATGAATTTTCTTAAAAATCACATTTATTTATTCAGGGCATATATGTGTTCATTAAAAGCTTGTTATTCACACAAAGCGTCTTTCTTAGAACTTTAAACGTGGGCTTATACCTCTTATTTTTAAATTGAAAATAAAAACAAAAAGAATACTTTTTATTTAGAATTTGCAGTGATAAAAGCAAGTATATGGGATAACTAGGCCTATGAATTTTAGCTGCTTATGGTATTTGAAAAGGATCTGAGAATCTCTAATGAAGGTTTTTCCCTCCAGAGTATAGGACTTTATCCTTTTGAAAATGTTTTTCTTATTACAAAAAGTAGTAAGTATTCATTAAAAGAAATTTGGAAAAACTCGGGGAAAAAAAGTTTTGAAATCATCAATAGTTCCACAAGCTAAAATAACCACGTTTGATATTTTTGGTGTAAAATTTTTCTAGTCTTTTCTTTTTAAATGTGTAAGCATAAGATATTTGAGATATTCCAATGTTTACCTTCCCTCCAACTGGGTTAGCTTTTAAAAAATTAGTTAAGAAAAATATATGTACATAGATTAAAAAGTGAAATAGTGCCATAAGACTTACAGAGCTAAAAATAGAAGTCTTTTCCCTCATTCTTCTCTGTTTACTTCTGATTCCTGTTTCCTAGATGTAGCCACTTTCAACTTTATTTTACCAATTCTTCATGTAATTATTTGTAAATATTAAGTGGTGTATGCCTTATATTTCCTACATTTTAGGTATTATCTTTTGACTATCTACTTTAACTTACCCATACCCCAACATTTTCCCTGCTCTGTCCTCTCAAAATTATTTTACGACCACTTTTGTTTAAATTAGAGGGTATATTTACTATGATAATGCAAATATTATTCATAGGTGCACTTCATATGTTCTGTACTATAACATTTTCTTTTTCATATAACTTTCTTTTTCCTGGAATTAATCATCGTCTCTTTTGGTTTGTTTGGTTAGTCTTCTAAGTACTAGTCACTAATTCATCCCAAAATATATTTATAGAACACTGAAGCTGCTCTCAATACATGTAAAAACATCAAATAGTCATTTAGATTGATTTTTTTTTTTCCTGCTGTTGTAGGTATCCTTGTAGCCCACCGTAACTGTCATTTTGGGAGTTCCCTAATTCCAGGAATTCCTTTTTCCTTTGGAACTCATGTCCTGATCTCCATGTGCTTTCTTAATGGTTTATGCCTTTGTTTTATTGGGCCTGTCTTACAGAACCTTCCTTCAGATGGGATATAAATTTGGAGACTTGTATGTACGAAAACATGTTTATTCTACCTACATAAGATGATAGGCTGGTGTGGAATTATATATTAGTAATTTAGAATATTGAAAGCAATGCTTCATTACTTCCAGGGCTACTGTAAATATAATACCATTATAAAACCTGTTCATTTGTATGATTGATTGTCTTGTTTTCTGTTTTTAAATTTTTCCTTTTTTTTTACTGGAAGCTTTTAGAATATTTTCATGCCTGTGGTTCTGAAATTTTGTAATAATGAATGCGGGTCTTTCCAATGTATGGTGGTGGGGAAGGGTTTACCTACCTGTCTTCTTCCCCTGTCTTCTTTCCTTTCTTCCATCTTTCCTTCCTTCCTTCCATTTCATTGTTTTATTTCTTGCACCGCACATTCATTGAGCCCTCCTATTTAAGAGATTAATTTCCTTCAGTTCTTGGAAATTTTCCATATTTCTTTGATAATTTCTTCCCTTCTATTTTTTATGTTACCTCTTTCTGAAACTCCTGTTCTTGAAATATTAAGCCTCCTATACTCATCATTTGCTTTTCTAATTTCCATTGCTTTATCTGTTGTTTTGCTTTTGGAAAGGTTTCCTCATCTCTTATTTTCAACCCTTCTAATAATTTTTTTATTTTAAAATTTTTCTCTGAACAACTTTTAAGACCCTCTTTAAAAAAATTCTGAAAACTTTCCTATTTTTATTCTTTGATCTTATTTCTCTGGAGTATTTATCTTTAAACACTGTATTATAGTTTTGAAGATTATTTTTCCATTTCCTTGTATTGTCTATGCTTCTTTTAAGCTCCTCTTTTCTATTTGTTTGTTTTCTCATGCTGGAGGCTGTTGTCAAATATCTTATGATCCTTTGCTGTCCATTCATTTTTAAAGATAAGACAAAAATGGTGATTGGAAACTGTGTATGTAGTTAGGGCTTATAATCTAGTGAGCATTACTGTAAGCCAATCATGGAACTATCACAATGTCTGTACTCACGTCTTTTCTTTTGGTCTGTGGAATGAACCTGGTTGTATGTCTTCCATTCTTCTGCCTGGGAGCTGTAGGCCTGCCTACTAGCCTTCTTAGAAGAACCAAAGAAGGGGCTGCGTGTCTCTCTGGTTCATGTAGAAACTGACAAGCAATCATCAGCCTTCCTGTTTTCAGTTCTACTCATATCTACTCTCAGTAACAACCAGGGCTTCTTATTTCTGAACCTTTCCAGGTTTCTGCTATAGTAAATGGCTTGTTTGTTGATAATCTTCCCCAGGCACACACCAGTTTTGCTTTCAGTGCTTTCAATGATTTCTGGTCTCCAGAGTCAGCTACCACTCACCCATTCATGTTCACAGCTTTTGAAAATGTTGATATGATTCTTCTGTGATCTGTTCCCATTCTCTTTGTTCTAATGTGCTGTCATTTTAGTGCTTTCAGAAAGCAGCAGAGATGAGCACTGTGTTCAGTCCTCCATGTTCAACTGGAAGTCTCTGTAACCCCTAGTCCACTTACCTCCTTAGTGAAGCCTCCCTAACACTATAGTCAATAGTAGGTTACTTTGGTAAAGATTGTTAAGGAACCATATTCGTTTTTAATTTGAGCACCTTTCTCATTTATTTTTGAATCAGTCAGTTTTGGTTTTTTTTGTTTTTTTTCAGTGTATAGAACTTTTCACATGATAGTGTGTCATGGGAGCAATGACCACTTCTGTTTTTGCTTTATTTTTAATCAGCATCTGTTTTAGTGCCAAGCAAATAGAAGGGGCTCAATAAATTATTGGCCAAATGATTAAACATTTTTCCACAATAATTTTTTATCATTATTTGTTTAGAACTTTTAAAATTATTTACACACATGTAAAATAGTTTGTATAACCATTCCCCTACAGTTGGACATTTAGGTATTTCAATTTTTAAATAAAACTCAGTGAGCTCTTTCTGAGTTTATTTCCATAGAATAGACTTAATACATTTGCTTTTGAGGCTCTAGATGTATATTGCAACTTATTTTTAAGTTTTATGCCAGTTTATACTGCCACTGATGATGTTTGATTGCCCATTTGTTATTGTTTTTTTTTTTTTTTAAACCCAGAAATCCTTTTTTTTTTTTTTTTTTTTAATTTTTTTTTTTTAATTTTATTTATGGCTGTGTTGGGTCTTCATTTCTGTGCGAGGGCTTTCTCTAGTTGTGGCAAGCGGGGGCCACTCTTCATCGCGGTGCGCGGGCCTCTCACTATCGCGGCCTCTCTTGTTGCGTAGCACAGGCTCCAGACGCACAGGCTCAGTAATTGTGGCTCACGGGCTTAGTTGCTCCGCGGCATGTGGGAACTTCCCAGACCAGGGCTCGAACCCGTGTCCCCTGCATTGGCAGGCAGATTCTCAACCACTGCGCCACCAGGGAAGCCCTGTTATTCTTAATATTATTTTTGTTAGTAAACCCTTTTACAGTTTAAAGTTTTGTGACCATTAGTGCAACTTGATTTTAACATTAATTGCATATATCAGTTAGTACCAGTTTTATTGAAGTAATTTTACGATAATACATTATCTTACCAGATGATTAATGACTTTGGTTTAGCCTTTTGTGTTTTTTTGTCTTTCTTTGTGGTTCTACTTTACTTGAAATAAACTTTTTGATATTCTATGTTTCTTGGTGTTTCTTAATATATTTTCTAGTCATTAATTGGATAAAAGTTTTAAAAGTTATAAATAATTATTAGGTGAAAAAATTATGATGAGATCCTGAATTAAGAGTTAGTTAACTTGATTAATTTTCCTGGAAACTAAAGTAGATTGATGGCTTTTATTAGATGTAGATAAGGAATGATTCTGTTGCTTTCTTGGGATCTGGATCTAAGGGTATTTTCTACATTTGTATGATCTTATTCTTAGGCTTTTATGAGGCATGCATTGAGATTTGGGAGTGAGGTCAGGAATGACTGTCCTACCCATAGGATCTGAGCAGAGATTGGAGTTACTCAAGGTTGGTAATGACCACATTCTGAGTGGATTTTACTAGGCTTCCTATGAACCATTTTTTTTTTTCTAATTAGATTTCAAAGTAAAGGTGAAATGTAGATAATGAAAAAAATATGAGAAGAGTGTACCAAACCAGTGGGAGCAATGCTTTATTTAAAGCATATAAAAAGGAAGTATTAGAATTTTTCATTTGAGGGTGTGTGTATGTGTGTGTGTTTAATATATGTATACAATATATAACATATCATTTATTGAGCACTTGATATATGCCAAGCACTGTTCTGAGGACTCTACATGTATGTATTAACTTATTTAATTCTCACAACTAAGGGTAGATATTTACCCTTAATTTACAGTTGGATGACTGTGGTGGCTTACTAACAATAATTGTCTAAGCTTCAGTGCTAGTAAGTGGTGGAATTTAATAGCTCTTGAGTTTGTGCTTTTAACCACCACACCATACTGCCTCTCTTACTAGTTGGTTTAATGTTCTAACTCAAACTCTTTATGATTCTAATATGTGATTTAAATGTTTATTTTTCCTATTAAAAGGAGTTGGCAGAATGTGTGGCATTGTTCTTCAGCAATTTTCTCATCAGTAATGAGGCATCATTAACTGTGAATATTGGGGCTTTGGAGATCATTTTTTGGATGTACTCATTAAGAAAAAGAAAACAGTTGTGGAGAAGGGAAAAATTAATCTTGGCAAAGAGCAAAAAGCAAGACTTGTCTTTTCCCTCCCCCCCCCATATTTAAGGGGTTTAGAAATGAACTGATAAAAGCTTGTTCTGTGATTTTTCCATTCACTGAGACAATGTCCTTTCCATGCCCCACATACAAACATATATTTAGGTACTGTGCTTTAGATTGAGCTTATGGTTCACATAACAGAATGAGCTATTTCATTCATCCATTTAATACATATTTGAGTCTGTTATGTACTAAGCTCTGTTTTAGATGCTAGAGTAGGGAATAAAAAAGACAAAAAAAGACGAAGTCCTGCCCTTATGCATCTGTTTGAATGAAGGATAGAGACAACAGGAATCAGTGCTATGAAGGAAGAAATATAGTGTCAAGGGAATAGAGAAAGAAAGAAGCTGCTGTTTTAGACAGGATGGTCTGTGATGGCATCTCTTAAAGACCTAAGTGAAGTGAGAAGTGCAAGCTTTTGTCATATCTAGGCAAGTGCATTTCAAACAGAAAGGAGAGGAAATAATACAGATTTTGAAATGGGAATATGCCTGGTATTTTTACGTAATAGCAGAAGCCAATGTGGTTAGAATGGTAGAGCACGAGGGGCCAGATATTTATTCTAAGTGTGGGAGGGTTTTAAGCAATAAAACAACATGAGCTGACTTAGGTTTTAAAAGGATCACACAGACTGCTGAGTGGAGACTAGACAGTGAGGTTATTCTGGCAGTCTGAAGAGATGGGGATGGCTTGGGCCAGGGAGACAGTGAAGGAGCTGGTGAGGAGCAATCAGGTTGATCTGTATGTTGATAATAGAACAGTTGACAGATTTATACACAGATTAGACAGAGTGAGGAGTAAAGGTAACCCAAGGTTTTGGGATGAGCAAACTAATGGAAAAAAGTGCTATATACTGATCTGGGGAAATATGGAGTTGAGGTAGAGAGTTGCAGTTGCAGTCATCTGCTTGGAGATGACATATGAAGTTTTGGTAGTAGATAATATCACAGAGAGAGGCAGTGTAGAAAGAGAAGTCCAAGGATTGAATACCGGGGCTTTAGCATTTAAAGGTTGAAAAGAGGAAGAGGATACAGCAAAGCAGACTTAAGGAGTGGCTGCTGATAGAGGAGAACCAAGAGAGTATGGTATCTGGGAAAGGAAATAAGATGATACTTCATCAGATGGATATCTTCTTGTTAACTAGAGACTTTAAATTTGAGAATACACAAACATTAAGAGATGTTGAGGAAGTGATTGCTTCATTTTATCCTTTCCAATTCATATTTCTATAACTTAAAAGAATGTTTAAATCCAAGGAAAAAGTGAAATAAGAAATGTTATAATTTTATCACTATTTGGTAAGTTATTTTTATTGGTAGTAAGTAGTTTAGAGAAAGAACTCATATGTTGATATATATCAATAAATGTATATATGTGAATAGTCTAATATTGGCCTAACTTATTGCAGGTCTTTCAATACTGCTTTGTTAAAATTTTAGTAACTGGTAATTTGTCTTTACAATTGGTAAATTGTATGCAGTTGTCATATTTCTCAGTGTTTTTTGATGCTCTAATATGCATCTGAAATGGCTAACATGAATTGTCTTTTTATATATGTATTATGCATATTAAAATCATAATAGACTAATAAGACAATTTTTGAGACTGTAGGTCCTCTAGTTATTCACTGACACCTAAGAATAAATATATATTTTTCAAAATTGTTTATTTTAAATTTTATAGTATTTTAATGTAAAAGAAAAAGTACCAAGAGGTAGTATATACCCATTACTTATAGATATGTTAAAACCACCTTAAATTATTATACTTTATCATATTTTCACAATAATAAATAATAACCCAGTTACCTAAAATTCAATTTGCCCAAACTCATTACTAGAGGACTTTATTTGTAAGGTTAGTTTCTTCTGGTATGACAGAAAACTCATAAGCAGCTTAAACAACATAGAAGTTTTTTTTGTTTTACATAAACATAACACTCCTAGAAGCAGTACTGTGATTTTCATGGATCTAGGGTCCTTCTGTCTTGCTTGCTGTTCTGCTATCCTTCACACCCAGCTTCTGCCTCATGATCTAAGATGGCTGATTCAGTTGAGCTGTTGCTTCTGCATTCCAACAAGCAGGAGAAAAGGTAAAAGAAAGGGGGAAGATCTTCCCTTGTAAGGATACCTTCCAGAAACTTCACTTTACCAATTTTGTTTTACATCCTGTTGGCCACATCTTAGACACATGGGCATACTTAACTACAAGGAAGCCTGGGAAATTTACTTTTTTACTCTGGGCAGCCCTGTGTCTGTCCATTTGGGTGTCCTAGTATTGACGGAAACAGGTGTTAGTCTACAACTACCAGTCTGTGCCACAGGCCCTTAGATAATAGGGAGAAATTGGTTTTATAGCAATGTGGCTTTTTCCTATTTTTCTTTTCTATATTAAAGTATAAGTTAGCTATTATGCTACATAATCATTCTGTGAATTTTTTTAATGGATGAATTTACCCTACAACCAACCATGTATACTTTTCTCCAGATTATTTTATTAGCTAGGAAGTCATTATAAGATAGTGACTAAGTATGGAGCTAATCTGCCTGTTTTGAATTCTGCCAGTGCCACCTGCCAGTGGGGTAACCTTGGGCAAGCTATTTAACCTTTTGTGGCAAAGTTTATCTTCAAGTGGGAAGATAATAGTACCTAACTCACAGGATTATTATGAGGGTTAAATAATTGGTTGTAAAGAACTTAGAAAAGCTCCTGGCACATTATAAGCCCTCCAGTGTTAGTTATTACTATCAATTGGCAGATTCTTAATTAAAGTAATTTTAATACTATCCCATGTAAAATACAGCTGTGAAAGTTGACTTGTAAAGATGTATTAGTATTTCACTGTGGTAGAGGAAAAGTAATTGGGTAATTTTAAAACAGTCTAAATTTGCTTATTTCATTTTGGAATATTTCGTTAGTTATATTGAGAGATTTTCTTCTTTGGAGAATTGTATTTTAGAACATATTTACAGATGTATATCCATTTGCAAATAGATAGCTGTCTTTTGAACTTTCCACGTAAGGTGTGCCTTTTAAGTCCATTCAGAGACCAGAAGTCAAAAAACTATTAGTTATGAAAATATCTTGTTACCTGTGTCTTGGGACAAATAAAGTGAACAGTGAACCTATTAGAAGATAATTATGTGGCAGTTGAAAGTTGAGTGTATTTTGAAGTGGAACTAGTCTTAAGGCTTTGCTTAATTTACTTTTCTTGGAAGTCTTACTTGAATCCCTGGGCTTGGTTAAATACTCCTTTGTGTTTTTTTATATAGCATACTGTACATAACTCTTCACACTTGGCAGAGTTTATTGAAATTGCATATTTGTGTCTGTCTCTCCTACCACATCATAAGCAGAGACTGTATCTCACTCATATGTGTATCCTCAGCATCCTGCACTATCAGTATACAAGACTTAATGAACTTGTTACACTGATCGGAGCAATACAGGTTGCCACTTTTGTAGGGATTTTGATTTTCAATCTCAAGTAAGAAATAACAGTGATTTTTTTCATGGCTTTAAGTTGTTCTGTAAATTTGGTCAGCTGCAACAAGATGTTCAGAAATAGCATATTTCCAAAATAAACTATGATCCTTCAGACAAAGTACTGTTTCATGCTGTTGAAATCCAGTTTAAGAAAACTCTGCTTCTTAACTCTTTCTGTCTTGTGCCTTTTGTGCATACGCTTCTATTTCTTACTCCTACTAAAGTATCACAACAATAAACTTATTTGTATGTTTTTAGAGTATGACAGCTTTATTTGAGGTCATTTAGTTAACTAATGTCTTGCTGCATGAAATTTAGGAGTAAATGAGAGGTGGTAAATTGTCCTTTGAAGGACAGAAACATTTACTTTAACTATGTTGAGTCTGAAAACAAAATGTGTAGTTAAATTAGAGCTCAGATGAAGAGTGTGTGTATGTATAAGTGTGTATATATATATATATATATACACATACACATACATAGCTATCTATTTTAATGTCAGAATTAGCTTACCTTTGCCACTTGGCTCTTGCACTGGAGATAATCAAATTCTTTAACTTCATAATTAAAAGCCAATAGAAAATATCTGTTTTGCATGGGATATTTTGGAAAGGACCCATAGCGTATAAAGTACTTGCTGAAGTGGTAAGGGTGGATGCAGTTAATCTGTACTCCTTACTAATCATGTCAAATCCATTCAGATATTTATTGGTCCCCCCGCTCTGGTGTCAGTGCATTACACACTATCATATTGTCTTTTTAAAGGGCTGTGCTAAAGGTTGCTGAAATGCAATCTCACAGATATTTAATTTTTAGACGTTTTCTAAGTGGATTTTAATGTACCTTTCTAATAGACTATCAGAGATTCAGGCATTAGAGGAAAATCCTGTATTTTAATGGACTACAAACAACGATCATCCTCACTATTGGCATTTAATCAAATAAGTGTTATGATGTAAAACTGCTGGATAAACCACAGTTTGTTCATGCATACCTTTTTTCTCTTCCACAGCAGTATGTAGTACAGTATACTGTCCCTTCCGCATTTTAGTAAATGCAAAACTTCTAATGAAGGATGACTCAAAAGAAGTACTATGCTCTTCAGCTTTAATATTTTCATTTTTTATATTTTTATTTTTATGACATTTATAAACTTTGAACAAGTTAAATTTCCAATATCATTTGTAATAAAACATTTAAGATGTTTTTATTAAACTTCTTTATTTAAATGAAACTGATAAAATCATATTGAATTCAATGGTAAGTTGTGATAAGTTTTGGGGGCTTATTTTTTATTATGATATTTTGGTTTTTTATTTAAGAATGTAAGTTTCTTTCCTTCAAATATCATTTTTGGGAAAAGAGATCTTTAGCAAAAAGTACAAACAGATTTGAAAATATTTTTTAAAATTTCACATCCTATATTAAGTTTGAAAGACTAGGATACCTACATCGTTTTCACATTAAAAAAAAACAAATAGGCTTTATTCTATAAGCATTGCTCCCAAATCACATTGTGCTCTTATATTCTAAGAACTAAAGTTAACTGTTTCTTTTTGTTTTCAATTTTCAGAGATAGTTTTAGTTAATACAATTTGAGCTAAACATTAATTTTTTATTCCTTAAGAACTGTACTGTGCTCAATACATTTCTCCTCCTTACTCCCCTTCCATTTTTTTGCTTTTCAAACAGTTCCATAATCTTCAAACTTCCCTTTCCTGTCTTTTTAAAGGTCGATTGAGCTATCCACATCCAGGAACTGACAATCTGTTGATGTTAAATGGTAAGTTTTATAACAATATTTTATGTTTCCAGTTGATTTATATAAATAAAGATGAATGAATACATGTTTCTCTAAACCTTCCCCATATACACAAGTTAATCATTTTATAAGTATTCAATATAAAAATAAAGCTACAACTCTTCCTGTACAGAAAGCAGAATTAGGAGTTTGAGTGTATTCTCACTGGCAAAGCAGTCATTAAAGTGTATTTGTGACAGTATGATTTAATTCAATCATCATGACTTTGGAGACAGTCCTGAGTTTGAATATCGGCTTTCCAGTTTATTGTATTAACTTGGTCAAGTAACTTCCGTGAGCCTTAGTTTCCCATCTGTGAAATGGGAGTAACAGTCTCAAGGTTCGTTATGAAAATTAAATGAGATAATATTTGGAAAGTGCATAGAGCTTGTTACTTATTATAGTACTTGTGTTTATGTTCACCTAAGGAATATACTGGTGATTCTATAATTATGGGAGTCACACCAACTTAATTTATTCTAGCTAGAAAGTTTACACAGTGAATTTTATTCTGGTGGAAAAGAATAAATAAACTTTCATTAAAGTTGTTTTCTTTCTGTGGGGCAAACATTGCATTCAGAGTCACGGTATCTAGCACATCGATGACTGTGGGAGTAGACATGCAGGATTAAAATATCCTTCACAAAGGTATTTTTAAATCAGAGGGCGGGTCTGAGGAGAGGTAAGTAGGATGAAGAAGGAATGGTAAAGATAGCATAGGACTTCTTTAAAATACATAATTAATTACTAGAATGGCTTGGCACTTCTTTTTCAGCTAAAGCTTTGTTGAAAAAAGATGGCAATGAAGTTGAAAAACAAAGGCTGAAAAAACAGCCAGTGTAAAGCTAGACCATGTGAACTCTAGTGTTAAGTAAAAACTAATATTAAGTAAAGATGAAAAGATAGGAATAAAGTCTAGGCTACCTAGGAGATTGTCAGGGTAGATAGGATTTTGGAATGAGAGAAAAATTGAAGATGCAAAGCGTTAAGTGAGGTGCTAAATTGATTCATTCAACATTTGACCCTTCTGTATTGAGTCGCCCACCACATGCCAGCCTAGTCTAAGCACTGGATTAACTATTAGTAAGGATCATCAAAGATGGTTAGAGGTAGAATCGTCAAGGTATTAACAATGGGGCCAGACTGCACTCTAGGCTGAGGCCATGTTCAGGCTAGACCTTACAACGGTCTAGTAGTCCACATTTATGAAGTTAGGGAATTTTGGTGTTTCCATAGACTTTGACCAGAAAGGCACTAGAAATTACATTCCAGGACTTCTTTTTTCTACCATGGAATTAAAAAAACGTATCATTTAAGTAGCTGGTCTCTGAACTCTAAATCTGTGACTAAAAATTAGACTGTTGAAATTGAGTTTACAAAACAGAAAACAGATCATAATCTTTATTACTCTCAGGGCTTGATTTATAAAATAATGATAGCTTTAGGTAATGATAAATTTTTAATATATTGATCCTGACTTACTTAAATTCTTTTATTTTGGAACAGTCTATGTGGTAAATAAAGATCATTCACGTTTCTATTTTAACTTCTAAAAAAAGCCAATTCAGTTGAAAAATTTGAATTTGCATATGTTTCACGTATTCTGTTAAAATCCATCTGAAGGAAAGTACTGTATGAGATAATTTGTTAGATCATTCACAGATGTTCTTAGACTGCTGAATACATAGTAAACTAGGATGATTCAGAAGTATATCGTAATCACAGTAGAATGTGTTGGTTCTGTGAGCAGAGCTTAGTAGCCACACTATTTTTACAGCTTATACTTTTTGGTTGCACTAAACATTGTTAAACTAATTGACTTTATCAGTTGTCTAAAGCCTTTATAAATAATCTAGATGTTAGGTTGAAAGTATTTCATAACATAGTAGACAAAAGCATATTTTATTAAATATATATTTTCAGTCATATTTTCAAATTCATATTTTCAAAATGACTTTGAAAGAGTAAAAATCATGTCCTGTGAATAGATGAAGGAATTGGATCTGTTTGGAGAATATAAAATTAAGGCAGGCAAGAGTTGCATCTGTGGACAAATCTGTTTTTTCATTATGTGAGCATTTTTCACAGAATGCCATTTTAGGGCTACAGTACATGCTCAGTACAGTAAGCCATCCTGGAAATTCTGAACTTCTGGCAAGGGACTAGGGGAGAAAACTTTTAATGAAACTAGGACATCAAAAGTGTTTAGGCCAGTAGAAATAATTTGATCCAAAGAGAAAAAAAAAACACTTCACTCATTTGGGATCATTGGTTAAGAGGGAAAGCAAGAGCGGAAAATTGGGTATATTGGGAAGAAGCTATTTAGGGACAAAATTTGAGTCAATACAAGTAAAATGACTTCTCAAGCAGTGTTTTCTAAAGTGTGGTACACTTACCCCTTGTGGTACCTAAGATGATTTTTGATGCTGCACAAATAACACATTAAAATAAACACATGACTATTACAGCTTAAGAACATTCCTTAGAAAATACAGAACTGGCAGAAATCTGTGATTTTACAGTGGTGCTAGGCTTGATTGAGTCCATTAAAGAATAATACATAAATATGAGTATAGTTGTTATGAAGATAAGGCAAACCTTGTAAAGATTTTGTGATTCTGCCTTTCTAATTAATTAGCATTATGACTAAACATGTAAATATTCCTATAAGGGATAAACAGGGACTGGAATAAAGGTCAGGAAGTTGGTCAAAATAGGTAAATCTATGAACTACCCCTGGCACATCCTTTAACTCTGAGCCTCTGTTTACTCAGATATAGAAAAAGTTATAATCCCACACCTGTATGTCTCATGAAGTTGTTATATACATTTTTTTTTAATTTTAACAGTAAAAAATGCCATAGAAATGTAACTGCAAATAGGCTCCTACTTCTGAACAGACCATGTTCCTCAATTCAGTTAGAAATCCGGCTGAATTGACTAGTGGACACTGCCGCTATTGAATAATTCAAATTTTGTAGAAGAGTCCAAATTTAACATCCAAAAGTACTTTAGGGAAGTCACATTATATAGGAATGGGTAGATTGTCTAAAAACCAAAGGTTTTACTGTCTGATGTTAGAATGACGGCTTTAATGTTTCTATTTCTAAGTGTATAAATCTTATACTTTTAATTATCAATAGTAAAAAAATACAAAATTTTGAACAACACCCTGTTTTCCATAGAAGTAAGGAGCAATACAAAATGATGTATTTGAGTATTTGTTTCTATTACTGTAGGAATTACTGTACTCCCTTCACATGTCTCCCAAGGAAAATAGCTTACATTTTTATTAGTACATATGATTTTTCAAAAGAACAGATAGAGCAGAAGTATGGGGAGGGGGTGGCATTAGCAAGCTGGTTTGAAATTCAGATTTGTCGTGATTAGCCACATACAGCCATGTTTGTAATCAAGAGCTTGCTTTACTTTGGGAGGAAGTTATGTGTATCTTTTAATTAAGAAAATTTACTCAGTAATGAAATTGTTTTAAGTATATTAAGTTATGAAATTAGGAAACTTGAGTATGCAATCAGTTCTTTTTTTTATGCTGATGGAAGTGAAGTAGATAGCAGCAGATTTATTTTGGATCTTGAAAAGGATTATGATTTGGGAGGCATATTTCTCTCCTTGGTTTTGGCTTTTTTAGAGCAAAAAATAAGAATGTCATTAGTTTCACACCAAGAGAACTTTAACCTTTAAATATTTCCAGCTGATTTGGTATGTTTACCTATCTCTTCCTCCAGCTGCAGTAATTCAGGTACCACAAACTATAGCTAAGAGTCAATATATAAGGGCACAAAGGTCCTAAGGAGAATGTTAGAATTATCCTGTTTCTTTTTTAGTAGCTGTGGGTTAGAATCTAAATAAGATCATTGGTAATCCAGGACCAAAATGTAAAGTCCCTTGTATAAGAAAGGTCTTCAGGCTTTTCTCACATCTTTCTTATTACCTTCATTTAAAACAAAGAAATATATATATGTGTGTGTGTGTATAATATATATTTTAACACACATGCATATATATATATATATTTACACATGGATGTTAAATAGCCAAGTCCTCACTTTTTCTAAGGCTTTATAAATTTATGTAACTGAAATTTAATATTATAAATACAGTGTTTTATACAACAAATTATTTGCTTTTTTTCTAAATCATATTCTAAATGAGTTTGGGAGGAACATATTGTTTTAAGAAGTCTGTTTTAATTAAAACATAATGAATACTAGACATTTAATGATTTTTCTTTCTCACTGAGGATTTCTGATAATTCTGATTCAGTTGCAGTGGGACATATCCCTGAAATTCACATAGAAATATCGATAGAAAAAGTGAGTACACATACCACTGTTTAGCGTGGTGGTAGCAGATTGGTTATTTCCATGACAGGGAAGAGGAGACGTTTCACATGGTTTAGCTTCATCTGCAGTCAGTTCTATTTTTGGTAATGTAAAGACTTGGAATCTGAGAGTTGTCCAAAAAATAAGTGCAATAGCTCTTTACAGGATTCTAAAATTCCTCAGGTATGAGATAGTTGGAGAAATTTTCTAAATAATATGTTCAAGCCTAGGACTGAGATGAAACCTAAGATGTTGTGAGTGTTTGTGCATATTTTCACTATTTTAATATTGAGTAGCCTCAGCTAAGAAGCATAATAAACTGGTTATGATGTCATTAATTTTCTCAATAGATCATGAATTATGTTACACATTATTATTTCATCATAATTCATAATTTGACTTTAAATTTGATTAAAACAGTTTCATTTGCTTTATAAATGTTTGACCCTCTACAGCTATGAATGAAATTCCCCAAAGCAAATTTATACTGGATTAATGCCATTAGACCAGGCCTAAGGATAAGCAGGAAGCCCAGCTCCTAAGACATGCTGTGAAGTGTTTTGGGGCTTATTGACCATTTCCATGCTTAATACAACTAGTAAGACTTCAGGGAATTCATTCTTCTATAGCCTGTTCTTGATAGCTCCTTTTATAATTCCTATTGTCTGATTTTCCATAGTTGACTTCCATCTCTTTGAAACCCTGTTTTCCTTAAGGCCTATATAAGTTTTAGAAGACCTACACAACAAAATTCTAAATGCTGGTTCCACCCGTACCCTCATCCTAAACTAATATATAGGTCAGGTAAGCTATATGTAATCTATATATATACAGATTATATATACAGAAACACACACAGAGGTAAGCTATGTATAAACTAGTATACAGGTCAGGTAAATCTGCCAGGCTTTGAGGTAACTGGACGTCATGGACAGGTTTAAGTCTGCAGCAGATTATATAACTAAATACAGTAGAATGGCAGGGATGCCAATGAAGTTACTTTATATAAAAGACTAATATTTATTGACTTATTTCTTGAAGTGTAAACGATTAAGAGTTTTCAAGTTTGATTTTCCTCCTTTTTATTATAGGGGAACTACTGCTGTATCCTCACCTTGTAGGCACACTTCTTTATATTAAAGCCTTATTAGTATAAATTTTTTTTTTAATTTTGTAAAATCTCTATAATAGAATGTATTTAATGAGATGAAATGTTTTCCTTTGATCTTTAAGTTTTATACCTTTGGAGAAACTACATTTCTGACAACTTTTAATATATATTTTGATTTGAAATTTTTCAATATCAAATTTTTCCCAGGCCTAAAAAAATCCATGAACATAAATTAAGATCTTGATTTTGACAGTCGTTTTTGGTTTACTGTTAATTCCAGAGTGGAAATACTCATTGTATACTCAGATTTGGGGGGAGGAGTTATTTAAAAACAAGTTGCAAATTTTATCAAGCTGGTACTTTCTTATGAAAAATGCTGTATTTTTTTATCCATGAAGAACTATGTAAACTGCTAATAACATAGGTTGAAATGCTTTCTGCTTTATAGTTTTACAATATTTAACACATGTACTATTCTTTTATGATACTAATAATAATTTGTATCTAAATCCCTCTTACTCCAGATGTAGAGACATAAGCGCTTAGTTAGCTGTTATAAATTGTACCAAAGAGATTGGAAGCATTATTAGCTATAGTATATCATTAATTATTTCTTCAGTTAAGCAAGTTTGAACATGGATTTATTTCTTTACATTCTATCTAAACTCTACAGGCTTCAGAGAATGAATTTAATGTTGTTATATATTTTCATTCTTCTGTGTCTTCCATTTACTTTTTCCATGCAGAGCTTGGTATAAAGTGATTTAGATCTGAATTACTAGTTGGGCAGTATATGCTATATCACTCTTTTATAATAAGTAGAAAAACAAGGATTTAATTCAAGTTATTTCCATTCATTGGGAAAATTATTTGGGATGCTGTTTAACCATAAAGTGTTACATATTCCTATCCTGATTAGATGAAACAAATACTTATTCATGAATTTTAACATGAATGAGAATAAATTATATTTTTCCTGTTAATTTCACAGTTTTTATACAGTTCAGATGATACACATATGAGTGCTTTGTAAATATTAAAACACCATGCCGATGTTATGTGATGACATTGTGGTAGCTCTTAAGGCAAAGTAGCACTAATTTCCAGATGCCCACATAGCTTTTGTATATGTGGGCTTATTTTTAGTTCTGACATTTTACAATTTGTCCTTTGTTTACATGCAGCAAGGAGTTATGGGCGAAGACGAGGTAATTCATTTCTGTTTGCTATGGTATAACTCTTTCTAATTGGGTTTTACTGATCAATGTTGTAATTAATTATCCCAGATTTATTATGCAATGTCTGGACACTCACAGAAAAAATTGTATTTTGATTTGAGCACTTACTTGTCAAAGTTTTGAATCCTAAATATCTTAACCTTTAAAGTACATTTTCATACTAATATGTTTATTTAATAAACTTTTCCATTTTAAGCTGTCCAGATTTTAACTGTTTTTAAAGTTATTTGTGTATCTTTTAAAATAAACCTGCTGTTTATAGTTTTTTTAAGAGATTTGTTTAATAAATACTAGTGAAGGTGACATGCTCTCTCCATCTGTAACTGATTGTCTTATCTATGGTATGTAATTTACAACTCTAGTTTATTAGTTTTATGTTTGACCCAGTTGAAAATGACAAATACCAAACAGATTACTGTTAACACTGATATATAGAAAACATGTTGCTAATATTTCTCTGTGTCTTCTAAGAATATAATAGTTTCTCTCTCCCTGTCTCTAACAGCATACACACACACACATTCTTTCTCTCTCCCACAAAAGTCTTCTCCTCTGGGTTCTTGTTATCTTAAGGAAAAGGCCAGGACCATATGATACTGTACTATTCAGCTTCCTAGGAAAGCAGCTGACATTTTCCGTGGCTTAAACTTTGCTTTTCTTTTTCATGTGCAGAAATTGATGGGGAGAAAGGTAGATGTGATGATGGGATGAGAAGAAGCAAAAGTAACTTTACACTAGATTGTCCTCTAAGTGACCAACAATCATACTATTTATGTAGTTGTTGTAAGTGCCAAACTGAATGAAAGGATTTTCCTTGACCCCTAAAAAAATCCCTTGAGCCATGGAGGATAGACAGTGATAACAGTGCCTTTTGATAAATTTTATATATGTGTGCCAGTTCTTCAATTTCTTTTTATCTAGTCAGGAGTATGTTACTTTGAAAACAAACAAGCAAAACCATTTGTCACCATTGATGACAGAAACTAGTATTTTATATTTGTAAGTAGTATTTTGAGTTTTGTATTTCACATTGTCTGAATTTAACTTCATTTTCAGAATTTGGTTTCTTCAAATGCTTCACTGAATCTCTTGGTTCTTTATTTTTCTAAGAAATTAGAGGTTATAGAAACTCAAGACTTAGAAAACTGAAGCTGAATAACTTTCTAAAGATTGTTACTAGCCACTGAGAAGAGGGGAAGAATTGAGAATTTTCGTACCTATTTTCAGTTCTATGCACTATCTTATTTCACTATGCTATTTTAATATGGAGCTTTAATTCTCTTGAAAAAACCCATTTACCAATCTGTGATTTTTTAGGTATTTTTGAAACTATAGAGCAATTTAGGATTCTTTTCTTTTTATACACTTTTCATCTTTTAACCTTAGTGTGATTTATATTTAATCTGATTTGGTATACTCCAATGTAAATATCATGATCTAGGAATTTCTTAGGAACAAGATATAAGAAAGTTATGTTGTTTATCTTCTTTTATCTGAGTTCAATAATTGTAGACTGTGACTATGATATCAAGAAAAAGCAAAAATTTCTGCTTTTAGATAGGAACTTGCTACTACTCATATATATCTCTGTCCTCTGGGAGCCATAAAGATTTCCTCTACTTCAGAACTGCCTCCCAGCATTGGAAGAAAGATCTCACATGGTTTTAAGGCTTTTGGTAGAAGCCTTCTATAGGACAGAACTGACAGTTGTCACATTTATATGGCTTAGTTTGGGGGGGGTAACACCTGAATTTTCCTCTCAAATTACATGGCATTAGTAATTTTTTTAGTTGGTCCTCTGTGAATAGTAGGAGTCTGCTTTTACAATTTTGGATTTGATGGATGGTCAGATGAAAATATCCCGTGATAAATCATAATATGAAAAAGAATATATATATAATATATATATTTTATATAACTGAGTCACTTTGCTGTACAGCAGAAATTAACATTGTAAATCAACTATACTTCAATAAAATTTTTTAAGAAGTTTACCCATTAGAAATAACTGTTGAGAGATTTTATTTGAGTTTGAAAGTAGTTTAACACAGTAAGTAATAAAACATTAAAAAAAAAAAAACCCACATACCAAAGGAATGACTCAGAAAGAACTAGAAGTAGCCTGGCTCTCTTCCTATTTTCTACTCATTTTTTCCTCTTCCTATGCTAAATGTTATATCAGTATCACATCAATAACCTTTTAACTACCAAGGACCCCTTTTATGGGTTTCATGTTTTAGACTTGGTCCATCAAAGGAAGTACATTTATTCGTTTATTTAGTCATTTTTCTTTTCTAAAAAGAAATCTCATACACATCAGATCTGTTGATGTGGGATGTGTCACACTGAGTTGATATAATTTTTGCCAAAAAATAAGACATTGTTCTTTACCAGTGCAGTGGTGGGTGGACAGTATTATTTTCTCAAGGCATTTTGACTTTATAATCTAGTTTAGGAAGAACTATTTTTTCTTCTTTTGTCACCTTTGACTCACCTTTAAGCTCAGGCACAGAGTAGCTGTTTTCATTTAAAAGATTTCCCGCTTGACTGCAGTAAAACCAAATTACTACCAAAATGAATTTATATATTTTAATATCTTTAATAATGTCAACATAAGAACTTTAAATCAAACTGGGTACAGATATTAATATATGAAATATACCTTAGGAATAATCAAAATTTAATTATACTGAAAGTAATTAAGAAAAAGCAAAGGTTTCTTTCCCTGCTTTTCACTTGTGTCCTGCCCCAACTCCTATGTATTTCTGTACTGTGGAAGCCATAAAGAGTTCTACTTCAGTGCTGCCTGGGGGCCAGGATTAGAAAGGAGAAAGACTCTCACATCTATCTTTTGTGTTTATTGTCTGTTCAATGTTTATTCCATTCTGAGAGTGAACATGCTCATCTGAGCTTGGAGTAGGGTGGGAGGTTGTGAAGGGAGGTGTGAAATGGAACTTAAACTCTATCTCTCAATCTAAAATATTTCTATTATTGCAATCTTCCCTTTAATAAAGGATTAAAGGGCTGCTCTACTCCAGAAGGAGTAAAAATATATAGAATATTTTTTAAAATAATAGAAATAAAGAACCTACAGTATTTTAGTTAGTGGTACTAAACACCACAAAGCAATCTTTTCTAGCAGACAAGCAAAGCTTTAGTTAGTAGATTTTAGTAGATTATATATGGAATGAGAAGATAGGAGAAATACTTTTTAAAGGGAATGAAAATATGGAGGTTTAATTAGAGAGGTTGGATTTATTCATACTGTGTATGTAACCATTCATATTCATGTGCTATAATGAATAAGGAATTATTAATAATACATTATACTTAAAATATTGCTTAAAAGTTGACCTGGGATTTTCTATGATTAGATTTAATTTGAACTCATTTGACTCTTTTAACAGTCTTGTGAAGTAGCCAAAGTGTATACCCCCTAATATCACCACTACCAAACCCTTTTATGATGACATAAAGGCTGAAAATTTTCATCTTTGATAAACACTTTTTTCAAATTTTTTTATTGAATTATAATTTGCATACAATATTATACTAGTTTCAGATGTACAACATAGTAATTCAGTATTTGTGTGCATTACAAAATGATCACCATGATAAGTCTAGTAACAATCTGTCACCATACAAAGTTATTACAGTATTATTGACTTTATTCTCTATGCTGTACATTACATCTCTGTGACTTACTTGTTTTACAACTGGAAGTTTATACCTCTTAATCCCTTTTACCTATTTCTATTTCGTTTATTCCCCTACCTTTCTCCCCTCTGGAAACCTCCAGTTTATTCTCTGTATCTATGAATCTGGTTCTGTTTTGTTCTGTTTATTCATTTGTGTTGTTTTTTAGATTACACATATAAGTGAAGTCATACAGTGTCTATCTTTGACTTACTTCATTTAACATAATACCTTCTAGGTCATCCATGTTATTGCAAATTGCAAGATTTGCAATTTTCTTTTTTTTTCGGCTGAGTAGTATTCCATGGCATATATATACCACATCTTCTTTATCCATTCATCTATTGATGAACACTTAGGTTGCTTTCATATCTTGTCTATTGTAAATAATGCTGCAGTAAACATAGGGGTACATATATCTTTTTGAATTAGTGTTTTCATTTTCTTCAGATAATACCCAAAAGTATTATTGCTAGATTATATGGCAGCTCTATTTTTAATTTTTTGAGGAAATCTCTATACTGTTTTCCATAGTGCCTGAATAAGTTTTTGTTCCCACCAACATTTCATGAGTGTTGCCTTTTCTCCACATCCACGCCAGCACTTGTTGTTTCTTGTCTTTTTGATAACAGCCATTCTGACAGGTGTGAGTTGGTATCTCATTGTGGTTTTGATTTGCATTTCCCTGATGATTAGTGATGTCAAGTATATTTTCGTGTATCTGTTGGCCATCTGTATGTCTTCTTTGGAAAAATGTCTATTCAAGTCCTCTGCTTATTTTTGTTGTTGTTGTTGTTGGTAATTGAGTTGAATGAGTTCTTTATATATTTTGGATATCAACCCCTTATTGAGTATATCATTTACAAATACGTCTCCCATTCAGTTGATTGCCTTATCATTTTGTTGATGATTTCCTTCACTGTGCAAAGCTTTTTACAGTTTGATGTAGTCCCATTTGTTTATTTTTGCTTTTGTTATCCTTGCCTGAGGAGACATATTCAAAAAAAAATATTGCTAAGACCAGTGTCAAAGAGCTTACTGCCTATGTTTTCTTCTAGGAGTTTTAGGTCTTACATTTAAGTCTTTAATACATTTTGAGTTTATTTTTGTATATGGTGTGAGAAAGTAGTTCAGTTTCATTCTTTTGCATGTAGCTGTTCAGTTTTCCCAGCACCATTTATTGAAGGGACTATCTTTTCCCATTGTATATTCTTGCCTTCTTTGTCATATAGATTAATTGACCATATAAGTGAGGATTTATTTCTGGGCTCTGTTCTGTTCCATTGATCTATGTGTCTGTTTCTATGTCAGTACCATACTGTTTTGATTACTCTAACTTTTTAGTATAGCTTAAAATCAGGGAGCCTGATACCTCCAGCTTTGTTCTTCTTTCTCAAGATTGCTTTGGCTATTCAAGGTTTTTTTTTTTTTTTTTTTTAATGGTTCTATACAAATTTTAGGATTATTTGTTCTAGTTGTGTGAAAAATGCCGTTGGTATCTTAATAGAGATTGCATTGAATCTGTAGATTGCTTTGAGTAGTATGGAAATTTTAACAATATTAATTCTCCTATGAGCACGGTATATTTTTCCACTTATTTGTGTCATCTTCAGTTTCTTTCATCAGTGCCTTATAGTTTTTAGAATATAGGTCTTTCACCTCCTTACTTAAGTTTATTTAGGTATTTTATTCTTTTTGATGTGATTATAAGTGGGATCGTTTTCTTGCTTTCCCTTTTCTGATAGTTCATTATTAGTGTGTAGAAATGCAACAGATTTCTGTATGTTAATTATTTTGATAACTGTCAGAGAAAGGACAAAATCTTCAAAGCATGACCAAAAAAAAGCCAGGGTAATACTATAAGACAGGGTCAGCAAACTATAACCCACAAGCCAAGGCTTCTGGTTTTTTAAACAAAGTTTTATTACAACACAGTCATGCCCATTCAGTTACTTTTTGTCTGGTTGCTTTGGAGCTACAGTGATGACAGTTGAGTAGTTGCAACAGAGAAATGTATGGCTTACGAAGTCTTAAATATTTACTATCTGGCCCTTTACAGAAAAAATTGCTAATCCCTCCTCCTCGAAGAGACTGACTTACCTACTCTACACCTATACCCAGACATACCAATTTTTAAAGAAACAAAATTTTAGTGAACTTAATTTTAAAGTAAATATATTATGTCTAGACATTAATTTACAAAGACATACAGGGTACTAGGTTTTAATTGATTGTTTAAATTAAATATCTTATTCATTCTCTGTGATAAAAGGACAGACCTATTATTGGAGCAAAATACTTTTAAGTAATAAATGTACCTTATAGCTCCTGTCTCAGTTCTTTGGAGAAACATGTGTGATAGTGATTCTATCTGATTAAACAGATGGTGCCTGAGAGAGATCAGTCCTGGACCTACTTCTGTTGTTTTGATAGTTTTTTTAATCCTTGCATATGAAATAAAAATCACACTGGTGAGTTATTTAACCCAGTAGAGTGGCTGCTAGGATCTTGAAGATGGGAGGAATATTCATCCTTAATAATAATAGTTTGTTTTGTGTTTGCTTTTATTTTTAAAACAACAATCAGTAAATAAAAGTACAGATATACATTGATATCAAAGAACCATGCTTAGCTTTAAGCTATAAATTGACTAATTTTGTACAAATGTTTTCTTTTCCTCTCCTGGTAATTTTAGTTTTCTTTTTTATTCATGAACTTGATGAACTTTGCTGAGAAGTATATCGATTTTTTAAGTTTTCAAAGAGCCAACTTTTGCCTTTATTGACTTTTTTTTTACGTTAGTTTGTTTTCTGTGTCATTGATTTTACTTTTTTCATTTCCTTGATGCTACTCTTTTTGTATTTAATTTATTCTTTTTCTATCTCTTTGTGGCAGAAACTAGGATTATTTATTTTAAGCATTTCTTATTTTCCAATATGCATTTAAAACTATAAAATTCCCTGTAAGTATGAAAATTTTCCTCTAAGTAAGTAGCTCTTGCTACATCCCACAGATTTTATATTGTGATTTCATTATCAGTCAATTTCATTCTTTTGAGGTGTAAAAACCTGAAAATATATCCTAGTTTCAGAGCAAAAAAGGAGAAAGGTAATTTAATTTTGGTTGAAAACTGTTGTAAATATTTTAGTCGAAATCACTTTATGATCAAACTCTACTTTTCTCAACACATATAATTTTACCTTTACTGCCAGTCATTTTCATGGATCATTCTTAGAAAGTATGTTTAAAGTACCTGGAAGACATAATTATTAACTGGTTCTCCTTTTATTGTCATGTTGATTTGGGTTATAGGGAAGGATAATTGGAAAGGTAAAAAATAATATTTTTGTTGGTGATGTATATTTAGTTAATTCCTCTTTTAAATGGATATTTAACTCTATAACTTTTATGGCTTCTAGAAAGAAAGTGGTCATGATTTTCCAGCAATGAAGATTCTTGTTAGTATGGCCAGTATGTGACATATTCCTAGCCTTTCCATTACATCCTTCGTTCAGCTGAACTTCGCTTAATAGATTTTAGACATATAGATTATAGATTTTGATAGTTATTTTACTAACTGTAGTATTTATTATAATTAGAAATATAGAATAATTCATTAATATATAATGAATATTCTTACAATATTATAGTTAAGAAAAAATTTTAAGTCATTTTGGGTCAGTTGTGTGACATTGCTTATGTAGTGATTTTCTTTGTCACTGCATTCAGTATTTCTACTTAAGTATTGCCATGTCTGAAATAAGTATAAAATTTGGATTTGCCATTTTAATCAAAAACTAGTTAATGTGCATGTTGTTTCTCTACCTCATCTTATTTTGGTCTTATAAAATTAAAATTCTTATTTCTAACATCTAGCTAGCTATAGTTCACAGACATGTAGCCCCTTCCTTCTCACCTCAACCCCAATTCTATGCAGGCCACAGAGTCTAGCTGCAGAGGATTATACAGGCTGTGCCCGTACGAGGGTGGGCTCAGATGGGGACTGAAATCCTAGAGGGGGTGCCTTTTTCTGTTTTGCATATGTGCAGAAGCCCTGTCTACCTTTTTATGTAATTGACACACATGCAGTAAATTAATTCAAGGTCTTATATGCAAGTATTACTTGGTTCTTTTGTCTTTACTTACTGTAGTCTGCAAGTGGTTTTTTATTGTCTTCTTATCTGTTTAGTCTGTGCCATTTCTTTCTGCCACCAATTTCTAAAAGGTTTCTCCTAAAACCTTTCTTCTAAAAGGTTACACATCCAGTCTAACCATCCCCATACATCAGATTCTTGCTGCTTTCCATAAGAAATTGAAGTGATTTAGTGTTTGTTTGTGATGTAATTGTTGTCATATGACCATGCTTATTTCTAAGTCATTCCTCAGACAACTTCTCTCTTGAATCTAGGTAATTAAACCTTTAAACTCTCTGAATTTTCCTTAATTTTTTTATGCCTATGTCACCTTCAATTTTAAGCCTTTGAATTTGTTGTTGCTCTTTTTATGCCTGACTTTAATTTATCATTTTCTTAGATCTGAGATTCAAGTTATATTTTTTCTTATATTTTAGGTCGTTCTTCCCTCTTTCCAATAGATGATGGCTTGCTGGATGATGGTCATAATGATCAAGTTGGTGTTTTAAATTCACCCACATGTTACTCAGCTCATCAAAATGGAGAGCGAATAGAACGTTTCTCTCGAAAAGTTTTTGTTGGTGGTCTTCCTCCAGATATTGATGAAGGTAAAATGATGATTTGGCATATAAAAAAACAAACCTGAAATATAATGTGAATGGGGATATGGAGTTTTTTTTACCTCTAGAGATTTTCAGTTAAAATGGATATCCATCTCTGTTTAAATATTTTGTCACCTGTTGAAATATAAAGATAATTGAACAAATAACTTTTTTTAAGTTTGTTTCTTTACTTTATATCTTATGCATATTGTTATTGTGAGCATTTTTTGTAAATAAGATTTTCATCTAGTTCATATCCCACTTATGTTTTTAAATATAGAACATATTTGAATACATTAAACTTTTTTTATGTATTTAAAACTTTTTGTATGACTATAACATGCATGCACGCGCACACGCATGCACGCACGCGTGCACACACACACACAATGAATTAAAGGTAACCAACCACAAAACTTTACCTGTAATGCATGACAGTTAAAAATTCAATTTCTTTAAGGAATAAATGTGCTTTTAGAAACACGTAAGAAAAGAGGCTATAAAACCCAAGCGAGTAATGGAAACAGTACATAAACAGGAAATTTAGGTTATGCAAAGACTAATAAGCATATGTAAAAATTATCATGTGTAATAATAACAAAAGAAAAATAATTCAAGATTA
The DNA here is from genome assembly GCF_028564815.1 of Eubalaena glacialis. Lineage (NCBI taxonomy): Eukaryota > Metazoa > Chordata > Mammalia > Artiodactyla > Balaenidae > Eubalaena > Eubalaena glacialis. Next base: position 43,091,947 of record NC_083720.1, read on the forward strand.
AAAATACTGAAACTAATATTTGCAAAGCTGTGGGAAATCTGCCACTCTCATTCACAACTTACTAATAGAGAATATATTGCTACATTTTGGGAATTTTTTCAGTTGTGATTCAAATATCGACAAACTTATTCTATGTATTAATCAGTATAATAAAGTTTCCATGTGATAAAATAACCTAGAACATGTCATTGGATGTGACCTGTATGTCTTTCAGTGAAACTACCTGGCACGTATCAGACCCTAGTATATTTTAGAAATATTATAGCTTTACATGTCTTGTTTCAGCAGCCCTTTTCTTCCTACAATATTTTACTTTATCAAGCAGTAATGGATCTCTTATGGATCTTTAACTTGATATAATGTTGGCATGTTTTTCAAGCCAGTGATATTTATGATTTGGTATACTATAAATCCATTAGTGTCCATACATTAGTATATAAAATTTTAGAAGTCACACTGAATTGATTATTCTAGCCAATGTGCTACTTAAAAACTATTTTGATTAAAATAGCTATTAAGATTTAAGTATCATTTTAGTGAGGATATTAGACATGTTTCTAGTATTTATATTCTAGTTTATCTTAGGCTATTTGGTACTTTAAATTTTTAAATCTTTAAAATAACATATAAAATATAGGAGTTTTTTAGAATGAATCATTAAAACTGATTCCTAATGCATATTATTGTACTTTTTTAAGATGAAATAACTGCCAGCTTCAGAAGATTTGGGCCTTTGGTAGTAGATTGGCCTCATAAAGCAGAAAGCAAGTCCTATTTTCCACCAAAAGGTAAGAGATTTTTTTGTTAATATTTGCTAGGGAATAAGTTATATGAGAGCTAATTTTCTCTGCCTAAAGTATCATTCTAAGTAACTTGGGTACAGACATATAATAAAGTGTCTCTGATCAGTGAAATTAAGAAATGTGTGAAGTGAGAATCAAATATAAACCTATGACTATTTTGAGTATTGCAAGATATACATAAGTGTTCCAGATAATAGCAGATAACAAGAGAGCAGTATATACTCTGTTGGTGAATTCAGATAGAGAAGAAAATGAATGGTCAGAAAAAAACTCAACTACATAAAGAGATAAAATGTGCAGAGGATGCCTAGTTGTGTTAGTTACATATTGCCAGGATACTACTGTGACTGGTCACCAGAGTACAAGAATCACAAATTGAGCGCACATTCATTTGAGCAAAGCAATGCCACAGTCAGTGGGGACAGGAAGGATCACCTCACCCGCCCAGAGTGAGGAGGGGAGGCAAGGGGAGAGAACTGAACATGAATCCAGTCAGTCAGATTGCTAATGGCACATTCTCTGAAGTGAATAAAAGAAAGGGGGAGGTTCAAAGACTAAGACTTTACTTTGAATATTATTGAAATGTAATTTTAGAAATGAAAAAACACACTATTATTCTTATGGCTGAGTGGATTTTCAAGCCTGGAAAAAAGACTCCAGTAGATCTATTGAATAATCTGATTTTGGCTCCAGGAAAGGAAACATGTTAAGAGTTATTGGCATACAAAAACTAGCTAAGGGATTCTGGTGATAAATTATATGGGCCATCTCTACTTTTTGTCATTGAGAATTATAGAACTTCCATTGGTTTATGTAGTTCCTTAGAGAAATGGAATAATGTGGTGATTTTTTTTTTTAATACCTTTAGATCTTATACTTACAGAATCCTTTGAACCAGAGATTCTAGATCCCAGGCCTCCATGAGAGTCTAGTTAGAGCTATGGACCTGTCTCCATATACTCTAAATTTTCACATGATTTTGGAGTGTACTGGACGTGGAGGTCCTGAATCCTTGGTGTAGAGAGAAAATTAGCTCCGTATTGATGTAGATGTTCATTTCTTAGCTTAGTTTTAATCTGTTGTTCAGTGTTATGATCTTGTCCTTTTATACAGTTTATTTTACTGAGTGTTCAATAAAAATGCCTGTTGGTTTCTAATGTTCCTGCCTAAATTGCCATCATCCCTTGTCTGGACTATATCAGGTGTATGACTAGTCTGTCCACATTTCTGGCTATCTCCAGTTTTTCTCCCACAGCATAGCTAGAGTAGTATCTGTGAAAACAATCTGATGGTGCTACTCCTTGCTTCCAGCTTAAAACCCATCAGTGGTTTCTCTTATTGTTAGGATAAAGGCAAAAATGCATTCTCCCTGCCCGCCCTCCCCATCCCGTTCCTTCTCCCAGTATTGCTTCTTGTTCCTTTCTGGCTCTGCAAACTGGCCTTGCTCTCTCCTGCCTCAGGAATTTTATGTTTGTTGTTCTCTTGACCTGAAGGCTTCCCCTGCCTCTTCATATGTATATCTCCTACTTTTCTCAGCTTAAATATCAGTTGTTGGTGGGAAACTGTTAAGGACCCACCTAATGAGGTCAAATCCTCCTATTGTAGGCCCTTCTAGAACTGTGCCCTTTCATAGTACTCCCCACAGTTGCAATATTATAGTTTTACAATTTTATAAATATGTTTTTATTTTATTAATGTCAGATTCTTCCATTAATCTCTCAGACTGTGTCTTTACTCATCTTTGTATTCTCAGTAATTCATGGATTGATAGTTGCCTAATAAACAATATATACAACTATAAATACTGTAGGATAGTTTATCCTTTGACCTGAAGTAGGTGGGGGAAAGCTTCATTGAGAAATTTTGAACTAAATCTAAAAGATACTGTACAATTTAGATAGATTAAAAAGTTGTTCAATAGAGTTCCAGGCAGGAGTTGAAATATAATTTTAGAAAGGTATTAGAATTAGTTTTTGTCGAGACAGATACACATTTTCTGCATGGGCAGAAATGTAAGAAAGGTAGGTTGGCACTAATTTCATGAAACAGAGTAGTTGCTGTCTTTGTTGCTGTTGCATTGTTATTGTTATTGTGGTTTTTGTGGTAGTTGTTAGTTTATTTTCTCAAACTGAAAACAAGAAAAAAACAACAACAAAATATTAGCAGTGGCAAATCATACTATTTTGGTACAATTATAGTTAATTGTACTCATTGCCAAAGACCAATGTTCCTAAACCTTGTGCTTTCAAGCATTTTTGTCATTGCTGTAATTCATCATTTTCCATGGTTTGGAAAACACTGGTGTAGAAGCATCCAGTTGACAAAGCTACCTTGTAATTAAGGTAATGATTTGAGACATTGGATACTGAGCCACACTTATACATACCTGTCCTTTGCAGTGAATAAGATTCACCCTATGTAAACATTAGCTTGTGCTAATAAATTCTAAAGAACTATTAGATGGTATTTTTGGTACAAGTATTTTAATATTTAGTGGCTTGCCTTAGCTAGATCATAATTTACCTGCCATGTTGCTTAATTAATTTTTGTGATACATTTCTTCCATAATAATCACAAAAATTTTTAAGCAGTATTAAAATATTAATATCAGAAATTAACATCATAAAAACATAACATTAAAAATGTTGACTTTAAAATACTATTTTAGTAAATCGGTCTTATATCCCCTCAATTATTACAAAACAATTACAGCTCTCAAAGCCTTAGCTTGGGAACTTCCCTCGTGGTCCAGTGGTTAAGACTCGGCGCTTCCAATGCAACGGGCATGGGTTTGATCCCTGGTTGGGGAACTAAGATCCCACATGCCATGTGGTGTAGCCAAAAAATAAAAAAATAAATTTAAAAATAAAAAAAAATTAAAAAACCTTAGCTTGTATCAAAATTAAAGCCTTCACATAAAGAAAACCAGTCTTTTTTTTTTTTTCAAGCCTATTTAAATTGTTTCTAGCAATTAAAAAGTTCTAAGATGTGGTTTTAATCTTGCATAATCATACCTTTGGAAGTTTCTATTTGTGTAGGTTGGCTTTATGACTTATTTATGCAATCAGGTATTGTAATTTTATTAAAATGAAGTACTTTTTCTGTGTGTCACATCAGACCTTTGTGGCACTAAAAGCCATTGTTGGCAATAAGCCGTGTTTTTTGAATTCCTAGTAAAAGATGACCTCTTACTTCCCATTGTTTAATGGCACAGACATGGTTGGCCTGATTGAAGACATCTTCACACTGGGACTAGATTTCAGTGCTCTAGGTTTTGTGCATAGATATCTTGTCAAGGAAAAGGGGTATTGTTAGGTCATTTATAGTCATCTGCTGCTGGGAATAATCACATAACAGTAAACTTGTAATGTAAATTTCGATGCCTTCTTTTTATAATGAACTCTATTCTGCCTGCTAGATACATCATATTTGATTAAAAATAGACAATTGCTTGTCACAAGGAAAGAAGGAGGGGCATATTTTCAAAAGGTACAGGAATCTAAGCAGGAACTTGGATCCAAAGTGCAAACATAGTCTCCAGGCTGTTTGAAAAAAAGTGTTCTGCTGCTCATCCACCTTGAGACGGACTTGTGGACACAGAGGGGGAAGGGAAGGCTGGGATGAATTGAGAGAGTAGCACTGGCATACATGCACTACTGTGTGTAAAATAGATAGCTAGTGGGAAGTTGCTTTATAGCACAGGGAGATCAGCTCGGTGCTTTGCGACCACCTAGAGGGGTGGGATAGGGAGGATGGGAGGGAGGCTCAAGAGGGAGAGGATATATGTATACATATAGCTGACTCACTTTGTTGTACAGCAGAAACTAACACAGCATTGTAAAGCAATTATAATCCAATAAAGATGTAAAAAATAAAATAAAATAAAAGTTTGACCCATCCTGAAGGAAACTGTTTCTTTTTTTAAATGAATTTATTTATTTATTTATTTTTGGCTGCGTTGGGTCTTTGTTGTTGGGTCTTCGTTGCTGCGCGCGGGCTTTCTCTGGTTGTGGTGAGCGAGAGCTTCTCTTCATTGTGGTGCGCAGGCTTCTCATTGCAGTAGCTTCTCTTGTTTCGGAGCTCAGGCTCTAGGCTCACGGGCTTCAGTATTTGCAGCACATGGGCTCAGTAGTTGTGACTCGCAGGCTCTAGAGCGCAGGCTCAGTAGTTGTGGCACATGGGCTTAGTTGCTCTGCGGCATGTGGGATCTTCCCGGACCAGGGCTCGAACCCATGTTGCCTGCATTGGCAGGCGGATTCTTAACCACTGCGCCACCAGGGAAGTCTGGAACCTGTTTCATTCCAACCTCCCTAAGGGAGTTTTCTTAGTATCATTTGGAAGTTGTCAGGATGATTGTGGAATTTTCCCTCTACTTATGGAAATTCCTGGGCCTTTCCACATGTGCTCTTTCCACCTGTGCTCTGTCCACCTGTCCAAAAGTATGCTCTAGAACTTGTCTTACCCTGAGGGCATTTGAAGGAAACTTCAGCTCCTGCGATGCTCAACTGGTTAATCCTGCCACATTCTTTAAGAAGACAGTATCATGGGAGACCTTAGAGCTGATCTAGGTTTGAAATTAATCAGCCAACTACTTGCTTATGTGACTGACTTTGGGCAAGTAATTTAACCACCTGACACCTCAGGGTTTTTTCTATAAATTGGGAATAATGTTTCATAGACTTGTGAGAATCAAATGAAATAATTCACGTAAAGCTCTTATCACAGTATCGGATAGTAAGTACTCTATATAAAGTAGCTAGTTATTTTACTGAGTATCTCTTTTTGTGTGTATTCCATAGGATATTATGTTCTCCTAGAGAAAGTATAATGATTGTAGTCCTATTTTATAGTTATTTTTCATCTTTTTCAAAGGCATGTATTTTCTAAACCATACTGAAATTTGGGGTGAAATCACTTACCTTGACATATTGCCTCATTCTTATGGTTATTACAGGCTATGCATTCCTTCTCTTTCAAGAAGAGAGCTCAGTTCAGGCACTAATTGATGCTTGTATTGAAGAAGATGGAAAACTCTATCTGTGTGTTTCCAGCCCTACTATCAAGGACAAACCTGTAAGTAAATGCTACTCAAACTTTAAGTTACAAATACAAGTTTTCCAAAAACTGTTTTGAAATGATTGTTAGTGAAAAAATAAATAAACTACCATGTTGAGTTCAATTTTTTAAAATTCATATAATTTATTGTATCTGGATAAAATATTAACAGTTCATTTCCAAACCCATCCAAAATTTTGAACAGTACAGTGGCACAAAACTCATCAGTTATTAAAGGAGTGAGACCTAATACAGTAATGTCATTTTCTTCATAGGTTCAGATCCGTCCTTGGAACTTAAGTGATAGTGATTTTGTGATGGATGGTTCTCAGCCTTTGGATCCTCGAAAAACAATTTTTGTTGGAGGTGTTCCTAGGCCATTAAGGGCTGGTAAGTAGAATGTTAACAAATTTTGTTTTTTTTAAAAAATCATTTAAATATGAGTTGATTCGGTACGCATTTGGTACTATTGTGTACATGTCACCACTGGGTGGGTGAAGGGCAGATTCTCCTGCTCCAATAGTTGCTTGCTACAGAATTTTGAGACAAATTCTGAGAATTGTTCTTAAGACCATTAAGGACCTGGAGAATTGGACACTCATCTATCAATATTGATAGCTAACTCCAAACAGACTCTGTAAGAAGAATCCACTCAAATACTGCATTTATGACTTCTTAAATGTAACTCTCTAAGATAATGAGAATTTGGGGTCTTTTTATGGAGGTTGATTCTGATATCTGAAGAAATACGGGATTTTTTTTAAAGGCACTTTAGATAAGTGAATGATAAACTTCTGTTCATCAATAATCAGGAACCAGAGATCTACCAGAAGAGGTCATATAGGAACATAATTATAGACGTAAATGCCCGCCATACAAGCAAGTTTTATGATACTGTGTACCCTTGTGAAGTGTGTTAGCACCTTCCATCACTGCAAACATCCTCTTCCAGTATGGGAGGTGCACGTTAAAGAATTATTCACACATGTAAATACTTAGAGACATAGCTACTACAAAGAAAGACTAAGGGGAACAGAAGAGCATACAGCAAGGAAATGTGATGTAGTCTGATATTTTAAAGATACTTGTATTTGAGCTGACATATAAAGATTGAACAGAAGGAGCAGGATTAGGTGGTAGGAGGTTGTGAAGAGTATTTCAGACAAAGGGAACAGCATATTCCAAGATCTTCAGTGGAGGGAAGCAGAGTGCATCGGAGAGACTGAGGGAAGTCCAGAGTCACTGCCTAGGGTATAAGGAATGAGGTGAGAGATACAAGAAGACATTGAAAAAGTAAATAGGAGTCAGATCATACAAGTCTAATAGCTAACTTGTTATTTATCCTCAGAACAACGGGAAACCAATGAAGAGTTTTTAAGTAAAAGAGAGACATGATCATATTTTCATTTTTAAGAGACCAGTTTAGTTAATGACTTGTGGAGAGGGGAGTCAAGTTGAGAGTAGTTATAGGTAGACCAATTTAGGAGCCTATTATTGCAGTCCAGGAGACAAATAGTGGTGGCTTGGGTTAGTGGTAGTGGTGGTGGTGGAAGAGCCAAGTGAACAGATGTCACAGATATTTATAAGATAAATGCAAAGGCTGAATCACAGTTTTCAGTCTTAAGCTACTAGGTAGACACTGGTACCGCTAACTGAGAAGATAAAGAACACTGGAGAAAGAGCAGGTTGGAAGAAGATTGTGGTATTGGTTTTGAAAGCTAGTTTGTGCCACCATTCAGAGTTCCCAAGGAGAAATTTCAGTTAAGCCATTGGTATCTGCTATATTTTTAAGAGAATCAATCTTGCTGCTGTTTTGAAAATAAACTGGGGGCAGGGGAGGAGGCAGGGGGCAGAAACAAGGAGATAAGGCTATTGCCATGATCTAGATGAAAAAGAATGATACCTTGGAACAGGATGTTAGTGATGGAGGCAAAGAGATTGGATTCTAGATACGTCTTGGAAATCAAGTTCACAGGATTGCATATACAGTGGGGAAAAAAGAAAATAGAAAGGATGAAGCCAAGGGTCTTGAGTTGGCAACTTCATCTTTTCCATTGCTCACTGAGTCAGCAAAAACTCACTCGAGCAGGTTTAATTGGATGGTAGAAGATAAAGAGTGCCATTTAGAACATACTGAGTGATGCAGTGTCTGTTAAATATCAATATGACTTGTCCAGTAGACAGTTGAGTTGTCCAGTTCTTCTGTGGTGAGAGCAGGTGGGCTCTCGTATACAAGAGAAAGGATTAGATTTAGAAAAGAGCATTATCCTATTGACTTTCACTTAAAAAAAAAAAAAAGTACTTAAAAATGGTTGATTTACTGTGTTCTCTCTCATTTGATGTGAACTTCTTTTCCTTTTCAAGTGGAGCTTGCTATGATCATGGACCGGCTGTATGGTGGCGTTTGTTATGCAGGAATTGATACAGATCCTGAGCTAAAATATCCAAAAGGTGCTGGTCGAGTTGCTTTCTCCAATCAGCAGAGCTATATTGCTGCCATTAGTGCTCGGTTCGTTCAGCTTCAGCACGGTGATATTGATAAACGTGTAAGTTGCATATTGGGAAATCATTTAAGTCCTATCATGAGGTGCTGATCCAAAGCTTACTACCCTACAGAGTTAATAATGTAATTCAAAAACCGAGTGTTTATTTTTCTATATTCCTTGAGCTCTTAAAGAGTATTATATCAAAATATCCCTGAAACGTAAAATTTTTGAGCAGACTTTAAATTTTAGGTATAATACACAAAATATAAATATAATTTTAAAGGCATTTCAAACATTTTTATCAGCCAGTAAGGTCTTAATATCCTTTTACCTATAGAGGCAGAGCTTGTTTTAAGAACTTGTACTCTGGAGTCAGACTACCTGGGATCCCATTTCCACCATTTGCTCTGTAACCATGGGCAAATGAACCCTCTTTATGCCTCTTATTCCTCACTTATAAAGTGGAAAACAATAATAGTATCTCTTTCACAGTTATTTTGAGGAGTAAGTGAATTCACATATGTAGAAGCACTTAGAACAGAGCTTGGCACTAAGTGTTATTTAAGTGTTAACTTATTTTTGATTTATAAAATCTAAAATAAAAACACATTTTGTATATTTTCCTAAATATATGCAAAAATAAATATGTAAATAAACTAAATATATAAGATGATTGTCCTAAACTTTAAAACATTTACTCTTTAGTAGCATTGCTTAGGTCATCACAATAAGAACTTTTAGGAAGTGTTATGGATGATAACTGTGAAAGCTACCCTATTGAATAATTTCTAATACTGATTACCATCTAAAGTAAGAGAAAGGAGTGAACAAAACTCAATTGTTTCTTTACAAATCTATCTCATGCTAAAATCTGTGAATAGTTCCTGAATAATCACGTTTACATTTGTAGTACAGATGAGATATACTAAAAATATGAGGTAAATTAACTTTTTTATACCCATTATAGTAGATATAATTTGAGTGAGTTCTTATTTTACCGGTGTAACAGTTTCTTGAAGCTTCTTCTCTGAGGCTGTACTGTTTTGGGGGCAGGGGAGCTGGTTAACTAATACCCATAGACCATAGACTCTAGAAGTAGTCCCCAAAATTTAATTATCAAATCATACCATTTAGAAAAGAAGTACAGCATAAGTTCAGTTCACATTTGCAAAGTGGCATTTTTGTTTGCATGGTTACTTAAAATGTTGCCCCCCAATAAAGAAAATTAAGTATCTACGAAAAGGGGCTCTGCTTTTACTCAGACATGCTATGAAATTTTGTTTAACTGATTTGAACCTTAGAGTTCCTCTCATCCAGTAGTTTTCAACCTCCACTGCACATTAAAGTTACCTGGGAACTTAGGAAAACCTTGACATCTGGGTCCCACCCCCAGAGATTCTGCTGTAGTTGGTCTGGGATGCAGCATGGGCAGCAGTAGTTTGTAAGGCCCCCAGGGTGATTCTGATGTCCAGCCATGCTTTAGACCAGCGGTCCCCAACCTTTTTGACACCAGGAACCGGTTTCGTGGAAGACAGTTTTTCCACGGATGGGCGTAGGGGGGTGGGGGGGATGCTTTAGGCGGCAGTGTGAGCGATGGAGGGGATGGTTCAGGTGGTAATGCGAGCTGGAGAGCAGCAGGTGAAGCTTCGCTCGCTCTTGCTCGCTTGCTTGCTCGTCCGCCTGCCCGCCTGCCCGCCACTCACCTCCTGCTGTGCAGCCTGGTTCCTATCAGGCCACGGACTGGTACTGGGCCACGGACCGGGGTTTGGGAACCTCTGCTTTAGACCACTGATCTAGTCTAACCCCCTACTTTTGCAGAGAGGTGATAGGGTCACAGAGGAAGTTATTTACATATTATATAATTATAGTTGTTTAATATGCAGAAGCAGAGGGAAAAGATTATTGCAGTGTCATGCTTCATACCTCTTTGTTTCCAAAATGATAGTGGAGGACCAATTATTTGGGGCAAAGTATTGATTCTTAAAGAGAAACCCCGATACAAAGCAAGTGAATTGAGAAACACTTGCCTTCTTAAAAAGGCATTGAACTACCTGAGAGAAAAGTTTATTTTTTTAAGATATGTGCTACTAAGGTATGTTTTGAACTTTATTTGAAAGAATTTGAGCCTTAAATATTTTACAAGTCATTAGTTTTGCTTATACAAAAAAATCAAACCCTTAATCTTTATACCTTTCATCTCTCTAATAAGAATATAGTTATTAAACCATAAAAACAGATTAAATTTAAACTTATAGCTGATAATCCAAAGATACACAGGATACTTATTTGGAGGGAATTAAAATTGTTTATTCAACTCACCTTTTAGGCTCATGAACACTTTGAAGTTTACTTTCATCTCCCTGATAGCCATGAAGAACAATCACCACAAATGTGTAAATCATTTTAAATTTTATATGTTATTCCATGAGTAGTATAATTCACTGTGACTTCTGGTAGTTACTGAAGTGAATTGTGATATACTTCAAGTTGGCTAATTAATTATTAATCATTTTATTAGTTATGAATCCAGGTGATTGTGTATCACAGATAGCTCCTCTGAAGTGAAAAAGGGAAAATAATGGAAAATAAGAATAGTGAAGAATCAATGAAACTCCCTTTCACACATTCAAGAGCTGTTAGAGATTATTATTAATTGCAAATAGGTTTTGACTGTATTCTAAAATCATAAGTTTGAAATCCAGTTTCTCATCTTTGAAGTTTTGCTTTTGAGTTAAGTAGATTAGCTTCATAAAATAATATCTAGAATTTTAAAATATGCAAAAGATACAATTTAGGACAATAAAATGTCCAATATATATAATATGTTTCTCCTAACCCTAACCATGAAATACAAATGCAAACAAAAATGTAATTTCATTACCCTCCTATCAAATGTTTGTTTTACAGTTCTTTTCATCAATCAACTAGGTTGTTTCTAGTTTGCTGTTATTGTTCTTGTTCAAAATAATGCTGGAGAAAAATACCCTTATATATTCATTTTTTGCGCACATGCAAGTATTTCAGTAGAATACATTCAAAATAGAAATTGTTGGGTCATTATTTTTTACCTTGGGCAAACCAAGCCCTTTAAACGCTCAATTTTCTCTCCTCTCCTGAGGAAAGGCAGAGATCTTAGGCTGCCTGGCACTATTCAGTCAGACAAAAGCAGTAACCTTTCATTCATAAAGTTATTACAAGCCAGAAAGCAAGGCTGTTGCAGCTAATAGTAGCTAATGCTAATATACAGAGTATTTACCATGTGCCACACCATCTTCTGTGCTTTTACTTGCATAATCTAATCCTTACAGCTCTATAAAGCAGGTTCTATTGCCTTTCTCATCTCACAGATACAGAAACTGAGGTTAAAAAGTTAAGTATTCAGAGCTGACCTAAGTCTGAGGTCTTCTACTGAGTCAGGCTTTCACAGTGGGACTTTGACTTCATATCTTATAAATTCACAGAAGTCTAGACCTACCCTTAATAAGATTATCCACAGTTCTGGTTTGTCTGTACCAGTTATTTACAAGCAGGGTGTCGCTCTCACCTGTAGTAGAGACGCGTTGCCATGATCAGTGGCTGCTGGGTTATGCCGTCTCACAAGTGGCACTGGAATGAGAAAACAAAGGTGTAAATACTATTTGTCTTCCATACCCTTCTGTTTTTCACTCACAGTCACCCCCACCTCTGAAAATATTAACACACAGGTGTTTTAAAGATGTTACTTTAAGAAAGGTGAGGGTGGAATGTTTTGCGAATCAATTAGGATTCGATAGTTTTTTTTAATTATTTTTTGTCTTTGGAAAAAAGAGTTATTTAAATACTATTCAGTTTATAGTTCTCAGAAGAAAACATCAAAATACAATAAAATTACCAAACTAAGAGCTCATTTAATCACATGGTCAATTATGAACATGAAACATAAAAAAAGATTAGTGTAAGAACAAAATGATTTAATTTTTTTTAACCTACTATATGGTGAAGCTATTACCCAGGGAAGATGCCTGCTTTCTCAGCATTGAATGTTGGTCCTTTTCTCTAGAACATTGTATGAACCTTTTAAAGCATTGCTAAAGTGACTTTTGAAGCAGACTTAATGGGATATGTTTTCTCTCTTTTTCTAGGTGGAGGTAAAGCCATATGTGCTAGATGACCAGATGTGTGATGAATGCCAGGGCGCACGCTGTGGTGGAAAATTTGCTCCCTTTTTTTGTGCCAATGTCACTTGCCTGCAGTATTACTGTGAGTTTTGTTGGGCAAATATCCACTCTCGTGCAGGGCGTGAGTTCCATAAGCCATTGGTAAAGGAAGGTGCTGATCGCCCACGTCAGATCCACTTCCGCTGGAACTAAGAATAGCAAACCTGCCTCTGTGTAACAAGGAAAGAAAGGGTGCATGTGGCTTACTGTGTCTGAAGATACTGACATGCAGAAGAAATAAGTGCATTCTTCTGCTTTCACCCCAGCTATCAATACATGCATCTTTATCAGCAGCCAAAACACTACAAGCCTCTTGTTTTTCACCAAAACCCTACATCTCAGGCTTACTAATTTTTGTGATATTTTCATGTTAAAATAAAATGTTTTTTTGTATTTTATCCAAGTTATTTTTATATGTAAAGTTAAAATTAGATATGAGAATGTTTTGCGTAGGGGCAAACAGTCTGCTGCTATATAGTGGGTGAAGCGTGCACTTATTTCTAAATGTGGGTTTTTAACTTCAAGATCTGCCCCAGTAATTTACCAAAGGTAGCAAAATAATAGTGAAGATGGAATATGTCTGCTACAAATGCTTATTTTTATTGTTGCTATTTTCAGTGTATACATAAACTAAAAATTAGGGTTGATTTTTTTGCTCTCCATTTTGACTTGCAAGAAATAATACCTCAAGATAATCTGATTTATTAGCTATTTTTAAACATTTTTAATCACAAGCTGTATTAGCTTTGCTGCTATATAGGTGTTATGTGTAAATGCCACCTATTAATACGGGATTGAAAACGTTAGAGACACACTGCATTGCAGATAAAATGCAGGCAGCACAATATGGCCTAAACTGCCATAGTTTTAGAATGTGAAAAAAAAATGCATGTTTACTTACCTGTATACACCATATGCATGCACTAGAATTATTAACTAACAAGAGGTGAGGTATTGCAATTGTTCAAAAAAGCTCTCTTGAATCTAGGTAGCATGAACAAATTATAAAATTTGTTTAAAAAAAGCAAACTTGCATGCATTATTGTGACTTCAAGTTAAAAAAAAAATGTCCTACATGTGTACAATATGCAAATTATATTTAGATTAGAGAGTGCAGCCATTTTGTGATCTGGTCGGTAGTGGAATTTGATTTTATGCAGACTGGATGTAATATTTGTAATCCCTGTGCAATTTTGTGATGTGCGGTTCTAATTCATGTGCAGTGATATAGTATAGATAAAAGACTGAGTAAAAGAAAATTACTAGAATTTTAAAGAAAGTTGATTTTAGCCCCTTTGATAGTTCATGGTTAAGACATCCTTTATAAACCAAAGATGGCCAGCACACTGCTAACTGGTCACCAAATTTAAGACCCACAGGAAGCCCATATTTAAACAAAGGAACTTTATCAAAGAATGCAAAACTTTAGTAAACCTAAGTAAAGTCAAAATGGAGATGGGGAAATATACAGACGGCTAGTTGCATAAAATTCAATTTTACCTTAAAGGTAATGGTGAAATCTGGCTTGAACTTGCATACATGTTTGACCTATGTATATTGGGGTCTTCTGTCTAAACTGGGGTCACTGTTGCATGGAAATTGTTGTTCTTAATGGTTAAGAATTGCTTTTTTTAAAAAAAATTTTGATGAAGGAATTTTGGTAATGACTTTGCTTGCAGGTTTTTTGAGAAAGTGGCATGGAAACATGCAATAGTTAATGAGTTTCTTTTGGTACTGAACACTATTAGAATATCATTAGTGATATTTTTTCTCTTTAGAGCATTTTTAATGCAACTAGCCCCTATATTTTAATGTAAGAGTTACTCTGCAATCTAAGCAAAGCACCCAGCAATGGTAGATGTTTTTTTTAAATGCTGAAATAAGATTCTTGACTCTAAAGAGAGAAAATTACAAGGGTGTTGCCGTATTGCAGCCCCTTGGGACAATCCTTCACGTGAGCAAAGTGTTGATCTTAATACTGGTTGTCTATGGTGTGCTTTTTTGTACTGTAAAAATATGTGGTTCATGTCTAACTCTGCTGTTTTATTGTGGTTGTGGTTCAAGTTTTTAATGTTTAAAGTTGATGCTGTTTTCAGAAGAGCTTTTTACTAATTTATTTGTCAGTGTTCCCTATTTGTTACTTAACCATGATCCTCCAGATTTTTGGAGTATTCTTTTCTAACCTTAACCCTGCCAACCTTGATCCATTTGACATTTGTTATGCACTATTTTTATATCTCTGTGAGAGATTTTTCCAACAGTCAGCTATTTTATGGCACACTTTTTTTGACTGATGACATCTCCTTTGCTATACCTCAATTTTTGGAATTTAGAAAAGAAATCAGTAGTTTTGCAATGTTAATTATTTAGATATTTAATTTCGCAGATTTTTAAACTTTATTTTCATAATTTCTGCTTAATGTTTAAAATTGAAGAGCCTTTTCATGTATTAAATAATGAACACTAAAATAAATTATATGATGAAAATAATTGGAGATGTTGAAAATCACTTTCCCTTCTTAAACAGAAATAAATATTGGAAATGAAGGGAAATGTAATAGAACACCCTTTTCGCCATGGGTAAAAATGACAGAAATGTATGGTTTGTTTTACCTTCATTTCTGTTACAATTAAAGCTTATTAGTCTAATCTTTTATTCCTTCCCCACCTTCCCCCTACCTCTTTTTTTTTTCCTTTTATTTACTACATTCTTATTTTCTAACTGTTAAACACTGTATTGGAATTTTTTTTAATTTACAGATCATATTTATTTTACTATTTTTGTAGAAAATTCTTAATTTTGATTGTATTTTTGTATTTTCAAAGCTTCTTCATTTGTGTTCCCTAAATGTTCTTATTGCTGCCCAAAAGTATGACTGTGGAGGAAAAAAAAAAACTTTAAAAATCCACACTTTTTGTTAAGAAGGAAACATTTAGCATTTATATATTTGTGTATGGAAAACACTTGATATTTTATCCCTGTTGCATCTGGCTGCACAGAGCCTCTCCTCAAAGATGCTACAAAACTTGAATATAACACATTTTGGAAGGCTGACTAACCTCGATTCTGTGTTGTGATGTGCAATACTGTTTCTAATGTTTGTATAAAAAAAATAACAGTGTAAACCTTTTTAATGCAAATTTATTTTTTTCATTGCATATTTTGCAGATTTTATCCACAGTGTCATTTTTTACTGTCAGAAAAGATACCCCTTTTGTCATTGCAACTATTTTTTAAATCCAGAAATCTTTGTACTGATGTAAATGATTGTAGTTATTTTGGATAGTGTTTTGCTAACAAAAGGAAAGACTTTTTTCATGCATATTTCTATTTTGTTTTTTTGGGTTTTATTTTATTTTAATAGTAGTAAAATACTTGGAATAATTTTTCATATTCTTGTCATTAATATTATTTTGTATTTTTATGTGGAAATATATAATTTTATGACACTAATTGCTAAAGTTTATTTTATGTTGAATTATTTTTGGAGCTGAAATCTTTGTAATATTAAAGCAACTAGTTTCTAATTCCCAGTTTCTGTATAGAATCGCACAAGTGGTTTATGGAGTGTTTGGATTGTAATTATAAATGGTTCTTTGATATGCAAATTAATATTTTCAGTTGATTTTATTTTATATTCCTAATGGGATGTTAAAGCCGTTTTTTATTTTTTTCTAAATAAAAAGAGAACCCATGCTTTTATGGACACTAGATAAACGCCTTCAGCTTAAATTTTTTTGTTAAAATACTTTAGTTTATTTTATTGTTATCTTCCAGGTGTCTAAATCTCCAGTCTGTCTGTTGTACTGGTAATTTAACTCTGTAATGGAATAGTTTGCTGCCAACTATTTATATTAAGTAATTTTTAAATATTTGTAATATTGTTGACTGACTAATAAACTATTAAGTTATTGGCATAGTGGTGGAATCTTATTCTTTAGTTCAAATCTGTCAAAATATCCATGGACACCAGTAAAATATTTTTTACAGAGCTGAGTGACATGGCTATATAAAGAAGCCCAGGCCACTATGTATTTTAGTGTGAGGATTGCAAGGGAACCTTGGAGATCATCTAGTTCAGTATTTGGGCCCCAAAGACCCTTTGCATCAGTGCTCCTCCCCATCTCACCCTTAGCCCCACATACATACCATAGAAATTTTGGTGTTACAATCATCACAGATAATTAGTGTTACTATATCTGAATTGATGCTGTACTTAAAAAATTAAAAACTGTTTACCATGTTGCGAAATGCACAATTTCCATGATGCTTTCTCAGGTACCATCTAGTTGGGAACCACTTGTCATGAAATTTTTCTGCTTATTTTCTGCAGAGTCTGTGAGTTCTTCAGTGGCCACATTGTAGAGGGAGAAAGGGAAGGAAAGGTATAGAATAAGTAGCCTGGGATCTAGGTTCCTCAGCCTAATTATGGCTAGAACAGCTCTACCTTTAACTTGAACAAAGTTGGAGA
The DNA here is from genome assembly GCF_028564815.1 of Eubalaena glacialis. NCBI lineage: Eukaryota > Metazoa > Chordata > Mammalia > Artiodactyla > Balaenidae > Eubalaena > Eubalaena glacialis. The sequence continues at coordinate 43,108,959 of NC_083720.1, forward strand.
TTCACATAAAAATTGGTGTTTAGCATGGGACCGGGGGAAGAAAGGTTCCATTGCTTTTTTTAGAGAACATTTTAAAAATTACTGATTATAACCAATTTTTTCTTTTACCTATGAGGACATAGGTATCCCAGAGAGGGTAAAACTTACTATTTCCTCATATTCTACAAGACATCACAGGAACTCCTTAAATGGGCTAATCTCGATGTTGACAGCCCCTCACATCCTGCCACTGTCACCCATGCACTCCAAGCAAATCGTGCATCTTCACTCGTCTGTATCTTGGCATATGCTGCCATTTTTCTATTTGGAATCTTATTTTCTCTTTGCCCAACAAGTCCCCTTCCATAACGAAAACAAAGAGCCTCCTCTGCATTCTGGCCTATCTTTAAGACTTAGCAGGAATTTCCCATTCTCTTGACTCTTTCACCTGCTGCTGACATAAAGATCATTTATCTTCCTGTTCTCCCCTATCCTTCTGTTATTTAAGAAAAGAATAAACTTTGAACACCGACTAAGGGTTGGGCACTAACCATGTAGGATCCTTGGTTGCCAGGCCATTTCATAGCCTTGTAGGTGGAAAGTCAGGTTAACTCAAACTCAATGTAATATACTATAACATATAAAATATAGTAAACGTGTATCAATTGTGATGGGAAAGACTTTCTGCGGAAATGACTTCATTTCTTTAAAATGATTTTACTTGATTAAGAATTTCACATAGGAGTTAGCATTTGACTTGAATTTTTGCATGAGCAAAGAATTTAAAGAACTCAAAATTTAGCACAAATCGTTTCTGAGAGAATTACTTGAAGATCTATTCTACCAAAAAGAGGGAATAACAATAAAATATCCAGGAAACAGGAAGATGTGTGATATCATGAAAAAAAATAATAAGAGATATATATCTGGACTTCATCTGGCTTCTGGCACAGACTAAAACTCTTGGAATTTCCTAAGTGATAAGAGTGATTAAGGGGGTCTTGATATTCATAACAAACTGGTTTTAACCACACCCTGAGTTTGTTAATGAGGTAACTTTTGGAAAGTGCCTAAGGATGGGGAAGAAAGGATTGGAACTTTCAATCCCCCTATACCCACCCCCCCACCCCCAACCTGGCCCACCTCCAGGAAGGGGAGAGGGGCTGGAGGTTGAATCCATCACCAATGGCCTATGATTTAATCAATCATGCCAAAGTATGGAAGCCTCCATAAAAACCCAAAAGACAGGGTTTGGAGAGCTTCCAGGTTGGTGAACACCTTGGTCGGTGGGCTCAGGGACAGCTGGGTCCGGAAGCTCCATGCTCTTTCCGCATACCTTGCCCTATGCATCTCTTCCATCTGGCTGTTCCTAAGTTATATTCTTTTATAATAAGCTGGTAATTAATCAGACCCAAGGAGGGGTTGTTGGAACCTTCAATCTATAGCCAGTCGGTCAGAAGCACAGGTGACAACCTGGACTTTTTGACTGAAGTGGGAGGAGGGGGGCCGTCTTATAGGACTGAGCCCTTACTTAACCTGTGGGATCTGACACTATCACCAGGTAGATAGTGTCTGAACTGAGTTGAGTTGTAGGACATTAATGTGGTGTCAAAGAATTGCTTGGTGGTGTGTTGGAAAAAACACATCGTAATTGGTGTCAGAATCATAACATGGATACTAGACACTGGTGTGAGTCTAACGTATAGTTAAAAAATAAAATGTGGCTAAGATTTATAAATAAGTCCTGAATAGTAGAGACATAATTTAAAATAACATCATTAAGGTAAAAATAAAACTCAATTTAAACAAAATAAATAAAAATCTAGATGAATATTTAAAATGATAACAAAGGCCTTGTTTGGAGTGGAGGAGGATAGATTATAGATGTTGATTAATTTATTGTAAATAATAAATTATTTTTCAAATTGTAATATGTAAGATGCATTGTTTTTAAAAGTCAAATACATAAATTATGAAAAGAGTAAAATATTGCCCCACTACCTTTTCATCCCCAATTCTCCCTCCTGAGAGGCAAACACCTTTAACTCTAAGTGTTAACACTTTTACAGTATCGTGTTATTTACCTCCTTCCAGCTAAGTAGCACACTTACATTGTTCTTTCTTTTTCAACTTAAGACCTTGTTGACTTCCTAAAATGACTGTGTGTGGTTTGTTTCCAGACACACCCCATGCATGTATCTAACACACACACCCAAACCAGGCTGTTCGTTTTGTGAATAATTCATCACGCTGATGATTATTACTCTTGCATTTTTCTGTAGGTTTTATACCTCACTAAAAAGTTTGTTTTTAAATGGGCAAGAAAACACTGCTTGCTTTAGTAGGACAAGAGTGACAGTACCATAGGAAGAAATGCAAAACCCAAATCAGAAAGTGAGTTTCCATGGTCACTGCATCCCAGATCTGTAGGATTTTTTAAAAACCTCCTTGTGAACCGTGAAGTACATATAGACAATATTAAGCATCAATTCACACTATGAGTAATTTTTAAAATCTCAAAAAGAAATTGAAAATTGTTGAAAAAAGGAACTCAGATATTTGTACATTAACTCCTATTCTAGACTATGGGCAACATGTCTGTTCATCATTTTATAACCAGCATCAAGTAGCATATCTGGCCCATTCAAAGGTACCTGCCACAGAGAATTATCTACAGTCATAATTTTCAAGGATTAAAATATCTCTTTTAGGCCTTTTATTGTTATTGTCAATCATGTGAAATATTTGATATAACCAGTAGTATGTGCCATTCAATAAATGTATTGAGAAACTCATTTAGCTTTGGTAAACTTGAGAAATTTCACACACAACACATCCCCAAAGACCAAATAGGAATTGGTCTCGTGTATGTCTTTTTTTGACCTCATTCTTTAAAGGAATATGTATTTATGTACAAGGTAATTCAGCTAAATGCCATCTCCTGTTAAGTAATCACGGTAAAGTGCATGCACCAAACAAGTAAATAATTGGTAAGTATTAATCTTGACCATGTTAATATTTTTAACCCTCTCTACTGGATGACGAACCGTTCATTACATACGGCCTTTCAGAAACATGTTCTCCCAACTTTTCCAGACACAGGATCATGCAACAACCATGCTTCTGTCAGATTTGGTTTGCAAGCAGCCCAGGAAGGTAGAGCAACCAGGATCATCCTGCTGCATTCTCTTATGTCATTGCCTAGATTTTCTCCTTTTCATGTGCTATTTCTCAACTTAATGTTAATTTTCCCAGCAAGCATTAGCTTGTATTGTTTTGTTCTTTTTCTCTTTTTCACAATGCTATTTATAAAATTCACAAGTTTTAAATATACAGCTTGATGAATTTTGGTAATTGTATACAATCATAGTCACCATGACAACCAAAATACAGAACGGTTCCTTCCTTGTTTCTATTATACTTGTTCTCCTCCCTCTGTCATACCTCTGGCCTCCAGCAACCACTGCTCTACCTTCTCTGACTATAGTTTTACTAGATTCTCTTATAATTGAAATCACACAATGCATAATATTTTGTGTTTGACTTTTTCACTTAGAGTTATGTTTCTGAGATTTATCCCTGTGTTGCAGGTACTAATATGTCATCCTCTCTTTATTGCAGATTAGTATTCTATGGTACACAATTTGTTTGCCTACTCATCAGTTGATGGACATTTGGATTTCTTCCAGTTTTTGGCTAGAATGGTCACACATTTTTATGTGAATATATGTTTTTGTTTCTCTTGGATAAATACCTAAAAGTGGAAATGCTGAGTCATATAATAAATATATGTAACTTTGTAAGGTGTTGCCATATTCTTTTCCAAGTGGCTATACCATATTTTGCATTCCACTAGCAATGTATGAGAGTTCCAATTGCTCTACATTCTCACCAACCTTTGGTATTAGTATTGATCTTTTTTCTGTAGTCATCCTAGTGAATGTGAAGTAGTATCTTTTTCTTCATTGTTTTAGTTTGCAATTTTGTTGATGACTAGTGATGTTGAGCATCTTTTCATGTGCTTATTAACCATTAAGATATCTTCTTTTGTGAATTTTCTGTTCAAGTCTTGTGTCTGGTATTTTTTTAAACCTAGATTGCCTTATAATTGAGTCATGAGTGTTCTTCCTATATTCTGAATATAAGCCCTTTGTTGAATATATGTTTAGCAAAAATTTTCTCCCGGTCTATGGTTTGCCTTCTTCTGTTCTTAACTATGTCTTTCAGAGAGCAACAATTTTTAATCTTGATGAAATCTATTTTATCATTTTTTTCTCTTAAAGTTTCTGGTTTTGGTGTGTTGTTCAAGAAATCTTTCTCTCACCCAATGTCACAAAGATTTTACCCTATTCTATCTTCTAGAGTTTAATAGTTTGAGCTCTTACATTTAGGTCTATGGTCAATTTAATTTAATATTTATTTATGGTGTGAAGCAAAGTTCAAGGTTCTTTTTTTATTTCATACAGATATCTGGTTAATCCAGTACTATTTGTTGAAAAGACTATTTTTTCCAAATGAATTACCTTGACATCTTTGTCAAAAATAAATTGATCATGTAAGTGGGGGGTTATTTCTGGATTCTCATTCTCAACCATTGACCTATATGTCTGTCCTCACATCAATACCTCAACAATTGATCTATATGTCTGTCCTCACATCAATACCACATAGTCTTGACTACTGCTTGGCTTGTCTTTACAAAGGAATAGCTGCTGAAGCTGCTTGTCATTTAACTGCTTCAGATGCTATAGTGGTCCTTAATCTACCTGGACACTTCCATCTCATCGGTCTTTCAGAAGCCCAACAGAGAACAGTATAACTGAAAAGAATGTGTCACCCATAGGCATGGAAGGAAAGGACTCAACACTTTGAATGTCAGTGACACCGTGCAACACTTTGAAGCGATAGCTATGTCAGCAAAAGCCGTTATGCCTACATATTGCTGTCAGTTTCCAGTAAGCAACAACTGTGCAGAACACTATAGTCAGGGGTTAATAAAGCAAGTCTTTCCAACCACTTCTGGATTAGAGCTAAGGTCCACTCCGGGCAACATTCATCAAGTCTGCAGTATTTTCAGGAGAGTTTTAGCATAAATTTATATTGCAGTTCAACTTAAAAATATTTATCAAGCATTTAGTAGTGGATATAAAGATTAGATAGATGATAGATAGATAGATAGATAGATAGATAGATAGATAGATAGAATGAGCGATATGAAGATAAGACAAGGTGTTTATGATCAATTCTAGGAACAGATGGATAATTTTAATAGCATATTAAAGCAAGGGTGAGATATATACAATGGGACACAAAAGCACAGAGCAAGGTAAACAGCTCAATCTAATAATTTAAAGAATGTCTCCTGGAAGATATAAAAACTGAGATTAGGCTTGAAGAATATGTATGACTTAACCATGAGAAAGGAGGTGAGATGGGGATTTCAGGGAGAGGGAAAAGCCTGAGCAAAGAGCTTAAAGGAGCCTACTGTGTGCATGTCTAGGGTGCAAACTGCAAAGCTGGGCAGAACAGAAAATGAGGTCAGAGATCAAACTGTGCCGGATTATGAAGATTTTCAAGACCCAGCTTCATCGCCAACTCCTGCGGGAAGCCTCCTTTCAATTAGCTTCCTCTCCACCCCACACCCACTCAAGCTGGGATATACCATTTCTCCTCTTCTTGCCCTCACTACTTGGCATTCTCTTAGCACCTGCACCATGGCCTTGTCTACATCGCTACTGCGAAACTCACATGGGAGGCACTAATGGCTGTAACCCCAACATACAGGACAGTGACTAGATCCAGCAGAACCATGAGATGTGCTCACCACAGTGACAACTGCAATTTGTTGGAAAAGCAATCATTTAATAAATATATGTCCATGACTGTGTTCCAGAAAATTATCAGAACAGGTTTGAGGAAGGAGGCAAATATTAGTGTGAGAAGTTAAGAGTCATGAGCTCTAACCCTAGCTCTACCCTCTTATTTGGTTATTTCAGGCCCCCTTTCATCTGCTAGTATAAGATGAAGAAGAAACTACATTATGTTAGCACCTGGGCATCATACACCAAATGGCAAGAATATGGTACTAATATCAATATATAGTAATACGCTAAGTTATGGGGACTGTGTCTGTGAATAAGCTCCATTACAATTCAAAAGATAATAATTCTTTACAACTATGGATATAACTTCAACAATAATTGAAACTTAAAGTTAGACTTCTATTAATATATAAAACTGTTTGTCTGGTTTGAACTTTAAGTAAATTTTAATCAGAAGCAATCAAGCACCTGAGATTTTAGAAAATATACCTTTGAACATTATATAATGCTTCCAGGTACATGTGAAAAGTATTTTCTACTGAACAGTGAAGTTGAATCTTCCACCTATCTGCTCATTCAATTACCTCTAAACTGAGTACTCACCAACTAAAGAATGCCATCAATTGAATTAGGTATTGTTAACAATACAACTGTAGTAGTCAGTTTTCCAGAGGCAGAACCAATAGGACATGTATAGATATATTGATATAAAAGGAGATTATGGGAATTGGCTCATGTGATTATGAAGGCTGAAATATGCCACAATCCACTGTCAGCAAGCTGGAGTCTGCAAGACCTGAACCAGGAGCTCCAATGCCAGAGGGCAGGAGAAGACAGATGTCTTCTGAAAATGGTGCAGTCATTTCCCCTCCAGCGTGACATTTCATAACCTGAAATAGATACAATGTGGTATAATGAGGGGATTAGGCTTGCATCATGGTTAAAGCATAGCTGGATGCTTTATCGTGAACATAATGATTAAAGCACTGCTGTTTCATGTGCAGTCCAGTTGTCTTGTTTGGGTGCCCCTGAGCTTCCCAAGACAATGTCCAGCTCTTCCCTCCTGAGCCCCGTCACATCACTTCTTTCCTCTGCCTGCAATGCTCTTCCCCCAAACCTCTTCTCAGTGTGCAAACCTCAATTTCCATAAGGCCTCCTGTGCCCGCACATTCTGAAGTGGGTCCATCCTCTCCACCTTCATCTTAGGGTCTTATCTAGTTCCTTCATAACCCAGTTGAAATCCATAATTGTTGTATTAATCTGATTGCTTCCATGCATCTGAAGTCAGAACTCTTGTCTACCTTGGTCACTCTCAGAGCCTCAACATTTACAACAGTGCCTGGCACGTAGTAGAAATTTTGATAGACAATTGTTAAATGAATAAATACAGGTAACAAGGATGTGTAACAAGTGCTGGTGGTGAAAGAAAAAGAAAACTTTTTTTTATTAAAAGTTGCATAGAATCAAATGTCAGATTTGTTCAGTCATGTTTAAGTTTTATAGCTATATTTAGCTTACCTAGAAAAATAATTTTATTTTAAAATTCCTAAAAAAACTTTATTATTGCACATCTGAAACACTTTAATATATTATTTCCCTTCCATATAGAAGTAATTATTTCTATCATGCACTTTTTGATGACATGAGGATCATCAAGAATGTCACATTAGAATTAATTTTCCTTGTTGTTTTAAAAATAACTGACAGAGGGCACCTACCAGGCACTGGTGGGGGATCACGGACACCTAAGGGGATGGGAGGAACCCCCAGTGACCAGATTGTGGGATCCTGGTTTCCAGGCCAGAGGTCGGGCCCGAGCTCCTGTGGTGTGAGCTCTGAGTCCAAACACCTGGACTACCAGAGAACCTCAGACCACAGGGAATATCAAACAGAGTGAGCCCCTAGAGGTCCTCATCTCAGCACCAAGACCAACTGCCTATCCATCTGCCTGCAAACTCCAGTGCTGGGCGTCTCAGGAAAAACAACCAGTAAAACAGGAATACAGCACCACCCATCAAAAAAAAAAAGAAACAACAAAAAAATTTGTTACAGATGAAAGAGCAAGGTAAAAACCTACAAGACCAAATAAATGAAGATGAAATAGGCAACCTACCTGAAAAAGAATTCAGAGTAATGATAGTAAAGATGATCCAAAATCTTGGAAACAGAATGCAGAAAATACAAGAAACATTTTACAAGGATCTAAAAGAACAAAAGAGCAAACAAACAGTGATGAACAACAAAATTACAGAAATTAAAAATAATCTAGAAAGAATCAATTACAGAATAACTGAGGCAGAAGAACAGATACGTGACCTGGAAGATAAAATGGTGGAAATAACTGCCAGAGAGCAGACTAAAGAAAAAGAATGAAAAGAATTGAGGACAATCTCAGAGACTTCTGGGACAACATTAAACACACCAACATTTGAATTATAGGGGTCCCAGAAGAAGAAGAGAAAAAAAAAAAGAAAGGGTCTGAGAAAATATTTGAAGAGATTATAGCCAAAAACTTCCCTAATATGGGAAAGGAAATAGTCAATCAAGTCCAGGAAGCACAGAGAGTAGCATACAGGATAACCCAAAGAGAAACACACTGAGACACATATTAATCAAACAATCAAAAACTAAATACAAAGAAAAAATACTGAAAGCAACAAGGGAAAAGCAACAAATAATATAAAAGGGAATCCCCATAAGGTTAACAGCTGATTTTTCAGCAGAAACTCTGCAAGCCAGAAAGGAGTGGCATGATATATTTAAAGTGATGAAAGGGAAGAACCTACAACCAACATTACTCTATCCAGCAAGTATCTCATTCAGATTCAACAGAGAAATTAAAACCTTTACAGATAAGCAAAAGTTAAGAGAATTCAGCATCACCAAACCAGCTTTACAACAAATGCTAAAGGAACTTCTCTAGGCAGGAAACACAAGAGAAAGAAAAGACCTACAATAACAAACCCAAAACAATTAAGAAAATGGTAATAGGAACATACATATCAATAATTACCCTAAGTGTAAATGGATTAAATGCTCCACCCAAAAGACATAGACTGGCTGAATGGCTACAAAAACAAAACCCATATATGCTGTCTAAAGGAGACCCACTTCAGACCTAGGGATACATACAGACTGAAAGTGTTGGGATGGAATAAGATGTTCCATGCAAATGGAAATCAAAAGAAAGCTGGAGTAGCAATTCTCATATCAGACAAAATAGACTTTAAAAGAAAGACTGTTAGAAGAGCCAAAGAAGGACACTACATAATGCTCAAGGGATCAATCCAAGAAGAAGATATAACAATTGTAAATATTTATGCACCCAACATAGGAGCACCTAAATACATAAGGCAAATGCTAACAGCCATAAAAGAGGAAATTGACAGTAACACAATAATAGTAGGGGACTTTAACACCTCACTTTCACCAATGGACAGATCATCCAAAATGAAAATAAGGAAACACAAGCTTTAAATGACACATTAAACAAGATGGACTTAATTGATATTTATAGGACATTCCATCCAAAAACAACAGAATACACTTTCCTCTCAAGTGCAGATGGAACATTCTACAGGATAGATCATATCTTGGGTCACAAATCAAGCCTGGGTAAATTTAAGAAAATTGAAACCATATTAAGTATCTTTTCTGACCACAACGCTATGAGACTAGGTATCAGTTACAGGAAAAAAACTGTAAAGAATACAAACACATGGAGGTTAAACAATACGCTACCAATAACCAAGAGATCACTGAAGAAATCAAAGAGGATATCAAAAAATACCCAGAAACAAATGACAATGAAAACACGAGGACCCAAACCCTGTAGGATGCAGCAAAATCGGTTTGAAGAAGGAAGTTGATAACAATAAAATATTACCTCAAGAAACAAGAAAAATCTCAAATAAACAACCTAACCTTACATATAAAGCAATTAGAGAAAGAAGAACAAAAATAAACCCCAAAGTTAGCAGAAGGAAAGAAATCATAAAGATCAGATCAGAAATAAATGAAAAAGAAATGAAGGAAACGGTAGCAAAGATAAATATAACTAAAAGCTGGTTCTTTGAGAAGATAAACAAAATTAATAAACCATAAGCCAGACTCATCAAGCAAAAAAGGGAGAAGACTCAAATCAACAGAAATAGAAATGAAAAAGGAGGAGGAACAACTGACACTGCAGAAATACAAAGGATCGTGAGAGATTACTACAAGAAATTATTTGTCAATAAAATGGACACCTGGAAGAAATGGACAAATTCTTAGAAAAGCACAACCTTCCGAGACTGAACCAGGAAGAAATAGAAAATATAAACAGACTAATCACAAGCACTGAGATTGAAACTGAGATTAAAAATCTTCCAACACACAAAAGCCCAGGACCAGATGGCTTCACAGGCACATTCTATCAAACACTTAGAGAAGAGTTAACACCTATCCTTCTCAAAATCTTCCAAAATATAGCAGAGGGAGGAACACTTCCAAACTTATCCTACGACACCACCATCACCCTTATACCAAAAGCAGACAAAGATGTAACAAAAAAAGAAAACTACAGGCCAGTATCTGTGATGAACATAGATGCAAAAATCCTCAACAAAATACTAGCAAACAGAATCCAGCCACACATTAAAAGGATCATACACCATGAGCAAGTGGGATTTATCCCAGGAATGCAAGGATTCTTCAATATATGCAAATCAATCAACGTGATACACCATATTAACAAATCGAAGGGTAAAAACCATATGATAATCTCAATAGATGCAGGAAAAGCTTTTGACAAAATTCAACACCCATTTATGATAAAATCTCTCCAGAAAGTAGGCATAGAGGGCACCTACCTCAATATAATAAAGGCCATATATGACAAACCCACAGCCAACATCGTGCCTAATGGTGAAAACCACTGAAACCATTTCCTCTAAGATCAGGAACAAGACAAGGTTGCCCACTCTCACCACTATTATTCAACAAAGTTTCAGAAGTTTTAGCCACAGCAATCAGACAAGAAAAGCAATAAGAATAATCCAAATTGGAAAAGAAGTAAAACTGTCAGTGTTTGCAGATGATATGATACTATACTTAGAGAATCCTAAAGAGGCTACCAGAAAACTATTAGAGCTAATCAATGAATTTGGTAGAGTAACAGGATACAAAATTAATGCACAGAAATCTCTTGCATTCCTATACACCAATGATGAAAAATCTGAAGGAGAAATTAAGGAAACACTCCCATTTACATTACAACAAAAAGAATAAAATACCTAGGAATAAACCTACCTAAGGAGACAAAAGACCTGTATGCAGAAAACTATAAGACACTGATGAAAGAAATTCAAAATGATACAAACGGATGGAGAGATATACTATGTTCTTGTATAGGAAAAATCAACATTGTGAAAATGACTATATTACCCAAAGCAATATACTGATTCAATGCAATCCCTATCAAACTACCAATGGCATTTTTCACAGAACTAGAACAAAAAATTTTACAATTTGTATGGAAACACAAAGGACCCCGAATAACCAAAGCAACCTTGAGAAAGAACAATGGAGCTGGAGGAATCAGGCTCCCTGACTTCAGACTATACTACAAAGCTACAGTAGTCAAGACAGTGTGGTATTGGCACAAAAACAGAAATATAGATCAATGGAACAGGATAGAAAGGCCAGAGATAAACTCACACAAATATGGTCACCTTATCTTTGTTAAAGGAGGCAAGCACATACAATGGAGAAAAGACAGCCTCTTCAATAAGTGGTGCTGGGAAAACTGGACAACTACATGTAAAAGAATGAAATTAGAACACTTCCTAACACCATACACAAAAATAAACTCAAAATGGATTAAAGACCTAAATGTAAGGCCAGACACTCTACAACTCTTAGAGAAAAACATAGGCGAGCACTCTATGACATAAATCACAGCAAGATCCTTTTGAACCCACCTCCTAGTGAAATGGAAATAAAAACAAAAATAAACAAGTGGGACCTAATGGAACTTAAAAGCTTTTGCACAGCAAAGGAAACCTTAATCAAGATGAAAAGATAACCCTCAGAATGGGAGAAAATATTTGCAAATGAAGCAACTGACAAAGGATTAATCTCCACAATATACAAGCAGCTCACGCAGCTCAATATCAAAATAACAAACAACCCAATCCCAAAATGCGCAGAAGACCTAAATAGTCATTTCTCCAACAAAGATATACAGATTGCCAACAAACACATGCAACGTTGCTCAACATCACTAATCATTAGAGAAATCAAAACTACACTGAGGTATCACCTCACACCAGTCAGAATGGCCATCATCAAAAAATGTACAAACAATAAATGCTGGAGAGGGTGTGAAGTAAAGGGAACCCTCTTGCACTGTTGGTGGGAATGTAAATTGGTACAGCCACTATGGAGAACAGTATGGAGGTTCCTTAAAAAACGAAAAATAGAACTACCATACGACCCACCAATCTCACTACTGAGCATATACCCTGAGAAAACCATAATTCAAAAAGAGTCATGTACCACAATGTTCATTGCAACTCTATTTACAGTAGCCAGGACATGGAAGCAACCTAAGTGTCCATCGACAGATGAATGGATAAAGAAGATATGGCACACATATACAATGGAATATTACTCAGCCATAAAAAGAAATGAAATTGAGTTATTTGTAGTGAGGTGGATGGACCTAGAGTCTGTCATACAGAGTGAAGTAAGTCAGAAAGAGAAAAACAAATACCGCATGCTAACACATATATATGGAATCTAAAAAAAAAAAATGGTTCTGATGAACCTAGAGGCAGGACCAGAATAAAGACACAGACATAGAGAATGGACTTGAGAACACGGGGAGGGAGAAGGGTAAGTCGGGACGAAGTGAGAGAGTAACATTGACATATATACACTACCAAATGTAAAATAGGTACCTAGTGAGAAGCAGCTGCATGGCACAGTGAGATCAGCTCGGTGCTTTGGGACCACCTAGAGGGGTGGGATAAGGAGGGTGGGAGGGAGACGCAAGAGCGAGGGGATATGGGGATATACGTATGCACATAGCTGATTCACTTTGTTTTACAGCAGAAACTAACAGAACACTGTAAAGCAATTACACTCCAATAAAGATGTTTAAAAAAAAAAACACTACCAGTGACAAAGAAAAAAAAAAGTCACATTATTGCAGAACAGAATGCAATCCACATGAAATCCCTTCAAGACACTCTCCTTGTCTTCTACAACGAATTAGAAAATCCTCTGGATTTTAGCTGTCATCTGAAAATAGGGATCAGGGTGTTTAAGGAGACCTGCTTCTTATTTCAAATTGGGCTTGAGATCTCATTTCATGAGTTTGGGGCATCGATGGCTAGATATGGGCTCATCTCACCACAATTCAGCAAATGTCACTTTGCACAATAACTTTTGTGGTGAAAGGCTATGTATATGTATATGGGCATATAAACTTTAGGATTATTTGTTCTAGTTCTGTGAAAATATGTCATGGGTATTTTCACTATAGAATTTTAATGGCTGAAAGTAGCTTCCTTCAATCCTTTGTTAATACATTAATTCAGCAAATGATAAGGAAACTCCTTTTGTGTACCAAACATTCACTGGTACTTTCACATAATACATTCTGTTACTGAATACTCACATTTGAGATAGATTCAAGTTTGATCACACACAACTTTAAATAAGAAAATGATATCAATATAACATAAGTTGTGTTGGTCAATATATAATTTCTCTTAGGCAAAGAAACAAGAATAAGAGCAGGAGTAGAATTATACACTTCAACAGGAATGTAAAAAGCCATTAGTTAGACTGCTGCACAAGCATACACACTTTCAGGTCTATTTTTATTTATTTTTAAACTAAACTTTTTATTGTGAGATAATTGTAGATATGCATGCAGTGGTAAGAATAATACAGAGAGATCTCATGCACCCAGTTTTCATCAATGGGAACATCTTGCAAAACTAGAGTACAATATCCCAAAGATGAGATTGACATTGATGCAGTCAAGATAGAGAACAGTTCCATCACCACAAGGATTCTTTACTCTGCATTTTATCACCAAAACCTCTTCCCTCCTGTTCCCACCTCCTCCTTAAATTCTGGTGACCACTAATCTGTTCTCCTTTTCTATACTTTTATCATTTCAAGAATGTTATGTAAACAGAAAAATGCAATATATAACCTTTGAGGACTGTTTTTTTCACTCAGCATAATTCTCAAAAGCTACATCCAAATTGTCACCTGTCTCAAAAGTATGCTCCTTTATATTGCTGAGTAGTATTACATAATATGGATGTACTACAGGTTGTATATTCCATTGAGGGATATATCTGTGTTGTTTCCAGTTTGGGGTTATTACAAAAAAAGATGCTATAAACATTTGTGTACAGGTTTTATATAAACATGTCTTCCTCTGGAATAAAAGCACAGGAGTATAATTGCTGGGTTGTACAGTAGTTGCATGTATAGTTTTTTTTTTTTAACTGCCAAACTGTTTTCCAGAATAGTTATATCATTTTATCTTCCCACCGGCAAGGTGTGAATGATCCAGTTTCTCCACATCTTTGCCAGAATTTCGTGTTATAACTATTTTTATTTTGTCCATTTTGATAGATATGTAAAGATACATCATCATGGTTTTAATTTGCATTTCCCTAATGGTCCGTAACTTTGGACTTATTTTCATGTTCTTATTTCCTTTCATTTATCCTCTTTGATGAAATGTCTTTCTGTGTCTTTTGCCCATTTCCTAATTGGATGGTTTATTTTTCTACTGTTGAGTTTGAGAGTTGCTTACATATTCTACATTCTAGTTTTTTATAAGATACATGGTTTGCAAATATATGCTCCCACTCTGTAGCTTGTCCTCTCATCCTCTTAACAGGACCTTTCATGGAACAAATGTTTTAATTTTGATGAAGTCAAATTTATCATTTTTTTCCTTTTATAGATTGTGCTTTGGTGTCAAGTCTAAGAAATCTTTGTCAAGCCCTTGATCCTAAAGATTTTTCTCCTATGTTTTTATTCTAAAAGTTTTATAGTTTTACATTTAAGTCTGTAATTGAATTTTAGTTAATTTTTCTATAAGGTATGGGGCTTAGGTAAAGGTTCACTTTCTTTTTTTACTTACAGACACCTAATGCTCTAGTACCATTTATTAAGAGGCTACATTTCCTCCACTGAATTGTTTTTATGTCTTTGCCAAAAATCCACTGGACATATTCATGTGGGTCTATTTCTGGATTCTCTATTTTGTTCCATTGATCTACGTGTATATCCCTCTGCCAATACCACACTGTCTAGTTTACTATAATTGTATAATGAGTATTGAAATTAGAGAGATTATTCCCACTCTATTCTTCTTTTTCTAAATTGTTTTAGCAATTCTAGTTCCTTTGTCTTTCCATGTAAATTTTAAAATAATCTTGTCTATATCTATAAAGCATCTTGCTGGGATTTCTGAGAGAAATTGTGTTATATATGTATATAAATCTGGGAGAACTAACATTTTATGATGTTGAATCTGTTCTCTATAATCACAGTATGCTTCTCCATTTATTTAGATCTTCTTTGGTTTCTTTCATCAGCATTTTGTAGTTTTCAGAATTCAAGTCCTGCACACATTTTGTTAGATTTACAGTTAAGTATTTCTCTTTTTGATGAATGATTGTAAATGGTATTATACTTTTTATTTTGGTGTCAGTTGCTAATATGTAGAAATGAAGTTGATCTGTGCGTATCCATTGTGTCTCCTGTGACCTTGCTTAACTCACTTGTTGGTTGTTGTCTTTTTTAGCTTATGTGGGATTTTCTACACACACCATTATGTCATCTGCAAAGAGGGACAGTTTTATTTCTTCCTTTCTAATCTCTATGCCTTTTGTTTCATTTTCTTGCCTTATTGCATTAAGCTTGGCTAAAACTTCCAGCATTAAGTTATAAAAGAGTGATGAGGGTGGCCACCCTTGACTTGCTCCCAAACTTAGAAGAAAACCATTCAGTCTTTCACCATTAAATAAAATGTTTTTTTTTTTTTCTAAATGCTGTTTTTCAAGTTGAGGAAGATCTCTATTCCTATTTTTCTGAGTTTTTATCATTAATGGCTGTTGAATTTTCTCAAATGCCTTCTCTGCAACAATTTATATTATCATGTGATTTTCTTTAGACTGTTATTATAGGCAATTATACTGACTGATTTTTCAATACTGAACCAACTTTTCATCTGTAGGAGGAAGGCCACCTGGTCATGGCATATTGTTCCTTTTACATATTGCTGAACTATATTTGCTAATACTCTGTCCAGAATTTTTTGTGTCTTTGTCCGGTTTTGGTATGATGGTAAGAGTAGCTTCAAAAAATGAGTTGAGTGTTCCCTCCTCTTCTATTTTCTGGAAAAGATTGTATAGAATTGTGTTAATTAACACAATTGTGTTAATTATCTTTAAACATTTGGAGGAGTTCTACCATAGAAATTTCTGGGCATGGAGTTTTTAAATTACAAATTCAATTTCTTTAGTAGTTATAAGGATATTCAAATTATTTTTTTCATATTAGTGAGTTGTAGCTGTTTGTGTTTCAAAGAAGTGGTCCATTTTGTGTAAATTGTCATATTTATGTCCACAGAATTGTTCATAGTATTCACCTATTTCCTTTTGATGTCTTCAGGGTGTGTAGTAATATCTTCTGTTTCATTCCTTTTGGTAATTTGTGCCTTATTTCTTTACTTTGTCAGCCTTGATAGAGATTGTTGATTGCATTTTTCTTTTCAAAGAATGATCTCTTTGCTTCATTGGTTTTTTCTATTTTTTTTGTTTTCAATTAAATTGATTTCTATTCTAATATTCATTATTTCTTTGTTTGTTTTGAGTTTATTTTGCTTTTCTAGGTTCATGATGTGAGAGCTTAAGTTATTGATTTAAACCTTTTCCTCCTTTCTAATGTAGGCTTTTTGTGCCATAAATTTTCCTCTCAGCACTGCTTTAGCTGTGTCCTGGAAATTTTCATATTTTGTAGTTTCATTTTCATTTGGTTTAATGTATTTTTAAAAAATTTCTCTAGAGACTTTCTCTTTGTTCTGTGAATTATTTGACTGATTAGTTCCAAAGTGTTTGAAGATTGTCTTGTTATTTTTCTGCTATTGATTTCTAGTTTGATTCAGTGGTGCCTCAAGAACATATTCTGTATAATTTTAGTTCTTTTCAATTTGACAAGGTTTGTTTCATGGCCCAAAAGCTGGTCCATCTTAGCATATGTTTGGTTGACACTAGTCAGCTCTATTTTAAGCATATTAAAAACAAGCAAAAACTACTGAGACTCCCTTGCATGGTTCTTGGCTCTTGGCTTGTGGAAAGTAATGCCTTCTTCTGGACCTACCTGGTTCAGAGCTCCACTTCCATCTGCACTGTTTCAGTGCCCCAAGAGCCAACATTTCCTCTCTGTTGTTTCTCTGCCTTTCAAATATCCTCTGAGTCAGCCTATAGCCTCACTGAGCTGCCTAACAGAGGAGAGACTAAGGAGGCATGACTAATACATATAATGCTGTGATAGCCTGGATAGGATTCTAGAACTGGAAAAAAAAAAAAAAAAGGACATTAGGGAAAAACTGAGGAAATATGAATAAGTATGAACTTTACTTAATAATAATGTATTAAGTTTGTTCATTAATTGTGACAAGTGTACCATAATCATAAGATGTTAATAATAAAGGAAACTGGGTATGTGGTATAAGGGAAACTATCTTTGTAATCATTCTATAGAATCTAGAGCTCTTCTAAAAAAGTTCATTTAAAAAAGACATCTCCCCCTCAAAATCCTTCTGTTCTTGGTTCATACCTGCCTGTTTTTACTTCATAATTTCTTGTTTTTTTCTTTATGGTTATGATGTCTTCTTTTATTGTTTTGAGGATTTAATCCATATCATTTAACCCCTTCTTAGAAGATGATTCTAATACCTACAATTCCTCAACAATAAATTCCCTGTTCATTGAGTTTGTAGGCAATCTTCTGTGATAATTATTTTGAACACATACTTCACAATTTTTTTTTCAGATTCATCTTGAGTAGATGTTTCTTATGTTTTTTCCCCACACTTACGATACCTTCTGAGACTGGTGGTTTTACAGTTGTTGCCCCCTTGGGCATTGGATTCCCCATTCCAGAACCAGGTTTTATATTGGCACCTCGGGTCTCTTACTCTATGGCACTTTCAGAGATAGAGATATTGGCTCAGATCTCACTTTTGGGGGCCACCCAATAGGAACTGTAACCTTAGAAAGAGTGAAACAAACAAGCAAGGAGGGAGCCAGGGGGAATAAATACACAGTATATGAGACCTCTGGTACACCAAATCACACACTCTCGCCCTCACCTCAAATCCCAGCCACAGTTTTGGTGAACAATTCCATGCAGGTTTTGACCTGCTTCAGGCTGATAGCATCTCCACTCATGTACACACTGCTCTGTCCTTGTTTTTGCTCCAGGTCTTCTCTGATGCCCATGACAGCCTGTTCAACACTCATCCATGAGAAACACAGAAATGTGGGGGCAATTAACAGCCCATGGGGCAAGCTTCAGGTAATGAAAACTGGAGACAATGGTTAATTGCTTCTCCCATGCACCCTTCTGGTAGAAAATGCTGAAGCATATTCTGTTTTCTTCTCAGAATCACTGAGCTAGTAGGAGTAAAGATTAGTTGTTCAGTGCAGCAGCCCACACTGAGGTCCTTATATTGCCTTTGCCTCCTCCCTTATTTTATTCTCCCTAGTCTTTCACTCCAGCTCCCTACTATCACTTCCAAAATAAACTACCTGCACATAAACCCGATTCTGCTTTGTGAGGAATCTGGGAAAAGACACACCCTGACCTCATTAAAATCAACAAGAAGTCCTCCTCAAGACCCCCAAGTAACGTCCCACGCTTTGTCACTGGGATCACTCCCTGACTTCATTAAGCTTTGTGTTCAAATATCTCCTCAAAGAGGTTTTCCCTGACAATGTTATTGAAAATAGCACCCTCACCTATCCCATTATTCTCTTTTATTTTTCTTCATAGTATGTTTCATTGCCTAAAGTCCTATTCTTTTTTTATTTATTTGTTTTCCAATTTCATCTGTTTCAGTCTCTAGACTATAAGCTCCATAAGGCTATGGACTTTGTCGTGTGGCTTCTCTAGGGCCTAGAATTATGCCTGGCACATATGAATCAGATACATTTACATGCATACAAATATACATGCACACATGTAGATACATATGTAGTTATAGAGATATATATGTATAAAGATATATTAAGATATATACAGATGTGTGTATCTATTGAAAGATGGAGTGAAATAATTAATATAATGCTACTGTGATCACAAATTTAACACAAGTGATGGTTAATTTTATGGTCACCTTGACTGAGTCATTCAGTGTCCAGATATTTGCTTGAGCTTTATTCTGGGTGCGTCTGTGAGGGTGTTTCTGGATGAGGTTGGCATTTGAATCGGTAGACCGAGTACAGCAGATTGCTCTCCATGATGTGGGTGGGCCTCCTCCAATCTGTCTAAGGCCTGGATAGAATAATGGCTGGGTGAGGGAGAATTCACTCTCTGCCTATTTTCAAGCTGGGACATTGAGCTTCTACTGCACTCAGACTGGAATTTACACCATGACCTTTCCTGGTTCTCAGGCCTTCAGACATGGATTGGAATTACACCACTGGCTGTCCTGGGCCACTAGTTTACACATGGCAAGTTATGGATCTTCTCATACTCCATAATCACGCAAGGCAAACCTTTATGATAAATCTCTCTCTCTCTTCCTCCCCATAATGTCTACCTCCTATTGATTCTGTTTTTCTGGAGAACCCTAACACAACACCTTTTACATTTTTTAAGGTAATTACTCTGATTCTTAAAAATTATTTATTATAAAAGTAGTATTTTATAGAAATTTAGAACGTTAAAAAAATCTTAATAATCCCACTATTCAAATCCAACTATTATTCATGTTCTGTTACATTTCCTCCCAACATTTCTCTACCCATACAATTGTTGTTTTTCAAGATGTAATTATACTGTATATAATTTTATATCATCATTTTTTCGTATTAAATTATAGACACTTCTCATTGCTAATTTAGTTTTCATGACCATCATTTTTAATATCTGCACAAGAGGAGAGTATATATGCCATAATTGACTTAAATTCCCCCTGCTTGTTGCAAATTTAATTTGTTTCCATTTTTCATTATTACAATAATAAACATCTGCCTACATAAAGCATTTTCCATATTTAGAATTATTTCCTTAGGATATATTGTCAAAATTGGAATAATCGCATCAAGGTGTACTAATTTACTTAGGGCTCTTGCTAAAAACTTCCAAACAGTTTTCTAGAAAGGTCTTTTCAACTTATATTCTCCCAAGCAGAATATGAGCCTATCCATCTTACACACATTGACCAGCACTATGGGTCTAGAATCATTTTTCAACTTTATACTTAAACAAAGCAGTATATATTATTTCAATTTGCATTTTTTCTATTGTTAGTGGGTCATGGGGTCTCTTCTGAACTCTTCATTGTTATTATCCAGTCATATATACTTGCATGTGGACACAAAAATTGTTTTAACATTTTGTAGAACTGGTCACATCAATTTTTTTTTCTAATTGTCATTTCTGTTTATGTTTCTAGATGAATTGGGGACATCATTTTGTTACATTCCTTTTAAAAAATTCCCTCTGGAATTGTGACAGGACTTGTTTTAAATATGAAGTATTCCCATTGACACCCAGTAAACTCTCTCCCAGGATTAAGTCACACGACTACATATATTAGGAGTATCTCGTCTCCAGAAGTCTCAGGAAGCCTCAGGGTTTCCCTTTCTGGCCTCCCCACTGCATCCTGAGACTTTCTGCTCCAAGGCGCAGAACACACATCAGTGAAGTGACCTAAACCATGGGCAGTGATTCATCCCCTTGCCAAAAGGAAATCCTGGTGTGGTGCTTTTCTCCAAAAGCTCTGCGTTTTTCCATTTGGCCCATCCTCAATGAGTCAGCCATGACGCTGCTGCAGCCCCAGATCAAGGCATCACGTTATCCTACCACTGTCCAGCACTACACAGGGCAGTTTCTCCTTTGGCCACCTCATTGGCCAGGTTGACATCACGTACCCAACCATTCTTCAATCTGTGGTATATTTGAAGGGGTGTTCCCATGACCTCTTCTGGCTCGACAGTTTGCTTTTGCTAGAATGACTCACAGAACTCAAGAAGAAGCAATACTTACAACGACAGTTTTATTATAAAGGATACAGTTCAGGAACAGCCAGATGAAGAGATAAATATGTCAGGGGTTGGGAGAGTCCTGAATGCAGAGCTCCTGAGCCTTCTCCCATGGAATCAGAACATGTCACTCTCCCAGCACATTGATGTCTTCCCCATCGAGGATGCTCCAACAAGCTTCAGTATCCAGCTTTTTACTGAAGTCTTATTATGCAAGCATGATTCACTAATCATGTCCACATGATTTAACTCAACCTCCAGCTCCCTTCTCTTCTCCAGAGGTCAAGCTAGCTCAAAGTTTCAGTCCTTTAATCATGTGATTGGTCATTCCAGTGACCAGTCCTCATCCTGAAACTATCCAGAGGCCAAGCATAAGTCATCTCATTATCTTATTTTCAGGTGTGGCCCAAGGGATTCATGAAAAACAGATAATTTTATCACTTGGGAAATTACAAGGGTTTTAGAAGCTCTGTGCTAGGAATCCTGGACAAAGACCAAATTATTTATTATACAGCACCATCTCATGTCTGTTAATATCCAAAGAATGTTCTTTCTTTAGCACAAATGGGACTACTACCTAAGATTAATGGTCCAGTTTCTGACTTCTATTCTTCTGTGAAGAAAGACTTCTAGGGTGTCCCCATTGGGTTAGTACTTAGCTCCAATCCCTTTTCTGCTCCTGCATGGGAATCAGGGAGATTTTTATTCAAATCATATGAATAGTCTAGTAAAGATGTATAAATATACACACTTTTTTGGTCAAAGTTATTGCTTGATATATTATAATTAACTGACATTCTGCTTTTTATTCATGTTTCCCTTATGTTTCAAACTCATTGATTGTTGGCTTGGAGGAATGTCACTGATTTTTACACATTTATCTTCTCTCTGGCCTCTTTACTCATAAACTCTTATTAATTCTAATAGCATTTTGGTTGATTTATTTGGATTTTTCAAAGTACTAAATTGTATCATCCTCACATAATGGTATCTTTTTAATTCTTACAGCCCTTATCTCTGGTTAAGGCCTTATTAGGCAATCCAGAACATGAAGAATAAAATTAAATAGGAGCTGGGTTTTATTCTTGATTTCAAAGCAAAAACTTCTGGTGCTTTATCATTAAGCACAACGTTGGCTGTTTTGGAATATACTTTGCTATGCTAATGACGTAGACTTCAAGTTCTTACATATTTAGCATTTTTATTATTAATAGATGTTAACTTTTATTTATGGATATTTAACATCATTACTTTTTTGCATATTGTTTATTTTTTGTATAAAGGTTTGTCTTGGAGTTATCTTTCTAGAATGTGGGATCATCTGTAACAGCCAATTCTATCATTTTTATAGAGTTTCAGTTAAGGAACCCCCCCAGTAGTTTTTACAGATATCTTTATTGCATGAGCTCTACCTTACTATCAGACTCAAGGTTCTGATGCTTACAGCAGGTGAAACCAGATGAACTACATGGTCTGCTCTAGCACTTTGTAAACAGTCAGTGAATACAATGTAAGGCAACATCACCTAAGCTGTGTGTCAGGAAACAAATGTCCTATTACATCAGGGTCAGGAATCCATGGCCCACTGACCGTATCCCACCCATTCACCACCTGTTTTGTAAATACAGTTTTATTGGAATACAATCTTTTTTTTTTTTTGCTTCATCACACAACTTTTTATTCCACTTAGTGCTGATTTGTACAAAAGAAAATATGTAATATTTATGAACATCATAGTCATGTTAATATAACAAACACCAGTGAATCCTGCTGGTGAATTAAACATCATCCAGGTACTCCACCCATATCCCCCTTCCTCTCTCTTAAATGTAAATATTCCCCTGAAACTAGTGTTAATAACTTTCTTGTCTATGGGGGGATAATTTTTCCATGTGTGCATGTGTCCCCAAATAGGGCATTATATAATTTTGCTCATTTCTGAGCTTATAAAAATGAAATCACCATGCTGACTGGTATGAGGTGATACCTCATTGTAGTTTTGGTTTGCATTTCTCTAATGATTAGTGATGTTGAGCATTCTTTCATGTGTTTGTTGGCTATCTGTATATCTTCTTTAGAGAAATGTCTATTTAGGTCTTCTGCCCATTTTTGGATTGGGTTGTTTTTTTTTTTGATATTGAGCTGCATGAGCTGGTTGTATATTTTGGAGATTAATCTTTTGTCAGTTGTTTCATTTGCAAATATTTTCTCCCACTATGAGGGTTGTCTTTTCATCTTATATATGGTTTCCTTTGCTGTGCAAAATCTTTTAAGTTTCATTAGGTGCCATTTGTTTATTTTTGTTTTTATTTCCACTTCTCTAGGAGATGGGTCAAAAAGGATCTTGCTGTGATTTATGTCAT
Source organism: Eubalaena glacialis (assembly GCF_028564815.1). NCBI lineage: Eukaryota > Metazoa > Chordata > Mammalia > Artiodactyla > Balaenidae > Eubalaena > Eubalaena glacialis. The sequence goes on from NC_083720.1 coordinate 43,132,416, forward strand.
AGAGTGTTCTGCCTATGTTTTTCTCTAAGAGTTTTATAGTGTCTGGCTCTACATTTAGGTCTTTAATCCATTTTGAGTTTATTTTTGTGTATGGTGTTAGGAAGTGTTCTAATTTCATTCTTTTACATGTAGCTGTCAAGTTTTCCCAGCACGACTTATTGAAGAGGCTGTCTTTTCTCCATTGTATATTCTTGCCTCCTTTACCAAAGATAAGGTGAACACATGTGTGTGGGTTTATTTCTGGGCTTTCTCTCCTGTTCCATTGATCTATATTTCTGTTTTTTTGCCAGTACCATACTGTCTTAATTACTGTAGCTTTGTAGTATAGTCTGAAGTCAGGGAGCCTGATTCCTCCAGCTCCGTTTTTCTTTCTCAAGATTGCTTTGGCTATTTGAGGTCTTTTGTGTTTCCATACAAATTGTAAAATATTTTGTTCTAGTTCTGTGAAAAATGCCACTGGTAGGTTGATAGGGATAGCATTGAATCTGTAGATTGGTTTCTGTACTATAGTCATTTTCAAAATGTTGATTCTTCCAGCCCAAGAACATGCTATATCTCTCGATCTGTTGGTATCATCTTTAATTTATTTCATCAGTGTCTTATTGTTTTCTGCATACAGGTCTTTTGTCTCCTTAGGTAGGTTTATGCCTAGGTATTTTATTCTTTTTGTTGCAATGGTAAGTGGAGTGTTTCCTTCATTTCTCTTTCAGAATTTTCATCATTGGTGTATAGGAATGCAAGAGATATCTGTGCATTAATTTTGTATCCTGTTACTCTACCAAATTCATTGATTAGCTTTAGTAGTTTTCTGGTAGCATCTTTAGGATTCTCTAAGTATAGTATCATGTCATCTGTAAACAGTGACAGTTTTACATCTTCTTTTCCAATTTGGATTCCGTTTATTTATTTTTTTGTCTGATTGCTGTGGCTAAAGCTTCCACAACTATGTTGAATAATAGTGGTGAAAGTGGACAACTTTGTCTTGTTCCTGATCTTAGAGGAAATGGTTTCAGTTTTTCACCATTGAGAAGGATGTTGGCTGTGGGTTTGTCATATATGGTCTTTATTATGTTGAGGTAAGTTCCCTCTGTGCCTACTTTCTGGAGGGTTTTTATCATAAATCGGTGTTGAATTGTTTCAAAAGTTTTTTCTGCATCTATTGAAATGATCATATGGTTTTTGTCCTTCAACTTGTTAATATGGTGTATCACATTGATTGATTTGCGTATATTGAAGAATCCTTGCATTCCTGGGATAAATCCCACTTGTTCATGGTGTATGATACTTTTAATGTGTGGCTGGATTCTGTTTGCTAGTATTTTGTTGAGGATTTTTGCATCTATGTTTATCACAGATATTGGCCTGTAATTTTCTTTCTTTTTTACATCTTTGTCTGCTTTTGGTATAAGGGTGGTGGTGGTGTCGTAGAATGAGTTTGGAAGTGTTCCTCCCTCCACTATATTTTGGAAGATTTTGAGAAGGATAGGTGTTAACTCTTCTCTAAGTATTTGATAGAATTTGCCTGTGAAGCCATCTGGTCCTGGGCTTTTGTGTGTTGGAAGATTTTTAATCTCAGTTTCAATTTCAGTGCTTGTGATTAGTCTGTTTATATTTTCTATTTCTTCCTGGTGCAGTCTCGGAAGGTTGTGCTTTTCTAAGAATTTGTCCATTTCTTCCAGGTGTCCATCTTATTGGCATATAATTGCTTGTAGTAATCTCTCATGATCCTTTGTATTTCTGCAGTGTCAGTTGTTACTTCTCCTTTTCATTTCTATTCCTGTTGATTTGAGTCTTCTCCCTTTTTTGCTTGATGAGTCTGACTTATGGTTTATTAATTTTGTTTATCTTCTCAAAGAACTAGCTTTTAGTTTTATCGATCTTTGCTATTGTTTCCTTCATTTCTTTTTCACTTACTTCTGATCTGATCTTTATGATTTCTTTCCCTGTGCTAACTTTGGGGTTTTTTTTGTTCTTCTTTCTCTAATTGCTTTAAATGTAAGGTTAGGTTGTTTATTTGATATTTTTCTTGTTTCTTGAGGTAGCATTGTATTGCTATGAACTTCCCTCTTAAAACTGCTTTTGCTGAATCCCATAGGTTTTGGGTCATAGTGGTTTCATTGTCATTTGTTTCCAGGTATTTTTTGATTTCCTCTTTGATTTCTTCAGTGATTTATTTGTTATTGGTAGCATATTGTTCAGCCTCCACGTGTTTGTATTTTTTACAGTTTTTTTTCCCCTGTAATTGATATCTAGTTTCATAACGTTGTGGTCAGAAAAGATACTTGATATGATTTCAATTTTCTTAAATTTACCAAGGTTTGATTTGTGACCCAAGATATGATCTATCTTGGAGAATGTTTCATGAGCACTTGAGAAGAAAGTGTATTCTGTTGTTTTTTGATAGAATGTCCTATAAATATCATTTAAGTCCATCTTGTTTAATGTATCATTTAAAGCTTGTGTTTCTTTATTTATTTTCATTTTGGTTGATCTGTCCATTGGTGAAAGTGGGGAGTTAAAGTACCCTACAATGATTGTGTCAGTGTCGAGTTCCCCTTTTATGGCTGTTAGCATTTGCCTTATGTATTGAGGTGCTGCTATGTTGGGTGCATAAATATTTACAATTGCTATACCTTCTTCTTGGACTGATCCCTTGAACATTATGTAGTATCCTTCTTTGTCTCTTATAATAGTCTTTATTTTAAAGTCTATTTTGTCTCATATGAGAATTGCTACTCCAGCTTTCTTTTGATCTCCATTTGCATGGGATATCTTTTTCCATCCTTTCACTTTCAGTCTGTAGGTGTCCCTAGGTCTGAAGTGGGTCTCTTGTAGACAGCATATATACAGGTCTTGTTTTTATATCCATTCAGCCAGTCTGTGTCTTTTGGTTGGAGCATTTAATCCATTTACATTTAAGGTAATTATCAATATGTATGTTCCTATTATCATTTTGTTAATTGTTTTGGGTTTGTTACTGTAGGTCTTTTCCTTCTTTTGCATTTCCTGCCTAGAGAAGTTCCTTTAGCGTTTGTTGTAAAGCTGGTTTGGTGATGCTGAATTCTCTTAGCTTTTGCTTGTCTGTAAATGTTTTAATTTCTCTGTCGAATCTGAATGAGATCCTTGCTGGGTAGAGTAATTTTCGTTGCAGGTTTTTCCTTTTCATCACTTTAATTATGTCCTGTCACTTCCTTCTGGCTTGCAGAATTTCTGCTGAAAGATCAACTGTTAACCTTATGGGGATTCCCTTGTATGTTATTTGTTGCTTTTCCCTTGCTGCTTTTAGTATTCTTTCTTTGTATTTAATTTTTGATAGTTTGATTAATATGTGTCTTGGCTTGTTTCTCCTTGGATTTATCCTGTATGGGACTCTCTGCACTTCCTGAACTTGATTGACTCTTTCCTTTCCCATATTACAGATGTTTTCAACTATAATCTCTTCAAATATTTTCTCAGACCCTTTTTTTGTCTCTTCTTCTGGGACCCCTATAATTCGAATGTTGGTGCATTTAATGTTGTCCCAGAGGTTTCTGAGATTGTCCTCAATTCTTTTCATTCTTTTTTCTTTATTCTGCTCTGCAGTAGTTTTTCCCACTATTTTATCTTCCAGGTCACTTATCCATTCTTCTGCCTCAGTTATTCTGCTATTGATTCCTTCTAGAGAATTTTTATTTTATTTATTGTGTTGTTCATCATTGTTTCTTTGGTCTTTAGTTCTTCTAGGTCCTTGTTAAACGTTTCTTGTATTTTCTCCAATCTATTTGCAGGATTTTGGATCATCTTTACTATCATTATTCTGAATTCTTTTTCAGGTAGACTGCCTATTTCCTCTTCATTTGTTAGTTCTGGTGGGTTTTCACCTTGCTCCTTCATCTGCTGTGTGTTTCTCTGTCTTCTCATTTTGCTTAACTTACTCTGTTTGGGGTCTCCTTTTCTCAGGCTGTAGATTCGTAGCCCCCATTGTTTTTAGTGTCTGCCCCCAGTGGGTAAAGTTGGTTCAGTGGGTTGTGTAGGTCTTTTTGTGGACGGGAATGGTGCCTGTGTTCTGGTAGATGAGGCTGGATCTTGCCTTTTGGGTGGGCAGGACCACGTCCGGTGGTGTGTTTTAGGTTGTCTGTGAACTTATTATAATTTTAGGCAGCCTCTCTGCTAATGGTTGGGGTTATGTTCCTGTCTTGCTAGTTGTTTGGCATGGGGTGTCCAGCACTGTAGCTTGCTGGTCATTGAGTGGAGCTGGGTCTTAGAGTTGAGACAAAGATCTCTGGGAGAGCTCTCGCCTATTGATATTACATGGGGCCGGGTGGTCTCTGGTGGTCCAATGTCCTGAACTCGGCTCTCCTACCTCAGAGGCTCAGGCCTGACACCCAGCTAGAGCACCAAGACCCTGTCAGACACATGGCTCAGAAGAAAAGGGAGAAAAAAAAAGAAAGAAAGAAAAAATAAAATAAAATAGTTATTAAAGTAAAAATAATTTTTTAAATATTATTAAAATAAAAAATAATAAAAAAAGAGAAGAGAGCAACCAAACCAATAAACAAATCCCCCAATGATAACAAGTGCTAAAAACTAAACTAAGATAAACATAAAAATTAGAAACTAGTCAGTTGCATAGAGCAAACCCCAAGTTTATAGTTGTTCCCAAAGTCCACGGCCTCAATTTTGGGTTGATTCTTTGTCTATTCAGGTATTCCTCAGATGCAGGGTACATCAAGTTGATTGTGGGGATTTAATCTGCTGCTCCTGAGGCTGAATCCTGAGAAATTTCCCTTTATCTTCTTTGTTCACACAGTTCCTGGGTTTCAGCTTTGGATTTGCCCCTGCCTCTGCATGTAGGTCACCCTCTGGCATTTTTTCTTTCCCCAGACAGGAGGGGGTTTAAGGGGGGACTGATTAGGGGGCTCTGGCTCATTCAGGCTGGGAGAGGGAGGGGTATGGGGTGCAGGGTGAACCTGCGGTGGCAGAGGCTGGCATGACGTTGCAACAGCCTGGGACACACTGTGTGTTCTCCCAGGGAAGTTGTCCCTGGATCATGGGACCCTGGCAGTGGCGTACTGCACAGTCTCCCAGGAGGGGAGGTGTGGATAGTCACCTGTGCCTGCACACAGGATTCTTGGTGGCTGCAGCATCAGCGTTAGTGTTTCATGCACGTCTCTGGTGTCTGTGCTGATAGCCACGGCTTGAGTCCATCTCTGAAGCTTGTTTAGGTCGTGTTCTGAATCTCCTCTCCTCGTGCACCCCAAAACATGGTCTCTTGCCTCTTAGGCAGGTCCAGACTTTTTCCTGGACTCCTTCCCGGCTAGCTGTGGTGCACTAGCCCCCTTCAGGCTGTGTTCACGCAGCCAACCCCAGTCCTCACCCTGGGATCTGACTTCCGAAGCCCTCACCTCAGCTCCCATCCCTCACCGGCCCCAGCGGGTGAGCAGACAAACCTCTCAGGCTGGTGACTGCTGGTCGGCACTGATCTTCTGTGTGAGAATCTCTCCACTTTGCCCTCCGCACCCTTGATGCTGTGCCCTCCTCTGTGGCTCCGAAGCTTCCCCCCCATTCCCCACCCCGCCCAGCCCCTGTCTCTGCCAGTGAAGGGGCTTCCTAGTGTGTGGAAACTTTTCCTCCTTCACAGCTCCGTCCCAGAGGTGCAGGTCCCATCCCTATTCTTTTGTCTCTGTTTTTTCTTTTTTCTTTTGCCCTACCCAGGTACGTGGGGAGTTTCTTGCCTTTTGGGAAGTCTGAGGTCTTCTGCCAGCATTCAGTAGGTGTTCTGTAGGAGTTGTTCCACATGTAGATGTATTTTTGATGTATTTGTGGGGAGGAAAGTGACCTCCACATCTTACTCTCCCGTCATCTTGAAAGTCCCCTAAATTCCTTTTAAAATTTTACTTCTGGTTCCTTTCTGATCCATCTACCCCAAAAAGGATTTGTAGTGACCATGGCTGCTGCTACAGTCAGTTTTGTTTCGTTATGATGATTGTTACTCTACCTGCAATATTCACAAGGCAGCTGTCAGGGAGGCCACAGTACAGAGGACATTTCTTTGGAGTCAGGCAAAGGAGCTGTGGTCCCAGCACACTTTGACCTTCAGCAAGTTCCCTGAATTCTGTTAGCTGACTTGTGTCTCTTTTATAAGGACAAGAACACATACTTTACTGGATTAGTAGGATAACATGAGTTAAGGCTTGTGGTGTAGCTAGCCTGTTTCCTGCAACATTCCAATGCTTACCAAGAGCACAGAATTGTTGACATCATTAAGAGATGGTTTTAGATTGAAGCAATCCGTGGGAGGTAATGCACTGCAGTGGTTGAGAAAGTTGATATTAGAATTGGAGACATGTGGGTTCAATTCGCAAGTCCCCTTTTTCCCACCTCTGAGACACAAATAAGTTTCTCAACCTCTCTTCCCACCTGGACAACGAGGACAATCATGTGACTGCACAGGATTCTCGTGAGAATTTACCAAGATTAGCATGAAAAATACTAGATATCCAGTAAATGAGAATTACTATATACATTACTAACATTTTGTTCATAGAGGCATCATGCTATAGTAAAGAGAACAGTGAACCGTGCGTGGAAGGATGCCGCTTCTAGTCCTAATGTACTGTGTGTCCATGATCTGGTTATCTAATTTCTCTGAGCTTCCATTTCTACATCTTCATTTATTTTTATTCAAATATAGTTGATGTACATTATTATATAAGTTGTGGTGGGGTATAGGATAGTAATTCACAATTCTTAAAGTTTATACTCAATTTATAGTTATTACAAAATATTGGCTATATTACCTGTGTTGTACAATATATCCTTATATCTTATTTTATACATAATAATTTTTACTTCTTAATCCCCTACCGTTACATTGCCACTTCTACTTCTTTAAATTGTGAGTTTCAGCTACATAAGACTGTTGTACATTTTCAAGCATCTTATGGGCCACAACACATTTTCACACACTTTATTTCACTTTGTGGTCCTAATAGTACATCTAAGTTGCTACGAAATTAGACTTTATGATGACAATATACCTCGATCAGAACCACTCTCTTCCTTTAGCTCTGGCCCCTTCCATGATACCATTTCTGTAGCCAAATCATCTCCATCGTCCTCAGAGTGGGGTCCTTGTTCAGTGCTATTTTTATTAACAAATGTTCCAATTTAATTGGCTTCTGGGCTAATGAATTTAACTTGACAAGGAAATGAATCAGTGCTCACTGGGTTTCTAAGTGATTCCTTGCACCTGCATGTTTCCTTGGCTTGCATTCACTGTTACACACACTGGTGACCCTAGGGTTTTTCAAGCCACTGCAGATCAATGGGACAGACTTGATCACTAGTCACTAAGTTGGGTTATTCCTATGCTGGTATGAAGGTTTCACTGGCTTCCTGCCCAGCCTCAAGTCTTTCTACAGACTGAGCCTCTTTAGCCCTATAAGTGACTTTGCATAAATAGAAGCAACTTTTGAGGCATGGGAATCTGGTCAAGCAAAATCACCAGGAAAGGGCAGACTTGCCAATAGTGAGAGCAAACCAATGATGGCGGCTCCAGGTGAAATTTGCCTCTGAGGTGGCTCAGGCTTACCTTGTCACCATACCTGTTTGCTATCACCAGCAAGCATCAAAGCCTATTTGAGACATTCTTTTGTTCACCTGGCCCAGGTAGAACGTTCCCTCCTAGAGCAGTAAGGCGACCCTAATTTGTGGCAAGGAAAGAATTCCATCCAAAAAGGCTCAAATGAAATATTGGATCATCTTAAAAATAATTGAGAACAATATTCTGATGCTTAATTCCTGCTAGTTCAATGTTCAAAAAAATATGTGGATATGGCTTCAGGTCAGATTGATTTTACTATGTGACTCTTTAGTTACCTATTTTCCCCAAAATCTCTTTGGGTAAGAAAAATATTAAAGGAGTTATTGTGGAGTGTGGAAATTTACTCTGTTTGGGGGTTTTCTTTTTTCTGTTATTGTATAGTACTCTAGGGTAGAAATTTCACTTCTAAGCATTTATCCTAGAGATATCATCATATAAATATTAACAATAATAATAATGATGATTAACAATTCTCGTGCCTGGTATTTATTTGCCAGGGATTGTGCTAAGTGTAGTATCTGCATCATTTATTCCATCCTCACAGCAATGCATTGAATTGTAGATTAGTGTCATCCCCATTTTACAGATGAAGAGTGAAGTTTGGAAATAATAAATACATTGCCAAAGTCACACGGCAAGGTAAGTGAAGTCAGAACTTCTGGTTTATGTAACTCCTAATTACTATGATACATTATTTTGCATGTAACAGTATCCTGTATATTCAAATAAAAATATATATATAAAAAAATTTTATAAATAAAAATATATAAAGAAAAATATCTAGAAATATATGCACTGAGCACAAAAGTATTTGGCTTTAAGTGACGAGACAGTTTTTACTTCCTTCTTATTTTCCAAATTGTCTTAAATATAATTATATTATATTGTCTGAACACACACACACACACACACACACACACACACACACTTTCTCTCTCTCTCCCTCTCTCTGTGTTTCTCCCCAGTTCTCCATTTCAGCAAATGCTCTACCACCTACTCAAAACAGAACAGACAGCTAAGAGCTGCTCTCGCTCCTCTCCTTCCCTTGACCTCACAAACTTCATCAACAAGATTATACCCCCAAAAATGTCTGCGGCTCACACCTTCTCCTCATTTGCAGGAACACCACCATCATCTTTCCTGACTACTCCCACTGTCTTCCCCATATGGCAGCAAGAGAGATCTTTTGAAAATGTACATTAGAATAAGTTTCTTCCCCTCTGAACATCCTTGTGTGGCAAGTGAAATCAAATTCGAATGAAACCCACGCGCCCACCCCAATTACACACCAAGTTCTCAGTGTGTAATTGATTCCCGCTTCCTTCTCCAAATTCTCCTCCTGTCATTTTCGCATCCCTCACTAAGCTCTGGCAGACCTTCCCCCCCCCAACCCAGTCCTCAGATGAGAACTTTCTCTCACAGGGTATTGCACATGTTGTTTCCCTCCTGCCTTGCCTCCTGAGGGGATAACTCGACTAACCCCTGCTTATTCTTCATATTTCTGCTAAGATGTCTCCTCCTCAGAAAGGGTCTCCTGGCCATCCTATCAAAAATGGTCCCCTCATGCCACGATGCTCCCAAAAACCTTTTTCTTTTCTCCCTCAGAGCATTCTTCTGTGTTTCAGTTTGTTTTCTGGGTCACTGTCTGCTTTCTTCCTAAAGATGGACACCCCAGGAGGGAAGAGACTTCACCTGTCTCATTCCATGCCCAGCACAGAGCCTGGCTCCCAGGGGGTGCTCAGTAATCACTAGTAGCTGAGTTCTATTGAGTTGGAGACACAACCCCCAAATGAGCTCAAACAATTTCAAACCATTACAAATTTACTCTTGAAACAAGGGAGTATTGCTGAGTCCATGGGAGTCAGGGACCAACTGGACACCTGGGTGTCCTCTGAGGGTAATTTCCGAGTAGAATACATCATTTATTAAAGCATAGGGAATAAAAGTGAGCTGATCTGAAACTTGCATATATATTCAAATACAATAGTAACTGCGGAAGTGTTTACAACCTTGAGCAGCAAAGAATTTTTTTTCAGAACAGAGTATTTGATCACTGACATTGTATAATATTATCAGGGCTGAGTGGTAATAAAAAACAGACCACTTCTCATCAGTTTTACTATGGTTTTTAGGTTCTCTTCGGATAATGGACCCTTTTATTGCCTGATCCAGGATGAGCCCCTTCCACTGCCAGGATGGACTTGGTACCCACAGGCAACGCACAACTTCTACAAGCTTTGACAGCAGCTGTGTCTATCCTGACTGTGGGTCCCTGGACAGTCACCTGACTCTCTTCTATAAAGTGGATATACTGTACTAACGACTTCCTGATAGGATTCTTGTGAGAAATAAATAAAAAGGGAGTACAATATTTTAAATGCTTGGTCACAGCATAAACCATTATTAGCTTAAGGGTAGAGATGGTCTTGTTCATCTTCTTATGTTTAGAAATGAAACAATGGCAGGAGGTTTGTTGACATTTGTAAAAATGATTGAGTTGAATCTCTCCTCTTTTTGACCTCACTCATTTCACAGATGATCCTTAGGACCTCAGAAGATGTTTGTTTAAAGATGTGTTGAAAGATAAGACATTGTCCCCACTTACCTTCCCCCAAGTTGTTTTTTAGATGGACACTGTGCTTCCAGGATTGGGTCCTAGGTGGGCAGTAAAAGGAAAGGAGTTTCATATTGAGTTCTGATCTGGAGAGAGGATCTGAGGGCAGCTGGGCAGGAGTTCCAATCCAGTGCCAGTCCTTATGGGCTGTGTGATTTTGGACATTTTAATCAACATCTCTGAACATAACTATTCTTGCCTACCAATGGGGGTAATATACCCATTTTCATGGAATTATCATGAAGACCAGACAATACAGCATTGTATACACAACATGATGTCTAGAACACAGTCAGCGCTCAATAAATATTAATTTGCTAATGGCTTCTTTCAAGTTTTTGTGTTATGTAGGAAGAGAGAGGGAGAAGGAGGAAGGGAGGAAAGAGAGATTGAGAGAGAGAGAAAGAGAGAGAGATTCGAAAGACAAATCATATCATGTCTGTAGAACCCAGCAACTTTCTTGTAAAAGCCATAAAGAGCAAGAAGCAGCACTCAGTCCAGGCTGTGTCCATGACCACAGGCTCAACCCTGCTGTTTGCAGATGTGAAATTCTGGAATGGCAAATATTAGACCGAGGCAAACGTGGCTTTTGTGACTTTCTTCTGGGCTGCTTTCTGAGACGTGTCTCTTTGTATGCCAACTCTCCACCTCCTCCTGTTCCCTGGGCTCTGGAATGTGCCCCCCCCACCACAGCAGAGCCTGAATAGTTGCCAGGGTGATGAAGATGTCCTTGGCTTGGAGTGGGCTGATTTGGGCCTGAATGTCTGGTCTGGGCTTACTGACCAGGGACTCCTGATGTTCAAGGCAGCTCTGGCATCAAGATGGCATGAAAAGTGGCAACCTCAGAAAAGCTTGCTTGCTCCTTGCCCCCATTTGGAATTTCAATTTATTTTCATTCCCAGGGCATTCAGTTCAGAGGCCACAAGGCTTTTGATTATGGTATTTGGTGACATATCTCTGACCCTGGAAAATCCTCCTGTTATGAACTGAATGTTGGTGTCCTCCTCAAATTTTTATGTTGAAACATTAACCCTCAAGGTGATGGTATTGGGAGGTGGGGCCTTTGGGGGGTAATTAGGCTCAGATGAGGTGATGAGGTGATGAGGATGGAGCCTTCGTGATGGAATTAGTGCCCTTATAAGAAGTGATCAGAGTTTGCTCTCTCTCTCTCTCTCTTTCTCTCTCTCAACCATGTAAGGATAAAGTAAGAATGCAGCCTTCTGCAAAAAAGCTCTCACCAGGAACCAAATAGGCCAGAATCTTGATCTTGGACTTCCCAGCTTCCAGAACTGTGAGAAATAAATTTCTGTTGTTTTAGCCACCCAGTCTATGATATTTTGTTACAGCAGCCAGCTACATAAAAATTATCACAATATTCTAGCCTAAAACAATACCCATTTATTATCTCACAATTATGTAGGTCTAAAGTTCTTTGCTTAGTTTATCACAAGACTGAAATCAAGGTGTTAACCAGCATGAGTTCTCATTGGAGGCTCTGGGGAATATCTGATTCCAAGTGAATTCAGGTTCCTGGCAGAATTTCAGTTCTTTGTGGTTGTAGGACTGAGGTCCCCATTTTCTTACTGGTTATCAACCAAATTCACTCACACCTTTTGGAGGCTAACTGAATGCCTTTCCATGTGCTCCCTCCATCTTCAAGTCATGAACAGAGAACTTCTTGTATGCCCAGTCTCCCTCACATTTTGAATCTCCGATTTCCTCTGCCTTTGACCTTTAAACTCAGCTGTTTAGGCCAGGGTCCAGATAAACTTCCCATCTTAAGGTAAACTGATTTGAGACCTTTATTACATCTGAAAAATCCCTTCACATCAATACTTCGATCAGTGTTGGCTGGAGACTAGGATGTGTGTGTACACCTGGGTCTGAGAATCTCAGGGACCACCTTAAAATTCTGCCTACCACACCATGCTCTCCTCCTTGCCTTAGCACCAGGTAAGGCCTCAAAGTTCTGCAGTTCAGTGATATCCAGTTGGCAAGTAAGATGCCCTCAGCCTCCAAAAGTGATCCTCTTAGATCACCCCTTTCACTAGGCTTCCAAAGAGGGGAAATGTCTCCTCCCAAACAAAGAGGACAGTTTCCACATCTTCCTCATCTTCTGTGTCCCCTGCTCACATTTTCACAGCTTGAGGAGCACTATGGTATGATGCTTGGGCAAGGATGGAGCAGAGGCTAATTCTGCCACCTCTTAGGGATCCTTGGGCATGATGCTTAATCCTATGTTGGAGGTTTCATTTAGAATGTGGGCTACTGGAGCCTCTTTATCCTCCAATTTCTGTGACATTTTTATTAAATAGGATAAGACTACTTTAGAAATGTGGTCCAGGGAATCAAGAAAAGGATCATTCATACACCTCAGGACTTTAGAGTAATAGACTGCTTCCTTTGCTTGGAAAGCAACAAATAAACACCGTCAGACAACACAAGTCTATACTTGCTTATTCCCATTATGGAAGGATGGTGAACCCTGAGCTGAGTTTATGTTCCATGTGGCACCCTGGGCCAGTCATTTCTCTTCACTTTATCCTTTATTTCATGAACAACATTTCCACCTGTCAGAGAGAGGTGCCAGTTGGGAGGAGAACACAGAGAGTTCCCACTGTATTAACAATGCTTCATTCTTTTACTTGGGTATACAATATTCACTGTTATTGTTTAAACATTTACATATATCTAAAGTAGTTTATAGAAATTTTTATCCTGGGAAAATGTACCCATGAAGCCTTAGAACCTTATATTAACCTGTTTAGGTCTGTTTTCTCTACTGAACTTAAGAACCAAAGTGAACAGGAAGGTCATCTTGGCATCCCCAACCTTGTACATGGTCCCTGGATCAGAGCTGACTATTTGTAGACTAAGTGGACGTCATGCTGGTGGTTTGTCAAGCTGGCTTACTTTTTTCCTTCCCATTCTCCAAATTCTACCCAGGCCTTAAACTGAGCTCAGGATGCCCCTTCCCTGACTTTTTCTTGAGCTTTTCACTGATGAGTACAGTCCCCTTTGGCATCTCTCAGAATGTCTATACTCTGTGCCAGTCTGTATATAAAAATGAGAGAGAGAGAGACAAGAGAATAGATGTTTTACTGAGCACGAAGAAGCAGACACAATTTTGTCTCATTTCATCCTACCAACACTTCTGTGAGGTATGTATCATTCCCATGTTAGAGTGCACTCATGCCAAGATATTTTGGTAAGCACCCACTACTGACCATGTATTGTAGAAAGCCCTTGAGATGTAGCAATGGAAATAAAATAGAGTAAATTGTCCCTTTCTTTAAGGAGCTTTTAATGAAGATAGGAAACAGGCTCAGAGAAGTCTGTGATCTCCCAGCATAGCCAGGATCTGACCTTGGTAACACAATTCTTATGGTCTTTACTATACACTCAGCACTGTGCTAGACGTGTCTCCTGTTTTACTTCATTTACCCTCACAACCCAATAGTGTAAGACTTACATATTACAAGTGAAAAAACTTACTCTCCAAGAAATTTACACAGCTGGTAAGAGATTGTACCAGGTTGAAGAGTACTTTCTAAAAATTCATGTCCACCTGGAACCTCAGAATGTGACCTTATTTGGAAATAGGATCTTTGCAGATATGATTAAGATGAGGTCATACTGGATTAAGATGAGCCCTAAATCTGAGGGCCTTAGAAGAAGGCCAGGTAAATACACAGAGGGATACACATGAAGACGCCATGTGATGATGGAGGCAGAGATTGGACTGACACATCTGCAAGCTAAGAAGGCCAAAGATTGCCAGCAAATGCCAGAAGCTAGGAGAGAGGCCTGGAACAGATAGTCCCTCAGAGCCCTCAGAAGCAACCAACCCTGCTGACACTTTGATTTTGGACTTCTGATCTCTTGAACTGGGAGGAAGTAAGTATCTGTTGTTTTAAGCTACCCAACTTGTGGTGATTTGTAACTGCATCCCTAGCAAACTAACCCTGAGACTGAGGCCAGAACCAGGCCCCTGTTTGATTCCAGAGTCCAGGTTCCTGTGGCTGCTCTGTCTTCCCTCACCCAAGGCTGACAGAGAATGAGCTGAGATGAGGAAAATGTGCTTTGCAAATCTCAGGGTGTCCTCCTAAGGTTGTGGATTTTTTTTTTTTTAATAAGATATGTGAGGTACATCTTTAACTTTTTTTTTTTTTTTTAATTTTATTTATTTATTTATTTATGGCTGTGTTGGGTCTTCGTTTCTGTGCGAGGGCTTTCTCTAGTTGCGGCAAGTGGGGGCCACTCTTCATCGCGGTGCGCAGGCCTCTCACTATCGCGGCCTCTCTTGTTGGGGAGCACAGGCTCCAGACGCGCAGGCTCAGTAATTGTGGCTCACGGGCCCAGTTGCTCCGCGGCATGTGGGATCTTCCCAGACCAGGGCTCGAACCCGTGTCCTCTGCATTGGCAGGCAGATTCTCAACCACTGCACCACCAGGGAAGCCCCAAGGTTGTGGATTTTTATCATTATTATTTTAAGAGACTGTTCCCGAAATGATCTAAGAACTCAGTAAAATTTCATTAGTAAATAAAATGAGATATGGGACATAACATTTTCCCCATTATCAAATCAATTCTTTAAAATGATATTTCCAGAATTCCTCCTACTGTTCTCCCTCCACCTCCGGCTCTGTTCAAAATTATGCCCCTGGTGATCATGCCTAAAACTGTGTGGGAAAGCCCATGAGTAATATTAACCAGCCCATTCTCAACTGGAACAAATCACACCAGCATGAACAGGGAAACTTATGGACTGGGACAGACATGCGCATCCAGGACTTGCTAAAATTATATTAAACATAAACTTGGTGGTAGTTTTTGCTGCAGTTGTCTTATCATCCAGCAATGACTTAAAAATTCATTGGGGTCATGCACCCCAATATTCATAGCAGCACTATTAACAATAGCCAAGACATGGAAACAATCCAATTTCCATCAACAGATAATTGGTTTAAGAAGATGTGGTATATATATGGATATATGTGTGTGTGTGTATGTATATATATATATATATATAATATAAAATATTACTCAGCCATAAAAAATAATGAAATGTTGCCATTTCCAGCAACATGGATGGAGCTAGAGATTATCATACTAAGCAAAGTAAGTCAGACAGAGAAAGGCCAATATTATATGATATCACTTATATGTGGAATCTAAAAAATACTACAAATAAATCTATATACAAAACAGAAACAGACTCACAGGCATAGAAAACAAATTTATGTTTACTAAAAGGGAAAGGGAGGGAGGGAGGGAGGGAGAGATAAATTAGGATTTGGGGATTAACAGATACACAGTACTGTATGTAAAATAGACAACAAGGATTTACTATCTAGCACAGGGAACTATATTCAATATCCTGTAATAAGTCATAATGGGAAATAAGCTAAAAAATACATATATTTCAACTGAATCACTTTGTACACCTGAGACTGACACAATATTATAAGTCAACTATATTTCAATTTTAAAAAAGCTCAAAAGTCATCGTTGCATGTAATCAGGTTATAAATAGAAAGGAAATGAATATGGTCTCTTAAGAGGATAAGGATAGGGTGGGCTTTCATCTTGTTTGAGTGTCTGGGTCCCCTCTATTCCCACTACAGCCTCGCCCACACATGCACATGTATATATACATATATGTGCACGTACACATGCACACAGGCCCACATACACTCTGTTGAAGGAACTGCATGCCCACGTTTCCCTCAGACCTCGCTGTCTCGTTTGTATTTTCATTACCAGCCCCCCTTCTACTGACCTGTAAAAATGTTAACAATTAAAACTGTATTTCCAGAGTGCTACTACATGCCTGGCACTTTTAAAACCCCATATTACAGATGCGTAAAAGGAAGCACAGAAAGATTATGCAAGGTGACCCAGCTTTACTCTTGGTCTTGCATTCTCTCTAATATTCCTTCTCAACCTGTGCTCACGCCTTCCCATAATTTTAAATTCCACCTCTATGTCAATGACTCCAGAATGTCTATCTCCAGCCCAGACCGTGTGCTCTGGACTCACATAAACAACTGCATAATTGCCATCTTCACCTGGATGTCTCAGACACTTCAAATGTAATGCGTTGGTAACAGAACATCCTCCTTCCCCCACCCACATCCTATAAACTCTTCCAAAGTGCTTACCTACCCAACCCCAGCCCTCTGCCTCTCCTTAAATACATCACCATCCCTCCATGCAGTTGCTCAATCCAAAAACAAAGACTCTCCCACGATTTTTCCTTTCCATCCCTCCCTCCACGAATCATACACATAGCCAGTCTTGTTAATTACACCTCCCAAAGACACTCCTAACTGACCTACGTTTCTCTGTGTCCACTCTTGTCACTCTTGTCCAGACCAGCTGGGAGACAAGGGTCTCCTGACTGGTCCCTTCACTTCTACTCAGTCCAAGAGAACTCCTTAACACAAAAATCCCATCAGGTATAGCCCTGAATGATACCCAGTCTTGTCATCAGGTTACATGCCTTTCCAGTTAGTCTTAGAAAATAGGCTAAGAAATGCCACCAAATGTTAGTTTCAAAAAGTTTGTGGCCACCAATTTCATAGCTTGGAAATACTGAAAGTAAATTGCAGCCCTGAATGATGGGGGGATGGATGAGCCTCCTTGGGCTGCCAGCTGCATGACCCTGGACACCAGGGCTGTGCCTGACTACCAGGCATGTGCAAGGTCACTAAGCCCTGGTCAGCATACTCAGAGCCAGGGACTGCCCCATCACTTTGGTGACCACTACAGGTTCTGCCATGGTGACCTCATTCCAGAAGTGGGGGAACAAGAGCAGAGGTGGGGAGCAGGCCCACAAAGCAATGTCAGAGCTAACAGGTCCTCAAGGTCATGGCAAGGGGGTTGGATTTTATACTAAGCAGTGAAACAGAGAGGTGTCCTGTGTAATCTTCCCCAGCTGAGGTGAGCAGTTCACCTTTGAGGTTTGGCCTAAGGGACTGCAGAGCCACAAGGCCTGAATCCCATCTTGAAGGGCAGGATGGGGAGTAAGCCTGCAGACAGGATCCTGCCATACCAAACAACAAAGAGGAGGGTCTAGAACATACTAGAGTAGACGTATGGCAAGAGCTCAAAGGAAAGATCAATTCAGTAGGTCTGAGAACTATTCATGGAGGATTCGACATTTGAGCAATCTTTAAGGAGATCGCTTAAAGATCTCCTTAAAGAGAGAGATCTTTAAGCGATCGAGAGAGATCTTTAACCCTCTATTCTTTGTAGAGGGCTGACTTTTCAGGTGGAGAGAAGAGCCTGTGTAGAAGGCACAAAAGCAGGGCTCCAGGGCTGGGGCAGGTGGCTGGGTAAGTTGTGATGGGCGCCTGGAGCTTGGGAATGAAGGACAGTCCAGATCGTTGGCGACATTCAGAAGGAATCAGATTTGGAGTGGAGAGACACTCATTTGGAGTGGGGACGCTATGCTGTAGCAACAGAGCAAGTGAGTACTTGCGGGAAGGGAGATGCCACAAAGGAAGATGGCTCAGCATACGCTCCTGAGATTTCCTGTGGGTGTTACAGGCCTCCCCCCTGCTCCCCACATCACCTGCGCTTACCCCTCCACAGCACTGCCTACCACCATCGCTCCGTTTATTGTTTCATGATGTCAGAATCTAGCTTTCTTTTTAGGATACTCAGAACAGAGACCTCAATTAAATTTAAACAAACCAAAAAAACCCCAAATCACCTATAATCTAGTCACCACCAAATAACCTCTGGAAACCACTTGGTGGATGCCCTTTGCGCATTTTTTCCTATGTGTGAATTTATGGGTTGTGTCTATCACCAAAACTAGGTTCACAATATACATATACTTTTCCAGCCCGATTTTTTCACTTCATCATGTTTATGTTGGAGCTATATTCCCATGTTCCTCCATATGCATCTGTACCATAATATTTAGTGACTGCCTGGTGTTTCACAGCATAGTTTTGGTAACCAATCTGTGGCCTCTAAATATTAGGTTGTTTCAAATATTTCACTTTTATAAAGAAACTACAGTGAGTACCCCTGTATGCATACCTTTTCACATTTGTCTAAATATTTCTTTAGGATACATCCCCAGAAATGAATTTTTTTCATTAAAAATATATACATGTTTAAGGATTTCGAATACACTGCCAGATTTTTCTTTGTAAAGCTTTTCTCTGTTGTGCAGTATCTGAAGATGCCCATTTCCCCACAATCTAGCAAACGCTGGGAATTCTCATTTTTTTTCCCCCAATCTAATAGGCAAACCATGGGATTTTGTTATTGTGTTTTCTTCATTATTGATGAGATTAAACTTCTTAATATGTTTATTGATCATTTATATTTTTTTCCTTTTGAAAATGACCAGATCATATTCTCTGCCTATCTTTCTATTGGGGTGTTTGCTTTTGTTTTTTTAAAGATATAAAAATATTCTTATAAAAACAAACTTTTCTCATTTACACTGCAAACAAAATACATTCCGGTTTGTCTTTGACATTTTAACTTTGTTTATGGCATTTTAACCATTCAGAATCTGTTCTGTGTGATGCAGCCATATTTAGCCCCCATTTCTTTTATGGTTTCTGCCTTTGGGGTCATGCTTTGGCAGTCCATCCCCACCCTGTGATTAGATCAATGGAAACCAGATGTCACTGCAGTCACTCCAGCTGTGGCAACTGCAGCCACAGGCTCTGTATGGAGGAAGCTCAGCCCATTCACCAGTTTCCCCAATAAATCCATTCACACCAATTGTTTTGTAGAGGTTGGGGGAGAGAGGGGAGGGAGGGTTTCATGATGAAGGACACATCACCATTAAGTGCAAAGCATCCCACCATCTTTATCTCTTTTGCCAAATCTCCTCTTAATTTCTCTCTCTAGTGAGCACCAAATATTTTTTTATTAAAAGAGTTAAATGAACCATCTTTTGATAGGTAAGCATTCTTTGAGGGTCTTGACCTGTACCCCAAAATCTTATCAAACATTTCTACCAAATAAATATGTTGCTGTCTTCCAAAATATTTTGGTGAATACATTTTTTCCAGCTCATTATATAAATCTCTTACCATATTTTCTTTTAGTGATTAATAGTTTAATACTTAATACTTGAGTATTTATGCAACTCGAAAATTGTTTTTGTGTTTGGAGTATAAAACTGCAAGATAACTATTAAAATTCTTGTCTTCCCCATCCCCAACAATCATCACTAGATTGAGAGCTGTAGAGGGTAGCAGGTGTATTTATTCCTCTTTGTATCCTCAGCTCTTTTCACAGTGCCTGATGCATAGTAGGTGCTTAATAAATAAATATTGAATGAATGGAGGAGGTACAATAAAAACTTGTTGGGGACAAATTTTTAATTTCCCCAATTCAAATGAGGCTTGCCTTCTCCAGATAAAACTCAAGGACTCTTTCTCCACTGGATTGATTGGAACTTTCCACCTTTGTTTACAGCACTCTGTAGGAGAAGAATCGTTTTAGCCTGCCCTGGATCTCTTTCCCCTTCTTTTGGTAACTGCACCCTGATTTCCATTTGTGAGAAGAGTGAGCTGCTTTGGGCCAGTCAGAACACTGTATCCCTATGGCCATGTCATTGATTCAAGGGTAGGCATGTGACTTAAACCAGACCAATGAGAGGTTCCCCAGGACTTTTGATGGAAATTTCAGGAAAAGATGCTCTCTTTACATGGGGAAGGAGCGGGAGAGGTCAAAGTTCCAAACTGATATTAGTGTGGAGAGATGGTGTATGGTGACCACCTCTGCCAAACTGGAAAAATAAACCAACATAGAGGAAAGTAGAACTGGGAGATAAAGAAAGACCAATTTCTACAAAGATTATTTGAACACTGACTCTATAGTCTCATATTTCATTTATGATAATAAACATTCCTCTCTTAGGTTTAAGCCAACTTGATAGATCGCTGTCCCTTGAACCCCAAATATTGCTCACAATATCGACTTTAAGACAGACTAAGGTATAAAGCTTGTATCAGAGGCCTGGGCTTGTTAACACAAAGATCTCAAAACCATTAATAGTTCTGGTCCTTGTTGTCCCAGTCTACCCCTGTGAGCTTCTGGGCTATGCTAGGATCCATAAATAAGCATCTTCGTGGAATGGCGCATTAACTATGGTTGATTGAGCCCCTACTAGGCATTATCATTATCTCTATTCTTTGCAACAATTATGTAACATTACTCATGAGGAACTGAGATTTTTACTAAATCATATGAAATGTTCAAGTCACACAAGTAGTAACTGAGAGGCAGTTGTGTGGTGGTTATGACTGTGGTCTCTGGAGCTAGACTATTTAGACCTGAATATCTATTTATACTATCCAGTAGCTGCAAAACCTTGGAGAAGTTACTTAAATTGTCTGTGCCTCACTTTCCTCACCTCTAAAGGACAATAATAATGGAACTACATTGTAGAGTTGCTCAAAGGACACAATGAGAGAACACACACATATGCAATGAACAGGGGCTGCCCATAAATAAGTGCTCATAGGAATGAACGATTATAGTTTCTTTGTGTAGTCATGGCTAGAGCTGGCAATTAGAAGCCCATATCACTATGAAATACACACCGCCCCTGAGATACCCCGTAAGTAATTCTAAAATCACTTTCACATAGTGTTACCGGGGCCCTGTTCTAGTTGTTGAATGTGGATGCCTGGCACACCCCCATTTTTTAATCATCCTGACCACAGAACAGGAAGGATGTGGAGCTTGGGGCACTGCTATCTTCTCTACTGAGTGGGGGAAGTTTGTCTTGCAGAGTAGAGAATGTGTTTGTGTGTGTGTGTGTGTGTGTGTGTGTGTTTGTGAGAGAGAGAGAGAGAAAGAGAGAGAGAAAGAGAGAGAGAAAGAGAGAAAGAGAGAGAACTGGTAACATTACTTGAGCCCAGAACCAACTTTTAAAAAAGCAGCTTCGTCCTTGTGCTTCCCACTTATAGAAGCCAATAATTCTCACTTTTACTTAAACAAATTATGTAGGACCTCTGTCAAAACTGAAAGGATCTGACAGATACAGTATCCCCAATTTTTAAAGGACTTTGTAGATGAATATTATCCTCCCATTACTCCTGATGAATTGTATCTCTCAGCCAGAAAAGAAGGCAGCTTACTTCTCTCATTCATCCATCCATCCATTCATTTATTCATTCACTTTATAAATTCTTATTGAGTACCTACCCTGTGCCCACATGACTTAATTGTTTCTGCACTGACCATGACATTAGCCTGTGGTCCCACATGGTCACTATGAGTCCCTCTTTCTTCCTTTGTAAGGCGGTGCTAAGTATTCCTAACTTCCAGGATTGTCGCAGTGACCAAACAAGACAGCGTTTGAAAACTGAAGTACTCTATAAATATGGGATGATAGCTCCATGTTCTGGAAATCTGAGCAGGGAACAAGACTTCCACAGTATTGTAAATGCTGATTTTACAGCTCCTTTGGGGAGCAGGTAGAATATAATGGCTAATGAAAATGTCTGTGGTAAATTAGACTTACCACCAGGATTCCATATGTGAATTAGCACAGAGTGGCAAGTGGTGATAAACATGTAAGTCTGAAGTTGTCTATTGATTATGTGAATTTTTTCATAGACTTTCTCCCGTCTGGCAGGAATTCTTTGAAATGCAGACTGAAACAATGGGAATACATTTCTCCCCACTGTAAAATAAGATAGAACGTGGTAAGCATAATAATAAATTTAAAAGTGGACTTTTTAAGCACTCACTATGTGCTGGGCGTTGTGCTAAGAACTCTTATTCTCGATGAAATTTCACACTCCCTGTAAGTTTTCCTCATTTTACAGCTGAGGAAACTGACCTTCAGAGAAGTTGCAGTTCTAGCCCCAAACCACAGCGCTAGGAGATGAAAGGGCAAATCTAGAGTAAATTTAATTTTCTTAATGACTGTTTCTTGGGAAGCTTTTGTAGAGGTGCAATGTCTGAGGTAGGTATTTTAGAGTAGGTAGAACTTGAACATGGACAGATGGAAGAGGGAGAGAGGGCATTGGGAGTCATTTGAACAGTAGGAGGAAAGGCGTGGAGTGAAGAGCAGGATGCATGAATGGGAAACAGAATGTGAAATTGATAGGGGGATAAGTAGTTTATAGTTACAGTAAAATTAAGATTGAACAAATAGTTTAGGGACAGATTGTGGAAGGCTTTGAGTGGCAAGGATGAGAGTCTAAGTTTATTTTATAGACAATGGGGAGAAACAGAAAGTTAAAGTCGTGAAATGCACCTTTATTTGTGTAGGCACTAAGGTGGCCACTGCCTGCCCTGTGCAGAGCAGACAAAAGAGAATGATCCTGGGGTCAGAGAGACTGTGTAGCAGACTATCCCAGCACTGCACCACGGCAGGCTTCATGTCTGCAAGTGAAACATGAAGAGGAAATTTGATTGTCAACACCAAGGAGACGTCTTTCTGATGACCCATTTAAGACGCTTGGGTTTTGTTTGTTGGCTTTGTTTTTGCAGAGCGTCAACTCTGGCTTAAAGTCTAATAAAGCATGTGATTGCCTTTATGATTTTGAAAACATAAGCAGTGAAAAGGCTACCCTCCCTGCAGCTTCTGGAGATTTCCCCAACCAAGGACTCTCTCTCCTTGCCAAGAATGTGCGTGATTGGAGCCAGCCAGTTCTGGCAACATCCCCTTCTTCCTCCTGGAGCCCCACTCCCACCCCGGCTCTCACCCGGAGCCCACGCTCCATCCAAAGTTAGAAAACCTGCCAACGCCTCCCAGCCTCCCATCTGAGCCCACTCCCTCCCAGTTCAACAAGTTTGGCCTTCTAGCCCAAAACTGAGTATTTTGGACTTTGAAGAAAACATGCTCTGTTTCCCCTGATGGCATCTCCAGGGTGGAGGGAAATAGACTGGTCTTTGTTACTTTGTCCCCCGTAGAAGATTATGGGCGGTCCTCAAAGCTGGGGGTGGGGCAGTGGCAGGAGGTAAGGTCTGGTCAGTTGACTTAGCATAAGGCCTGCATTGTCCTGGCGGCCTCTTGGAGAAACAAAACTCTTCAAAAACTGAACTGCCCACTTGGGCTCAGAGCCTGGCAGGCCTGATTAGCCAGCACTTTTTTACGAATGTCCCTTATCTTCTAGGTTCTTCTTGGGCTTTGAACATAGCTACCATATGGACATGCCGGATGGCACCTTCCTCACGTGAGACGTTTTGTGAAAGAAAAGGAAAAGCAGAAGAACCTCGAGGATCTAAGGCTTTGCATGCAGGCAGCGGATTCGTAAAGACAGGACAGCATTTAGCAAGCAGTTATGAAATACAAGTTTTGGGACACGTCGTACTGGGCATCCCTTGAACTTGAACCCAAGACCACCTACCTCTAAACACCATATTCTCCCTGCCAACCCAGCGTTTTTTGTTTTTTTTTTTTGAGGAGTGGAGTCTCGTTTTCAAATAAAATCTTACATAGAGTGCAAATATGCAAACTATATTGAAAACTCAAAGTGGCATGCTGGTATAAATATCATCTATTTGTTTAAACTCAGAGCCTACATTTAAAAACAATGAGTCATTGCTAATTAACACAAGAAAACCAAAGCTGAAGACACAGACAACAGTTACAGTTTTCCGTAAGCTTCAGAATTTCATGTATTTTTGAATTTTGTTTCTGTTGCACAGAATTGAACAAACTTCTTTTCTACATAGATTCATAGCTGCAAAGGACTGCCATTTCCTAAGTAACTCATTTTTGTGTCAGCATACTCATTCTTCAGTAAAACTAGTCCACATATTATAAAACTGCATTGCTACTAATATTTAACTATGACTCCACATTCTTTAACTTAAACTTAAATGTCCAATTCACATCAGTAGGCTTTAAGATGGACGGTCATCTGAGAAATTGCCTAT
Organism: Eubalaena glacialis; assembly: GCF_028564815.1. Taxonomy (NCBI): domain Eukaryota; kingdom Metazoa; phylum Chordata; class Mammalia; order Artiodactyla; family Balaenidae; genus Eubalaena; species Eubalaena glacialis. The sequence continues at coordinate 43,156,496 of NC_083720.1, forward strand.
GTTGGGATTGTCGTCATGACACCAGGTCCTACATTTCAACTTCCCTTGCCCACTACCTAATCATGCAAAGTGTACTGTATAAGGGTTCCTATATATACAGTTTTACATGACAGGACCTGATTGAGCCTGAATTTAAAAACAAAAAAAAGGAAGAAAAGGAGCAAACAAACAAAAAACAAGAGGCTTTCCAAATCAATGCTACATTCCAAAAACATGCAGATACACACATTAAGATATCAGGAAAGCTTTACTATAATAAGGCCCTTCCCCAAAATTAGATAATCTGGCAACTCAAAGTAACTCATTGATGGCCTTAGCCTTCAATGGGTTAAAATGTAATCTGTAAGGCATTTAAATGTCTGTTGTGTTATATAGACAGTTTAACACTAGTTTTAAATTGTGTAAGAAAAATAATTTAGAAATACTCCAGGAATTCCTAAAGTATTTTTTAAAAAACTACTTTATACCCCCATACTCTCCAAGCTGCTATCACACACAAGCCAAGAATAAACAGGAGACAGGCAAGCATGTTGTAAAGTGCAGCTGAGAGCACATGAGCATTTATTTCACAATCAGTTCCTAAATAGTCAGATCAAGAGCCGTACATCACAATAGGGACCACATTGATGCACAGGGGAGGGGACAAGTTCTCTTGGAGCTTAAAGTCTGGGTTCGTTAGTCAAAAGCAGTTACTAAGCACCTACCATGTGTTAGCTATTGCTTTAGAAGGCATTTAGAGATGTGCCAGTGAACAGAAGAAAAAGTTGTCCCTTTTCTCAGAGTGTGAAAATTCTAGTTGCAGGAACCAGCTCTTAAATTCTGGAGGACAGGTGCAAGGAGATACAACAAAACACACACACACACACACACCCTTCCCCCCCACCACACACACACTCAAACTGGTAGAAAAATAATAACAGATCAGGAAGAGATGGGTGCTGGGGAGAATGAAATGAGGATGTCAGGCAGTCAGAGGCCTCTTAGAGAATGTGATGTCCAAGTTTTTACAAACATATACATACACACACACACACATATCTTTTTTATTATGAATTTTTTTAAGCACACACAAAGGTCAAGGAATAATATAATGAATCCCCACATAACCTTCACCCAACTTCAATAGTCATCAACATTTTGACAACCCCATTTCTTTGATTTCACTTATACTTCCTATACTTTGGTTGTTGTTGTTGGAGTATTTTATAGCAAATCCAAGAAATTGTACCATTTCTCCCATAAACATTTGAGCATTTCTAATAAAAATTGACTCAGCAACAACAACAACAACAAATTCACAATATCATTAATACACCTTAAAGATAAATAAGTATTCCTTAATATTATCCAACACCAAGACTGTGGTCAAATTTCCCCCTGATTTTCTCAACAATGTCTTTTGATGGTTGGTTGGGCTGAACGAAGTAGCCAAGGATATGGAACTTAAACAGAGATTCGAAGGCAAGAAAGAGCCAGGTATGAAAAGACAGAGGGAAGTGAAATGCCACCAAAGCACAGGAGGGGAATGTGCCAAGGCCTGAGGTGAGAGCACTTTTGACATTTGTGGAACCAAAAGAAGTTCAGTGCAGCTCAAGCACAATTCACAGAAACCTGACCTGCAGTTTAAAAAAAAGTAAACACTAAATCTAGAAGCCATTAGAGTTTGGGGGCAAGAATATAATCAGTATTACCAATATCTCAAGGTCAAGGTTGAGGAGGTTGGCATGGCTTATAAAGGGGTAGAAAAATGCAGAGGAGGGAGAGAACTCCATGAGCCTTGGAGAGGATACAAATAGGGCAAGACCTCCTGAAAGAGGTCTTGAAGTTGTATAGAGCCTTTAATCAATTCTGCAGCCATCCATGTATGCAGAGAGCCCAGCTCAAGTACTTTCAAGGCTCTGGCAAGTCAAGTCAATGAATGGAGACCAAGGGCTAAATAAGAGGGCATGAGGACAGGTGGGGGGTGTGTGTGGAGTACTAAAGCATTAATGTCCCATCTAAAAGGGGCAACCACCCCTTAGTACCATCCAATTGTTGCCATGAAGAAATTCTTTCTGTGGGTTGAGGTATCCCTGTGTTGTTGTTTTATAACAGAAAATCCAGAATTTTATATAAAATAACCTGAAATGTTTAAATCTAGCCAACTATTATAATTCTATAAAACTGTTTATTCAGGGGAAGACTGATATATCCTCTCCCTCCATTGGTTTACAACTTGCAGTTGCTGTATAAAATAGTGGTTCAGACCTCAGACTGAGGCAGTCTGCCTGGGTTTGAATCCTGGATCCATCATTTTCTGTGTGACCTTGGGAACTGTTCTTAACCTCTCTGAGCTTTAGTAAAATGAAGATACCAACAGTCTCTCTGTAGTAGGTTGAATGGTAGCCCTTCAAAAGTTATGTCCATATCCTAATTCCTGGAACCTGTGAATATAACCTTATTTTAAAAAAGGGTCTTTGCAGGTAAAATTAAATTTAGGATCTGGAGATTAATAAGTCATCTGGGATTATCTGGGTGGGCCTTAAATCCAGTGACAAGTGTCCCTATAAGAAACACACAGAGGAGAATGTGGATGTAAAGACAGAGATTGGAGGGATGTTGCCACAAACCAAGGAATGCCAGCAGCCAGCAGCAGCTGGAAGAGGCTTGGAACAGATTCTCCGCTAGAGCCTCTATAGAAAAGCGTGTCTCCACCAACACCTTGATTTTTGTTTAAGGATAAATTTCTGTTGCTTTAAGCCACCAAGTTTGTGATCATTTGTTATGGCAGCCACAGGAAAATTATACATTTGCCTTCACAGTGTTGTGAGGCTGAAATGAGATGCTGGCACACAGCAAAGGCATAGTAAAGGCTAAACCTTCTCCTTAGCTAGTTCTTTTCTGTTAAATGATGTGGGTGGGTATGAGCAGAGGAGGTAAGAAATTTCTGCCTCAGTTCTCTCTTTTACACAAGGCTATTATAAGGTATTTCTCCCGCCATCTGTTTTCGTGAAAACTGCAAAAGTAATATATCTTCATATTCTTTTCCTTAGAGGGCCAGGCAAACTGAGTAAGCCTCAGACCCCCTGAGACCTGGATCTGGCCCCAGTCATTGGTCATAAGGAGTAAAAGCCCTCTGCTCTCAGTAGATTATCAAGTAAGTATTTATCGAGCACCTACTATGTGGCAGGTAACTTGAAGCTGCATTTACTCCGACCTGGAAGTGGAGGGAAGGAGAGGGAGATCGCCCTGACTTCTGCCCCAGCTCTGATGCTCCAAAGGGCCCTACCTGTTTACATCCTGCCTCATGCCATCAAAGATATGAGGTGGCTCATGGGCAATACATTCCATAATACTGTAAACCTCAAAAATAAAACCAGAGTCAGTGAAAATACCAAACAGAGCAGGTACTTTGTGGATGTGGCCAGTTACCTTGTCCCGTCATCTGTGAGGGCAAATAGGAACTCTCAAAGCCGTCAAGAGCCAGAACGATGCTGCATGGAGAGGGGCGCTAGGACCAGGAATGCTCACTGGTGCACTGTGGCTGGGCTGTCAATCGGAAGGGCCACTCGGTGGTCATTTGGCCAGTGAAGTGGTCAAGGGCAAGAGCGCGTGGGTCATGGATACCTGCTATGGAATTTGGGCTTCACCTGTTGGAACCTGGGAGGCACTCAAGGGTTGTGAGCATAATGGTGATGGGATTGGACTTGTTGGTGACATGAGGCAACTCTCAAAACTTCACTTGTGTGATGTGATCTCAGGTTGCTGGGAAGAACTTCTGTCCCTCTTTTATGACTTTTCCTACATCTGGTTGTCTTACCTTCATGCTTCTACCTGCACCTGGCATAAGACTCTTCTCTCCTAGCCCCCAAGGCAGTCACAGGACCCAAGATCCACCACCATCTTCTGTCTTTTGGGAATTTGAATATTAAGTTGACATACACAGATATGGTGGCGATGGACAGCAGTTAGAGCTGAGTTTCCTGGCAGCAGCCATAGTAGAGAAGGTTCACCTGTTCTTACTTACCAGGCCCCCAGGGCTTCCCTGGTTCATGTCTTTCCTGAGGCATGGTCGATGATCCTCATTTCGGTGAGCTTCCCCAGTGTTCTTCAAATGGATTCATTTTGTGCTGAAGTTAGATAGAGGCCATTTCTGTTATTTGTCATCAACCTTTAGTATACGTACCCCCAAATGTAACACTTCATCTCTCCCCTGCTAATGGCTAATAACTTGACTTTATAGTCTATTAGTTAGCTTTTATCTCTTACTGGCAAGCAATGGCTCTAGGCAGAAAAGACTATGGATTTCTCTAAGTCACTTACTTGTTAGTATGAATTATTACTAACCCTTTAATTAAGGAGTATTTTGAAAGTGGTACAAGACAATAGCATGGAGGATGGGGAGAGCATATCACTGGTCAAGAAAGAGGAAATGGAGGTTCTAGAGAGACCATTTAACAGATTTCAGAGTTTCTCTAATGCTAACCCCATCTTCCTCATATCCTCCTCTCTCTTATTTCTCTATTCTTGACAACTCCAGTTCTTTTCAACACTTCTGGACCTCTAAGAAATCCTGGAAGCTGCTGATAGTCATTAAGAGAGGGCTACATTTCAAGTAAGTTAAACTCTTCCATGCATAGGGTCACCTCTCTGGCACCGAGTACGTCTCTGTAGATGGACACTCCCAGGTATAGAAAGCTTGCCGTAGCTCTCAACAGTCAATTCCTTTGAAGGTTAGTGCTTACACAGAGCCAAGTCCAACTTCCTGCAAGGTTCACCCATTGGCCGTAAGTTTTTCTTCTGAAATAAGTCTGCTGCTCCATCACCTACATTTTCCTTACAAATATTTGAAAATAGCAATCAAGGGAGCTTAAAGATTTCTCTGAGCAAAATGTAACCAGGTCTCACAAGGTGCACTTTTGCATCTGTTGATGAGCTCCTCATGCTGGATTGTGTCCCCATCTGTCATTGTGTTTTTAGAAAACATAAGGCCTAGAGTTGGACACAGAACAAACTCCAGATAAGGTTTAATCAATGCAAAGTAATGCAGGCCTATCACTTCCTTTGATCTGGAAATTACACTCCTAGTGCTATCATTGCCTATTTTGTTAACTTTCTAAATAGTTGTTTTGTTGCAAGCTTGGTTTATCCACATGAGAAGCAATCATGGAGTTAATAATGGAAAGTAAATAGAAAGAAGACATAGAGGCTCATATGCTGTGCTAGGGTATTTTGACTCTTACCTGTGGATGGCGGAAAAGCATAATCTAAACTAGGTCTTGCGTCTCCTAAATGCTTTATTTCCAATTGAATTTTTTGAACCAAAATACTTTCCTTTTGCCAAGGCTGTGCCCTGGGTTGGGGGAGCCCCCTGCGGGTTTGACCGTGTGGGAACTCCCCACTAGGGAGGGGCTGCATCATAATTAATACTGTCTTCCTCCATCCAAGGAGATTTCTGTTTCTTATTTTTAAGCATAGCTACATATATATATATATATATATATATATATATATATATACATTCATCCATTCTATCTTTAAATAAAAATAAAAAACTTGAAATGGAGAATCTTGCCTTTCTCCCTGTCCAATCTCATAATGATGATATCACCTTGGCTTTTATCTCTCAAGGTCATGTTGAATTTTGATTCTATCATTTATCCTATTGTCATTCCCTCTCAGGTTTGTTTCACTTTCAGATTTTCCCATAAGCCTTCCATATTTTTCCCAGGGCAGAGGAGCCTGGCACAGTTTAAGTGCTTCAAAGATAAATAAATGTCGGGGAGGATTTTGGAATCCCACTGACCATGGAATTATGGAATTTGAATCAAGTTACCAAGATTTCAAGGGGGATCCCAGAGGGATCCCCAAGATTTCAAGGGGGATCCCAGAGGGATCCCAGATGATAAGTGGGATCCCCTGGGAAGATCTGGCTTCAGACAGAACTGCAAAGACTGGCTGATTTGCACCCTCTCGCTAGGAGACTGATGAGGCCATGGAGGCAGGAGGAGAGAAAGTCATAAATGTGGAGGCAGAGTGAAGGGACAATGAAACCCGATGCAGCTATTCCCAGGTTCCCCAGCTCTGCTATTACTCTCAGTCTAGCAAAAAGCCTCTCTGCTTCCTCTCCCTCTGCTCAAGAGAATGGAAAACTCAGCATTACCCCCATGCTGATGACATCTTTTACTGTCATGGATTAAGAATGGCCTCCAAAGATAACTGCCCTGTTATCTGTTATTTCCAGACTGAACAGCCTAAAGTCACCCACTCTAAAATCAAAATCCTTTTCTTGGCTTTTTAATGGTCTAGTAAGATCTGCTAAGGAAATTCTCCAGGCTAAGATCGTAGCATTCATATACTATGGAAGGGGAAACTGCTCTTGGGCCAGCACGGGAGGCTTGTGTGGGTCCTCAGCCCTTCTTCAACCCCAGCAATGCCACTTTTATGTGTTCTCCATATGAGATTTCAGCATTGAATTTACCTAAATAATGTGTTCTATATTTTAAAAAGGACTCAAAAACACCTGTTCCTCGGAGTTTCGAGAACTTGATCTATCTCCTATTTGTCTTTGGGTGGGAGCAGAGGGAGATAGATAGAGGAAAATATTGACTCTGCCCATAGGTATTCTCTTGATTCATCTGCAAGTAGAGGCTGCTGTGGCCATCTATGTGTGTTAATTGCAAGAGATAAAACCCTCCTTAATCATACTTAACAACAAGGAGCATCCACTGGCTTATGTAATTGGAAAGTGCAAAGGGTCACTTGCTTCAGGCATGGCTGGATCCAGGTGCTCAAAGCTATCATCAAGCAGTTACCTCTGTTCTCATTCATCTTATGTGCTTTCTGTTATCTTGGTTTCTTAATTAATCAGGTGACCAATTTTAAACTAATCACCTTGTTCAGAAGATGGAGACTGCTAGCTGGCCAGCCTGGGTCATATGTCCACATCTGTGGGAAGGCCAGTAGGTAAGGAAGGGGCAGTCTCTAAAAAGAAATGAAAGAATCTATTACCAGAATGAAAGGAAAGGAATGTTGGATGGACAAAACAATAAAATTTATTCATCCCATTGGAATAGAATAGAGATAGGAGAAACTAAGGCACACATATATATAGAATATAATATATGGATGGGGATGGTATGGCAGATCAGTGGGGAGATGAGATGGTACTTATCAAAGGGTGCTGGTAAAATGGTCACTCATAGTGGGAGGAAAAAGGTGAAATTGGATCACTACCTGACAACATACCAAAAATGAATTTCAGATGAATTAAACTTTCAAACTCTTATGTAATATAGTGAAGAATATCTTTCTCACTTTAAGACAGGGAAAAAATTAAAGCTAAAAAAGCACTAAGTATAAGAGACTGACAAATTTAAGAATGTTATAATTAAGAAATTTTGTTGATCAAAGAAAGACACATTAAAGAAAATGAAAAGTCAAATTATAAACTGGAATATATACACTATATATACCAGACAAAGGATTAGTATAAAAAGACACAAAATATCAAAACATATAAAGAATTCTTACAATGCAATAATAATATGATGAACAAACCAATAGAAAAAATAAGCAAAAGACATGGAAAGACATAGTACTAACAACAAAAAATATGTAATAAACTTGTGAAAAGCTGCTCAACCTCATGGGTAATCAGGGAAATGCAAATCAAGATCTTAATGAGATGTGATTTTATATTCATATAATTGACAAAAATTTAAAAGTCTAACAAAACCAAGTGTTAATCAGGATGTGGAGCAGTAAGGATGCATACACAGTGCTAGTGGGAATGTGAACTAGTATAAAAATTGTGTAAAACAGTTTGGCATCATGATGTAATGTTGAACATTCATATCTCAAGTGAAGGAGCCATTCAATCCTAGGTGCACCCTTAAATTAATCTCTTACATATGTGTGTCAGCAGATATGACATGATGCTGATTTTAATAGCAATCTAGAGACAATCCAAATGCTTATTGACAGGAAAATGGATACATACATGGTGGTATATTTAGACAATGGAATATTATATAGCAGTGGAAATGATTGGTTGAGGCTACATGGAACAAGATGGATGGATCTTAGAAACATAACCACATACGGCATGACGCCTTTTCAGTACAATTAAGTAGCCACTGAAAACAAGATATCTCTTTTAGGCATACATATATATGTGATAATACTGTGTTTAAAAAAAGAAAAACAAGGAAATGACAAATGTAAAATATAGAACAATGGTTACTTCAGGGTGAGAAGGACCAGGGAGTAAACAGGTAAAAAGCACATGAATAAGTGTAAAAAGATCTAGCTCTGGAGTTGCCCTGTGGGCTCGTGGGTGTTCATTGTATGAATTGACTGTGACAGTGTGTCATGAATGGAGGATTTTCATTTATCTAACTCTGTGCTCCAGAGATCCATTTGGTTTTTAAGTGGTAAGCTGTTGGATATATGCATGTATGTGAAGGCAAAGATCAGTGCTAGAGAAATAAAATTTGAAGCCATTGGCTCAAAGATGATGTTTAAAGCCTCTGGAAGAGTCAGGATGAAGAGGAAGAAACCCAGGAGGGAGCCCTGTGGTCATCACCTTTAGAGACACAGCAGAGGAAGCTGGGCCACGACTGGCCCCTAAGGAAGGAGGAAAAGCAGTAGAGTGTAGTGTGCTGGAACCTAAGAAAAGAAAGCATCTGAAGAAGAAGGTAGTGGTTAACTGTGCTGAGAAAGGTCAGGCCAAAGAAATGACCACTGGATTTGGCAAGCTCAAGGTCATTGGTGACCTTGAGCAGAGAAGTTCCTGTGGACTGAGGGGAGATAAAACCTCTTGATCTCCAATGCCACTGCCCTGAGTCAGGCCCTTTTTGGTTTTCTCCCAGTAACACCCCTGCCCCAATCTTGTCTCCCATCAGGCTGTCCTCATATTATCACCATATTGGCCACAGGCCCAGCCATGACTGTCCCTGCTTACATCTGTTGGTGCCACATCTTTATGACAAGGCCCCTTCACAGTCGGGCCCCAAACAACCTTTCTTGACCTATTTCCCACATTCAGTACCCTTGTCACTCTACACCATTTCAAGTTTCTCTAAGTCACATGCCTGCCTACCTCCATGTGTGTGACCATTAGGGCCCTTCTACAGCCGCCAGTTTCTTTCTTTCTTTCTTTCTTTTTTTTTTTTTTTAAATTGGAGTATAGTTGATTTACAATGTTGTGTTAGTTTCTGCTGCACAGCAAAGTGAATCACTTATACATATACATATGTCCACTCTTTCTTAGATTCTTTTCCTACCTAGGTCATTATGGAGTAGTGAGTAGAGTTCCAGTACAGTACTCTCAGTATTGAGCTGTACAGTAGATCCTTATTAGTAATCTATTTTATATACACACTACTATATATAAAGCAGGCAGTTTCTTAGACTTTGCTCATGTAGCCCACGTAGTCTTCTCAGACCATCCTTCCCCCTCTTCTCCTCACCTGGCGGAGTTTGGGGGAGGAGGGCACCAAGCTGAGAGACGTGGGTACCTCACTTCTGATTCTGGCTCTGCCACTAATAAGCTTGGTGACTTGGAATAAAGCTCTTTCCTGCTCTGAGTCTCAGTGTCCTAATCTCTGAAAGGAGGGGGTTCAACTGGGGTTGTTTTAAGGGCCCTTCCATCTGGACTATTCTCTGATTCTAGGGACAGCGGTGCAGATTTATACTCTGAACTCCTACCATCAAACGTGTAGAAAGAGTGGCCGTTATCCTCTGTTAATATGAAACTCGCCTGGCCTTTGGCTAGTGGAGAAGTGGGTGGACCTGGCCTTTGGCTAGTCGAGAAGTGGGTGGGAGCACATAGTGAGAGACTTCACGTGGGATCCACTTTGCTGGGTGGTCCTCTTCCTAAAGATCAGGGCTGCGATGGGGCAGTTTTGTTTCCCTCGACAGGTAAGTGTGGCCAGCATCTAAGACTAGCTAATGGATCCTCACTGAGTCCAACACGGCCAGTTCCTGGTTTCAGATGCTTCTTTGAATTGCCAAGGCTTTGGGGACTAAACGAACATTTTATTTTAAACCATTGTATGCGACAGCAAAAGTGTTCCTCATGTTGAAATGCCTAGTGACGGCCAGTTTTATTTTTATACCCACCATTTCCTTGCGAAGAAATTAAACAAATAAACAGCTGCGTCTGTCTCTCCCTCTCTCTTTTCTGGCTTTGGGTCCACAGACAATACACTGCTTTCTGCACCATCTGCTGGCTCTGTAAAGGTAATGAACAAATGCCCACTATTCCCAGATGAGGCTGGTTTCTAAAGGACAAATCACACCAGGCAAACGGGAGAGGAACAAAATAAGACCATGGCAGGCATGCAGGCGGCTGCAGTCCCGGACCTCACCGGAGTGCGCTGTTACAGCCGCTTGGCCAATTTTAACTCCTGAAAATGAATTCAAATGGATTTAGCTAAGGAAATTGAATTTCACTCTTGCTGGGAGGCCCTAAAGAAGGGGAGAGGACAACTTCAGGGTGTCCAATATTTTTGTCTCTCAGATCCTGTCTTCTGTCTTTATTTATTATAGTTTTCTTAAGAAGGAGAAATAAAAACAGCCGTCAACAAAAGCTCAAGATACAAGATCGTGTGGGACACTGACCTTTGGCTTCGGAGGCTGGTAGATTCTGACATTCACTAACTGTCTGACCTTCCACATGTCATGTAGCCCCTCTGAGCCTCGTTCTCACACCTGTACAGTGGGGGCAATAGTGATACTGAGTTCAGACTCATTGTAGCAATGAATGAAATCATGAATTCAGGACAGGAGCCGTATCCAGCGTCTGGCCAGTACCAAGCCCATGGTCAGTGGTAGCTGTTGTTAACATTATCATTATCAGGTGAGGATCCATGACAGATGGCCTAATCCACCCCCAGCGGCAGGGAATTAATAACCTTTCTAGCAAGACCCATATTCTAAAAGGGGCAGAAGCACTGACTGTAAAAGAGAGACTAGAAGAGTTGATCTTAACAAAAACTTAAGCCTTAAAAAGATGTGTTTGGGGGCAGAAGATACAATTACAGTCTATACGTATTCAAAATTCCTGAAACCCAACAAAGTAAGTGTTTATTTGGACTAAGACTGAGGGATTGTAGTAAGAGGTATACAGTGGAAAGTTAAAAAGTGGGGGGGAAAAGACAGGTTGCAGTAAGATTAAAATAAGAATTGTGGAAGCAGAGGATTGTCTTCCTGGGAATGAGGAATTATTTGGTAGGCTTAAAGTTAGAGAGGACCAAACAGCAGATGGTTCTGTAATCTTACAGAGGCTCCTAGAAGACACAGAGCGAGGGGATGATGATGGTTGCTTCTTTGTTCTCTTTGCCTCTGACTGGCCAAGTCAGGGCTCAAGGAACCTGTTTCTGGTTGGTCAAAGAAAAACACCCCAGGTAACACTGTTCAGTGAGAGTCCCAGGGCTGCTGGAGGCAAAGTGAGAAGGTCGGTGTTTGTTTTCCTAGGCAACAAACGATGCCCTTAGTCAGTAAAGTGATAATGTCCACAGCCCCCTCCCTGATGGCTGGAACTTGATCTTTCTGGAGGGAAAGAGTCTTAGCAAGTATCAAATTCACCCACACTTGCCGCTGCTGCCAGATCTCTTAAAATGTCAACGTGCTGAGGGACACCTGGCTCGTTGCCAGATGAGCCACCAGCCAGCAGCCCAACCTGGAGAACAAAAGACACCACCATCCTTCCGCCCAGAGTTTGTTTAAGGGACTTTGCCTTCTACCTACTTGACAGCCTTCAATATTGACATTCTCCGTGGTGACAGCTGGGAATTCAGAGCACAGTGACCTCAGTGCATCCAATTCTTTCTTTGAAATCCATTGAAATCCCACCTCTTCCATGATGTATTCCTCAAGACCAGGACCAACCATAGATAAATGCTCCTTCCCTTGTCCCATCTCATGTCAGGGGCATCCTGCTGTCACTGTTCATTAGATCAACTTCCTCATAATAGAAGTAACTATTACAGTAGACAGTACAGGGGTGGGTTGGTTAACGGGGCCTGTGATGGCTCAGAGAGGTTTCCTATAAGAGGAAACCCTCAATTTTTAGTCAAGAGTAGGGTTTTCCTAGATAGATGAGGGGAGAATGGAATTCCAGCACAGAGTCTCGGAGAAGAGTTGATGGGTGGGGTCATACCCGTGGTCCTGTTTGCTTGGCTTGAATATTCAGGGGGCACTGAAAGGGGTTTGTAAAACTAAGATCAGAAAGGGCTTTGCATGACATGCCAAGGAATTTAGACCTTGGGGACAAAGAAAGCAATTTAAGGTTTTGAACACTAGTGACATGATTATATCTATTGAGAAGGCTCACTCTAGTAGCCATGGGGAGATGGATTGGAAAGTAGCAAGGGAAACCAGGGTACTGGTTATTTAAATCACCTCTGTGAAAAATGATGGGGGCCTGAAATAATGCAGCCATGTGGATGGGGAGTGGGAAGTAGGTGTGCGAGGAGGGGAACTTGCTCATTGTAAAATTGGTTGGCAGAAGAAAGGTTTCTGGGTGTGTGTTCATGGTTAGAATTCTGACTGTGCCACTTCATAGCTGGGTGATCTTTTGATGAGCTTTGGTTTTAGAATCTCTGAGACAAGATTGTTTTAAAGATTAAGTAAAATAACAAAGTTAAGGAAATCAGCCAGTGCCTTGCATATAGAAAATGCTCACGTGGTGGCATCACAAGTAATGGGTACAACGTGGGAAGAATCTCAGACGACCGATGACATCCAGGTTGCCCACCGCCATATTTGCTCAGGTCTGGAATTCCTCTATTAACGAGAGCGATATTTAAGGACAAACTTTTCCCATTTACTTTTGCATGTCCAGTGCCTATTTTGGTGCCCTATATGTGTTTTTCAGATTGAACGTAATTATTAAATTTAATCGAGTCGACTTTAAGGTGGAGACAGGAGGAAGAAAGTATCAGGGTGGCAAATTTATTGCTTGGATGATGATTTTGCACTTTTCACAAACACGTGCTTGCTTGATACAGCAGATGGGTTCAAGCAGATGGCGCTCTATTCTCTGGATTTTACAAAAGGGAACTGAAGTTCTGGTGGGGGGAGGGGGCAGTGAGGCACTTGTGCAAGGTTTGTTCCTGAGTAGTGGCAACGCTGGGAGAGTTGCTTTGAATCCCAGGACATAGCCTGTTAGGACAGAGGCCCTCTCAGAGCTCAGGGCATCCTCAGAAGAGGTGGTAGCTTCTTTAACTGTATCCTTGTGGGCATCCTCTCCCTCTTAACTGGACCCGGCTGCTGTTTGCAGAGCATTCACATGCTGAAATGTGAGTTGGAAATTCTACAAACAGCAGCAGTGGACACAAGACAAAGGATGGGCATTTCTGGAGCACACAGTTGAGGAGTGGCCAGCACCAAGCCCTCTCTTGATCACCCCGGCTCCTGTGGCTATGACACTGCTGAGATCTGTGACGATAAATGACAAAGACTATACAACAATCTAGGCCTCTTTCCACCCCTTTTGTCTGCTTTCTTCCCTGTTCCCACCCTTGAAATGGCATTCTAATATTTATGGAACAAGACCTGCCTGGCATTGGAGAGCTCCCCTGGCACCACCTGCCTTTTCTGTCCCTCATCTGTCCTCCTCCCTTTACAGGCACTTTCTCTTGTAGCCAGTCTGAATGACCTTGGGCTTTCCTGCTCCTGAAACTTTGCCTGTGCCTATAGTGTCTTACGCTGGGGGCAGGTAAACTTGACTTCAAGCCCCCACTCTGTAATTTATTAGCTGTGTGATCTTGGGCAGGTTTTCATAACTTCCCTGAGCCTTGGTCTGTTCATCTTTACCAAGGAGATAATAATCCCTTCCTTGAAGACTTGTGCCGAGAATTAAATAAGCAAACGTATGCCAGGTGCTATCACGTACCAAGTACGGGGTACCATCCACCCTCATCTTCTAAGGTCAATTCAAGACCAGCCTCCTCTGTATCCCTGGTCATCACACAAAGCAATCTCACCCACCTCTGACTCCTCGAAAAATAATAATAGCTGAGGTTTACTGAGTATTGACTCTGGACCCAGTACTATTTTCATGGATAATCTCAGCTGATGGCACCACAACCTTAGGAAGTAAGCATCCTTCCTACCTGTGTGTTAGAGTCTTAGAAACTAAGACTTAGCAAGAGTCAGCAGTTTGCTTAGGGTCAAGCAGCTAAGTGGGAGCAGGTGGATTCCAACCCAGGCATTCTCATGCAGGGCCAGCACTTTCAACTGTGATGCTGTGCTGGATCTGAGATGTCTACAGCTGAAAGTGACATCCTGGGAGACGTAACCTAAAGTTCCTCATACTATGCGTTCCACTCAGCAGGCACTTAGGGAGGCCCTAGTATGTGCCAGCTGTGTGCAGAGAGAACAAACAAGCAAGGTCCAGTCGTAAGGAACTCAGAGTCAATTGAGAGGGACATAGGCACAGAAATCAATGCCACTCAACATTGCAGGCATGGCACCTGAGCTTGTGGGCAAGCGTGGTCACGGTCAGTCCAGGGAAGTCAAGGAGGGCTTCGTGGAAGAGGTGGTCACATGTCTTCCCGTCTGGCACCTTTCTCAAGAATTAGCATTTCTGGATCATCCCTTACCTTTAAACTCCTTTTTTTCCCTTCTTCCCTTACCTTTAGAGGGAGGAGTTTGCCTTATAATCTTAGGAAGTTATAAAAAAACACCATAGACTGGGTGGCTTAAATAGTAGATATTTGTTTCTCGCAGTTCTGGAGGCTGGAAGTCTGAAGTCAAGTTGTCAGCAGGGCCAGTTCCTGGTGAGAGCCCTTTTCTTAGCTTACAGTCAGTCACCTTCTCACTGTGTCTTCACATGTCAGAGAGAGGGAGCTCTGGTCTAAGAAGAAGCTCCTCTTCTTATAATGGTACTAAGTGCATCACGGTTCCCACCCTCATGACCTCAGTTAGCCCTAATTACCTCCCAAAGGCCCCATCTCCAAATACCACCATATTGTGGGTTATGGCTTCAACATATGAATTTGGGGGGAACAGAAGCATTTCGTTCATAACAGAGGTCTTTAATATAACCAAGTATTAGATAGAATTCTGCAGGTATAATAGCATGGTGAAGTCATACAATGAGAGAGAGGAAAACAAGGGAGTTATCTCTTTGTGTTGCAGATGCTCCTGTGAAACATCTAAAGCTTGGAAGATCCAACATCACTGCTTTCAGGTAGCAGAAAGTCATCAGGCAGGGAGGTTCTGAGGCAGCCCCTCTGGGATGCAAAGACAAAATGGCTGTGAAGGAGGAGAAAACGAAGATTCCAAGAGAGGGTGAGACTCCTCCTAGCTGCCCTTCCAGGTGGATTCTGCAGAGAAGGACAGGTTAAGCGATGGGGAAGGGAAGACTTGTCTTGTATCTCCATCTAGACTTCCCGTGTGGGTGTGACCAGCAGGGACGTTTATTCTGGAATCATACTGATCATACCCAGGCGCCTTTCCTGACACAGGAAGCAGAACTAAAGAGAGAGCAAGAGCATCTTCTCTGTGAAGCCAGGAACCCTGTTTTGCTTTGTGCAAAGTCAGGGCTCCATTTGAATTTTGAACCCCTACTCAGTGGCTGCTCCCTCAGCATTGACTCAGCCATGACTGATCATTCACAACCATGAACCCAGCCCATGCTCCTCCCATGCCCCTCTGTTTCCTCTCTCTGCTGGTCTAGATTTTGTTGCTAGACCTCCAATTCTGCACTCGACGCCCAGCTGTTCTCTCCCACCCACACCAAGGGGTCCCCACTCCTCTCCCTGTTCTCTGTTCTGTCTCCTCCTTACAGTCGGTCAAGTTTGAAACTTGCAGGGTTTATGATCCGTTCCCGTGGGGCTCTTGATTCTACATATCTTTCCCTTCTGGTGCCACTTTGCATCCAAAGATGCTCCAGTGGGCATTTTTACCGAGTGGGATGCTAAAAAGATCCTGGAGTTGGTGTCAGAAAATCTTCCATCTCAGTCTCAGCTTTCTCACTTACCGGCAGGGAGATGTAGGTGTGTGTCAATCCCTCTGACCCCAGGCTCCCTCCTGCCAGGGTTTGTGAGGGTCACCACCAAAGCTGTGGAGTTAGCACTGCACACACCACCTCCTGGTAAATGGGGCCGAAGTGTGACACCCACACACCAGGGCTGGTGAAAGAGCCCTGTCTTGGGCTCTGTTCCCGAGAGGAGAGGAAAGAGGTGCAGCTTCAGAGACTCCAAGCCCTGAGGGCAAACAAGCCCATAAGAACCCGACAAGTTCTTTCCCGGCCACAGTTAAGGAAACAAAGGCTCCTTTTAGGCTGCACCCTTCTCCCAAAGTCCCTGAGCCTCCTCCCTGCTTCTCAGAATGTCCTCAGGAACAGGTGGCCCTTGTCTTGGTGATACAGAAAATTAGGTTCAAAGAGACTGATGACTCATTTGAGGTCACTGGAAAAAAGGTGTCAGATCTCTACCTGGGTTCTGCTCTCCCATCACTGAGTCTGCTCCTCCCAGCACTACTCCTCATCTGCTAATTAAGAATCTACCTGGTGGGGGCTTCCCTGGTGGCGCAGTGGTTGAGAATCTGCCTGCCGATGCAGGGGACACGGGTTCGAGCCCTGGTCTGGGAAGATCCCACATGCCGCGGAGCAACTAGGCCCGTGAGCCACAACTACTGAGCCTGCGCGTCTGGAGCCCATGCTCCTCAACAAGAGAGGCCGCGACAGTGAGAGGCCCGCACACCGCGATGAAGAGTGGCCCCCGCTTGCCACAACTAGAGAAAGCCCTCGCACAGAAACGAAGACCCAACACAGCCATAAATAAATAAATAAATAAATAAATAAATAAATAAATAAATAAATAAATAAATAATCTTCCTGGTGAAGCAAGTGCATTTACAAAACTCCCTCTGTTTGCAAAGTGCTATTGAAATGTGGTTACAAGAGGAGACTTCTATGAGTTCTCCATCCTGGAGGACTCTACAAGCTGAGCCCAGACAGGTGACAGATGACGTCTGACCAGTCCCAAGTGGTGCTAGGGGCTGCACTGAACGTGGATGCAGGTAAGGCTGAATGGAAAAGGAGAGTCTGAGTAGTATTGAGAAAGAGAGGGGAAATCACACAACACAGAGAAGGTGGAGGAGGCGTGTTCTTGGAGCAGCTACCAGCTGAAAGAGGTGGGGCCTCAGTGGGTGTCGACCTGGCCACCAACTGCCTCTCTAGGGTTATCCTCCACCATCTGACCCCAGGCCGCCCCAGAAACCAGGGCTCCAGGTGTACTTGCTGTTCCTGGAACACGCTGGGCTCTTTCCTGCCTCCCTGACTCTGTACACATATTTCCCCACCCTGGAATGCTCTTTTCCTCTCGGGTCTACTGGAAGAAGAAACACCTGGCTCAATCTCTCCTCTTCAATGAAGCCTTTGTGGACTTCTGTAGGCAGAGATGACTACTACTGCTTCAGGCTCCATCTGAATTGCAGGGAAAATAACAACAGGTTCTTGAGGGCTTAGTGCGTGTGCGTGTATATATGTGTGTGTGAACTATATAGAGATCAATAATAGATAGACAGATAAAAATCTCACTCAATTCTTAGAGCAACTCTGCACTATTATCGCCATTTTACTGCTGAGCCTCCAGAATGGAGGGTTGGAGAGTTTAAGGAACTTGCCCAAGATGATTCAGCTCCTGAGTTTGGATTGAAGCTCAAACTATTGCCTCCTTTCTCAGACACTAGGAAATGCTTTCTATATGCAGAAGCCTATGACATCTGATTCACTTACCTAACGGCCTCTCCTGTCAGGGCCTGGCTCTGGAGCAGAAATCCAGTGCACATCTATTGAATGGAATTGATTTGAAGAGAGCTGGCAATTAGAAGGCTTCAGAGACGGCGCTCAGGCAATGGGACAAGGTGCTTCAGAATAAGGTGCCCACAGCAAGGTCACCATGAGAGCACCTAAGTGCAGAGCAGGGAAGCTGCCAAGGAGCCCAGGTCACTGTCCTCCATGTTCCTGAACCCAGATCAAGGCCCTCCAGCCTCCCACACTCCACAGCCTACATGGCTATTGCGATGGAAGGAGCCTGCAGGGGCCCTTGGACCCCCGCACCCCATCACCACCCGCAGTCACCATCACTGTTGGCTATTCTGCAGCTTCCACTCCCCTCCACCCTCTGTGTCCCACTTGCGAACCCTCGCTGGTCTCTGTCCAAAGACAGTGTTCACAGCTTCCAAGAATGTCAATTGCACAGCGGCAGGATGCTTCCCCGCCTTTCCCATCACCACTTTAAAGCACCCAGCAAGGCAAGAGAGGAAGGAGGCTGTGAAATTCTGCTCACAGGAAGACGATGGGCTGCTTGGTGTTTTATTGTTTGTTTTTCCAAGCTTGAGATCCCTCCCTTCTTCCATCAGGCACAAAACCACTAGGAGACCAGTGGCTGGGGCCGGCCTCCCAAAGCCAGTGAGCGCCAACAGCAGAATGGATGCCAGGCGCACAGGACAATGGCCTCTTCAAGCCACAGAAAGTTGCTCAGTGCTGTATTGTTTGCATGTGATGCAGCTTCTTGAACACACACAAACACTCCCATTTTTACCAGCCCCGTGACGGTGACTTAATTACTGCTGAAGATGCGAGAGCTGATTCAAACTGCAAACCTCTCTCCCCACCCTAAAAGGGAAGGAAACAAAACCAAGCCCCACATACAGAAAAAAAAAAAAGAGCCAAGCATTGTGCAGGGTGGGAACTCTGAAGCGGGTACCAGGTGCATTAATTACACTTGATTGCGTGTTGGTTTACGACTGCGGTCGCTGGTGTGTGATGATCTGGCCCAGCATCTGTGCCGAAGGATATCCTTGGTATTTTGCAAAGCAAGATGAATATTGGCCAGATGGTGACTTCACGAGGACATAATTCACATAGCATTTTGCTGCCCCAACACAGATTTCTGTGAAGGAATCTTGAATGCCATGCCGAACAAAACAGAACAAGAAAACCCAACCCCCCGAGGAGAAGGTGCAGCCGTAAATTGAAGATTAATGGTCTCGACAGTGACTCCGACAGGAGCCCAAATGGCAGGCAGATCCCAGGCTCCAAGCTGCACATCTTGCCAAGCCGTGTCCCTGTCACAAGGTGTCACTCCTCAGGAAATGTCACTCCGCAGGAAACCGGGTCACTTACCTATTTTGTTAATTAAGTTTGCGTGGGGACAGGCCTCGTCAGCACCTGCTTGCTCGGTAATTTGATTTTGATGGTGACCAAGGGAAGAATGTGCTTTCGGCTTCAGCAACCAGGACTCTTTCTGGGTGCCAGAAAGGACACTGGGAGAGGAGCAAACGTCTGTTGAAAACTCTTAAAAAGAAAAAAACAAAACAAAACCTGGTGTTATTGGGCCATGAGCTAGCAAGCAAAATAGCCCAGTTCCAAGATGGATTAGGAAAGTTCTTGCTCTGAGGAGTAACGTGTATCTTACCCACATGGAGTTAAAAGAGTAGGCGTCACACACCTGTCGGTGGCATTTTAAGTGTGGTCAGCCTGTCTGGAATCCGTGCGATTTCTACAACCTACACACTTCAGTCCTAAACCACAGAATGAGGACATGCAGACTGAAGGTCACTCTGCTTCAAAACAAGGTCAGCCCAATACAGTTCAGAAGCAAATATAACCAGGGTAAAGTATGTGGCTTGGGTGTGGTCTCCTCATCCCTGGGGTCTCTGCCCACAGACCCTCCGTGTCATAATGATGCAGGGCCCAAGAGGCAAGACTGGTCCTCGCCTCCTTCAGGACAAAAGCCAGCCTAGAAAACGATGTTGCTGCATTGTGTTTTTGCTGTTGTTCATTTGCTTCAAAGGGATAATCACATCGTGTTAAAGGAATAAATAAGAGTAAAAACACCAACTGAGGCCACACCCACTTGCACACCCACTGTGTGAGACTCACACATCCCCATCCATCAGTCTCTGCAGCCTGCTGGCAGGTGTACTTGAGAGAATGGACCCTGGCCTCAAATGGGCTGCTGTGTGACCTCATACAAGCGACTTGATCTCCCTGAGAGTCAGGGTCCTCAGGGGTTAAACAGGAATAAGAAGAGGACCTAGTTCACAAGCTGGTAAAGACTGATTGAGAAGATGCTTTGAAAGCGTAGTACGGAGCCTGGCACTTAGCAAGTGCTCATAAAAGGTCAGCAACTATTATTACCCAGCGTGGCAGCTGTGGAAGTGAAACAGTCTCTAAACCTCCACCAAGGGCACATCTGTCTTAAGCGGTAAAAATAAGATCGGAACCCAGGCCCTTCTGGGCTCTTGCTTCCTGCTCTGTTCGACGGATGCAAATTCATGGCACAAAGCCCAGTGACAACAGGGCCTCCTCTACTGGCATGATTTGGCAGGCTACCCTGGCAAACAGCCCACCTTGCCCCATAAAAAAACCTCTATTGTTTCTTAGGAAGGCTTTTTGATCCCCCCAAGTAAAATGCTGTTTGCTGTGCCCCCAGAACAGAAACTGCTCAGGGGGGCGGGCCCCTCCTGCTAGGAATCTGGGGGCAGACACCAGCCAGGAGGGGCCGGCAGGGTGACTCAGCAGAAAATGACCTGCTGCTTAGAGCCCGCCCACCCTGCAGGCCAGAAAAGGAAGGCCTCTGTGAAGCAAACAGAAAAGGACACTGCTCAGGTCCCAGGGCCCAAAGTGTCCTTTGTCCATGGGGACTTCAGATGGGAACCGCCCGTGTTGACATTTCAGCTGGCAGAACAGGCCAGGCCTGGCTGGGAGAGGCAGGAACCCCCCTGCGGTGCTAGGAGCGATGGTCCACACCCTGCAGCCTCTGTCTTGAGCTCTTTATGCATATTAACTGGTTTACTCTCATAGCTATGAGTTGTCTTTTTCATTATTCCCATCTTGAAAACAGGGAAACTAAAGCACAGAGAGGGCAAATAACTAACCCAGGATAGCACAGCCATTAAACGGGGGAGCTGGGATTAAACCAAAAAAGTCTGGCTTCTAAGCGAGGGGACACAGCGGCCAGCTCTGACCTGGCTGCAGGCTATTCCTTCCCTCTGTGCTCTGGGGCTCCTGGGGGAGCTTCGAGTTGCAGGCAGCATTCCACAGTTTCCTAAACCTGGGCACTTCCCTCCATCCCTGCTTCACCTGCCCTGTGAAGGCCTCACCTCTCTTCCCTGGATGCTGTCACTACCTCCTAACTGGTCCTCCTTTCATCCAAATGCCCCACCCTCAGCCATCCTGCCTCACAGTTGATGCTCCAGCAAAACTTCTGCTTAGAGGAACCGCACATGCGGTGCTGGCCCTGCCCTGTCTCGGCTCTTGCTGTCCTTACTGGGAGCAACATTCCTCCCCAGCCTCTCTATGACCGACTGTTCCAGTCAGCACTCCACTCATGTACCCTCCAGTGTGTATGTCTAATGCTGTGCTTGAGGGCGGGGAACTTGTCTATGACTTTGCATCTCCCACCTTGGGCACCATTCCTGACACACAGCAGGTACTCAACGAATGCTCGTTACACAAAATGAATGATGGGTGACTCCATCGCTTGCAAGAGTCAAAGTACCACCCCTGCGGGGGTCAATGGAGAGTCCCTGTGGCTGGCTAAGGACTTGCAGTCCTCTACTTCCGGGTCCCTGGAAGGATGCACTCACTTCCTGGCTCCGTGACACTGGGGGACAGAAACTGACATGTGGCCAGTTCTGGCCAACAGGTTGTGAACGGAAGAGAGGTATGTCGCTTCTGGGCTGAACATTCAGTTACAGGGCAAGAGCCTCAGAGCGTGGTGACCAGCACATTGGAGAGGGCAGCAGTTTCATCGGCCTGGGCTCCTGTGACAGGGAGAGACAGAGTCCTGTGATGAACATGTCATGTAAGATCACATCTTTGTTGTTGGAGGTGCCTGAATTATCTTCGGCTAACCTTTCTTATCCTGAGGGACGTACCCTGAATCTATTTTTAATAAAATCTTATGACCTGGAAAGCCATATTTGAGGCAACCTAAGGAAAATTCAGATGCTAAATCATTTGTAAAGAGCCTTTTGTTTCTAAATCAGTCCCAAACAGTAACAGTTATTTTTTGTTGTTATATTTGTTATAACTAGTGTCATTTTTTATAGCAAATAGCTGACAGATGTCAAAATGGTGAACACCATGAGATAAATAACTGCTGTTTAATCACAGTGATGGGTGGTGAGTAGCCCCGGCCCATGCTACTGGGGGGCCTGAACCAGAGCACCGGTGCTGGTAACTTCAGAACATGTCTGGGAATTCGAGTCTGGTGTCTGCCCAACACTGGTCTTGATTGCTCATGCCCAAATCATCAGCTTTTATCTGTGGTTGCCCTAGTTCTTATATAAGGCCGTGGTCCTGAGAGCTCCCCCTGGGATCCAACTGGCTTTAGAAAGGTGTCCAGCACTAACCTCAGATGAGACCTAATTCAGGTGAGGGTCAGAGATGGGAGGGTCTTTGAAAGAACCGTCCTTCTCCATCAAATTCTTCTTTGTCCTCTTTCGCCTTCGGTTTCAGGCACCCTGTGGTCCTCACTTGCCAGCTCCTCTCCAGCCTTACCACTGGGCTTCACTTCCTCTTCTTGCCCAAACGATAGCATCGTTTACTAGATTTGTGCCTCTTTATCTTCAGACTGCAGGCTTCCTCTCCTCTGTGGCTTATGGCCTCCATTTGTGACATGATTCACTGGGAGAAGCTCACTTCTTCCACCTTTACCACTTCACCCTGCCAGGAAGGCTGTTCTGAATTGCTCACACCAAGGACAAATTTCGCAATGTCACTGGGGCACAGGAGAACATTTGTAAGAAAATAAGAGACCGATTTTAGAGTCTTAATTTTATAAAATTACACTGTTTGCCCTCCCTGACCTTCTGTCTCTCTCCCTCCCTCTCTCTCTCTTCTTCCCCTAATTCCCTTCTCTCTCTAATTCCAAAATCAGTCATAATAATGATGGCATTGGCTTCCACTGTAGGGTTAGGTATCTGGGGCAAGCTCTGCTCTTGAGTTTGTCCTCCCTCGACTTTTATGACCATTTGGATGGTAAGGCCTCAGGGAGAGGCAAGGATCAGAGGATAGGATCAAGAGAAAAGGGCCCATGTGACTGCTCATCTGCCTTGCACTTGGCGTCAGATGGGCCAGACTCCCAAGTTGTCATGCTTGTTGTCTGTCCTGGTCCATCAGAGCAGAGACTCCCCAGTGGGACTGAGAGTCCAAGCACCTTAATAATAAACTAAGTAACATCTTCAACTATCACTTCTAAAATGAATTAAATATCTTTTTCTTTATTCCTCACTAGATTTGAGTGTTTCACATCTTTCTTCCAGGATAATTCAAGAGCTAGAGCTACAGCTACAGACAGACACAGAGGTAGAGAGCGTGCACCTACCAAGGGTCAGTCATTGTCCTATGCACATGATATGCCTTATCTTAGTTCATCCTCACAACCATCAAATGAGGTAACTGTTGCTTAAGAGAGTTGAATTTAAATAACTTGCCCAAAGGGACACCACTGGGAGTGGTGGAACCGATAGACCCCTGCAGTTGACCTCTTAACCACCACACTATGAATACTCTCTAGGTCTACCTAACATCTCACCACCCCTACACACTCAACCAGCCAAAAACTCACCAGGGCCTCCTAAGTGCCTCTCTTTATAGACTCTCATTTTCAGCACACAGGCTGCCCACCCCAGCTTCATATCTTGCCCTCAGTCTGAGCTCCTCTCTCTCCTCACCCACAGCATCTGCTGAGTCACTAAAGTTTGTTGTTTCCTTCTTTGTGTAGCTCTTCATACCCTCCCTTTCCTTTTGGGTCTCACTGCCACCCCCAAGCCCAGTCCTTCATGATGTCATGTCTGAACTACTGTAATTGCTCCCCAATTTGTTTTCCTGGTTCCTCCCTTCATCCTGTACTTATTATGATGTGATTAATTTCCCCAGAATGTTACTTTGCACACATTGGCTTCTCCATGCTTACACTCTGCAGGGGTGCCCCATTTAATAAAGTCCATCCCCTTCCCCAGGATCTACAATGTGATTACCTCAAATTCTCTAGTAGAATCTTCATCTCCTACCAAGCTGGTTGTTTCTTCAACTTTCTTCAACATATATTGTGTTTTCCACACCACTTTCCATAGAGTTCCTCTGAAGTGAATGGCCTTTATCTCTCTCTCCACTTGCCAATGCTCTGACCTATCTTCAAGGGCTACCATAGGAATAATACCCTCCATGGAGCATTCCCCATGCACTCCAACCTTCCCAGATTATTACCACTTCTGAATCTTATAATTGTGTCGGGACCACACATTTGGTTCGAAGCCAAAGATGCCTTAGTCATCTTTTATGAGGCTATCTATCTGGTCTCAGCTACTAGTTTATACACTCAGAGTGGATCTTTGCTTGACTGTAACCAAACATCTCTAATTTTCCAGGACAATATTGAATCAAAATATTGTGCTTGTTGTAAGATCATAAACCCTGATTTTGCTTCAGAAAATAGAGTAGATGAAGACACATATATCCCATTTTTATCTCCAGTGCCTAACTCAAAAGTATGTAATAAAAACTGGTCAAGTCTGACTAGGTCTTTTTTTAGCCATATGACCATACATTAGTCTCCTTCCTTCTCTTGGTCTGTTATTTAAAATGTGGAATTGGGTTAAATGAGTGATTGCCAGAGTATAAACATTGCAATTCTTAGAGTTCTAGTGACCTTTTTTTTTTTTTAAATTTATTTATTTATTTATATTTGGCTGTGTTGGGTCTTCGTTTCTGTGCGAGGGCTTTCTCTAGTTGTGGCAAGCGGGGGCCACTCTTCATCGCGGTGCACGGGCCTCTCACTATTGCGGCCTCTCTTGTTGCGGAGCACAGGCTCCAGACGCGCAGGCTCAGTAGTTGTGGCTCATGGGCCTAGTTGCTCCGCGGCATGTGGGATCTTCCCAGACCAGGGCTCAAACCCGTGTCCCCTGCATTGGCAGGCAGATTCTCAACCACTGCGCCACCAGGGAAGCCCTAGAGACCTTTTTAAGAGTGTTCTGGGGGAGACAGAGATGAAGGAGGGCCAAGCAGATAGTCCCCCCCATCTTCCAGGTCCTCACACCTTCTTCAGAGTTCCTTGTCTTAAATCTATTCATAGGTTTATATTTCTGCCCACAATTTCATTTCTACAAAGCATTCTCCATGGCTTTAAAATATTTAAAAATTACTGGAATAGATTATTTCTAAAGTTTCTTCCAGATTTTCCTTTTTTTGTCTCTTGCTGAAGATAAAGGAGAGTAATGCATGTACTGAGTCCTTACTATGTGCCAGGCACTGTACTCACTGTAGATACTCTGATTATTCCCATTTTATAGGGGAGGTTAAGCGCTTACATTAAGGCTGCATGTGGTGAATAAAGTCAAGATGTGAGCTGAACGCATTGTGACTTAACCATTACACGGGCTTTGTGGTTTGTCCAGGGAGAAAGGTGAGGAACTGGAGCATGCCCACACTTTGCCTGCTTTGTGATGAGAAGATAGCCCAAATGACAAAACAGGGCTTATGACCTTTGCAGAGCTGTTTGGTGAAGGTGGGTCAGTCAGCTGGTCAACCTTCATCTCATCTAGGAATGAAAAGCTTGGATAGGAATGTCTGTAATATCCATGAATGGTGTATGTTCTTATCTCTCTGTGTTGTTTGAAGTCTAGAAGAAAACTGGGCTTGCAGGGATTTAACTCGATCTGACCTTCTGAGGGTTAAGTATTTCTGGCGACACCGCTGATCTCTCCAGCAAACCACAACATGGCTCAGAACTCTTGGCATTGAATTGAGCCCACAAGAGCCTTCCCTAAGCTTACCCACAAACCAAGATACACAAGGCAGGTGTTTCTAGCCAGTGACTATCTTATACATAGCTATGCAAATCCAAGGCTTTACTGACCCTAAGAGACACCAGAGAATCTTAAATAGAAAATATGAACAAAGGAAACTGGCAATTCTATTCAGAGAGAACTGGTTCCCAACTGAAATCGATTCCAAGACAAGCAAGATTTAACCACAGTCAGACCATTTGCCTAGGAACCTTCATCAGGAACTAAATCACACAATAAAATCTGTAAGTTCCTTGTACCCAGTGCTGCCAAGATGTATGAGAGGGCCTGGCCCTGCCACTCAGTCAAACCCAACAAATCATTTTCCCCTCTGCTGACAACGGCTCTCTGTGTGCTGTGGCCTGATTGGAAACCACATTAGTATTTAGCAAAAGCTGTTCCCTGAAGCTGATTTTCCAGGAGCCATGATATAATTTCGCTCGGAAGTCATGAGCCTGATTTTGAAACTGTTGATATTGTTATGGAAATTATGGCTGCACTTGATTCCAATCAATCGGGTTTTAATTTTTTTAAAAAACTAGGGCAGAGGAGTTGAATGAACAGGGAAATTAGGCCTTTAACAGAGAAAAAAAACACAATAGAGTATTTCAGAGGATGAATACAGTAAATTATAAAGCTGAAAAAAAAAAACAAACCCATGGCATTTCGCTGCAATTCTAGCCCATTTTCCACCTCCTTCTGTTCATCCTTGGAGATATCTCCCCCTTCCCCAAAAACACTCACAGTCGCCTTAGCTTCAGTACCTTTTGTTTTATCACCTCCTGACTCGGGAGTTGCATGATTGAGGTCTCCCAGGCGGGGCTCTTGAGGACAGATAATAACTCTTTGTTGACTAGAGTTCCACCTTTCTTCTGAAGCTTTCAATGGCCTAGAATAAGGCCCTACCATATAAGTATAGCAGATGTTACTGAACTTCTATTTTCTGAGTAGAAAACTGAAGGAAGTGACACCCTAGTGGAAAGGCCATGACTCCTATTTTATTCATTTTCAAATTTGAGGAGTGGCCTTTATGTGTACTTAAAGAAATGGGGGGGAGAGAGTTCTTTAATAGTTTCCTGAGAATAAAGCAGTTTTTATTTTTAAAAAAGAGAATGAAACAAAGGAAGGGAGGGAGGGAGGGAGGATGGCAGAGAGCAAAATAAAGCCAAGACTACAATCATTCACTGTGGAATGAACCTACCAACGTAGGTTTTCCCTACAATGACTGTAGTTTGCAAAAGCATGTAGAAAAAAATAGATGCGGCCCCATCTTCTGGCAGTGTGGAGTAATAGCTGGAGCAAACATTGATTTCTGTGATGTCTTTTGTTTTGTTTTGTTTCTATTTTAAGGTACTCCTCGAGGTTTGTCTCTCCTGGAGGCAATTGTCATCAGGAGATAACTATTGCCTTATCAATATTTCTATTCCCAAAAGCAAAAATGGGACAGGTGAGTGGCTGTCAAGGAAGCTTTGGGATCTGACGCCGAAGCACATCTCGCGTCTGTCTGTGTGTATACCAGGCATCGGTCCAGAAGTCATAGCTGTCTTCCATGCAGAAAAAGAGGTAATGCCCCTGGGAATAGCTGAGTGAAATAGAGAAACACCATGGACCTGAATGTTCTAGAAAGATATTTTGTCAGCTGGTGCTGGTGACAACCCCACCACGCAGCTCCGGCATAACAGGATGGCATCCAAGTTCTGCAAGTACGGTGGGTCATGGAGCACAAACGCAACCCTCACCTGCTTCTCAACAATGACTAGCTCTTCCCCAAGGCAAAAGTTCACAGAATCCAGATCCACCCAGAGCAGATTTCTGAGCAAGAATTCTGTGAAGTGTTTATGTGAGGTGGTGAGGATTGGCAGACAGAGCAGTGGTGACAAGAAGACGTGGTAATGCTTTCTTTTTCCTGAGATAAAACAAAGAGAAGTGTGAGAAGCAGCTGGCTGAGTCTGAGGGTTGGACAAGCACAACGCTTGGTTTTCCTTCCTCTGTGCCCCCCAGGGGTGCCTGGCTATAGACCTTGTCATGGGATGAACTACCAGAGTCTTCCAGCTGGGGTGGGTCTGGATGAAGAGCTGACCCAAAAGGCACGTTCCTTCTCCCCTTCAATCTCAAATGAGGGTCCCCAACATCCCATGGAAACGGCAATTTGTGAAGAGGTCAGATCATAACAACACTGTAAAACCTGAAACAGGATGGAGGTGCAGGAAATTAAGTACCTACGTAGGCTATAACACCAAGGACATGAGTCTCTTTGTTCTGAAGCCAGGGAAATGTCTCAAATTTCATATCAAAGTACAAACTAAAACCAAGAGCACCCATATGTGACATCTTGTGGGATCAGTGACCACAATCTCTCTAGAGCGTTCTGGCACTGGCTTTCCCTGCCTCCACCGTTCAGTCCCATTCCAAGGGGGATTGGGGAATGCAGCTGAGGATTAACCTCAACACAATCATAATATTGGCGACAACAGTAATAACAACTGCAATAACTAATCTATACTGTGCTCTTATCATATGCCAGGTACAATATGAAGCACTGTGCATGAACTGTCACACTTAATGTTTATTTTTTTTATGGACGTATAGTTGATTTACAATGTTGTGTTAATTACTGCTGTACAGCAAAGTGATTCAGTTATACATATATACATTTTTTTATATTATTTTCCATTATGGTTTATCATAAGATATTTAATATAGTTCTCTGAGCTATACAGTAGGACCTTGTTGTTTATCCATTCTATATATAAAAGCTTACATCTGCTAACCCCAACCTCCCACTCCATCCCTCCCCCAACACCCTCTTGCTTGGCAACCACCAGTCTGTTCTCTATGTTCATGATTCTGTTTCTGTTTCATAGATAGGTTCATTGTGTCATATTTGGATTCCACATAAAAGTGATAGCATATGGAATTTGTCTTTCTCTTTCTGACTTACTTCACTTAGTATGATAATCTCTAGTTACATCAATGTTGCTGCAAATGGCATTATTTCATTCTTTTTTATGGCTGAGTAGTATTCCATTGTATATAATGTACCACATCTTCTTTATCCATTCATCTGTCGGTGGACATTTAGGTTGTTTCCATGTCTTGGCTATTGCAAATAGTGCTGCTATGAACATAGGGGTGCATGTATCTTTTTGAATTATAGTTTTGTCTGGATATATGCCCAGGAATGGGATTGTAGGAGCATATGGTAATTCTATTTTTAGTTTTATGAGGAACCTCCATACTGCTTTCCACAGTGGCTGCACCAACTTACATTCCCACCAACATTGTAGGAGGGTTCCCTTTTTTCCACACCCTCTCCAGCATTTGTTATTTGTAGACTTTTTAATGATGGCCATTTTGACTAGCGTGAGGTGGTACCTCATTGTAGTTTTGATTTGCATTTCTGTAATAATTAGTGATGTTGAGCATCTTTTCATGTCACACTTAATGTTTAAAACAAAGCTGTGAGGCAGGTATACTTATGAACCTCATTTTTTAGATGAAAAAGGGAAGATCAGCAAGAGCAAGATAGGATTAGCACACCAAAGATCATCCACTTATTTTTTTTTTCATGTATTCATTAATTCAGTTTTCTGTTGAGCTCTGATTATGTCAGGTCATATTCGAGGCACTAGGAATACAACAGTGAACAGAATATAGACAGGTTCTTGCTCTCATGAAACCCACATCAGATATATGATAAAAAGATAACTAGGTCATGCCATGGAGTGAATTGTGTCCCCCTCCAAATTCGTATGTTGAAGCCCTAAGCCCTAATGTGACTATACTTGGAGATAGGGCTTTTGTGGAGTAATTAAGGTTAAATAAGATCAGAAAGTAGGATCCTAATCCCATAGAACTGGTGGAATCTTAAGAAGAGGAAGGGAGCATCTCTCTCTCTCTCTCTCTCTCTCTCTCTCTCCTTCCCTCCCCCCACATGTGCTTAGAGGAAAGGCCATGTGAGGAATGATGGGATCAGGCAGCCATCAACAAGCTAGGAAGATAACTCTCTCTAGAAATCAAATCCTGCCAGACCTTGATCTGGAACTTCTAGCCCTCAGAAATATGAGATATACATTCTGTGCTTAAGCCACATTCCAGTCTGTGGTATTTTGTTACATCAGCACGAGCAGACTCATACATGCCTTAGTCAAGTGGTGGTAAGTGTTATGGAAATTGCCATCTTACATTTCAGTGATAGGGATTTCTATTTTATGTAGAGGTTAGGTATCCTTTCTGATAAGGAGATTTTAGGGAAGAAATACAAAAAAAGTGGAGAAGCAAACTAAGTGGGTATCTGGAGAAGGAGTGATCCAAGCAGAAAGCTCAGATATGGGAGGGTATTTGGAATTTCTGAGGAAGAGCAAGGATGGCGGGACTAGAGCAGAATAAAGGAGGGGTTCTTACTAGGAGATGGGGTCTGAGAGGGAATGAGGAGGATGCACACTAGGCAGTCTGCTCCACAGTATAGGTGCCTGACTACATTCCATTTCCTTTTGTCCAGTAAATTTTTGTCCATCCCTTCATTTGCAGTTCTTTTGAATCACTCATTTAAAGAGTATCTCTTGTATTTTGTATGGAATTGGGCTATGCTTTATGAACCAACTTGATTTTATAATTTCCTTTTAATAAGTGAGTTAAACCCATTCACATTTATTGATATGACTAAAATGTTTGTTCAATTTTGTCTTATTATCTTATATTGTGATATATGTATATATTACATTATACTTACTGTGTTTCCTTTTCTACTTGGTGTGCTGCCTTTTTTCCTCTTTTAGTATTTAGAAAAATTTTCATTTTTAGTCTAGTGGTTCTCTTGGTATTAATAATTTTTATAGTTCCACTAATTTTCTATTTTCTTACTTAACCTTCACTATCTTCTATGTCTGATTTAAGAGGTATCTTTTTTAAAATTAATTTTTATTGGAGTATAGTTGCTTTACAGTGTTGTGTTAGTTTCTACTGTACAGCAAAATGAATCAGCCACACATATACATATATACCCTCCCTTTTGGAAACTAGAAAAATGGTATAGATGATCCTATTTGCAAAGCAGAAATAGAGACACAGACGTAGAGGGGAGGAATTGGGAGATTAGGATTGACACTTTACTTAAGAGGCAACCTTTTACTCAGTTTTAGAGGGTATCCTTTTACATCTAAAAGAGTTATTATGCTTTCCACTACCTCTCTTTTCTTTCGATTTTAAAATTTTTATTTATTTTCAACTATGCAAATAAAACTTTATTTGCATAGTTTTATTTGCTCTCCTGGTTGTTTCTATGTGTTTCCCTTTGGGAAGTCTCCATTGTTGTGTAACCCAGAAGTCTTCTCTGCCTGGCTTCAGAGATAGTCAGCAAAGCAACCATTCCTCCCTAGCTCTAAGTCTCCCTCAGTTACAGGTTTGGGTAGCCAATATGTTCCAAAGTTCCAGTTGTCCATTTCTTCTTACTGTTTTCAATTTCCCCACAAAGACATAACGTTTTCAATGATTTTGTCAACCAAGAAGGAAAGTCCTATTGACTAAGTAATAATTTCATTTTTGATTCACTTATAGGAAATGTTATCCTATCTGACAGCAGTCTTAGCAAAGTTGATAAAGTAACCACTAAGCAAAGAGGCATTTCATGCAGCCAGAGCTAAACTCTTAATGGCAGATGTTCAGTGTTCATTAAAACTATTTATGGACTTCCCTGGTGGTCCAGTGGTTAAGAATCTGCCTTCCAATTCAGGGTACGCAGGTTCGATCCCTGGTTGGGGGAACAAAGATTCCACATGCTGCGGGACAACTAAGCCCACGTGCTCTAGAGCCCACACACCATGACAAGAGAGCCTGCGCACAGCAATGAAAGATCCTGTGTGCCACAACTAAGACCCGATGCAACCAAATAAATAAATAAAATATATTTTTTAAAAAACTATTTAGGGGCTTCCCTGGTGGCGCAGTGGTTGAGAGTCTGCCTGACGGTGCAGGGGACATAGGTTCGAGCCCTGATCTGGGAAGATCCCACGTGCCGCGGAGCAGCTGGGCCCATGAGCCACAATTACTGAACCTGCGCGTCTGGAGCCTGTGCTCCGCAACGAGAGGCCACGATAGTGAGAGGCCCGCGCACCGCGATGAAGAGTGGTCCCCACTTGCCACAACTAGAGAGAGCCCTCGCACAGAAACGAAGACCCAACACAGCCATAAATAAATAAATAAACAAATACTTTAAAAAAAAAAGTAAAAGTCTATAAAAAAAAAAAAAACTATTTAGGCTTGACCTTCAAGATGGTGGAGGAGTAAGATGTGGAGATCAACTTCCTCCCTACAAATACATCAAAAATACATCTACATGTGGAACTCCTACAGAACACCTACTGAATGCTGGCAGAAGACCTCAGACTTCCCAAAAGGCAAGAAACTCCCCACATACCTGGGTAGTGCAAAAGAAAATAGAAAAAACAGAAACAAAAGAATAGGGACAGAACCTGCACCTCTGGGAGGGAACTGTGAAGGAGAAAACATTTCCACACACTAGGGAGCCCCTCATGGG
This sequence comes from Eubalaena glacialis, assembly GCF_028564815.1. Lineage (NCBI taxonomy): Eukaryota > Metazoa > Chordata > Mammalia > Artiodactyla > Balaenidae > Eubalaena > Eubalaena glacialis. Next base: position 43,188,828 of record NC_083720.1, read on the forward strand.
TGGGGACAGGGAGTGGGCAGTGGGGAACCTTCAGAGCCATGGAGGAGAGCACAGCAACAGGGGTGCAGAGGGCAAAGTGGAGAGATTCCCGCCCAGAGGATCGGTGCCAACCAGCATTCACCAACCTGAGATGCTTGTCTGCTCACCTGCCAGGGCGGGTGGGGGCTGGGAGCTGAGGCTCGGGCTTTGGAGGTCAGATCCCAGGGAGAGGACTGGGGTTGGCTGTATGAAGACAGCCTGAAGCGGGCTAGTGCACCACAGCTAGGCAGGAGAGAGTGCAGGAAAAAGTCTGGACCTGCTGAAGAGGCAAGAGGTCATTGTTTGGAGGTGTGCGAGGAGAGGGGATTCCTGCTCCGTGTGCCCACAGAAGGCAGAGCACCATTTAAGCAAACTCCAGAGGTGGGTGTGAGCCATGGTTATCAGCTCAGACCCCAGAGATGGGCATGAACTGTTAACGCTGCTGCCACTGCCACCGCTGCCACCAACAATCCTGTATGCAAGTGCAAGTCACACACACCCCAGGGAGCCTGTGCAGCATGCCACTGCCAGGGTCCTGTGATCCAGGGACAACTTCCCCGAGAGAACACACAGCGTGCCTCAGGCTGCTGCAATGTCATGCCAGTCTCTGCCGCTGCTGGCTTGCCCCGCATTCCAATTATGACTACCGCACCCCTCCCTCTCCCCAGCCTCACTGAGCAAGAGAGCCCTAATCAGCTGCTACTTTAACCCCCTCCTGTCTGGGCAGGGAACAGATGCCTGAGGGCAGCTTACACAAAGAGGCAGGGCCAAAACCAAAGCTGAGCCCCAGGAGCTGTGTGAACAAAGAAGAGGAAGGGAAATTTCTCTGTGTGGCCTCAGGAGCAGCAGATTAAATCCCCACATTCAACTTAATAAACCCTGAATCCGTGGAATACCTGAATAGACAACAAATGCTCCCAAAATTGAGGCAGTGGACTTAAGAGCAACTGTAGACTTGGGGTTTGTTTTCTATGTCTGATCTGTTTCTGGTTTTATGTTTATCTCAGTTTAGTTTTTAGTGCTTGTTATCATTGGTGGATTTGTTTATTGGTTTGGTTGCTCTCTTCCTTTTTTATAATTTTTTTTCCTTTTTTCTCCTTTTGTTGTGTGTATGTGTATGTTTCTTTGTGTGATTTTGTCTGTTTAGGTCTGCTTTTACCATTTGTCTTAGGGTTCTGTCTGTTTGGGTTTTTTTTTCTTTTTTTTAAAGTTGATTTTTGCGTTGTTGTGGTTGTTTGTTATTTTTCTTTTTAAGAGTGTGTATGTGTATGTTTCCTTGTGTGATTTTGGTCTGTTTAGTTTTGCTTTAACCATTTGATTTGGGTTTCTATCTGTTCTTTCTTTTTAAATTTTTTTTCTTCCTTTTCTTCTGAGCCATGAGGCTGGCAGGGTCTTGGTGCTCCGGCTGGATGTTGGGCCTGAGCCTACAAGGTGGGAGAGATGAGTCCACGACATTGGACCACCAGAGACCTCCCAGCTCCATGTAATATCAATCGGAGAGAGCTCTCCCAGAGATCTCCATCTCAACACAAAAACCCAGCTCCACCCAATGACCAGCAAGCTCCAGTGCTGGATGCCCCATGCCAAACAACTAGCAAGACATGAACACAACCCCTCCCATTAGCAGAGAGGCTGCCTAAAGGCATACTAAATTCACAGACACCGCAAAACACACTGGACATGACCCTGCCCACCAGAGGACAAGATCCAACCCCACCCACCAGAACATGCACCAGTCCCCTCCACCAGGAAGCCTTCACAAGCCACTGAACCAACCTTACCCAATGGAGGCAGACACCAAAAATAATGGGAAATAAGAACCTCCAGCCTGCAAAAAGGAGAGCCCAAACACAGTAAGTTAAACAAAGTGAGAAGACAGAGAAATATGCAGCAGATGAAGGAACAAGGCAAAAAACCATCAGACCAAACAAATGAAGAGGAAATAGGCAGTCTACCTGAAAAGGAATTCAGAGAAATGATAGTAAAGATGATCCAAAATCTCATAAATAAAATGGAGAAAATACAAGAAACATTTAACAAGGACCTGGAAGAACTAAAGACCAAACAATGATGAACAACACAATAAATGATATTAAAATTACTCTAGAAGGAATCAATAGCATAATAACTGAGGCAGAAGAATGGATAAGTGACCTGGAAGATAAAATGGTGGAAATAACTGCCAAAGAGCAGAATAAAGAAAAAAGAATGAAAAGAATTGAGGACAGTCTCAGAGACCTCTGGAACAAATTTAATTGCACCAATATTCAAATTATACAGGTCCCAGAAGAAGAAGAGAAAAAGAAAGGGTCTGAGAAAATATTTGAAGAGACTATAGTTGAAAACTTCCTTAACATGGGAAAGGAAATAGTCAATCAATTCCAGGAAGTGCAGAGAGTCCCATAGAGGATAAATCCAAGGAGAAATATGCAAAGACATATATTAATCAAACTATCAAAAATTAAACACAAAGAAAAAATATTAAAAGCAGCAAGGGAAAAGCAACAAATAACATACAAGGGAATCCCCATAAGGTTAACAGCTGATCTTTCAGCAGAAACTCTACAAGTCAGAAGCGAGTGACAGGACATATCTAAAGTAATAAAGGGGAAAAACCTACAACCAAGATTACTCTACCAGCAAGGATCTCATTCAGTTTCCATGGAGAAACTGAAACATTTACAGACAAGCAAAAGTTAAGAGAATTCAGCACCACCAAACCAGCTTTTCAACAAATGCTAAAGGAACTCCTCTAGGTAGGAAACACAAGAGAAGGAAAACCTACAAAAACAAACCCAAAACAATTCAGAAAATGGTAACAGGAACATACATATTGGTAATTACCTTAAATGTAAATGGATTAAATGCTCCAACCAAAAGACACAGACTGACGGAATGCATACAAAAACAAGACCCATATATATGCTGTCTATAAGAGACCCACTTCAGACCTAGGGACACATACAGATTGAAAGTGAGGGTATGGAAAAAGATATTCCATGCAAACGGAAATCGAAAGAAAGCTGGAGTAGCAATTCTCATATCAGACAAGATAGACCTTAAAATAAAGACTATTACAAGAGCCAAAGAAGGACACTACATAATGTTCAAGGGATCAATCCAAGAAGATACAACAATTGTAAATATTTATGCACCCACCATAGGAGCACCTCAATACATAAGGCAAATGCTAACAGCCATAAAAGGGGAAATCGACAGTAACACAATAATAGTAGGGCACTTTAACACCCCACTTTCACCAATGGACAGATCATCCAAAATGAAAATAAATAAGGAAACACAAACTTTAAATGACACATTAGACCAGATGGACTTAACTGATATTTATAGGACATTCCATCCAAAAACAACAGAATACACTTTCTTCTCAAGTGCTCATGGAACATTCTCCAGGATAGATCATATCTTGGGTCACAAATCAAACCTCAGTAAGTTGAATAAAATTGATATCATATCAAGTATCACTTCTGACCACAACACTGTAAGACTAGATATCAATTACAGGGAAAAAAAACTGTAAAAAATACAAACACATGGAAGCTAAAAAATATGCTACTAAAAAACCAAGAGATCACTAAACAACTCAAAGAGGAAATCAGAAAATGCCTAGAGAAAAATGACAGTGAAAACACGAATACCCAAAACCTATGGGAAGCAGCAAAAGCAGTTCTCAGAGGGAAGTTTATAGCAATACAATCCTACCTCAAAAAACAAGAAAATTCTCAAATAAGCAACCTAACTGTACACCTAAAGCAATTAGACAAAGAAGGAAAAAAAAATAGTTAGTAGAAGGAAAGAAATCATAAAGATCAGAGCAGAAATAAATAAAAAGAAAACAATAGCAAACATAAATAAAACTAAAAGCTGGTTCTTTCAGAAGATAAAAAAATCGGTAAACCTTTAGCCAGACTCATCAAGAAAAAAAGGGAGAAGACTCAAATCAACAGAATTAGAAATAAAAAAGGAGAAGTAACAACCGACACTGCAGAAATACAAAGGATCATGAGAGACTGCTACAAGCAACTCTATGCCAATGAAATGGACAACCTGGAAGAAATGGACAAATTCTTAGAAAAGCACAATCTTCCAAGACTGAACCAGGAAGAAATAGAAAATATGAACAGACCAATCACAAGCACTGAAATGGATACTGTGATTAAAAATCTTCTAACAAACAGAAGCCCAGGACCAGATGGCTTCACAGGTGACTTCTATCAAACACCTATCCTTCTCAAACTCTTTCAAAATATAGCAGAAGGTGGAACACTCCCAAACTCATTTAACGAGGCCACCATCACCCTGATACCAAAACCAGACAAAGATGACACAAAAAAAGAAAACTACAGGCCAATATCACTGATGAACATAGATGCAAAAATCCTCAACAAAATACTAGCAACAGAATCCAACAGCACATTAAAAGAATCATACACCATGATCAAGTAGGGTTTACCCCAGGAATGCAAGGATTCTGCAATATATGCAAATCAATCAATGTGATACACCATACTAACAAATTGAAGGAGAAAAAACATATGATCATCTCAATAGATGCAGAAAAAGCTTTTGACAAAAATTCCACAAGAGTTTATGATAAAAACTCTCCATTAAGTGGGCATAGAGGGAACCTACCTCAACATAATAAAGGCCATATATGACAAACCCACAGCCAACATCATTCACAATGGTCAAAAACTGAAATCATTTCCTCTAGGATCAGGAACAAGACAAGTTTTCTCACTCTCACCACTATTATTCAACATAGTTTTGGAAGTTTTAGCTACAGCAATCAGAGAAGAAAAAGAAATAAAAGGAATCCAAAATGGAAAAAAAGAAGTAAAACTGTCACTGTTTGCAGATGACATGATACTACACATAGAGAATCCTAAAGATGCTACCAGAAAACTACTAGAGCTAATCAATGAATTTGATAGAGTAGCAGGATACAAAATTAATGCACAGAAATCTCTTGCATTCCTATATACTAGTGATAACAAACCTGAAAAAGAAATTAAGGAAACACTCCCATTTACCACTGAAATAAAAAGAATAAAATACCTAGGAATAAACCTACCTAAGGAGACAAAAGATCTATATGCAAATAACTATAAGACACTGATGAAAGAAATTAAAGATGATACAAACAGATGGAGAGATATACCATGTTCTTGGATTGGAAGAATCAACATTGTGAAAATGACTATACAACCAAAGAAATCTACAGATTTGATGCAATCCCTATCAAACTACCAATGGCATTTTTCACAGAACTAGAACAAAAAATTTCACAATTTGTATGGAAACACAAAAGACTCCTAATAGCCAAAGCAATCTTGGGAAAGAACAATGGAGCTGGAGGAATGATAGAAAACCCAGAGATAAACCCACACACATATGGTCACCTTATCTTTGATAAAGGAGGCAAGAATATACAGTGGAGAAAAGACAGCCTCTTCAATAAGTGGTGCTGGGAAAACTGGACAGCTACATGTAAAAGAATGAAATTAGAACACTCCCTAACACCATACACAAAAATAAACTCAAAATGGATTAAAGACCTAAATATAAGGCCAGACCCTATAAAACTCTTAGAGGAAAACATAGGCAGAACACTCTATGACATAAATCATGGCAAGATCCTTTTTGATCCACCTCCTAGAGAACTGGAAATAAAAACAAAAATAAACAAATAGGTCTTAATGAAACTTAAAAGCTTTTGCACATCAAAGAAAACCATAAACAAGGGGAAAAGACAGCCCTCAGAATGGGAGAAAATATTTGCAAACAAAGCAACTGGTAAAGGATTAATCTCCAAAATATACAAGCAACTCATGCAGTTCAATATCAATAAAACAAACAATACAATCCAAAAATGGGTGGAAGACCTAAACAGACATTTCTCCAAAGAAGACATACAGATTGCCAACAAACACATGAAAGGATGCTCAACATCACTAATCATTAGAGAAATGCACATCAAAACCACAGTGAGGTATCACCTCACACCAGTCTGTATGGCCGTCCTGAAAAAAATCTACAGACAATAAATGCTCGAGAAGGTGTGGAGAAAAGGGAACCCTCTTGCACTGTTGGTGGGAATGTAAATTGATACAGCCACTATGGAGAACAGTATGGAAGTTCCTTAAAAACCTAAAAATATAGCTACCATATGACCCAGCAATCCCACTACTAGGCATATACCCTAAGAAAACCATAATTCAAGAAGAGACATGTACCACAATGTTCATTGCAGCACTATTTACAATAGCCAGGACATGGAGACAACCTAAGTGTCCATCGACAGATGAATGGATAAAGAAGATGTGGCACATATATACAATGGCATATTACTTGGCCATCAAAAGATATGAAATTGAACTATTTGTAGTGAGGTGGATGGACCTCGCATCTGTCATACAGAGTGAAGTAAGTCAGAAAGAGAAAAACCAATACCATAGGCTAACACATATATATGGAATCTTAAAAAAAAAAAAAAAAAAAAAAAGTTCTGATGAACCTAGGGGCAAGAGAGGAATAAAGATGCAGTCATAGAGAATGGACTTGAGGATACTGGGAGGCAGAAGGGTAAGCTGGGATGAAGTGAGAGAGTGGCATTGACATATATACACTACCAAATGTAAAATAGATAGCTAGTCGGAAGCAGCTGCAGAGCTCAGGGAGATCAGCTCAGTGCTTTGTGACCACCTAAAGGGGTGGGATAGGGAGGGTGGGAGGGAGGCACAAGAGGGGGGGATATGGGGATATTTGTATACATATAGCTGATCCACTTTGTTTTACAGCAGAAAGTAACACAACGTTGTAAAGCAATTATACTCCAATAAAGATGTTAAAAAATAAACGATTTAACATTGAAAATAGCTTGTGAATATTAGTTATTGCCTTTATAAAAGTCTGGAGGATCAACAGTCCCTCATTTGGGAATTGTTACCCTGTCTGTTCAATCTCATTTATTCAGCAAACATTTACAGACAACTAGGGTTATAGAGAGGAAGAATTCTACCCAGCCCATGGAGAAGTTCTTTATGGATGGGGCTGGGGATGGGGGGTACAGATAAGCATAAATTACTATGCAGGGTTGTAAGCACCTGAATAAATATTTGTTCCTGGTGGAGTGGGGTCAAAGGAGAAAAAGGATCAAGTCTCCTTGGGTGAATCAGAAAAGATTTCATGAAGGATATGTCTAAACCAGTTTCTAAGAGGATGAGTAAGGAAGTTTATAAACTCAACTTTTTCCAGGAATCAGTGCCTCTCAAAACCACCTTCCAAAAATAGTGAGAAACACATGTTGGAACCCACCTTCACACCTTCACTCCTCAAACACATAAACACACAAATTTATATACCAAACTCAAGAGAAATTGGATACATTCTGTTCTTTTTTAAAAAGTGATGGTTTTAACTATGGGAGTATAGCAGAATCATCTGAAAAACTTTTTAATTTTCAAAACACCCAAGCAAGAGGCCTTTTTCCTAATAATCTTGCATCACCTTCAGTGTGAAATAGGATTGAGGCAATCACTGACATCAATGTTTATGCAACTTTGGTCTCTAATATGGAGAGAATTAGACTAAACCACCCCTGTCTATAACTCTAGATTTTCTCAAGGAACAGAAGACTTCTCTCTACAGAATTAAAATTTTCTCTTATAGGATGTAAAGCCATGTCAGTCATAACAACTTTGTTTATTTCTAGGGTAAATCACGGAAGACTTCAGTTCTCAAAGAATAAGTTCATGAGCTCCATGGTAGTGGGGAGGGGGAGGCAGAGCTATTTCCCCAGCCCCCTGTAAGGTGAGTCCAGTCAACAGTACCATCTGAGTGCTACCAGAAAAAGAGCAAGTCACTTCTCCTAGTGTTTCTTTCTTCCAAGAAAATATAAACCCACTGAGTTGGTCAATAGTTCATTTCATCTTGCTTTGTCAAAGGGAACAGGGAATCCTCTGAGAAACCTCTCTTAGGTGGAAGGGCCACCCATTACCCATCCAGTGACACCTAATTGTATCCTGATGAAAAGCTGTAGAGCTTTATGTGTCAATCTTCCAGTTTTGCAGGACAGCCCCAGTGGGATGACCAGCAATGTGTAGGCACATATCCCAGGAAGATGCTTAGGATTTTAAACTCAGGAGCCTGTTTTTCAGGTTCTCAGGTCTAAGCTGCCTGTGTGTTAAGTTGATGGGGCCGTGGGGACAGTAAGAAGGGTCAGAGTCAAGTAATGTGTTGGGGAGTGCCTCCCCTCTCGAAGCCTGGACCTTTTGTCAGGGACTTGCCTGTAGCTGTAGCCTTTATTTCTACACTGTCTCAGGACTCTGTGAAGAAACATAAGACAGTTTCTTCTCTCCTTTTAAATCTCAAATCTGGCAGAGTTATAGACTTCATGGGGGAGAGACAAGAAAAGCTCAGGAATTGACAACCATCGATTCACTGAGCACTTACTGTGAACTGGCTGGGGAACTGTGAAGTGCTGGGGAACTGTGAAGTGCTGGGGAAATACCATGAGATACAGTCCTTGCCTTCTTCAAGCTCCTTGTCTGGGGAGAGAGATATATAAAGCATATATAAAACTATAAAGCATTCAGAATTATTGCAGAGATCTAGGCGGGAATGGGGTTGCCCCCAAAATCAAGCAGCCCAGTAACTTACTAGCCACCCCACTCCTTCCCTAATCTCACCTCACACTCTCCCACTTTTCACTTTTGTCACATTTAGTTCCTATTGTTGCTCCAAATTGCTAAGCACTTTTCCAGCTCAAGGCCTTTGCATTTGCTGTGGCCTCTGTATGAAAATACACCTTCCCCAGGTTTTGGAAAGTCTGCCCCATTTTTGTCCCTCAGGTCTTGGCTTAAATTTGTCTCCTCCTGAAAGAGACCTTCTTTGAGGTCTCCTCAGACTCAGAAACTATACATTTTACTTTTACCATTCTAATTGCTTTCTAAAACTTTTAACACTGTCCAAAAAACAGGGCTGGACTCTTGTTAAAGACAACAAGGCAGATTTTATTCAGACGGCTGCCATAGGGGAAAGAGACTCCAGTACAGACTGAGCTCAACGGCAATTAAGACAAAGGTGACCGAGGTTTTCAAGGGAGAACAGAGAAGGAACGAAAGTGGGCTATAGGAGAACATAAAGGGGGTTACAGGGAAATGGAAAATTACAGGAGGGGAGAAAGTGGAGAATTCCTAAAAATGGTTTGTCAGTGTGGCTTGGGATAATGTTCATTCTGCAGTTTGGTAGCATTGTGTTTTCTTGAATGAAGACTCAGCCCAGAGGTCACCCTTAAGGACACTGCCTAGTGCAGGTAGAAACCAGACTAACATTTGCTCAAATCTCTTAGCATAGTGTTCAGGTAGGTCCTTTGTGCTACGTGGGAGTTCTTAGTTCCCAACTATGCTTAGGGTTTTGTTTTGGTTTTTTTTATCAATATCTAGAGTTAATTGGTGTCTATAATTTCTTCCCAAATAGGACAAAACCTAACCAAATTTTAAATTCCCACATTTCCTTGATCTGCTTTCAGTACCAAATCTGAGATTTATTTATCAGATATTTTAATAATCAAAACATTTTTATTCTTTGTAATATATTTTACTGTTTTTGTTTTCTCTTTTCCTTTTTTACCCCCTATTTTCTTCTTAGATTTATTTTGATTCATTTTACCAACTGCAATTTCTAGTAATTGTTTCAGTTAGTGTTTAAGGATGGCAAAACATTCCAGTCACTGAAATGTGTCTATTTTGTCCTCCCATCTGAATTGAACAGTAGTTTGGCTGAGTATAGAATGCTGATGATACTGTTATGTTTTCTTCTTGCATTCAGTGTTGTGAATTAGAAGACTTATGCCAATATGATTCTTATCCTTTTGTAGAGAAGCTCTTTTTCCCCCTTGTCAGAAAGGTTTTTGAATTTCCTCTTTATTTTTGGTGGTCTAAATTTTTTCTACAATATTTCTGGATGTGGATCATTTTATATTCCTCCTGCCCAATACCTAGTAGTCCTTTTTAACTCATGTCTTCCTGAAATTGAATATGTTTCTTTTGTTATTTTTTGACTATCTCTTTCTATCTATTCTCTGTGTCTTTTCTTCCAGAACCCCTCTTAGAACTTCTTATTTTTTAATTGTTCTTTGATTTTTTTTTTTTTTGCCATTTTACGTTGCCTTCTGAGAAAATTTCTCAATGATCTTCCACTTATGAGTTCTCTTCTCAGTTCTGTACATTATGCTATTTAGTACATCTGCTAATCTCTCCTTTTATTCCAACAACTTTCTATAACCTAGATCTCTAGTTGAGTCTCTTTATTTGAATGCAGTGTCCTTTCCCATCTCTCTGTATTTGCTACATTAATTTGATTTCCTTAGTTCTCACAACTAATGTTGGTTGAGTTTTTTGACTCAATTGTTAGATTGACTTTCTTAAATGTTGCATGAATCTTGGTTTTGTGCTTGTATCTTTGATTGCTTGACTATTTGAGAGCTGGATTGTACTGCCTATTGCCAGTGATGATAAACCAAAGGTGGATGTACTACTAGCTGGGAGGTCAGTAGCTAGTTTTCTAGTCACAGAGACTCCTTATTTCCTTTGAGTATCACCAGCCACCCAGGGGGCTATTCTACCTCTTAGGTCCAATGCCTCCACTTACTGCTTCCACCTAGGAACAGACCCTTCAGTTGCTGCCTTCACGTGTGAGGTGTGCATGGTAGTGGTGAGGGGGAGGGGGCAAACCCTCTGAACTCTCCTACTCTGGTAGAAGCCACTTTGACCACAAAGAGCTCCCTAGATCTCCCTCCTGCTCCAGTATCCAATCCTCAGCATTTAGACAGAGTATCTGAAGCCACTCTCAACTGGGAACAAGCTCCCCACGGCAGGGTTAGGGCTACAGCTTCATCGATTATTCATATCCCATCTGCCTCAATCCTTTCAGAATTTCCTTATAATTTCTGGTCTGTGGAAAATAGTCCCTCTTGTTTCACAGCACTGTTATGGGCAATTTTATTCTATATATTTAGAGGAGGAAAAGGGCTTTATAGCATATGCTCACTTTATCATCTTAATCATCTTCTGTATTTAATTTGCAAATCTGTTTTTGATTAATAGCTCTACAAGAACTATAAGCATAAGGGTATATATCCAATTTATTTGTACACATTTAAATAATATTGCAATTAAAATAATTGAACAACACAGGGAAATCACTATGTATTAAAATATTCTTGGAAGTAATGTCTATATATTATCCCTGTTTGAGAAATATTGTCTGGGTTCTTAAATGAAAACTTACTTCATCTAGAGTTGGTTGAAGAGGGAAAGACTAAATACAATACTTCCCCTGACTCAGCTGCAAAGCCTTAACAATAGAAGCAACACAAGTGCTAGTGTCCTCTGCAATGACTCCTATCTTCAGGCTGAAGCAGTATATTTCGGTTCTGTCAACCTGCTGGCCAAGCAGAACAGAGAGAAGGAAGGGAAAGAAAGCTGAGATGTAAATGACAGGGCTTATGCAATATTTTTAGTGTGTCAACTAATATTCAAACATATTACATTAACTTGTCCAGACAGTAACCTGAATGTTTTGATGTTAGTGGGTTAGGTATTACCTCCATTTTACAAATGAGAAAAACAGAGGCTCACAGAAGTCAAGTGACCTGCCCAAGGTCCCACAGCTACTCTTGACTATGAAGCCAAAGTCCTTTACAAGGTGTATCAGTCAGCATCCCAGCCGGACAGAGATGACACGCTAAACTTAGGATAATTTAAGGAGGGTTTAATAAAGGGATTACTTAAATGGTGTTTCAGGGAGTAGAGAAATGACAAATGCAGGCCCCCCACGCTAGTGAGAGGGGAGCAGTCACCACCACCAGGCTCAATGGAACAAGGACGGGAAGTGATTACTGCATAGACTCCTAAACTTTTATCTGTCTGCTGGACCCTGAAGACCCCCAACTCAAGATAAAGTTTTTAAATGAATTCAATAAAATACTTAGGGTTCCAAAAAAAGCCAATTCTATTAAAATATGATGAATAAAATATTTAAATAAAATAAGTTTGTAATGTATTAATATAAATGCTTCTTTATTGGCACATTACCTTAAAAGATCTGGCGGTAGTCTAAGAATCACTACAATTTCAAAGTAGTGATGAGCATAAAAATATTTGGGCATATCTGCACCTTCTGTAAAGTGATAGGAAATATTCCTGATAGTAGCCACAGGCATTGCCAATGCCATTATGATGTGTTGCCTAATTTGATAATTGAAAGAAATGGTAAATTTTGGTCAGAGATAAGTGAATATAAAGGTGTAATTTTATTTTCTCCATTAAAGTTTACAGACTTTTTGAACTCTTTCCACAGATCCCAGATTAACCCCTCAGCTATTGGAACCCAGAAGGAGAAAGTCATGCAGAGAGACCACTTTGAAAAGACCAGTGAGCTTTGGTAGAGGGACACACATCCATATAGCCAGTCCAGGGAAACTCCACCAGGAGGAAACTGGGTAATAAATACCCCAATGTCCTTCACCTCTTCCATCTGATCTCATGCAAACTCTCCACATTGATGTAGTTCATATAGATTGGCTTCCCAAGGCAGAGAACAGGGTGAAGAAGACTGGAGAGGGACTCTAGGGGCAGATGAAAGCATCCAGCCTCCAAAATTCTGCTGATCTGCCTATTTCTACACTTCATCTGCATGCAACATACCTCTTTGCTCCAAGTAATTACAACTGAATTATTTTAGTTCTAGAAAGCACTCAACTCCTTCCAACATCAAGGGACACCCCCTCCAGGAGACTGGTTCAAGATGGCAGAGTAGAAGGACATGCGCTCACTCCCTCTTGTGATTCCTTCAGGAATCACAACTAACTGCTGAACAATCATCACCAGGAAGACACTGGAACTCATCAAAAAAGATACCCCACATCAAAAAACACAGGAGCCACAATGAGACGGTAGGAGGGAGCGCAATTCCAATAAAATCAAATCCCATAACTGCTGGGTGGGTGAATCACAAACTGGAGAGCAATTATACCACAGAAGTCCACCCACTGGAGTGAAGGTTCTGAGTGCCATATCAGGCTTCCCAACCTGGGGGTCTGGTAACAGGAAGAGGAATTCCCAGATTATCAGACGTTGAAGACTACCGGGATTTGATTGCAGGACTTCAGCAGGTCTGGGGAAACAGAGACTCCACTCTTGGAGGGCACACACAAAGTATTATGTACATCAGGACACAGGGGAAGGAGCAGTGACACCATAAGAGGCTGAACCAGACCTACCTGCTAGTGTTGGATGGTCTCCTGCAAAGGCAGGGGGCAGCTGTTGCTCACTGCGGAGACAAGGTCACTTGCAGCAGAAGTTCTGGGAAGTACTCCTTGGGGTGAGCCCTCCCAGAGTCCACCATTTGCCCCACCAAAGAGCCTGTAGGCTCCAGTGCTGGGTCGCCTCAGGCCAAACAACCAAGAGGGAGGGAACTCAGCCCCACCCATCAACAGACAAGTGGATTAAAGTTTTACTGAGCTCTGCCTACTAGACCCACACCCAGCTCTACTCACCAGCAGTACCTCCCATTAGGAAACTTGCACAACCCTCTTAGATAGCCTCATTCACCAGAGGGCAGACAATAGAAACAAGAACTACAATCCTGCAGCCTGTGGAATGAAAACGACATTCACAGAAAGATAGACAAAATGAAAATGCAGAGGACTATGTACCAGATGAAGGAACAAGATAAAAACCCAAGAAATACAACTAAATGAAGTGGAGATAGTCAACCTGCCAGAAAAAGAATTCAAATAATGATAGTGAAGATGATCCAGGACCTCAGAAAAAGAATGGAGGCAAAGATCGAGAAGATGAAAGAAACGTTTAACAAAGACCTAGAAGAATTAAAGAACAAACAGAGATGAACAATACAGTAAGTGAAATGAAAAATACACTAGAAGGAATCAATAGCAGAATAACTGAGGCAGAAGAATGGATAAGTGACCTGGAAGACATAATGGTGGAATTCACTGCCATGGAACAGAATAAAGAAAAAAGAATAAAAAGAAATGAAGACAGCCTAAGAGAACTCTGGGACAACATTAAATACACCAAAATTCACATTATAGGGGTCCCAGAAGGAGAAGAGAAAGAAAGGACCAGAGAAAATATTTAAAGAGATTATAGTCGAAAACTTCCCTAACATGGGAAAGGAAATAGCCACCCAAGTCCAGGAAGCACAGAGAGTCCCAACAGGATAAACCCAAGGAGAAAAAGGCTGAGACACATACTAATCAAACTGACAAAAATGAGAGACAAAAGAAAATTATTAAAAGCAACAAGGGAAAAATGACAAATAAAATACAAGGGAACTCCCATAAGGTTAACAGCTGATTTCTCAGCAGAAACTCTACAAGCCAGAAGGGAGTGGCATGACATATTTTAAGTGATGAAAGGGAAGAAACTACAACCAAGATTACTCTATCCAGCAAGGATTTCATTCAGATTCAATGCAGAAAACAAAAGCTTTACAGACAAGCAAAAGCTTAGACAATTCAGCACCACAAAACCAGCTCTACAGCAAATGCTGAAGGAACTTCTCTTAGCGGGAAACACAAGAGAAGAAAAGGACCTACAAAAACAAATCCAAAACAATTAATAAAATGGTAATAGGAACATACCCTATCAATAATTACCTTAAAGGTGAATGGGTTAGGTATCCAACCAAAAGACAAAAGCTCGCTGGATGGATACAAAAACAAGAACAATATATATGCTGTCTACAAGAGACCCACTTCAGACCTAGAAACACAGACAGACTGAAAGTTAGGGAATGGAAAAAGATATTCCATGCAAATGGAAATCAAAAGAAAGCTGGAGTAGCAATACTCATATCAGATAAAATAGACTTTAAAATAAAGAATGTTACAAGAGACAAGGAAGGACACTACATATTGATCAAGGGATCAATCCAAGAAGAAGATATAACAATTATAAATATATATGCACCCAACATAGGAGCACCTCAATACTAAGGCAAATGCTAACATTTAAAAGAGGAAATCAACAGTAACACAAAGATAGTGGGGGACTTTAACATCTCACATACAGCAATGGACAGATCATCCAGACAGAAAATTAATAAGGAAACACAAGCTTTAAATGACATAATAGACCAGATAGATTTAATTAATATTTGTAGGACATTCCATCCAAAAACAGCAGATTACAATTTCTTCTCAAGTGCACAAGGAACATTCTCCAGGATAGATCACATCTTGGGTCATGAATCAAGCCTTGGTAAATTTTAAAAAATTGAAATCACATCAAGCATCTTTTCTGACCACAACGCTATGAGATTAGAAATAAATTACAGGGAAAAAATAAAACATAAAAAACACAAACACATGGAGGCTAAACAATACATTACTAAATAATCAAGAGCTCACTGAAGAAATCAAAGAGGAAATCAAAAAATACCTAGAGACAAATGACAATGAAAACATGATAACCCGAAACCTATGGGCTGCAGCAAAAGCAGTTTGAAGAGGGAACTTTATAGCAATACAATCCTACCTCAAGAAACAAGAAAAGTCTCAAACAAACTAACTAACCTTACACCTAAAGGAACTAGAGAAAGAAGAACAAACAAAACCCAAAGTTAGTAAAAGGAAAGACATCATAAAGATCAGAGCAGAAATAAATAAAATAGAAGCAAAGAAAACAATAACAAAGAGCAATAAAACTAAAAGCTTGTTCTTTGAGAAAATAAACAAAATTGATAAACCTTAAGCCAGACTCATCAAGAAAAAGAGGGAGTGGACTCAAATCAATAAAATTAAAAATGAAAAAAGAGAAGTTACATTGGACACCACAGAAATACAATGCATCATAAGAGACTACTACAAGCGATTCTATGCTAATAAAATGGACAACCTGGAAGAAATGGATAAATTCTTAGAAAGGTATAACCTTCCAAGACTGAACCAGGAAGAAATAGAAAATATGAACAGACCAATCACAAGTAATGAAATTGAAACTGTGATTTAAAATCTTCCGACAAACAAAATCCCAGGACCAGATGGCTTCACAGGTGAACTCTATCAAACATTTAGGGAAGAGCTAACTCCCGTTCTTCTCAAACTCTTCCAAAAAATTGCAGAAGAAGTAATACACCCAAACTCATTCTGTGAGACCACCATCACCCTGATACCAAAACCAGACAGGTACTACAAAAAAAGAAAATTACAGACCAATATCACTGATGAATATAGTTGTAAAAATCCTCAACAAAATACTAGCAAACAGAATCCAATGACACATTAAAAGGATCATACACCATGATCAAGTGGGATTTATCCCAGGGGTGCAAGCTTTCTTCAGTATGTGCAAATCAATCAATGTGATACACCATATTAACAGATTGAAGGAGAAAAACCATATGATAATCTTAATAGATGCAGAAAAAGCTTTTGACAAAATTCAACACCAGTTTATGACAAAAACTCTCCAGAAAGTGGGCATAGAGAGAACCTACCTCAACATAATAAAGGCCATATACGACAAACCAACAGCAAACATCATTCTCAAAGGTGAAAAACTGAAAACATTTCCTCTAAGATCAGGAACAAGACAAGGATGTCCACTCTCACCACTATTATTCAACATAGTTTTGGAAGTCCTAGACACAGCAATCAGAGAAGAAAAAGAAATAAAAGGGATCCAAATTGGGAAAGAAGAAGTAAAACTGTCACTGTTTGCAGATGACATGATACTATACATAGAGAATCCTAAAGATGCCACCAGAAAACTACTAGAGCTAATCAATGAATTTGGTAAAGTTGCAGGATGCAAATTAATGCACGGAAATTCTTGCTTTCCTATACACTAACAACGAAAGATCAGAAAGAGAAATTAAGGAAACAATCCCATTCTCCATTGCAACAAAAAGAATAAAATACCTAGGAATAAACCTATCTAAGGAGGTAAAAGACCTGAACTCAGAAAACTATAAGACACTGATGAAAGAAATCAAAGATGACACAAACCCATGGAGAGACATACCATGTTCTTGGACTGGAAGAATCAATATCATGAAAATTACTGTACCACCCAAAGCGATCTACAGATTCAATGCAATCCCTATCAAATTACCAATGGCATTTTTTACAGAATTAGAACAAAAAATCTTGAAATTTGTATGGAGACACAAAAGATCCCGAATAACCAAAGCAATCTTGAGGGAAAAAAACAGAGCTGGAGCAATCAGACTCCCTGACCTCAGAGTATACTACAAAGCTACAGTAATCAAGACAATATGGTACTGGCACAAAAACAGAAATATAGATCAATGGAACAGGATAGAAAGCCCAGAGATAAGCCCACACACCTATGGTCAACTAATCTATGACAAAGGAGGCAAGGATATACAATGGAGAAAAGACAGTCTCTTCAATAAGTGGTGCTGGACTGACAAAGGATTAATCTCCAAAATTTACAAGCAGCTCATGCAGCTCAATAACAAAAAAACAAACAACCCAATCCAAAAATGGGCAGAAGACCTAAATAGACATTTCTCCAAAGAAGATATACAGATTGCCAACAGACACATGAAAGAATGCTCAACATCATTAATCATTAGAGAAATGCAAATCAAAACTACAATGAGATATCATCTCACACCGGTCAGAAAGGCCATCATCAAAAAATCTAGAAACAATAAATGCTGGAGAGGGTGTGGAGAAAAGGGAACACTCTTGCACTGTTGGTGGGAATGTAAATTGATACAGCCACTATGGAGAACAGTATGGAGGTTCCTTAAAAAACTAAAAATGGAACTACCATGTGACCCAGCAATCTCACTACTGGGCATATACCCTGAGAAAACCATAATTCAGAAAGAGTCATGTACCAAAATATTCATTGCAGCTCTGTTTACAATAGCCAGGACATGGAAGCAACCTAGGTGTCCATCATCAGATGAATGGATAAAGAAGATGTGTCACATATATACAATGGAATATTACTCAGCCATAAAAAGAAATGAAATGGAGGTATTTGTAATGAGGTGGATGGAGTTAGAGTCTGTCATACAGAGTGAAGTAAGTCAGAAAGAGAAAAAGAAATACAGTATGCTAACACATATATATGGAATCTAAGGAAAAAAAAAAAGGTCATGAAGAACCTAGTGGCAAGACGGGAATAAAGACACAGACCTACTAGAGAATGGACTTGAGGATATGGGGAGGGAGAGGGGTGAGATGTGACAGGGTGAGAGAGTGTCATGGACATATATACACTACCAAATGTAAAATAGATAGCTAGTGGGAAACAGCTGCATAGCACAGGGAGATCAGTTCGGTGCTTTGTGACCACCTAGAGGGGTGGGATAGGGAGGGTGGGAGGGAGGGAGATGCAAGAGGGAAGAGATATGGGAAAATATGTATATGTATAACTGATTCACTTTGTTATAAAGCAGAAACTAACACACCATTGTAAAGCAATTATACTTCAATAAAGATGCTTAAAAAAAAAAAGAAGTGATGCTGGGAAAACTGGGCAGTTACATGTAAAAGAATGAAATTAGAACACTCCTTAACACCATACACAAAAATAAACTCAAAATGGATTAAAGACCTAAATGTAAGACTGGATACTCTAAAACTCTTAGAGGAAAGCATAGGATGAACACTCTTTGACATAAATCACAGCAAGATCTTTTTTGACCCACCTCCTAGAGTAATGGAAATAAAAACAAAAATAAACAATGGGACCTGATGAAACTTAAAATCTTTTGCACAGCAAAGGAAACTATAAACAAGACGAAAAGAAAACCCTCAGAATGGGAGAAAATATTTGCAAACGAATCAGTGGACAAAGGATTCATCTCCAAAATATATAAACAGCTCATGCAGCTCAATATTAAAAAAAACAACCCAATCAAAAAATGGGCAGAAGACCTAAATAGACACTTCTCCAAAGAAGACATACAGATGGCCAAGAGGCACATGAAAAGCTTCTCAACATCACTAATTAGTAGAGAAATGCAAATCAAAACTACAATGAGGTATCACCTCACACTTGTTTGAATAGGCATCATCAGAAAATCTACAAACAACAAATGCTGGAGAGGGTGTGGAGAAAAGGGAACACTCTTGCACTGTTGGTGGGAATGTAAATTGATACAGCCACTGTGGAGAACAGTATGGAAGTTCCTTTAAAAACTAAAAATAGAATTACCATATGATCCAGCAATCCCACTACTGGTCATATGCCCAGAGAAAACCATAATTCAAAAAGACACATGCACCTCATTGTTCATTGCAGCACTATTTGCAATTACCCGGCCATGGAAGCAACCTAAATTCCCATCGACAGATGAATGGATAAAGAAGATGTGGTACATATATGCAATGGAATATTTCTCAGCCATAAAATGGAACAAAATTGGGTCATTTGTAGAGAAGTGGATAGACCTAGAGACTGTCATACAGAGTGAAGTAAGTCAGAAAGAGAAAAACCTTTATCGTATATTAACACATATATATGGAATCTAGAAAAATGGTACAGATGAACCGGTTTGCAAGGCAGAAATAGGGGCACAGATTTAGAGAACAAATGTATGGACAACAAGGGCAGAAAGCAGGGGATGGGGGTGGGGTGTTGGTGTGTGTTGAACTGGGAGATTGGGATTGACATATTTACACTAATATGTATAAAATAGGCAACTAATAAGAACCTGCTGTATAAAAAAAAATTTTTTTAAAGAGACACCCCCTCTAAGCCAGGAAGATTTTGCCTAACCACCATTCATATACTATTATGCATTCTCATTGAGTAATTTCATTCTCATTCAATTAAAATAAATGTATAATTTATATATTTGTTTAGTGTTTTGTATCAATGGCAATTATATTTGGTGGCATGTAATAGAAATCCAAAACAAAAAACAGTGGTTTAAACATATCAAGAGTTTTGTTTTTACTACATAACAAGTCCAAAAGTAGGCAGAATAGGGATAACTGCGTGGTGGCTTATAATTGTTATGTTATACCTTCGTAGGCACAGGGAACAGTGTCTTCAAATTGACGGAGGCTTGAGGACCTTGTCTTTGCAAGGAATCAAAACAGGGAATCGTTATGCTGAGAAGATAAAATGTGGTGAAAGATGAAAGTCTGGGAGTGATGGGGAGAAAGTCCTGAATGTCTGCAGTGGGTTGGGTCTGCCTTCAAAGAGAATGATTCACGTGGGAAACTAAGTCAGAGCAGTTTCTGATGAAGGTGAGGATTAATGACGATCTATGTGTTACTGTTCTTGTAAAAAAGAAATTGAATAGTATGACTGTCTCCCTGTAGGTCTGATGCATGTTCCCAATTTTGTCTCTCATCTAATTACCTGCAGAAGACACGAGTACCAACATGATTGCTGCCTCCACCTTGTTTGTGACCCATGATGGGTAGTCTGAGAAACAGGTCCTTGTCACTCCAAAACCTTACCTAAGATCAGGCTTTGGGAGAGACACACTGAAAACAGTCGGTGCCACCAACACCTTTGTTAGCTACATCTTCTATCATTTTTGTCTCATTGTCGCTCCTTCTTCCTCTATTTTTTTATCTTTTCTTCCAACCATACTTAGGACCTCCTGAAAATCTCTTGATTAGTCCTTTCAATGTGACTGAAATGAATGAAGGTTTCCTACTGCTTACGAAAAGCTGAGAATCAAACTCAACAAACTTTGATTAAGCACCTCCTGTGTGCTAATTTTTACAACTGCTCTGTTCATTTCCATTTCAGATGAGGAAACTAACTTTCAGAAATATGAAGTGTTTGCTTTTTTTTGGTTTGTTTGGATGATGTTCAGTTTTATTCAAATTTGGCTATCCATGTAAATGATTCAAAGTTGAAAATTATGCCACATGGCAAAGGTTTGACCAACTTCTGAGCAGGCAACCAGCCAGCCCAGTCGATGGGCCTGAGAGTATCCAGCCTAGGATCACCTGTTCCTCTTCCTTACTAGATGACTTGACCTTTCCGAAGCAATGTTTTGTCTCCAACCAAAAGGTATTAAAAGGGCATGGGCCGTCTCTATACTCTTGCTTTTCCTTCATCACTTGGCAGGATTGAGTGGAGGACTCCAGGGCTCTTGGAGAAGGCAAAGACATCTGTGAAGGGAGGACATTGATCCCCAAATGACTGTGTAGAGCAGAGAACCCCATCCTTATCCTCCCTCCCTGACCCACCACTGGCCTGCATTGGACTATGACATGAGCAAGCAATAAAACTTTATTGCTTTATGCCACAGAGATTTGGGGATTATTTGTTATAGCAGTTAGCTGACACTGACTAATACATAGCTGGTGCAAGATTTGTGCCAATCAACTAATATTTGGGGAATGCCTTCTGTGAAAAGATGCTATCAGTGCAATTCAGAGTATTATATAATAAATTTCAAGTGAGTGGCACAGACAGTGTCTAGGTGATTAGAGCTTGAAGAGCTGGCTGCCTGCCAGATACCTAGAACAGGTGAGTTTCAAAGGCTAGGTAGAACTTGACCAATGCCCTTGACCACACACAAGGCAAAGTTTTCTGTAGGGGGCAAGCCTCTACCTCTGGAGACAAGGATACCAGGTTCAATTCTAGATTTACTCTTTACTAACTGAATGACCTTGTGGATTCTGGGCCTCAGTTTTCCCACCTTTAAAGTAGGGCAAATAAAACCTTTCTTTGTTGGTTATTATGAAGATTAAATGAAAAATGTGTGTCAAGTAGATATAATAGGCCCTTGGTAAATGATTGTTATTGTCACTATTATCAATGTTACAAATATAAAGAGAACTTTAGTTTCTCACTGGTTTAGATACAACTAAATTAAGTAGTTACCTTAACCATAAGTATTTTTTCCTCTGCTATTGGACAGTGGCATGGATGAATCTACCTCAGTTAATGTTTTTGTTTTCTCTAAGAATAATCAAAATCTGAATTGAAAGTTTACTCTATAAGAGATTGCACACACTTTGGGACTCACCTAATTCCGTCTTCTTACCTTGGATCAACAGTTTATTTCATCCAAAAAAGCATCCTCCTAAGAGTGGGCCTGGCCAAGAATGCAGTTGTTTCTTTTTGGCATGTACATTGTTATGCAAACTAGTGTTTTATGCTGTCATTTAGATTTATAAGATATTAGAGCTGACAGGGACTTTGGAGGGTGTCAGATTCAACCTATCATTTTACATTTACAGAGGTAGAAACTGAGACCCAAGTGTTAGTGTGTCACAGATGTTAATCTGCATGTTTTTTCCTGTCTCCCCCATGCCTTAGGTATTCTACTAACTTAATGGTTTAAGTCTCACCCACAAAGTTCAATAGAACCTCCATTAATCAAATCGCATGGGGAATCAAATTTTCAGAGTAAGTGAATTAATGGAGAAAATGTTCTTTATACACATACACACATATATACATATATGTGTATATGTATATTTCTCCCTAAAATGCATGAGTTCCTCTTTCCTAACTTAGGACAGTCTGACGAGCAGAATCAAATGTCCCTTTAGTTAGCAGTAAAAGGAACCTAGGGATCATTTAGTCCATATTTTTGGTTTTTTTCTTTCTGGGCACATTGACTACATTTGCCAGCTGCCCTTGTAGATGGTTTGGGAACATGACTGAGTTCTAGATGATAGAATGCAAATGGATGGGATCTTTGTTGCTTCTTGGCCCAGTTCATGAAAACCTACCACATGTCTCCTCCATACTTGTTTCCCCTTTCAGCTGGTGAGGATGGAGATGACTAGACCTGAAAGCCATGAACTGAAGGTTATGAAACTACAAATCTAAAAGAGCCTGGGTCCCTGAATCACTGTATGGAGGACAGCCACCCATTGGTAAATAATACTTGCTTTGGAATGTGAATAATAAGAAGTAACCTCCTATTATGTTTGATACATTATATATCTTGGGGTCTGTTTGCTAAAGCAGCTAGTATCCCCCTAATCCATACCTAGCTTGATAATGGCAGAACCAGAAGTACCTACTGTGGATGAGGCACTATGTCTGTGTTAAACGACATGAACATGAATTAAAGCAGTTTGGGACCTTGAGAAGCTTTAAGGCTAACAGGATACTGAGATATAGACAGAAATAGTGTAATGCAAAATAGAAAACAAAAATATGTCTACAGAAAAATAAATATGAAAGGACATAGGAATTAAGTGGACAAATAAGTTGTGTCATTGTGTCATGAGGGATGAATTTCAGGAGTAAGAGAATGGGGTCTTTGGACTGAGAGGATGGGCAGCATGCAGAGATGAAATCGTCAGGAAACGAAGCAATGAAAACAAAAAAAGAGCCTGGCACAGTGAGTTGTTCAGTGGGACAGAGATGGCATACATGAACAAAAGAAATGGAAGGATAGGGCCTCATGATGAAAGACCCTATATTCCCGGTTAATGACTTTGAGTATCATTTATGAGTTTGGCTAAGGGTTGTCACCAATACCTGTTGGCTGAAAAATCTTGAAAATAAGCAACAGGCTGTGCCCTCAGTGTTTGATGAGGGTTACAAGGCTGTTTTATAACACCCCCTGGAGCTCATACCACAGAGAGTTTTCATTTCTGAGAACTGGTCTCCTAGGACTTAGGTAGTCAGAGAAGATCAGAGATTGTTGGGAGAGTTGGAGAGGGAGGAGGGAAGACAGATCATCCAGAATCCGTACACCTTGACAAGGTTCCAGACTCTGAACAAGGTTGAAGATAAAATGATCTGATGAGCTTTTCAATCCTGTTCCATTTAGGCCTTGTGCAGGGGAAGTATGTCGACAGCTTTTGCTGCCTACAAGTACATATACGTGGAAATAACAAGGTTAGTATTGGATGTCATGGTAGAGAAAGCCACACTGGGAACAGTGTGCAAATCCTGCTAAGTAAAAGCTGAAACAAAGCTAGCAATTTAAGTACTTTTCACAGCCTGACTTACTGGTTCTTGTTCGAACTGAAATCTAGGAAAGGCAATTTCTGGGTCCATATCTCTTTAAAGCTTGTTTGAGTATGTCTTTCATTATTTTTAAATATAGTGCACACATAGATCTCAAGCTTTAAGTGGCCTTTTTATCACTGTAGCTAGAAGCAAAAAAGCCATCCAGCTGTTGGTTCTGTTTGTACCAAACTGGGTCTCTTCTGAACATTACAATTCTCATCCAGTAAGAGTCCCCAAATGGACAGAAGGGTCAAGCAGGAAAGAGACAGTGACAACTTTGAATTTTCACTTTTTCTTTTTTAATTAAGAATCATCACCATCATTAATATCACAGAAAATTTGGAACATCAAATTAAGCAACACCATACAAATATTAAAATCCCCCCTAATCCATATGCAAGCAATAAACAGTTTTCAGGAGATGGGAAGATGTTTATAACACAGAGTGAGTGTTTGCAAAAAGCAAGTTATCAAACAGTATGTATACCATGAGTTCTATTTTGGCTGTGAAAAAAATACATAGAATTACATATATGTATATATGTATAGAAACACTCCAGAAGATCATGCAGCAAATCTTAACAGGAGTTCTCTCTCAGAATACTCATAATTTTAACTTGTTCTCTGCTTATTTGAATTTTCTGATTCATCTGAACATTTATTATTACTATACTGTTTTGGGTTTTTTTGTCAAAGCACTTTTTTTTCATTTTTTTTAACATCTTTATTGGAGTATAATTGCTTTACAATGGTGTGTTAGTTTCTGCTTTATAACAAAGTGAATCGGCTATACATATACATATATCCCCATATCTCCTCCCTCTTGCGTCTCCCTCCCAACCTCCTTATCCCACCCCTCTAGGTGGTCACAAAGCACCAAGCTGATCTCCCTGTGCTATGCGGCTGCTTCCCACCAGCTACTTATTTTTCATATGGTAGTGTATATATAAGTCCATGTCACTCTCTCACTTCATCTCAGCTTACCCTTCACCCTCCCCAAAAAAGATTAACCAATTTGATATCAGATTCTTCTTGGTTGAGAAAATACTACCCCTTATCAAGGGCAAGTCATGTTAATTTCCCTGTAGAGATTTCTATCCAACACACCCATTGGTTTAGGGAAGAGTCATTGACACCACATCTTGTTTATGTAGAGAAGGGAAAAGAATAGAGCTAACATTTATTTAGCATATTCTATCTACCACATGCTTTTTATTCATTATTTAATCATCAAAACAACCCAATAATATAGGAATCCCTTCTCCCAACTTCTGCAGAATAGGAAATCAAAGTTTAGTTAATTTAAGGAACATATCCAAGGTCATATAGCTGTAAAGCACAGAGATAAAAGCAAGTTTGTCCTGGCTTGAGAATTCATGCCATTAAGTTGCTATAAGCAAATATGTGATCCAATTGTAGGGTTTTCAAGAAATGGACCAAGAAGATAAAACAAGCCATATACACATAAGGGCTAAATAACACAGTGTCAATCTCATCCATAAATATTTTTTTTAACGTCTTTACTGGAGTATAATTGTTTTACAATGGTGTGCTAGTTTCCGCTATACAAAAAAGCGAATCAGCTATACATACACATATATCCCCATATCTCCTCCCTCTTGCGTCTCCCTCCCACCCTCCCTATCCCACCCCTGTAGGTGGTCACAAAGCACCAAGCTGATCTCCCTGTGCTATGTGGCTGCTTCCCACCAGCTACCTATTTTTCATATGGTAGTGTATATATGTCCATGCCACTCTCTCACTTCATCCCAGCTTACCCTTCCCCTCCACTGTGTCCTCAAGTCCATTCTCTATGTCTGTGTCTTTATTCCTGTACTGCCCCTAGGTTCTTCAGAACTTTTTTTTTTTTTTTAGATTCCATATATATATGTGTTAGCATATGGTATTTGTTTTTCTCTTCCTGATTTACTTCACTCTGTATGACAGTCTCTAGGTCCATCCACCTCACTACAAATAACTCAAGTTCGTTTCTTTTTATTCACCCATAAATGTTGAATAAAACTAACATAAAATAATAATCAAGTGAGATTATTTTAAGAATGTATCTAGGAAGTGGTGGGATTTGAAGAGCTTTGAGCCTGCTCATTTACAGATACTATTAATTTGTAAACATCATTACAATATGAGTATTGCAATACAGAATATTACAATATTTTGCTGTGAAAGCTACTGTCATGTTCTTTTCTTTTTTTATTTTTTTATTGAAGTATAGTTGATTTACAATGTGTTAATTTCTGCTGTACAGCAAAGTGATTCAGTTATACATATGTATACATTCTTTTTTATATTCTTTTCCATTATAGTTTATTTCAGGATATCGAATATCGTTCCCTGTGCTATGCTCTTTTCTTAATGCATTTATTTCAAAAATAAATTGAGCTCATTGCTCATTGCCTTTAGGTCTGAATAATCCTAATTAAATATTGACAGATTTATGCACAAAGCGATCCCTCTTGGATTCACTCATATATGAATTCACCAAACACTTACTAAATACCTCCCAGGTTTTAGGGTCAAGATGCTAAAGCTTTGTTTTCAAGAAAGTTAGTCTCATAGTCAGAAGAAAAATAAATATGCAGTCATAAAATAACACAGAAAGTGCTATGATAGAAATTCTGTATGAGGTATAGGATCCGGACGGGGGCCTCCTATATCACTAGGGATAGGCTTCATAGAAATGGTAATGCCAGAAAAACCTCTGAAGGGTAAGGAGGAGATAGCTTGGTGGAGTAGGAGGGGTGTCACTGGTCAAGGAAAAGTGTATTTGAAAGCTCAGAGAAGTGAGAGATTGTGTGGGGTCTTCACTAGTTTATTGGAGAGTGGCAGAAGGTGAAGCTGGGCAAGTAAACTGGAGGTAGACCAGGAGGATGAGCTCTGCATGTCATGGGTCCACTAGACATGCTAAAACTGCCCTTCCACTCCTTACATTTTAGAGAAAGACATCCATGCGATTACATATTTAAGTCCACGCTTTGCTTTCTCTTTCACAGTACTTTCTTTCTACTCCCCTCACCACCATTTGGGCTCCTTCTGACGTGGGTCAGCACCAAAGAATCAGACCTTTACTTGCTCAGTTGTCTGTCAGGTGGTTTTGCAAGTGAGGGTCTCTGGCTCCTCTCGCAGAATAGACATGACTCTGAAGGTTGGCTATACTTCCTTTCTCCTAAATCTTACACATCAAAGACATTTCATCAAATGCTAAAAGAATGCCAGCATTTAGAAAGTACTTTGTGTCTTCTGAGGGTAGCAAGATGCTATATGTGAGATACGGTGGCAGATGGCTAAGGGGCCTTGAAAACAATATCCTTCTTAAAACAAATTAGAAAACCAGGTCATTGCCACCTTGCGTCGTCCTGTCAGAAGAGAAGAATTAAGGCGGGACATATTTTCAAGGTCATTTCAGATCCTATTATCCTGCTTCTCTGATCATAATGATAATAAAAACAGCAACATTTTTGTGACTTACACAATTTTCAGAGCTCATTCACCTATGATCTCCTCTGAGCAGCTGATGGGGAAGGTGAACTTGGAGGACCAAGAGTGCTCCCAACCAGACCTCATGATTAAATGACATTTTAAATGGTAGGTGTGAGATATTGAACAACTTACGATCCATCCCTCTGCGTTTGATAACAAAGGATAGTTTCACGAAGAGTAAAGCTGACCTCCATATTTCTAAACTTGATATTTAGGTATATTCCAAGAATATCCTATTATTCCTGTATAATCTATTATTTATATTTGCTTATAAAAACATTTAAAACTATTAAATTTTCATCTTGTTTCTACCCTAGAAAAGCTGTTTTAAAATTTGCTGTTTTCCCCAATATACTTTAATTTTTCTTTTCATTTGTACTAAACTTACCTTTTTATAATTGCAAGCAGTAGTCCATAGTTAATTGCAATTTCACTATTAACAAAGAGAATGTGTTTCAGAGACATACTCATTTGAGAGAAACATAGTAACTAGAGACAGAAATGATCTAGGAGACTTGGAGGAACTTTCCAGAAAACAGTGGATAGGACCAATAACTAGAAACCATGCAATGTGTGTAAACTATGGGGAAGAGAGGGAAGAGGGTAAGACTTAGGTAGAGGTATCCTTTCCCCAAGTGTATTCTGTGGAACTCATTCTGCTACAGGTTTCTCAGAAGAAAATTGAGCTTTTATGGTCAAATAAGTTGGATATAACACCTAATATATCATATTAGCCTAACAAAGGCTCTAAGAAGTCTTGCAGTAGAGAACTGTGCAAATTTTATTTACTCCAAAGTTTTTCAAACTTTTTTACCACAGATATTTAGTGTTTTTTCATATAGCTCTGCACTAGGGTTCCATGAAACACACTTTGCGAAATGCTGCTTTGAAGCTAGGGAAAGTGTGAGAGAGTCTGACCTACGTTTTGACAGAAAAGGTGACCTATCAGCACTCCTACAAAAGACGAAATGTTATTTTACAATATTTTTCTCAGAAGGTCTTTTAAAACACTCATGGTAAGTAAGGTATTTGGTGTGAAGAGTTCTGATGTCTGCAACCCACTTTGAAATGTATCAAAAACAGCCTGAACTGATGAATGAACAGAAGGATAGACAGATGGGTGATAAAGTAAGTATAGTGAAATATTAATTGTAGAATATATGTTGGTAGATACATTAGGTATTCACTGTAATTTTAAAACTTTTCTTAATGTTTGAAAAAACTTTAGATAAAATGTTGGGAAGAAAAAGAATACACGTGCGATCAACACTTGTGTGAAGTGTGGCTAGAAGGAGGTTTTCAACTTTCCATCACAGTTCCCATCTGTTGACCACATACCAAGTACTATGCCGAATACTTGACAGACATATTATCTCACTTAATATTCAATCTAAATGAAAGGAAAGTTTAGTGATCCCCATTTTAATGATGAGACAAGGCTCAGTGAAGTTAAGTGTCATGACAAAGTTCACCTTTGGTTTAACACCAATGTTTTTTATGCCATGTGTAAAAGGTTCCCAAATTATCATTCTCTTCTTGCCATCCCATTCTCCACTCAGGAAAATATGGCGGTGCCCAGGGGGAATTTTCCCCCTCCCTCCAGCTTTATCTTATAGTTGAGTTATATTATAGTTCAGTTGTGGGGAGAAGCAGAAAGGTAGAATTGAGTTATCTACTCCAGGAAGAACCAAGATTTACTGTAGGTGGGGGAAAGAAGGAGCAAAAAGAAAGAGGGAGAAGAAGGAAGGAGAAGACCATTTGGAGGACACGTGTGGATT
The DNA here is from genome assembly GCF_028564815.1 of Eubalaena glacialis. Taxonomy (NCBI): domain Eukaryota; kingdom Metazoa; phylum Chordata; class Mammalia; order Artiodactyla; family Balaenidae; genus Eubalaena; species Eubalaena glacialis. Next base: position 43,218,106 of record NC_083720.1, read on the forward strand.
GTGGTGGAAGAGATGAAAATGAGCTCTCTAGACAGTTTTAGGAGCAAGAGGAACGGAAGGAAATAATTTAAAATACTGTGGTCACATATAAATGACATTTTCTTTAATATTCTTTGAGAGATGCCGTATAGACTGAGGTTAGTTTTATGCCTTTGTTTTCTGGACTATATTTCTTGGAATGTGATATTTCTTTGCTCTATCTTTTTGAAAATGTGTGTAGGAAACAGATTTTTGTTACTCAGAAGAAGGTATTCAGCTCCGGCATCCATGATCAAGTGACTTTCTTCAGCACTGGATTGGATGCTGGAAGAGATGTGCGTTGGGAAAGTACAGGCAAAGATGGGGGACAGACACCCTCCTTCTCTTCTTACAATGTGTGAGCTTAAGCTAGCTAACCATGCCAACCCTCAGTACCATTATGCCAGTCAAAATGGTCTTCATTGCGGAGACCTTTGGCTAATTATTCATGGGATTCCTAGAGTCAACATAACTGGCAGCCTACTGAAGTGCTGCTTGAAGTATGTAATCAAAAACCTTTAGATCTGGAGAAGACAGGCCTGACCTTAACAATTAAGAAAGACCAGGCCTGGGCTTGGTTTCTGGCTATTTCAGGCATGCAACTCCAAAAGATAACAGAGTCTTTAGTGTCTTGATGACTTTAACCCTTTATGTTGAGCCAGGAATTTAGAACTGTGTGCCTAATACAGTTGATTCTCTGAATCCTGGGTTCTGCATCCCCAACTTCAACCATCCACAGATCAAAAATAATTGGAAAAATGAAAAATTCCAGAAAGTTAGAAAAAGCAAAGCTTATATTTGCTGCACACCCACTGGCAACTATTTATATACTATTTGCATTGTATTTACAACTATTTACATAGCATTTACATTGTATTAAGTATTATAAGTAATCCAGAGATGATTTAAAGTATACAGGAGGCTGTCCAGAGGTCATAGGCAAATACTACACCATTTTATGTAAGGGACTTGAGCATCCTAGGATTTTGGTATCCCAGGGGGTCTTGGTACCAATCGCCCTTGTATACGTAGGGATGACTGTCTTGTCTTTCTTTAAGCTATCCCTTTCCAGTAGAAGCAACCACCCACTCACACAATCTTAGAAATTTTTATTCCAGGTTCTATGGCATCTTCCACGAGTTCCCCACACCTCACCTTCCCTGGGCACTTTATTGTAATTGGCCATGCATGAAAATTGGATCCATGGTTTTGCCACTCTCTGGCAGGTTGCCAGAGTCCCACCCCTCAACTGGAGTTGGATTTTCACTTTCTGTGGTCCTAACCTGGCCAAATAATCAATCCTAATTGCACCGGCGCAGAGGTCAAGGGCCTGATCACTGGCTGAGCTGACAGCAGAGCCCGCCTTCCCGGTTCCTGTGAAGGACCTCTCTCCACTGCTTGCTACTGCCCCCAGGGATACAAGTGACTCAGCCAAGTCAGCCTGTCCATTTTCCGCTCGGTTCTGTCTTGGTTTTGGTCTTTTCCTCAAGGCTACCATGTGATGTGGTAAGCGTCTGGGCTCTTTGGAAGGGTAAGTTCACAGCTACTGGAAGGGGCCCTGCATGGGAGTTATTCATTTTCTTTCTGTGGGTGTTGACCCTAAATTCTATTTTCATTCATCCATGCATCAATGAATTAGTGAGCTATGTCTCTGTGTGAGTCTACAGGATAAGACCCAGAAATAAGGATACATATGAAAAGGACCACACCGATCCCCTCTGGTGGGGCGCTTGACTGATTGGAAGCCCCAGGCCCCACCCTTCTGGATTGGCCTCCACATCAGTGGTGAGGCCACACTTCTCACCAGCTAGAGGTTGAACACAGTGGCATCCTACAAAGGCCCTTGCCTATGTGGCCTGGGACTTCTCAGCCGAGTGACTTTGGCTCATGGACTCCCCATCTACCTGGTCAGAGCTGTCTTATGCTGCACTGCAGACCCAGAATCTTCCTAGCCAGCCCTCCTTCCTTCCCCTCTCCTTCCCAGGGGCAGGTCTGCATTTCCACCCAGAGACTCCCTGCCCGCTCCCGCTCCTCCTCTTTAGCCAATAGAGGCATCTCTCCCCAGACGTTTATTGCACATTTGAACCTGTCTGGACATTTGCTTCGCTAGGAAGATTTAAGCTCAGAGGCCATCCCAGAGGGACTGGGGAGGAGAGACAGGGAAGGAAGGAAAGCTGATGGGGGGTGTTGACACAGCTACCACTGTGGGCCACCGGAGGCTCAGCCCTGCCCAGAACCTTCTGAGAAACCATGCATTTCACCTCAGAATTCCATCACCAAGGGGCAAGATACCTGGAGTAGTTATTCACAACTCCTTCCCCTTCCCCTGCCTGAGGGTTACTCCTGGGGCATTAGCCGTCTTGCAGGTAGTACTTCCTGATGCCTGCATTGCCTCTCCAGGGGGCTGAGATGGGGCCAGGCAGTCCATTCCAGAGCCCAAGCTCTTCATCACTAAGCTATGCTCCTCCAACGCACTACAACATTTGAAAGCTTGAGTTTGAAACCAACATGATGTCCAACGGTTACTTTTATTTGGTCACAAATTAGAAACAGTTTGGTAGTCCATCTTGCTGACCCCACAGAACAGTTTTGAGGACCTCTGGCATGCATGTATTTGAAGGAACTTTGTAAAGGAACTGTAAAGCGCTATCCAAGAGGAATAGATTATGCTCCTGGAATAACCTTGAAATTTTTCCCCACTTCCCTACTCTGTTCTGTTTCTGAAATAAACACATACATTGTCTTGTCTGTCCTTCCCCCATGCCCACCCACACTGTGTTCTAGGAGCTTCCTCTGATTAAAACTGGTTTCACTATCTCACCAGTACAGGGTGTTTCATTCTATTCCAACATGGCTTAGATAACACAGATTTAAGAGTTTGTAATTCATCCTTCATTGATCAATGTTCTTGACTGTTACACGCTTGCCTGAACCCCATCCCATTCAGTCATAGTGCCAGAGGCTTAAGAGCAAGGAATGGTTTCACATCTCTCTCATGTCAGCAAGGCAGCTTTTTCTTAACCCTCTCTTCCTAAGATGGCCCCTATATCTTATTGGGTCTTTCACCTCTTTGAGACTCTCATGAAAGTTAAGGCCTCTCTCCTCAGAAAAAATAAAATAAAATAAAATCACATAAGCCTATATACACACAGGCACACAGACAGATGCACACATACACACACACACACACACACACACACACACAAATTAGGTACAATTTTTAGGGGATTCACAGCCCCTCTGAAACCCAAGGACCGTGGGTGCAGGTCTGAGGTAAAACATTTGATCTCTGATGTCAGCTAGATCGAATTTTAAATATTGGTTTGTTGTAAAGTATCTTAACAATGACCCCAGCTCACAGTAAGTGCTCAATAAATAACAGCTGCCTTTATCATGAAAGTAACACACTGTCTCCAGAAACTTACACAGTCCCAGGAAATGTTCAAGAAAAAGGCTGGACAGCTTAAACAGAGATTTCAGTTTTCTAGGGGGAAGAGGTGTATGTTCAACCTTGGAAGAGTCTGGTGTTGGTTCTCCCTCTGCTGGCCCATGGTTAACACGCACCCTTTGTTTTGATTCCGGTGAGTGTTGGAGTGATCCTTGGGAAGGCAATGGGGACAGAGGTGGGAGATGGGGAGTTAGGAGGCCCGTGTGTTACTTATGAGCCAGGGAACATACTGGAAAAGCTAAAGACAGGGACATGTGCCTCTCCCTTTGTTTCTCTCTCTTTGCTTTTTTAAGCCCTAACTATTGTATTTGCTGAGCAAATCCTTTCTGGGTATCTACTCTGGGGACATAGCACGATCCCACATGAATAAGATATAGCCCTGCCCACAAACGCTGGGTCTCTCCCTTAGGAGGTTTGCCTTTACTTTCTGACTTAGAGTTTCAGTTGAAATCAGAGGGTACAGAATCACGCTGGATGGGGTAATGATTAACAGCAAGGGCTTTGAGCTCTGATTCACAGCCCTGCCCTTGCTGTGGAATAATTGGTTCACTGGGCCTCTCTGAACCTCAGTTTTCTCATCTATAAAATAGGGTTCATAATAGCCCCCCTTATAGCATTGTTAGGCAGATTAAACAGTAAGCTGGGGGTGCAGTGGAGAGTTTAGCAATAAAAAGAAAAGTGGTAGATACTAGCATTATTTTTATTCTAACATAGAAATAAATAAATAATAAAAGCCTTTTTCATTTTTAAAATTCCACAGTAATACTTGCTTGTTACATAAGGTCAAACCACTTGAAATTGCTAGTATTCAGCCAGTTTTGATCTATAAAGCCAGCATATTTTCCTATGGTTCAACCTAGTAGAAGAATTAGAAATTTCAGATTGAAAAAATAGAAAGTATCCATAGCAACACCATCCAGAGATACACGTGGGTGTATCCTTCTGACTTCTTGTATGTATGTAAATAAATAATGCTGATGAGAACGAGGAGTGAAATCTTAATCAAGCTAGGTTGTTGTTGTTGTTGTTTTAAGCTTAATCTGACTGGTGAAGGAGAGGTCAAATTTCCCTAGAGGGTACCAGGATTACGAGTGGAGCACATGGTCACTGAGATCCCTGCTAACATCCACTCCACTTGAGAGAGATGCACTGTTTCTGTAGGACTCCACCAGCAGCAATAGCCAGGCTGTCCGCCTGTCCCTTCCCAAGGGCAGAGTGCTGACTGAACAGGTACACTTGGCTTTGGCCAGTGAGGGATGTGGCCTTGACAAGCTGTTTCATCAGCTCCTTAAGATGAGATGAATTGTCTCTTTGACCTTATAATTTCCTAACCACTCTGGGTAATCAGGGTTTGGGCTAGAGCATAATTACTTACTAGAGTAAAACTGTGGTAGAGTTAAGCCTGCCATCTCTCTTTATTGTCCCAAGCATTTTGCCAATGTAAATAACTCTTAACTAATTTTTAGAATGGAGACATACCTACCAGGCTGCACACAGCCTAGCAGGGCTTAGCAATACATATCAAGAGTTTCCTAAATGTAGTTCAACTCCTGTTAAGCGTGTAGAGGAAGCTGGGTCCAGAAGGGTCTGCTCCTTTTGTCTTCTGGCCCTGGGGCTGATGAAACTCTCACTGATGTAGATACAGCTTAACAACTGTGCTGTCACTTGCCATAGACACTCACTTTGTTCCCACCGCTCGAATGAAAGAGTGAACGTGGCCATGTAAGAACACTGGACTAGGAGACAAGAGCCCCGGGCCCTAATTCTGTTAACCGAGTCAGTGACTCAGAGCAAGTTACCCATCCTCTCTGGCCTGTAGATTCCCAAGAGAAAAACCAAGGGATTTGAATCAGGCGATCTCTAAGTTTCCTTCTATTATTGTTTCCAAGCTTTCTATACCTAATAGAAATCCTTTCTCCTCATTCACTGAGTCTATGAACTAGAAAGCAGCAAGAATCCAAAGATCTAAGGGAGAATTAGAAATTATGGGGGTTTATTTTGTTCATTAAAAACATTTTTGAGAGAATAAAAAGGCAAGACAGGTTGTAATTCATCTATCTGACAAAGGACATATACCCAACATATATAAAGAATATAGGGCTTCCCTTGTGGTGCAGTGGTTGAGAATCTGCCTGCCAATGCAGGGAACATGGGTTCAATCCCTGGTCCAGGAAGAGCCCACATGCCACGGAGCAGCTAAGCCCATGAGCCACAACTACTGAGCCCGCATGCTGCAACTACTGAAGCCCGCATGCCTAGAGCCTGTGCTCCACAACAAGAGAAGCCACAGCAATGAGAAGCCCGTACCACGCAACGAACAGTAGCCCCCGCTCGCTGCAACTAGAGAAAGCCTGTGAGCAGCAATGAAGACCCAATGCAGCCAAAAATATATAAAATAAATTTATAAAAATAAATAAATAAATAATAATAATAAAACTTAAAAAAAAGAATATATATGTTCCTATATATATATATCCTATGTATCAATGTGCAGACAACCCCAACCTCAAAAAAGGGTTAAATATTTTAACCAAAAGGGATATAGAAATAGTCAATAAATTTGTGGAAAGGTACTCAATTTCATTAGTCACCAAGGAAATACAAATTGAAACCACAAAGAGGTACCCTACACACCCACCAGAATGACTAACATGAAAGAGACTGATGAGGTAAATAATTAAAGAAGATGTGGAGTGTTTGGGGTTCTATACACTGCAGGTGGGAGTATAAAATGGTCCCACTGTTTTGGAAAATAGTTTGGCATTATCTATGAAAGCCGAACATATATATAATTTATGACCCAATAATTTCATTCTTTAGGTATGTACTTAACAGATATTCATACGTATGTCTCTCAAAAGACTTGTGTTAGAAAGCAGCTAAAAACTGGAAACCACCCAGATTTCCATCAATTGAAGAATGAAAAAATAAATGTGGTGTATTTATACAATGGAATCCTAAACAGTAATGAGGATGAACAAAATACTTCTAAGCATAACAACATAACTTCTAAACATAACAACTTCTTAACAAAAATAACAACTTGGATGAACTTCAAAATATAATGAAGAGCAAAAGAAAAGAGACACAAAAGAGTACACATTGTATCATTTTATGTACATAAAGTTCACTGATAGGCAAAGCTAACCTCTGCTATTAGGCGTCAGGGTAGTAGTTTCCCTTGGAAGTAGGCGGTAACTGAAAGAGGACACAAGGGGGCTTCTGAGATGATGATACTCTGTTTCTTAATCTGAGTATTAATTACAGAAATGTCTTCAGTTTGTGAAAATTTATTGAGCTGTGCACTTATTTGTAATTTGGGGGGTATGATACACCAGTAAAAAAGTTTTTAAGTAAAAAAATTAAAAGTTATAAATTTCATGATATTTTTGGTATTCTTTCCCTAATACCACCACCAGAGGCTTTTTTTTTTTAACTATTCTAGCTTCTGTTGATCATCCTCTCTTCCAAATTTACTCTGTCCCATATAACCCAGCATTTGATAATGTGCTTCTTTTTTTCATGGTTTTCTGATTATTTCATTTTCTTTAATATAGCACTGCCAACTGCATTGTGAATTTCTAGTACGTGGAAGCTATGCTTTTTGCCTTTGAACTCAGGCAGAAAGTAAAGAATGTCAAAGTTGCCAATCTATTCTTCAGATCCCATTATTTATTGTGTCAATATTCCCATGCCATGCTACAGTCCTCAACCCTAGCTTTTTCTATCTTATCCCATTTGTTTATAAGCCTGTCAGTTCACCTTACCCCTGAATGTCCCATTTATAATATCTGCAGGAAAACCTGCCCCTTTTTCTCTGGATCACTCTGGCTTCATCATTTCAGTTCTGCACAAATTCAGCAGCTGATCCATGCTGGATACTCTCTGATGCCCCAGGGATATGGAAATTATGAAACTGAGTCCCTGGCCCCAGGAGCTCCCTGAATAGCCAGGGAAGACAGACTCAGAAATGGAAAACATCTCATCTATTCATTAACTATATGGAAACGAAGAGGTGAGATACACAACCCAGCCATGGGTGGCTGGAAGAAGGCTTTCAAGGGACAGAGTCACCGTAGAATCCAGTCTGAAGGGTGAGTAGAATTTGACCAGGTGAAGAAGGAAGAAAGTCTTTTCAAGCAGAGAGAACAGCAAGTGTAAAATCACAGACTCACAGAACAGCAGAGCATTCCTCTGTGCCTGTGCCTGTGTGTGTGTGTGTGTGTGTGTGTGTGTTTACACATGTGTGTATGTTCATGTAAGGGGTGGGGGAGGTGGAGTTATTCTAACCAGTTGGGTATCTCTGGATTCTAAGCAGAGGGACTGGGAAGGTGGAAAGTGGGCAGTATATGAAGCTAAAGAGATAAGTAGGGGCTAAATGAGGGGCCTTGAATGCTAAGCTGAGGAGCTTGGAACCAGTAACATAGAACAGAGGTTGGCAAACGATAGCCAGGAGCCAAATCTGACCCACTGCTTGGTTTGTCAATAAAATTTTACTGGAACATAGCCACATCTACTCACTTATGCATCATCTGTGGCTATTGGTGTACAACAGTGGCAGTTAAGCAGTTGCTACAGAGACCACACATCCCAGACCTTGATGACCCCCAGTGTAGAAGATGATGATCCACTGAGGGGTTCTAAGCAGAGGACTCAATGTGTGCGAGAGGAAAGTCACCCGGACACAGCCTTGGTCCATGCTGTGGAATGGAGACAACGGATTTTGCTTATATACCACAGAAGCAACATCGAGGGCCTTCTCAAGTTGAGCACCATATTCTCTGAGCCCAGGACTACACTGAGCTCTTCTCCACACCTGCGGATATTGACTGACATAATGGTACATGACCAGGGATGCAACTGGACCCCATGAGACTGAACAGGAATTGAACTGAGGTGGAATCCACCAACCTTGGGCTACTGTCCTCCAACACGTGGGTTTAGGCTTAGGTTTAGGGAGCTGTATGTAACATACCCCTTTCCACTTTTGAGTTTGGAAGCCAATTGGTAGAAAATCCTAGGAATATAGTGAATAGAAATAAAAATAAGATCTTTATTGTTAGTATTTCACCCCTGAATTAGGCAAACTTACCACCTCAGAAACAATGGCTGAGCTGACCCACCTCAGGGTTCTCCCTGTGAAGTCTTGTTCCTGAATGTTCACTTCTGCAAACAAGCAGTCACAGAAGCAGACAGACTGAACTTCTCCAGGCACACTAATTGGATAGGTCACACCTCTGTCCCTGGACAGGGAATGGGGCAAGAGGCAGTAGCATCACCATAATGGAGCTTTCTCCACATAGAAGCATGAAGGCAGAGGACAGGAGCCGTGCCATCCCCAACACTGTGTTGTTATTTTCCACTGAAGAACTGCATCTTTCAGTGACATGCTGATGTTAGACTCTTGTGGGATCATCTCTTTTGAGCCATCAGGCCAGACTCTACACCTATGGAGAGTAGTTTTCCTTTTAGGGAACTGAGGTCCTCGCTGTCAGTAATCCTGAGAAGATACTGATGCTGAGAAGAGCAACAAGGACCAGGCACAAGTCTCAGATTATGAGGATGAGTTTGGCTCAGAAACTGAAGTGTGAAGATTCCTGGAGTGTTTGTAGTGGTAGGAAGTTAAATAGAGGGTGAGGCATGTGGAGGACGGGCTACCAGTCAAGGAAATGTTCTAAGAAGAGACTCTCGAATGAGAAGAAGCCAGTTGGGAGGAATTACAGGTTATAACCAGCCTTGCACAGCCCTTTCACTATCCCTGAAACTTCAGTCCAATCCTGTTCCACTGCCTGATCCCAGTTGTTTGTCAGGTATTGTACATGGCCCTGCCCTGTGATTCAGAGGGGGTAACAAAAGGAAGAACAATGCCAACCTCCTCTGAGGCCAAAATGGGAGAAAGAGTAATAACTACCAGCAACCACTCTTCTCAGAGAGAGGCCATCCCACCAGACACTAGAAGCAAAAAAATCAGCATGGAGACACCACAGGAAATATGTGGTGGAAAAAATCAAGGTCACGTCCCTGAGCATATGTAAGTCAACTTGGACCTCTTGGAAACAGCCAGGGACACTTTGAGAAGGGCTACTTCCCAGAAATCAAGTCATGGGACTTAAACTGTCACCATTTGGGTATTTAGGTAAATGAGGTATTGTTTTGAAATCACAGGCAACATATGCAAACACTTAGCCCATTTGCCAGCTCATAATAAGCAATAACTACTCAACAAACAGGACCTCTTATCATTTTTACTGTTGCATTATTATGATCTGTGCATCTTGGCTTTCATTTCCCCAGGGTGACTGACTGATCGGTTGCTATAGCATCAAAGCTATGTAGGGATCCCTGGACAGGCTCTTAACAAGGATTTGTAGAGAAGGAGAGTTCCAAGTTGTGCTTTCAGGACAGTAGAGATTCAACTTTGCAGGCAAAAAGAAGCTCTACAAAATGTGGGTCAAGGCCCCTGGAAGCTGGGCTGTCTAGGGGGAGCTTTGGCCATAGCCATTGCGTGCAAAGGAGGGAAGAAGTTGGGAGTCAGGAGGGGAGGAAGAGAAGCATGAAGCTTATACAAAGTGATTTCGTAGAAGATCAAACCTGACATATTTTTAGGTCCTGTGTAATAAATGCAAAACAGCCACTTCTCTTAAGAAACTTCTTCGAAATTGCAATAAATTCTCCTCGACAAAAACTCCAGTCAAGTCCAGCATGTAATCTCCTACTGTCAAGAAGAGTAATGCCGAGTGGTATATGTTATTTTACTATAAAAAAAAAAAAAAAGAAAGAAAAAGAGGTTGCTGGCCTGGGAAGATAGAATTTAATTTACCAAAGCTGCTTCTCAAGGATCTACTTGCTCACATAGTGGGATCTCCTTTTTAGCTTCTTGTGAAAAATGACTACTTTTAGGGAGATTCTCTTTGGTTAGTTCCTTCTAATACCATATCTCCCCCATGAAGTAGGAGTGAGAAGATCTGGAATTAGATAAACTGAGGATTGAACCTTAGCTCCAACAGTTATTGTTAGCTATGTAGTCTGGAGCAGGGTGTTCCCCATAGCTAAACCTCGATAATCTCACCTGTAAACAGGAGTGATAGTGGAACCTACCACATAAGCCTTGTTTTGAGGAACAGGTGAAATTAGGCACCTTAAGTTCTGACACTATGACTTGGCATTCAGTACATGCTCAATAAACATCTGTTAGTATTGTCATCATCATCACCACCATCATCACATCATCATCTTCTTCTTCTTCTTCATTATTACCGTTATTCTCCACCATCTTTAGGTACATCATATTTTTCCCCCAGTGTATGTCCCTACTCAATATCAGAGCCTTAGGGATCCACAGTCATGTTTTGCAGTGGGGGTGGAGTTTGAGATGGGGAAACAGAATGGATTTTTTTCCTCTGTTATTTTACCCTGAACAGTCCTGCTGTGTTCATGTGTATATATGTGTGCCCTCCTCATTTAATTTTTAAAACTCCATTTTAATTCAATTGCTCAACAAATATCTATGGAGAGCTACTAGGGAGTATCCCTGTCAGCACACAAGTCTCCCCAATTATTACCATTTATAACGATAAAATAATCTTTCTGGACTGCATATCTTCTTCCAACCACTGCCCATTTATCTGCTCCTCTTCACAGAAAAACTCCCTGAAAGAGATATCTTCAGTTGCTGAGTCTTCTTGCCATCATTTCTTTTCAATGCATTCCGATGAGACTTCCTTCCCCACCATCACTGAGACTGCCTTTGTCAAAGCCAGCATTGATGTCTATATTACTAAGTTCACTGGTCACTTCTCTCTCCTTGTTGTACTTGACTTCGAAGCAGCATCCAGTGGAGTTGACCCTCCCTTGTCATATAACACCAGCTTCTTCTGGGGTCCATGTCCTCACGTTCTCTCTTCCTACCTTCTAACTAGTTGTGCTTTTTCACTTTTCTTTGTTGATTTCTTCCCAATGGCTTGAAATGCTCCAGGGCATTTCCAAAGCCCCCTTCCCTTCTCAATCTATACTCTCCCTCAACGATCTCACCAATTCCAATGGCTTTAAATCCAATCTACACAACTTTGAATTCCAAATTCTATCTCAAGATTTAACTTCTCTTCCTGATATATCTACATTAGCTTCTATCAAATGCCATCTCTTCTTGGATATATTTTGCTCTTAGTATGACAAAGGAGAAATTTAACCATGTCACACCCTTATTTAAAATATATCAAAGGTCTTCAAGATCTGGCACCTCCTTACTCCCCAAGCCTCATCTTTCAACATTTTCTGACATTTCTAACCCTAATATTCACCCTATGCCCTGTGACCAATGCAGGTTCCCCATAAATTGAACTATTTTAAGCCTCCTGCATGTTTTTCTTATGTTTCCCTTTTTATGGGATACAGTTTCTTTCCTTCTTTACCAATCTCCTACTAATTCGTAAAGACAACTCAGGCATTATTTAGTCATCTAGTCAGACTCAAAGTTCCCTCCTAGCTGCTCCCATGGTACCCTGGTCACTTGTCATGTCCTTATCATTTACTTGTATTGTGGTTTCTCTTTATGTATCTAAGTCGGTTCAGGCTGCTATAACAAAGTGCCACAGACTGGGTGCCTTAAACATTTATTTCTCGCCATTGGGAAGTCCGAAAAACATTTATTTCTCGAGGCTGGGAAGTCCGAGATCAAGGTGCTGGCAGGTCCAGTGTCTGGTGAGAACCCTCTTGCTGGTTTTCAGTCATGATCTTGCTGTGTCTTTACATGACTGAAAGAGAAAAGAAGCAAGTTCTTTCATATCTCTTCTTATAAAGGCATTAACCCCATTATGAGAGCTCCACCCTCACAACTTAATTATATCCCAAAGACCCCATCTCTAAATACCATCACATTGGGAATTAAGACTTCAACACACGAATTTGGCGGGGGTGGGGGGTTTCGGGGAGTGGGGAGGGGAGGGGGAAAGGGACACAAGCCTTTAGTCCATACCGTAGCTCTTTCCCTCACCAGGTTGTAAGCATCCCAAGATTAGGGTCTGCATCCTATGGTCACAGAGTCCCAGCACCTGGCATAATGTCTTGCAAACAACAGCAGCTGTGTCAGCAACATTTAACATTTACAGACAGCTTACTCTGTACCACACATTGTACCCAGTGTTCAGAGGAATGCTACTGTTAGGGAGAATGTTTCTTCCTCATTCTTGGTGCTTCTTTCCATGTGGAGGAGACTATTAGTATAGTATTTCTATCCTCTTCTCTCTAGGAAAAATGAATTGATTTTTCTGACTGGAGAGGTTAGAAGGGAACATTGGCCATATGTACTTCAGCTCTGTCTTCTTTTCTTTCTCATAAGAGTGAGCTGTCTGCAGTTAGCATTTGTTTCTTTATGCTAAAAATGCTCCTGTGACTAGACGGATCAGTCTTTCCAGTTCTGGAGGTGAAGAGGGGTGTTCTATAGATCCCGATTTCTGATTTTCAATATCCACTTTATCAGTTTAGTTTTTCAAAGTGTTATATTAGCCCCTGTCTAATGACTCTTTTATAATTATTTCTAAATTGGTTCAGAGTTCAGCTGGGGGAAATGGAGGCCATTGGGTACTCATTCAAAGACTACAGCACTTATGAAGTCTTTAATATGATTAGCCCACAAAATAGGTTCTCAATAAAAGTTGGTTAAACTCAAAGGAAATGAAGTCTAATACACGTATGAGTCAACGTAGGGTAGGTCATGCTTTAGTAACAAATTAACCATGAAATTCATGGCTTTACACACACACACACACACACACACACACTACACACACTAGTTTATTTCTTGCATGCCACATGTCCAGTACAGCTTGGTGGGGGACACTCTGTTCTCCAGAAATTCTCAAAAACCCAATCTTTTGGAATCACCATCATGTTATGATTATACTATCTTAGCATGTGACTTCAGGGTCCTGTCAGCAATAAAGGAGTATTTGGGAGCTTGTAACATCTTTTACTGCTTCCAACTGGAAATGACACTTTCATTCACAACAATTTGGACAAAACAAGTAATATCAATCTGTTCTAACTCTAAGAAAGGTTGGGAATTGTAGCAGAGCACATGGGATACTCAGCAAGCCCTACTGTCTCTGCCACAGGGCTCTTGAACATCATAAGGCACAATGTTTGGAGACATGGAACTCTTTTTTTTGAGGTGATGGTATGTTTATTAGCTTGATTGTGGTAATCATTTCACAATATATATGTATGCCAAATCATCACATTGCACACCTAGAAAAATCACATGTATAACTTAAATGTATATAACTTTTATTTGTCAATCATATCTCAATAAAGTTGGAAACTATAAAATAAAAATAATAAAAATAATCAAGATAATTACCAAAAAATAAAATAAGGTTTATTCTACTTCAATAAAAAAAAAACAGTTAACTAAAAATAATGATGAACTAAAAATGTCCTAGTGCTGGCATTAGGCACCAAACTGACCCGGCTACAAAGTAACTCTCCCATTAGAAGAAAAATTAACATACCTGGGAGGTAAAACATCTTTTCATAGTGCAAGTGTAAACCCAGAGTAATTGCTCATTCAGTGAGGACCCAGGGAGACATGAAACTCTGGACTGGACTTCATGGTGGATGGAGTGCACACTGTGTGAAGCAAGACAGGTGGGAAGAAGATCAGAGTTAATGTGCAGGAAAAGGTCAGGAGAGAGGAACCAAAGGCACCCAACCCACTTCTCAAACCGAACACTCAGTTTCCTTATTTATAAAATGAAGAAAGTATTTTCTGCTTCATAGGATGTCATGAAGATTAAGTCAGATAACATAGAAAGAGTGCCAAGCACAGTACCTGGCTTTTGTTTAGCATTCAAGAAATATCACTTTCCGTCACCGAGTTGACTTCAAGATCATACAACCCCTTTGATTTACACTATATAAGACACATAGCTAAAGATATGGGGATTTTCCTCAGAACAAAAGTAGCCCTATTTTCAAGGGCTTACAAGGTCTCTCGTATTACAGGAGTTCTTCTCATGACTTCATTTGGAACAAAGCAGAACTCTTTTTCAAGATACATTAGCCTGAAATGGACTCAATTAGCACTGATTTTCAAAGTGATGGAGGTCACCTAAGAGCATTAAATTTTTAAAAGACGGAAAAGGAATTTGACAGAGACTTAGTCACTATTTCTGGGGAGGGGGTATGATTTTCCAGACTGAAGCACAGGTTATCACTTTAAGTAAACCATTTAAAGGTGACTTTAAAACAAATTTAAATGAAAAGAAATGGAGTACTGATACATGCTGTAACATGGATGAACTTTGAAAACATAATCTAAGTGAAAGAAGCCAGTCACAAAGAAACATATTGTATAATGACATTTATATGAAGTATCCAGAATAGACAAGTCCATGAAGACAGAATGTAGATTGGCGCTTGCTTGGGCCAGGGCGGGGTGGGAAGAATTGTGAAATGACTGCTAATGGGTACGGGGTATCTTTTGGGGGTGAGGAAAATAAAATGTATTGAGCTCATGGTCTCACAGCCCTTCTACTCAGACCATTGAATTGTGCACTTTAAATGGATTAATTGTATAGTTTGTGATTATGTCTCCAGTTGTTATAAAAACAACTTAGTAAGTTGTTACCCTGTAAATATTACACATGAAGAATGAAAGAAAAACAATGCAAATGGATATTAATTGCTTGGAATAAAGTTTACAGTAACAGCATCATGGATCAAAAAAGCTTTGAATCCCAAATAACTTAGGTGGCAATGGAGTTGGTGTGCTCTGGACATCCTCCGTAGAGAACACACAAAGTGGGTCTAGAGATGACCAAAAAGCTACATTAAGGAGGCAAGTGGAGAACTGAATAAAGCTGTTTCATGAAATGTGATAGGAGAAAAAATGTTTAATTAATGTATCTTTTTATGTACTATTGTTCATGGTACAATACTGTACGTATGTTAATGTGATTTATAAATATATATAGTAACTAAATTAATAATGTTATAAGTAGACACTTGAGCATATCATCGACATCCCTAACATTTATTTATTCAGATTGGCCACATAGTTGAAGGGATCTTTGTATTAGAAAAACGGAGTTTCAACTGAGAGTAGTAGCACCTTAGGATCCTGAAGTTACATAGAACAAGGAAGAGCCCTAAATGTATTGCAGAATCCTGCCAGTCTTACTGGCCACACATCATGAGATTCAGGCCATGCCCAGGTTCAAACCTGATTGGAGGGAACATTTCTTGAAAGCACAGACTGCCTAGACCAGGGGGTGACCTAAGTAGACACTATTAAAGACCAATTGTTCAATGAGTATTACACCTGTGAATTTTGCTCATAAAGTATTAAACCCTTCAATGATAGAACTGTTCAAATGAAGATGGGTTGACCAAACATCTGCCAGTAATTCTGTAGTCTTGTGTTTTTAAACTGCAGATTGCAACACGTTAGTGAGATATAGAAGTAATTTAGTGGGTACCCAACCAGCATCGACGTATATTACATCTTATACATTTTATATCATGTATATATATATATACATATATATATGAGCAGAATACAATAGAAGAAATTATAATAAGATTGATCGGTATATATCGTATATGGTAAGGGTAAGTATTGTTTCCTGAAAACTTTTTTCAGAAATGTGTGTGTGTGTGCATGTGTATATGAACATCCTTGGTTTATCTGTTATATGATTTGCAGTTTAAGAATCTTTGAAACACACTGTGGGTGGGTGGGAGGCTGGATGAGATAACCCCTAAGCTTCCATCTAATTCTTGGTCGATTATTCCGGAATTCGCAGCACTGAAGAATAAAAAATGTGAGGCTCTTCCAAGACCAAGGAAATGGTGTGTCACCACTCAGTGCTTAAACACACACATATGAAGCAAGCCCCCAACCATGTAGTAATTGCAAACACATTGCATGACAGTGCCCATCAGCTCCAGGAAGAAGTCACAGGAGAAGCAAAATCCAGAAACTCTTCCATTGTTGTAACAGGAAAGTATTTCAGTGGTTTAAGTCACAAATCTAATGAATCTAAATGGCCAGACTATTTAAATGTCTAGACAGAAGAGGCTTGTAATCAGTAAACTTCTTACCAAGAGATCCTCCTAGGGGCCCTCATTTGTGTTAATAAAATTCTCAGTAGTAGGTCCCTTACCACTGATAATATTTTCAACAATGCATCAGTGCCAACTCTGGGGCTATAGTGCAGCACTACAGTTGGAGACATGAGTACAATCTGACCACAGAGCACTGGAATACCTCTTAAAAATCCCAAAACAAGTTTTTAAAAAGTGAGTTAGGGTTTTTTTCCTCTTAAAGGATGAAGTGCCGCCACTTGGCAAGAAGCTCTGTGAGCAGTATATTATTATAAACATATTTAGCTTTGGGGGAGTAAAGTGACTAAAACTAAAACAATCTGGTTAAACCACTAACTCTGCAACAGTTCAACTCCCAAAAGCAATGGTTCAACTTAAAAATAAGTTACTATTTACTGAACACAAACTATGTACCAGGCATCCTGATAAGTGCCACGGGTTGGCTGAAAAATCTATCAGACATAAATTCCTGCTGTGTCTCAAGGATATACAGTTTAAGAGCGGAAATGGGCTGTACCCAGATAACAAAAACAGAGGGCAGGCCATGGTAAGGATTAATCCTTTCTGGGTCAAAACCACCCATCATTCAGTGTTACACTGACCAAGGGTCCAAGGTGTTTGTTCTTGTCTTAGCTCTGGCTGTTATACAAAATACGATAGACTGAGTGGCTTAAACAACAGAAATTTATTTTCTCTCAGTTTTGGACATTAGAAGTTCCAAGATCAACGCAATTCAGCTTCTGGTGAGGTCTCTCCTCGTGGCTTGTAGGTGGCACCATCTTGCTGTGTGATCACAAGACCTCTTCTTTGTGGGCATGTGGAGAGGGAGAGGGAGGGGGTGGGAAGGAGAGAGAGAGAGAGAGATCTCTGATGTCTCTTCTTATAAGGACACAAATACTATAGGATCAAGGCCCCCCCCCTTATGATCTCATTTAACCTTAATTACTTCCTTAGAGGCTCTCTCTCCAAATAAAGACACACTGGGGGTTAGGGTTTCAACACATAAATTTGATGGTTGGGAAAGGGGGTGGTTTGCACACAAACATTCATTTCACAACAGCTCCCAAACCTGATTTATATTATATAAATTATATTTATATAATTTTCCTAATAGAATGTAAATCCAGGTAAAACAAGGATGAGCTCTGTAGTAGGCAGAATAATAGCTTCCCAAAGATGTGCACACCCTAATCCCCACAACCTATGAAAATGCTAGATTAAATGACAAAGGAGAATTAAGCTTGCAGATGGAATTAAGGTGCTAATCAATGGCCTTTAACATAGGGAGACTACCCTGGATTGGCCAGTGGACCCAATGTAATCACAGGGGTCCTCAAAAGTGGAAGAGGCTGTCAGAAATTAGCCCCAGAGAGATAGCAACATAAGAAGGAATTGGTAGTGTATATATGTCAATGCCACTCTCTCACTTCGTCCCAGCTTACCCTTCCCCCTCTCCCTGTCCTCAAGTCCATTCTCTATGTCTGCATCTTTATTCCATCCTGCCTCTAGGTTCTTCAGAACCATTTTTTTTTAGATTCCATATATATGTGTTAGCATACAGTATTTGTTTTTCTCTTTCTGACTTACTTCACTCTGTATGACAGACTCTAGGTCCATCCACCTCACTACAAATAACTCAATTGTGTTTCTTTTTATGGCTGAGTAATATTCCATTGTATATATATACCACATCTTCTTCATCCATTCATCTGTCGATGGGACACTTAGGCTGCTTCCATAACCTGGCTATTGTAAATGGTGCTTCAATGAACGTTGTGGTACATGACTCTTTTTTATTGAGATAGTGGCACTGACATATATACACTACCAAATGTAAAATAGATAGCTAGTGGAAAGCAGCTGCATAGCACAGGGAGATCAGCTCGGTGCTTTGTGACCACCTAGAGGGGTGGGATAGGGAGGGTGGGAGGGAGAGGCAAGAGGGAGGGGATATGGGGATATATGTATACGTATAGCTGATTCACTTTGTTATACAGCAACAGCTAACACAACAATGTAAAGCAATTATACTCCAATAAAGATGTTAAAAAAAAAAAAGAATTAAATGAAGAAACAGATCATTTTCAAGGTATTGAAAGAACTGTTACTAAAGAGCTTGGGTAACCCAGCTCTTTGGTAACAAGTGATAAACCGGGAATAGAGTCCTGATTCAGCCTCTGCCACTAGCCTGTATCATGGGCTCAGACAACTCAACCTTTCTAACCTTAGTTTAGTCATTTGTAGAATGAAGTGGTCAGACTACCTGATTGCTCACATTTCCCCTAGAAGGTGCTAAGTGCCATCTTCCTGATCTCTTTCTCCCTGTTTGGATGGAGGGATGGGTCGTGATTCATGGAGAGTGAGACACAAACTCTTTCTTCTTCTTTCTTTTCTGGGAGCTGTAAAACTTCAGTCTCATTTGTGAATAGTACACTTTAGACTGTGATAAATGCCTAACTGATTAAACTTTACTTCTCTAAAGAAAAACATCTTATGGAAAGAGAAGTGTTCCATGACTTTTAGGTTGAGAAAGATGTGGTTGGTTTGAAGACCTCAGCTGGGAATATACGCTCACAAAACCATTTGTACATCTGTTAGAAAAATCAAATGCCATAGGAAGTAAGAACGTTTAATGTATAGAGTAGATGTTTGTTTCTAGAAGTTGCTCAGAGATTGCTCATTTTAAAATGCACACCGTTGGTTATTGAAGGACGATTTGCTGCAGCCAGGGCAGGGCAGTATGCTGCAGTCTCCTATTTTCAGGACTGAAGATGGCTACTCAGCATTTTAAGGAAACCCCTCTGGGTGACAGCGATAAGGCAGTGAGATTCTGTTCTGCGTTAGCATGTCACGTCAGAGCCTCTCACTGGTAATGCTGGAGCTGTGTCAAATCACAGCCATTATATATTTAAGGGACAGCAAGTGTTTTAAAGCTGTGAATTACAGTTGTGCAGACATGCATCTTATGTCTAAAATGCCTGTTTGGATCACTATGCTTTTTTGGAATTGAGATGTCTAAAATCCCCATATTTTGGAACAAGTCTAGCCCTCTCTGTTTGGGATAAACTCTTGTCTACTGTGCATGAATTCTGCTTTACTTCTGGTCTGACTGAGGACTATAGGTGGTTGAAATCCAGCTTTTCTATATCTTGGTCAGAATATCAGCTGAAATGTTGACTGCTGGCTTTGTTTTCCTTATAACCATAAGAAAGTCACATTTGCATAAAAATTCTTGTGAATACTTGCTAAACAGAATGTTTTTCCATTGATGGTCCCTTCGTATTGGATCCCATGGTTCACTGTAGGCTACAGATGACCTTGTATGTTTTGTGAACTGCTGTGTTCACAGTGCCTGGCAAACAGTAGGCACACAAGAAATATTTGTAGAATGAGTGAGAGAATGAATGAATGCTCATGTCTTCTAACCTTAAAGAATTCAAGGCTATTATCTGTTATATGAATAAGTAATTAAAGTGATTGTTGGAAGCATCAAAAAAAAAAAAAAAGAAAAGTAAAGAAGGAATTGACCTGACATCTTTGGCTTTAAAGATGGAGGAGGTGGGATCATAAGCCAAGGAAAGTTGACAGCCAGGAAACATATTCTCCCCAGACCTTCCAGAAAGTATCACAGCCCTACTTTGATTTTACCACAATGAGATACATTTTACCCCAATGTGTTGGACTTCTAACCAGAACTGGAAGGTAATAAATTTGTGTTGTTTCAAAACACTAACAGGATAAATCCAAAGAGACACAATCCAAGACACATATTAATCAAACTATCAAATATTAAATACAAAGAAAAATTTTAAAAGCAGCAAGGGAAAAACAACAAATAGCATACAAGGGACTCCTCATAGAGTTAACAGCTCATCTTTCAGCAGAAACTCTGCAAGCCAGAAGGGAGTGGCAGGACATATTTAAAGTGATGAAAGGGAAAAACATACAACCAAGATTACCCAGCAAGTATCTCATTCAGATTCGACAGAGAAATCAAAAGCTTTACAGACAAGCAAAAGTTATGAGAATTCAGCACCACCAAACCAGCTTTACAACAAATGCTAAAGGAACTTCTCTAGACAGGAAACACAAGAGAAGGAGAAGACCTACAAAAACAAACCTCCCAAAATTAAGAAAATGGTAATAAGAACATACATATAGACAATTACCTTAAATGTAAATGGATTAAATGCTCCAACCAAAAGACATAGACTAGCTCAGTGGATGAAAAAACAAGACCTAGATATATGCTGTCTACAAGAGACCCACTTCAGACCTAGGGACACATACAGACTGAAAGTGAAAGGATGGAAAAAGATATTCCATGCAAATGGAGATCAAAAGAAACCTGGAGTAGCAATTCTCATATCAGACAAAATAGACTTTAAAATAAAGACTATTACAAGAGACAAAGAAGGACACTACATAATGTTCAAGGGGTCAATCCAAGAAGAAGATATAACAATTGTAAATATTTATGCACCCAACATAGGAGCACCTCAATACATAAGGCAAATGCTAACAGCCATAGAAGGGGAAATCGACAGTGACACAATCATAGTAGGGGACTTTAACACCTCACTTTCACCAACGGACAGTTCATCCAAAATGAAAATAAATAAGGAAACACAAGCTTTAAATGATACATTAAACAAGACGGACTTAATTGACATTTATAGGACATTCCATCCAAAAACAACAGAATACACTTTCTTCTCAAGTGCTCATGGAACATTCTCCAGGATAGATCACATCTTGGGTCACAAATCAAGCCTTGGTAAATTTAGGATAACTGAAATCATACCAAGTATCTTTTCCAACCACAACACTATGAGACTAGATATCAATTACAGGAAAAAAATTTGTAAAAAATACAAACACATGGAGGCTAAACAATACACTACTAAATAACCAAGAGATTACTGAAGAACTCAAAGAGGAAATAAAAAAATACCTAGAAACAAATGACAATGAAAACATGACAACCCAAAACTTGTGGGATGCAGCAAAAGCAGTTCTAAGAGGGAAGTTTATAGCAATACAATCCTACCTCAAGAAACAAGAAACATCTCAAAAAAACAACATAACCTTACATCTAAAGCAATTAGAGAAAGAAGAACAAAACTACCCCAAAGTTAGCAGACAGAAAGAAATCATAAAGGTCCAATCAGAAATAAATGAAAAAGAAATCAAGGAAACAATAGCAAAGATCAGTAAAACTAAAAGCTTGTTCTTTGAGAAGATAAACAAAATTGATAAACCATTAGCCAGACTCATCAAGAAAAAAAGGGAGAAGACTCAAATCAGTAGAATTTGAAATGAAAAAGGAGAAGTAACAACTGACACTGCAGAAATACAAAGGATCATGAGAGATTACTACAAACAACTATATGACAATAAAATGGACAACCTGGAAGAAATGGACAAATTCTTAGAAAAGCACAACCTTCTGAGACTGAACCAAGAAGACCAATCACAAGCACTGAAACTGAAACTCTGATTAAAAATCTTCCAACAAACAAAAGCCCAGGACTAGATGGCTTCACAGGTGAATTCTATTAAACATTTAGAGAAGAGCTAACACCTATCCTTCTCAAACTCTTCCAAAATATAGCAGAGGGAGGAACACTTCCAAACACATTCTATGAGGCTACCATCACCCTGATACCAAAACCAGACAAAGATGTCACAAAGAAAGAAAATTACAGACCAATATCACTGATGAATATACATGCAAAAATCCTCAACAAAATACCAGCAAACAGAATCCAACAGCACATTAAAAGGATCATACACCACGATCAAGTGGGGTTTATCCCAGGAATGCAAGGATTCTTCAATATATGCAAATCAATCAATGTGATAAACCATATTAACAAATTGAAGGACAAAAACCATATGATCATCTCAATAGATGCAGAAAAAGCTTTTGGCAAAATTCAACACCGATTTATGACAAAAACCATCGAGAAATAGCCATAGAGGAAGCCTACCTCAGCATAATAAAGGCCACATATGACAAACCCACAGCCAACATCCTTCTCAATGGTGAAAAACTGAAAGCATGTCCTCTAAGATCAGGAACAAGACAAGGTTGTCCACTGTCACCGCTATTATTCAACATAGTTTTGGAAGTTTTAGCCACAGCAATCAAAGAAGAAAAAGAAATAAAAGGAATTCAAATTGGAAAAGAAGAGGTAAAGCTGTCATTGTTTGCAGATGACATGATACTATACATAGAGAATCCTAAAGATGTTACCAGAAAACTAGGGCTAATCAATGAATTTGGTAAAGTAGCAGGATACAAAATTAATGCACAGAAATCTCTTGCATTCCTCTACACTAATGATGAAAACTCTGAAAGATAAATTAAGGAAACACTCCCATTTACCATTGCAACAAAAAGAATAAAATACCTAGGAATAAACCTACCTAGGAAGACAAAAGACCTGTATACAGAAAACTATAAGACACTGATGAAAGAAATGAAAGAGGATACAAACAGATGGAGGAATATACGATATTCTTGGATTGGAAGAATTAATATTGTGAAAATGACTATACTACCCAAAGCAATCTACAGATTCAATGCAATCCCTATCAAAGTATCAATGGCATTTTTCTCAGAACTAGAACAAAAAATTGCACAGTTTTTATGGAACACAAAAGACCCTGAATAGCCAAAGCAACCTTGAGAAAGAAAAATGGAGCGGGAGGAATCAGAGTCCCAGACTTCAGACTATACTACAAAGCTACAGTAATCAAGACAGTATGCTGGCACAAAAACAGAAATATAAATCAATGGAACAGGATAGAAAACCCAGAGATAAACCCACACACATATGGTCACCTTATCTTTGATAAAGGAAGCAAGAATATACAGTGGAGAAAAGACAGCCTCTTCAATAAGTGGTGCTGGGAAAACTGGACAGCTACATGTAAAAGAATGAAATTAGAACACTCCCTAACACCATACACAAAAATAAACTCAAAATGGATTAAAGACCTAAATATAAGGCCAGACCCTATAAAACTCTTAGAGGAAAACATAGGCAGAACACTCTATGACATAAATCACGGCAAGATCCTTTTTGATCCACCTCCTAGAGAACTGGAAATAAAAACAAAAATAAACAAATAGGTCTTAATGAAACTTAAAAGCTTTTGCACAGCAAAGAAAACCATAAACAAGGCGAAAAGACAGCCCTTAGAATGGGAGAAAATATTTGCAAACAAAGCAACTGGTAAAGGATTAATCTCCAAAATATACAAGCAACTCATGCAGTTCAATATCAATAAAACAAACAATACAATCCAAAAATGGGCAGAAGACCTAAATAGACATTTCTCCAAAGAAGATATACAGATTGCCAACAAAAACATGAAACGATGCCTAACATCACTAATCATTAGAGAAACGCAAATCAAAACTACAATGAGGTATCACCTCACGCCAGTCAGAATGGCCATCATCAAAAAATGTGCAAACAATAAATGCTTGAGAGAGTGTGGAGTAAAGGGAACCCTCTTGCACTGTTGGTGGGAATGTAAATTGATACAGCCACTATGGAGAACATCATGGAACTTCCTTAAAAAACTAAAAATAGAACTACCATACGACCCAGCAATCCCACTACTGGGCATATACCCTCAGAAAACCATAATTCAAAAAGAGTCATGTACCACAATGTTCATTGCAACTCTATTTATAATAGCCAGGACATGGAAGCAACCGAAGTGTCCATCGACAGTTGAATGGATAAAGAAGATGTGGCACATATATACAATGGAATGTTACTCAGCCATAAAAAGAAACGAAATTGAGTTATTTGTAATGAGGTGGATGGACCTAGAGTCTGTCATACAGAGTGAAGTAAGTCAGAAAGAGAAAAACAAATACCATATGCTAACACATATATATGGTATTGAAAAAAAAAAGAAAGGTTCTGTAGAACCTAGGGGCAGGACAAGAATAAAGACGCAGACGTAGAGAATGGACTTGAGGACACGGGGAGGGGGAAGGGTAAGCTGGGACGAAGTGAGAGAGTGTCGTGGACATATAAACACTACCAAATGTAAAATATATAGCTAGTGGGAAGTAGCCATATAGCACAGGGAGATCAGCTCAGTGCTCTGTGACCACCTAGGGGGGTGGGATAGGGAGTGTGGGAGGGAGACGCAAGAGGGAGGGGATATGGGAATATATGTACAGGTATAGCTGATTCACTTTGTTATAAAGCAGAAACTAACACACCATTGTAAAGCAATTTTACCCCATTAGAGATGTTAAATAAAGTAAATAAAGTTATTACAGAACAATAATTAAATAAATAAATTTTTAAAAATAAAAAGTCCAAAAAATAAAAATTGTAAACCTTGAGTTACCAATAAAAGTATATGTCAGTAATTTATTACATTTTTTAGTAAAAATCATTATGTATGTTTTGTATAACAATTATAATATGTATAGTGCAGTAAGTTACAATACAGTAAGTAAATTTTAATAACATGCTCATAGAAGGGAAGATTAGAATAATTTTTTGAAAGAAAGTAGTAAAGAAGATAAAAAGGAATAGGGTGGGACAAGTTTTAAATGGGATTGACTCCAACGGGGCAAGATGGAACATTATGGAGTGACGGAAATATTCTATATCTTGATCACAGTAGTGCTGACATAGCTATATAACTTTTTTTAATTAATTAAACTTTATACTTATAAAAGGTGAGTTTATTGTATGAAATTATACCTCAATAAATTGAATTTAAAAAGTAAATACCTGGTATGACCCAGTAGAACTTAAGGCAAGAAATATTACTAAATTGGAAGAGGGCCATTTTATGAGATAAAAGTTTTTTTTACCAGGAAGATGTAGTATCTATAAACAAACATGAAATAAATGGCCTCAAGACATCTAAAGCAGTAGTAATAAACAGATTCAAACAGAAAAATATGCAAATCCACAGTCAAATTGTGGATATTAATACAGCTTTCTCAGTAATCAGTAGAACAACTAGACAAAAATAGTACAAATATAAAAGATTTGACAACATGGTAAACACAATCAACCTAATTTACTCACATAGAATGCTGCAAACAATAACTGCATAATACACAAGCTGTCAAGTATACATGTGGGGTATTTACCAATACATTAAAATAAACCAAGTCTCAAAAATTTTCAAAGGTTGAAATCACACAGAATGTAGTCTAACTACAGCAGAATTAAGCTGGAAATTAATTTAAAAAGATAACTATAAAATAATCTTATATTTGAAAATAAGGAAGTATTCTTTTGAATTAACTCTGAAGTCAGAGAAGAAATCACAATGAAAAATTTTAAATATCTTGAAATTAATAATAAAAATACAATATATCAAAATTTCTAGAATGTAGGTAAGTTGTGTTTAGAGGGTAATTTATAGTCTATTAGAAAAAGATAACAAATTAAAAATCAGTAATCTAGCATCAATCTCAAGAAGTTTAAAAAAAAAAAAAGTATATTAAATCCAAAGAAGAGAATAACAGAGATCAGAAATCAAAGAAATAGAAAAGAAACATGCAACAGCGAGACTCAACAATGTCCAAAGTTTGTTATTTGAAAATAATAATACAACTGATAAACCCCTAGCATGAATGATAGGACAAAAAGAGAGAAGGTTAAAAACCAACATCATAAATGAAAAGGGTGATAAAAGTAGAAAATTCTCGAAAAGAAAAATGTAATAAGATCAATGGTTTCCTGAGATTAAAGATGTAGGATTTTACTGACCAGCCAGGGGGACAAGAAAGGTTCTATATCTTGTCTGGTGTAATAACCTCCTGGTTACACACATTTGTCAACGTTCATTGAACTGCACACTTAAAAGTCATTCGTTTTATTGTATATGAATTATTCCTCAAGAAAGTTTACTTTAAGGAAAAAAGTAGTAACTATTAGAAAGCAAGGGAAAAACTACCAGTATTCAAAGATATGTAGAGAAGCCAAAGGAAGTACACATAAGCTGTGGAAATTAATAAGTTAATATAGCAAGATTGCTTGATACATGGTCAATATCACAAGAATCAATTGTATGTCTAATTACCAATAACAAACAGAAAATGAAATCCAAGAGCAGGTATTATTTACAATAGCATTAGAATATACTCCATGGCTTAACTGTCAACAGAGCTTACACAGTCATTGTAAAATATCCATTGAATATTGATATTAGTTTCTAAGCAAATTGTGATAGAATTGTAATGGTGAGTTAGGAGAAATGTGATAACAGCAGAGGCAGGAGCTGGGAAAAGAGGTAAATACCTATACCCAGTGACTGGAAGTGAGAGGGTGAAGATTAAAACAGATCAACAAGTGACAATGTAAGTAGTTTATTTAGAGACATAAAGGTAGAAATATGAGTATGCATAGTTTTGACAAATTTAAAATGACTTTAAAACAAGAACATGAACTTTGGAATCAGACGGCCCTGAGTTTGAAATCTGTCTCCTTCATTTTCTAGCTGTGTAAACTTGGTGGAATCACATAACATTCCCAAGGCTTAGATGTTTTAATATGTAGCATAGGAATAATAGCACTTACTTCATAGGGTTGCCAACTAAAGTCTATGATTCTTGGTCTTCTACTGGGGGAATCTATCAAGATGGTAGAGTAAGAGGCATGGAGTTCACCTCCCGCCCACGAACACATCAAAAATACATTTACATGTGGAACAATTCTCACTGAAAATTAACTGGAAAATGGCAAGAAGACTTTCCTGCAACCAAAGCTGTAAAAAGGATCCACAGGTAATTGGGTAAGAAGGAAAGAAAAATGATCAGGTCAGTACCTGTGCCCCTGGGAGGGGACTCAGAGGAAAAGGGAGAATATATGTGCAGAGCCCCACCTTGGGGAGTGAGGGGTGAGAGCCACAGACTGGATGCCCCAGTCCTGGTCTGCTACGACGAGGATGACAAGCCTCCTTAGCCGGTTGGAGGACCACTGGCTGAGACTACCAGGAGGGCTGTGGGAAGCCTGGACTCCGCTCATGAGGGGCACACGCACTGGCTTACCCCCAGGCAGGGTGGCAAGTGTGGCTAGAGGTCTTCTCTAGAGGCTGCCGGGTTTCCCGTGGCGCCTGGGTGCACACTCCAGCTCCGCCCACATCACAGTGCTGCACTGGATGTGGGGCAGCCAGGTCTGCGGAGAAGACTCAGCTCTGGGACACAGAGGAGACCCAGTCCTGGGGCAGGGCCTGGGCGGGGGTGCTGTGGCCACTGTTGGCGCTTATTCAACCAGTTCATCAGAAGAAACCCAGAATTCTGACAGCAGCCACTCCACCACCACTCAGGCCCCGGGAATCCACGCCAGCACTACCTGCCTTGTGGTGTGGCTCCCCATCAGGGCGGGGGGGTGAAGGCTGGGGCCAGTGATCAGCTGTGAAGGAAAGGGGACTTCCACGTGATGCTGTGCCTGAGCGGAGCGAGGGAAATAATTGCAGGTGCTGCACAGACAGCGTATCAAGGACAGTTCAGAACCCTGTCTGTGGCCAACATTGTGGCAATTTATAAACCAAGCTAGCATAGGAGCAGTAGAAGATTTAGAAATGATTGGAAAAGTCTTTAAGTAGCCCATCCCACCCCACCCTAAAATCCCTTCAGAGATTGGAAAAGAATTCTCTGTGTACAGAGTGGGATTCGAGTCATTTCATTTGGATCCCCAAAGACAGCCTGGCTCAGCTGACGTTTGGGTTCAAAACAAGAGCTGGACCAGAAGGAAATACATGGAATCTTCTTCATACATGATATAGCCTTGAATGGGCCCTGCATGAGTCCCATTTTCTTCAGCACTCCTCTACTCTGGGGCAAGGGTCCCGATCCTGGGAGAGGGGTTAAAACACACACTTAAAGGGAACAGAGCCAGCTCAGGCCCAACCCGCAGGGCTTCTGCTCCAGCAACTTGGGATCAGACCCCACCCCCAATAGGGTGGTGATGGGCATTGAGCAGAGGGGAAGTCCCACTTCACTCGCTTGAGCTCCAGCCCCTAAATCTCCAGCCCCACCCCCTACCAAGGTGATGGCTGTCAGCACATCCTGAGGAAAGATGTGACTGCTGTGTCCATGTCAAATCCAGTCCTCTCACCAAAGGCACTGGGCACATGCAGTCTGTATAGGGACTCTCCCACATAACAACACCCTTTCAACACCACAATGGGTTATTGTTTCACCTAAATTCATAAAGGCAGAGAAAGTTAAGCAAAATGAAAAGGCAAAGGAACTGCTCTCAATTGAAAGAGCAAGAGGAAACC
This sequence comes from Eubalaena glacialis, assembly GCF_028564815.1. NCBI lineage: Eukaryota > Metazoa > Chordata > Mammalia > Artiodactyla > Balaenidae > Eubalaena > Eubalaena glacialis. The sequence continues at coordinate 43,246,961 of NC_083720.1, forward strand.
CCTGAAAAAATAAATAATGAAACAGATAAACAATTTACTAGATAAAGAATTCAAGGCATTGGTAATAAAAATGTTAACTAAATTAGGGTAAAGAATGATAAACACAGTGAAAAATTTTACAAGGAGCTAGAAAATATTAAAAAAGACCCAATCAGAAATGAAGTTAATGAATTCAATAACTGAAATAAAAAACAAACTAGGAGGAATGAATAGCAGACTAAGTGATAGAGAAGAACGTATAGGTGATCCGGAAGATAGAATAATGGAGATTGCCCAATCAGAACAGCAAAAATAAAAACAAATTAAAATAATGAAAACAGCTTAAGAGAGCTTTGGATAATTTTAAGTGTACCAATATGTGCATAATAGGGGTCCCAGAGGGAGAAGAGAGAGAGAAGGGGATTGAAAATGTATTTGAGAAAATTATGGCTGAAAACTTCCCAGACCTGAAGAAGGAAACAGGTATCCAAGTACAGGAAGCACAGAGGGTCCCAAACAAGATGAACCCAAACAGACCCACACGAAGACATATCATAATTAAAATTGCAAAAGTTAAAGAGAGAATTCTAAAGACAGCAAGAGAAGAACAGAGTCATATACAAGGGAATTCCTACAAGGTTATCAGCTGATTTCTCTACAGAAACTTTGTAGGCCAGAAGAGAGTGGCATGACATATTCAAAGTGCTGAAAGGGAAAAATCTACAACCTAGGATACTCTATCCAGCAAGATTATCATTTAGGATCAAAGGAGAGATACAGATATGATCAACAAGGGGTTAATATCCAAAATATATAAACAGCTATTTAACACTCAATACCAAAAATCAAAAAATGGGCAGAAGACTTGAATAGACTCTTTTCCAAAGAAGACATACAGGTGGCTAACAGGCACATGAAAAATTGCTCAACATCACTAATTATTAGAGAAATGCAAGTCAAACAAGCACTGAGGTATCACCTCACACCTACTAGAATGGCCATCATCAAAAAGTCTACAAATAACAAATGTAGGCAAGGATTTGGAGAAAAGGGAACCCTCATACACTGTTGGTGGGAATATAAATTGGTGCAGCCACTACAGAAAACAGTATGAGGTTCCCAAAAAACTGAAAATAGAACTACGATATGACCCAACAATTCCACTCCTAGGTATATATCCAGAAAAAAACAAAAACACTAATTTGAAAAGATACATGCACCCCAAAGTGCATAGCAGCACTATTTACAATAGCTAATATCAATATATGGAGGCAACCCAAGTGTCCATCAACAAATGACTGGATAAAGAAGATGTGATATATATATATATATATAATATATCTGTAGATATCTATAGATATATAAATATTATATAATAGTACTATTATATAATATATAATATCTATATCTACATCTATATATCTATCTATATATATATCTATATAATGAAATATTACTCAGCCATAAAAAAAGAATGAAATTCTGCCATTTGCAGCAATGTACATGGACCTAGGGAATATTATGCTTAGTGAAATGCGTGAGACAGAGAAAGACAAATACTCTATGATATCACTCATATGTGGAATCTAAAAAATGAAGCAAGTGAATATATACAGCAAAACTGAAACAGACTCACAGATATGGAAAACAAACTAGTGGTTACCAGTGAGAAGGAGGAACAAGGGGAGGGGCAAGATAGGGGTCTCAGAGATATAAACTATTATATACAAAATAGATAAGCAATAATATATTGTACAGCACAGGAAATTATAGTCATTGCTTTGTAATTAATAACTTTTAATGGAGTATAATCTATAAAAATACTGAATCATTATGCTGTACACTTGAAGCAAATATAATCTTGTAAATCAATTAAAAAATGTTACTATAATCTTATTGTATTGAGTGGTAGGCATATTTTAAATATTAAGAGAATAAATTGCCAACTACCTTCAAAGTTTATATACCTACATTTCATACCAATAATTGACATACCTCTCCCTTAACTCCTCCTTGGAAGGAAACTATGTACAAATCAGAAAGAAATGGTTAATATGTACATTTTTTAAATAAATAAAGTCTATGATTCGTATGGGTAAGATGAGATTAATACAGTGCCATGCACATTGCAGCTGCTAAGAAACATCGTCCACAATGCCTCCAAATCCTCCATCCTCCACGGGCTCAGCTACCCATCACTGCCCACTGCTCTGCAGTCTCAAATGAGGGCACTTATTGTTTCCTTGTCTCCAGGCTTTGAGACCTTTGCATGAATGAGATCTTTGATCTCCCCTTGATAAAAGGCAGCAGGCAACCTGGAAGGGAAACCTCATTTACAGCAGGTACACCTCACTGTGGAATACACAAAAATTACAGAGAGACAGGGAGACAAAGAAGAGGCAGATTGATGTAGAACTTATCCAAGATGTGTAAAGTTAAAAAAAAATCCAATTGCAGAACAACATGTTAGTATGATACCATTTTTGTTAAATGTCACACACATACACACACACAACAGTTTATTCATTAAATAAAATGAACACGATAATATGCCGAACCTATGAGAGAAGGTTGGGATTATGGACAATGTTTTCTTTATAGGCCACATGTTTCTGTACTGTTTCAATTTTATTTACAGTAATCACATTTTACTGTTGTAGTAATAAAAATAAGAACTTTAAAGATTTAAAGGAAAAGAAGAAAAGCAGTCCATTCTGCAAACAAGGGCCCCAAGATGCAGACCCAGGGCAGTTTTCCTGAGTATACGATACAGGAAACATTGGCCTTTATAATAGAATATTATTTTTAATTAGAACTAAATGTGAACAGAAATGGGGTCAGCCGTGTTATCTTCAAACACAAAAAAAACAGCAGAATTTTCTTTCTAATGGCTTTCAAAGTACTCTCTGACAGAAAAACACCTGGAAAAAAAAAAATGGACAAAGCCCATTAGTAAGAAATTTTCATTAACTGATAGATTGTTCGTAGCTTACCAGGAACCTAACATCAGGAATAATTCATCAGATAAGACTTCACATCACTTTTGAATCTTGAATGCTTTCTAAGTTTATATAGATATCAATGCTTAACAAGCTTGCTTTTAAAAGTATTTATTAATCTATCACTAGTACTTTCTTTCTCATGCCTATCCTTATTCATGTTCTGATTAACCTTATCTAGTAGATTATCCTTTCTTCTTTTGTTAAATGAGAAAACAGAGGTTCAGAGTGGCTAGAAAACTTGTCACAAGTCCAGTTAGTAACAGAAATAACCTGATTACTGGTCACCTTGATAAGATGTAAAATAAGGAAAGTGTGTATAAAGGAAACAATGTTCCAGCTAGAAGAATCACAGTGATAAGCGGACACCAGTCTCTCATTTCATGGAGAACTTGCCCCAGACAACTGGCCTAGAGTTTCCCAACTATTTGGATCTGACACTTCCTTAAATGTTTTGGGAATAGGGCTCCCAAACAAAAGTTTAAAGAGTCCCTGAAGTCCACACATGGGCTCCCCAGGAAACATTCCTGGAATTTGGGAACTGGGAAATACCTTAGGCTCCTAAGAACTCTGATCCATTACGATCCCTATAAACTCGTGAAGGGTGCTATTTGAGCGGTGTAGCTTTGAAAGGTGTAGATTTGAAAGATTAATGTTTTATATTTCTGATAAATGGAAGTTAGAGAAGTCTATGTTAAATATCAGGAAATATGTAGTTTATATACATGTGAGTATTGTAGATATGTGGATTATTCAAGGGCAACTCAGAATTTTAAATTATACAAATACTGAACCAATTATATAAACCATTAACACCTTAATAAACAATTTTTCAGTGAACAGAAAAAAAAAAAACAAACAAACAAACCTGCGACCTGCTCTATCACAATGAAAATAAGATGCCTTATCATTTTCCTGACTTATCTAAAAGAGTCCTCATTTCATATATTCTAGCCATTTGCCCCTTTAGGTCATTCTGTTCAGACTTTGGGATTTGAAAGATATGGCCCCCACACTGATAGTTTTTTTATTAATTTCATTTTGTGCCTTAAATTAAGAATTAATCCATTTCTCTCCTGATAAATATGCCGAGAAGATTATGAAATGACATTTGATTTTCTCATATTTTTAAATCCACCTATTTTCTTATTACTTTGAAGGAGATGCTGAAGGGCTTAGATTTTCAATCTTCATTTCCATTGTTAACTTTCTTGCCAAAAGTATGTATAAAACATGAGTTTCTTGTTTATTAAGTGTTCATTTCTACGCTGTCAGCTGCTTGATAATTGGTTATTTGTACCCCTTCAGGTACTTACATCACCATGATGGTTTTGTGTTCCCATCTAAACCTATGCAGTCATGAATCAGCTGTCACTTCTTACCTGTTATAACAACTCTTAAAATCAACTTACCCTGGCAAAACTCCACAACTGATGGTCTTCTATTCAAAATTCTCTACTCCAGTGATGGTGGTGCATGCCCACCGACCTGTTTTACCCTAGAAGTAAACAAAGCTGAAGTTGTGGCTATATTTTATACAACCACGAGGGGGCAGCAATGTGCAAATAACTGCTCTGGGTCTCACCTCTTGGCCTAGTTTGGGAGGAAAATGTGGTTCTCATTCCCCATGTGCTTCTCAGATTTAAAATAATGGTAATGTAATCATTTCAGTCTTGCTCTGGAAACTGTCAGAGCTAATTCATTTCAGACAAAAATATACTGACTATCCACATATGCATCCAAATCAGTCTTTTCAAGATTCAGGCTCCTCTCATTCAGGCATGTGTTCATCTAGCCTGTACACAGAGCCTACTGCCTATGCGCCAGGCATTGCTCACATCCACACCACCTTCTGAGGGGCTTCCCCAGCAACCCCGTCTAAAATCACAACTCTCCCTCTTCTTCAGCTTCTCTTAAGCACTCACGTGCTTATTCTATCTTAATTTTTTGTTTGTCTACCCTGCTCCTTAAGAGCTGAAGTTTTATTAGCTCTGTTCATCAGTGTCTCCCCAGCTCCCAGAACAGTGACTGACACATAACAAGGACTCAAAAAATATTTGTGGAATGAACAAATATAAAGTTACCAACACATGCTGCCATGGAGGTGGGTCTGAGCCTCTTCATCTGAACTAGATAGTGCTAAACTGTTTCCATTTTTCATTCCCACCAGCCATGGATGGGAGCGATGCCCAAAAGGAATGTTATTTGATATTAGCATTTGAAGGAACTTGGGACATCACCTAGACTCTCCTTTTGCAGAAGAGAGAATTAAAGTCCAAGTGGAGGAGAGATTTGCCCAAGGTTACATCTATCTTGAATGGTTGAATCGGTCCAAGCCAGGACTCCTGACCTCTGCCTACCTTGCTGCCTTCCTGACTTTTTCATTTTCCTTAAATACTACCTCCTGGAAAAATAAGCTGCATTCATTAGTCACCTGATCTGTATAATATTTATTTGGTAATTGGCTGAGAAAAGACTTGGGCATCTGCTTCCAGGTTCCCCAAACCAGCACTCTCAGAGGCATCTCTGATCAGACTCTGCATGAGACCCAGTACTTACCTGCCAGCACCTGCCTTGTGCTAGGTCCTTCAGAAACATCCAGTCATTTGTTCCTTACAAAAACCCTACGTACTTTTATCCCCATCTTACCAATGAGAAGGGGTACATCGTATCCACATGGCGCTTATCATGGACTTGGGGTTGTCCTAAGGGGTCCATGCTTATAGCTCATCTAATTCCCTTAAGAACTTTTGAGGTAAGTACAGTTGTTGTCGCTATCATAGATGTGGACACTGAGGTCAAGAAAGGTAAGAACCTTGTCCATGTCCCCTCTGCTATGAAGAGGCAAAGCCGCCATGTGTTTTATTACTGTGCTCTGCTTCCCGACAGAAAACAAGGGCTGGGAATGGTGCAGTGGGGCTGGTGCCATCTGACCCTCCTTTTGTGCATGGTTTTTCCACAATATTAGGTCGCAGATTTGGGCCAGAATCCTTTCGTTAGAAAGTCACAGGTCTGAAACTGGGCAGAAAAGAAGAGACAATGTTAATGCCAACGCTGCCCAGGCTGCAAACAATATTCCTCCCCTGTCTATTCTCCTCTAATTTGCTGTCGTCTGCCAGGATCTTTCCCTGGTGCCACAACTGCTCACAGAAAACTCTTTAAAATATGGCATTAACTGGCCAACCTTCCATCTGGGCATCCAGATGCCGGCTGTGTCGTGGGTGTGGAGGACTCCCCAGAGCTTGTCCATTCCAGTCTCAACTGGACAGTGAACTGAAATTACCTCATAGAGACTTGGAAATGGTGTTTGTGGGAACGAAGCTGGTTAGCTCTGTTATTCTGTCAAACTAATCTGGGCTTGAAGCCCCTTTGCAACTCATCAGGAAAACATAGTCTAAAAAGACTATGCTGGCTGGAGATGTTCTTACTGATTGAACTTTTGCATCTGGTGTGAAATAAATGAGCAGAAAAGCCTTGGCTTACTGATTCTATACCTCTAGTTCGTCTCTGGATGTCTGGCTGGAGTTCTGACCTCTGGAAATGGAATGTACTGGTGACTCACAGAGCCTCTTTCTGGTGGCGAAAACAATGTGTTGAAAAAAGTCTTCAGAGTCCAATGGACCAGGGATGCTTTACCAAGCACTAGGTGAATGAATATGGGCAAGTAACTTTACCTGTCTGACCCTCAGTGTCCTCAGTTGTAAAATGGGAGTCATAACACAGCCCTTCTCATGGGGCTGCTGTAAATATCTGGCATTTAGTATATGCTCAATAAAAGGTGTAAAAAGCACAAAGGAGCAGACCCGAGTCCCTGCTCCACTGCCTGCTAGGTAGGCGGCATCAGACACACCACTTCCCCTCTTGAAGACTTGAATTCCTCCTCCGTGAAGGGAGGAGATTGAAATATCCCCCTCTCTAGGGTCTCTGACCACTGTGTTCTCCTACCAGATGACCACTCCCTCCCCTGCATATCTCAGCTGTTTTTCTAGAGTTTTCAGGGGGATAACACAGAGATCATCAGGGTCTCCACTGCCAGTCTCTGGGAGGAAGACAGTATTTATTGAACATCTGCTAAGTGCCAGTCACTGATCCAGACACTGTTCCTTTGCTAACCCACATAAACCTGTCAGTAAGCCTCAATGTATGTTCTGCTATCACTAGATTATGAAAGAGGAAACAGGTTGAGAGAGCATAGGTAACCTTCCCAAAGTCACACTAAATGAGAGTGGCAAAATCTATACCTCCATCCAAGTCTGCCTCTATCCCAACCACCCCTGCCCCCAGACAATCTCAAGACATTGGAGAAATGAAAATTATCCTTTAGGAACCTTGGGTCTATGAAGAACTGACATCAAGTATTGCTGCTGATAATACTCACTTTTCCAACGCCATCATGAATGCTCAAATGGGAAGCAAATAAAAAGGGTATTTCCCAGTTTTTTGCAATGGACTAATTTACAATTTAATTTAGCCATATTGGTCTTTTAGAGTACTAAATCATTTAGATTTAACCTCACGGTAAACAATCCCAAGTAGCCTTTGGAATTCTCCCCAGATACAAGGTTTTGGAGTTTCCCATATTTTGGCTGATTTTCTCAGCTGTAGTAACATTGGCCAGTTCATTGCACATTGCACATGGCAGAAGAAAAGGCAGATATCAATTGGAGCAAAAAAAACACAGAGGAAAAAATGAAGTTCTTCTTGCCTTGGTTTTTCCCCTATTATATTTTTGATGATATCTCTTAGAGAAATGATCAAAACAACTAGGAAACAACTTGAAGTTTTCCTCATTTCACATGCCCTGGGCAGCAGCTGTTGGAAAACCAAATTACTGAAATGCGTGAGGTTGTTGGCTAATTAGGGGGAGCATGCCCTATCTGAGGATTCAGACATGATGTAGCTGGCACACTCTACAGGGCAGAAACCTATCTGTTCTTTCCTCATTGTTAAATTCCTCTCTTAAAACCCTTCTCCAAGGGAAAACTTTAATTTAGAAAGGTCATAAGTTGGAGCTTCTGCCAAAAACAGCACAGGCTGGGAGAACAGACAATAATTTTGCCACAGTAATCATTGGCCACCAGAGACAATGGAGATAACTTCTTTTTTCCCCTTAAGATGATATTTTTCTATTTGGTCATTTTAGTTGTAACAACATATACCAGATTATTAAACCTCAAAGCCAATCTGTTTACTTTACTGAAAGAATTTCTCTCAACCTTGAACACAAACACACACACACATACACACATCATTGGAAAGATATTTAAGGGAAATATTTCTGTCTAAACATGTACTTCTTGGCAGAATTCTGTTTTAGAACTGGTCAAATTTCTCCCATGAGAAGTGCCAGTTTAGAGATTCAAGGAGGCTGATCTGAAGCCTCGAAGTTTGGGGAAAGTGAACGTATTGAATTAGTCAGAGAGCAAACGCGGTAACAAACAGCCCCACATCTCAGTGGCTTGATACAGTCAAGGCTGTTTCTTGTTAATTCCAGTGAAAGTCAGCTGGTAGAGGCCTCTCTGTTGCATTCAAGGACCCAGGCTCTTTCATCAGTGGCTCTGCTATCATTTCTAGGGACTCAGACTCCTTCATCTACTGGCTCCAACATCCCTGAGGCCTCAGAATCTGTCACTGGATACCCTGACTCCAAAGAGCAAACAAAAGAAGAGAGAGATGGAACTTCCCTCGTGGCACAGTGGTTAAGACTCCACGCTCCCAATGAAGGAGGCCCGGGTTTGATCCCTGGTCTGGGAACTAGATCCCACATGCATGCTGAAACTAAGAGTCCGCATGCCACAACTAAGGAGCCGGCAAGCTGCAACTAAGGACCCCACGAGCCGCAACTAAGACCCAACACAACCAAATAAATAAATAAATATTTTTTTTAAAAAAAAGAAAAAGAGAGAGAGCACTGAGGTTAGCGTGGGAGATTTTAGGGATCAGGCTTGTTAGTGGCATACATCTCTGGTGCCCACATTCCATTGGCTGGAACTCAGTCACATGACCCCACCTAACTGCAAAGGAGTCTGGGAGATGCAGTTTAGCTATGTGTCCAAGAGGGAAAAGGAAACAGGAGTTGATGAATGCATAGCAGTCTCTTTATTACCAAATGTATTGAGAAACTACTGTGACAGTCAAAGTGTATGACAGTTTCTCAGGACAGGTTAATTATGGCTTTTTGTTGCTGAAGACATTTAAATGGTCTAAGCAATTTAATTGTTCAGTGAATGATAAACCTTCTGATAGGAGTTTAGGAAATGTGAGTTAGGGATGAAGTAAAGATCAAAACTGAGATGAGGTTGAACAATGGAGATCCATTTGGCACATAACTTGCTTTTTGTGTGGCATCTAAAAGGGTATGTTTGGGCTGTAGTTTCCTGAAGCACATGAGGCAGTGTGTGAACGCAGACTCCACAGGTGGCAATTATCAAAGGCCAGTTCTGGAGCAGCCAAAGCCATCATTGGTTCCAAGGAGAAAATATGGAACCAGGAACAGAAAATTAGGTCAAAAGGGGTTAAGAGCCAGGAAAATACAGAATCAAAATGGGATTGAAGGCAGTGGCCAAAAGGAGCCAGGAAATTCTGCCACAAACATTTATTTCCTCCATTTTCTGAATGTTCATTGAGCACTTTCAATGTGCCGGTTTCCATGTTGGAGGACTCAGTCTCTGCCTACAAGGAATCCAACATTCTCTTTGGGTGGACACTGGCCACGTGGTACATGGGTGAGCTTGTCTGACCTAAAGTCCAAGCTCAAGGGGAGAGGCAGACCTCTTCATGAAGAGATCTGACAAAACAGCAGCTTTAACAACTGCTAAGATGTCTTCAAACAAAAGATCCTCCTTCTGAGATTGTTTCCATCCTTCCTAAGAATTCTAGGCCATGCCATAGCCAGCCCACATCATGGAAATGCTGAATCAGGGAATTTTAGAGTTGAAAGAGCTCTTATAAATCACTTAGTCTGGGCTTTTTGTTTTCAGCAGAGGAAAGCAAATCTGTGATATGGCGGTTCCCATATCACTGTGGCTAGCCCAGCCCCAAAGACTCCCTTTTTACACCAAGACCATGCAGTCAGCCCCATTCCCTTGATGTGTGATCTACATGGCATGGAAATGATTAAAACTATTTCACTTCACAAGCACCTATTGAATTCCCACTTATAAGACCTACTCACTCACCTTGATGATCAGCCTTCACATGTCTCTCATGTCTTTTTCTTTAAACATGCTACTACGTTTCACTGAAGTTTCCCTGCAATGGTCTTGGTCCTCCTCCCTGGAACTCTACGGAATGTGTATGATTTTCCCCCCATTTTAATATATGTAATTAAATTTTATCAAAAAACTACTGCAACCGTTAAGAGTTTCAGCAAGTCAGGGAGAGCACATTCAGATGGAGCCCTTGAGAAAAATTTAATAAAGATACTTATATGTCCAAAGACTTAGATAGGATTAAAATGAAACAATGGTGTGATGCACTAACCAGAACTGGCCACAGAGGGGAGCCATTACCACCTTCAGCGCCCAGGAGGGCCTGGGGTAGGAAGTGGTTAACTTAAGAGAGAATCAAAGACTGAATCTGTGTTTTGGGTGGAAAGTTTCGACCAGCACCCTTGGACTTACTTGAGAAGGTGCAGAGGAAGGAAAACAGACCTCCCCCTTCTCCTGCCTGCCCCTCCCATTGGCAGAACCTGACCAGAAGTCAGAGGTCAAGGGAAACCTATTGATGCAGGTAATAAAAGTCAGCTTCTCAGCTCCAGAACAGGATGGAGAAGACGGGGTGGGTGCAGAGGGGCAGATGGAGAATACCGAGCCCTCCCATCATTGCCAGGCACTATGCTATCCCTGAATGTGGAGGAGTTGGGGAAATAGTCTTGGTCCATGACTTCACAGAATTTACTGTAAATTCTGCATTGGTTCATGTACCATTGGTTCATTGGTACATGCACCAATGAACTTGGCTAAGCATTTGAAGGAAAAAATAGGCACCATAGGAGGTAATAATAAGGGATCACTTTTAGACTGGAGATCTTCTTGTGGATGTACCATTTCAGCTGAGCCAGCCAAGTGGATGATTTAAAAAGAGCATCCCAGACCGAGGTAGAACATGAACAAAGGCCTCTGACACATACAGCTCTTTAGATATTTGAGTCCTTGAACATAATTTGAATTTTTGTGAAATACGTGGGTGTTATTTCTTAGGAATTGCCCCCCAGAAGTGCCCAGATCAAATGGAAAGACAGTAGCTTGGGAGTCAGGAGGCCTGCTTCACCAGCCCTGTGTCTGGACCTCACTGTCCAGGAGACATGGCCCAGGTCACTGGGTCTGTCTTTGCTTCCATTTATTATCTGTAAAGTGAAGATGTCAGCTTGTTGGCCCAAGTCCCTTCCAGTTCTAAATTCAATGCTGGTCATGGACTTTATCTTTTTAAAGATGTTTTTCAACACTTTTCAAAATTCTATTCTCTGCTACGTGAATGCCCAGGAGCAATTTAAATTTTCTTTAGATCTTCAGATGAATGGCAGTTGAATGAGATCTGTGCTGAGCACAAGCTGAGTTCTGTGCACGGTTCTACAGGGATTAAATAATATTCTTTGGTATTTGGCCAAAGTAAAAACACCAAGTCATAAAACTAAGGGAAGAGGCTCTAGTTGTGTCTGTGGTTTTTAGGTAGAGTATGTTTTATAGGATCAGAGAGTATCTGGGTCATCTCTCTGACCCCATCCCAAAGCTTGATTCCCCCTCCAGCAGCCCCACCCTGCTTACACACACCTGGGACAAACACTGAGAAAGGCCATGATGTCACCAGTCAACTCTGGCTTCTCTGAATGTCCCTTTACATCAACCTGAAATCTGTCTCCAAGATGTTCCCTCAGATTCCCCATCATTCTGCTTTGGGTCCTATGGAATTGGATGCCCTTCAGAAACTCTAATTACCATGTTCCCTCTTCCTTCCAGATTCTCAAACTCTCCATTCTGTCATCCTGGAACACTGCTCTCTTCCTCTCCAAAAAACTCCTTGCTTCTCCCTCCCAAGAGGGATACTTCGGGTCTCAGCTGAAACGTCTCCTCCATGGGGCAGCCTTCCGGCACTGAGTTAAGTCGGATGCCTTCCTATCATTCAGGCTGAGCAGCCATCTGTCACCTGCCTTTGCTTTATCACTGGTCTTCCCTCAAGACTCATGCTCAGAGGGAGCCCAGATCATGTTTGCTGCTCTAACCTGGCACCTAGAGCAGCCGTGAGGGATGTTTGGTTAATTTCCACTGGAATGAGGGATTTTAAGAAGACCTGGGTTTTGCTAAGAATTTTGGAGTCCACAGAATAGAGTAAGAACTAGGAACACTTTACTACAGAGCTTTAGATAAATGACCTATCACAGGCATTGGGTGCCTTTAGATATCTGTCTCCACTTGGTGAGAACACTTTAAAAGATGTGATGAAAATCATAGTCTCTGTTCTGGCTGATTCTGAATTATTTTCTGTGTGTCACACATTGTAAACAATGATTTGTTGTTAAGTTGAAAGAACAAGTTTCCAAACAGTGTCAGCTGTGAACCCTATTTCTGTGAGCGAAGGTTTATACACACACACACACACACACACACACACACGAACACAAAGAGAAGGTCACAGCTTTTGTGGATCTACAATGGTGGGATAGAGAAATGTTTAGGATCTCAGTATAAAATCAAAATACTATAAATCCATACGAGCTTTTAAAAAACTGTCAAGATTCAAAGAATTTGAAATCTAAAGGTCTGAGGGAATGTTCATTGATGTTTGTGCTATGGGGAGGACCCCCTTTGCTGCTAATCAGGAATCTTCACCATCTTGGGGTCCACATGGCTGTCTGCTCTGGCCCTCAGGTGAGGGATTTCTTGGACCACCACACTGTTAAAGATTCACTCTTTTTTAAAAATTTGTTTTTATTTTATTTTTTTATTGACATACAGTTGATTTACAATGTTGTGTTAATTTCTGCTGTACAGCAAAGTGATTCAATTATACACATATATACATTCTTTGTTATATTCTTTTCCATTATGGTTTATCCCAGAATATTGAATATAGTTCCCTGTGCTCTACAATAGGACCTTGTTGTTTATAACTGTTTTGATTTTATACCCTCAAATAATGTTGACCGAACTTTCGTTAGAAAGTGATACTTGAATGGGAAAACCTTTCTAAATAATCAAGTTTGGAATTAAATACTAGATGCAATTAGGTGTTACAAAGAAGGTCATAATATGGCCTGAAATGAGATGTTGTAGTGTGAATTTTGGAGTGAGAAAAGCATGAAATGAGACAATGGTTTACCAAAGTCATCATGTAACCAGCAAAGGATAATGAAAAACTGGAAGAAAAAAAGTCTGGTTACTTGGTTACAAGATGTACATAGTAAAGGTGTCCTTCAGTGTAAGGGTTGTAGATTCACATGCACCAAGAACACAATCCCAGCTGCTTTATATTTAATTCCTATGAAAGAATCAGTTTCAAGATTTGCTATTTTTACATTAGGTGAGCTCTTTAGAAACCAATCCCTCAAATCAAGGGGAATTATGTAGATTAAAGCTGGGATGATATACATTAAAATATTAAATGTGACAGGTTCTTGGGGATGGGATAAAATTATGAGTGGCTTGTATTTTCTTCTTTATACTTATATTTTTTCTAGTTTTTAAAAGTTAGTATTTATTGGCTGTAAATAAATAAATGAAGTGTTATATAATCAGCTTTTAAGAAAGAACTAATGCCAAAGGCAGCAGACGGTTGAAGCCAGCAGCATCTGTACGGTCCGGAAGATTTTTCATGCCAATGTGTCATAGCCTGACACAGCACAGATGTGTCCCAGCACATTTGTTGGGAGGAATCTCATCCCCTCCAGGAGAAGTTGGCTCCTGAGGATACATGTGATTCATGACATACATCATTGAACATGGGCAGGAAAAGGAGAGAGGATGAGAGGCAAAGAAAAATACATAAACACCCTCCAATATGTTTAGACTGTTTTAGAGCCTAAAAAGTTAGGAACTGATGTGAGTCGACAGTCACTTTATACACTTAAGTCCCAGAATATTTGAGAAGGCATTGTTCATTCCTTCAACTAGAAGGGAGATCCCCACTCTAAGTCCTTTATCTGAAATAATGTATGACTTAAACTACCACCCCAATGTCCATCTCTAAGGATAGGGTCTGAATTATTCTTCTGTCTAAATTTCTAAAGGTGTCTCTAAGTGGTTCCCCAATCCGTAAGATCGAATAGAACCAATTGCTAATTGTGAGACTGTCTCTAGTTCTGAAGAGGGATACGGCCCTCTAGGGAATTTTTGGTAATGAAGAAAAATAGTAGAAGGAAAAAAAGCCGTCTTATGAGCAGATGTTTTGGGCATATGATTTTGTCTATACAACTGTTTCTGGAAACCTTCCTCACCTGTTCCTATCCCCGGCTCCAGAGATGAGCAGCTGACCAGGACTGGACAATCAAAGATACTTCCACTTTCTGGCCACAGTGACTGGCTTATGTATGGACATTTGAACGAGGCCAGGCCAATCGGTTACTCCCCAGGTCTTTTGCTGGAATTTTCTGAAAAGAGATGCCCTCTTTCCCCTGGGATCATGGTCTGGAAAGATGCTACAGTCCCAGAGTTGCCCTCAGTCATCTTAGCCTCCTCAGGCAAGTGAAGCAATGCTAAGGAAAAGAGAGACAGGCCTCAGAGCATCATTTGCACACTTGGTCCAGCACCCGGAGGCCAAGTGCACCCTTTGAACTTCTCAGTTGCTGGACACAACAAATTTCCTTTTTGATGACAGTCATTTTAGTTGACTTTGAAAGGTGGAAGAAAAGCCTGGCAAATGAGAACCTCCTGAGTAATAAGATAGATCTTATTCTAAGAGTGAATTCTGCTTGAATGTAAAGTATAGAAAAACTACTTGGGACTCAGAATAACTCATTCTTCTAATTATCAGAATTCTGGGGCTATTCATTTGTTACCTGGTCTGACATATCCCTGCTAATGCAAACTTCCTGGTTTCTGATATTAATAATAAGCCCCATATTTTGAGCACCCATTATGCACCAAATATTATATTAAGCACTATATTTACGTTATCTCTCATTTTACCATGACCTTCAAGGCTGGTATTATTATCCTTGTTTTATAAAAGGGGTAAGTGAAGTGAAGCAAGATGAAGAAATTTGCCTGAAGTCTCCCAGCTGGTAACTGGCCACGCTGGCCCTCGGATGCAGCAGCGACTGGTCCTACTACACATGTTTTTCCATCATGGCACGTTGCCACTTGTCTGCCAATATCCCCAGGTCATCTCCCTCTCCAGAGGCTTATTGGACCCTTGCCTCCTTCCGGTCAGAGTGTCTGGTCAAGGAGAAAAGTCAGGTTCGGTGAAGGTCATGCACTGCTGACCCCCAGTCTGGCTCATTGTTCAGAACTCTCACCAACTCCTTCGGCTTCCCTGATCTTGACCACCACCCCGTATCAAAATCTACGTGTCAAATATTTTATATTAACCCCTGTGGGGTCCATTTAAGTTTCCAGAACCGTCCTGATCATGGACATCAGGCACCACCTAAAAAGTGAGCTTCCCTAAGCACATGATGTTCTTCGTTTTCAACTGCCCTCCTAGGTCCATTTATCCCTCCTGATCCTGTTCTGCTTCCCTCCTTGCTACTGACTTGACTAGGTCTTTCGCCAGTTCCTGTGCTTCTCTTCTTTCAGAGGTGGACTTGTTCCACTTGCTGTCCTGGGGGAACCACCCTCCCTCGCTGACTCGGCCCCACAGCCCTCATACTCCAGCCCAGCTTCACAGATGCTCAGTGTTCTGGACTGGTTCTCATGGGATCCACAAGCAGCAGCCGGGCCATTTAATCTGAATTCCCAGAGGAAAGCAGGATGAGGCAACTGGCAGATGTGTTAGTGTAGGTCCTCCGAGAAGCAGATGACAAGGCAGGATTAAAAGTGCCAGGATTTTATTGGAGGAAGTGCCAGTAAAAGAGAATGAAAAGGGAGCCTGGAAAGGCTGGGAGGCCATCAGAATATGATGAGAGTCTGACTAGGTGAAGGGGAGAAGAAGGTGAGATTAAGTGGAGGCATCATAGACTGTCTGCCATCAAGTTAAAAGAGGATTTGGCCAAGGGACCAGTGAGATATCCTTGAGATAAAGTTGCCCATCAGAGAAGTCCCTTAGTCTTCCTAGTATCTCCAGTACCATGTTCAGTCCTTAGCAGCAACAGCCGTGGAAGGCATAGCCTGGGCACAAACGCGACAGTGGATTGCAAAGCCTAGCAGCTGGGTCTTCGTAGGACTCAGCTCTCAGGGGTCGAGGGTCTGGAGACACATTCTCATGGCCCCCATGGCAGGCCACTCTTGCTAGGATTTGCCTCTGATTCTTTAGACTCTGAAAGCCAGTCCTGCTTGAGGAGCACAGAACATGAGAAGCTTCATTGAGTAACACAGAAAGGCAGCTCCCATTGTGGGGCAGTGGATTTCCAGCTCTTCCAGGCCGCTCAGGAGTCCCCAGGGAATTGACTCAGGCGCAGCTTTGGGAGTCAAGAGGATGCTGATCTGATGGGACTCCAGACCTATCAACATTACGTCTACTAGAGAGGCTGACTTCTGACTTATTTCATACCCTGGGATCACGAGTAGGAACATTTATGTAAAAGAGCAGAACACTTAGAGAATTTTAAAGTCTCATTTGCAATGGGATCAGATGGGTCCAATTCTCCTGCATCTCTATTTCTCCAGTTCCCTAGCACAGAGCCTCACCTGCAGAGGCACTTAATAAAGGCCTCTACTAGTGTATGAACAAATGAGTGAACGAATGGAATTAGTCCATGTAAATTCATTCTCAGAATGGCTCTTTTAGTTAGATTATCGTTGTCCCCATTTTACTGATCTCAACTTAATATTCACAGAGCTGATGTTAACTGGTCATGACCAAGAGATTGTTCAGCAGGAGGATTGAGAGTCAAATCCAGGTCATTTGAGTCCAAACCTTGAGACCTTTGTACTGCACTCCTCTGCAGACACTGTGTTCTAGGGCCTTCTTTAAAATCCCCCACTCTGTGTCTGCAGCGTCTAACTATAGACAGTGTAAGGCTCTAACATTTTCAGTTTTTCACAGTTTTTCTCTCTACAGGCCGCTGGCAACAGCTACTCCTCATTCCGGGTTGTCAACAAGCTTAAAAAAATAATCTGCACTCTGCTTATTTCTACATTCCTCAGAAAGCTTTCAAATGCTCAGAGGCCATATCCTCTCATGGTACAGAGGAATTACAGGCCTGGGGTGAGGGAACTTGCAGACTCATTGGTTCTCTTGTCATGATGTTTTCTCTGTACTTGAGAATGTGCACCATGCCCAGAGCAGAATTATTCAATTGTGGGCTGCTGCCAATGATGATGCAAGAGATGCTCAGTGAACAAGATGGATTTTTGCTGTGGCTCTTACAGGAAATAAATCTTCTTGGTACTTAGAAGTTTGGATTATGTCTTTGATGTGAAATTTACATGGAAGGAAAACCTTGGACAATTGGGCTAGCTAGGAACATTGAAAATAAAAATAATAATAACTACTTTCTCGGGGGACCAGATGCGGTACTAGCACTCCATGAAACTCATCTCATTTAATCCTCCAACAGCCCTAACAGTAGCTACAATTAATATCCTGGCTTTATAAAGAAGGAAACTGAGTCTCAGATGGTAACTTGGCAAAGGAAATGCAGCAGGTAAGTAATGAAGTTGACCTGTAAATCTTAGCAGAGCACAATTAAAAGCAAATGCAAGTATTAAGGACAGAATTCTTAATGCTGGTTATATTTTATATACTATAAGAACAGGGATGTTGCTGTTAGTGTATTTTTAAATTTTTCTTAGATTAACCGGATTCCAGCACTTAATGGCAATAAGGGTATTAGTCAATATGTTACGTCATCGGATTACAGGATGGTTTTATTTATTTATTTTTTAACATCTTTATTGAAGTATAATTGCTTTACAATAGTGTGTTAGTTTCTGCTTTATAACAAAGTGAATCAGCTATACATATACATATATCCCCATATCCCCTCCCTCTTACATCTCCCTCCCACCCTCCCTATCCCACCCCTCTAGGTGGTCACAAAGCACCCAGCTGATCTCCCTGTGCTATGCGGCTGCTTCCCACTAGCTATCTGTTTTACATTTGGTAGTGTATATATGTCCATGCCACTCTCTCACTTCGTCCCAGCTTACCCTTCCCCCTCCCTGTGTCCTCAAGTCCATTCTCTATGTCTGTGTCTTTATTCCTGTCCTGCCCCTAGGTTCCTCAGAACCATTTTTTTTTTTTTAGATTTACAGGATGGTTTTAAAAAGCTAGCCTTGGAAACCTCATTAGAGTCCCTGGCTTCCCAGTTTCTAAAAGACTTTTCCATATTAAAACCATCCCACTTCCTGACATGATAAATGATTACAATTTCATGAGCCTCAATTCTCACATTTGTTTCAGTTCTTCTACTAAATCTACACAATTACTTGACATCTTTGCAAATGTTCTTGACAAATGGCTGTTCATGGACTATAATAACAAAAACTTCACTATTAAGATACACTGATAGCAGAATATAGCACTTGTGGAGTTCAATCCTTCACTAATGCTCTCTTCCAAAATCCTCAAGCCAGCTATTACTAATGCTTCCAAGAGTTACTCTTTTTTTTTTAAAAGGAACATTTATTTATTTATTTATTTTTGGCTGTGTTGGGTCTTTGTTGCTGCGCACGGGCTTTCTCTAGTTGCAGCGAACGGGGACTACTCTTCGTTGCGGTGCGCAGGCTTCTCATTGTGGTGGCTTCTCCTATTGCGGAGCATGGGCTCTAGGTGCACGGGCCTCAGTAGTTGTGGTTCACAGGCTCTAGGGCACAGGCTCAGTAGTTATGGCGCACGGGCCTAGCTGCTCCGTGGCATGTGGGATCCTCCCAGACCAGGGATCGAACCCATGTCCCCTGCATTGGCAGGCGGGTTCCTAACCACTGTGCCACCAGGGAAGTCCCCTCAAGAATTACTCTTAAAAAAACTCACTATATTATGCCTGGTAGTATAGATTATATACATATATATATTATATATATTATATATATTTATATATCTTAATATATATATGAAGTAATACAAAATTCCTTTAGTGTGGTCCTCCATTAAGACTTTTTTAAAAATTTACTCATATATATATTTCATCTTCTTTTGGGCCTATGCAGAGAAAAAAGCAAAGGATTCATTCAATACTAGGTACAAGAGAGACTCCTATGGAAGACAACTCCCATTAAAGATGAATTCATATTTTTAAAATTTACAAAGCACCCAAAGATTGCAACTGTTAAAGGAAAGGGGGGGCCAGTTGATTCAGTAAGTAGGATAATTCACAACTAAACAATTAGTGATAATAGAATAACATGAAAGGGACTTATAAATAGGTAAAACATGTTTAAATAGTCAAGTCAAGAAATAAGGTAATATAAAGCAGAACTTTTTGAATAAAATAGCAGGTACAGTCAGCCCTGCATATCTGTGAGTTTCACATCTACAGAGTCAACCAACCTTGGATTGAATATTAATTCCAGGATCTCCATGGATACTGAGGGCAACTGTAGATTTCAAAATGAACTCTAAAAAAACCTAGAAATGAAGAATTTCCAGAATTTCATCAGAAGATGAACCAAAAACTCATTAAACAATTAAATTCAACTAAACACAATTGAGAGAGAATAAGAAAACAATAGAATAGAGATGAGGAAATCAATCAGAAAGTAGCTCAAAGAGATAAGGAGATGGAAAATATGAAAATGAAGGTGAGAGATGGGAAGGAGAGAAGTACAGGATTGAACAGGTATCTAATGAGAGTTCCAGAAGTTGAGAAGAGAAAGAATGAGATTGAGGACAGGAATCTTTGTCTACTTTGTTTACTAATGAATCTCAAATTACTAGAGCAGAGGCCGGCCATAGAAAGTGCCCAGTGTGTATGGGGAGGTGGGGTGGTCGTGCATGCACGTGCGTGTGTGTGTGTGTGTGTGTGTGTGTCTATTAAACAAGTAGCATAAATGGGCACTTGGATAAACAGAAAATAAAAAATTACCAATTATTATCCGATATGATATCAGAAGTAGTCTCTCTGAGATTCTCTTTGTCTTTCCCTTATGCTTGTCACCTCGTGGTGACAAGGTAGTAGCTTCGGACTTAGACATCAGATCTTCATTCAAGACAGGAAAAAAGAGGAATAGTTCAGGATAGATTCTGCAATTTTTAACTTATTTCTCATTGGCCGGAACTGAGTCAAATTATTATTGGAGCTACAAGGAAGGTTGGAAAATCAACTATTTCACCTTTACAGGCTCTATAATGGAGGCAGTCATAGAAAATTGGGTTGACTTTAGAGCTTGGGTAAGCCAATCTGTGTCAGCCACATTCAAAAAGAAAGGATTTGAACCCAATAGGAAGGAGAGGAATGTAAGAAAGAATTTTTAAAATAATAAAAACATGATATCATAACAAGAAAATAAAGCAAGAACTTTTTTTATTTTTGTAGTATCTCAAAGGTCACAGTGTGAAGAAAGATATGATGACCAGAAGGAAGGGGTACAGAGGGGAACAAGACAGAAGAGCAGAATGCCCCCTATGATACCATGGCCTGCCTCGTACAACAGCTGGAAAAGTGGTTGCTTCTCAAATCTCTCTCCCCTCCAAATTGGAATTCATTCCCAATAGAACCAAGGCTCTTAATTACCAATAGGCAGAGGAATCCTTCCTCCCACTTCTGGATAAAATTATTTCTGTGGTGTCAGCAGTGCAGCAGTCTTCAGACAGCAAAATAAGAAGGAACCAGCCTTTGAGATGGAAGACAGGATACCATTCAGCCAGATGGCTGGAGTTTGACACCCTTCTTCTCTGCGTTGCCGAGAAACTGTGGAATGTGGTCAGGCTTTGTTCATAAGTAAAGAGGCTGCAGCTGTCGATTGGGTTTTCCTTTTAATGACACTTTGGAAATTCATTTAGAAATATATACACCCTACTGGCCACCGGTATACCTGGGGACCCAAGGACAGGACAGTAAATGTCACAATTTATCAACATGTCATGTAATTGTTACTCTCTTAACAACACTTATTAAAAGCCTAATTTTCTAAAATATGGCACAAATGAACCTACCTACAAAACAGAAACAGACTCACAGACATAGAGAACAGACTCGTTGTCGCCGGGGGGGATGGGGATGGAGAAGGACTGGGAGTTTGGGATTGGCAGATGTAAACTATTATATACAGGATGGATAAACTACAAGGCCCTACTGTATAACACAGGAAACTATATTCAATATCCTGTGATAAACCATACTGGAAAAGAATATAAAAAAAGAATGTCTAAATGTGTATAACTGAGTCACTTTGCTGTACAGCAGACATTGGCATAACATTGTAAATCAACTACACTTCAATTTTAAAATTAATTAATGAATTATTTTTTTAAAAAAGAAAAGAGGTTGAAATGTCTCCTGCCAAGAGGAAAAGGATGTTGGATTGATGTCTGTAAGCCCTTGATTGGGACCCAGGCCCGGCTCAAACCCCTTCTCTGTCTCTTCCCCAAAGTTTCTCCCTGACTTAGTGCCATCCATGGCTCTGATGACCTGATTCTGGTCACACCAGGGGAGGACATAAAGGGGGCTTGGGAGACAGAAAAGAAGGCTTACATCCAAGTTAGGCCAGATCTATTTGAAGGCAAGTCACATCAAGACTTGCACTGACAAGAGAAATGCACTGACAAGAGAAAGAAACTCACATCAAAGGCAGACTGTGGGAAGGTAGGGGCAGGAATCCACCCAGGCTGCCTGCTGGGCATCAGCCATCCAGCCAGAGCCGCGGCAAACCTGGCAACGGCAGTTTCTGCAGCTGTTCTTTTTTTTGTTTTTGTTTTTTGTTTTTTAACATCTTTATTGGAGTATAATTGCTTTACAATGGTGTGTTAGTTTCTGCTTTATAACAAAGTGAATCAGCTATACATATACATATATCCCCATATCTCTTCCCTCTTGCATCTCCTTCCCTCCCACCCTCCCTATCCCACCCCTCAAGGTGGTCACAAAGCACCAAGATAATCTTTTGAAAAACAGGGTCTAGGTAATTTCCCTATCAGCCCTGTTTTTCTCACCAAATCATTAAACAGGGAGATGCCTTGTGGCCTTGGACACTGGATTTTCTTTATCTAAGTGAAAGTCATCCTGCAGAGGGAACTCTGGGTTTCTGCCATTGCGTCCAGAATCCACTCTCTCTCAGAGGCAGTTTTGCATGCAGGGGCTGTCGGCTCCACTGTGCTTTATATTCAAGTAGAGTTTGCTGCTGTTCTCCTATTAAATCTGAAGAACAGTCATTCTCTTTGCACGCACACCTCCTTCAAAGCAGGGAAAAGATGACCTATTATAGCAGAAGGCAGTGGTGAAAGGGGAGAAACTTTGAAACAAGCTGGACCTGATTTGTAAACCTAATATCTGATAGTTTCCTCATTCTCAAGGATAATACCCATCCATCCTGCAGAGTTATTATGAGGACTACAGATCATGCACGTAATGTTCTCAGCGTGTGCTCTGTATGGATCAAGTGCTAAATAAATGACTCCTATGTATTCTGATGCCTATTTTACTGGGCTAGATGCTTTCCTGTTACCTCACCAGATTCAACACACACACACAAACACACACGCACACACCCCTGAATCTCCAGGTCCCATTAGGCGGACAAACTAAGGAAACACTATGTGTGTATTATGTTGATTCTGTGTTGCCACCAGGTATTGTGCTACAGAAAATGGAGTGTGGTAGGAAACATAGTTCTAAAACACCTTGAAGACGGCCCAACCCTGGGTAATATACTCACGTGTTTAAACGTAGAGGAAAGAATAATGGACTAAGGGTCTGGGTTTGTGGGCTTGCTTCTTCCAACACCATGTACTATCTTTATATCAAGAACATACAATGCAGAGGGCATCAAACGAGAACTTTACAGGAAGCACCTCATTTAAAGGCCCTTAAAGGACAATGATCTGAACACACAGGGCTTTTCTCCACCCCTCATATCCCCTCCCCAAGGGAGAAAGAAAGGCTTGCCTAATGTATGCTCCCAAGAGAAAGAATTTAGCAGCAGCCCCCTGCCCCACTCTCATTCATGGAAACACATACTCTCTGATACTGGTTTTGACAAGCTTCCAGGGAAGCACTCTGCCCCTTCCTGAGGCGTGAGTGGTTCTTGGATTCCACCTGGGAATAGCAAAGGAGATAGAACTCAGGGAGGACATTTTAGGAAGCTCACGTGGGTATAGAGTCACACCACATTTCTTCAATTCAGCCTTGATGCTAATAAAACTGAGGTTTTGATCTCCACCTGTGTGATTCTTGCAGCTGTCTTTCAAGGGGCTCCAGACACAGTGGAGGTGACAGGGGTGTTATTTAATGGTTCCCTTAAGCCCCCCAAACAGGTACTTCCATTCCCACTTTAATATATGAAGAATCTGAAGCTCAGAAATTACATAACTTGCCCAGGGCTGTTGAGAGACAGTGGGTAATACAGGTGGAATTGAACCCAGTCTTTCTGGCTTCAAAGCCTATGGCCCATGCTCATGAGAAGCTGCCATCCCAGAAAGCAATGTTCCACCCTGAGTTAACTTGAACAAGCGATCTTCTTTTTACGACACAATCTGGGGAACTAACCTCCCCTTCTTGCTCTTGTTTTTCCATATCAGCAAAATCAAGAGCTTGGATAAACACCAAGGAAGTCCCTCCCAGATCAAAGACTTTCCTTCAATTCACATCATTCCTCCCTCTTCGGTGTATCTTCAGTGCTGTGGCTCCACAGGTTTTAAACCTCTGAAAGCAGAGGAAATTAAGTTTTATACCTTTCATTATAATGAAACATATAAACCTGAATTTATAGATTAATAATTTTTAAAAATAAAAATAAAAGCAGAGCTGGTTGGGTTAAAGTGGCAGTTGAGCATGTGTAGTCAAATGTTTCTGGTCATCACCAACCTCCCATCACACTCTGAGGCATCTCAGCACAAACCTGGATCACCCTGAAACCCAACTAGAAATTCACTTAAGTAACAGGAATAACATGAACTTTGGGGCCAGAAGGCCTGGGTTTGAGTCTCAGCTACTGCATTTATGAGCAGCTTGCCCCAGACAAGTCATTAACATTTCTGAGACTCGGATTGTCATCTGTAAATTAAGAGTCTAACTATCTTCAAAGTTGCTAGGAATGCTCAACATCATTAATCATTAGAGAAATGCAAATCAAAACTACAATGAGATATCATCTCACACCGGTCAGAATGGCCATCAAAAAATCTACGAACAATAAATGCTGGAGAGGGTGTGGAGAAAAGTGAACCCTCTTGCACTGTTGGTGGGAATGTAAATTGATACAGCCACTATGGAGAACAGTATGGAGGTGCCTTGAAAAACTAAAAATAGAACTACCATACGACCCAGCAATCCCACTACTGGGCATATACCCTGAGAAAACCATAATTCAAAAAGAGTCATGTACCAAAATGTTCATTGCAGCTCTATTTACAATAGCCAGGACATGGAAGCAACTGAAGTGTCCATCAACAGATGAATGGATAAAGAAGATGTGGCACATATATACAATGGAATATTACTCAGCCATAAAAGGGAACGAAACTTAGTTATTTGTAGTGAGGTGGATGGACCTAGAGTCTGTCATACAGAGTGAAGTAAGTCAGAAAGAGAAAAACAAATACCGTATGCTAAACCATATTTATGGAATCTAAAAAAAAAAAAAGTGGTCATGAAGAACCTAGGGGCAAGACGGGAATAAAGATGCAGACCTACTAGAGAATGGACTTGAGGATATGGGGAGGGAGAAGGGTAAGCTGTGACAAAGTGAGAGAGTGGCATGGACATATATACACTACCAAACGTAAAATAGATAGCTAGTGGGAAGCAGCCGCATAGCACAGGGAAATCAGCTCGGTGCTTTGTGACCACCTAGAGGGGTGGGATAGGGAGGGTGTGAGGGAGGGAGATGCAAGAGGGAAGAGATATGGGGACATATGTATATATATAACTGATTCACTTTGTTATAAAGCAGAAACTAACACACCATTGTAAAGCAATTATACTCCAATAAAGATGTTAAAATAAAAGAAAAGAAAAAAGAAAGAAAAAAAGAAGTTGCTAGGATGCAAACTGTTTTGGAAAATGTTGAACTGTACAAATGTGAGTCATATCAATAAGTATCAATTGTATCATTGTGAGTATCAATAAGATAGTAATTTTTTATCATTCATAAGACCATAGCTTCCTATGAAAATGATCAGGGAATGCCATCTTAGAGATGGTATCTTAGAGACTCAGAGAAGCTTTGTGAAAAATCAACAACTCAGGCTAAACAGGATTAAAGGCAAATGGGATTGAAGACGCTGATGCAACTTCTCAACTACTCCCTAAAATGCTAGCACTCTCCATGCAATTGGGTAACACGTGTTTTCAATATCATGCAACTTTGTACTGTGACTGGAAAATCTAGTGTGTGGCAAAGAGCTCAATTTAAAGATGGAAAGTTGGGATATTAGCCACTTCTCTTCCTTCTACTGCCTTTAGCCAATTGGACATCATTTTCCTAATGAACTTCTGGATAATTTTTAGGAAGTGCATCTCCTTTATGACACTTAACCTTCTCAAAGAGAATTGATCACTTTCTCCTTCTCTGTGTTTCTATTGCAACTTGTATTCTTATATCTAGAGTTGATTCTCATTACCTGCAGGAGTTATTTCCTGTAATATCATCATAAGAACTAATTTGGTTAGGTACTGAACAGTTGCTCCTAAGGGAAATACAGGGTTAGGTTCCTGTGAACCTCTGGTCACAAGTTTCTTGTCAACTGATCAATACGTAACCTTGTTTCATGTACATTTTAGTCTAGAGTACCTTATGTAGTATATTATTGATATTTTGTTGATTCATTAACACCAAACTCATGACCAAGAGCATTGTAACTCATACTTGAAGAAAGCTTATCTAACACATGCATTTTCTCCAAAAGACACATCACATCCTAAGTGTTCTTGTACTCAGGAACACTAGGCTGCACTTTAGCGCTATGCCCGAGGGCCACTTTAAACAGCAAAATCACCACAAAAGGAACAAAAATGCAGAAAAACATGGCACTAAACAGACCATGGAAAGAACAACTTGTTTATAGTAGAAGAGCTAAAACAAGAAGGTAAAGCAACAACTCGTCCAGCTTCAGCTGGCAATGTGTGTTGGGAGACTCAAACTTTTCACTGCTTTGTGCATATCTGCAAATGACCTGGAAAATGCTATGATTTGGGAGTTACAAATAAATTTTAGCAAGTAGGCACACTCGCAAATATGGAATCCACAGCTCGTGGGGAGAGTCTATCTCTACTATAGAGCTTTTATAAAGTAAATGACCCAAACTAGGTAAAACACCTAAAACTTCAAATATGATTATTTTGTAGTTACTTTCTACACATCTGCAGTTCTAGCTCCAAACTTACTCCTCAGTGTTAGAATCAAGTTCCCATCTGCTTATCGTGAAGGGAACACAAGCTCAACAAAGCCAAAGCTGAAGTCACCCATTCTTTCCCTAAGTTTGTCTTTTCTTCTTCTATTTTGCAATATGGATCTCTTCTTTCTAGAAAGCCTCAGTGTCCACCATCACAGACATATTTCTTGAGTGCTTACTCAGAGGCAGTTACCCCTCTGAGAACTTTACTTCTATTATTTCTTTTGATCCTGGCAAGAACCCTATGAGACAAGTACAACTATTATTTCCATTTTACAGATGAAGAAACTGAGGCACGGAGAGTATAAGCACATGGCCCCAAGTTTTCCAGCAAGTAAGTATTAGAGCTGGGTTTTGAACCCAGGTAGTCTGACTCCAAAGAATGAGTTCTTTTCTTAACCACTCTGTTACACTGATGTAATCTTATTAAATGTAAGCCATTTTGACAGTCATCTGCTTAAGTCTTCAATGACTCTGTATGGCCTGCAGAAAATAAATAGCTAGATAGATAGATAGATAGATAGATAAAATAAAAGCTCCTGGACAGAAATTCAGGGCCCTTCCTTATCTCGTGCCAAATTTTCTTTCCTGATTTAGAGTCATTTATTTCTTTCATGAATGTTACACTTCCAATGCCAAGGATGACCATCTTTCATTTTACCTTCCTGCCTTTGTGCTTTTATGCATATAAAAGTCACTTCCACCTAGAATACTTACTTCTGCAATGTGGACCTAATCCTACCCATTTTTGTGCACAACTCATCATAACATAATCAGCAGAAGAGCCCAACACAACAGAGATCACCATGTTTGTTTAGTGGTAAAGGTCAAAGAAAGTTTCTGCATGGCATAAATTTTCAAAGCAAGAGAAATAGCAGCATATTCCTAGTTGGAGGGACAGCATCCCACTCCCCCACGAGGATGCCAATGCCGTACATGATGCAACGTTCTGCCATTCTCACTGGGTGTTGTTTGAGGGGCAAGAGTCAATATTCTCCTACCCTTCTGGCTGTTGCTGGACCCCAGGAAGTATGCCTGCCTGTTAAGAAATGCAATATAATCTCTATGCATCCCTGAGTGTTTTCTGCAAAACTGGTTAGTTAGGGAGGAAGTCTTGCTTATTCTTAGGTATTTGAACACTAGTAGGACCCAAGCATCCCTTAACCCTGCTTTTGGAGCCACCATCCTCACTGGCCTTGCATCTGGGTGGTGCTTGCTTTGAATTTGTTTGGTGGCCCATGACCCCATATCCAGTTGCCCACAACATATTTTAAAAATAATTTTAGGGACTTCCCTGGCGGTCCAGTGGTTAAGACTTCACCTTCCAATGCAGGGTTCGATCCTTGGTCGGGGAGCTAAGATCCCACATGCCTCATGGCCATAAAACAGAAGAAATATTGTAACAAATTCAATAAAGACTTTAAAAATGGTCCACATCAAAAAAAATAATAATTTAAAATGCATTTTGTCTTCCAATAGGACTTTCTTTCCCCGAAGACTCCAAGTCATGAACTTGTATGTGGGGAGGGCAGCCATTTCCTGAGTACTTAACAAGCCACTTCACTAAGAAATATTTCAAATACACCATCTCATGTAAACACCATGTCAACCCTAAAAGTGTAAGAATTATATCTTCCTTTCGCAAACAAGGAAGCAGAGGTTTGAGGAAGGCAAAAAATACACTCAAATCCACACAGGCAAGAAAAGACAGAGCCAGGATTTTTTTCCCATTAAACAGCAATATTTAACTGACCATTAGGTTCCAGGTACAGTTTACGAATACAGTCAGCCCTCTGTATCCACAGGTTTTGCATCAGTGGATTCAACCAACCGCAGGTAGAAAATATTTTTTAAAAATTTCCAGAAAGTTCCATAAAGCAAAACATGAATCTGCCACTTGCTAGTAACTATTTACATAGTGTTTACGTTGTATGTACAACTATGTACATAGCATCTACCTTGTATTAAGTATTATAAGTAATCTGGAGATGATTTAAAGTATATAGTATATGGGAGGATGTGCATAGGTCAAATGCAAATACTGTGACATTTTATATAAGGAACTTGAGCATCTGTGAATTTTGGTATCCACCTGGGATCCTGGAACCAATCTCCTGCAGATACTGAGGAACAATGGTACTGAGAATACCATGAGGGCAAAGTCAGGCAAGCTCTCTACTATCATGGATGAGACAAATATTAATCAAATAATCACAAAATTCAAGGTATAGTTGCAAACCGTGATAAGTGAAGAAAGGGGCAGCCATGCTGTGAAATGGACAACGTTTGAACCTCTCCTTGTCTGGGAAGTCAGAAAAGGCTCTTTCCTCAGGGTGAGTTGCTTCTGCTTCAACCTGAACAATGATTTGGGGCTAACTGGGAAAAGAACGGGAGTGTTGGTAGGGACAATAGAAGTGTACAGTTGTGAGAGGTATTTAGGAGATAAAATTATAGGACTTGCTGAGTAGATACAGGACCGTCAAGCGTGACCCTAGATTTCCAACTGAATTGGAAAGATTCTGCTGTTCTGTTCTTGAGAACAGGAGAGTGGAAGGATCTTGGATGGGAAGGCAGAAAGGAAATTGTGAGTTTGGCTTTGGAGTTGGTGAACGTAAGATGCCTTTGAATTACCCTGGTGCAGAGGTTGAGTGGAGAGATGGAAGGAAGGCCTTGACTGATATAAATGCATAAGTCAGCAACATATAGATGATGAAATTGAAGACATGAAGATGATGAAGTTGTTTGAGGAGAGACTAAGGAAATGATTTAAGAAAATGATCTATGTTGGAGTTTAATGTAAGGAACAAAAAGAGGAGGATAAGCCTGCAAAGATTATCGAAAACAAAGAATGTATTGTATCATTGAAAACAAAACAAAGAGCTTGTTTCAAAAACATGAAATTCTTCTGACATCAAGTGAGATTATAGTTGAAAAATATCCTTTGGATTTAGCAGCTTAGAAGCTGTTGGTGACTACTAGCAAGAGCCCTTCTGGGGTGATGATTATCCAAGCCAGATTAAAGTGGCTGATCAGGAAACTGAAATGAAGATTATAGATGACTGGTGTGAGAAGGATGGATAGCACAAGGGCTGTAGACGAGGGGTGTCCAATAACAAGGGCCATGACCCTGATCTCTTCACTATTTCACCTCTCCCTCTAAAGGCAATGAAGGGATTCTATTTTATATTGGTTCTATGTTTCCTCATCTTCTAGCTAATCAGTGGTAAACTGAGTCCTGTGTCATTTTGATTAACCAACTAATTGAGTTTAAACTATAGTCTGACACATAGTAGAACCTCAGTTATTGTTTATTAAAGGAGCGATATAAGGAAGGAAAAAAGGATGGAAGGAAGGAAAGGAGGGAGGGAAGGAGGGAAAGAGGGAGAGAGGAAGGAAGGGGGGAAGATTTAGGAGCTAAAAACATGAATCTCTTTATTCTGAAACAACAGGGTCCTACTATATAGCACAGAGAACCATATTCAATATCCTATGATAAACCATAGTGGAAAAGAATGTTTAAAAAAGGAATGTATATATATGTATAACTGAATCACTTTTGCTGTACAGCGGTCATTAACATTGTAAATCAACTATACTTCAGTAAATAAATAAATAAAATCTTTATTCTGGAGGGTGAGGAAAAGGTGAGACAGTCAATTGTCAAAAAGAAACATCTAGGCAACTAACAGCATAAAATGTTTAACTCACACTATCTTCACAATGGTTTCCTCTCCCTAGTGAGAAAAAAAAAAAATCTTTGGGGGAAAAATACCCCTAAACTAAAGTTTTTATGAATAACTACTTTTATGATCATACTATATAAAGTAAATTTTGCAAAACCAATTTGTGGTGAACCAGCCTTTTAAAAAGTTACTTCAGTTAGAAAGAAGTTTGCATAGAAGCCAAGTTCTTGAAAGGGTCCTAAGGCAATTTACATCTATTACTGAGGTACACCACTGCTATAAGTGTCCTGGAGGGTATGGTATCCACAAGTAATGACACGTCTCTGCTCCATCAGGCTTTCTCCTGAGCACTTGTTTCTTGATCCCATTTGAGTAACAGATCATCATTCGTGTATGGGGAGAGCTGACTCACCCTGAAAGATCTCACTTGGGTGTGCTTGCCAGGTTCTGAACACGGGTACCCTTTATTTCATTGTTTCAAGAAATATGAGTCTTTGCACACAGACAATAGCACACAGCATCCAGGTTTCATATTTTTGGCTCTGTCACTCTGAATCTAAACATCATACCTTTGTTTATACAGAGCTTATAAAATCTGCTCATGCTACTGTGTTGACTGAGCTAAAAACAGAAATTACATTCCTTGTGTTTCAACAATGTTCACATTAGGAAAACATTGCCCAGTGGACAGAGTGTATTCACTGTTTGGCCAGGTGATTTGGTGCAGATTCATGTCGTCTCAGGATGTTTCAGGGTCTAACTTCTAGAGAAGGAAAATTAGTCAGACTTACGGTCCCAGCGGCTTTGTAAGAACTGATGGGTTCAGGCCATATTCCCTTCAGGAGACTGATGTGTTAAGTTGCCAACATATAGCTGGTCATTTATCAATTGCCTCAGAAAATAGCATGCAAATTATTAATTCAGTTACTCTTGCTTTAAGCTAGTCTGGTATGCAGTAAGGAGACACTCAGTTTAGTGAGGGGTTAAGGAGGAACCAACCAGCTTACCTTAATAAGAGCCTATGAATAAAGCATTCTGGGTCTGATGGCCATGCACTCAGCTCCCAAACTGTTGTTGGCCTTGGTCCTTTACCGCTCCCATCTCCCCCTCGGATGTGACAATGGAAACCTCTTCTTCAGTCTCGACCTTCATTTTTCCTACTAAATCAGCAACTTAGAGTGAATTCTTGGTTCAGTCACTTTCTGGCCACTCTGGGAAAATGCCAAAGCCCCCATCCCATCCCAGGAATATCCACCTCCCACTCCTCACCCTGGATTCACAGCTGTGCAAACCTGGAATAAGCAACCTTCCTACCAGTCTTTCTAAAAACCCTACTAACTCCCATTCCTTCTAGAGTGACTACTGTCAATTAAATGTATAGGTTCAAGTTAATACTATCAATGATGAGGCTCTTACATGAAATTTAAAACCCCAAAATTCAACTTTTTAATAACAGTAATAATAATGATAGCTAATATACTCTGTGTGTTGTGGACACCCTTCAGAAACAGGAGGGACCTCACCCATCCCAAATCTGGTTCAGATGTCAAGACTGATAATGCGCACAAACCAAGAAAGTATGAAAAGGTTTATTATTTACATAATAAGGCTTTTCAGGGAAAGCAGAGCAAGCCTCCCGGGCTGGCCTGAAACTGGCTTGAAACAGCAAGGAGAGGAGACTGGCTTGAGGTTTCGATTGTGGTTAAGGGGTGGGGCTGGTTGAGGATTTCAGGGGCTTAAATAGTTTGAACCTCCCATCAATGCCAAAGGAGGGACCACCCTGTCTTTCTAATCAACTTGCCCAGATGTGAGGCAGAAGTGGGAGAAGGGAGGGGTAAAGCTTAAGAGCTGTCAACAGTCAAATACCAAAAATGGATTCAGACTGTTTATTACACTGAGGCAGGTCCTGTGCTAAGGACTTTATGTGTCAGCTCATTTGATTCTTTCCTCAACTTCATGAAGCACCTGATTAGCCCCATTTCACAGATGAGAAAGTCAATGCCCAGAGAGGGCCAGATGCTCCCCAAAGCCAAACAGCTAGAGCTGGGACTTGGACCTATGTCTAAGGACAAATATCTTGAATTTGACTTTGACCTGACAGCCAGGGCAGCCTAATCCAGCCTGACACCTGGCAGGTGAGGAAACTCACAGCTAGGCACCCTTACACCATCAATTTATGTCCTTGTCAGTACATACACTGGGGGTGGAAATCATGTTTTCAATAATGAACTTGGTGGAGTAGAGTCCAGATCTTGGGCAGAAAGGTCACATGACAAAGCAGGAAGACCTCAGGCATTGAAATCAGAGAGATCTTGAATTGAACCCTACCTTCCTCATTTGGGGGAGTTCAAGAAAGTTCCTTATGCTCTCTGAACCTTAATATCCTAATCCATGAAATGGGGACAAGAATATTTACCTTAAAAAGTTTTTATAAGTATGTTAGAAAATGTCAGGTATCTAGTACCTAATGCCCAGTAAAGTAGCTATCATGATCCCTATTCCTAGGTGCCTAATACAGCCTGCTAATTAGCACATTGAGCAATTTCAGAATCTAGAAGCTTCTATCATCCTTTTTTTGTGATCGTTATTGAACATAAGACTTGGGAGTAGATTGGTTGCTATGTATGCCTCCACATCCATTTTAGCATTTATGTCCAGATTAATGTTTACTGGCCAGATGCTAGAAAAATGGCATCAGGTAAGAACAAAAAGATACAGACAGGTCCTCTGAGAGCTATCAATGAGTTGCTGTGAAAACTCTTTCCTAATCTAATCTAATCTAATCCTAATCTGTCCTAATCCAGTTACTGAAGAAAATCAGGAGTGGTTTTTAGTTCCAAATGGTTTCTCCTTCTCATCTGATAATAACTCCTCAGGACAGATTTGGTGAGGCTACCCCAATCTAATTCAAAAATTGTATGTTGCATTTTTCATTAATTTCATGTAAAACACAGAAAGAAATCCCAGGAGAAACTTAATGTCAATGTCCATAAATGAAGCTGGTTTCTCTTCAGAACAGCTCATGTTCCAAGGTGTGCCTCTACTATGGCAGCCTCATTCCCATTTCCTTGCGGTTTTTCCATGTTTACATGTGCCAATTTAGTTAGATTTCCCAAGATAATGTTGAAAAACAGTGAGGATAAATGACTCAGAGAGCCACTCTGCAGGGTGGAGAGAGCTTACATAGCCTGGGTATAAAGCTGGGTGTACCATCACTAGTCATGGGAACATGGGTGAGTTCTCACTGCTCTCTGAACCTCTGTAAAATGGGAATGCTATTCCCTATCTGTAAAATGGGGACAATGTTCTCTCATGCCTGTGGAAGCTGTGTGGATTAAGAGAGATCCAGAGAGAATGGTGTCTAGTCATTTGCCTGGCACATAAGTAATGTTTTGAGGTATATGCAAATGACAGATATCTAACTTAAACCATGTTAATAGAAGGTGGAGTTGATTTTGTATGCTGTTCATAACCAACCGTCAGTCCAAGGGTGGGTTCTCTGGATGGCTTAAAGCCAGTCTAGGCTGATAAAGTCAGTACAGAAGGGAGATGATCAAGGCTGTGCCTTCTTGCCACACTTCAGATCTAATTGCCTCTTCTTGGCTTTATTCTCACACTGGTTCTCTTCACATGGTTGAAAAGATAGCCACACAGCACTTCGGACTCACAGCCTCCTGATTTACTAATGCTAGTGGAAGGAGGACTTCTTTACCTGATGCCCATACAGGAATCCCAATGAAGACCCTGACTGGCCTTGCTTGGCTCGTATGTCCAACTCTGAATCAATCACTGTGGCCAGGGGAATATGGTACTATGATGGGCCAGCATGAAACCGATTGGCATCTCTGAGTAGAGGGTAGAATACCCAGACCGTGGAGTGGGGAAGAGTGATTTCCCAAAGTAAGAGACACTGATACCTGAAAAGGAGAATCAACGCACTGCAAGCAAAAACTTTAGGACACAATCCCTTCCCTAAATAGGTGAATGAAACCACTAATTGAGAATGTTTCCCTCCCCCCTCTCTCCTCCCTAGACAGTTCAAACCCCATCTGACAGAGTGAGCTAAAGCAAATGCATGGAGCAGGAGCCAATATCCACAGAACAAACATAATACCCAATACACGATTTCTTATAGATTGTCTTGCAATTTTCTAAGCAGCTAAATACAATTTCTTCAGTGAATTGGATAAATAGAAGAGCAGGTTGCCTTTAGCCAGAGAAATGATAGGGAGGTGGTGTTTTTTTTTTCCCCAATATTTGAAAAGTAGTGACACGTTATAGTCTTGGCCTGCAATCTTATGGAAATTCACATAACAGTTCCCTTCCTCTCATAAGCAATTTCCTTCCTGACAGGCTTAAGTGGATGAGTGATTGCATACCTGCTGTCTTCTTGAGGATCTGAGTGAAAAGTGTCTTGGAACCAGTACCGCAATTTTAGAATGTTGTCTGCTCAGCCCAATTGTAAAGACTTACATTCAGTCTCTGATGCAAACCTTTATCAAAAAATGTAAGGCTCCTTAATCTACAATTCAGACCACCAGTAGAAGCATAATTGTAGCTGAGTGGACAAAAAGAATATCCAGTTTATTACAACTAACTTTCAAGAAGTTGTGTAGCCCATCAGAAAAACACTGTGACTCTTCGAGCCCCATGGCAGGTGGCTGGATCTTCCATGGTGGATAATGGTTGATGATGCTAATGGAAAAAAGCATCCGTGAGAATGATGAGTGGTGTTCCAGAGATCTTGGTTAGCGCTCAACTTTTCACAGCAGGTCTCGGATGAAAATGAAGATTAAACCACACCCGCTTTCAGCCACTGGAGTGTGTCACCAGGAGCATGCACACACACTTGCTGTGTGAGAGAGGGATGCTGTGACAATGGGAGCGATCACACATCCCATCACCTGGGATGCATGTGAAGATGGAGCCCTGAGACCAGTTCTCCAAAATAAGAGGATGGGACAGGGAGGAGAAGGTGTGTGTCTCATGTTGTCCATAGCTTTGTCATTGATGACAAGTCACAGATTAATTTCCTCATGATGCTTTTGTGCACCGGCAGCTTTTTGGCATGAGCCTAACTTTACTGAAATGGAAAAATGTGCTTCAAGAAATCAGCCCAGGTTGTCAGCTATGACTGATGACTTAGAAGGGATTTTATATTATCCAGGTTACTGCTGTAATTGGATAAAAGTGAGAGGCAGAGATGACATCATTTGGGGCACTGAATTCCCTCCAGCAAGTGAGCGCCAGACAGCAGCTTGAGCTAGACATGTTTAAAGATCTCAAGATAATTTAAATACATACAGTAACATACGAGTAATGATTCAGTACCTAGAAAAAGGTCCTTGTACCTGGTAGGTAGTTTGTGAATGTTCATTACATAAATGAGGGAATTCCAATCCCTTTTCTTTTCTATCATACACTGTACCAGAATCACAAATATTTTCAGGTTTAAACTAATTGGCCTCTAGCAACATCTTTATGGGGTGCCAAAAAGGGCCTATGAATTCCTTTCCTCTCAATAGCTGAGGAATCTGAGACATGAAGAAGTTAAGTGATTTGAAGATAACATTCAATAAATCCTGGACGAGGTGGACAGAAAACATATCTCAAAATTCCTGCTTCCCCTCAAGAGAATATTCCAGTTCTTTCACCATTTCCATCAACTTGCTGCTTGAAGACTCTATGGTACAAAAATGTGAGTAAGAATCTTGATTTTCAAGCAGTGACCTGGAGCAGACCTTTCTCTAGGTCCATTTAGGGATGGTGCCAAAAGAAATGTCCTTCCTACTTTCTCATAAAGTTAAATTGCCCCCCTCCTTGACTTTTGGAGATTGTTGCACTCCTGCTATGAGTTCATACTAAATTGGCAACTTAGAGTGGATTCTTGCCTCAGCTGGCTACTCTGGGAAAATGCCAGAGCCCACCAACCCAGCCCAGGAACATCCTCCTGCACTGGAGATGGACTTGTCCCAACCTGGAGAATGGGAACAGAGATGCCCTGAGAAGATGGGCAATAGGTGTGACCTCAGCCCGCACCTCCCCTTCCCCACCTGCAGATGAGCAAAAGGGGTTTGCAGACAGGGGAAGTGAAGCAGCCTGTACTATGGCTGAAATCATGCTCTGAGCATGCCCAGCGGACCCAGGGCCCTAGGCATCTCCAGAGTCACAGAGAGAAATTCTAGGGAGCGGCTGGTCATTCCATCATGCAACTGGTTTTCTTGGACTGCATGCTTTGTGAAGTTAAACAAGGTATTCTCCCTCTTCTGTGTTTGAGATGGACTGGACATCCAGATTAAGTGAAGGATTCTAATCTATACTAAGCAGTCAATGTGTTTAGCTCTTGAAAGAAATACTCAGAAAAGAAAAGGAGTCAGGAGGTGAAGGAGTCTTCTTTATCATGATAGCAACACTAAATTAATTGTCTTTTGAGTAATATTCTTTATTATGTCTAGTGAAAATGTTGAGCAGTTGGTCTCATGACAAATAATTGTTCCACCTTTAGAAATTTAAGAACCTCTAGACAAAATAGGTATTTTCAAAATCCCCTGGTTCAAATACGCACAAGCTGCATGACCCTGGGCAAATGGATTTAAAGTCTGGGGTTCTTCATCTGAAAGGTGATCTTCCAGATTTCCTAGGTTTGTATGAGGATTAAATGAAATCAGGTTTTTCTAGGGCCTAACACAGTGCTTGACACATACAAAGTTTCAAGACACTGATTGCATTTCTCTTTCACATACAACTGAACTCTTTCTCCTCCCACCTGGAGATGTGCTCCTGATAACACTCCTTAGCTGCTGTGTGATAAAACCAAGTCAGACTCTCTCTGGGTCCAATTTTCCTTCTTCATAAAAAGAGGATGAAGTTAAGCAATATATGAGATTTCTGTAGACTGTGCTGTTTTGATCTTCCCCAGAGAAGATGTCTCCCATTGTGAGGTCTTCAGCAGTTTCTGTTCCCTCCCAGTTCTATTCTTGTCCCTCCACATGTGAGGTATGGCAGTAGTTTTCTAATGTCTGTGGCCATGATGCTGCCTTTTTTGCCTAAAAGACACAAGAAGGGAACACGCTGGCTTCTCTTCTTTTCCATATGCCCAGGCAGGAACTTTGGCTGAAACTGTGAGAAAGGGGACCTGGATCTCAGCTTCCACTTCAGTAACTCTTTAGTCCAAGGACACCCAAGGATAAGGAAGAAGATACACTGCTATCAAACCAAATGCAGAAAGCCACCCACCCATTATTTCATTTATATTTCATGATAAGCATTTACCCTCTATAGACTGACTGGGACCATAGATCAGAACTCCAACCTTCCAGCTGTGCAACTTTGAGCAAGTTACCTGACCTCTCTGTACCTCAGGTCTTCATCTATAAAAGAGGCATCAGAAGAGAACTTGCCTCATAGGGTTGTTGTCAAGATTAAAAATGTAGTAGATATAAAGTGCTTCCAGCAGTGGCTGGCATATGGGGAAAGCGGTCAGTGTTGTGTTTGCTGTTCTTTTTGATTTTACTGTTCTGTGCCAGAGTCTTTGCTGATGACTAGCCATCAGTTATAAAATAGTTATGGCCCCTACTCTCAAAGAACTTGCAGCCCCACAAGACAGACCTGCGCGTGGCTTACTTCTGTATGTGATCAGTCTGCCAGCCAATTCTAGAGTTCTCACCGTGTTCCAAGCCCTCTGTTGGGTGCTCAGGACACAAAGATGGACATGCCATGTCCCTGACTAGATGAAGTCAGGGGAGTCATGGGGAGGCCCATGTAGAGTTTGGCTGCCTTGATTTGAATCTAAGGTGCCAGTCGTTAACCATGCCTGTGACCTTGAGCATGTTCCTTAATCCCTGCAACCTTCCATTTCCTCATCCACAAGACGAAGAGGCCAATGGCACTGACCTTGAGCTTTGGATGAGATGTGATGCATAAAGACCTGGCCCAGGACACAGCCCATGTAGACCCAAGCAGCTCCTTCTGGGTACTTAGAGCAAAGGGTGGGAAATGTCATGAAGGCAGTAGACCGCAGGGGCTATGGAAGCACAGAGGAGGAACACCCAACTCAGACAGGGATGGGAGGAGGTGCCAGTGAGGCTTTCTGGAGGAGGGGGGTGTTTGGGGTGACTGTCAAAGAACAAGCCAGGGCTGACTAGGTATGGTGTCGGAGAACACTCGAAGCAGAGAAATCAAGAGATCCAGGATATTATGCAGATAGAGTCTTCCACAGAGTTCTCTCACCACGGGGGTACCCTGGAGGATAAAACAGCTTTACTGCCTAGTTTAGGTCAAAGGAAGTTGAATCTTGAAGTTTAAAATCTTGATCTTGAGTTAACTGCCCATAAGGGACCAGTCTAGCTTCAACTGCAGAGCCAAATCTCCCAGATTTGTTTGGGACACTAGAACTCAAAGGGAAGGATGGAAGGTATGTCTCTGGAATGTCATCATCCCTTGCTACCTGCATTCGATGTGAAATTTGACACAGAATAGAGTGAGCTTGGCAAAGCTCATTTTGAGTGGTTCAAAGTTGAGCTAGATCATACCCCTCCGTGCTGTTCCTCAGAAGAACAAAATATACAGCGAGGAGACACAGTGTAAGGAAGGTCAGCACATCCCCCATCTAAGAAATTAGCAAAGTTGAAAATTCTGGCAGCTTCTCCCCAGCCCCAGGAGAATCACAAGGACAGACTACAATGCCGAGCACAATTACATTTTGCAGACATCCACTACAGGGGGAAAGGCTGGTATTCAACATGCACAGGACACCTCTGAAGACAGAAAATAAATTTTCTGCAACAAATCACCCCAGGAAACAAAGCCACCCCCAGACTCCTAGCCCCTGCAGCTTTAAACTAGAAGTCACATATGGAAGGGTACTCGGAAAGGCCAGTGGGATACAAGCCTGTGTCCTTCAGGGGATTACTGGAAAAACTCAAGAAAACATGGAGAGGAAGATGAAAAGAATGACCAGTGCAGGAATGTACGTCTGCCGCCCTTTTTTTCAGCTTAAGCATGCCCCGTTTAGATAAAAAGATGTTGTGATTTGCATTCACATGAGAGTTTTGCTTGGTTGTTTGTGGACTGGTCTGTACACCCTTTCACTGGTTCCTTGGTAAACGCAGCTTCAGGGTGTGAAGTGACCCAGGAAAACCCAAAGGTGACATCTGCTTCCCTTGGCAGTATCTCTATATTAATTAAAACCATTAGTCCCTATCATACATGAATTTACAGAAAAAACATTAGGATGTGGAGTTTTTGCCCAAAGATTTATCTCTTTGTTTTGTTTTTTTTTTAATTTTCAGGAGCTCTTTATTTTTTTATTTTTCTCACATCTTTATTGGAGTATAAATGCTTTACAATGTTGTGTTAGTTTCTGCTGTACAACAAAGTGAATCAGCTATACATATACATATATCCCCATATCCCCTTCCTCTAGAGCCTCCCTCCACCCTCCCTATTCCATCCCTCTAGGTCCTCACAAAGCACCGAGCTGATCTCCCTGTGCTGTGCAGCAGCTTCCCACTAGCCATCCATTTTACATTCGGTAGTGTATATACGTCAGTGCTACTCTCTCACTTCATCCCAGCTTCCCCTCCCCCCCCCCGTGCCCTCAAGTCTGTTCTCTTCGTCTGCGTCTTTATTCCTACCCTGCCACTAGGTTCATCAGTGCTGCTTTTTTAAATTCCATATACATGTGTTAGCATACGGTATTTGTTTTTCTCTTTCTGACTTACTTCGTTCTGTATGACAGATTCTAGGTCCATCCACCTCACTACAAATAACTCAGATTCGTTCCTTTTTATGGCTGAGTAATGTTCCATTGTATATATGTGCCATATCTTCTATATCCAATCATCTGCTGATGGACATTTAGGTTGCTTCCCTGTCCTGGCTATTGTAAATAGAGCTGCAATGAACATTGTGGTACATGACTCTTTTTGAATTATGGTTTTCTCAGGGTATATGCCCAGTAGTGGGATTGCTGGGTCGTATGGTAGTTCTATTTTTCGTTTTTTAAGGAACCACCATACTGTTCTCCATAGTGGCTGTACCAATTTACATTCCCACCAACAGTGCAAGAGGGTTCCCTTTACTTCACACCCTCTCCAGCATTTATTGTTTGTACATTTTTTGATGATGGCCATTCTGACTGGTGTGAGGTGATACCTCATTGTAGTTTTGATTTCTCTAATGATTAGTGATGTTGAGCAACGTTGCATGTGTTTGTTGGCAATCTGTATATCTTTGTTGGAGAAATGACTATTTAGGTCTTCTGCGCATTTTTGGATTGGGTTGTTTGTTATTTTGATATTGAGCTGCGTGAGCTGCTTGTATATTGTGGAGATTAATCCTTTGTCAGTTGCTTCATTTGCAAATATTTTCTCCCATTCTGAGGGTTGTCTTTTCATCTTGATTAAGGTTTCCTTTGCTGTGCAAAAGCTTTTAAGTTCCATTAGGTCCCACTTGTTTATTTTTGTTTTTATTTCCATTTCTCTAGGAGGTGGGTTCAAAAGG
Organism: Eubalaena glacialis; assembly: GCF_028564815.1. Lineage (NCBI taxonomy): Eukaryota > Metazoa > Chordata > Mammalia > Artiodactyla > Balaenidae > Eubalaena > Eubalaena glacialis. The sequence goes on from NC_083720.1 coordinate 43,287,708, forward strand.
ATCTTGCTGTGATTTATGTCATAGAGTGCTCTGCCTATGTTTTCCTCTAAGAGTTGTAGAGTGTCTGGCCTTACATTTAGGTCTTTAATCCACTTTGAGTTTATTTTTGTGTATGGTGTTAGGAAGTGTTCTAATTTCATTCTTTTACATGTAGTTGTCCAGTTTTCCCAGCACCACTTATTGAAGAGGCTGTCTTTTCTCCATTGTATGTGCTTGCCTCCTTTAACAAAGATAAGGTAACCATATTCATGTGAGTTTATCTCTGGCCTTTCTATCCTGTTCCATTGATCTATATTTCTGTTTTTGTGCCAATACCACACTGTCTTGACTACTGTAGCTTTGTAGTATAGTCTGAAGTCAGGGAGCCTGATTCCTCCAGCTCCATTGTTCTTTCTCAAGATTGCTTTGGTTATTCGGGGTCCTTTGTGTTTCCATACAAATTGTAAAATTTTTTGTTCTAGTTCTGTGAAAAATGCCAGTGGTAGTTTGTTAGGGATTGCATTGAATCAGTATATTGCTTTGGGTAATATAGTCATTTTCACAATGTTGATTTTTCCTATACAAGAACATAGTATATCTCTCCATCCATTTGTATCATTTTTAATTTCTTTCATCAATGTCTTATAGTTTTCTGCATACAGGTCTTTTGTCTCCTTAGGTAGGTTTATTCCTAGGTATTTTATTCTTTTTGTTGTAATGTAAATGGGAGTGTTTCCTTAATTTCTCCTTCAGATTTTTCATCATTGGTGTATAGGAATGCAAGAGATTTCTGTGCATTAATTTTGTATCCTGCTACTCTACCAAATTCATTGATTAGCTCTAATAGTTTTCTGGTAGCCTCTTTAGGATTCTCTAAGTATAGTATCATATCATCTGCAAACACTGACAGTTTTACTTCTTTTCCAATTTGGATTACTCTTATTGCTTTTCTTGTCTGATTGCTGTGGCTAAAACTTCTGAAACTTTGTTGAATAATAGTGGTGAGAGTGGGCAACCTTGTCTTGTTCCTGATCTTAGAGGAAATGGTTTCAGTTTTTCACCATTGAGTATGATGTTGGCTGTGGGTTTGTCATATATGGTTTTTATTATGTTGAGGTAGGTTCCCTCTATGTTCACTTTCTGGAGAGTTTTTATCATAAACGGCTGTTGAATTTTGTCAAAAGCTTTTTCTGCATCTATTGAGATGATCACAAGGTTTTTATTCATTAATTAGTTAATATGATGTATCACATTGATTGTTTTGTGTATATTGAAGAATCCTTGCATCCCTGGGATAAATCCCACTTGATCATGGTGTATGATCCTTTTAATGTGTTGTTGGATTCTCTTTGCTAGTATTTTGTTTAGGATTTTTGCATCTATGTTCATCAGTGATATTGGTCTATAATTTTTTTTTTTTTTTGATATATTTGCCTAGTTTTGGTAGCAGGGTGATGGCAGCCTCATAGAACGAGTTTGGGAGTGTTCCTCCCTCTGCAATTTTTTGGAAGAGTTTGAGAAGGATAGGTGTTAACTCTTCTCTAAATGTTTTATAGAATTCGCCTGTGAAGGCATCTGGTCCTGGTCTTTTGTTTGTTGGAAGAATTTTAATTAGAGTTTCTACTTCATTACCTGTGACTGGTCTGTTTATATTTTCTAATTCTTCCTTGTTCAATCTTGGAAGGTTGTACTTTTCCCAGAATTTGTTCATTTCTTTCATATCGTCCATCTTAGTGACATATAGTTGCTTGTAGTAGTCTCTTATGAGCTTTTGTATTTCTGCAGGGTCAGCTGTAATCTCTCCTTTTTTCATTTCTAATTTTATTGATTTGCATCCTCTCCCTTTTTTTCTTGATGAGTCTGGCTAAAGGTTTATTCATTTTGTTTATCTTCTCAAAGAACAGCTTTTAGTTTTGTTGATTTTTGCTATTGTTTTCTTTGTTTCCATTTCATTTATTTCTGCTCTGATTTTTATGATTTCTTTCCTTCTACTAATTTTAGGTTTTCTTTGTTCTTTTCTAGTTGCTTTAGGTGTAAGGTTAGATTGTTTATTTGAGACTTTTCTTGTTTCTTGATGTGAGCTTCAATTGCTATGAACTTCCCTTTTAGAACTGCTTTTGCTGCATCCCATAGGTTTTGGATCATCGTGTTTTCATTGCCATTTGTTTCTCGGTAGTTTTTGATTTCCTCTTTGATTTCTTCAGTGATCTCTTGGTTATTTAGCAGCACATGTTTAGCCTCCATGTTTCTGTGATTTTTATTGTTTTTTTCCTGTAATTGATTTCTAATCTCATAGAGTTGTGGTCAGCAAAGATGCTTGATACGACTTCAGTTTTCTTAAATTTTCCAAGGTTTGATTTGTGACCCAAAATATGATCTATTCTGGAGAACATTCCATGTGCACTTGAGAAGAAAGTGTATTTTTCTGCTTTCGGGTGGAATGTCCTAAAAATATCAATTAAGTCTATCTGGTCTATTGTGTCATTTAAAGCTTGTATTTCCTTATTTATTTTCTGTCTGGATGATCTGTCTTTTGGTGTAAGTGGGGTGTTAAAGTCCCCCACTATTATTGTGTTACTATCAATTTCCCCTTTTATGGCTGTTAGCATTTGCCTTATGTATTTAGGTGCTCCTATGTTGGGTGTATAAATATTTATAATTGTTATGTTTTCTTCTTGGATCAATCCCTTGATCATTATGTAGTGTCCTTCCTTATCTCTTGTAATAGTCTTTATTTTAAAGTCTACTTTATCTGATATGAGTATTGCTACTCCAGCTTTCTTGCAATTTCCATTTGTATGGAATACCTTTCTCCATCCCCTCACTTTGTTTGTATGTGTTCCTAGGTCTGAAGTGGGTCTGTGTCTTTTGGTTGGAGCATTTAATCCATTTACATTCAAGGTGATTATTGATATGTATGTTCCTATTACAATTTTCTTAGTTGATTTGGGTTTGTTTTTGTGGGTCTTTTTCTTCTCTTGGTTTCCTGCTTAGGGAAGTTCCTTTAGCATTTGTTGTAAAGCTCATTTGGTGGTGCTGAATTCTCATAGCTTTTGCTTATCTGTAAAGCTTTTGATTTCTCCATCAAATCTGAATGAGATCCTTGCTGCGTAATCTCGGTTGTAGGTTTTTCCCTTTCATCACTTTAAATATGTCCTGCCACTCCCTTCTGGCTTGCAGAGTTTCTGCTGAAAGATCAGCTCTTAACCTTATGGGGATTCCCTTGTATGTTATTTGTTGTTTTTCCCTTGCTGCTTTTAATATTTTTTCTTTGTATTTAGGTTTTGATAGTTTGATTAATATATTTCTTGGCATGTTTCTCTTTTGGGTTTACCCTGTATGGGACTCTCTGTGCTTCCTGGACTTGATTGACTATTTCCTTTCCCATATTAGGGAAGTTTTCAACTATAATCTCTTCAAATATTCTCTCAGACCATTTCTTTTTCTCTTCTTCTTCTGGGACCCCTATAATTTGAATGTTGGTGTGTTTAATGTTGTCCCCGAGGTCTCTGAGACTGTCCTCAATTCTTTTCATTCTTTTTATTTATTCTGCTCCCTGGCAGTTATTTCCACCATTTTATTTTCCAGCTTACTTATCCGCTCTTCTCCCTCAGTTATTCTGCTATTGATTCTTTCTAGAGTATTTTTAATTTCTGTTATTGTGTTCTTCATCACTGTTTGTTTACTCTGTAGTTCTTCTAGATCCTTGTTGAATGTTTCTTGTATTTTCTCCCTTCTGTTTCCAAGATTTGGGATCATCTTTACTATCATTACTCTGAATTCTTTTTCAGGTAGGTTTCCTATTTTGTCTTCATTTATTTGGTCATGTAGGTTTTTACCTTACTCCTTCGTCTGTAACATATTTTTTGTCGTTTCTTTTTTTTTTTTTTTTTTGATGGGTGAGGCTGTATTCCTGTCTTACTGGTTGTTTGGCCTGAGGCGTCCAGCACTGGAGTTTGCAGGCAGTTGGATAGAGCCGTGTCTTGTTGCTAAGATGAGGACCTCCAGGAGACCTCACTTTGATTAATATTCCCTGGGATCTGAGGTTCTCTTTTAGTCCAGTGGTTTGGACTGGGAGCTCCCACCACAGGAGCTTGGGCCTGACCTCCGGCCTGGGAACCAAGATCTCACAAGCCGTGTAGCATGGTAAAAAAAAAAAAATACAATAACAAAGAATAAAAACAAAATAAAATTAGAAAGATAAAAAATATATTAGGAAAAATAAAAAATATAATTGAAACAACTGCAACAAGGTAAAATAAAACCACAACAGAAAAAAAAAAAAAAATTTGGCTATGGGGAGGTGGAGTTTAGGCGGGAGTGGAACAAGGCAGGGGCAGAGTTTAGGGTAGGGCAGAACCTAGGCGAGTGGAGGGTGACGTTCAAGCGTGGGACAGGGCCTCTGCTTATGACCTGTGTGCGGAAGGGGAGAGGCAGCACCTCCAAAGGAGGGCCTCCGGAGTGTGGAGTTCCGGAGTTTGGAGGTAAGGCCCTGGGTGAGGGTGTGTGGGTGTGGTTTAGGTCCAGTGCAGTTGAAGGGGGTCTCAGAGGGGTCTCCAAGTGTAGAGGTAGGGCCCTGGGTGGGGGTGTAGAGGTGGGGTTTGGGCTCTGCTTAGTAGAAGGGAGGCTCCGAGGACAGAGGATTAGGCCTGGGAGCCCAACAGGCTCCCTGGTGCCTAAGTGGACAGGGAAAGTGCTGGCTGCATTCCCTTCTGTTCCTCCACGCCCCCCGGCCACGGGTCTCCCCCATCCCCACTGGACCCCTAACCATGGGTGGGTCCCGCTGGGTGTAGGAACTCCTCCCCTCCCCCAGCCACTGCTCAGGGGTGCCGGTCCTGTAGGTCTGTACTTTATTTTTGCTCCCCCTTCCCTCCCTCCCACTCCCTCAGGACTGGCACAGCTGGAGGGGGTCTCAGTGGGCAGAGGATCAAGCCCAGGTCTCAGCAGGCTCTTGGGGGTCCAAGTGGGCAGGGGAAAACTGACCACACTCCCTTCTGATCCTCTGCCCTCCCAGTGGTCCCTGAATTTCCCCCTTCGGGTGTGGAATCCCTTCCCCTCCCCCAGCCGCCCCTCAGGGGCACCAGTCCCGTCCCACCTCCACTTCTCCTCTCCTCTCACTCCTCCCCATGCCCCATGTCCTACCCTGTCACTGAGGGTTCCTCCCAACCCCTTAGGTGTCCATCGTCCCCCACTGGTGCCTGGTAGGTGCCCTAGTTTTGTGGAGACGCAAATTCTGCATCCTCCTAGTCTGCCATCTTGACTCCACCCCCCCCAAAGGTTTATCTCTTTAATGGCTATTTTGCTAGCTTCTCTCTTTCTCCCTAGTTTGTAAATGTTGCAATTACCCCAGACTCAGTCCTGGATACACTTCCTGCTTTCTTTAGGTCATCTGTCTCCGTGGTTTTAACTGATCTATGATTTTCACTTCTATAGTAGTCAGCAAGGGTTAGGATATGCTGTAATAACAAACAGTATCCAAGCCTCAAAGGCTTTAAACAACAAAGACTTATTTATCTTTCACACAAAGTGCCCTGAGGGTCTGGGTGACTCATTCTATTGGCTTTCCTCCATGTGATGGTTCAACATTTTCTTCTGTATGTTATTGCTAAGGTAGGAGAAAATTGGGTGGTTGAATCTCACATGGGCAATTAGTTGATTGGCCTGGAAGTCACATCACTTCCACTTACATTTGGCCTGCCAAATCAAAGCACATGGTCCTACTTCATGCCTGCTTTTCCACCCTCACCTCATAGCCCTCACCCCTCTCTCACTTCCATCACACCAGATTGAAGCTCTCCAAAAAAGGTTGCCTCCCCCATGAGGACTTCCCAAAGTGTGGTTGACTGTTGTTGTAATTGTCCCCGAATTATTCACATCTCCCTGTTCTCTTACCCTCAACCCCCTGTCTCATTGACTTAGAAATTTGCCATGTAATTTGCTTTGGCAGGAAGACAATAGAACTTGTGATATAAGGAGATAGTTGATCACTGGGGCTTTCTCTTTCTTTTGCTCTTTGAAACCTTGAGGCTACCATGAAGAGAAGCCCAAACCAACCTCCTAGAAGAAGACACCATGGAAGGAGAAATGAGGCAACCAATTGAGGACCCTTGAACCAAGCATCCTACCAGCCACTATACATCTGAATGGAGCCACTATAGACCCTCTACAATGACAGGTGAACAGAGACATCAGCCCAGCCAGCCCTGAGCAGAAAACCACCCAGCTGGCCCAAAGATTTGTGAGGAATAATACATGTTTGTTATTTATGGCTGGTTTGTTATATGGCAAAAGCTACCAGACACAAAAAACTGTCTTGTTGAGAAGGTTCTTTCTCTTACTTCTTTACCACACTGCTTCCCTTCTTATCTTTCAGGACTTAGGTGAAATGGCAACACCTTTAGATCCTAATCATAATGATAGCTTGACTTACACAAAATCATCAGCAATCATTCTTGATTTATAGCTTCTGATCGGCTGGGACCATTACATGGTTTTTGTTAAACATTTTCTATTGATCTAGGCAACAATATTTTTTATACCCACTGCACTGTTCACCTCCATTCCTTTTATGTACTAAAACCACTGTCATTCTTAGATTTTTACCTTAAAGTTTCTCATTTTGTTTCGCTACCTACCATGTCAACAACTCTTCCTAAGATACTCGATTTAGCTTAATAAATGTTTCTGGGTATCTACTACACGATAGAATAAGCACTGAACATTTATAAGTAAGTAAACCACAGCTCCTACACTTGATAGTTTACAGTAATGGAGCTAATGACAAGTGAATAAATGGAGTGCAGAAAGCAGGATGCTTGTAACAACAGATATGCAAGGAGGGGCAGAGCTAGCACAAAGATGGAAAGGAGGGAAGGGGGACAGAAAGCTGCATCCATTGAATAGGGCTTCTTGGAGATTATTCTTGGAGCTGCATTTTAATGTATGAGAGACAGACAAAGCAGGGAAAAAGTGTTCCAGGCTGAGAAAAAGACCATGAGTAACTTAAAGCAGTGAACAACACAGGGTGTGGGTAACCAGGGTCGGGGGAGACTATAGGCAGCCGTGTGTCATGGAAGGTAAAGTGAGGTGGGCTGACCGAGCAGGAAGGAGCCAGATGACTGCAGACATTTCCTGCCATCTCAAGGAATTTAGATGCTTCTGATGTCCTCTTCCGTCTCCCTTTATTTCATAGATTATTGGGCCTGGAAATGGTGACTTATCTGTATCTCACCCATCTCCACTCAATCTCCACCACCTCAACGTGAAGGTTTTCCATCTGCCTTTAGGATAACAATTTCCCGCTTTCTGAATCTGTTCTTACTCTTTCTCCTCCACCCCAACACCTCCCTCTATCGTTACCTCCACCAGCATATGCCCCCATACCCCGCCCACTGTTTCTCCTGTCATTATTGGTTTCATCACTAATAATCCCCTTCCTCCTCTCCTCTTCTATCAGCCTACATCAGAAGTGTAATGACTTGTAGATGAAGAAGACATTCCAGACAGAGATCAAGGTGTGACCAAAGATTAAAACAAGGCTGACTTAATGGCAGGATGGGGGTTGGAGTGAGAGGGGATCCCAACAGGGATTTATTTGTTGGGCTGAAGTCAAAGATTCATGTTTAGGGAGCAGTGAGTAGGAAAAGAAGGCTGTGGTCAAACAGTGGTGGACCTTGAATAATAGGCCGAGAAGTTCGTATTTCTAACCTGAAGGCAACAAAGAGCTTCTGAAGACTTTTCACCAGATGATCCAGTGTTTTACTGGGTGGAGGGGAAAGGAGTTGTACACTGCACTGGTATAAACTGCATGACACAGAATTAAGGAAACTGTTACCAGAACAAGCAAGAGATGAAGGGACCCAGAAAGAATGGAAAAGTAATCATACAGCGTAAGGAAGCGTAGTCATGCTCTGACTACGTGTCAACTGCCATGTGTTATATGTCCAATAACGTGATAAGCCCTTTACATATGTTCTCTCATTTAACCTCATTAATCCTCACAGTAGCCATGTGAGTTAGATACCATTACCCCCATTTTCCAGTTGAGAACTGAGGCCCTGGGAGATTTAATTATTTGAACAAGGCTGCACAGATGATGAGAGATGGAATGTAGGTTCCATAATCATTTTACGACACTTGGAATACTAATTCCAGGCCCCCTAACAGGAGGCCATGGCCTGAGGGGCTCCACACAGCCCGAATTTAGACAGGCTCTTCCTTTTCTATCTGTTCAAATAGAAATATGTGCTTGGTTGGCTTCCCATCTGCAATGTCATGTCAAAATGAATTTTGTTTCCACATTCTCTTCTTTGAGTTCCAACCTCTGTCTCTGTCATTAGTTTTCAATTTGAAAGTGATGGCAGAGGCCTCCTTTGCTAATGCCTCCTCTCTCCCTTTGCACTTGGGTTACTATGATTTACTGGTTGGGGCCTCCCTGCTGATGGTGAGAGGAGGGGTGACCTGTCTTCTTGAAGGTGTCCATTAAAACCCAGTTACTGAGCCAAATGCAGTTACGTCCCTCCCATGATGCTTTCTCTTTCTCACACCTGCAACCACTTTCTCATCCTGTCTCATCCTGTTGTTTGTCCTTCAGGTGTGCTCTGTCCTCCCTCCATCCATCTTCAGCCAGTCCCGGCACTTGCCCTGTAGGGTGGCTCTCCCCCACCACCTCACCTCACCCTGGACGTCTCTCTTACTTTGCTCTACTGCCCCAGTGTCTCACTTTCTAGCCATGAATGTCCAAACTCCCCACTTCTTCCAAGCCCAGCTGTCACTGTTTTCTCTCACACCTGGATCTTTACCATTTCCTCCCAATTGTCCCTTGTGACTTATTGATACTTCATGTGGCATTATTCAACGAGGTTGACTGATTAATGGCCCCTCAAAGATGTCCATGACCTAATCCCCCACTACCTGGGAATATGTTACCTTACCTGGTAAAAAGAGACTATGCAGATGTGATTAAATTAAGGACTTTGAGATGGGAAGATTATCCTGGGTTTTCTGAGTAGCCTCAATGTAATCACAAGGGTCCTTACAAATGGAAGAAAGGCAGGAAAGGAAGTGAGTGAGATAATGTAAGGACTCAAGCTATCACTGCTGACACTGTAGATGGAGAACAGGGACCATAAGCCAAGGAATCAGGACAGCTTCTAGAAGGTAGAAAATGCAAGGTAATGGGCTCTCCTCTAGAGCCTCCAGAATGGAATGCACAGATGAAGGAACTGAGGCCAAAGATCATGTGGGCAATAAAGGATAAGGGCAGCTCTTCCTAGCACCAAAGCCTGAGTTCTTTCTATTAAACCTGACTTCTATGGTAGGCTTGTCAGAAAATAAGTAAGTCTATTGTCTTAGAGAAGTAGAAGGACTTAGGTCTTCTGAAGACCCTTCATTAAGCACAGATGCCTCTCCTTATTGAACTTATTCTACTATCTCTAAGCTTTTGCATATCTGCCTCCCAGCTCTGGGTGTATTTCTGCATCTTCAGGGTTTAGCACAGTAATCGGCAGTACTCAGTAAAGGCTGACTGAAGAAGTGAAGAATAATAATAGCCAGTGGTTATTGCAAATTCGCTATGTGCCAGGCACTATTCACTTCATCTCTTCTGGCCTCAGTCTCTTGCTTTATAACATGGATGGATGGATGAACAGTTAGGTGGATGGGATGGATGGATCGATGGATGGACGGACTGACAGATGGAGAGATATTTGGATGGCTGGTCGGATGCTCAGATAGGGGAAAATATATCTTAATATCTAGAAAATTTTTTACCAAAGTATTGAATCTGATTGCAATTCCTCCTCTTTTGTGTAATTAATTGCGAGCACAATCAACAGAGTACAGAGCTGGAAATGTTCTCTAGATGGTCTTGATCCAACCATTCTGGGTATTAATAAGTTATTGCCCAGAAAGTGCTTTAAAAATACAATTAAGAGGAAGTTTCATGAAGAAATAGCAAGTGAATTGCTGGACTCTATCACAGTATATATATGCCTCCTTTTTAGGGCTTTTAAAAGTTCTTTTTCTTTTAAGTTCAATTTTGTGGCTTTTTTTTAAAGTTGATTGTTTTGATAACTGTTTCTCACAATAGCTCTAAGCAAGTAGATTACAAGGATAATATTTTATTCATCTCTCTATTTCTACTATGAAGCATAGAATCTGAAATGTATTGTTTGTCAATAAATACCAAATAAATGAATGAATGAAAGAACTTGATTACTCTCACTACACATTTGAATACTGAGAGTTTATAAACTTGTCATTCTTCCAACAAATGCTAATTTTAAAAATCCTGCTGTCCCCAAGGCCCTGTCCTGCTCACACTGATGGAGGCACATGATACTTTAGAGGCTAACATAACTTCACATTGGCTGCATGTGGAGAAACTGAGAAATCAGGTCACTGATTGAATAGGTCCATTCACACAGCAAACGTCTATTGACCACCAGCAACATGCCAGTGAGTGGTGGCGACTTTGTGAAGAGCCTGGTACTTTATGCAGGGGCCACGCGTAGTCATTAGTGGGCTCGGTGCTGAAATCAGAGCTGAGCTGCAGAAAGAAAAGGGAGAGAAACTCCTGTTATCAAATTGAAAAGTAGCTAAACATTTTCTCCCATAAATGCTGAGCCATGTGTGTCTCTGTCATCTCTATCAAGTTCTGTTTGATTTTCTAAATCTCAAAAATAAGAACTTTGCTGTATCACTGCATGGTAATGGAGAACATGAAATCTGAGGCCAAAAGGACCTGATTCTGTGCCTTTGATTAAGAGTATGATCTTGGGCAAGTAAGAATCTCTCTGGGTCTCAGTGTCCACATCTGCAAAATTGGAGAAATAATGGTACCACTTGCACGGAATTACAGTGAGAATTCAATGAAGTAATAAATGTAAAAGACTTAGGTCTGTGCCTGGCACACAGTAACCACTCAACAAATACCTGCCAACCGGGGTACCGTAGACATTGGGTGGAAGGGGCCAGCCAGTTATTGGGCACCGAACATATGACAAGTCCTCTACTGGGTGCTCATGCACGCATTTATTCAGTGAGCTTTATTAAGCCTCTACTAGGTACCAGGCACTGTTCTAAGGACTGAGGTCACAGCAGTGAAAAAAACAGAGCTGGAGAAAAAGTCCTTACCTTCAGGGAGCTCCTATTCTAGTGACACTGCTTAAACCTCATACTGTGCCTCAGTTTCCTCATCTGTGGAACAGTAATAAGAGCTGAACTTTCCTCATGGGGTAGTAAGGGAAATTTGCTTATTAAATATGAAGTGCTCCAAACTGCATCTGGCACAGAGTAGGGACTACATAAGGACTTGTCGTCTAAATAATAGCTGTTGTTGTTGTTATTATTATTATTATTATCATCATCATCATCTACCTTTGTACCTCTGGCATCAGCTACAGGGATTTTTATCTATTTTTTACAAAGAGGTTGAGTAGTTTTATTAAAATGACACAATTAGTAAAGGCAGAGCCAGAAGTTGAGCAAAACCTGTCTCCAAAATTGATATTCTTATATGCTACATTCCCAGCTCCCTCTCCACCTGCCCTTGAGAAAAGTTTATTTTACACCCACTGACTAGTATAAACAATTATATCATATACTTCCTTTCCCAGAGTCATTTAAGTTCTTAACAAACGGATTTTTCTGATTATTTTCAGTGATGAATGATAGAATTAGCAGCACCTTTGGAATTTTTACTTCCAGGTTGACCTCATTAGCCTTGTTTATAGACCAGGCAGGGCAGACAATGTTAGATCCTGTAAAACAAGGAAGGAAGGTCTTATTGGATGGGGCAGCTTGCTTTGATTACCCATTTTGGACCACGGAAGCCTATACGGTAGTGATTTTATTAAGTGTTTTAATATGAACCAGTGAGACAGCTTTGGAGTTCCAAAATGCAGACAGGGATTTTTTTGTGTGTGTGAAAAATGACTTTTAAAAGTCTGAAAATTTGTTGTTCTTTCTTCCTTCCAGTAATGAATAGTATAGACCTTTTCTCTAAAGACAATTTGAAATCCCCTTTTATCTACAGATTAACACCTTGTTGGAAATTACATTCTTTCTCCCATAAAAGGGACAAATAAGACAAAGATCAATATTGTGTGTGGTGATGTTTCTCAAAGAGCAAAGTTCAATGTTAAAGCCGAAAACTTCATGGGGGGAAATATGCAAAGTATATGAGAGGAAAGTCGCAAGATGAAGGGGAAAAAATGGATTAATAAAATCTATGCCAGGGCAGGAAATCAACCTAGACATATTTTATTTAAGCCTTTGTGTTTCTGTTTCGGTTGATTTCCAATGGCTTTGAACTTTTTCAAAAACATCTAAAGATATTTCTTCCAGAAGGAGGATGCTTGGTGTGAATACAGGAACTCAGTGAGATCCATTAATTATCTCAGTTCCTGAAGTCCTTGTTAAAGTGCGGAGATTCTTCTGGTGAATGAGACTCTTTTGCTGCTTACATGGTATCTGAGGAGCTTATTAAAACTATCAGTTCCCTGACCATATCTGAATCGTACTGAATTAAAAGCCCAGATGCAGGGGTGGGGGTGGGTGAGGAGCTCATATTTTCAACAAGACCATGCATGACTCTGAAGCAGGCAAGGACACTCTATTTCCGTCTTTCCTCACTGGTCTAGTGGTCCATTTTGTGGATGGGAAAGCTGAGAACCAGAAAAAGCAAGTAACTCACACTGAATTTTTTTATTATGGTAAAATATACATAAAATTTACCATTTAACCACGTGTAAGTGTGCAGTTTAATGGCATTAAGTACATTCACTCTGTTGTGCAACCATCACCACCATCCGTCTCCAGAAATTTTTTCATCATCCCCAACTGAAACTCCATCACCATTCAACAATAACTCCCTGTTCCCCACTCCCTCAGCCCCTAGTAAACACACTTTCTTCTTTCTGTCTCTGTGAATCTGACTACTTTAAGTACCACATATAAATGGAATAATATGATATGTAACCTTTTCTGTCTGGCTTCTTTCATTTAGCATAATATCTTCAAGATTCATCCATGTTGTAGCATGGATGCAAATTTTATTCACTTTTAAAGCTGAATAGTATTCCACTGCGTGCATGTATATATCACATTTTGTTTATCTAGTCATCCATTGATGGATATTGAATTTGGATTCTTAACCCTCTTGGACCAAGGACAGGACATTTCACTTAGATATCTTTATTCTCTCATCCCCTTCATAGGGTTACCAAATTTACTTTTTTTTTTAAAAAATAAATTTATTTATTTATTTATATTTATTTTTGGCTGTGTTGGGTCTTCGTTTCTGTGCGAGGGCTTTCTCCAGTTGCGGCAAGCGGGGGCCACTCTTCATCGCGGTGCGCGGGCCTCTCACTGCCACGGCCTCTCCCGTTACGGAGCACAAGCTCCAGACGCGCAAGCTCAGTAGTTGTGGCTCACGGGCTTAGTCGCTCCGCGGCATGGGGGATCCTCCCAGACCAGGGCTCGAACCCGTGTCCCCTGCATTGGCAGGAGACTCTTAACCGCTGCGCCACCAGGGAAGCACCACCAAATTTAACAAACAAAAATACAGAGTGCCCAGTTGAATTTCAGGTAAAAAAAATATATATATAAATATGTACATTTTGAGTATAAGTATGCCCTATACAATATTCGAGACATAGTTATACTGAAGATTATTCATTGTTTATCTGAAATTCAAATTTAACTGTGTGTCTTGTATTTTATCTGGCAGCCCTATGGTCCCCAGATAGTAAAACCATAAGGAAGGAGATTCCTGTCTACTTGGAACCTTGAGTTGCCAGAGTTCTTGTTTTTGAAACTTATCTTAATCAAGATTAATGTAAAGCAAGCAAAAGCATAGTATAAGCAAGCAACATTTGTACACATCTTCTCAGGTTCCAAAGCTTTGTCTGATACGTTGCACCCTCTCCTTAATCCTGCAACCACCATCTCCATTTTCTACATGAGGAAACTGGGGAGTTCCTAAACTCAAACAGGTGGTAAAAATCAGAGGTTTGGCTCAAATCCAAGACTCCCAGACTTCAAATCCAGTCCATTTGAAATTTTATTTTTCACTTTAAGCATAGAAATACGATAGGCTTTGGAAGAACAAGTACACTCATTCAGTGCTGGAGGGGATGCAAAGTGCTACTACTCCAAGAGAGGGAAATTTGGTAATACCTAACAAAATAACCTAAACATAAAACATAAGCCCATCAACCCAGTAATCCTACATTTAGGAATTTACCCCAAACATACACTTTCAACAATATGAAGATACACGTGCATGTGATTATTCATTGCTTTATTTATAATTAAAACTATTAGAAACTACTTAAATGTCCAAATATAGGATATTGGTTGAATAAACTATAATACATAGATACAATGGAGTACTATGTATCTGGAAAAAAAAGAATGAGGAGGAGCTCTAACAACTGATATGGAGTGATTTCCAGGAAATAATGTTAAATGATGAAAGCAACATGCGAAAAATATATCCTTTGTGTAAAAAAGAAGAGGAATTAAGAAATATATACCTGCTTAACTTTACAAAAGGAAACCCAGGAAGGATAAAGCAGAAAGTACTGATGTTGGCGGAGGGAGTACAGGGTGGAGGAAATACAGGAGTGGGTGACATTTCTCTGAGTACACCTTCTGCATAGATTTGACTTTCAGAAGCAAGTTTATTTTCTACATATTTAAAAAATAATCTTAAATCAACGAGGATGGAAAAGAGGAAAGAAAACCTAAAGCAGAAAATAAACTAAAATAAATAAACCCAAATGTATTTAAAATGAATACTGATGGGGTTCAGTAGGTGGATAACTAATTTGAGTAACTATGACACAGTATGTCACTGTGTACTCTTAGTCTTAAATGGGGTTGAGGACTGGGGAACAACTGAATTCCTCTTAGTAGATTTGTTTTGCTTAGTGGTGTGGGTAAAGCAATTTTAAAACTACTTTAGATGTATAATAAGATTGAGCAAATGACTAATATGTCATTGAGGTTGTTGGTATCCAGGCTTCTCACTAAGGAAGAAGGGAAATTTAAGTATGAAAGAGGGATTGGTTGAAGAAGATATGGTATACATATACAATGGAGTATTACTCAGCCATAAAAAAGAATGAAATCTTACCATTTACAGCAACAAGGATGGACCTAGAGAATATCATATACTAAGTGAAGTGTCGGACAGAGAAAGACAAACAGTATATGATATCACTTATATGAGAAATATAAAAAATAATACAAATGAATTTATATACAAAACAGAAACAGACTCACAGGCATAGAAAACAAACTTACGATGACCAAAGGGGAGAGGAAGAGGGGAGTGGCAAATTAGGAATACGGGATTAACAGATATAAACTACCATACATAAAATAGATAAGCAACAAGGAATTACTGTATAGCACAGGGAATTATACCCAATACCTGGTAATAACCTATAATGGAATATAATCTGCAAAAAAAAAAAAAAAACCCTGAATCACTATGCTGTACACCTGAAACTAGTACAATATTGTAAATCAACTATATTTCAATTTTTTAAAATTAAATAAATAAAAATAAATAAAAATGGAATGGGAAAAAGCAAGAACAACCACCCAGATTGGAGTTGGAGGTTTCAGTCAGTGCACACACGTGATTGCCAAAATGTACATGTATGTGTGTATGCATGTGACTGTGCACGTGTGTGTGTGTATGTGTGTCAGTGGCATGCCAGACACAGCCGTACTGGCTCATGAGATCTCATTTTTAAATTTCCAGACACTCTGTGAGCCCATTGTTAACACAGTTGTTACTAAAATTAAATTATATAAACTTAAAATTAAATAAATAATATTAAAAATAAAGGTAACAAATATAAAAAACTCATAACACCTTTAATATTTTACTACATTTTATTATTATCTATGTTCTTGATGTTACTTACATTTACTGTACTTGTTCCCAACTCCACATTCAGTGGTGACATCACATTGGTAGCTTAAAATTGGCTGCAGTGGGAGTAATTATACCATTGAAATCAGTAATTACTACAAAGCAAAGTCTTGTTTGCTTGTCTGTTTGTGGTTGTTACATACAGGTACCAGGATACATTGAGTGTGTGTATATGTAAGTATGCAGACATATTTCCAGTTCTTATTATTGCAACTTTAAAAATGCACATCTAAGAACTGGTGAAATACAGTCTTTGTTCACTTGGCCTCTGTGGTCTGCCCCAATCCTTTGGGACATACATTCTGGAAGAGCAGAACTTTGTTTATTTTGTGAATTGCTTTAATTAAAGCCTAGGACACAGCCTGCCATACAGTGGGTGGTTGATAACTGTTTGCCAAATGAGTGAAAAGACAAATAAGTGACTAATAATTCTCATTTAAAAGTTCAAAGGGGTCCCTGATTCATCACAGTTATATCGAGATGAGCCTACAAAAGAATCCCAAGCTTCTAGCCAAATTTGAGTTTAAGAGACCGCTCTCTCCAGCAGTGTAAATAGAATGTCACATGAATTCATGGGCTTCCACACACAGACTGGGGTCTCCCAACCTCCGTCTCCACCAGTGCCACCGGGAAGACGGGCCTGTCGTGATCACTGCCAAATCCCCAGCTCCGTGTAGCAGTCCCTTGACTAATGAAAATGGGGTTTCTTCCGGCAGTTCTTCTCAAAGAATGAACTTGAGTCTTTCCCCTTTTAGATCAGCACCGTATTCTCCCCATCAGCATTTACAGGCACAGCCATTGTCCCTTAATTAACATCTATGTGACTTCAGATAAATCGAGGGAAGTTATTCACAGAAAACAAAAAGTTGAAAACCCAAGTGTTCAAATCCAGTGAATAATACTCTTGAAATCAAAGATTATTCATTGAAAACCAAAATTGGCAAAAGGGTAAGTCACCTTGGAGAGTCAGCCAGGTCAGGTAGCACAGGAGGCCCACCTTATGATGTTATGGTCCACGGTCTGCTTAAGTTAGGAATTCAAAGTTCAGACTTCTTTAGACATGGGCTCCACTGCAAACCTGTACTGTGACTCGCTAGCAATTCATGTGGGCTCCCTCCCTGTTTGAAGATAGCTCTGACCTCTGATTTTTTCCTGCTGCTTCCTTTGCAAATCCTTCAAAATATCATATCTTCCACTGGGATCCTAGGGACCTCATCCACTGCTTAGATCCTGAACTTCTTCCCATTTGAGAGGGGCCCCAGACACCATGCTCCCCTAGATGTCATAGGCTTGTCTCCCTTTCCCACTTGGAGGGGAGAGCTGGGCTCCAGCTGGTGGTTTTCCAGTTTCCCCAGGGAGTGTGAACTTGAGCTCTTGCCTTATGACTGGGAAGGATAGAACTGTTTGGTCCTAGAGATGGAGATAGGAACACCATGTCCTCAGTAACTTGACCTGTAGATGTCATGTTTGGTTGGACTCCCCAGTTCTCCAGAGTAACCTTGACTTGCCACTATCTTGTACACAGCCAGCTCATTCACTTATCTTCTGGCCCCCAAAAGCATTAGAGTTTGAACCTCTCTGGGATGTATAAAATTAAATGTGTCTCACCACCAAGAGAATTAATTTCTTTCCAAAAATTCTTGTCTGGTCCACATTATAAAATTTATAATCCTGCTCCTCATGTAACTGACCTCATTTCTTGAGCACTAATAAACTTAGCCATATTATGCATTTGTTGGTCCCTATCTTTCCTGCCAACTCCACCCCCTCCTTCCTGCCCTGAGTCACATTACAATGGTTCCAACATTGAAGGGCCCCATGCCCCAAGAGTTTCTCTCTAATCATTAGGCTTCTCCACTCACCACAGAAGGGAAGATCAAAGAAGAGTTTCTGATGCCAGTGATTTTTGCAACCTGCTGGATTGCACAGATAGGATAGTGAGATGGCTATTGCAGAGATAAAGGGACTGTCCTAAAACCAGACAGACCCAGGCTCTGCATTTGACTTGCTGAGAAGACTTGCACAGAGAAACCCCTAAGTCTTAGCGCCTCCATGGTTTCATATCTAAATGGAGATAGCAACACACTACTTATAAAAGTGAGACAACATAAAGAAATGAAAATCACTTCTTATGGTGCAAAAACCATACAGATACAGAAAATTGCTACTATTTTTCAATCCAGGCACTTCCAGTTTCTCCTACATGAAGTGATCCTTCTATCCACATCCAGAACCACCAACCAACCCTTGACTTCTTCAGTGTGAAAAAGCTGCTGATAAGTCCGTTAGAAGGCAGATGTGGATAATCAGAGACACGACTTCAAAGGGGAAACCCCAGCACCATCATCATTATGGTCCTGGTATGATTTCAGGAGAAGTGCTTCCTTCCTGCCCATCTACCCCCAGCAATTGCTTTCAGGTTCCCTTCACAGAATGATTATAACTTGATCCCCAATTTGGCTGCTCATGTCAATGATAATCATCTCCATTGTCTGTAATATATTGAAACCTGCTGAATATCTACCACCACCCACCCTTGGAATAGGAAAAAGAACTAAGAACATGGTCAACAGATGTGACCAAATAAGGGGGATGAAATATGGGAATTCTTCCTTTGTACATTCCTCCATCTACTGCAACATGGAGAGATACAAATTAAAAACAATAATAAACATTTATTAATGCCTCCAATATGCCACTATTTCTCTTAACTCCTGTGGATTCTCTAGAGAAACAGAACTCAAAGAGATAGATAGATAGATAGATGATAGATAGATAGATAGATATAGATAGATATAGATAGACAGGTAGATATAGAGAGATCTAATATATATATATATTTTCTTTTTTCAAGGAATTGGCTCATGTGATTGGGGGCTGCTAAATCCAAAATCTGTAGGGCAAACTGGCAAGCTGGAAATTCCATCAGGATTTCTATGTTACACTCTTGAGACAGAATTCCTTCTTCTCTAGGATACCTGCTTTTACTCTCAAGGCTTTCCTTGGATTTGTTGAGGACCACACATATTATTGAGGCTAGTCTCCCTTACTTAAAAGTCATTGATTTAAGATGCTAATCCTATCTACAAAACACCTTTCCAGCAACATCTAGACTGGTGTTTGACCAAACAGTTGGCACCACAGCCAAGTTGAGACAAGATTGACCATCACTCTCTGTGAGGAAGGCTGTAGTAGGCCCATTAGTGTGAGCAAACTGAAGCTCCTGGACATTAGATAATTTACCCAAGGTCACATCACTAGTGAGAAGGGTAGATAGAATTTGACCCTAGATGAAGGCCACTCTCTCCACTCCAGCACATTACAATATGGAGAGACAACTGAACTTGTAAAATAAGCAAACTACAAGAACAATCCTAGGAAAAAAGACTGCCAGGAAAAAAAGTAGAGCTAATAATAACAATTCATTTATTTCCTAAATGGTATAATACTGGTGGAAAAGAGAGTTTGACCAGCGTTACTGTAATGTTTGTGTTCTTTCGCGTCTTGCTACCCAATTTAATCTCCAGACCAGCAGCATTTGAATCACCTGGGAGCTCATTAGAAATGCAGAACCTCAGGCTCCATGCCAGACCTACAGATTCAGAATGATCATTTTAGCAAGAGCCTCAGGTGTATTTGTTTTCTATTTCTACATAACAAATTACCATAAACTTATTTTTTTAACTTTTATTGGCGTATAGTTGATTTACAAGGTTGTGTTAGTTTCAGGTGTACAGCAAAGTGAATCAGTTATACATATACATATATCTTAGTGACTGAAAACAAGACCCATTTATTAGCTCCCAGTTCTGTAGATCAGAAGTTGGAGTGGGGTGCAGTACTGGGTCAGCTGGATATCATATTCAGAGGCTTCGAAGCCCAAAATCAAGGTATTGGCCCGGCCACTCTTATCTGAGGGTCCTGAAGGAGAATCCGCTTCAAACACATTCAGGTTGTTGGCAGAATTCATTTTCTTGCGGTCATAGGACTGAGAGCTTAGCTTCCTTACTGGCTGTAAACTGGGGTCCACTCTCTGCATTTGCATTTCTCCTCATGGGGCCACCTCCAAATTCAAAGCAGCAACAGCACATTGAATCCTTCTCACCCTTGGAATCTCTCTGACATCTGGTGTTGCCACCAACTAGCCAGAAGAAGCTCTCCACTTTGGGGGGTTCCTGTGATCAGATGAGACCCACCTAGATAATCCCCTCTCTTCAGGTCAACTGTGCCACATTGTAAAACACAATCACCAGAGATATATCTCATCACATTCCCAGGTTCCAGGGATTAGCCTGTATGATAAATGTTTTTTTCTAACACCTCAAGCAATTCTCCAATTCTCAGCAAAATCTGACCGGGCCTCCCACAAATTTAACTCAATTCTGACACTATCTATCTGGAGATGGTGTCAGATACCACAGATAAAGGGCTCGGCCTCACAAGACTGCCCTTCCTGCAATGATTAAGAATCCGCCTGACAGTGCTGGAGATACAGGTTCCATCCCTGGTCCGGGAAGATCCCACATGCCGTGGAGCAACTAAGCCCCTGCACCACAACAACTGAGCCTGTGCTCTAGAGCCCTAGAGACACAACTACTGAGCCCGAGCACCACGACTACTAAAGCCCACATGCCTAGAGACAGTGCTCCACAACAAGAGAATCCACTGCAATGAGAAGCTCACGCACCACAATGAAGAGTAGTCCCTGTTCACTGCAACTAGAGAAAGCCCACACGCAGCCAAGAAGACCCAACTCAGCCAAAAATAATAAATAGATTTGCCTTTAAAAAAAAAAAAGACTGCCCCTCCACCCTTCAGACACCAATCACAAGTCCAGGTTATCACCTGTGCTTCTGAACAACCGGCTATGGATGGGAGGTTCCCACAACCTTTTTCTCCCCAGATTCAATTAATTTTCTAGAGCAGCTCACAGAACTCAGAAAAATATTTTACTTACTAGCTTACCAGTTTATTAAAAGAAGGTATAACTCTGGAACAGGCAATGGAAGAAGTGCATAGGGCAAACTATGAGCAAATATAGCTCATTTTAGATTGCACTTGCATTATCTCATTTAATTCTTCAATCAGCTTACGTACGGTAATGGCTACTTTCCTTCTGAAGATGAAGAAGCTGAGACTCAGAGAGCCTCAGTGTTCCACCAAGGTTACAGGACAAGTGCACAGACAGCTGGTATTTGAACCTAAACTCCTGCTTAAAAGTCAAGCATGCTTCCTTTCTCTCTCCTTCCTCCAAATAATACTCCTATACACTTAGGCAGGCTGGTTTTCCTAAATTATTAGAAAAGCAACTCTGGTATTAAGTTCATTTTTTTCTGACATGCAAAAGACTGATGGAATAACTAATTAAATGGTTCAGTGTTTAGTGGGTGACTTGCTCTAGTGAACAAAACCAACTATCATCCCTGTCCTCACTGGAATGGGATGTCAACAGTTAGGAGACAGGGCACGCTAGGAGCTAATGGCTCAGGGCAATAGTGAGGGGTTCTAACCTGGTCTAGGAAGCTCAGAAAATCTTTCCAGAATGACTTGCAATTTATGGGAGTCACTTCAAAGACAAGGCACCCAAATAGCATTTTTGAGAAGATATTTTTAGATAGAGGGCCTTGCCTCTTAAATCCTTCAAATCATATCCTGGGAGTGATACAGGCATGCCACTGAATTTGTGCATAACATAAAGAACATTTGTCTTGGAGGAAAGTTTGGGATCTAGAACTCAGGCTCTCAACCAGGCATCAGCAGTTGTCATGGGGAGTATCATGTACTACCTCTGAGCCTCTGATTTTGAAAAACCTTGGTTGGTTTTTGAAAAATCTTGGTTGGTAAATTAACTTTATGATCCTTCTGTTCAAGGATGCTGCCCTAGAGACAGCTGTAAGGTGAAGGAGGAGCTCATGAAAGGAGGGTACCAAATACCTGGAAACAATTTCTTGGAAAACATCCCAGCCCTGGTGGCCCAAGGCTCTGCTCTTGGTCCACATGGCTGGGTGCGGAGCTGAATCTAAGTCATAGAGCAAAAGCCAGGAAGGCTGGTAGCATCAGAGTGGGCCAAAAAGAGGTAGCCTGGAGGAATTCTGTTATTGACAATTATCTAAACATAGCAGCCTTGTAATTTGGACGAAGTGTTGCTGTTGCGTGCGTGATGCAATCTCCTCTATCTCCTCTCAAAACCTTTAGTAAATATACATTTCTCACCACTATGTTTGAGGTTAAGGTTGTGTTTATCAGTCAGGTGCCAAGAGTAGAATTTACCCAGTGAGGTCCCATCACATTCATGCTACAATTATTTTAAATTTTGATAACATTAAAAAGTATATAACACTATATGCATTGTATTACTGAACTCTTAACTTTCTTCCAGTCTAATATTTTGGTTTGAAGAAGAAAGACAGAAAGCACACAGCAAGTTTAAAGAACCACTATCATCAATGAAAATATATTATTTCAAGTTCTGGCCAATTCTGAAATAAATCTGAAGATCTATCCTAACATTTTATTTTGACTTTTTGTGAATTGAAAGAATCACACTCCACAGTCAGGTACAAATTCATCCATGAAAGCAAAATAAAAGTTGAGCCAAATCCAAGCAAAAATGTTTTCTTGACTCCCTTCCCATTTTCCTCTTTCATTCTGGCAATGAACTCCTATCAGAATGTAATAATTTCAGTTTCACACAGTCTCTCTCTTCCCTCATAGGGTTCACAATATGGTAACGTCCAGTCCCAAGAGTTATATCTGGTAGTGCTTCACATCTGTTTGAAAATGGATGAAAGCATACATGCACACCTTAAATTTGCTTGGTAACTCTGAACATGTTTTTACAACATAACCTTCCAAATGG